>NC_090939.1:761388469-762700969 GCF_040938575.1 Ambystoma mexicanum
GGACTGGTGTGAGGAGCCATCTCTTCAGTGGATATCCAGCATCACCTGTATGTGGACGATAAACGTATGATGTGGAATGCCATTGCTACGTACGCACACTCCCCCCCCCCCCTTCCTGCCAGGTCATTGCCGAATCACATACCCCACATCATCATGCATGAAATGAGACTCACCGAGTAGCCAGGATCTGTTCCCTGCGTGTCGCTCCATGTAGCGTGGTATTGTAGAGTTCCTCAAGACCATAGAATCATGGGTTGATCCAGGGAATCGGGCACAACAATGTGTAATGATCCTGTTGGAGTCACACACCATTTGTACATTTAGGGAATGAAATTGTTTTCGGTTGCGGTACTGGGCCTCCATGGCATGTGGGACGACCAATTCCACATGGGTGCAGTCGATGGCACCAAGGCAACCCGGTATGCCGGCAAGTGCATGGAATCCCACTTTTGTGTTGGTAATTTCCTGCTCCGAGCGTGGTAGAGAGATGTAGTCGTCTGCGTGCTGCAGGAGGGCATCGAGCACTTGCAATAGTGTCCGTGAGAACAGTGGCTGAGAAATGCCATGCAACTGTCCGACTGTGTGCTGGTAGGTGCCTGTGGCCAGGAAGTGGAGTACAGACACCACCTTCAGTAGGGGTGGGATGGCGGTTGGGCTATCTATCATGCTGACAAGGTCAGCCTGTGTCATGTCTACAATGGCGGCTATGGTGTCCCGGTCCAAACGGTAGAGGGTGTGGATCTGCTCATCAGTGAGGTTGAACGGATGTGCTCGGAGGCGTGGGATTGCGGGCTGCCTGCGTGGTGGTAGTGGCTGTGCTGGCGGCCCTTGCTGGCCCTGCCTTGGCCTCCTCCTCCTCCTGCGTCTCCTCCGTGCGGCCGGTTGTAGTTGGTGTTCGTCTTCTTCTTGGAGTTGGAGTACTTGCAGTGCTATCAGGTCCCCCAGGGCCAACATCGCGAGTCCTGCCGGTAGCATTTCGGAGTGGGTGTGGTTGTGGGAGGAGACTGGGTGTGCAATTTATGTGTTTTCAGGCTGTATGGCCTCCACCTGTGGTGATTCATTCCACCTGTGCAAGCTGCTCTCCCCTTTGGCCGAGCACGTCCCGCACACAACGCTGCAATTCGAATAATGGCATCTTGCTATTGCAATCATGTATTTGTACCCGATGGCCGTGTAACATTGGTTGATATGTTCATTCGGCTATGGTCCCATTGTTTCACATACAATCTTTGCAGTCGCGAACAGACTTGTGAAGGGTCAGTGGAACGTAGTACTCGAGTAACGGTGGGCCCTCATGCATCACTGTACCGAGTTGCACCGACGGGCGGGGCGTCCCATTTGTGGGTGAAGGCAGTTGCCATTTTCACACACAGCCGCACTAGATGGATTAATTTGTGATTTCAAACGGCCACAGATGCCTTTTCGACGTGATGTTGCAAATGAGGAATTCGAAGGGCGGCGCTTTCGGTTTTCAGCTAGCGGCGAGGAGATGCCCACAGGTCTGACTGCAAATATAACGTTCTATTGTTCAATGTCCTTGAGACAGGGGCCATGGCGAGGATGCAATGATTGATATGAATAGTTTGGGATGCGCAATAGCGACGTGGGCGATGAGGCCGGACGTTCCCAAATACATGTTACTTCACAACACTGGAATTACGGGCTGGGGCACTGTGGATTTTGCAGGCTGCATAACGCACAGACTCAATGGATATTTCTAATGTTATGTGAGTAAATATTCAGGCGTTTTTATACCGGGATGAGGGAATGATGAATGGATGCATGGGCAGATGATTTGATACAGAGTTTGCCATGTACAGGGCTTCTTGGAATCTGTCCGCCTCCCCTGCGCTATGTGATGCAGGGCTGCCATAGTGGGACCATCGTCTATCTGGCCTTGTTGAGCCCTCCCTGTCTCGACGCGCCTTCAGACACTTGTGTCCATGCACGTTAACATTCCCATCAGATGGATTCTGTTTTCACAGACGCATGCACAGGTACACTCGTTTGTGATGGTGTTTACACCTCGATATAGATAGTTATGAGTCGCAAGTGGTTTTGGGGTGGTGATGATCCTTTGGAATGGGCTAGCATGCATATGGCTGTGGATTTAGTGTGATCATTGAAGTGAGTTGTTCGAATGTAGTTCTGATGGCCATTCTGTTCTTTTTCTTTTCTTTTGGTTGACAGGTATCTCCTCCCCTTTTGCCACTGCCATCTGTATGCCACTCCTGCAGATGGCTTTTACTCCCGACACCTGCTGCTTCGTGTTAATCAGTGGAGCAGCATTACGATCTTATGGGACGATCGCCAATGGGCCACATGCCCTTACGCAGTACTAGTGGCTCGGAGCAACATTTCGGCCTTTCAGCTGGACTAGTGCCTCCCCATTGGGACGGCCCTGCGGTTCTGTGCGCTTCCATGTTGCCTTTTCGTACGTGAATGTGGCTCTGTGTACCATGATGGAACAGGGCGTCACACAAGTAGTAGCTGGTCATTTCTTGCGGATGCAGCCCACAATGGTGAAATGTGTTTTGGAGTTCATGGCCTAATGGCTGTATGGGCTTGGTGATTTTGTTGTGCATTAAATTTCTATTCTGATATGGGCCGTGTAGCGTTCTTCTTTGCAAGTGATGTGGCATATTCCTATTTGGGGAGCGATGTATTGTGTGGAGATCTGCATTGGGTTCCAGCTTCGGAGTTTAGTTGCGTGGTACTGTGCTGGGCGCGTTTGCCTACGAAGCCCAGTGAGGTCAGGGATGGGGGCTGCCAATATGACTGTTTGAATGATGTCATGCTCAGGGGCGGGGGATTGGGTTTTGTGTAACAGATGCCGGTCAGCCAGGTGGACTGGTGGAATGATGTGATTTTCGGAATATTGCTGGTCACAGGTGCCTGTGTTTGCGTGCGTTTCTTGGTGGGGGACTGTGGTCATGTCCATTGGAATGGCTTCTGTATTCGGGCCATCTGTGCCCTGCAGCTCCCATTGGCCCCTCTTGTGATTCTTTTGTTCGTTGGCATGCATGGATGACTTGTACATTTCACTGGTTGCATTGTGACTTCATTACACCTACGGGGAGTTGTACTTTGTGGGCAGGGAGCGGTGTACAGGCACTCAGTGGGGCCGTTTACGGTTGATTCGCGATGCCGTACTTCTCACCATGGCGGAATGGTACTTTCCGCCGTGCTTGATGGCGTTAGGTACATGTCCGCTAGGGTCGGAATTCGCGTACCCTTGCGCCATGGTGGTATTTACGGTTTGGCATGGCGCGCGCGCGCGTACTTGGTGCAGTTAGCGTTGGCGTTCACTACGGTGTCGCTAATGGCATCGTACTTTGCGGTGACGGGTCATAGTCGCACCGAGCGCTATTCGATGGCGGTATTGCATTTCCGCCATCGTTTTTCGATTTCCGCAAGGGTCGTAATGAGGGCCAATGCCTTTTGAATACTAGTATATTGCAACATTATAAAAAACCATTTTCGCATAATTGCAACACCACATAGTCAACCAATAAAACGAAATGAATATCGTCTAAATATGTCCCTGAAGAAACCAAAAAGGTCTTGATGGAAGACGAATGGTGACGTCACAAGAAACTGGACTGACTCACATATGGAAGATATGACAACCTGAGAATGACATAAAGAGATGAAACGCCATGAGACAAGGATATTGTGAACCTAAAGTGAAAGGACAATGTCAAATGTAAGAAGCTTAAGCCATGAGCATGATGAAGATATTCAATCAAGTTTACACATGTACATATGCTTCGAACCACAAGACAGCTAAGACAATCATGCGGCTTGCTATGCTTAGTATAAAGATAGTGTGGCAAGCGCCACTATACACAATCTAGCGCAAAGAAGTACGTTATGTAAGTATATATTCCCACTTTGCACAAGAAGCAGAATCAACCAAAAGGTTATTAAAAGGGCGCACGAGAAAAGTTTCATGTGTAGCGAAACCAAGAATAAAGTGGCAGACACGAAACTCAGCAGAGGCAAATCGTGCCTGGAGAACCAAGGTGGTATTTGTCAAGATGGACGAACAGTGGCTACAATTAATTGAGGCAAAGAACAGAATATACTGCTCTGAAGGGTCAAGATAAGAAGCCGAAGGTAGGTGGAGGGTGAAACAAAAATAAAGAAGAGGCAAATTCACGGTGTCTGAACCACGTGACCAGCCAAGCAAGCAGAAGTAAGCCTTTCACACCTACGCATGGAGCCTTATTGTACCCATCCTCCTTAACTTTATTAGACCAAGGCCAAACTAAAAGGCAGTAAGTGACACACGGCCACTAAGGTGATGAATGTCTGTAACATAAATTGAAGGAAAGCTGGGGTACAGACTTACTCCCTGCACCTGGACTCATTATTCTGCGTGCTGCTAAGTGAAGTGGAAATGTACGGGTGGGGTTGGTGCCAACCCAATCACAAGGGACCAAGTAATCTAGGGTCCTATAGTTAGTAGAACCAATGAGACGTCATACTCTTAGTGACACCTACAGTAGCTAGTTTTAAGGTAGGGATTAGATGCTCCACCTGACAGTGTTTACCCAATCCCCTTACTCTGTTACCATATACAGATATAGTACCTATAGTAAAGTTACCTTTCCTGAACCAATAGAATTGTATGCCAACTTTTAAGCATTACACGTCAATGATGACAAGTTTTCAGTACAAATGTTATGATTTTCATCAAGTTTGTTGGAGTTGAAGCGAGAAGGAAGATTATGCCACAGCTGATATTCATAACACCCCATTTTTTGTACTTGTCATTAAACTGACTCCCTTTGCCAAACCGTCGAATTGTCATTATTGATTTGGTGTTGGAGTATTTAATCTGCACCCCCATCCATCTCAGGGGTGCTGCTATCTTGTCTTAAAGTGCTTCTGAGCAAATCCCGACTCTTTGGGCCGGTTGGGGTCTTAGAGAACACTTGGTAGCAGAGATTGATGGTTATCTATTATCGATTAGAATAAGACACCCATTGACCATCGACATAAAGTAACTCTAGGTCCTCGCTACTATCACAAGTGCTTTGCCATCCGGCTGAGTTGACTGTGAAGCTCCCCATAGACAGTGGTAGAATAAAAATAAAATCTGCAGAACGAGGTCTGAAGGGACCCGTGTTACCCACATAACCCCTTCCCACTCCTACGGCAGCTGAGCGGGTGAACAGCCGGAGAAGGCGGTGACGGAGGTGGTGATCTCGGGCATCCAGATAGTAAACATGAGAACAGTGAGTGAAAAAGACTAAATGCTTTGTCAAAAAGTATATACCGTAGAACAAGTAAGGGAAAAGGTAATGTAGGGAGTTGGGAAAACAAAATATAGTCAGAAGTAGAGTAGGATGTATCTATATATATATATATATATATAAGGGGAAGGAAATAGTGACTCAAGGGGTGACTAAAAGTAGTAAAAGAGGATACCAGAGAGGACACCCGAGAGAGGGAATACCGGGGGGGACACTGGAGAAGAGAGAGGATTCGCCTTATTCCTATGCTTTAATATAGCGGCTAGAAGAAACTTGTATCCAGAGTCCTGAATGAAGAGGAACAAATAGGTCACCACAGCGGTTAAAGATGCCTGTGAAAGGGATACATTTAAACTCCATGTTGGGGTAATATTAGAGGCAGAGATATATGTGACCAGCTGGAGTTTGTCTAGTCAGTTAACGTCTGTTTTATGTGTTATTTGTTGTGACGTCATAGGTCGAAATTTTTCCTTCAAGAACTAGCATAAAATTTACACGATTAAGTAACTGAGATATTGTAGTATATGAATTGATGTTTATTGATTAAAAAAGGAGATATAACATTTTTTGTGGAATAAATGTGATTCGAGTTTGCGACAATTGGTGCTCGCTCATATTGTTGGAATTGGTTAAGTGACGGAAGACATTTACAAGTGTTGTATAAAGTGAAAGTGAACTAAGTTAAATATGGAAGACATGACTCCATTAGTACACCTGTGCAAACAGTTGCCAAAACATGCACCTAAGTTGAAAAAGTACAGTGCGGAATGGGTTAAAGGAACCGCCCACAAAATGTTTATGCCTTGGCCCCAGGGTGGATCCTTATCTAAAACTATCTTTCAACACATGAAGACATACTTTCACGCCACATACATGGGCAAAACGTTAGACAGACGCCTAGCTAGTCTAGAGTTGTGGAAAATGTACCAACAAGATAAAGAGGAGGAGCCGCCTGTAGATTGGATACTTAACGTATGTACAGAGGGGGGTCTGACGCCCTCAGCGCCACCCGCCCCATCTGAAACAAAAACTGAAGACAGTAACTACGAAGGGTTATACCCGTTAAGAGAACTTAAAGCAGCCACAGGGTATAGCAACCCACCATATGAGTCACCTACGCAAAGCGTTGATGAAAATCTAGACAAAAATAGAGATAGAGATATTACCTCCATAGTCCCGAGGGACAAGGAGAGATGCGAGAGTGAGAGATAGGACCAGACACAAACAAGTACATCTCTCGATACAGAGAGGGAAGGCAAAAGATGGAAAGGGAATGAGGATAGAACTGATGAGATGGCACTCACACAGAACAAATGGATAGGAGGTAGATTTGATGGAAACTCGATGGTAAAGGAATTGATGACAAGAAACAAAAGGAAAAGCTAGATGATGCTCAGAGAAGGGAGAAGGAGAAAGAAAAAGGATTGAGAGATGAAAGAGTAAGGAAGAAAGATAGACAGATACGAGAACAGTTATATTGTGAAGAGCAAGAAAGGCAACACAATCTTAAACAGAGTAGCCAATAATCAAGACAGACAGGAGCAGCGAAGGAAAGAGAAAGAACAGAGGATATGAAAGAAAAGAATAAAGTGACGAAGGGATGAGGAAATCCGAAGGGCAAACAAACGTAGAGATGCAAAGAAAGAGGAAGAAGATAGGGTCAGAGAAGAAGCAAGGAAGCGGAGAGAGTTCGATGATGATGTAGAATGCAAGCAAAGACAGAGAGCACGCGATCTCGAATATCAGGAAAGAGAGGTTAAAAAACCTGAGCCAGTAGTAGACTGGGAAGATATAGAAGAATTCTTTCCTGAGTACGATTCAGTACCAGGCATGTCTAGGGCTAGTATCGAGGATGACTTCAACACCAGAAGCATCAGAGAGACGATCAATAGAATATATGATGAAATGAGGCTAGAACAAGTGCCACAAAGGGGAGGGCGAAGATGACGCCTGGAGAGCACTCAGCTTTACGATACTGAGGATGTCTCCCAAAGTAGTGGGAATAGAGAACTGTCCCTAGATAGGTTTGAAATAAGTAGGAACAAAGAGGATGCAAGAAGTTGTAGGATTTGGGGGCAGACAATGTCTGACACCGAAAGAGAGGAGCATGAGGAAAATGAAGAAGGTAGGAGATGTGAAAAACGATTCTCAAGGGGGAAAGTAATAAGATGGTCAGACACTAGTGAGTCTGCACCAAGGGCATCAGGATCAGCCACGCAGGCAGACAGACACAAAGAAGTATCTCACGGTCAGAGGGGGGTGTGTCCACCGCCCTACGTGAGCCGGCTAAGGACATTGGCAGGTAGACGGCGATGCAGGAATATTACTCCTGCAATTGACAGAAGAACAATGAGAGTAGAGAGAGAGGGCTATATGTCCCAATTTCCGTTGCTCGAGAAAGGTGGAGCAAGACCACAGCATATTCCATGGCCACACATGGATCGGGAACACCTGAAAAATAAGCTTCCAATGCTGACATCAGGAGCCAGAAAATGGATACACGAGTTAGAAAAAAGGACGGGAGGAAACACGTTAGCTATAGGAGATATCAAAGGTCTCTTAATAGCCATACTTGGTAATAGAGCAGACGATGTGAGGACACAGGCAGGTTACCTTGGTGTGACCACAGTTAATACCGCACATGACAAGCTCCATTTAACAATTGCAGAGATGCGGTGTGGAAAGCATTACGATCGCTGTATCCAGATACTTCCGATATGGGAGCTATCATGACTCTGAAAATGAAGGAGTCGGAAGACCTGTTGATTTACATACAGAAATTCCAAGATGCGTGGGTTCCTCGAGACTCGGGAATCTTGGGGGAAATCTATACCCGTGTTCTACCATATATTATGCCATGGGCTGCCAGAGCCAGTACAGAAACAGCTCAAGAAATTGGTAGGAATCAAGGCCAAACCGTGGTCGGAAATACAGCTGACGATCGCATACTGTTGCAGGCTACTGCAAGAAAAGAATTACAAAAAGGAAGCTGCACCAAAAGGTGAAGATGCAAAATTAGTGCAGAAGAAATTGTCAAAATATACCCTTGAAGGGGCAATGATAACTAGCACAGAAATATCTAACATGCAACAAGCCAATAATCAACATCGGAATTATCAGGGCAATACAGGGTTTTACCCCAGGGGAAGAGGATTTAGAGGACAAGGATGGCAGAGTAATCAGGGAGGTTTTTAAAACATGCAAAATGGCAACCTGGATATGTCAAATGGGCAAATGATCAGACCACCGCCAGTATGTTGGTTTTGTAGGATGACAGGGCATCGAGCATGCACATGCAGTAGTCAAGGCATGATGCAAAATGTCAAGGAACAGGAACAGGTATGGTGAATCCACCTGTGTTTTTACAGCAGGGGGGAAATGGAGTTGCACAGAATCACACAGTGCAACTGCAACCGACAGGAGCACAGCAAGGCTTGCAACCTCAGAATTCAATGAGCTTTCCACAAGGACAGTCTCAACAGTCACCGATGCAACTGTCACAGACAGTAAGTACAGGACAGGCCATGAACCCTGGAATGAGGAGTAACGCTGGTGATGGGGGAAGTTCATTCGCACAAGGTGGGACACAATTATATATGGACTAGGACAGCTCACTGGGAACCCTGATGTGTTCTAGCCTATCAGTGACACCAGACCCTCACAAAGAACCAAAGGTGGATGCCATTGTAGGGAATAAAGAATATTCCTTCCTAGTTGACAAGGGTGCAACACGTTTGTGTATACGTGGAGGCAAGTTTTCTTTGTCCGGCGATGCTATAAATACTCAGTTTCACAGGAGCTACAAGTCGTGTTCCTTTTACAAACAAATTCCACTCTCTATAGGAGAATGTGATATGAATGTAACTGTGTTATATTTGTGACAAACCGCAGTAAACATCTTGAATCGAGATCTAATGATGAAGTTAAACATGACAATCTCATTCACAGAGGATGGCATAGTATTCTCCACTCTAGGAATGCATTATTTGAACGTATGCGAAATTATTAGAGCATACGCAGGACACACAGCTATGAGGGCTGCAGCACTAGAGCCAGAAATATTTGTGTATGGTGTACGTTTGCTAATGCCAGGGCTGCCAGGCCTTGCAGACAAAACCATGAGGACCCCAGATGAATTTCTCTTTAGGCCAAGGATACCTATGCACGAGGAAAAGGGACAAGTATTTCCCTTCATGTTACACACAGCTGCAATACAAGTGAAAATGGCTTTGATTGATGGTTGTGATGATGAAGGCTGACAATGGTGCACAGTAATCACCATTGAAGAAGGATACAGATTGACTGACGTCACTGATGATGATCTGTTTGATGAGCAAGCAGATGAGGGAGAAACAGCAGTTGAAGTGAACCTCACCTTTTGGGTGAGAATGATCAAAAGAGAAGTGCCTCAGAGAATGATGCTGGCACAGAACCGTCCTGAATATTTCGAGAAAGACATGGCCCAGGTGCCTGTCTCAGTGTGGACCAAAGGCCCCTATGACATAGGCTTACTGAAAGGGGTCGGAGAAGTGAAAATCAAACTGAAGCCTGGAGCAGTTTTACCAAAAGCACAATAATATCCCATGCCCAGGGAGGCAGATGAAGGAATTTTCAAGACAATTTCGGCTATGATGGAGCAGGGCATCCTAGTGACGTCAGAGTCGTCATGCAATATTGCAGTTTACCTTGTCAAGAAATCAAAAGGAGGGTCTTGGAGGCTAATTCAAGATCTGAGGCCGATAAATGATATTGTTGAAGCTGAGTTCCCTTTAGTCCCAAAACCCGCTAGTATCATATGTAATATACCTGTTGAAGCAAAATATTTCATGTGATTGACTTGTAAATGCATTTTTCTCAATCCCATTGCACAAAGACTCACAAGATCTGACATCAATTTCGTTCAGACAGATGCAGCTGAAAAGCACGAGGCTACCCCAGCGGTAACAGAGGAGCAATATAGACACGATTCTGTTCAGCTATTGACTATATTGGCTGAGAAAGGATATAAAGTTGACTAAGAGAAGTTACAATACTGTCAACAAGAAGTGCTATACATAGGTCAGCTGATCTCACATGAGGGCAAAAGAGTTACCCCAGAAAGAGCTGAAGCCATAGTGAACGCAGCCAAGCCACACACGGTAAAACAGATGCAGAGTTTTTTAGGCCTTTGCAATTATGGCAGGGCATGGGTTTTCGACTACAGCTCATACACCAAGCCTTTGCTTCAGGCCCTAAATAAAGCACAAGTGAGAAAGGAAAAGATTGAATGGTCTGAAACCATGGAGGAAGGATTTGCTGAACTCAAAAGAGCCATTTGTACGGCACCAGTTTTAAGAATTCCTGATTATGCAGAGGAATTCTACCTGTTTTCACACACGAATGGCAGCGTTATGACAGCAGTGCTCACAAAGAGAACCACATTGGGGTACAAGCCCCTGGCATACTATAGTTGAAATTTGGACCCAGTGATGAGGGGGCATTTCCCATGCGAACAAAGTTTAGCTGCCGCAGCGTTCGCCATCAAGAAAGCTACTACCATTGTAATGGGATGCTCAATGACGTTGTACGTCGAGCACTTGCTATTTGCTATTCTAGAAAAACCGAAGGGCACACTGACATCTCAGAGAGCTTCTGCTTATGAAGTTATAATATCAAATCCATTGATTAAAATAGTCTGATGCAAAATAGTGAACCCAGCTATGTTCATAGCTGAGCCAGTCACTCAAGGAGAGCCAATAATGACTGCGAATTATGAAAAATTCTATGATGATATTCCCAGAGTGAAAGAAAATTCATTGGCAGCAGGAGAAATTGTCTTCATTGACAATTCTTCGGGAATCGATCAAAATGATGGGCAAAGATATACAGGCGTCGCGGTGATGAAGCACACAGCAAATGGAGAATTTCGAGTACTTCTCAGTGCACGAATACCATCTCTTTATTCAGTGCAAGCTGCAGAATTATTAGTGTTGATACTCGCGATTGAGAATCACGCAGACCACGAAGTAACAGTGTACAGAGACTCTGCATATGTGACATCACCAGTGCATGGGGGCTTAGAGCGCTGGAAAAGGAGGGGCTACCTCCAAGTGGACGGCACGCCAGAGCAGCACACAGCCTTATTGGACAGGTTGATTCAGGCACTCCAGCTCCCAGTGGGCATAGCGGTCGTGAAATGCACTGCCCACATGAAGGGGACAGATTTTATCTCACAAGGAAATCAAGCAGCAGAGACGGAAGCCAAACGTATGGCATCCAAGAGCGAGACAATTATGGATGTGGAAGTCACTAACATAAATGGGAAAATGATTGTCGCATGGATTGAACCTGAAAGTTACAATAATATGGGACAGACAAAGTTAATGGAACTCCAAGGGGAGGCACCACAGGAGTAGAAGAACTTATGGAAACGGCGAGGGTGTTCTTTAAACCCCTCTGAAAGCTTGTGGCAACAAGACAGCACTGGTAAACTAGTAATGCCTATAGCCCTGTTAAAAATAGCACTGGAGCAGCTACACTATCCAGCACACATGACAAAAGAGAATCTAGCGGCACAAGATAGCCACATTCAGAATAATAAACCGCTGGTTTCACCAACTAAACAACTCATGGAAGGTATGAGTACACATATGCACACATTTTCTAATATCGAATGGGATATTATTTAGACATATGATGACGCATATTTTTTGCGTTTTTTTCCATTGTTGTGTTTCCTACACAGCCAGCGATGGCTACTGACCGGCATAGCTGCCCTTCTAGGCATGTGTGAAGCACTTACAGACATCGTTTGACTCATGCAGAGCACTTCTTTGAAGATTTCTCGAAAAGTACTACGATAACTAGAGCGTATTAATTAATTTTGATTTACATAAATGGGATAATTGCATGATCCTCATTTGCTGTATTACGCAACAACACAAGATGTGGAGCCACATCTATTTGTGAAAGTAAAATACACCAAATAGCCAAATGACAAACATGCTATTTAAATAACTTGAAGAGATATATACATGATTAACTATGAATATGTCCAGGTTGCACACTGAACATTGTATGAAAGGGCTGTTTCTATTAAGATTTATGTGGCATCTTCACTATTGCCATTTGCAATATAGCTAGTTTTTAACATATATGTTTGTTTGTCCATAGAGATACATCACTAGACATCTCACACCTACTGTGAAGAATACGACTCTTGGGTTAAAGCTGTTGTTTATGTGTCCTGATGAAAGCCTTATCTGGTCCAATATTCATTCAATGGACAGCAGTCATCTTTGAACCTCTGAAGACTGTACTCTCTTAAGGCTGGAAACAGAGCCATCCTGTCGACACGTTCCCCACACGGGTTTATGTTCACACATTGTCCCGACTGGGGTCTTTGCAAAAGTACTACAATGCTATGTCTATGATGTGAAGTCACTTTTTTCACTACTAACATCACCTTAAAAATAGAACAGATTTGATGTACAATTTGACTCAAGTAAATAGATTCACGTGATCGTTTCACATAGTTTTTTCCAACAGGACTGTGATTTCTCTCTGTTTTGTCTTGTGCTTTTTTAATAATTGGACCCATTATGTTCCTTTTTTTAATATGTACTAGAAAAATAAAATTGAATATTTCCTTTTGAAATACTAGCCTATGTGCATATCTTGTGATATTTGCTTTGATACAAGCTGTGATTCACGTTTGCCTCATTTCAACCTAAATAACCAGCCCAGAAGTGTGACACCAGTAGGTAGCTTGTTTTGGGAATTCTTCTTCTGTCAATCCGAGGTTGATGTACAGACAGCACACTGTCTCTCGCACGTAGCAATGTGTAAGACCAGAGGCCGGTTCATGGGAAGTGATGCTTCATTGAAATGGACAACTGAAGCAACTGATCCTGATGAAGAGGATTATGTCCAGGACATAAAGACAAGAAACACAGCTCATACTAAGAACCATTTGATCAGGTACGAGAAACCTGGAGTGAAAGGAGATGAAATCAGATGGGAAGTGAACAAGAAGCTAAATGTCCAAGGGAAAACTCAAGAAGAGGCTCGTTGATGGAAGAACAGAGGCCAAATGCAAGTATGGGGAACAGTTCTTTCACCAGATGGATGGGAGCAAGGGGTAGTGATTTGCAGGGCATGGAATGTCCTAGGTGCCTGCAAGGAAGCAATTGAAAATTCACAAAGGATATGCATGCCATTATGGCCAAAGCTTGCAAACTATTGACATGGGTCGAAGACAGAGGGGGACCCTTGCAGATAGTGCCATTGGAGAATCCAAAACTGTGCTTCAGGACTAATGGCACAAGGAAGATGGGAGAGAATAAGAACTGTGGACATAGTTTTCATGCTCCATGGATGGTACATGGAACTGCAGTAATAATGGATCATTATTGGTCATGTGGATCAAATGCATACATCAGACTGCTGAAAAACTGGGGAGGTATATGCACACTAGTGAATGTCCACATTCCAGTGTTGGTGATCCCGAAGAGTGACCTGAGCATTGACAGTTTCCCAAAAGCAGATTCTCACCTGAGGAAGAAGAGATCTGCGGGACTGATGAATAGAATGAAGAGAAAAAATTACTTTTCTGCCAAATCAGAAAAAACTTTTCATGCAATCCCATATTAACAGAAGTTGTTCAGCCTCACCTCATCAGTGTTCACGACAATCTTCATGCCAAGATTCCAAGTTGGAGAAAACACTAAATGGTTACAGATAACCAGATGGCAGTTACTGCAGACTATCAACACGACCATCAAAGGATTCAACGCAATCAAGTAAGAGTTAAGGGCAGTTCGGCTGATGACTCTCCAGAACAGATATGTCCTTGACATGATCACAGATATGGATGGAGGAGTTTGTGCAAAAATCGGAGAATCATGTTGCACAGTCATACCCTCTCACGACGAAGAAAATGGAACCTTAACAAAAGCCATAGGTATGCAGACGAAGCTACAGAACCAGATAATTGATGATACTGACGAAGTTGATGATGACAGCTGGTTTGGATCACTATTCTCATGGGTTCCGCAATGGATGGCAGATGCATTCAAGTTCCTAGGGGCCCTGCTAGTGATGATATTACTAGTATTCTGTGTTATCAAGATAATATTTTCTCAGTGCCAGAAAACTACGAAAAAAGCCATTGGGATGAAGATCATGATTGATGTCAAGCTAGGTTGGAAGTCCAAAGACTTGACTGACAAAGAAATAAGAGACTTTGTGAAGGCCAGCATTCATGCACCAGAAGGAACAAAGTTTCAATATCCCAAGAAGCATAGAACTTATGTGGGAAGATGGGTTTACTGCAGCCCAAAAGGACAGTGTCAACTAATGACATGGAACAAAGATGAACACGTGAGAACAGCAGGAAGTCTAAAAGGAGTCATAAAGATATGGACCCCTAAGAGACATTTCTTAAGACCATCATGTGTAGACCCAGAAGATGAAGAGAGAATGGATGCAAACAATGAAGCAAAAGAGAAACTGAAAGAGCTGAAGAAAGAAGGGAAAGTGGTCGATGAATCGCCCAGAGGGGAGAGTCTAGAGGAGGTCCCAAGTATAGCCCACACTCCAACCATCCATTTTGAAGTACCAGGAACATTCACACCGAGATATGTGACGTATGATGAGCAAATAAACCAGTAGAGAACCGCAGTGGGGCTCTGTCCAGTACCTATCAGAAGAACTGCACCTATTGAAGTACCAGTACCAAGGAAACCATGGACAGTAAGGTATCCATTGAGGAAGTCATATCAACCAATACAACGAAATGAAGATCTTCTAAATACAGTCCCTGAAGAAACAAAAAAGGTCTTAATGGAAGACGAATGGTGACATCACAAGAACCTGGACTGACTCACATATGGAAGATATTACGACCTGAGAATGACGTAAAGAGATGAAACGCCATGAGACAGGGATATTGTGAACATAAAGTGCAAGGAAGATGTCAAATGTAAGAAGCTTAAGCCATGAGCATGGTGAAGATATTCAACCAAGTTTACACATGTAAATATGCTTGGAACCGCAAGACAGCTAAGAAAATCATGCGGCTTGCTATGCTTAGTAGAAAGTTAGTGTGGCAAGCACCACTCTACACAATCTACCTCAAAGAAGTACGTCATATAAGTATATTTCCACTTTGCACAAGAAGCAGAATCAACCAAAAGGTTATTAAAAGGGCACATGAGAAAAGTTTCATATGTAGCGAAACAAAGAATAAAGTGCCAGAAACGAAACTCAGCAGAGGCAAATCATGCCTGGAGAACCAAGGTCGTATCTGTCAAGATGGACGAACAGTGGCTACAATTAATTGAAGCAAAGAAAAGAATATACTGCTCTGAAGGGTCAAGATAAGAAGCCGAAGGCAGGTGGCAGGTGAAACGAAAATAAAGAAGAGGCACATTCACGGTGTCTGAACCACGTGACCAGCCGAGCAAGCAGAAAAAAGCCTTTCACACCTACGCATGGAGCCTTATCGTACCCATCCTCCTTAACTTTCTCAGGCCAAGAGGCAGACACAAGGCCAAACTACAAGGCCGCAATTGCCGCACGATCACTAAGGTGATGAATGGCTGTAACATAAATTGAAGGAAAGCTGGGGTTCAGACTTACTCCCTGCACCTGGCCTCTTTATTTTGCATGCTGCTAAGCGAAGTGGAAAGGTAAGGGTGGGGTTGGTGCCAACCCAATCACAAGGGACCAAGTAATCTAGAGTCCTGTAAATAGTAGAACCAATGAGATGTCGTACTCTTAGTGACGTCTACAGTAGCTAGTTTGAAGGTAGGGCTTAGATGCCCTACCTGACAGTGTTTACCCAATCCCCTTACTCCGTTACCATATACAGATATAGTACCTATAGTAAAGTTTATATTTATTTATTTATTTAACATTTCTAAAGCGCTCACACAGCCCGCAGGCATCGAGGCACTGTTACAGGAACTTTTTGTTTTTCTTAGTTGCGTAATTGTGTTTTTTTTTTTGTCTTAGTTACGTATTTATAACGTGCTTAAACACCCAGAGGTTTCTAAGTGCGGACCCGGGGATCGAACCTGTTGTTGCTTCGTGTCGTCTTGCTTCCAAGACGCACGCGCTGCCGCAGAGCTATCCTCCCGGGAACATTAAAAGGTAAAGTTACCTTTCCTGAACCAATAGAATTGTATACCAACTTTGAAGCATTACACATCTATGATGACACGTTTTCAGTATAAATGTGATGATTTTTATGAAGTTTGTTGGAGTTGAAACGGGAACAAAGATCGCGCCACTGCTGATATTCATAACTCCCCATTTTTTGTACTTGTCATTAAACGGACTCCCTTTGCCAAACCGTCAAGTTGTCATTATTGATTTGGCGTTGGAGTATTTAATCTGCACCCCCATCCATCTCACGGGTGCTGCTATCTTGTCTTAAAGTGCTTCTGGGCAAACCCCGACTCTATGAGCCGGTTGGGGGTCCCGGAGCACACCCCAAAGATGATATCAGACAAAATGTTAAACAGAACAGTCAAATGAACGGGCAATAATAACAGAAAAGCCCTTTTGGAAAATAATAATATCAGCAGGAATGCACAAATGGCAAGCTGGTGTACAATATAACAAACACAAATTTAAGGTTAAATCATACATAATGAAGGCTCAGAAAATACTTAACAATGGAAGAACTAAATTTGATAATCCAATCTTTGCATTTAAAAAGTATACCAGCAAACAAAATGTGTTTATCGGAAATTACCTTGAGAAAAAAAGAATGAAGCCCATCCATTGCCAACATTTGGGGTTTATGTGAAATCACTGGACATTTCCCCTATGGAAAATGTGTTACGTGTGCTCAAACCATAAAAACAAAAGAAGTAGATCTGGGTTTAAAAACAGAATTGTGTCTACAAACGGGTACACACAGTGGGCCTCATTATGAGTTTGCCGGTACAGTAACAACGGTACCGGTAAGCTTGCCGGTATCTCGCAGGTGCCCTTGCAGCCACCAAGTCTGACCTGGTGGCCGTACCGGCACCCGGGAGCAGAACATGACTGTAGCACCGGTACCATTATTAACGGTACCAGTGTTACCACCTTCACCATTCCCATTGAGCCCTATGGGGCTCAATGGGAATGGGGAAGAATTTTTTCCGGCGCCCAAAGGGCAATTAACGGGTCCGGCAAGGTCATAATGACCCAGTAATTGCCCTTTTCTGGGCACCAGAAAAAAATGAATACCGGCGGCAGCCATGTTTGTACTACCAGCACGGCTACCGCCAGCCTCGTAATGAGGCCCACTGTAATAACTCTGTGGTAATATATTTGTTACAGTGCCCTTGTGGTTTAAAGTATATAAGCAAAACTGAAAGAGCTGGAAAAACAAGAATGATAGAACACAAGGGCTGCATCAATAAAAAAGAATTCTAACAGGCCCAATAGTAAAACACTTTGTATAATTAGACTATAAATGCGATGGGTTCCTATGGCTGATTCTACAACAAGTAAAAGATGTACATGTAGAGCATTATCAGAGGACACTTGGAATAAAAAATGTGTTTTCATTCAAGAAGTGACAAGATATGCCTGAATGAACTTATTGAATGGGATAACCTATACATTAGAAGGTAGATTCAATTACATTAACTAGTTAGTTGTAGTTATTGTCTGCAATGATTCTTTTGCAGATAACTATTCTTTATCTTTATTTATAGAATACCAAAATATGTCATTGGATTTAAAAGGAATTTTTATTTCTGACTATGAGGTAAGCATAATATATGTCTAACTATTGCAGAATTAGTTAGAAGGGAATGATACAAATTGCTAACTTATATAAAACATTTCCATTATCTTGTAGCACATAAGATGTCTTTAAAGAAACTGCTGAATTTAACATAGTTGGATTGTTCTCCTTAATGAACCCATAAGGTTTACTTAAAATAAGTAAAAAATAAATAAGACAAATATGACAAATACATTAATAACAATAGTGATATAGATAATGTAAGAGAAACTGTGAATAAAATATATTGATAACTGTGACACGGGTAATATGAGCAAAACCATGTTTCCTAACAAGCAGCCAAAACTCTAAATATGTAACTTGAGAAAATCATGCATTAAATGAACACATTCCTTATAAGGGAAATACCAGATCAAGCAGGCGTTTCTCAGATTTATCCGGAAGAGCCTGATTAAGAAAGGTGTGCAGGTGAGTTTAAAGATTAGAAGAAAAAGTGAAGCGGTAACCATTTCAGATTAAGCGGTATGATGTATGTTTCACAGAGTGGAATTACAACTGGAGGTTTGTCAAACTCACTGAAGTTTACGGGACGGATGGAAAAAACAAAGAAAATGGGCAAGATAGATCTACAGATTGAAAGTAAGATTTATATACTCTGGGAATTTAATACTGAAGAGTATTAATAATATACATCCATTGTGAAGAATTGGTGTATATGTATATCTGTCTAGGCATGGTAAAGACTAAACAAAGGAGAAATCAACTTCATTGAATTGAAGTAAAGATAATTACACTGACTATAAACAAGTTAGGTATGTAAAAAAGTAAATAGAGAGGTCATTGTAAAAATGAAATATCAAAATTTCAGTTACTGAAGCAAAATCTCTGTTGCCCGAATAAATTACAATGTACTTCTATGATCTACAGATGAGCATGAATGGAAGATACTACAGTACAATATAATTGAATCAGTCCAAGGAGGGATTAAAGAGAGAATTTCCCCTAAGGAATGTTCAGAATTCATGACACTTTAGAGCTGAAACAGATAGTAATATTAATTATCTGTGGTTGATGTTGCTAACAATGCATAATATTGGCATGCATACAATCTAAGGATTATTTAGCTCAGTAAAAAAGAGGTACTATTGAGGATCAAATAAAATTCACCTATTATTAAGTTATTTTGACAACCAGTAACTCCATGAGAGGTACAGAGCTGTAGTATATGTGATTCATTATCTTAGTAGTTTTAGTCAATAAAATATAAGCTTATTTTGTAAGAAGATCTAACCTTGGGTTAATGATGCATATTGAGAGGAATCGTGTGATGTGATGTTGAATGGGCAATATTGGTATGTAATATATGTGCATATAAATTGTGTATTCATTGTGTTCAGGGTGATGCATATTGAAAGTCATGAAGCAAAGTATGTTGTTTAATGTTTTTATAAATATTTGAGCTAGATGTATCATGCATACACCATTTATAAAATATGATTTAGATATAAATTAATCTGCAATGAAAATCATTGATTAATAATATATGTTGATAAGTTTTGGAATTGAATTTTGTGGAAAGTGTATGAAATAAGGGGTGATATGGATTTTCTACTTCAATGAATGATTCTCACTGCCTCTATTAGAATATAGTCTAAATAATGATGAAAAGGTGCGCACTCTGGTTCCCAGTCAAGTGTTCCTGCTGTAGCAACAAATTATCTTCTACTCCAAACGTTTTCTTGACTCCATCAATCATCAGGGAGTCTGTGTTTCTTTTCCTTTTCAGTTGTGTCTAGTTGCATTTCCTTTGAAGGTGTTTCAGGTTAATTCACATTGATGTCTCTAATAGAATTTGATTTTCCGGCAATTCCTGGGGCATAGCTGAGTCTTAAACCCCACATGGTATTTAATGTATGGTTCACATAGGCATACGCAAGCACAGATGCAGTGAACTTCATATGTCACGCTGGTGTGTAGGAGCAGGCCAACATCTCTTGAAGTTCCATGTCTCTCAAGGACATTGGGCCTCATTAAGGGTCGGGCGGTCCGGAATTAACAGTGGCGGTAAACCCACCGCCACTGTTAATTCCGGACCGCCCGATCCCGACTCCTGCAGGCGTGAGGTGATGTTCCCGCCAGGTCTGACCTGGCGGGTTGAACACCTCCTGCCTGCAGGCGGACGTGGAAACACCAGCACCATCACGAGATGGTGCCGGTGTTTCCACTTCCCCATTCCCATTGAGCCCTATAATAATATATAATGCCCTGGTAATTCCGGGAGTCACGGAGGCAGAATGGTAATACGAGTCCAGCGGTAACCCGGCAGTTTTACCGCCATGGTTACCGCCGGACTCGTAATGAGGCCCATTGTGTACCAAAGACCATAACCTGATATGTGTCCTTACATGCTCATTTTCAAACAATGACCACTTAAAGTATTTGCAACAAGTAATGACCCACATCCTGTGGATTTACTATAGAACCAGCAATTGCTTGACCATCTCAAACCTCATAGCAAGGAGACTTACATGAATCAGAGCCAGAACATCAGTTGACAGAAGATTTACACAATGTGCGTCCATCCCTCATAAATCTGCAGCAACTGAAACTACACGGCATGCAGGCAGGTGTACTAGTATCTGCGAGACAATGAGCACAAATACACACCATCTCTTTACTTTCCAGGTATCTTGACAAGTGGCTGGACACCAAAGAGTGCAGGCATCATGGCCAATTTACAAGACATGCCTGGCCAGAGAAAGTAACACCCTCTTAGCAGTGGAAACAGCTGTAGGCTGGGAGATTGGATGTTGTTGCTGCCCTAGTGTGTGCATGGAGACAAGCAGCGGCAACAAGTGATGAGGACATATACAGGAGACTCAGGAATAGTGCTGTGCTGGCTGGAGAACTTCTTCTGTGGCAGATGTCAAGATGATTAAGTGATGATGAGATACAAACTTTTCCACATGGTTGCAGTGATGTACCCAAGTTTTTCTCATGACTACCAAACACTGGTGAGAATGATGACTAGAAAGCTGAAACTGCCACAATACCAGTGCACTTTCAACTCCAAATCAATTCAGACTACAAAGTATTTCACCTATGGTATGTTTCCCAATGGTGGTTCGAGGGGATGGATAACAATGATCCCTGGGCAAATCAGTTAGCTAAATTAGGCAGACTGCCAGGTGCAGAAGATTAACACTTGGTGCGTATCATTCAACACAAGTTAAGCAAGCAGGTCCTGCAGCAACCTGACATTTTCCTCTAGGAAATCAATGACATAGGAAGCAATTGGGCTGTTGCCCCATTTTTGTTTGTTCATAGAAAATGTTCAATGCACCACCCATGAATCTTGGTCACTTCGTGGCACAAGGATAACCCTTGTAACAGACATCAAACAACAGAATGCAACACCTCTACAATGAATTTACAGATCACATTAATGACCAAAGCAACCTAGCAACACAGGCAAGCAAGCATCCTCTGAGGACACAAATGATTACGCTCTCATACAATGGCAAGTAGAAGCAGAACTGCATGTAGCGCTCAGGGTACTTTCAACCTGCATGGATTTACACAGCATCAGAGCTACCTTGCATTTCCCCTCTCTCCCCACTAACTCTATCCTCCTTCTGATCCACCAAAATGCATGGACATCATGCACATGGCAGCGATGCACAGAATACATCCTAATAACATAGCAAAAGATATAAAAGTTCAAATTGCAACCACTGTGTGTGTCTACGGATACCAAGGAGCCCGGTCACACTTTTCTGCCTAATATCCTGAATGGGATTAGCTGATTACTGTGAACCCAATTTGGTCAAATCCAAATTGGTCACATATTTGTTACTTAAATTGGTCACAGATATATGTGGGGGGGATCGTGAATATAATTATAATGGGTGATCGAGGGCTGTGTGGGGGTCTCCTCCCACATATATTTGCAGCCAATACATGTAAGAGAAAAAAAAACCTCAACCAATTCAGATTGAGGCAAATGTTTTGATAAAATCAACCCAAACCTCCTGAACGAGGCCAAAAAGGCAAAGGGTATGGAAATGTCAATGATTTTTGCAATGCACACTGAACAAACTTGAAAATGAAACCAACATGAGTGAATGGCTCAATTTCCTAAAATCTTGGCTGCTGCATGAAGAGTGAAGATCCACCACGCATTATCGAATCTGCATTGTCCAGCAAGAGGTGTTCTATGTTCATGCCATCAAAGGACTCCACAATGAGACTAGGTGATATGCATTCAGATGTTGGACTACCACTGATGGAGTGTGGGTATTAGGCAAATCTGTCTCAGGGGCACATGAGTCTATTTCTTGATTACAAACTCAACACAATGTCCCCAAAGCCATACCTCTCCTCCAATTAAATAAGATATTTGCTTTCCACAGTCATACTACAATTCCCCAGCACGGTACTGTCATCACAACGACACTAATGCACAAACGTCACTTAATGGACAAAGTTAGAGTTTTGATTTGATGTGCTGCAAAGGGATTCGGCTTTATCAGGTTTACATTTAGCATTAATGCTGTGCTCATTGCAAATCTCACAGAAGAATTGATAAAAATAACCTGTCCAACATACACAGCAGGTGCTTTACCACATGCATGCCCAGGTTTACACATAAACTAGCATATTCTGAGATCGCAGGCATAATTGAGAATGTGACAAGAATGTAGCATAGGGAGGAACTGATAATCATTGCACAGAAAGCAGAAGTGTTGGTTTTATAGAAGGTCAGTGATGTTTGGGCCACTGACAGGCTCGGTTTTAATAGTCTTTTTGTTTAAATGTATGCAAATAACATTCCGGTTAACTAAGGAATTTGGTGTTCGCATACTCGAGGTCCCCCAATCCAAGTCCAGAAGAAGGCAGACCGACTCAAAAAAACCTAGCATAACATCTGAAGAAATGAATGGAAGTAAAATGTGGAGTCCTTTCCCTCACTTGCAGTTAATCATTAGCAACGTGACCGAGGATTGGTCAAATGACTGTTTCAGTATTTAACTATCAGGAGCAGGGCATTTTACAATGTACACATAATTTAAGTACCCCCAGGCTGATTAAGACATCCCTATAAGTCTACATCAACCAAAACACATGGGCCTCACACACACCTGGTCAATATAGCAATAACAGAAAGTAGAAGCACCTCTCACATGTGAATGTTTGACATTTGTTTATGCTTTGTGTTTTTTGTATTTGTATATGTGTTTTGTATAAATGTCGAGGGCATACAAGGTACATCTTGTCCAAACCTTCAACTGGATGTGCTTACTGATCACACACAGATTCTCTATGTATCTCTCCATATGTTATTTTAAGAGGACATGCAATAAATGGTGGAGCTTTACATTTCTTCACTGTATATGTGTAGATGTATTTTGGATAATTGAGTAAACCTTTCACAACAAAGGGAGAATAGTACAAGTTCAGAGGAAAATTACCATGATTAGAAACTGATTTTATGTCATGGCTATAACAGAATGAACTGAAAACATTCTTTTGAATAAAAATGTAAATACTGGGTGATGAATAGACCCACTCTGAAAGTGTTAAACAATTATTATTATCACTGAGAATGTTGCTAAGACTATGGGCCTCATTACACGGACGGCGGTAAGGGTTAACGGTCACCGTTAATGGCAACGGTGACCGTTAACCCTTACCGCCGTACTACGAGGTCCCTTAGCGGGTTGGAGTTTTAACGCCTGCTTTTTGCAGGCGTTAAATACCAACCCGCTAAGGGACCTCGGAGCTAATTACGGCACCGCAAAATTGCGGTGCCGTAATTAGCGCCTTCCCCAGTCCCATAGAGCCCTATGGGGCAGAAATGGGAATGGGGAAGGGCAATGGCGGAAAGGGGATTTACCGCCCCTCCAACCTTGGAATGGGGCGGTAAATCCCCTTTCCGCCAAGGCGGTGCCGGTATTTTACCGGCATGGTCCAGGGTGCTAATAGCACCCTGGACTACCGCCTTCCGTGTAATGAGGCCCTATATGTAGTGGACATTAATTGCCTCACATGGTTAAATGTGTAACACTCAAATCGGTGTATTTGAATCAGATTATTGGGACACTTCCTGTTATATAAGTACCTTTATAGCCCTAATAGAAGACGGTTTCCCTTCCGTTAAATATGTGTCCACATGCACCTCACCAACAAAACAATTGACAGAGAACCAGTACCCATCTCATCGTAACTTTTGATGACTTTTTTTTTTTAAAAACTTGGTTTTTTATTGGCATTTTGTGAGACAAAGAACAAAGAAGAAAATATTACATAAACCCCGAACCCCCCCTAACGTAAACCCCCCCTCCTCTCTCCCCTCCCCCATGTCCAATTCAAACATAACAGCAGTAAGGAGACCAAACTTTCATATCATTTCCTCGGTCTTTTGAAGCAATGCGACGTGTGACCAACTCAGTAGCTGCCTTGAGGCCGACGTCGCCCCGGGTCGTGGCGTCCCCCCACTGGGTGTAGTCCTTCTCAGTGACGATCACGCCCGACCATCCGGGGGCACGATCCTGGAACTAATGGATGTCCCATCCCCATGACTGCTGGACACCATACCAGTCAGCGAGGAATGAGCATGAGTCATTTGTCCATCAAGAACATGTTCTTGAGTTTTTTCATCCAATCTTCCTTAGAAGGTGTTTCCGGGCTCTTCCACCTCTGGGCCAGAGCCACTCTGCCCGCTCTCAACATAGTTTCCCACATCATTGGGTACCTGTGCAGATCTGCCCATCCCTGAGGTCCTCATAACTCAGGAATTCTCCCTCCCTGAATAGCTGGCCCGCCCATTCCAGGCCCTCATCAGACCAACGCTGGGATTGTCTAAACCCTCTGCAGCCCAGGTTCAGGGGGGGCCCCCACAAGGAGGTCATAGGGGACGGCCAAGAGGAAAGGTGGGCTGTCCGTGGACACTCCCTCCAAATCTCCCAAAGAACACCCAGGGTCGGGTGGGCCAGTACATGTTTCGGAATCGACCTGCAAGGGGCCCACAGGAGGTCTCGGACTTTGAGGGGGTGGACGTCCATGTCCTCCAAATACGACCAATATGTCCACAAGCCTTCCTTCATGTGTTCTAGGAGGACCCGCAGTTGTGCTGCGTGGTAATACAACTGGAAATCTGGGAGACCGAACCCCCCCTCCTCCCTTGGAAGCGTCAGGGTGGCTCTTCCGACCCTCGGGGTTTTTCCTGCCAAATGAAGTCTCGGACACCCTTATGCAAGTCTATGAAGGTTTGAGCGGGTACCTGGGTAGGGAGGGCTGTAAAGAGATACAAAAGCCGGGGCAGTATATTCATTTTGACTGCCGTCATCCGGCCATACCATGAGAGGATCATTCTTCCCCATCTCCTCAGGTCAGAAGTGATCTCGGACAATATGGGCTCGTAGTTGGAGGTTCCCAGTTCTGATAGGTCCCTAGTGAGGAGGACGCCCAGATATTTTATGGTGCTCTTGCCCACAGCTATCCCATGAAACCTGGTCAAGGGGTCCACTACCGGGTCCATCAGGCGCATTGGAAGGAGAACGGACTTAGTTGTGTTAATTTTCAGGCCTGAAAAACACCCAAAGGAGCTGACCAGGGACAGAAGGGGAGGGATCGAAGAGACCGCGTCCACCAGATATGCCAGGATGTCATTGGCAAACAGGGAGAGCTTGAATTCCACCTCTCCCCTTCTAATACCCCTGATGTCTGGGTGGGATCTAACCTCTATGGCCAAAGCCTCCATCGAGAGGACATATAGCAGGGGGGAGAGAGGGCAGCCCTGTCTACTCACTCGGGTGAGAGGAAAGGATTCTGACAGCCATCCGTTCACCTGGACCCTTGCGGTAGGGGCTCTATAGAGGGCGGCCACCCAACTCAGGATGTGCATCCCGAAGCCCATTCGCTGGAGAAGAAGGGTCATGTATCTCCACTCTACTCTATCGAAAGCTTTTTCCGAATCCAGGGAAAGGATGCATGCATCAAGATTTGAGTTTTGGGCGAAATGTACCAGGTCTATTGTTTTGCGGATATTGGGCCTCATTACGACCCAGGCGGTAAGTTACCGCATGGGCCGTGACTTTACCACCATGGCGTAAACTACGTTTACGCCATGGTGGTTGGCGGACTTACCGCCCCATTCCGAGTTTGGCGGGGCGGTAAGTCCCCAATCCCCATTTACCCTTCCCCATTCCCATTTTTGCCCCATAGGGCATAATGGGAGTGGGGAAGGCGTTAATTACGCCACCGTAAATTACGGTGGCGTAATTAACTCCATGGTCCCTTAGCGCCATGGATTTTAACACCTGCTAAAAGCAGGTGTTAAATCTGCCATGGCGCTAAGGGACCTCGTACTCAGGCGGTAAGGGTCGGCGCTGTTTACGGCGCCGTAAACCCCTTACCGCCTGAGTTGTAATGAGGCCCATTGTCCGACCCTTGTCTGCCCCTAATGAAACCCACCTGGTCCCCGTGGACTAGCTTCTGCATTATCCCCTCCATCCGCCTACCCACCACCTTGGCCAGGATTTTGACGTCGATGTTGAGCAATGATATGGGCCGGTAGGACGAACATTCCCTCGGGTCTTTACCTTCCTTGGGTAGGACCACTATGATGGCTCCCATCATGGAGTCGGGGAGGGTGTCCCCTTCCAAAACCGAGTTGAAAACCTTCGCCAGGTAGGAGCGAAACCTCTTATAGAAATAGACCGAAAAGCCGTCTTCCTCCAGAAGGTCCCCACCTTCATCCCGCTGATCGCCTTCTCCACCTCCTCCTCGGTCACCCGACCCTCCAGCCCCTCTGCCAGCTCCCGGGGAAGGGACGGTATCTGTATGGAGTCGAGGAACTCCTCAATCTGGGCGTCGCCACAGTCCAATTCCGTGGCGTATAATGACTCGTAGTACTGGCAGAAAGCTTCACTTATGTGGGGGGTGTCAGAGCCTAGTGTTCCCCTGTTGTCCCTCACCTCTTTCACCATCCTGCTTCTCTGAACCTCCCTCAATTTCCAGGCCAGGATCCTATCTGCTTTGTCCCCCTTCTCGTAGTATTTCTGTTTGACCATTTGGAGGCTCCTCTCCGTTTTATGGAGGAGCAGGTCTTTTAATTGGAGCCTGTAATCCTCCAGGGTGGCCACGCGGTCTCGGGCTAGGGTCTATACCGGGCAACCCCCCGGTTGAAGGCGCGCTATTTTTTCCCTCACCTCAAAGTCCTCTCCTGGATCTCCCTTTCCCTCTTCTGACGAGAACCCATTTTAATGAGTACTCCTCTTAGGGTCGTCTTGAAGGCGTCCCAGAGGGTGTGCGTGCCCACCTCCCCATTATTGTTGAGCTCAAAGAACTCTGAAATGGCGTCCACGATGGTCTGGGCGTGTACCTCATCTCTAAGTATTGCGTTGTTACATCTCCAGCGTCCCCTCTGTTCTCTACACCAGTCCCCTGCCAAGGTGACTCTGACCAAATCGTGGTCCGACAAGGGCACGGAGTCTATCCTGTAACCCGGTACGTGTGGGCGGAGCACCCCGTCCGCGAGAATATAGTCTATCCTGGAGAAGGCTTTGTAAGTGGAGGAGTAGTATGAGAAAGAGGGAGTCCCCGTTCGGGGGGTGGGCATCGTGTCCACCAGGCCCAGGCCCTCATTCACCCTCTGAAAGCAGCGTGACATGGCGTCTCCTGCGGTTCTGGGGTTTGAAGCGCCCACCCGCTGTCTATCTCTGGATGGGTCGAGGACCATATTAAAATCACCTCCCACCACCAATGGGCCCTGGACAAAAGTTTTCAGCCTTTCCCCCACTCCCTCCCAGAATTGGGCCTGGCCCTCGTTTGGAGCATATACTACTGCCAAGGTTATGGTCGCGCCCCGTAGGGAGCCCCGTACCAAGAGGTAGCGGCCTTCGGGGTCCCTGAGGATGGAGTCTTTCTCGAATCCCAACCCCCTAGAGATCAGAATTGCAACCCCTCTTTTCTTCCCTTTGTGGGATGCATAATAAATCTCCTCGATACCGCCCCCACGCATCCTGGGCTCCCTCCCCCTCGCCCAGTGCATCTCCTGCACGAAGAGTGGGTCCAGCTTAGCCCTCCTAAACTCTCTGCTGATTAGGGATCTTCGTGGGGGTGTTCAGGCCCCGCACATTCAGGGTTCCCACCCCTAGGGCTGGTCGGTCGTCAGCCATAATCGCTGTCACCTTCCCCCTTGGTCACCGGTGTCGCATGGTCGCTCCCTCCCTGCATTCTGTATTTCCTTGTTTGGACATTTTTGAAACATTTCCCCAACTTACCCCCCAACTCATTCCCCACCCCGAAACCCACAACTTGTGTACTAACCCCCACCCCTCTCCCCGGCGTCCAGCCATGTAGTCCCTCCATTCCTGGATTTTTGGCTGGACCACCAGCCGGTTCCCTATGGTCAGGCGTCAATAACAAAGCACGCTAACGTGAGCCCCCCCCCCATCTTGTCCCCCCGCCCAAACTCCCCGGCTTGGGCATTGCTTGAGGGGGAACTAAAAATGTCTACCCCACCCAATTGTCTGGGCCCGATCTATGGATGTTCCGGGCTGTACCCCCCGCCCTGTGGGCGACCGTCCCCTGGGCCCAGGGTGGTATTTCTCACAGCGCCCATGGTTGTGACCCCTCTGATGCCCCCTTATACTTGCATTCGAGGGGGTGCAGCGAGCGAAGCGTCCCCAGAGTCTTCCAGTTGTCTGTTCCCAATGATCATCGTGGGGTCGCTTTTGTCACCCCTCCGAATCGGCTCGATCTTCCTCCATCGGTGTCGGTGCTGTGTTCAATTTCTTGAACTTCCGAGCACCGGTTTTCCTTCTTCTGGAGTTAGACTGGCCGGGGGTGCCCCTGCTGAGCGCTTCCGGGCCTACGGGCCCCCTCCCGGGGGTGGGTTCACCCACGTAGTCCTGGATAGCACCCTTGATGTCCTCTTCCGTTACCAGCGTTGTGCTTTGGCCTGAGTATTCAAAAGACAGGGAGAAGGGATATCCCCATCTATAACGAACGCCCTTCTCTTTCAGTTGTTGTGTCAGGGGGCGGCACATCCTTCGTTTGGCAAGGGTGTAAGCTGAGAGATCTTGAAAAATAGAGATTTGGGCGCAGTTGTAAATTATCGTCCCCGCCTTCCTTGCAGCCTCCTGAACTTTGGCTTTTTCGGTGTAATAGTGAAAACGGGCCCGAACCGATCTGGGGCTCCCCCACCTTCCCCCGGCCCTGTACACCCAGTCAAACGTGAGTTCTGTTGTCATTTCTTCTGCAAACAGGAGAGTGATAATGTCTCTCACCTCTCGGGTCAACTCTCTCTCCGTTTCGCCCTCCGATTCCGGGATCCCAAAGAACCTTAGATTATTCTGTCTCTCCCTATTTTCATTGTCGTCCATTTACCTGGCTCTCTCTTCATCCCTCTTTTCCAGAGCTGCGAGCCGTGTGCCGAATTGGACTTCCTGAGATGTAGCGGACGATTGATAGTTTTCCACTTGTAGGACCCTGTCCTTGATTTTGTCAACTCTTTGGTCCAATTTCTCAAACTTCTGGGCGATATCAGATCTCATTTCTCTAATCTCCTGGAGGATGGAGGCAAAACCTCTTTCCATCGTCATTGCGGGTTGGCCAGCGGGTTCAGGGTGGGCCATGGTTCCGGAGAGAGTAGGGACCTCGGTAGTGATCTCTGTTTCTTGAAAACAAAATGTTTGTAGGGTCTTCTTCCAGCTCATGGGGTGCTACTGGTCCCCTGTTGCGGGGTCCGCTGCGTTCTGGGGGGCCTCTGGGGGGAAAGCCAATGCCGCCCCGGGGCCAGACAGGTTCACATTTCACCAGTGGAGTTTGTAGACGGTGAATTATCCCATGCTGGGGGTGGAGCAGCCTACGGGTTCAGGGTAGGCCGTAGGCCCGATGAAGTTGAGAACGCCAAAGGGGCTCTCCAATTCACAAGAGCGGTAGCTCGTAGGATCTTCCTTCAGTCCATGAGGGCGTACTGACCCCCAGATGTGTGGTCCGTTGCGGCCTAGTGGGCCCTTGAGGGTGTGCTGCGCTGTCCCGGGGTCGTATCGTTGCACGTTTCTCAGGTGGGGGCTGCAGGGGCGAGGTTTGACCCCTATGGGGGATGGGATGGCCCCCCAGGCGGGCACATGCCCCGCCGATGTGGACGGGGGCCTCTCACCTGGGCTGCCGAGTCGCTGGGGGTAGGCCCCATGGGGTCATCCGTCGTCTGGCAGGTCCTCGCACCCGGGCCCAGCCCGGGGCCTCCCCCGCCGTGCCCTCGGCAGTGGGGGACCTCACTGTCGGCTCTCCGGCCGGAGGTCGCTGTTGTGGCTTTGGGTGGGACCCGGGCTGGGGCAGCTCACGCCGGTCGCCTCGGTCCTCGTGGGGGGGGCAGGTCTGCCGCCCGGCTGAGGCGGAGCGTTGCTGGGGGCCTCCTCTCCTGGGCCTCCTCCGGCGTTGTCTCCCTGGGCCCGCGCCGCCGCGCTGTGGGACCCGGAGCAGGGCCAGAAAGACATCCGTCTCCTCCGTCCCAGGTCGGGCGGGGGGGGCCGCCGCTGGTCCCCGCCCGGGGAGCACCACCCCTCCGACACTCGCCTTCCACCACTGGGGCCAGGGGGGGCCCAGATCATCACCCCGACCCTCTCGCTACAAAGGGCTCCTTCACATCCAGCGCTGTCACGCGCGGGGCCTGCCCAGTCGCGCACCGTCACTCCCAGAATTCCGGTTCGACTAGAGGTTGGAGTTCCGTTCGTTCGAGCGGGGGCATCACGGGTGGTCCACCAGCTCCTGCCACCCGTTGTGCTCGCTTAGGAGGGTTTCGGGGGGGCTCAATCCCCTAAATAGGCCCAGCCTCGGCGGGAACACCGCAGTCAGGCAGCCATTGCCTGTGCTCACCCTGGTGGCCTCCCTCTTGATGACTTTTTGTTGCATATCTGAAGAAAACTATGATGCTCTTCTAAGTTGACAAACATGCATGATGCCACCAACAAAAACTGAAGAGCGATAAAGACATTGGGCCTCATTACACGGACGGCGGTAAGGGTTAACGGTCACCGTTAATGGCAACGGTGACCGTTAACCCTTACTGCCGTACTACGAGGTCCCTTAGCGGGTTGGTGCTTTAACACCTGCTTTTTGCAGGCGTTAAAAACCAACCCGCTAAGTGACCTCGGAGCTAATTACGGCACCGCAAAATTGCGGTGCTGTAATTAGCGCCTTCCCCATTCCCATAGAGCCCTATGGGGCAGAAATGGGAAGGGCAACCTTGGAATGGGGCGGTAAATCTCCTTTCCGCCAAGGCGGTGCCGGTATTTTACCGGCATGAGCCATGGCGCTAATAGCGCCATGGCTCACCGCCTTCCGTGTAATGAGGCCCATTCTCTTCACGAGTCAGCTGGTTCATGATTCTTTGTCATGCATTTCCTAGAAGGAAATGTGAGGTTGCTGCAAGGCCTGCTTGTGTTAAATTATATGTACCGAAATGACATCTTCTGTGTCTGGCAGTTTTTCTGATTTAGCTAACTGATGTGCCCAGGCATCGTTGTTATCCATCCCCTCAAGAGGTCATTGGGAAACATGCCTACATAGTTTGAATTGATTTGTAGTTGAAAGACCACTACTAGTGTGGCTGTTGCAACTCTCTAATTATTATCCTCACTAGAGTTTGTTATTCATAGGAAAAGCTTGGGTAGATCACTCACACCGTGTGTGAGAGTATTCATCTCTTTATCACTTAATCATCTTTATGTCTGGCACAGAAGTATTTCTCCAGCCAGCATAGCCAAAGAACACTTGGAGTCAATTGTGGAAATGAGTCTAACTGCATTGTGAAGCTCCATTACATTAGGGAAAGTATTTGGGTCAGGTTACCCTGGCCAGCCAGCAGATCAGTTAGTTTTGATTGCACATACATCAGACTCTCTACTGCCATAATTTGGCATCCCCTCCTGTTGCATATCCTGTCACAGCGTTCCTGCAGGCCATGTACATGCCACTGAAATGTTGCATCTAAGTTAGAAGCTGGTGTTGTGCCTGTTCCCTAATGACATCTAAGTGTCTTTGAGATTTTGACACTTAACCCCCCCCAATGTCATACATACACTGTTCCTGAGTTGAGTGTATATGCCCTAACAACTTCTTGCTGCTGTGTCCATGTACACACGAAGGCAGAATGAACATCCAATCTACCAGAATTCAGTTGTTGCCACTGCTTAGAGGGTGTTACTTATCTCTGGTCAGGGGTGTCTTGTAAATCAGTCATGGTGGTTGCCCCTTGTCAGGATACCTGGAAAGTACAGAGATGGTGTGTATTTGTCCAAATCGTTTAGCAGTTATTAGTATACATGAATGCCATGTTTTTTAAGTTGCTGTAGATTTTGATCATGAATAACAGACACACACTCTGTTAATCTCCTGTCAACAGATGATCTGGATCTGATTAATATGAGTTTTCTTCCTTTGAGGTTTGAGATGGTCAAGCAAGTTCTGGTTCTATGGGAAATATATAGGATGTGGGTCATTGCATGTTGCAAGTACTTTTAGGTGTTATTGTTTGACAATGAGCACCTAAGGGCTGTAGGTTTTTATGAACCTTGGGAGAGACACCATTTGATGAAAATGTGAACATCCTATTTACCATCGATGTCTCAAGTTTTTATACCAGGATCATACAGCATGGTGGCCTAGGAGCCATATAATGGCTCCTTTTGACTACCAATGAAATCTGTAGTGCTGATCGGTAACTTTTCTTGAAATTACTCAAAACAGTTTTGAACAATAACTTCTTTATGTTCGAAGAAAGGTACTTTATAAAAATGTCTGTTTCCTCAATGGGTGCCGCCATGGCGCCCAGTTAGGCCAATAGATATATGGCATATCTGGAAGAAACTCACATTCTATACAATCAAAAATGGAAGAACCCCCTTACATTTTTAGTCAGATACATAGACGATCTCTTTGGTATCGAGGAAGGCACACATGAAGAATTATTAGATTTCTTTAAAGTTTTGGACTCAATGGCACCCAGGATTAAGTTCACTTCCAAAATCAGTAGGACTGCCATTGAATTTATGCATGTAGAGATTTACACCAAATCGGGTGGTTTACATACCACAATTTGTACCAAAGTAACAGATAGAAACAGTTTGTTACATGCCACAAGCTTTCACCCCAAGAAGACCACTGAGAGCATTCCACTTAGCCAATTTCTTAGGTATAGGTGGATTTGTTTTGATAACCAAGACTACATCAACATTGCTGAACACCTCACTGAAAAATTCCTCAAAAAAGGATATAATCCTGACTTTGTAAAATGTTGTGCTGAGAAATTCAAAAACGTGACCAGAACCGATGCACTCACACCCAAACAATGTCAGACTGCACTGCAGAAAACTTGGTATAAGTAACTACCTATTCACAACAGAATACTTAGAGAAAGAAATTCATTAAGAAAAACTAGAATATGCTTTTATTGAACCCAACATTGGCAAAAGGTTTTCTGAATCCTCCATTATTTGCCTATGGCAAAAGTAGATCTATAAGAGAACATCTGGTCAAGGCAGATTTTTGAGACTAAAATGGGGATAGATCCAAAGAAATGGACCGTACCTGGCAACAATTGTACCAATTGCAATAATCTAAACAAAGGCAACTCTATCACCCATCTCCAGATGGGTTACAAAATTACCCTTCATCACACCTCTACCTGTGATACAAAAAACATAATTTACGGAATCAAATGCACTTGTGGGCTCTATTACGTTGGCATGACCATGAGAAAGGCCAAAATACATGGGTCTGAACATTCATCAAATATTAGATTGGCTTCTGAAAGATCTCCTGTGACCCAACATTTCACCAAGGAAGGACACTCAATTGCCCATTTTAAATGTATTATACTTGAACATGTACATCTCCCAAGAAGAGGCGGCAGTTTAACCAAGTTGTTACTAAAAAGCGAAGTATATTGGATAGACCGTGCAGATTCTATATCCCCTCGGGGGATGAATGTGAACTGGGACCTCAGCCATCACTTGTAATAGTATTTACACCTCAGTTTTTAAACCTATTCACTCTAGTTGATTCTACATTTGAACATCACGTCTGATGCTGTACTGACACAACTGCACACAGATTCACACTTCTGTTATAAATATTTTTTGAGGCACATTTTACATATCTCAACCATACTGCACACCGCTGTTTTTTTTAACTGTTTTCACCTTGCATCAATCTTGCAACACACGTTGCATTTCTGCACAGTTTAATACACTTAACATTAGCGTTCCACTACTTGAACAAAACTGAAATTTACAGTTCAAAAGCAACACTCAATACATTTTATTTTGAATATGTGTCCATTGTGACCGACTATGGCACTTTCAATGATGCATTACAACACAGCTTTGAAAATGTAAAGATGGCGCTCTGTTTTCCGAGCCTACCTGAGCCTCATTGTTCAAAGGCAACACATGCACGTGGGCCAGTTGCTGTGACAACTATTCGAGTGACCGTACATCAAAGACGCTATACTGCTCCCTGAAGCAGATGCAGCTAGATACAGTTACATTTTACAAGTAAGCTTCCCATCCTCCAGCGACTAGTTAACGGACAGGTTCCTGTCAGTTTTATTGAACTATACTTACTGCAATCCTCTTTTTGTCCCACGGGACACGCAGATGCGAAATATTTTTCGCAAATCTTCTTCATCAGACTTTGTCCCATGGGACAGGCATATCGTAGTACGCAGATCTCAATTAATAGATTTTTAAATCCTACCCACTTCCATTGGTGAGTGCATTAATGTTGTAGCAGCTCACGCCTCCGTTAATATACTAACTTTGATGGCCTTGCTGTGGGACCCACCGCTTATTTGTAGCGACTGGCCCCATTCCTGGCCATCTACTACTTACCTATTCATTATAAACACTGCATTTACTTTACTTTTCCTTTTCAGTATTCACTGTACTGGCAAAGAAGTATTTCCATTTGATGAAAATGCTTATTGAACATTAACGTTTTCCGGCTAGGAGCAGATTGTCAACAAACAGGTCAGTGACTATTAGTTTCTTGCCTTACAGGTCAGTTAAACTACACAAATTGAATATATCCCTTACATAGTATTGCCTATCTATTTTTTGCAGCAATTCCTCTACATCTCAAACCTGATGAAGGGCATGAATGCCCGAAACACATAGTATCTACACGAGGAGCTACATTGAACATCACAGGTCTATTTCTCTACACAATGCTCCTTGATGGAGATAGTAGTGTTGTTTATTTATGTATAATCCTTATGTAAAAGTGACTTCTTTTATTGGTTAATGGCACATGAATGATTATATATACATGCAAACTATTATGTTTTTTCAATCTACATTTTTTTAAATGACTGTTTTATTAAATGTATTTACTTAGTGAAACATTCTATTGACCTTATTGAAACTCATAGGTATTGTTAGCCTATACTGTGCCCTGTTGTTGTCCCCAGAACCTGGTGGACCTCCTTTTTGTTATACTTGAATAAGAGTGCTCACAGTTTGCTCGGCGTGTACCCAGAGGTCCAGGTCATGAAATGTTGTTAACGAAAGCACGCCATGCTGTGCCCTAGGTTCTGGGTATGCACTCTGCAGAGCACAGAAGGAACCCGGGAAGTAGGGCAATGGAAGCCAGAGGCTGCAGCAGGTAAATGGTGGAGTGGGTGGGTTGAGAGGCGTGGAGAGTGCTCTCCCAAAGCATTGGCATTCACAATACCTCAGGCAACACGCTGTAAATGTTTATCCCATTTATATAAGGTAGACTATTTTTATAATGTCTCTTGATGTCATTTTATTGTGAAATTAAGTAGGACTTAAATTGACTATTTCTCCTGAAAAAAGCTCTATGATACTGATGATAACCAGAAACACGCATGAAAGAACACTGAATATACCATTTGTACACTCTCCGTTTGTATTTAATTATCAAATCATCCCACAGTCTACACATGAATGCACCTAATATTCTCCTAATGGATAAAACAATAATATCTACCATACATGTTATAATTAATTGATGCCAACATTCTCCTCTAATTGAACAGAAGAGTCCCAAACACAAAGTCACAACTCAAATTCCAATTTCCAAAGGAGAGCAAGACTGTATGGGATCCTAATCAAGGACCACATTCTAATTAAAAATAGGCATCCACATGCCAAAACCACTATGGTGTTTGAAGCATCACCGTTGATTGTGACATGCACTTAAGGAACCATGAACACCCCTGAAATCGTTCAAATTCCCATGAGCTGAAAATGCTTTTTTTCCAGAAACTTAGGGCCGACCATTGTATTAAATTCTGCAACAACACATGATGCAGAAGATTGATTCAATGAGGAAGACACTGTGAACCCTTTTCCAGACATTACACATGCTCAATGCCAGACCTCCGAGATAATCTGTGAGTGGAAGTTAAACAACATTTGTGCAAAATATGACATTTTCATCCCCAACTTGAAGGGAATGCTATGTGGTAAACATGTTAGATATAACTTGGCTCCCTTTGAGCTTATAGCCAAATATGCACACACATGTAGTGAAATGTATACCTCATTATCCTGAGGCAATGAAAGACCCAACTCCATGCCCACGTTGGAGAGTCAATGCAGAGTTCAAAATTACATTATCTGGTGACTCTGTATTGTTGTTTTTTAAAAATAAATATGGTGTATTCTATATTGTATCATCGTCTACTACAAAAGTTAGCCCTTACACATTTTCAAATTCTAGAATGCTGGCAAAACAAATCAGAAAATGGAAATGGAAAATCAGTAGCTTTTATTTGTCTGCATTATATACATGCTAATAATTGTATTGTTAATGTGTGAGAATATGTTTATGTTTATTAACATAATTAAGATGGAGCTTATTTAGTTATGGTGAAGTCCCAAGAAAGATTAATTCACACCCCTTGGTTAAATGTCAAATGATTGCCCTGGTCATTTTATACAATAGTGTCCAATTAAATCTAAACATTACATTTTTGGTTATACATTTTGCAGGTTTACACTGTTGGATACCATTTATTTGTGCCCTGGTTATTTTCCCATTAGCCAAACAGGTCAAAACAGTTTTGTAAATCGGTTCGTATTTATTTTGAAAAGAAACATTAAATGGTCACCTTCTATTCTACAAGCAAGTTAATAGGCCTTCAGTGTTATTTAAGAAGGATGTAATAATTTGCTTGCAAAGAAGCACATAATCTGTTAAAAACAGATAGTATTTAAAATTTGGTGACCATAAGTGATTTCATTCTGATTGATCATAAATTGCCTTAAGTCAATGGAAAGGAATTCAAGTAATTTGGTCTCACAACATGTCCTCTGAAATAGCCATCAATCAGGAAAATGACATTTGTCAAACAGATTAACCAAATATTTTAAATAAGACCTGTTTAGAAAACAGTTACCTTGAATAGTACAGTAATAACTATCCCATGTTTTATATAAAGGAAGCAAAAGCACATTAATCAAGTGAACTGTATTTTTAAGCTCAGACAAATGCAATGTATCCATTAAAGAAGGGAATTAATGATATTTGAGGTATCTGTTTTCAATGCACAGACAATAGCGTGTTCTACAGTAACATTTGACAAAGAAGATTTTCATAACATTCTGATGACATTTCTTAGGAAATTAATAACCACATTGTCATAACTATAGTATGTACTTCTTTAGCATTATACTTTGTATCTAGAAAATGCACATCTAATCATATAAGAAACCTGTTGTGCTAAAACTGCTTACATTTGTCTCACAGGTCCAATGCTAATGCATTGTAACCAGCACATGTGCATAAAATAAAATCAGAGCACACAACAGAGATTCCCAATATGTCTCTAAGGGTACAAACTGAATAAGCTAAACAATTTTCCATAATAGACAATAAAGCTATTTAAAAAATAATGATATGATATTGTTTGTCATTTGTATGTGCAGTGAAAGGGGTTGATGCAGGTTTAGTCCAGTTTCCAAATCTAACAAAATCCAGGTTTTGAGATCTTCTATTGGATTGACTGAACATATGATGACCACCATCCCAGCATCATATATTCAGTTTAGTCCAAGTTCCTCATATTGAAAATGTTATGCTTAGATGGTGACTACCATATCCCTATAGAGAAAAGTAAATTTAGAAAAAATATATAGTTTTTTTTAATAAATGATCCAAAAGTACATTTATCAAACAATGCACAGCTATGAACCACATCCACATGACATACATATGAACAAAAAATAAGTAATCTAATAATGATAATTCAGATAGAAAATATACAAATGTGACTTCATCTCAAAAAAACAAACAAATAATAACAAATCACATTCAATACAGGGTACAAACATACATATAAATGGATACCAACTATGCACTTATAAATGAGCACACAATGCATACATTCAGTTCTTAATGTCATTGAGATAAATCCTAAGTACATTTGTGGGTGTTGATAGAAAATGCATTGGACTGACAAGCAGATATCGGATATCAAGGTCTATCTGAATCTCATGACCCAGCCTTCTTCGGGACCTCTTCTTATTGCAGTGGATGATACTACATTCTTGATGTATTAATCTTGTTATGTAAATGATGATATGATATGATATTTATAACGCGCTTAATACCCAGAGATTTCTAAGCGTGGACCTGGGGATCAAACCTGTGTTGCTTCGTGTCGTCTTGCTTCCAAAGCAAGCATGTTTCTGCTGATCTATCCTCCCGAGACCAGTCGAATGGATATGGGATGATGCATGGTCCTTCCAATCTTCACTATATCAGATGCATATATTCAGAGCACAATGTGGTGGTCACATCTGATAAGTCTGTGAAAATGTTCCTTCTGTTTGTCTTCTACACATGCATGCTTGGCTAGTAAGAGGAACACCCCAAGTTCCTGCCTGTGGAGTGGTCGGAGTGAACTGATTATTTGAATTCAGAACAATATGAAACAGGGGGTAAGATTATTTATTCTTGCATGCAGCAAGCAGTTAACTCAGACCATTCGACAGACAACCTGCAGCTAGGGAGCTAAAGCAATCATATGGGAGAGTCAAATGCATTGTGTAAGCCAGAATAGCATACCATGTTTCCTGTAGCCAATGACTAAAACGGACAATTGGATTATCAGTACCATTTGCCCAGTGCAAAAGGGACATTAGAGGGTCCCAAACGATTCATCAGATACATGGATAGTAAACCAAATGCCTACCAAACAATTGAGAAAGTATATGAACTAATGTAACTTTTGTGTATTAAAATATTATATACCTTGGGAATTTTATATTGTGTATTGTCCTCTGTAGATACACAATATTAAACTAATATATCTAGTTTTTGCAGCTGTGAGGATATCCCAGTATCTGTGGTATCTATGTGGCCAGTTGATGTTTCAGATTCAAAGTGGATTTGATAGATTCCAACTGTTTAGAAAGTTGGGGGCTTATCTGTTATGGACTAGAGACACACAGACTAGTGGTTCAAAGTGATTCCACCTTCACTCAGAAACAAACATCATATTGAAAGAGAAGTTAACTTTTCTTAGCTAAAACAGATACCTTTATAGATACATCGTCTCAATTCTCCCTGTTGAACTAAATGTCATTTTGAATCCCAATTAAACATTGTTAGAGTTGGAAATCAATTTACTGTTGACTATATGGTATCCCTTCCACCAAACAACTATGGATGTTGTGAGGAGCCAGGCATGAGACGAGGACACTGAGGACTCATGGTTTTGGTTAGAAACCTTTATCTAAAATAATAAAGGGGTAGGAAAGTGCCACACTATCCCTAATCTAGGAAGTATTTCCCTGTCTAAACCAAAACTAATGGGTCTGTTCTTCATTAAGATGTCCAAAGCAATAATATGTCCTGTGTCTGAAATCCTATTCTGGCCCTCACACTCTAAAACTAACTCTAAGTTGCAAAGGATATTGTTTCTTGATCTCAAGATGCACACATATTCAAATTCAACACAAAATGTGCATCCAACCAAAAACTTCCAAGTGGACAAATGTTCACTGTTCCAGGGTATGTCTTCCTTCCCCAGATTCCACAACAACAAAAGTTCCAACACGGAATAATCAAACTCCTTCTCAGTTCTGGGGCATGACTTCCTTCCCCAAGATTTCTCCTTAGGTTTCAGCTAGTTTAAAATCCCAAAGACATGTGCCTTCTTAGGGATTCTCTTCTTTACTGTATTACAACTTGGGTGCAGGTTACAGAATCACAGGCTGCCTGGTACACTGCCAGGGCTTCTTCACGTTTATAGCACTTCACAATCTCAAAGGCATGTGTCTTCTTTGAAATTTTCTTTCCTTATGTACACACTTTAGCCTTTACATACACTTGACTCTGCCTGTCATACTCTCCTGCCAGGACTGTCACAAAGTTACATGTAAACACGTATCTTCACCTAGTATACTCTCCTGCCAGGACTATGACACAATTACTTTTAAGCACTTTTCAACTGATGTACTCTCCTGCCAGGGCTTTCACGCAATCATTTTTCCCTTTTATCCATGAAATGATATTAGCTCAACGTAGCTATATTGTTACATGCTTAACAATGTTTGTTTCAATAATCACTCTATTTTTCATACAATGGGCTTTCATTTATTTGACTTTATTTCTTAATTCTGTTGCTTTCGGGATATGGCCTCAGCGAACCACTTGTGGCATGACTTACAGGTATATAAATCTCTTTGTGTTCTTTCCTTGTTGCTTCTGTGAAGCAGCATGCCCATTTATGCAACCCAGTAAGGCTTCCCCCTTCCCTGGACTTAATGGGTGCTTGAACTGTCCCTCACACTTCTCCGCTTCAGTTTCCTCTGTGCTGCTGGCTCGGCATAGGCCTCGTTAACTGTTTTGTTTTGTCCTTCTCTGCTGTATGCGGCTCCTGTTGCCTTGTACACTCAGGCGGAGAGCCGACTGCACTGCAGTTTCCTCTTTCACTGCCTGGATCAGCTTCAACACCATTTCCTGCGGCATCATTTTCCCCAGCGTACTGGTCAGTATTCATGCAAGTCACTGTGCAGCCCAGCATCTGAAGCTCTCTCAGCTTGTTGTCAGCTGCACTGGTTTTAAATTTCCCAGCATGATTGAATTATCTCCAAATATTAGACCGCTTTGTGGGTTTAGTGGTCTTTGTGATCTTCATTATCCTTGCCCTGTTCGTCTCAGTGGTTACCATATCATTCTTTATATGATGTTGAGGAAGCTTGTATGAGATCTTATTGGGAGCAATCATTACTACTCTCTGCCTCTTCCTCTTCTCAGTAATTGATGTACTGGCTTTTGTGTCAGGTTGGGGAATTCTAAAATGGGCTTTGATAAGTGATTGAGGGGAGGTGTTACAGTATTCCATTAAGCATGAGGAATGGAGGGAACATCTGCATAAGTGAATGAGAGGTATGTGACTTTCCTCCATGATGTCATGCTCGCGAGGATCACCTCCCCCCAGGTGGTCCTCCCTCATATAGCTGATTCTAGGGTCAGGATCAGGTAGCAGCTGCCGTCCCCTGGCTACATAGGGAAAGGCTAATAAAGAGAAAGGGGTGATGACATCATTGGATTAATCGCAATGTGCATATGCCTTACATGCTGGCCCCAAAACCTTTCTCTTTACCCTTTCCTTCTCCTACTCTCTAAAACACCCTCCAGACATGCATAATGATGCAAATGACGAAGCTGATGGAGATGAAGAGTGTATTATTTATGGGACATGTTTGATGATATTTAATTTGTACGTTCGAAAAAAGTGATTGTAGTTCTTGCAAGATATCATCTGGGAATGTGCGCAAACAGAAGGAGAATCAGTAGAACAATGTATAAATGCTTTGCCTTTAGTTTAAACACAAGGTGCAATTGCAAATACAATTTTGATCAGAAAATCAGAGACCAATTTCTCATCAGGTGCAAGAGTGATAAAATATGTGTGCACAATGTATTCTTAGGCTGTCCAATATTGCAGGAGTTATTTTATCATGATACAAATTTCATCCATGTCACTAAGATACAGATTACATAAGGTGGATGCCATACAAAAACCCTGCTTAACACCCATGTATGTCAGAATAGCTCTTGTTGGAGCACCTTCCTGTGTAAGACGAATTCTATAGGTGGTGTCACGATGTAACGCACAATGTAACGCAGCCACCAACTGTACCAATCTCATAGGAATCCCACATCTCAGGAGTTTGTGCCATAGGATTGGTCTTTTTACACAGTCAAGGGCAGATTTCATATCTAGTGAAGCCAAAAATATGGGACCCGAATGACTGTGCTTGACCATTTCAAGAAGATGTCCAGTATCGTTGCAATCAGGTAAGCGCCCATCCTTCTACGAAAGCCCACCTGAAAACGAGATAGAGCATTTGTCTGATGCAAGATACCTTCCAACTCCCTGAGAACCAAATATGCAAACACCTTAGATGAGGCGTCCCTTAGAGCTATAGGCCTGTAATTTACGGCAACATAGCATTCACCTTTTTGGAATGACAAGCGACTGAAACCACGAGTTTGGAATAGAGTTTGTGATAAAAATTATATCAAATTTTATTTTTAATATGGATGCCCAAAGTAAGGTTTTTTTTTAATACAAATGATGGAATTCTGTCTAGGCCAGCTGCTCTCGGAGGGTTTAGTTTGTTAATTGCCCACATAATGTCTTTTTCATTCCAGGGGCAAAAACCCTGCAGGCATAGACCTTCACAGGGATTGCACACACCAGTGAAAGTTTGGGGCAATTTGTATTTTTCCAAAGAGAATTTGACACAGACCTCTTCTGAAATAAGAGATTCCATATTATCACGACACCTACCAATAGTTCAATTCATTGTGGACCAAAAGGCTCTCTTATTGTTATTACACAAGTTTTTAATCATGGCCTGATTGTCTATTCTATGCATGCCAATGCTCAATGATTTCAGAAGACTCCTAGAGGCCTGGCATATGTGTCTATTTTACTCTTTATATTGTATTGTTGGAAGATTCAACTTTTGAAGGTGTCTAATATTTCTATATTTAGCACATTTAGAAAGAGCAACTTCCTTATCATAAGCATGAATTTTTAGCTTTGCGGATATACGTCTATTTGAACCAATACTTCAGACAGTAGAACACAATCTCAGATAGTAAGTCATCCCTGTGCGAATAATACATGTTTTTATTACATAGGACTCCAGAGGAATTTACTTCTTTTTTTAACAGATTCATGAATACTGTATTTAGTTTGTTATTCCATTTTAGAGAAATTCAAGAAACCCAAGTGAAGAATTTATTTCAAACACATGAGTTTGTCAAATTCAAGCATCATATGATCACCCACTCCATGATCTTTAATATCCATATACCCACAATTTGATTTAATATTTGAAGATACATAGAAATAATCTATCCTAGAGTGAGAGCCACCTCTATGCCAAGTATAGGTAGGAAGATGTTTTCCTTTGCACGTATCTAACTGCCAAAGCTCCCATTCTGTGAGATATGTATCGCATATATTTCCTTTGTGTCCACTTTTAGAGGCCACTGATTCAAGCAGAGAGTCATTGTTGATTTTTAGACCCTCTGAGCAATCGCAATTAAAATCGCCACCCATTATGATCGCACTATTAGGATTTAAAAACATCCAATTCTCCAAAAGGTGTGTTCATTTTTTGTAGGAACTCTTGTAATTTAAATGTTGCCAGGTTCCAATACACATTAACTGATAATAGTATCATTTTTTTTCTTCCATTAGGTCGACATTAAAAGGGTACTAATTTGGTCTTAATTTGAATTTGAAGATTTCTATAAATTGCTATTACTAATCCACCACAAGGTCGACCAGTAACATCTTAAGTAGCAGGACTTTTATATGTCTCATATCCATTTAGCTGAAAATATGAGCCCATCATTGTTTCCTGTATCATCAGAATCATTGATTTAATCTGTTGAGCTATATTATTGAATCAAGAATTCAAATTGTTTATGCAAAAAGCATTTAATGACATTATGGCTGATTGATCTAAGGCTAGAGTTGGGAAAGCCCCCACTTGAGTGCCCTAAATGTTTTTATCATTGGTTCTACCCATGACCAATCCTGACCAACTTTATTTAAACCTGATATTTGAGTTGCTATGGAATCCATTGTAGCTGATTCTCACCCAATTGATGATTTTTATTTATACCAATGGGCAGTTTAACTATATGAATTTCTTAGCATCAAACAAGGAGTCCATAACAAACAACTTATAGCCCAAGGTCCTTAAATTCCGGTGCTGCTCCCTTATACATCTAGAAATAATAACAGATTGGTACCCACAAAACATATGATTGTTGTTGCTCTGAGGCTGGGCAACCCATTCAATGTCATCTGAATTTAATGATCGTGATTCTGGTATTTGTTTGAAAAGGTACAACAGGCACAATCTATTTTTTCTGCTGGTACCATTAATTTCCAAATCATTCTCCCATCCGAAGATCTTTGAGGAATAAGTCTCAGACTTTCATTCACTTTGATGATTAATAAAGGGGTCAATTATAGGAGACCTCATAGGCACAGATGATGGTACCAAAGCAACAGCAGTTGTCTCTTTTTTATGAGCAGAATAAGATGTAAAATCTGAATCAACCACAACGGTAGCTGTGTTATTAACTGCTGGGTTTACGGGATCCCAACACTAGAAAGAACCAGGACAGTTTACCCTTTTTACTACCCTCACCCCTGTTAGAGAACTGAGATGGCAGAACCATTGAGTCAACTTGCAAGATCTTGGGTTTGAATAACAAAATGATCTCACCTGAAGTGAAGGAACTCACAGTTGCACTCTCCTCTTGTTTCCAGTTTGAATATCAATAGAGCCACCATCCATCAGAGGAACATCCCCTAGAGGCAGTTTGCACAGTATCCCCTTTTTTGGTACCATGTTGGCCAAAGTTTTTAGATCGATAATCACATTCTCCTTAGGAAAATTGCACAGACTTTTCATTGTAGAATTATGGGCATGGATTTTAGCAGCTTGCAAAAATCCTTTTTTTTTTCTTTGCAATTATTGGAATTCCCGTTTGCTTTTCTTCTGGCTGTATTCTCTTTGCGTCTAATTCTAGAGGAGCTAAGGATAGTTAATGAAGGAGACTTAGGAGATTCTGACTGTAAAATGAAGATGTTTGCCATCTGCCCGTGGAGGGGTCCCTTCCCAAGGAGAACAGCAGGGTCTGAATATCCCTTTCCATCATTGCCAATTTGGACACATTAGAGTTTACAATGTCCTAAACAGCCTCCCCATTTATTTTCTGTCCGGGTTCCACAGGTATATTTGCAAATTGGCAGACACACTCCTGAATGACATCTACCTCCAGCAAATGCCTTAACAGATTTTGACTCCTTTCTGCTGGTGTTTAGGAGGTCTGGACACCAATTGATACTTGTACGGGGAGATTGAGGAACTATCATTTGTCCTTTTTGTCTGACATGCAATCGATACTCTACAGACTCTCTTCTCGACAAACCCATTATTTTTATTAAGAATTTTAGAACCACAGTCCAGAATAAAACCCTCCATTATATTTATCTCGGCCATAATATCAATTAATGTTGACTTCACTTCCTGTATCTCAAATTGTGTCGTATCATCCACCTACCCAGTAAATTCAAAATTCTAGTTAATACTCGAAATGAGCAGATATCAATTGGAGATGGTTCTAGTGGGTGGATATTTTCCCCCAGAGGTGTAGATACAAATGCCCTCTGACTCGAACCATCGTCTGCCCGATCAAACCGGGGAGATTGTAGAAATGCAAAACATGAAAGGTCCACCAACTAATGGGGGACAACAACAGGGCACACTATAAACTGACCAAAGTCAGTAAACAAGTAGGATTGCAACTAATCAAGTGTGGAGAGCACAATTAAATGTGTAATTTAATCATCAAATTAAATCAAAATTATAATCACAAACCTTAATAGTTCTCTATTCAGGTTACATTCACAATATATATGTCAACCGAATGCACATCACTTTCAATCAAAGCAAATAGTTCAACTTTATGAGGAAATAATATAACTCTAAAACAACAATTGTATATACAATTTCGATACAAATGTGTATGTCTTTCTTTCTAAATAAATCTCAACACTATTTTGATGATATAATATAGTGTTGTTGTACTCTACAATGCGTTTCGGGCCTAGCCCTTCATCAGGTCCAGGGTAAATTCTGGTTTCTGAAATGAATATGTAATATGCATTTTAATCACTAGTAAGGTAATCTATCAATCAAATTTCACTTAAATACAATAAGGTCTCATATCACATCAAAGGTGCTGGCACCACACCAAGAGCGCATTTCAGTACTGTTTTTTTCCGTCGATTGGCCATCTCTTAGGAACACAGGTCAGTGCCCTTATCTTAAAATCTTAAAATGATTTAAATGAAATTTAATTGATAGATTACCTTACTAGTGATTAAAATGCATATTACTTATTCCTTTCAGAAATCAGAATTTACCCTGTATCTGATCTTGCCTCATGGACTCACCCTGTACCCCTTGGTGTAGAAGGGAAACCACCCCCGTATTGACTTCAGGAGGCGACCTACCTCACTGGTATACGTCACAGTCCACCCAAGTATCTTTCTTGTGTTAGAGGGCTGGACCGTTACATGCAGGCCTCTGATCCAATGCTGCACATCAGCGGTAGTGATTATAAATACATCTGCCCACCAATAGTCGTCTCAGGTACCTCTGCGCCGCATTTGGGGATCAGGTCTCCACCTCATACCCAATGTTAAGGGGTGTAGTGGATATACCAGGCACCCCAGCATCCTAAGGATAGGCCGGGGTGGTAGCCTGTAAAATACTGGAGCCGTAGATGTGTTTTCTCAGGAATCTGCCCGTGATCTGGCTAACATGTGAACACTGTGAACCCTATTTATTCACCCCAACACCTTAATTTACATGACTTCTGAAGACACTGTGTGGGTGTAGGAGTAAAAGACAAACACAAGGGTGTCATGCAGATTGGTGTAGACTTTTATTAATAACAAACACAAGGAAATCCTAACTAACCCTACCGTTTAAGAGGGTTTTCTCTGCCTCAACAAAACTAGCTAATGAAACTGTCTGTATCAGAATGTCCAAAGTCAAGTACGCTATCCCCTGCCCAAATCCTAACCTATCGCTCACAAGCTAAACTCAAAATAAGGTGAGAAGGGAAATATTTCTTTGGCTGCTGACTTGCAGTCTTGTAGTTTAAGACAACATTTCCAAAAAAGTGTACAAATGTAAGCAAAAGTTCCAAAACACTCAAAGGGGTTGATTACCTTGCTGCTGAGTCCGTCCACTTCATCCAAGAATATCTCTATATCTTCAGTGTTCAGGATGAGTGTTTGGGCCTCATTATGACCCAGGCGGAATGGGTTAACGGGTGCCGCTAATGGAGGCGGACCCGTCAAATCCATTCCGCCTCATTACGAGGTTCCCTCGCGGGACCCGGGTCCCACGAGGGGACCAGGGAGCTAACAACAGGCTGGTCGTAATCGGCCCGTTGTTAGCTCCCTGCACCCATTCCCATTGAGCCCTATGGGGGCTCAAATGGGAATGGGGAAGGTCTGGGCCCGGGTTCCCTGAAGGAGGAATTATCGGCCCTCCAAACTTGGAATGGCCCGGTAATTCCCCATTCAGGGAACCCGGACCCGGTATTGGTGGCAGCCATGCCCTTATTAAGGGCATGGCTACCGCCAAAGTCGTAATGAGGCCCTTTATCTTTACTGAGTGGGTCTGGCTCCCAGGCCCTGCAACAAGGAAGAATGGCCTGGACACCTTTTCCCAAGCCATCTTGAGGGTCCCAGACCCTTTTCTCAGAACCCGCTCCTTAGTCCAATATCCTGCCAAATAGGGTTACTCAATGTTCTCATTCACATGTTTTTCTGTCTCTGATTTCACTTCCACCCACATCCTTTGTTTACTCTCCTGCCAAGGTCTTTTAGTATCACATTTACAAGTAAGCTTCATATTCTTCTTAATCAGCGCCTTGGTGTAAGGCGCTCTATAAATAAATAAATCAATCAATCATTTGGGGTGTATAACCGCACCACAGGTTCCAGACCCCCTTCACATGTTTCTTCTCATAGTTCTCTCTTTCAAATCTCTCTCCACCCCACAGCCTTCGTTTACTCTCTTGCCAAGGTCTGTGAGTACCACTTGTATATGGAAAGTTTGTATTCCTTTTTGTTGTTGTTTGAGGTATGTTTCCCCAGCATGGGTCCCAGACCCTCTTAACTTGGTTGTTCTCCAAATTCTCTTTGTTTGATAGTTGTTCCAACCGCAGCCTTGGTCTATTCCCCTGCCAAGGTCTGTGTGTATCATCTGTACATGCAAAGTTTGCATTCCCCTTTATTACTGGTCAGGGTATGCTTTCCAGATCGCCTTCACTTGGTTATTCCCAATGTTCTCTTTGTCTAATCTTTCTTCGTTGCACAGCCTTAGTTTACTCTCCTGCCAAGTTCTGTGATTGCCACTTGGCTCTACAAAGTTTGTGTTCCCCTTTATTATTGGTCGGGGTATGAGTCCCAGATCCCTTTCTCTAGGTCACTCTGCCCCGGTGAGTATTCCTTCTGTGCTCGGCTGTGAGCCTTCAGCACCCTATGGGTCACCTCAACCCTCGGGATAGCCCCCATGTACCTGCAGGGCCTTGACCATCACCATCTGGTTGTGCGTGGGTCTCCCAGGAGCATCACCGTCTTCTCTGGCTCCCCAGGAACTTCCCTGGTCTTCCGCGCATCTCCTCAGCATTTTGGTGGTGCTTCCCTTACGCTCCACTGGCCTCGGTCACCGACAGGTATGTTTCCTCTACTCAGGTCTGCTTCTGCATCACAGGCCTTCTGCAAGTGCTTATTGCCCTTGGACAGTGTCTGCCTCTCTGCCTTGCTGTCCACAGAGTACCTGGACACTTTCCATTCTCCTGCCGATCCGACAACTAAGCTTCCATCCTTCTCTTCTCTCGGTGCCTTTGAATGGCAGCTGACCAATAGGATTATCCCAAAGGCTAGAACGTGTGCATTCGTTATTGTCAGTGATCTTCATTGCTCGTGGCCTCCTCCTTGTCCCAGTAGATCTTGCCTGAGATATATTACATAAACACATAGGGACATTGGATAGTGTGGAAATTGAGGGGCTTTGAGGAAAGGTGGGAGGCGCAAAGGGATACTGTATTCTTCCAGGATAGTCACTACTCTCAATAGGGTCCTCCCTCCCCATGGTATCCTCCTGCTGAGTATCACCCCCATCGGGACTACCGGGTAGTGGCCTCACCTCCCTGGCCTCAAGGAAAGGGACTTTCCCATCTACAGCAGTGACAATATACCAGAATTCACCACAGCATATTCTCATAACACTCACACACCCAATTAATATTCCACGGTAACCTCAGACTACCTGTCCGGGAAAAACACACAAAAAGGATTTGTTTTTGCAAACACATCCATGCATTTGCTATAGTTTGCCAAGTAGTATGGACAAAGTTGATAAGCGTATAATGAAAGCAGAATGTTTACCTCTTGGGGGCCTTATAAGAGTCACCTCCTGTGTGAGAACTAAAATATGCGGTAACCTCTGCAGATAGGTGTGAAGGGGTAAAGCCTGGTCTACTGAACGGTCTGAAAGTGTTATAATCCTGTAGTCTTGCAGTCCATATCGGTGTCCTTTTAGTGGAATGTGATATATACGGTATATACATTGCACTCTATGGTCACGTTTCAGTATTGCATTCCAAGGCTTTATCATCATCAAAACATTTTACTTCGATTGACTTAATCTATAAAACATTATAAAAAGTATTACAATAAATACATTGCAAATCCTGTATCAAAAGATTATTATTCCCTTGGCAAGAGTGTGACATTTGGGAACATTCCAACACCCTTTAAACTCATACATATGACATATAGCACACACCAAACACAGTATACATCTCAAACTATGAAATCAGTGCAAGAAATGATAGTCAGCATTTCGAATCAGTTTGCAAATAGCATGCATGTTTAAAAGCAGTAGTTACATCTTCAAAGGACAGGAGCAATAAAAAGGCAAGTTTCCACTGTCTCATACCACATCATCTTAGGAAGTGAAGTAAGTAACGTTTTTTTAAATCATCATACAGTGGGCAAAATAGCACAAAAAAGCCGAGGTTTCCTAGGAGCCACATAGACATCAGATCCCCTCTAGCATGCCTTGCACCCGGCCATTTTCAAGTCGCTGCCTGGGGGGGCATTTAACCTGTCATTGGTCAGAAGAGTGCGACGGTAGGAATTTGTGACCAAGGCGGGGTAACCAGCTGCCCCTGTTACAGGTGAGCGAGGTAGATAGTGCCTCGTTGAAGATTTGAGCTGGTTCCTGTCTTCCCAGCCGTTTTCCCAAAGAGTCAGGAGCTTATGCAACTTTGGTGTTGCCCATAGGCGCAGGGACCAAGGAAATGGCCTGACCAGTGTAACATCAAAAGGTTCTAGAGATGGGCTTCTTCATTATACGCTGCTCCTATGGGAATCCAACAGTGCTCCCATGGGAATACAGCACTAAGGGTGTTTTACAATGTTGTGGGACTATGCGTGTGCGTGTCTAGTTTGTGGTGAGTAAGATTTGTCCTACGACATTTAGCTTTAACATTTCTGAGGAATTTTAGGGGACGCCTAATGCTGCCTGGTTCAGCATGGACTTACATTGAATGGACTTATAAAGAGATGAGTAATTTTATGTTTTGCTTACAGTAATGCTGTGTCGTTTGGATGAGTGTGATGTCTGGGTAATATAGATTTCATGTTTTGAGGATTTGCAGGTTGTTATTACAAGCGGTCTCATTACGACTTTGGAGGTAGCCATGGCACTATTGGCGCCATGGCTGCCTACAAAACCGTGTCCGGGTTGCCTGAATGGGGAAATACCGGGCCATTCCGAGCATGTAGGCCCCGGTATTTCCCCATTCAGGGAACCGGGACCCGGACCTTCCCCATCCCCATTCAAGCCCCCATAGGGCTCAATGGGAATGGGGAGGGATCTAACAACGGGCCCATTGCAAGAGGGCCGGTTATTAGCTCCCTGGTTCCCTCTCGGGACCCGCTATGGACGTCTGGATAAACCAGACGTCCACATCGGGTCCCGCGAGGGAACATCGTAATAGTGCGGAATGCGTTTAATGGCGCCGGCACCATTACGGGTGCCGTTAAACGCATTCTGCACAACTTGTAATGAGACCCAAGGACTTTTAAGTGAAGTTGCCAATGGAATACATTTCTATATTTGAGTGATGAGTGAACAGCTGCGCTCCGTGTTCTTTTACGCGATGAGCTGCTTATCCATGTGTGTGCATATATTGTGTGCTTAAGGTTGATTGTGGAAGATGTGTTGACTTTGTTGAATTCGAAAGAATTGTCTGTTTATTTTAGCACTTATTCTGCGCTCCATCTTTCATTGTTCTGCATTGTTTGTGTTTTTGGCAGGGATGTTATGTAAGATCCGACGCCTGGGGTGTGTGTGGACATTTATTTTATTTTGTATTTTATTGATTATTTGTAAGGCGCTTTATACAACAGAATTGTGTTTCAAAGCGCCACAAGGCTAAATGGGAAGAGAACAGGGGAAATAATAACAGTGGCAAGAAACAAAAGCAACAACAATATATTTACAGTCGTGCTCCTACTAGGCCTTGTGGCATTCGGCCGTGCAAGTGCATTGATGAGAAGTGCAGTGGAGGGGATTGAAAGGGGAGCACAGGATTAGACAAGTACTGGAGGGGGGCCAAGTGGGAAGTGCGAAGGGGAGCAAAGAGAGTCCCCGGCCTAAATGCCAGTATAGGCAGCTCTCAAGGCTGGTATGTGGAGACACCAGGAAGGGGTTTACAGGGCAATGCAATGGGTGTTGGGGGTGCTAATAATGATGAGGAAGAAGGGCCTGAGAGTCACTGAGGTTCATGATGATCAGGCCACTAGTCACAGTGGCAGTGTGGTGATTAGCAAGGCAGGGAAAATGGGAAAGAGGTAGAGAAGAGCAGAGTTTTAACAGTTTCCTGAACTTAAGGAGGTCAGGCTTAAATCTGAGAGGAGCAGGGAGGCTGTGCCAAATGTAGGCATCAGCCGAGGAGAGAGATCTGCCCCCTCTCTCTGCTTAGAGAAGTGTTTGACAGAGAGTTGGAATGAGAGGAGCACAGGGCTCGACCAGGGGAGTATTTAGGGAGGGAAAGTTGGAGATAGTTTGGTCCCAGGTCCCAGAAGGCCTTGTGGATGATGCAGAGGGGCTTGCATTTGATCCTCGCAGCCACCAGGAGGCAATGAAGAGATTTTAAGATTGGTGAGATACATTGCCTGGGCTTGAGGGCAAGGATAAGTCTTGCAGCATCATTCTGGATTAGCTGGTGGAGGCAAAGGGAGGAGAGAGAGAGATTGAGAAAGAGGCTATTGCAGTAGTCCAGCATGGAAAGGACCACAGCTCTAGAGACATTGAGCTTCTGGAGGAAGGTGAGAAAAGGAAGAATGCCTCAGAGGTGGAGGAGCTGGACGTGATATTTCTTTTTGTAAGGTCCATGATGTGGGGGATGAAGGAGAGGAAGGAGTCGAAGATGATCCTGAGGTTTTTGGCCTCACAAGATGGTAGGGGTAGAGCGCCAAAATAGGGTGACCAAAGGGTAGGAGGAAAAGAGGGCACAAGTGTCCCGATTCTGAGGATCTCCTCCTTACTGGCATTGAGACAGAGATCATTCACTGAACACCATGCCTGAATGGCGGTCAGGCAGTCGGGATGACAGAGGAAGAAGAGGAAGTAGAGGGAAGTTTGAAGCAAAGCTGTGTGTCATCGGCATAACACTCGAAATATAGGAAGAGATCAGATAAGCAAGAGGGGCAAGATAGATAATGAAGAGCCACAGTGATAGGATAGAGCCCTGGGGGACACCATAGGTGGGGAGGGTGGTGGAGAGGAGAAAGGGCACAATACCGCTGGGAAGAGCGGTAAGTGAGAAAAGAGGTCAGCCAGTCCAGTGCGCAGTCATTGATGCCGAGAGTGTCTCTGAGTTGTTTTATGAGGATGGAATGGTTGACTGTGTCAAAGGCAGAGGAGAGATTGAGGAGAATGAGAACAGCAGGAGCATTTGAGTCGGGATTTGCGAGCAAGGTTTCACAGGTGTTCAGGAGGGCAGTTTTCGTGCCTTTGGATGCCAGAATCCAGATTGGTAGTTATGAAGGCAGCCAACAAGATCAGTGTGGAGGGTCAGTTGGGGGAAGACTAACTTTTTCAAGATTTTACCCATGAAGGGGGTAATAGAGATAGGGCAATAGTTAGTCGATAAGCAGACAGCTTTTTTAAGAGAAGGTGCACAACGGATTGCTTGAGGTATCACGGGAAAGAGCCAGTGGTGAAGGAGTGGTTACAGAGGTCTGCAAGGGCAGGGATGGGGGAGGAGATGTTGTCCTTAATGGTTCTGGATGGGCAGGGGAGCACCTGTTTGGAAGAGGCCTCCATAGAGCGGACCACTTTAGAGAACTTGTCCAGTGTTATGGTCAGGAGGGAAGAGAGAGATGGGATGGGAGGAGGGGGGGCCAAGGGAGGCAGGGAGAGGATGGTGGTGGAGGAAAGTGAGGACAGGATATCTTAAATTTTGGCTAAGGCAGTGCAGAGGGCCTGGGAAGGAAGGAGAGAGGTGGAGACTGCAGAGGAGTGGCAAGTTCCTCGAAGATTTTTAAAGGTTTGGCTGTGTTGTTAGAGGCCCCAGCGATGCAGGCTTGGATGTGGTCCTGCTTTTTGGAGCAGATAGAGAGGCAATATTGCCTTTGAAGCATGCTGCAGGGCAGTTTGTCATAGAATGAGCCCAAGGTCTGCCATTTCCGTTCAGCGACTCTGCACTTGTGTTTCAGAGATGCTAGATCAGAGTCGTACCAGCTGTTGTTGCTGGTGGTAGGTTTCAGACAGATCCTTGTGGCAGGTGCAAGGATGTCAAGTGTTTGAGATGGCGAGATTCAGATTAGCAAAGCCAGAGTCATAGGAAGAGTCTGGAACGGGCGAATGAGGTGAGATAAAGGCGGAGGCAAAATTAGCAGCTGGCACTAGATTTATCTGTCGAATGACAGTGAAGGAGGCTGGCAGTGGAATGGGTGGATGGGATCGAGGGCCAAAGGGTCCCAGATATGATGAAAGGAGAGAGTGGTCAGACCAAGAAAGATAGCTGGTGACTGGATTAGAGATAGGGATGTCACCAGAAATGAGGGCATTGAGTGTGGCCAGCTGAGTGAGTCAGGCCAGAAGGAAGAATAGTGAGAGAAAGAGAGTCACAGAGAACCCGTAACTGAGAGGTGTATGATTCAAGAGAGTCGAGGTGGATGTTGAAGTCACCAAGTAGGAGGAGTTTGGAAGAAGAGGTTTAAAGAGGTGAGGCGAGGACAGACCTTTCATAGAGGAAGTGGGAGATAGGACCAGGGGGTCTGTATATAGTGGTGAGGGTGAGAGAGAAAGTGTGGAAGACCCCCAGTGTACAGATGAGGGATTAAAAGAGGAGTAGGATTGAGTAGGAATGATGGCAGAAGGGACCCACTCAGAGAAGAAACGGGCCACTCCACTTCCAGACCTGTTGGGTTTGGGTATGGAGAGTATTCTGTAGCCCTCAGGAAGCAGAGTGTCAAGAGTAATGACAGAGCTGGCATTGAACCACATTTCGGTAAGAGAAAGGACGTCCCAGCCAATGTCTTCGTGAAGAAGACAGGTGTCTGAGGAGTGTTTGACAGCAGAGTAGCTAGACAGTGTAGAGGATGTCAGTGAAAGTCTGTATGGAAGTGGCGCTGATGTAAGTGTCAGCGATGGGAAGGCCTGGGTTCAATTCCAGGGGAGCTGTTTTCAGTTTTTTCTTCCAGACTTCGTGAGAGAGGAGGGATAAGTGATAGAATAGCAGTTGGAATAGATAGGAGAGAGAGATAGACAAGGGAGCTGAACAGTGCGCAGGAACTCACCATGTGGCCTAGCAGCCAGGGAGGGGCATTGGGGGAGGTGTCCAGGGAAGACAGGCAGTGCACGGATTGGAAAAACCCTCCTTAATTCAAATTTGCCCAAGAGGCACAGATACAGCACCAAAGGAAGATTCAACAATTTAAGAAGCACACCTAGATTTGATGTTGCCAAAGAGCACTACAACAGCACAAAATGGAGGATGCAACCATTTAAAAAGCACTCCTAGTTTTGATTTTGCCAGAGAGCACTAATACAGCACAAATAAGAGTATTCAACTATTTAAAAAGCACACCTAGTTTTGATTTTGCCAAAGAGCACTTATAAAGCACAGACTGGAGGGTGAGATGTTCAAGGCGCTCAGAAAAGAGACTGTCATTGGAGACTTCTGTTGAGGGATAGCAGGGCCAAAGAGCTCATTGCAATGGGGGAGGGGGAGTTAATCAAGGCCTGCATGGATATGAACATGTGGTGGAGGGCCTCAAAGGAGGCATGCATCAGTGTGAGGATATGCTGTACACAAATCAGGGTAGGGAGGGACACAGTATATGGCCAATGTGCCTTCCCTTGCAGGTGGCTGGAAGTCAGTGAAGAAGCACTGCTTACCGGTGGTTGAGCTCGGTAGTGATGTAATGGGTTCTCTTAGACCTCCCAGTCCTGAACAGGGCCAGAGACGGCAGGACAGTGACAAACCTGGCCCTTAGAATAGGCCCTTTAGGGGGCCTGTGTTTGCATGTTGGTTCTGTGGGCAAGAGGGTAAAAGATGAAGAGATCAGCCAGTCAGGTGAGCCAACCTAAGGCTGGAAACAGCTGATATGGCCACCTCACCTGGCGGCCACGATGAAGGGCCCACGTGGCCCGGATCTTCTATGGTGCTAGGCACAGATGTTGTTCCCCAAGTGAGAATGAAGAAAAAGGGCGCAGCCAACGGTACGGCACACCTCAATAATGCGGCCGTTTAGGGGGCCGGCGTTCACCTGTCAGCTTTGTGGGCTTGTGGGTAAAAGATGAAGAAGCCAGCTAATCAGGTGAGCCGATGTCAGGCTGGAAACAGCTATTGTGGCTGCCTCACCTGGCGGCCATGATGGAGGGCCCATGTGGCTCGGATCTTCAATGGTGCAGGCACAAACATGGATTCCCAAGTCGGAATGAAGATAAAAGGTAACATGTGAGTGTTTTCTTCCAAGAGCTGGGCCTTGCATTTTGGCTTATCAGTTTTAGGACATGTAACATTTGGCTGTGCATGTACAGGGTTGTGCTTGTGCGGTCTTGGTCTTCCTCCACATTTTTTCTTTGCAGGTGTGTTTATCCATTTGTTCGTTAGTGCCAGTGGTTAAAGGCACTGGTTTGACTCGACCCAGTGGGAAAGGGCATGACAGATTGCTAGGTTCTGGTTAGAGGTGTTCAAGTCTTATGTTGTTGCTTGCTGGAGTGTTTAGGAGATGGTGCTGGGCTCTTTCATTGGGGTTTGCTTATATATATTCTATGACCAGTGTAGGATCGTAGCCCAGCTGCCCAGTTGTGGAGGTTTTGTTTTGTTGCCAATGTTATGCAAACCTATCAATTTTTAATCTTTGTTGTTGGCAGCACTGTTTGGTACTAACATACCTGTGCTGCCTGTCCTGAGAACATCCAGGTGTTGAGCAGTGGCACTCAGCACCTCACTTACCGCTTATAGTCTCTGGGAAGTATTTCCGCTCTTGTTGGATGCTTGTTTGTCTGGACAACAAACATGCACTGGTGGTGGTATAGATTTGCTGTACTGCCGGGCACACTGTTGGTAGCGATGTTGCACAGTTCACTTAGGTTGCACCTAGGCTTGAATGTAACAATTGACAAATATTGTATCTAGCATTCCTGAACTGAGAAGGAATGCTCGTCTTAGCCTAGAGGAAGCCATTGGATTGGCGAAACAATAGGCACGTGCACCAAAGGTTATTGTTGTCCTATTCAGTAAAACTGTATGTAGATTGTAAACCAATTCACCCAAGTAACACATGCTAAAACTGACTACGGAATATGAAGTAATATTCCCAGAGTATTCACTGAATTAAACCAACTATTGGTGATACTCACAAAAGTGTACACGTTTTCATTGAAACAACAATGATCAGTCAGTGCACAATCGTGGTGGGATCATTATGTGTATTATGTTTGCTGACTGGTTAGGTGTTACATCATCTCCACATCTGTTGCAGACAGTGTAGTATATTCTAGAATAAACGCAGCCTATTTACACAAAGGGTTGGCGCAGTGGCACTTGCCAACACCGACACACCTCTTGTAAGGTATTTACTGTAGCTTCTCTATACTTAAAATATGCACAAGTGTCATAATTTAACTGTGTCATATTGTTCCATTAACTCACGCATGCTCCATTTCGATGGAATCCACACCTACGTGTAAGAAAGAAGGAACACAATAAAGAAAGAAGGAAAGGCAGACTGGCAGACAGAAAGAAAGACAGAAAGGAAAAAAAGGAGAGAGCAATAAAAGAAGGAAGAAAGAAAGAAAGAAAGAAAGAAAGAAAGAAAGAAAGAAAGAAAGAAAGAAAGAAAGAAAGAAAGAAAGAAAGAAAGAAAGAAAGAAAAAAGAAGGACCAAAAGGAACATATATTATTCCTATTGCACGTATAATGAGCCGAATGAAAACATGTGTATGTCAAAAGCCAGTTTTAAACGACTAGGTAGATAAATTATCTCTCTATATATATGTTACATTTTTTACACTTCGACTTCAAGTGATACCATGAATGCGCGATTTAATTGACGCAAAAACCATGCGTAGGCATTAAAATGTCATCGTCCTGAAAGGGATTTAAGGAAATGGTGCTGGAAGTGTTGAATTCTCTACTTAAATCACTGTGGGCGACTCGAATTCTGCTGAGTCAGTGTGATGTTCATTGCTGCATCGAGTTACTGAAGCATACCATTAACCCCAGGAGTTTCAGAGTCCTTGCTTTTTACAGCAGCCAGCTCTTTCCAGAGTGGGGCTTCACATTTCCTCGCACAGAGCCCGGGAACCGGGAAAAGGGCACATTGCAATCACCCAAATTGAACTTGACGTGGTTTGTGGTTACATGATATGTTTTCCAGTTCAACAGTTTCATATTTAATAATTAAATGATCACAATGTGGATGGCGTATCCGATTCGTGAGTACATATACCATGGGGATATTCTAACCATGCTATCTGCAAGTACACGTTTAACTGCATTCCAACATTTTCTAGGAATGAGGAGGACACACCTTATAGGAAAAGCACAACTGGTGTTGGGATCTGGCAAATGAGTGTGCTTTTGAGACACATTAGCACCGTCCTATGAGCCCAAAGATGTGTAAACGTTATCCCCACTTTCACGGCATCCATAGCCTTGTTTCACATGGTGTAAACACTTTAACAGTGGTTGAATTCAAATCTGGACCCAGCTGTTGAACTGTATTGGTCTGTACTTGGACAATGGAAAGTAGAGGTTGTGTAATGCATAATCTCCTAACCACAGCTTATTTACTGACCGTGTAGTCTCGGGAGGATAGCTCAGGGGAAATGCGCTCACCTTGGAAACAAAACGACACAGAACAAAACAGGTTCGATCTTCGGATCCGCGCTTAGAAAGCTCTGGGTATAAAGCGCATTATTAATAAACTCTCATGTCATATTTGCATTTGTATAAATAGAGAAGCATCAATTGTTCCGTTTCCAGCTAAGAAGCTAACATAACAGATAGACATCCTAATTTCTTCTTACCTGAGATAAAGTTCTCTCTCACACTAGCCACAACATACTTCACATTCTGCTCTTTCAGTGCATTGCCTTCTTTTCAAATACTTTCAAAAATAAAATGTTAAGGCTAACTTTAAGTTAACTGACTGACCCATACATCTTTTTAAATATTTGTTGTCAGTGTATTTGACAGCGACACTTGAACATGCCACTTTTTTCCTGGCACAAAATGCCCGTATCTTCGACACATATCACCATTATTTTGGCTCTAATGTTTCTCCCAGCTAGGGCAGATGCATCCAAGGGCAGCTCTGTCCGTTAGTCCTTCCAAAGGTGTTTCCTTGTCTTTTAACACGGCTCATCATGCCTGCACATGCATCCACTATCCACAATACACACGGGTGCACACTCTCGGACACGTAAGTGCCCAGGTGCATATAAACACAGGTTAGAACTCTTACTGGCAACCCATAAGTGTGATCTTCGATCCTTACCACACCAACGCTCCCTTTTAAGTTTCGAACCATTTGTTTATTCTGCCTTCTATTGAGGTGGAAAATAAGGGCTCCATAACAGGGAAGAGTAATATGTGAAGTGAGTATGGACACTGACTACACAGTGAAAATGATGAATGGAAGTACAAACATTTTCTTAAAAGTGTTGGAAGTCTGTAATAAAATCTCGCTCGACTGAATTCCCTACTTTCATTTTATTGAACTATTTTGTCGGGGGGGATTCTGCCGGGGTCGGCCGGGCCGTCCGCAGACCTCCGGGCAGGGAGGCCCCAACTCCTCCCGTGTATATCTCGGATCGAGACAGAGTATGAGGCACACACAAGGAGCAAGGCAACTTCTGTCGTTTATTATGCAAACGGCAGGGATGGGTCAAGGAGCGTACGCGTTCGTCCTGACACACACACAATAGTGGGGCTCGCAGGCCCTTTTTACTACATTATGACGCGCTACTTGCGTCATTCCAAAAAGTTACCAAAAGAACCTATCGCCACTCTTGATTGGTTGCTCGAGTGGTGGGGTTAGTATAGTACGCATATAGAGAATGATATTAGTGGTTAAGATGTAGTCAGGTGGTATATCTGGGTTGTCCCTACAATTAGATACATAAGAATTGTTACATGAAGACCCCTGAGGATTGGCTAACGTTACTGACGTCTGAGATAAGAACCTCATGTTCTGATTGGTGCATCCGTGAGCTCCCCAGCCTGGGACCACCGTTGTTCCCAGCACACGGTGCACCTGTGGTTGCAACAGTGTTTCAATATGGGTACGTGCAGGCAATGTGAGGATTTATTCATAGGTGGGAGACTGACCGTTCCCACTGTAGCAGGTGTCCATTGAGCCTTTCAAGTGTGTCGGCCTGCGTCTCGTAGCGAGGTACCCAGACGCCTTTTCTCTCCTGGGTTTTGGCATCTCGTCAGGTTCGGCTTGGTCACGTGGGGAGGGACCGTGTTTGAGGCATAATTCTGCACAATTAATATTGTTTTTCCACTGTATGTCTGGTTTAATTTGCAGATATGATTTTAACATTGGTACGTGGAGTGCGAGGTTGCAACATCGTGCCTTTGAAGATTTGTTTCTTGACTGTGGGTTTGCAACATTACGACCTTGGCTGGTTGCTCCACTGGGTTCTTTCTGCAGGCTCAGCAACCTGACTTTTGCTTTGTTAATGTCCACGGGAACTCTTGCTTGAGGCCTACTTGGGCCTGGTGCACGAGTAATCCATTTAGTGCATGGATGCTTTAGGTTATAGTGGCATACAGTTTCATGGCCAGTATCGTGTTTCCATTATATCTCTCATGATGGTAACGGGTTTCAAGAGAAGCGTGAGCAAGCGTTATAAATGAGCTCATGGTGCGTCTTGCGTTTCTGCATTCTGAAAGCCTATGTAAAAATAATAAAGATGCACGTCCGTGAATAAGCCTGTCGCCTACGTCAGAGCACTGAGTATGTTCTTCGTGTAGATTGGTGTGGAAATGTTCAGCGTGTATAATAGTTCAGCGGTGCTTCCCGTTATCTAGGTCGTCATGGCATCTCTAACGATGTGTAGATTTCAGTCTAGTTGGTCCGTGCCGCAGGTGTCGGCATGGCCAGTGCGGGCTGTTGGGCAGGCAGATGGACACATCCGTATGTTTCTGTACCAGGGTATTTGGTCATCTGGTAAATGGGCAAACTCTTCTCGTGGCGGGTGTCTGGGCCGCGACCCTCTAGGCCAAGCGCGAGAGGTGAAGGACGGGAGTCTGGTTTTCCATTCTCCCACTTCAGTCCCCCCTCTGGTCGACTTGTCGACCACAAACATATCCTTCTCGTTATCTCCTCTTACTCTCCATATCTTGGTTATCCCTCCGAGATGTCCATAATGGTTTACGTGATCTTCAAATGACCAATACATGTATTCGCATGTTCCTCCAGGAGTACAGTACACCCATCTTCCTATGTAGCTCCTAGGGTTCCTTGGGTTCTCGATCTTCACTGATGGTGGGTCTAGATGATTGGCGATGATTTGGGTGCGCAACTTCTCCCTTTCGTGTATTATCACACCTGTGTGCTGGCCGTCATCCGCTGGCATCAAGGGGTGCATTCCCACCATTTCCAGCAACTCATCAGTTGAGCGCGCCTTCCGGGCTTTCCAAAATCTAATTATTATCAGTGCAGCTCCAGCCAAAATAGCACATCCCACTATTATTTTCAGTCCATCTGACAGCCAAGATGGCATCCATGACCATAATAGTGAAAACCAGCTTTTATCCTTGTTTACGCCGTTACTTTCGTCCATCATTTTGGAGTGCATCTGGGCCAATTGTGAAACTGCTTCTGTTAGTGTACCATTGTCGGCATCGTTGGCAGGTATGAACGTGCAGCATGATTGTCCTATCTTTGCACAAACTCCTCCTTCCATTGCTGTGAGAAGGTCCAATACATATCTGTTCTGTAGTGCTACCATCCTTACAGCTCGCAGCTCCTCTTTAATTGCGTTAAACCCATTTACTGTCGAATTTATGGTCATCATTAGTTCCCATCTGGTTATTTGCAGCCATTTTGCGTTTGCGTATGCCTGCAGTCCCGGATGTATTATTGAGGAGAAGAACATTGCTGCTCTGCTGAATAGTCTGTGTTCTGGCGGTATTGAGGTTAGTTCCGTTTCCGACCTTCCCCACAGATAATTTCCTGTTAATGGCTCTCCTTGTCTTTTTCTCCTGTTTAGGACAGTATCATTGCTGTTGGTCCTGTTTTCTTGCTCCTTCTGGAGTGGTGCAGATCTCTTTCTTCTCCTGTCTCCTTCATCCATTTTCGGAAATTTCGCCACATCGACATGCTTCTTAGGTACCACTAGTGATGGTACATTGACGTGTACCATTGTGCACACACCACTCCACAGGGGAGGCAGTGTATGATATGCCTTTTCTCCGCAGGCCCAATAATGGTCCATTATTACTGCTGTTCCCGCTCCCCCCTCAGGTAACTCCATCACACTTGCACAATTGGTGTTATATCCCACGTCCACCTCTCCTTTATGCTGGTAACATACTTTGGGCGCAGTCAATGGTAATATAGTTATCGGGTCTTCATCTTCTTCTACCCACGTGAGCATTGGTACATACTTGATCCATGTCGTCCAACATCGATGATTGTGTGTCTCGATGGTTGAGATAGTTTCTTTTGTTACCATGTTGCTGCCAACCACTCCTATCTCCCAGCTGGTACCCAGGAACACCTTTCCTGTTATCGTCAGTAATGGCCTCTCCCAGCATCCTTGTTTACCCGGAACTTCCGTGGCGTACCAATCACATGGTAGATACTGCAGTGTTACCTTCTTTGTTTCTCCTTTTTCAGGGCCACTTGTTATGTATCTGAATGCTTCAGCATGTAAACTGGTCTTGTGATAACTCAGATAGGTCTTGAGGAAGTTGTTTTCATATGGGTATGAGTCTCGTGTTTTCCATGTCATGTGCACTACTGTTCCTTGGAATCTTCCTTTCGTTTGGAACAGGGCCAAATATATTATGCACTGTGCTGTTTTTTCATCTATTTCTGTGGCAACAAATGTTCGTGAAGCGCTCATGGCGTATGGTATTAATGAGCAAACGTAACAGCTATCCTCAGTTGTCTGCTTACCAATGCGGGTCATGTGCTGGTACCATATGTTGTTTGTGACGTGTGCTGAATCTTGTACATAATTATCAATACCTTTATTGTCTGAGTATGCGCTGCGTTTAACTTTATTTCGCTTTTGTTCATTGTTACTGTTACCACCTGACGTAACACCTGTTGCAGCAGGGAGGTGGGGTACATTAGGTTTGGGTGCAGCAAAAAAACTCATAGCATAGCTGTACTGCCATACAGAGGCAGCCAAAACTCCGGTGATCATAAAAATCCCTATTATTTTTATTACATATGCTAACCTCACCGACATTTTTGCTCTTACCTTGCTGCAGTCCTGGCAGCGTATTCTTGCGACGTTAAAGTTGCCCGCCTAAAAATTCTCAAAAAGTGCTTGTTATTAAATGTTAGTTTTGTTTCATTAAGCTCTCCCTATCAAATAGTCATTCAGTGCCCAGGTGAAGAGTTGCTCCCACGCTACTCTAAGTGATCGGTCTCTCAAGACCGGCAAGTATGGGCGGAGGTGGGGCATGTAATTTTCTATGGCCAGGAGGAAGGCCGTGTAGTATACACGTACCCTTTTCTTTTTTAAGTATGTTGGCCTTTTTATTTCGTATACAAATTGGTGTGACAATTCTTCTGGGTAACTATCGTCTGGCAGCACCATCTACGCCTGCACACTGAATTTGTTAGATAACTTTTCTTAACAATACAATATTACGCAGCTCCTGTATGTGCGAGAGAAAAAGAGAACATTCACGTGTTTACATGTGTATTGGTGCAAGCGAAGTCCTTAGTTTTTATTACAATTGTATTTAGTAGTCAATGGGGGGGGGTTTGCTCAGATGGCGGGAGCAGTTTTACTCTTTGAACGTGTGACCATGGGGTGGGCAGTGTGGGGATCACCCCCTTCTTCGTCCGTTATTCTCTCCGAGGGAACAATTGGGTCGTTGTCTGTGGTTGTGTTTTCTTCCGCTGCCGGGGATGTTGTTGGCGTTTTTCCAATGGACCTGTCGTTGGCGCTGGGGCGGGTCTGCAGTTTGTAAATTTTTACATCATGCAGGTGGTTCCACGCACGCTTATCCTTTAGTTTTACTGCTCTTGTTGATACGTCCTCTACTAAATGGGGGCCAGTGAACCTCTGCTGGTTCCACTTTCTATTAAAATTTCGAAGTAGTACGTGGTCACCTTTGGCAAGTTGGCACAAGTTCTCCTTTCCCAATTCTGTATTTTCGTCTATTTCTTGGTTGCTGGTGGACCCGCCCCGTGTGCGCTCGAGCTGTTGAGACACAAACACAACGCTAGTAATCAAAGAAGACACATATTGATACATTTCATCACCTAACACATTCGCAGAACTTTCTTGGTCGGTGAATGCCCTTGACGTTGGTGTTAGGGGAAGGCGCATTTGGCGTCCAGTAACCACCTCGTGTGGGGTGAGGTGGTGGTCGGACCCTGGCCTGTTTCTAAGTTCGAACAGTGCTAACGGAAGGCAATACAACCAACTTTTCTTTGTTGTTTGCTGTATTTTAGCAATTGCCTCCTTCAATAGGCCATTCAGGCGTTCACATACACCATTGGCCTGTGGGTGGTACGCACATGCAAATTTGTGTTTAATGTTCAGTAGGGATGTGATATGCTGGAACATTTCATTTGCGAAATGGGGTCCGTTGTCTGATCTTAACACCTCGCACACTCCCCACCTGGGGAATACCTCCCTTACTATAAATTTGGCTGCTCTAAACGCATCAGGGTGTGAACAGGGCCCTGCTTCGATCCACCTAGAAAATGGGCATACTACTACTATCATGTATCTATTGCCTTGACAAATGTTGATCATATCAACATAGTCAATGTGGAGGTGCCGAAAAGGTCCTTCTGGTCGGGGTATGGTACCTCTTATCACCTTTAAAGTATGACCGGCCGTGAACTGTTGACATGTAAGGCAATTGCTGATAAAATTTGACACATGGGATGTTAACTCGGGACAGAACCAATCTTCTCTAATTCGTGCTGCTATTATTTCTTTGCCTGTATGGGCAGGGTGATGTAATTGGTTCAAGGCGGTATTTAACAATGCCAATGGTATTACAACTTTCCCAGTGCCACCCTGGCGCCATAGTGCGTCGGTTGGTGACATTGTGCATCCTCTTTTCACCCATACTTCTTTTTCGGCCATTGGTGCAGCCGCTTGTAACTCCATAATCTGGGTGGCTGGGAGATGGGTGTACCCTTCTTTTATTAACATCTCCCTCGCTATTCCCCTCCCTCTCCCTCTCTGTGAGTCTGTGGGGTTCCATATCTCACCAAAATATGCAGCATATTTTGCATGTGCGTCTGCTGCTGCATTTCCTTTTGATATATAGTCTTCTCCATTGGTGTGTGCTGTGCATTTTACTAGGGCTAGTTCTTGGGGATCGTTTATTACTTCAATTAGTTCAGCCAACAAGAGGGCATGTTGTACTGGAGTGCCGTCAGCTCTCCTAAACCCTCTTCTTCTCCACTTTGATAGCCCTGAGTGGACAGTGGATGTAACATATGCACTGTCGGAATATATAGTAACTTTTTTATCAAAACTTTCCTTTAGTGCCAATATGAGTGCAACCAGTTCCGCCGCTTGAGCAGAGTAATGCTGTGGTAATTGTACACACTTAATAGCCACACACACTGGCGCTTCCATCATTTGTACTACTGCTGCCCCAGTCCTCCTTATCCCGTCTCCTTGATCAATAGTTGATGACCCATCAATAAACAAAAGCTCACCTCCCTCTAGTGCGTTTTCTTCAACTTTCCTAGTACATGAGTACATCTCAGTTACTTGGGTGCAGTCGTGGGCGTAATCTCCCTCTTCAATTACTTCTGCTAGGAACCTTGCAGGGTTAACCGTGCTACATCTAACAATTGCCAGTTCAGCTTTGGACAAAATAATCTCATAACCTGTTGCCCTCTGTGTCGTCAGTGTGGACTTAGGTTTATTCAATATCGCAAATAGTGCATGTTCTACAAATAGTGTAGTTGGACACCCCATAGTTATTGATGATGCTTTTTCTACTGCAAATGCAGCTGCAGCAAGGCCTTGTTCGCAAGAGAATTGTCCTAACATTATTGGATCTAAGTGACCGCTGTAAAATGCTACTGGTTTATAGCCCATGCTAGTCTTTTGGGCCAATACTGCTTTCATTACTGCTGAGTCGCAATGTGAAAATATAAAAAATCGTCGCTCATAGTCTGGGGATGCTAGTACTGGAGCAGTTGATATTGCTTCTTTTAATTCATCAAATGCCTCCTTCATTTCCATAGTCCATCCCAACTTTTTCTCCCCTTTATTTGCTTCCTTCAAACCCTCAAGCAGGGGTCCTATGTAAGAGCTGTAATCAAATACCCATGCTCTACAGTAGTTGCACAGTCCCAGAAATTGCTGCAGTTCTCTTACAGTCTGTGGCACGGGAGTGCCTGATATTGCCTGTGCTCTTTGTGGTGCAATCCTTCTTCCATATTGTGATATCAGTTGGCCAATGTAAAGTACCTGTTCCTGACAGTATTGTATCTTTTCCATGTCTACCTTGTACCCCTTTTCAGCCAATATCGTCAACATTTTTAATGAGTCCTCTCTACATTTATCTTCATTTGTACTGCAAATTATTATGTCATCCACATACTGTAACACTGTGCTTTCCAACTCAACGTTACCCAAATCCATCTGTATTACCCTATTGAAAATTGAAGGTGATTCACAATATCCCTGTGGTAATCTGGTATGTTTCCACTTCCTATTTCGGTAAGTGAAGCTTGTCAAGTCTTGTGAGTCTGGGTGTAATGGTATTGAGAAAAAAGCATTTTTAAGGTCAATCACTGTAAACCGTGATGCTTCTGCTGGAATGCCACACAAAATTGTGGCCGGGTTTGCTGTTACTGGATACTCTGCTTCTACTATGTTGTTCAACGGTCTGAGGTCCTGTATGAACCGCCAAGACCCTCCTTTAGCCTTGCGCACCGGGTACACAGCTGTGTTGCATGGGGATTCTGAGGGGACCAATATGCCATTGTTTATAAGGGCTGTTATGGTTTCGTATATGCCCTCATCTGCCTCTCTTGACAATGGGTATTGTTTCACTCTTGGTAGTATGGCACCCTTTTTTAATTTTATCCTTACACCCCCTATGCTTTTAATGCATCCTACATCATAAGGGCTAATAGTCCATAATGATTTTGGCACCTTTGACATATCTTCTTTAAAAAATGGGACTGGTGTGCCAGCGGGTGCCTCAAGTGCCATTGCAATTTTCTGTGCCACTTGTTTGTGAGCCACTGTTAGCCACATTTCTACACTCATCATGAACACCATTTCATTTTCCTCCTTTTCTTCTGAAAACAACTCTTCATCTGACACCTTGGTCAGCCTACATCCTTCTGCTAGTGCTATCACCGCCCTCCATGCTCTCCCTTCTTTATCTTGGGCGTGCACAGCAACATAATCAGCTGTTGCAATAATGCTCTCAATGTCCACTGCAAGGACCTTCCCTTCCAGTTCATTAGCTGGTGTTTCTGGTCGGAATAGATAGGCTGCTGGTCTCCTCCATATTTTCCCTCCTATCCCTGGCATCCATGCAAATGCCATGTCTGTTCCGTACTGGAATAGCTCGCCGTCTACCGGCTCCGCCCTGATCGCTATCTGTCCACAGTATGCTTGCAAAATCTGTCGTGCTGCAAGCATGTTAATCCCTGGAGTAGAGCAAATTATGCCATCCTCTGTAAAGGAGATCGTCATATTTAATCTGTTCATTATGTCCCTCCCCAGTATGTTTACTGGTGAGGCACTATAATACAAAAGTGGTACTGACAGATCGTAATCTCCAATAGATAGCGGAACGTTATCAGTAAATGGAACCAACCCTTTAGCCCCAGAAAACCCTTGTGTGTTCATGGCTTCGCCTGACATCTTAAACTTACCTTCCCTTATGCAAGACCGGGTTGCCCCGGTGTCAACAAGGAATGATAATTTTTTGTCACCTATCGTTACCTCTATGCGTGGCTCCTCCGCACTATTAGGTGTTACTGACAGGATGGGACACACCAAGGCCGTCTGTGGGCTGTCCTATTGGGGGTACAATGACTGGCCATTCCCTGTGTAAGGGTTGTGCCCCAACACCGTCACCCCACCCAATTGCGTTCGTTCAGGTTGTGGTGGTGGTTGTATTAACGCTGCACCAGTTACTTGTGGCAGGTATTGTTTTATTTGTTGTTGTGGTAGGGAATAGTGTTGGTCACTCCCTTGTGGTGACATCTGCTGTGGTTGTATGCCCTGCTGTTCTTGTGATGTCCTATGTTGTGCTTGTTCGTTCCATGCTGGTGTTCCTGGCCTGACCCTGCATGTACGTGACATGTGTCCTAATAGTCCGCAGCTCCAACACACGGGTGGTTCCCTGTTTTGCCATGGGAAGTTCCCTGTGTTGTCCTGGTATACTGGTTGCCCTGTCTGGTAGTTATTTCTGAGTCCCCCAGCCTGTTGTTGGGTATTATATCCGTATCCTCTTCCCCTCATAAACCCTCCTCTCCCTCTATTATAATTATAATACCCAGCTCCTTGCATTGGGTACCCTCCTCCCATGTTCTGTGCGTGTGATTGCAGAGGCAGCACTTGCTCTATTACCTCTTGTGGAGGCGCTATTTGAGCTGGATTTTGTGCAGCCACTACTTGCGTTGGGCTTTGGGCCATTGGTGTTGGCGCAGTTATTAGTGCCCCTTCCATGGTATATTTAGTAAGTTTTTTCTGTACTAATTTGGCCTCTTCTGTTTTCCTGTCCTCTTCCTTTTGTTTCATTTTTCCTTGCCATGTTCTACAGTGATGTACTATAGTCAGTTGTATTTCCGGCCATGGTTTTGCTTCCATCCCCACTACTTTCTTTAATTGTCTCTGAACTCCTTCTGGGAGCCCTTGTACTAGTATATGATAAAATATGGCTGGTGTTTTGTCCCATTGTTCTCTAGTTTCCATGCGCCACTTCTCTTGAATATCCTGGATATAATCAACAGGATCCTCGTTCTCACCCATCTTACGGGAAGTAATGGCTCCTATGTCTGATGTGTCTGGGTACTGCACTCTTAGTGCCTGCCATAGCGCATGTCTGCAGTTTGCAAATGGTGCTCCATCATGCGATGTGTTTGTTATTGTTACCCCATGGAATCCCGCTCTTTTCCAAATGTCATCCGCTCTATCCCCTAATATTGATATTAACAGGCCCTTAACATCTCCCACTGCTAGTTTCTGTCCTGCGGTGTGTTTTTCCATTTCATATATCCATTTACCCGCACCTCCACTTAATGATGGGAGCCTACATTTTATGTTTTCCTTATCCGTATGTTTCCAAGGTACATATTGTGGTCTAACCCCTCCTCTCTCCAGCAGTGGCATTACATTCTGTCTTGTGTCATCCTTTATGCTCCATGATGTTAACTCTTCACACCCCTCCTCTTCCCCCATTCCTTTTACTACTTCAAATCCTTCCTTACTACCTCTTCTCCTACCTCCCTCTTCTTCCTTTCCCCTTTTTTCATCCTTTCCTGTGTTCAATATTGGCACGTCTGTTTGCCTGTCTTGCCTGCGACTAGGGAGGTCCCTAAGCCGACATGCATAAGGTGTAACTTCGTCCATGAAGGGTGCGAGCTTTATTCTGTGCAGAGAGCGTGCAGTTGTTGAACATGTGGGGTGTGGCGTTAGAGAGCGTGATGGTGATGTGGGTGGCGTGTGTTGGTTGGTGAGCGTCGGTGGCGTGTGTTCGTTAGTTTGTGTTTCTCCCATTCTTTTCACTTCCTCCTTACTTCTCTCCATCTCCTCCCATCTTCTACTCACCCATGGCGAATCTATGTTTGTTCTAGTGAGGTATAGCTTATCTAAGCTTTCCCTTTCACTCTTCCTTCCATCCTCACTACAAAAATCATTCATAAATTGCGCCCCCCACTCTGCCTTTTTTCCTTTTATTGTTACAGTTTTTAAGTCTATTAGGTCTCCCTCTTCCTTTCCGTTGTTACCACCTGTTCCCCTTAGTGCTGACGTTGTTGCTACCTCTCTATTTTTATATACTTCTCCCCATCTTTCACTCTCCCTCTTACTCTCTTCTCTCTCCCCTTCACTCCTCTCCTCCATCTCCCTACTATTTTCCTCTCTTTTCCTTTTTAATTCCTCCATTACTTCGTTGCTCATCTGTTCCAATATCCTTTCATCCTCTCTCCTCCTTTCCCATTTCACCCTTTCTCTTTCTACTATACTCTCTATTACCTTCCCCTCTTCATATTTTTTAGCTGTCTCTGATATTATCCTCCTCCTCCATATTTCCATTTCTTTTTCATTTTCTTCTTCTTCCTTCTTCTTCTCCCTCATCACTACTCTTGATACCCTTTCTGCTGCTGCTTTTACCCTTACAGCTTCCCTCTTTCTCTCCTCACTTTGCTCCCTTAATTTTTCCAATTCGTCCTTACCTTCTTTCCTTTTCCTCACTCTCTCTCTTTCCTCCCCCTCAAGTTGTTTTATCAGTTCATTCTGCTCATCCCTTAGTTTAGCTAATCTTTCCTCCAAAATCTCTTCCTTCTGCCGTAGCAGCTCCTCTCCCCTCATTTCACTCTCTCTTTCACTATCCTCGTTTGTTCTCTTTACCGCCTCCCTTTCCTCTCCAGTTAGTGATCCTCGTAATTTCAACAATATCTGTGCAGCTACCCACTCATCGTTTCCTATCTCTACAGTCTGCTCTTCTCTCCTCCCGTCCCCCATTGGTATCTTTCCATGAGCCACATATGGTGGAGGGCTGTATGCCGGGTTTGAGTATCCTTCAGCCGCCCTTAACTGTCCTTTTATTTCTCCTAATTCTCTTAAAGGGTACAACCCTCCCCCCTCTGTTTTCACTCCCGGTGTTAAGGGTATCTCATTGCTCGGTTCCTGTTTTATGTCAGCTAATTTATCAACCTTTCCTCCACCCAGTTTTTCATTCCCCATATTCTTTGTTCCTTCACTCTCCTTTTCCCCATCCGTTCCTTCTTTCTTAATCTCCTTTTCTTCCGGTGTTTCCCCCATAGTGAACATTCCATTTGGTCCTGGTCTAGACCCCTGGAACATCCTCCATAAGTTAAACACCTCCACATGGTTTGCCAACTTCTTCCCCTTGTATGTATTGTGCAGATGGTTTAATAGTGAATGTTGGGCATATGGGTCAAAGCTACCATTAGGCGGCCATGGTGTCAACATTTTGTTGTCCGTCCCCTGGGTCCACTCTATGCTGTACTTAATTAACTTCTCCCTATGTGGTGGCAGTGTGGTGCATATATGTTGTAGTGGGGTAGTGAGGGTATTCCCCCACCCTCCCAACCCTCTCCCGTATGACATACTAGCGCACCCTTTCTTACCCTTCCCCTTGCTACCAGTTTGCAACATACAACCTTTTATTGCTTACCTTGCCCCGCAAGTGTGGGGACTTACGACAATCCTTTGACAAATTATGCAATGATAATAATCACAAAAAAAAAAAAAAAAAATTATAAAACAAATATATTTATGATGTTATATTATATTCCTTCCCCTACGGCCCCCTGCGGCCGAAGCGCACGCAGCCCCCTGCAGCTGCGTACCCCTTACGACGATCTTACACAGTCGTCCTTTTTCCCCGTTCTCCTCCCACCTTTACACTTGCCGTGGCCGGCGTTCTCCGTGCGCAGCCACGCCCCCTTCCCCTTCTCCTCTTTGATCCACTCGTTTATCGTTTATCTCCGTGTCCGCTCCTTTATCATGTTTCTCTTCCCCACCAATGTCAAACCCAAAGCTTCTTGTGTTCACGATATCTTACTAAATCCCTACTGGTGACGTCACCTATTTCTTCGAACTACTGGTATATTCGTGTTATGTTCTTTAAATTCAAAATACACTTGCAATCTACCCCGCTAACCCTACAGCTGTCTTCCTGTCTCTCCTGGAACAAGGTAATCTCATCAATACTATAACCGGACTGCGCACGCTGCGTCGCCTCGCGTGTGATACGCCCCTCAACAGGAGGGCTTAACCAGCCAATTATCTTCCGTTTTGGGCAACTACGTAACTAGCCACCGCCCACAGGGAAACGTCATCTACCTATCGAGTTTCTTGCTCGAACAATAGGGAACCTCATCTACCTATCGAGTTTCTTGCTCGAACAATAGGGAACCTCATCTACTCATTGAGTGATAAATGTCAAATCGTAGGAAACCACACACACCCACCCTCACACGTAGTCGCGATTTAGGCCAATCAGTGTCTTTCGAGCGGCTGCACGTGATGTTTTCGTGCCCCGCCCCCCTCTTTCGCGTAACGTTAGCTTTTTGTTGCGAGCGTCTGCACGTGTTGTTCTCGTGCCCTGCCCCCCTCTTTCGCGTAACGTTAGCCGCCTTCTCTCGCACTCAATTCACTACCATTCATTCCATTATCATCACTCAATTAAACCTTCACCCCACCTTTTTACAATACCTCCCTCCTCCCTTATTTACTTCCGCCCCCTCCCTCACAATTTCGCATTGCTTGTTGTGCGTGTCATGCTCACCAAGTTCCCTCGATGCAGGGCCGCTCGACTGCGTGCACCCCTCCAAGCGGCTCGCCACCTCCCCTCGTCTGGACCACGTCTGGACACTCGCCGACCGCGGGCGGGATACTTCTCAACCGGCTCCCGAGGGCCAATATCCGGATTGCGCTGTCCGGTCCTCTCGCAGCTCCGCGATGGTCCTGTAGTCCTCAGAAGGGGGCAACGGCAGAGGGGGCCGCGCCGCCGGGCCTCCCCGCAACGGGAGTGCCTGGAAAAATAAAAAATAAAAGTCGATCTTAAACAGATCTCAGCAGTGCCTCCAACTTGTCGGGGGGGATTCTGCCGGGGTCGGCCGGGCCGTCCGCAGACCTCCGGGCAGGGAGGCCCCAACTCCTCCCGTGTATATCTCGGATCGAGACAGAGTATGAGGCACACACAAGGAGCAAGGCAACTTCTGTCGTTTATTATGCAAACGGCAGGGATGGGTCAAGGAGCGTACGCGTTCGTCCTGACACACACACAATAGTGGGGCTCGCAGGCCCTTTTTACTACATTATGACGCGCTACTTGCGTCATTCCAAAAAGTTACCAAAAGAACCTATCGCCACTCTTGATTGGTTGCTCGAGTGGTGGGGTTAGTATAGTACGCATATAGAGAATGATATTAGTGGTTAAGATGTAGTCAGGTGGTATATCTGGGTTGTCCCTACAATTAGATACATAAGAATTGTTACATGAAGACCCCTGAGGATTGGCTAACGTTACTGACGTCTGAGATAAGAACCTCATGTTCTGATTGGTGCATCCGTGAGCTCCCCAGCCTGGGACCACCGTTGTTCCCAGCACACGGTGCACCTGTGGTTGCAACAGTGTTTCAATATGGGTACGTGCAGGCAATGTGAGGATTTATTCATAGGTGGGAGACTGACCGTTCCCACTGTAGCAGGTGTCCATTGAGCCTTTCAAGTGTGTCGGCCTGCGTCTCGTAGCGAGGTACCCAGACGCCTTTTCTCTCCTGGGTTTTGGCATCTCGTCAGGTTCGGCTTGGTCACGTGGGGAGGGACCGTGTTTGAGGCATAATTCTGCACAATTAATATTGTTTTTCCACTGTATGTCTGGTTTAATTTGCAGATATGATTTTAACATTGGTACGTGGAGTGCGAGGTTGCAACATCGTGCCTTTGAAGATTTGTTTCTTGACTGTGGGTTTGCAACATTACGACCTTGGCTGGTTGCTCCACTGGGTTCTTTCTGCAGGCTCAGCAACCTGACTTTTGCTTTGTTAATGTCCACGGGAACTCTTGCTTGAGGCCTACTTGGGCCTGGTGCACGAGTAATCCATTTAGTGCATGGATGCTTTAGGTTATAGTGGCATACAGTTTCATGGCCAGTATCGTGTTTCCATTATATCTCTCATGATGGTAACGGGTTTCAAGAGAAGCGTGAGCAAGCGTTATAAATGAGCTCATGGTGCGTCTTGCGTTTCTGCATTCTGAAAGCCTATGTAAAAATAATAAAGATGCACGTCCGTGAATAAGCCTGTCGCCTACGTCAGAGCACTGAGTATGTTCTTCGTGTAGATTGGTGTGGAAATGTTCAGCGTGTATAATAGTTCAGCGGTGCTTCCCGTTATCTAGGTCGTCATGGCATCTCTAACGATGTGTAGATTTCAGTCTAGTTGGTCCGTGCCGCAGGTGTCGGCATGGCCAGTGCGGGCTGTTGGGCAGGCAGATGGACACATCCGTATGTTTCTGTACCAGGGTATTTGGTCATCTGGTAAATGGGCAAACTCTTCTCGTGGCGGGTGTCTGGGCCGCGACCCTCTAGGCCAAGCGCGAGAGGTGAAGGACGGGAGTCTGGTTTTCCATTCTCCCACTTCAATTTGATACTTTATAAACTAGTGGACAGGTACATCTCTCTTTTTAGGAATCAGTAATTAGCAAGATAACATGTAATTGAATTCTCTATGGTTACACATAGTTTGAGAAATACTCTCAACAAGGAAGAAAGGGAGTACTTTTAATGGGTGAAATATGCTCCATTATGAGATGGGGACAACGAATAATGCATCCCACACAAGCGACATTACATCATTTAAGTATAAAGACACCCTTGAAGAAGACATTTGTTACAGCTCACTAGGAAATTATCCGACCTTTTCCACATATGAACGACTACAAATCAAGCAGCCTGATCAGTTCTAAAGCATGTAATTACTCATGCCAGTTGTTCTCCGTGGCACCAGCATTGTACATGCTAGCAAAGGTGCGTGCATCACTGAATCATCCCTGAGACACGCAATCATTCCTTCGCCCAAAACCTGCATTTGTTGATATGCTTCTTTTTCCTGTATCCATGCATTTGAAAGATTACATGATCATACTCAAGGCCTTTAACTGGCTGGATTTAAATCACTTAGTATGGCACACTGAATGTGCATATTCAATATGCATGTACAAGACAGCAGGGTGGCTCAGATTCTTTGAAGTATTTTGTGAGACCTAGAACAGCCAAATCATAGCAAATTGTAGATCTCCTTGATTTCATTCATTAAGAACAGTCAGTCGGTCCGGAAACAACAGTGGCAGTAAATCCGCCCCCACCATTGTTTCCGGACCGGCTGATTCTGAGTCCTGCAGGAGGGAGATGTCACTCCCGCCAAGTCTGACCTGGCGGAAATAACACCACCCGCCTGCAGGCAGACATGGAAGCACCGGCCGTGTCAAGACAGAACGACTGTTTCCATGGTCCCCATGGAGTCCTATGGAACTCCATGGGAATGGGGATTTACAGAATTCCGCCTCCAGAATTACCAGGTCACCGGGGTTGTAATGCCCCAGTGATTCCGGCAATCACAGAGGCAGAATGGTATTATCGGTCCGGCGGCAGCCTGCTGGTTTTTCCGGCACGGCTACTGCCAGATTCGTAATGAGGCCCAATGTCTATTTCATTTTTGGTGATTATGTCTTGCTACAAACTCATGGTTTAGCAGTGAGTGCAAAATGTGTGCCTAACCTGATCTATGTTTTCATGGGTTTTTGGGGAGAAATTATTTGGATATCAATGAGCAGACACTGGATTGACACAATCATCTTATGTAAAATGCGTGTTGATGACCTACTGTTGAATCAGAATGAAGAAAATGGGATTTGGTTGATATTTTTTCATTGAGCAAGAAAGGTTGGAACCTTAAATGTACCAGTCAACCTAGTAGATCAGTAGTAGACTTCCTTGGTGGTTGAACATGTTTTAATTAGGTAATCTTCTTCATTTGCACATTACTCATGCATTTCTCCTCATGATCATTTTTACTGATTTTATTATTTTGAAAAAGGTGGGGTTTCTACATCAATCCCATCTATCCCACCCCGTCACCCCGCCACCCACCACCCCCAATGCCCTACCCCAACACTGACAACACAAAATATATATAAATCAAATCGGCAAAAATGGCCACAGGGAAAATGCATGAGTAATGTACAAACAAGTCAAGCAACCTCGTTAGAAACATGGTATACTTCGTTGACATGTGTGCAGAGATTATTGACAATAATTGACAGAGTAGAATGCCTAGCAAAGAATCAGTTCACAACAGTAACTTGTTGGCAACCCATTTCTAATCCACTAGCATGATCATCACCTCCTCCCTCCTCAGCAATCTGGCCTCCCTTGTCCCCTCCCCTTCTCTCCCGCTCTCCTCTTTCTCGCCCATAGCACCAGATAAGGTCTCCAGACAAGTCCTCTCTATGAAGGTCTCCTCCAAACAGGTGCTCCCCTGCTCCTCCAGAACGATTAGGGACAACATTGCCTTTCTTGCGCCGCCTTTGGCCAATTTTTGTAATCACTCCTTTGCCACTGGCTCCTTCCCGCTAACCCTCAGGCACTCCCTTGTGAATCTACTCCTCAAAAAGCACTCTGCCGACCCCACCTTCCCAGCTAACTACCACCCTATTTCCATTTCCCTCTTCCTGGGCAAACTACTGGAGAAGCTTTATCTTTCCTCTGTGTTTGGCACGTTTAATCATGCCACCCTGACAAATCGCCTCCATGACTCCCTTGGCATCACTGGCCTGGCACTGGACTGGTTGCCCTTATTCCTCTCCGACCGACCTTCCCAGGTTCAACTGGACTCTTTTCTCTGCCCTATCACTCTCTCCACCTTTGCCATCCCTCAAGGATCTATCCTCTCGCTCTTCAACATCTACATTGCACTTCGAGCCCACCTGATCTCCTTCTTCTGCCCTCACTTCCAGTGTTATGCAGATGGCATGCAGCCCTCCTTCAAGCATCCCTCTTCTGCCTCCTTTTCCTCCTCTCTCATCCCTGACTGTTTAACTGCTATTCAGGCATGGCATACTGCCAATGATCTCTGCCTTAATGCCAGTAAGACTGAGATCCTTCTCATTGGGATCTTAGCTCCCTCCTTCCATCCAACCTTCTGGCTGCCCTCTTTGGGTCACCCCCCATCTTGTGAGGCAAAAAAACTTGGTGTCTTCTTTGACTATTCTCTCTCCTCTCTTCGCAAGGAGGCCCACAGTCAGCTGCACCGCCTCAGAGGCATTTTCCCTTTCCTCATCTTGCCCCAGAAACTCATTGTCTCCAGAGCTCTGGTCCTCTCTAGGCTAGATTACTGCAACAGCCTCTTCCTCAATTTTCCTTTAACCTCCCTTTACCGCATTCAACTATTCCGGAATAGGACTACAAGACGTATCCTTGGCCTCAAGCCCAGGGACCACATTTCGCCAGCCCTAAAATAGCTACACTGGCTCCTGGTTGCTTCCAGGATCAATTTCAAGACCCTCTGCATCATCCACAAGGCTTTGTGGGGCCTGGGACCCTGCTACATCCAACTCTCTCCTACATTCCTACCTGCTAGAGCCCCTCAGTCTTCTAGGTCCAAATCTCTACAGATCAGACCCCTGTCTAAGCAGAGAGTGGGGGTTATATCGTTCTCCTCTGCAAGAGCCTCCTTCTTGAATGGTCTCCCTGCCCTCTCAGGCTTGAGCCAGATTTCTTTACGTTCCGGAAGCTCCTCAAGACTCTCATGTTTTCTTCTTCCTCCCCCTTCCCTTTTCCTGCTAACACACCTGTCTGCCGCAGTGACTGGCTGCCTGGTTCCCTCTGAGTTCTCCTGGGCACCTGGCTTCCCATCTCCAGGCCTCTGACCCTCCTTGCACTTCGATTGTGGAACCTCATACCCTGCATCCCATGCAATCTGACTTCCCCTCCTGGCAACCCCACAGCACTTGCCTAGCCCCTGTTGCCGTCTTCCCTCTCCTCCATTCCTTTCACTTGCACTCTCTCCTCTGTACCCTGCACTTCCCTACCCGAGCAATTCGCATTTCCCGTTGACTGGCACTCTCCCCACCCTCTTGGATCTTCTAGCAAAAAGGGTTCAATGTGGTTTCATCAAAGTAACTTACTTTGTGGTAATTTACTTTGCTTAAATTACCTCGTGGTCTCTTTATTTTGATGGGGGTTACCTTATCCCATCCATTTCAACATCTACCCACCCCCTCCCATACTCTTAGTCACCCCTATGCCCCACAACATGTACTTTCTTATTTTACCAACACAAGGCAAAGTCTGCAAAGTTATTTACTTTGATGAAAGAACAGTGTACAAGCTACAAGATCAGAAAGGTACTATTTTACACTGGAACTGTATTTAAGTGGATTCTGAATTGTTTACCTGCCTGAGTCAGAAGACATACCTAACACTTAGTAGATTACGGAAATTCAGAGATATTCTCACACACAGTTATTTTGATGGAACACCAATAGAAAAAAGCACCTGATCATGATAGCTAAAAGGACTGCTTGCTTGTGACAAATGTCACATTTTCAATTCAGTAACTATAATGCTAGGAAATTTCAAACCTCATATATTCTGCGGAACACCACATACATGACCTAACACTGTATTTCAGACTTCACATTATAGGCCCATTTTTTCTATGATACTTAATATATAGACGGTTATAGAAAGATTGTATATCAAAGCCCGCAACAGCAATAGAGAAATGCTTCTTTTGGATGACCAAAGTGCTACATCTGAGAAATCTGGAGGAGACACTACCAGACTAATACTCACCTTTGGTACCCAAAAGCTGTACCCAAAAGCTGTATTACAAAAGCATTGGAAGCTTCTGAACAGTGATAAAGATCTTACATTCGCACTCAGTGAGTCCTCTGATGTTAGTTTTTGTAGATCTCCTTCATTTATTTTTTATTTTTTTATTTTATTTATTGTGTGGTTTAGTTAAAACAAACTTTAAACACATGTAGGCAATCAAAATACAAGATAAAAACATGTCTAGCACAAATTAATATCATACAATTTTGAAAGCAGTTTCAATAAATTAATTACAGTAATTAGCAGCCTATAATTTGGGATTATTTAATACATTCCACCACAAGTCTTCCCAGGTTAAAAGTGGGCGAATACTGAAAGGGAATTTGGAAATCTCTGCCCGATTGAACAATCAATAATAAGGTGCTTCAAGGTCTCCACATTTAGATTACAGCAACAACATTGACGATCTATAAGAGGCGCTCCAAATTGACCACCCATAACATTGCTAGTGGGAAGAAGATTTCATTTGATGTGCAACCAAAGAGTTCTAAGGTGTTGTGAGGCATGCTGGGATAAATATTTCTGTAGGACATTCTGAGGCTTGATATCCATAGAAAAATTGTCAAATATTTTATAGGAGCAGAGATTCTCCCTATTCTTGATCCAATCGGTCTCTTAACGTAACTTCTTCACCTTGCCTGGATTGCGCTCCCACTCCTCCAGAAAAATACATTTGTCAGCCATCATCGACAACACTGAATTAGCCCAATTTTCAAGAACTACACAATTACCCTGTTTAAACAATGTGTTGCGTTGAACAAACAGGGAAAATACTGGAGGAAACAGTATGTAGCGAAGGAGAAGTACTCTTCTCCAGTCAACCCTTGTGCTCAGCGGTGTAATACCCTAAAAATGCTTTACCTGAGGGAAAGGAGTGCCGCCCGGAAGCTTTAGAAATCGTTTCCACACAAAAGACTCCTCCTTGACCCAGTCAAGATTAACATCCTTCACCTCTGCCCCATAAAATAACATCGGGGCAATCACCTGGTTATACAATTTTAAGCCAGGTAACACTGAAAAACAACCATATTGTCTGTTGAGTACACTTAGTTGGGCTGCTGCTGTACACTGAGTTGGGCTGCCGCTGAGATAGCACCCATTCTCAATTCATCAGTCGTCAGCGACAAAGCTTGTTTAGATCTAATGGTAACACCCAAATACTTAAATTCAGACACCACTTGTAGTCTGGTTCCATTAATGTGCCATCCAAAATTAGATCACCCAATAAGATCTTTGTACAGTTAAAGATCAAGATCTTGGATTTTGTGACATTTATCGAGAGGCCTAATTCCCTAAAGAAATTCTGAGCCACCAAAAGGGACTTCTGTAAACAGAATGCAGTATAATCAATCAAGACGAGGTAATCTGTGTAGAGAAGATAGTGGAGAACAACCTTGCCCATCCTCGGAGGATTAACCCTTGGCCCCTCCAATGCAGCCCTGATTTCCAGGATATACAAAATGAAACAGGGCTAAAACACAACCCTGTCGCAGACCACAGTCAGCAGAGATCCACCTCGAATCGCCACCCCGCTTATACCATTTGACCTTGATCTTCAGATCTTTGTGTAAAAACACCAACATGGAAACCAAGGTCTCAGAGTTGAGCACACAACCTCAGCATCCCCCAAAGCTTGTTGCGATCCACGCAATCAAAAGCTTTAGATATGTCAAGAAATTCGATGTTAATGGTTCTTTTTGTTTGAAATGCCTGGTTTTTCAGGAACTGTACAATCAGGCAGTTAAGGGCAGTTTTCATCCCCTTACGAAAGCTGGACTGATTACAGTCCATCTCATTGCCCGAAGTAGCCCATCTTTCCAAGGAGTGGAGTAGAAACTCCGAAAATATTTTGTACGAGGCATCCAAAAGCGAGATGGGGTGATAACATACTGTAACACAACATACTATGACAATGGCCGCTCTCACATATCCGCCCTGAGTCCGCCCTGCCACATTGTGGAACAGCTGTAATAAGACAGCTGCCCACAAGGGTGGGTCTGATTTAAGCATTAAGTTGTATAACCCATCAGGCTCAGGGGCATTGGAGGACTTGGCCCTCTTAATCGCTATTAGAATTCCTGCTAGATCCATGTCTAATAGGGCCCACGCATCATCACTAAAAGAAAACTCCTTTTGAGTAGTTAGACACCCCACTTTAGAGCCTTAAGAAGTATACAAACTACTAAAGTAAGCCTCCCACTGATGACATCAAATAGACTGGTGCTGTAGTGACAATTGCACCCCCCTAAGCACCTTCTCTGCATTAGCTTGGAGAAGCAAGGGACAGTGACCCTTTACCCAATTCCTATATGATAACTTAAGCCTGGCAATAGTGTGTGCCAGTTTTATACCAGTTTTTAAGGTTCCCCTTATTTCCCCCTCAACCTTCTCTTCCTTCCATGGTTTTCTGCGTTGTACACATTTCTAGATGTCATGTAACAACGTTGACTTGTGAGATTCGAGGCTGGTATAAGCACAGCTGGTGTACTCTGAAGGTGGGTAGAGAATTAATGAGTACACAACTCTGCAAAGAGACCCCCACAAGGTCCACATCCACACTAGCATTAAATCTGTGTGCATATTTGTGTTTCCATACGTGGTTACGAGGGTTCATTTGCACTGCATCGGAATGCAGTTCGGGGGAATTGGTTACATCAATGCCCCAAAAATCAACCCTAAGACGCAAGTGATCACTGGCATTGTCGGATTCCACGCTGAAATAATCAATAAAAGGGAGGAGGGAGGAGGACACAAAAACAAAGTCTAAAGTATATCTTGATTGAGCATTTGACCCGGTATAGCAAGGGAGGACATCATCCTGAAAATTACCATTCCTAGGAACCAGGTCCAGACCATCCAAACTAGCACATATTACCAACCCACAAGCTCTAGAAAATTGGTAGAAACACCTTAGAGATCCCAGGTGATACCACTTAGGATCTAAACATTGTGTGATAAAATCGCCCAACATAATAAAACAAACATTAGATAATAAGATGTAATCTTCAAATACATTGGTAATGGCTGCTAAAAAGTCAATTAAAATAGTTGTTGCAGGATTAAGATACACATTTAAAACAAACACAACACACAAGATTTGCCTAAGTGGATCGAACCATGTTATTTTGCAGCCTAATATGTCTGAGTGGCCCACTTCTATGTCCTCAATCTTTGAATCAGGTAAGATGCGCCAAGCACAAAATAAACCACAATATGGGCGGCCTTTTAGGCCCTTCCTTGCGGGCTCATAAATTACTGTGAACCCATCAACCAAAGGAACATCAAGCATAAGGGATTCTTGGACACCAATTTCATCTACTTCAGGCCAGAGTTTAACATTAGAACAAAGATGGTTGAACCTACGCGTATTCCATGACACTAATCTCACCGGGGAGCTTCAACAAGAGCCCCTTTGCACTGGGTTATGGTGATGAAAATAATTGATAACATGAGACGAATCATAGGTCACATGGTGATTCGTCGTCTGTCGGGAAATATTAGTGGTGTTTTGCCCAGCAACCATTTGTACACTAATTTTTAAGGGGTCACAGGGATTAGCTTCTAAGCCCCCATCAACTCCTCAATAGTTGGGTCTAAGCACTCCTACGGCCAATCTTTGAAAAGCAAATAGCCCATATTAAACAGACATTCTGCCTTGGCCATAACTAAGTTATAAACCGGTGTTGAATATAAACCTATGTTCACCATATCAACATGGCGGAAGTCTAAAAAGAAGATTCTGGCTATATCTTTAGAAGAGAAAGATTGGAGGCTAAGAATGTGCCCAAAAAGTGGCATAATATGTTGAAGATTCAGGGGATAGAGTTCTTTAATCTTAAAGGTACGACTCAGGCATAGATAGCTCAACTGATCCCCCAAAGACAAGGACAGACCACCAGACAACGAAGCTGGGCCTTCCTCCAGAACCTCATCTCTTACTGGGAGTCTAAAGGTAGAACCCCCAGATGGACCCCTTGGTAGTCTAACAGAGCTTGAGGACAAACCACCCAACCCCGGACCAATGTCTAAAGACTTCCTTCTATCTTCTGTGGTAAGGAAGCTCTGGGAGCAGTATCCGATAAGTCGTCTCACTCTTCAGCTGACACAAAAGAGCGGGCTGTTGGGTCAAGTTTTTTGGGGGAGATAGAATGAGAAGCAGTACAAGTACCCAGGCCAACTTGACTAATGCCATCTGTCTCCCTATGTGGCAATAGGGACAATGAAACAGATATCGGCTGCAAACAAGACTGGGTAGCATCCTCGTCAACATCGAAAGAATAAGTTGACAAAGAGGAGACATTCAGCTCCACCTCGGAAACATCAACCTTCCTCGGTTTAAGATATGTTTTTATCAATGATTTTTTATTAGCATCATGAGAAAACAAGGTGGGGTGACCATCATATTTGCTCAGACTCAAAGGCAATGACTTGCCCTTTGCCTGGGCTCCACTCAGACTCCAAGGCAAGGACTTGCCCTTTGCCTGGGCTCCACTCCCCTTCGAGGATGCGGCCCGTGCCAGGACATCTTGGGGTTCATCCTCCTTAGAAAATATTTCAGTCTGAGCCTTCAAAGAACGTAGGAATTGTAAAGAGCCTCTATTAGACCTTCAGGGAACCAATCTTGTTTGAGTAAGCGTTTTTACTTTCTTCCTCCTCCTGTGCCCACGCTCTCTGGGTGCTACTAAGGCATCCCCAACAGTTGTCCCCGGAGGCAACACAGCACACTGTGCCTCTGAGGTTTGTTGAGTGGGAATATAATCTAACAATACAGTAGGACACACAGTGGAAGACTTATCTGGAACACTCTGACAATAAGCAACCGCTTCCTCCTCCAAACCTCCCGGCTCATTAACCCTGCCGGAAGTCAAGGAGGAATCAAGCACAAAGGTTTGACTTGCAACAGAGGCTAAATTCGATGAGGTTGAAGTGCCACTAAACATTACATTTTTGCCCACAGAGTGCTCAATGCCACAATGAAACCCTCAATAATGTTAACTTTAGCTAGCAAGTATTTTAGAGAAGAGCAAACTCTCTTAGTTCATACATGTACATATTGTGGCCCCGGTCCATAGTGTCAAAGATCCGGTTCAGAACTGGAAAGGAGAAAGCATCCACTATAGGCTCTTCCTGGGTCTGAGGGACATGGCCCAAGTTGTTACTAACAGGCCTTGCCTCAGAGGATGGAGATGAACAAAATGTTACAGCAGGCCCCGGTTGATTGAAAAAGGTGTGAGCATCAGGTAATGGAGGCGAACCATGACAGATGGTAGAAAACTTGCCCACATCCACAGTTGGCGATTCTGATGGATACGGGGGAGCTTTATAAAGTTTAACCTCCTCCATACCTCATAAATAAAATGGAGATCCATGTGAAGGTTGACTAATAGTACCACCTCAGGAGAGGCAAACTCTTTTAGCGAATTCAGATGACTCAACAGGAGCCAAGATTGATACATCAGAAATTAAGTTGGATCCCACTCGTTCAGTCAGATCCTCTGGGTCAACATGAGTCAATGAGACTAAACAGTCTGAAATAGATGGTAAAACATTAGGATTCCTTAGTGGCAAGAAACACTGCTGTAGCGACCTGCTGGGCCCACCGCCCAGATGATCATCACATTTTTCCAATTTACAGGCCATGGACTTACCACTATGTTAGCCCGACATCGTTAGTAAGCAGCTAGTAGAAGAAATGAGGAAGGGAAAAGTAAATAGTTAGAACACTGTTCGAAACTTAGCAACCAATGCAGAGCCAGCACTACCCAAACCTCAATCCAATAATAAATGGTTTAACCGGACAATAATCACAGATAATGTGACCTATCAGAGAGCTCAAAGGCACCCAGCCCCATGGTCGCTCTCTGAATGAATGCTGCTAAAAAGTAAGCAGAATGTATTGATATAAAGTATGCACGCTGTATTGATATAAAGAAGTCATGAAGTGAGAGGGAGTCAGGAAGATTATCAAAGCAGCACACTCCCAGACCTTCAAATGCTCAGATGTACACAAAGAGCGGTTGGTTTTACCACTGGACAAAAAGGAGGATGTTTGAAAGCCTTTAAATGGTAGCAGCTACAACCTTTTTCCATAGTTTCAGGGTTGAAGCATAGTCGAAGTAAACCAAAATATGCGTGCAGGGACCAAGCACGGAGCACTCAAGCACACTCACTGCAAATCTCCTGTTCCTGTCAAAGCGCTTGGGGAGTCACGGCAGATACACTTGAAAGAATACCGTTGCTGTCTGTCTATCGGACAAGGCAAGGCTGATGTATCCGCCTGGCCACCGCAGACCACCTACGAGCCTGCAAAGCTCCGTTATTGAGTACAAAGAGTGCAGTCATATGATGGCATACAGAGGTTATAAACACTCACGGCAATAGCGGAGGTTCAAAGTTCCAGTTCGTGGTCACTGTGGTACAAGAATACTATACATCTCACTGCTTACCTTGATTGTAAGCAGAAACCTCACTGCTGTAGCCGTGCACACAAAACACACTGCTGCTCTCCATGCAGTGTGTATGCTTTTAAGGGTTCCTTTTTCCTGCTAACAACAGTAGATAGAGAAAACAGACTCCACCACTTTCACCACTAACTCCTGCTCCTCGCTGCTCCAAAACACACTTCTACACATCTCCTTCATTTAAAAACAATTTGGTTTCGAGCTTCATGGAAGAAGGAGAGGGAATTAAATCAAACTGTTGGCTTGCAGAAACTAGAAAAGGCTTTTCTAAGTGTACCAGATGCAAAGTTTGTACATTTGAAATTAACTGCACCACCTATCCCCATGCAATATTGGGTCACTCAGTTAAAATCTCAACAAAAATCACATGTGACACTGACTTTGTAATGTGTGCCCTGGTTTGTCCATGTAACAAGTGTTATATAGGGAGCACTAAATGCAAATTAAAGGTACGTGTTTTACAACACCTTAGAGTTATCAAAAATCTTGACACTGGATACCCCATGCCAAACATTTCCATGATGTACACAAAGGTAAACTTGATGGCGTTGGGTTCTTTGGTCTACACAAAATCGAACTAGGGCCAAGAGGTGACAAAAGGGAACCAAATATATCCTTTATTTCGAAACACAGAATCCAGTGGGTGATAATGTATATGAGGAGTTGTATGCTTTTCTGGGTACATGAATAGCTGGTGAAGTAAGGCAGCGTCTGTTAATTTCCCCAAATACAAACAAGTAACTGATCAGGGAGAAATCCCCCAGTACTCAAAAATGGAAGAGTCCAGAAATGTGACAAAACTCACTGTATATTCTAAAGTTTCGAAACAGAGCTCAAGACATGGACATCACATGCTTTCTAATACTCTCCCACTGATTACAGGCTTGTCATGGAGTTTTAATGTGAAGTGACATAAACAAAATAAATTATTATGTTGCAAAAACCTAAGGTGAGATGGGATTGGTTAGAAAGGTATGCTACAAATACAAGACATATAGGGTTAGTACTTTCATTGGCTAAACAGTGTCTGGTGGCTCCTTCTGTGACCACCTTGTAAATGTTGCAACTACAGGGATGTCAGATTAGTGCAAAACAAAGTGTGAGCTACCATGGAAGGTGGGTAGGTATTAGTCAGTGAGGGTTTTCTCAGCATTGGCACTTTGGAAATTTAACAGCCCATGAGGAACAATTCAAGGTGGTGAGAACATCCACACAGGTGCTGTCCGGACCCAAAAAGGTTACCATATCTGATCCTCTAGGCCTTGAGACTGAACATTTAACTTTCAACCTGGTATTACATTTGTATCTCCTGCCTTCAGTTGGATGTGAACAGTGGTGTCCATCTGGCTCAAAAGAATAGGCTTTGTCTTCCAGGTTCAGGTTACATGTTCAGGGACCACAAACGTAATTCTTCTACTCACATTTATGAGGATTTTCAGCGTTTACACAGGCAGGTGTCCTATCTCTTCTGCTAATGTGAATCCTTCTCTTCCTCTGAGTCCTTGGAACGATAATGCAGAATGGCTGCACTGACAGCCTGGTCTGTGCTTCTCTGTGAAACAAATCACAGTGCCAGGCCTCTCTCTGTGTTCTCGAGCCTTCTCAGTACCCTCCATTTATTCCAATGCAGCTGTGGCTTCCATCTTGGTTTACATGGCCACTCATGTTAGTTGCATTCAGCATCAGCAAAGAAGGTTATAGGTATTCTTGTGCGACTTGCGGTTACTGCATATCAGAAGTGTGTCTGCCCTCTATCGAAGTGGGTCATAAGCAGGTTCTTCGTGTCTATGGATAGTTTGATCTAAGTGTCTGTGTAGCTTCCTGCAGGAATGCATGTGTGCTTCTGTCTAACACATCCATGTCATAGTCTCAGACGTGAGGTCATCGGCTCTTGCACAGTCATGGTCAGTCTACTTGCTCCATCTGCTGCAAACTTATCTCTTCAATAACGTCATCAGGATAGGGTCTAAATGGCTTTCTGAGTGAATAGCACTTGTCACATCTGTGGTACATCAGTGATCGGGATGAGGGGGGCCAGGAACTATGTACACTTTTCATTTCCATATTATCTAGACAAAAGCAGGACTGGTGCAATGAGGGCCACATTCATATCTCCCTCTTCAATCCCCCCTCTACTGGAGAAATCAACCACACTCCCTTGGAGGTTCACGCTGTTGATGTATGGCTTTGTAATCCAAACTTTTGCCACTCCTACCAGGTAACCTTCATCCTTCACTTGTACGTCGAAACCCCAGGTCCTAGATCAGCAGTCTCCATTGGGTTTGCACCATACCCAATGTCCCAATTAGTTGTGTGGATCTGGGGGAAATGAGAATCTTTTGCCTGGAGTGAAAAGGGGACATTGCTTCAAGCCTGCCTGTAGCAATTTGAACGTTTGCATGCCGGTCTGATAACTGCATTCTGGCCTCTGTGAGGGTACCATTGTCTACATCATGGGTGGACTGGTAGGTGCAGCAAGATGGCCCTATCATTGTGTACACACCTACTTACCCAGCTGTGAGTAGATACAGAACATATCAATTTTGGAGGGTCTTAAGTCTGACAGCTCTTAATTCTTCTTTCATAGCGTTGAACCCCTTAACTATCAAATTGACTGTCTGCAACAGTTCCCATCTTGTGATCTGGAACCGTTCAGCATTCGTGTTGGCTTGAAACGCTCGGAATAACTGAAGTGAAGAACATTTCAGTTCTGCTGAACAGTCTGTGCTCTGGTGGTATTGCATCGAGTACTTCTTCCATTCCGGTCAAAATATAGTTTCCTCTTTTCACTCTAGTTAGCTCCACAAATCTCCTCTTCCTCTAGTGTGGGTCCATTTTGGGTAATCCATCTACTTGCATGTCTTTCTTAGGTACTACTAACGATGGTGTATTCAGTTGTACTAAAAAACATATCCCTCCCCAGTTTGGTGGTAGTTGCATGTATGCTTTGGAACCACAGGCCCAAAAATAGTCCATTATTACCTCAGTGCCGACCTTCATACCCAGTATCTTCGATGTTCGTTTGAATCCTCTGTTTGCCCCAACCTTAACTGGACCATCATTCTGGAAACACATGGACGTATTCTCAAGTGGAATTATTGACATAGGGTCTGCTTCATTCTCTACCCATGTGAGCAGCTTAGGACTTGCCACCCATTCTTTGAGGCAGTCATCATTTTCCTTCTATACCACTTCCACTGGAACCATCAGGAGTGCCTGTGTTTTGCACCCCATCATCCCTTCCATCCATCCTTCTCCTGTGAATACCTTTCCGTATGCCAACAGTTGAGGTCTCTCCCAGTATCCCGGTAGTCCTCCTGTTTCCCTTTTCCCTGTTTCTGGGCACTGCAACTCCTTTTTTGTTACTATCCTAAATTCCCCATTGATTGGGCCATCCAGTATATACTGTATGTTTTTGCTTGCACTCCAATAGTCGTCCATCTTTGCTTGAGTCTTGATGTAGCTGTCCTCGTATGGGCAGGGATGTCTTTTGTGACACTCAATGCAGTGTCACCCATATTCCAAAGGCAGCAGCAACCAATGCTTGTTAGCAAGGATAATGACCTCTCATCACTGGATCAAAATGTCCGTGGTATTAAGCTATTGGTTTGTGCTGTATGATAGCCTTCTGGGTGAGCACTGCCGTCATCACAACTCCATTTGTGTGTGATAACAAACATAATTCTGCACTGTAATCAGGAATTCCCAGAATTGGGACTATGCATATTGCCCCTTTCAGCTTGTTGAATGCTTCAGTCATCTCACCTGTCCATGTTAGTTTGCTGTCCCCCCTCTGGGCCTTCTTGAGCCTGTTTAAAAAGGGTTTCATATATGTATTGTAGTCAAATACCCAGGCTTTGTAATAATTCCAAAGGCCTAAGAATTGCTGCATTTACTTCACCGTCTTTGGCAGGGGGCGGGGGTCTCCAAATTGCATCTGACATTTTAGTCTTGGGAAATTAGTTGTCTGATGTATAAAATCTCCCTCTAGCAGTACTGTAATTCTGGCCTGTGCACCTTGTAACACTTTCTGCCAAGACTGTCAATAGCCGTACTGAGTCTTTTTGACACAGCTCCTCTGACCTGCTGCACATTAGAAAGTTGTTCACATATACTATCATTGTGCTGCCAAAACATACATTCCCCAGGTCCATCTGAAGGTTCCTGTTGAATACGAAGGGGACTTGCAGTACCCCTATGGCAGCCTTGTGTGTTTCTGCTTATGATTTCTATATTGTAACAAAGTAAAATCCTGTGATTCTTCGTGAAGCAGGATAGAGAAGAAAGCATTCTTCAAGTCTGTCACCGTGACATGAGTGGCCTCTGATAGAACACTGCATAACATTGGTGCAGGATTGGGAACTAAAGGAAACTCTGCTTCGACAATATTGTACAGAGGACGCAAATCCTGTGTACAATGACACAATCCCCCTGTCGCCTTCCTCACTGAGTACACAGCCGTGGTACATTGGGATTCTGATGACAGTTAGATTCTGTGCTGTACCAGCATGGAAATGGTGTTGAAAATGCCTTTGTCTGCCTCTCTAGATAGAGGATATTGCTTTGCCCTCAGTAAAATTACCCCTGGCTTGAGCTTTATCTCAACTACTCCTACTCGTTTCAGCAGGCTAATTTCATATGGACTGTTGGTCCATAATATGCTAAGTTATTGTGCTAGATCTTCCTTGAAAAATGGCTGGGGCACCTTTTTCATTGGGGCCATCTTATGTGGGACTTCCTTATAATGGATTCTTGCCCAGTACGTTATAAATGCAAATTAAAGGTACATGTTTTACAACACCTTAGAGCTATCACAAATCTTGACACTGGACACCCCATGCCAAACATTCCCATAATGAACACAAAGGTAAACTTGATGGCGTTGGGTTCTTTGGTCTCGACAAAATCGAACTAGGGCCAAGAGGTAACAAAAGGAAAATGTAATTCGTCTGCTCACATTTATGAGGATTTTCAGCGTTTATACATGCAGGTGTCCTATCTCTTCTGCTTATGTGAATCCTTCTCTTCCTCTGAGTCCTTGGAACGATAATGCACAATGGCTGCACTGACAGCCTGGTCTGTGCTTCTCTGTGGAAAAAATCACAGTGCCAGGCCTCTCTCTGTGTTCTGGTGCCTTCTCAGTACCTTCCATTTATTCCAATGCAGCTGTGGCTTCCATCTTGGTTTACATAACTACTCATGTTAGTTGCATTCGGCATCAGCAAAAAAGGTTATATGTATTCTTGTGTGACTTGAGGTTACTGCATATCAGAAGTGTGTCTGCCCTCTGTCGAAGTGGGTCATAAGCATGTTATTCGTGTCTATGGATAGTTTGATCTAAGTGTCTGTGTAGCTTCCTGCAGGAATGCATGTGTGCTACTGTCTAACACATCTTTGTCATTGTCTCAGTCGTGAGGTAATCGGCTCTTGCACAGTCATGGTCAGTCTACTTGCTCCATCTGCTCCAAACATATCTCTTAAATTACGTCATCAGGATAGGGTCTAAATGGCTTTCTGAGTGAATAGCACTTTTCACATCTGCGGTACATCAGTGATCGGGATGAGGGGAGCCAGGAACTATGTACACTTTTCATTTCCATATTATCTAGACGAAGGCAGGACTGGTGCAATGAGGGCCACATTCATATCTCCCTCTTCAATCCCCCCTCTAGTGGAGAAATCAACCACACTCCCTTGGAGGTTTACCCTGTTGATGTATGGCTTTGTAATCCAAACTTTTGCCACTCCTACCAAGTGACCTTCATCCTTCACTTGTTCGTCGAAACCCCAGGTCATAGATCAGCAGTCTCCATTGGGTTTGCGCCATACCCAATGTCCCAAGTAGTTGCGTGGATCTGGGGGAAATGAGAATCTTTTGCCTGGAGTGAAAATGGGACATTGCTTCAAGTCTGACTGTAGCAATTTGAACGTTTGCATGCCGGTCTGATAACTGCATTATGGCCTCTGTGAGGGTTCCATTGTCTCCATCATGGGTGGGCTGGTAGGTGCAGCAAGATGGCCCTATCTTTGTGCACACACCTACTTCCCCAGCTGTGAGGAGATACAGAACATATCAATTTTGGAGGGTCCTATATCTGACAGCTCTTAATTCTTCTTTCATAGCGTTGAACCCCTTAACCATCAAATTGACTGTCTGCAACAGTTCCCATCTTGTGATCTGGAGCCGTTCAGCATTCCTGTTGGCTTGTACCGCTCGGAATAACTGATGTGAAGAACATTTCAGTTCTGCTGAACAGTCTGTGGTCTGATGGTATTGCATCGAGTGCTTCTTCCATTCCGGTCAAAATATAGTTTCCTCTTTTCACTCTGGTTATCTCCAAAAATCTCCTCTTCCTCTAGTGTGGGTCCATTTTGGGTACTCCATCTACTTGTATGTCTTGCTAAGGTACTACTAAGGTGGTGTATTCAGTTGTACTAAAGAACACATCCCTCCCAGTTTGGTGGTAGTTGCATGCATGCTTTGGAACCACAGGCCCAAAATTAGTCCATTATTACCTCAGTGCCGACCTTCATACCCAGTATCTTCGATGTTCGTTTGAATCCTCTGTTTGCCCCAACCTTAACTGGACCATCATTCTTGAAACACATGGACGTATTCTCAAGTGGTATTATTGACATAGGGCCTGCTTCATTCTCTACCCATGTGAGCAGCTTAGGACTTGCAACCATTCTTTGAGGCAGTCATCATTTTCCTTCTATACCACTTCCACTGGAACCATCAGGAGGGCATGTGTTTTGCACCCCATCATCCCTTCCATCCATCCTTCTCCTGTGAATACCTTTCCATACGCCAACAGTTGAGGTCTCTCCCAGCATCCCGGTAGTCCTCCTGTTTCCCTTTTCCCTGTTTTTGGGCACTGCAACTCCTTTTGTGTTACTATGCTAAATTCCCCATTGATTGGAACATCCAGTATATACTGTATGTTTTTATTTGAGCTCCAATAGTCATCCATCTTTGCTTGAGTCTTGATGTAGCTGTCCTCGTATGGGCAGGAATGTCTTTTGTGACACCCAATGCAGTGTCACCCATCTTCCTTGAAATTGGCACCTTGAAGTGCAGAGTACTAAGTGCATAAGGCATTGTGCTCTGGCTACTGTATTCTCTGTTGCTATGAATGTTCTGATGGCACTTATGGCATAGGTGTGAGAGAGCACACCTAGCAGCTCTCCTTTGTGGTCTTCCTTCCCACCATGTTCATGTGCTGGTAACACATATTGTTGGTGACGTGGGCAGAATCTGCTAAATACGCATTTGCATGCTCAAAGTCAGTGTTCGCGCTTTGCTTAAGCCTCTTTACTTTGCAGGCAGTACTGGTAATCAGTTCAGGTATTGCTTTAGTGACAACAGAAATAGGGGTTGTGTTAGCATATGCTTCAGTGTGTATGTAATACAATGCAGCATTTTGAAAGGTGAGGAGGGTACAGACGTAGACACAATAGAATGTGAAAATGTGTATAAGATAAATATTGCTGCAGCGTCCATGTTTTGCATACGTGTATGCTCTTGCCGTTGTCCATAAACTCGACATTAACCAGAATTCATAACCTTCATAATTGCCATTGTTGAGGTAGTTAGTTGCAATAGCACTGTGCTAATATGGCGATAACAAGTCTTTAAAAAATAAACTAGGATTTCTAAGAAAGGCAAGGCTAGGCACGTTACTTTGTGTCAAAATTGTTTAACTATTTTCAAAATAAATGAGGAAAGCATAACAAAATATTTTTTCTGGTACAATTTGCCTTTAGTTGCTATGAGCGCATGAAGTGTTTTTCTTTAATCGTGCAAATGCAAAATTATTATTCGAAACTCAGTTTGTAAATGTGCAATGATTACCTATTGTAAGGAAAGACAGTGTGCTTAAACAAGCATTCTGTATGCTCCTTTCTAGCTCTGGTCTTGGAACGTGTCTGAATCTGTCACGGTTCCTCTTCTTCTTCTCCTTGCACTTGCGGTGCACCTTCTAAGCATTGCGCCAGGGGGGTCTCACCTCCCAAATAATTCAAGCTTTTCTACCTACCAATTTAACAGACTTATCGGTTGCTTGTTCTACTGTGAATGATCCCTCAAACCTTGGCTTGTTCCATTTTCTATTAAAGTTCCTCATCAAAACCTCATCTCCCAGGTAAAGACGAGGGACCTTACGCAGTTTGTGTGGCTCTATTGATGCATCATCTTCATCATCCCTCTTCAACTTCCCCTTCCGCAATGTCATGCTGTTGAGAGATAAAATAAGCACTAGCCATGATCAATGCGCGATATTCATACATTTCATTAGCAAGAACAGTAGCAGCATTATGGGGGTTTGTCATCACTCTAGAGGGGGAAGCAACTGGGAAGCATATGCATCGTCCTGTCACCACCACATGAGGAGTTAAATGGTGGTTGGATGCAGGCTGATTACGCAATGTGACCAATGCTGTGGGTACGCAATTAAAATATCCCTTTTTCAGTGTTATTTTTACCTTTGCAATTTTTTCCTTGAGCAGGCATTGAGGTGTTCACAAATCTCATTCCCTTGCAGGTGATAAGCGCAGGAAATTGTATACCAAATCCCTAGAAGTGTTGCAATGTGCTCAAGCACTTCATTTACGAAGTGAGGTCTACTGTCAGATCGCAGGACCTCAAACATCTTCCACTGTGGGAACACCTCTCTGATGTTTAATTTCATTGCACAGAGGGCCCTGGGGTGTGAGCATGAATCAGCTTTGAACCAATGGGAAAACAGGCACCCTACTACAAGCATGTACCTGTAGCCATTACAATTTTGAATCATATCCAGATAATATATATGGAGGTATTGGAAGGGTCCATTCGCGTGTGGTATAGCTCCTCACACTACACGCAATGTGTGTCCCAAAGTAAACTTCTGACAGATGATACAATTATTCATAAAAGGCGGCAATATGCTGTGCCAAGTTGGGACAACACCAATCTTCTACGGTATGTGCTGCAAGAACATATTTCCGGAGGTGGGTCAAGTAGATATACAACCATGTGAGGGGAATAACCACCTTTCCGGTGCTCTCTTGTCCCCACATTGCATCTGTGGGGATTTTAAAAATCCCCTTCTTATTCATAATTCCTTCTCTTCTGCTAGTGCTCATTTCTGGACTTCTATATTTGGGTAATGGGTAATGAACTAAACCCCTCTCGCAACATCATGCTGAGCGCTCGTGTGCGTCTATTGGCTGGAGTATCAAACTCATTTATTTCTACAAAATAGGCTGCTCGCTTTGCTTCTGCATCTGTGGCTTCGTTGCCACAGGAAACCACGTCTTCCCACCTTATGTGGGCTTGGCATTTGACTAATGCAATGACTGATGGGAGCAGTAGTGCATCTATGAGCCTGTCCAATTGAGGCATGTGCTGCACTGTTGTGCCGTCAGCACATTGAAAGCCCTGCCTCTTCCAATGAGACAGTCCTGCATTTACAGTTGGCATCACTTATGCAGAGTCGGAGTACACTGTAACCTCCTCATCCTCATGTTTTTCTAGCGCTATAATGAGTGCTACCAATTCTGCCACTTATGCTGAAAAATGTGATGGCAGCCTTACTCTGGCCTCTATTTCAAAGGTCCCATTCTGTCCTAATTTCACAACTGACACCCCAGTATGTCGTTCTCCTGAATTCTGGTCAATTGTTGAGGACCCTTCAATAAAGAGTACCTATCCACCCACAAGGGTGTTTACTCTGACTCTTGGAATGTCATCATAACATTCAGCGTATTTTGTACAGTCATGACCATAGTCTCTCTCTTCTACTGGTTTTGTTATGAATGTAGCTGGGTTTACAACTTTATACCTCACTACTTTCACTGCTGGATTTGAGATAATAACCTCATATCCAGATGCTCTATGTAGTCATTGTGCTTTTGGGCTTCTCAAGAATGGCAAAAGATGCATTTTCCATGTAAAGAATGGTACTACACAGCCCATTGTGATAATAGCTGATCTCTCTATTGCAAAGGCAGCAGCAACCAATGCTTGTTAGCAAGGACAATGACCTCTCATCACTGGATCAAAATGTCCGTGGTATTAAGCTATTGGTTTGTGCTCTATGATAGTCTTCTGTGTGTGCACTGCCATCATCACTACTCCATTTGTGTGTGAGAACAAGCATAATTCTGCACTGTAACCAGGAATTCCCAGAACTGGGACTATGCATATTGCCCCTTTCAGCTTGTTGAATGCTTCAGTCATCTCACCTGTCCATTTTAGTTTGCTGTCCCCCCTCTGAGCCTTGTTGAGCCTGTTTAAAAAGGGTTTCGTATATATATATTGTCGTCAAATACCCAGGCTTTGTAATAATTCCAAAGACCTAAGAATTGCTGCATTTCCTTCACCGTCTTTGGCAGGGGTGGGGGTCTCCAAATTGTATCTGATCTTTTAGTCTTGGAAAATTAGTTGTCCGATGTATAAAATCTCCTTCTAGCAGTACTGTAATTCTGGCCTGTCCACCTTGTAACCATTTTCTGCCAAGACTGTCAATAGCCGTACTGAGTCTTTTTGACACTGCTGCATATTAGAACGTTGTCCACATATACTTATCATTGTGCTGCCGAAACATACATTCCCCAGGTCCATCTGAAGGTTCCTGTTGAAATTGGAAGGGGACTTACAGTACCACTATGGCAGCCTTGTGTGTTTCTGCTTATGATTTCTATATTGTAACAAAGTAAAATCCTGTGATTCTTTGTGAAGCAGGCTAGAGAAGAAAGCATTCTTCAAGTCTGTCACTGTGACATGAGTGGCCTCTGATAGAACACTGCATAATATTAGTGCACGATTGGGAACTAAAGGAAACTCTGCTTCGACAATATTGTACAGAGGAAGCAAATCCTGTGTACAATGACACAATCCCCCTGTCGCCTTCTTCACTGAGTACACAGCCGTGGTACATTGGGATTCTGATGACACTTAGGGCCTCATTACACAGTAGGCGGTGGACCAAGGTGCTATTAGCACCTTGGTCCATGCCGGTAAATTACCGGCACCGCCTTGGAGGAAAGGGGAATTACCGCCCTATTCCAAGGTTGGCGGGGCGGTAATTCCCCCTTCCTCCATTGCCCTTCCCTATTCCCATTTTTGCCCCATTGGGCATAATGGGAATGGGGAAGGTGCTAATTACGGTACCGCAAATTGCAGTACTGTAATTAGCACCCTGGTCCCTTTGCGGATCCCTACTTTAACGGCTGGTCTACACCAGCTGTTAATGTCGGGTCCCGCAAAGGGACCTTGTAGTAAGGCGGTAAGGGTTAACGGTTACCGGTACCATTACTGGTGACTGTTAACCCTTACCGTCTTCCGTGTAATGAGGCCCTTAGATTCTGTGCTGTACCAGCATGGAAATGGTGTCGAAAATGCCTTTGTCTGCCTCTCTAGATAGAGGGTATTGCTTTGCCCTCAGTAAAATTACCCCTGGCTTGAGCTTTATCTCAACTACTCCTACTCCTTTCAGCAGGCCAACTTCATATGGACTGTTGGTCCATAATATGCTAAGTTATTGTGCTAGATCTTCCATGAAAAATGGCCAGAGCAACTTTTTCATTGGGGTCATCTTATGTGGGATTTCCCTATAATGGATTCTTGCCCAGTACGTAATGCCCATAAATAACATAGTCTCAATATCTGAAAAGTCATCCCAAAACAGTTCTTTGTCAAGTCAGTCAGCCTGTGCCCTTCTCCCACTGCAATTACAGCTCTCCATGCACTCCCTGCATCATCAGACCCATGCAATACTATTCTCTCATCCCTTACTATAATTGTGTCCCATTCTAGTGGAAACACCTGTTCTTCTTCCTCACCCAAGGGTATTTCTGGTTTAAACAAAACCTTGTTGGACAAGCAAATCAGCTTGTCCTGTATCCCTGGAAGCCATGCTAGCAGCACTTCATCCCATACTGCAATAACTCAAGGTTTAGGGGCACCCCTCTCTGTACAGTCTGGCTGCAGAATGTGTGAATACATTATCTTGCATTCATATAATGAATTCCTGAGGTAGAACACACTATCCCTTGTTCAGTGAATGAAATGGTCATGTTAGGTTCATTCATCATGTCCCTTACCATTATGTTAATTGTTGTCTGGTGGGAATATAACAGCAGCACAGGTCATGCTCTCCAATGGAAATTGACAATTCATCAGTAAACTGAACCAAATCTGTAGCCCTAGAGAAATATTGAGAATTCATGGGAATTGCTGACATGGGGTATGTCCCCTCTCTAATACAGGATTTAGTTGCCCCTGTATCTACAAGAAAAGAGAACATTTTATCACATATGGTAATCCCTACATGTGGTTCCTCATTTGGTTTGGGTGTAACAGATAGGATAGAACACATCAAGTCAGTCTGTGGGCTGTCCTATTGTGGGTATAAAGTCATCCCTGACCTCGTGGAAAGATTATATACTACTATGCTATTATGGTCTCTCCCCGTAGTCTTTGGGAAGGAGTCTGTATTGTGATATATATGTGTCGTGTGGCTACAGCATTCTGCTGTGTCAGAGCTTGTGATCCTGCCTTCACTGGCTGTGTGTACACATGTGCCTGCAGTGTATACAGCATGAGCTGTTGGGATTGGGATGATGCGTGTTGTGCTGGTGCCATTTGCATGCATATGTCTGCATCGGCATGTGTTCTTGAGCATAATGGACGGGTTGCTCTGAGTTGTGTGATGGCTTGTGTGTCACCCCCCATTATGCTGCATTCCCCCTCTGCTTCTACACACTTGAGATATATGGCTGGTCTTTCCATATGTCCAACATTATGGTGGAAGCCCCATGGGTCTGGGCTGCCCCCGTTATACCTGTCTCCTTCCTGTTGCACTGGGTACCCTGTTCCTCTGCCCCGGGATACTTCTCCTCTTCCCCATGGCCAATGCTTGGTGTCCCCCCCATCCTGCAAAATTTCCCCCTGCCATTTTCTGTGGATGCTGTGTGTTCTGGGTAACTACTCCCTCTTCGCTTGTCAACATTGCCCCTTCCATTGAATGTTTTGACAATTTCTTTTTGAACTAACTTGGCGTCTTCCTATTTTCTTTCCTCGCATTTCTTTCTTGCATTTTCTTGCATGAGCCAACAATAGTGTATTATAGTGAAGTGGATTTCTGACCACAGCTTCGCCTCCATCCCCACTAATTTTTTCAATTGCTACTGCACTTGCTCTGGTAATCCCTGTGTTCATATGTGGTAAAATAAGCCCACGGTTTTGTCCCATGGTTTACACGTCTCAAAACACCAATGTTCTTGCACCTCCTGAATATACTGAAGTGGGTCTACATCCTCACACATTTTGCATCCCATAATCACGATTATGTCAGATGTGTCTGGGTACTTTACTGTCTGGGCCGGCCATACAGCCAACCTTCAGTTATTAAACAGTGCTCCATTGTGCGCTGTGTTCTGCGCTGTCACTCCTCCTTCCTTCTCTTCCTTTCCTTTGTTCACTCCTGAAAATGTTTATAGACAAGTCCAATATATGAAAGTCTTGTCAAAACAGGTTCTCCCCTGTTCATCCAAAACTATGAAGGTCCATGTTGACACCCTCGCTCCAGCCTTGGCCAACATCTGCAACCACTTTTTTGTCACTGGAACCTTCCTTCAACCCCTGAAGCACTCCCTTGTGCATCCTCTTCTTAAGAAACCCTCAGCCAACCCTTTCTGTCCGGAATCTTTTGGTTGTTTCCATGACCATGAGTCTGGCTTCAGAGTGGACAGAAGCTTGGAAACTTCTCTCCTGAACATCTGTGAAGACCTGCTCTCAAACCTTGACACTAACCAACCTTCTGTTCTCATCCTCCCCCATCGCTCCTCTTCTTTTGATACTGTCAACCATGCCATCCTGCTGAACTGACTCTGTAATAACCTGGGTATCACGGATCAGGCCCTGGCATAGCTGACCTCCTTTCTCTCTGACCGACCCTCACAGATTCAACTTGGGTCCTTCCTTTTCTCTATCTCTCTCTACCTGTGGTGTTCCGCAGGGGTCCAATCACTCTCCTTAGTTATTCAACCAATACCTGGCACCTCTTGGCCACCACGTAGCTGCTCTCTGCTCCATCTTTCAGTGCTATGCAGATGACACTCGGCTTGCATTCAGGCCCCCCTCAGCCATCTCTTCCTTCTCTCATCCTGGATTGTCTGTCTGCAATCCAGGAGTGGTGTGCCGTCAGTGATCTCTGCCTTAATGTCATTAAGATGGAGATCCTCCTCATCGGATCACCAGTACCTTCCTTTCCTCTCGCTCTCTGGTCGCCCACTCTGGGCCTTCATCCTGTTCCTACCTGTGAGGCTAAGAACCTTGGGGTCATCTTTGACTTCACACTCACCTTCTCTCCAACTGCACCTCTTCTGAGGTATTATTCCTTTCCTCACTTTCCCCCAGAAGCTCACTGTCTCCGGAGCTCTGGTTCTCTCTAGGCTGTACTACTGCAACAGCCTCTTTGTAACTCTCACTCCCTCTACTCTCCGTACTCTACAAGTCACCCAGAACAGGACGGCAATACTTGTTCTTGGCCTCAAGCCCACAGTTCATATCTCTCCAGCACTGAAATCTCTTCATGGGCTCCCAGTGGAGGCAAGGATCAAGTTCGAGACCCTCTGCATTGTCCACAAGGCTTTTTGGTGCCTGGGACTGCAATAATTCCAACTCTCTCTAGGGAAATATCTTCCTTCTCGAGCTCTTCACTCCTCCACCTCAAACTCCTTGACGGTCAGTCGCTTCTCCAAGCAACAGGTTAGGGGAAGATTTCTTTCTTCGGCTGGTGCCTCCCTCTGGAACAACCTCCCTGCCTCTCTGAAACTTGAGCAGAACCATCTCCAGTTCCAGAAGCACCTCAGGACCTTCCTCTTTGCTTCTGTCTTCTCTCTTCCTCCCTCTTGCTGATCTCCTGTCTGATACATGCACTGGTCACCTGGCAACCTTCTGGACTTGGGCCCAGGTCCCTGCCTGTCCAGCTGTAAACACACATTGGCTCTTGGAACCCCATGCACTTGTGGTCTGTATCTGTAACCCTACAGTCCCCTCTCCTGCACTAATTAGACACTTGTCTGCACTTCTAACACTAGCACTCGCCACCCGTTGGTTGCACTATTGGTTGTTTCATGATTCCTTGTCCTGCACTTGTCCACCCCCCGGCACTTCTACCCTCCCCACTCCCCTGCACTTGAGTGATCAGAATGTAACTAGGCCTAGTAAGATTATTTTTGTCTTCCTTCTGTTTCCCCTCCCTTGCCTTATCGCTCCTTGAAACACTTGTGTATAGGCGCGTCATAAATGCCATTTCATATCATATCATATCATATCCATTCTCTATTAGGTGGGTCCACTTCCTTGTCCTCAACATCCTCCATAACTCCAATATTGCTAATCTGCTGCCTTCCTTTACATGTAGAGTGCAAATATGTGGTCATGTGTTGAAGTACAGATTTTTAAAAAAACTGCCTTCCTGTGTCCATTTTGCCCTTTGTATTGTGAGCCCATTCCTTGTTATACTTGCATATTGGGTCCTGATGTCGTGAAAGGGACTTGCACTAGTGTTTAAGAGGAGTATCCCCCATGACGGCACATCACTCCCTGATGGCTGATACTTACTGGACCTCAAGTCAGGATTTTTTGTACACTTCAAACAATGCCGATCTCAGCTTTACAATTGTTGTCAACAATAAGCCAACTTTTCCCCAAAAAAACGACCTCCAGTCTATTCCACTAGCCTCTCCGGCTCACCAGCAGTATCAGGGACATGTTCCACAAACCGCCAAAACTCTAATCTCTGCCCTTAAAGGGCCAAGCTACAACTCTTCAGGTGCTCTTTGAGCCCAACCCAAATGTTACGGCCCTCTTCTCATTTTCTAATGCTTCAACACCACCCTGCTCCATTACAAAACAACGCCTTTTTCCATTGTTCTTCACCAACAACTCTGTGCCCCACTATGGACCAACCTTTCATCAACACAGTATGTCCTATTCACAACCTCGTTGTGACGTCACCAACCAATATACATGTAAAACAATCTAAATGAGTGCACTCTCAAACCACACAATACACAAAACACGACGACACAAATACCCCACCGCCATCATCCTGCTTTTCATTCACATGGGAATCACCTCTTGAAATTATCACTCAGGGGCATGGTCCTTCTTCTACACTGTAATATAAGATAACCTTTAATGTCTGTTTTTTTAAATGCCTTTTTAAATATTTTCTGTACTGTTAAATAAGGTGCAAAAACAAAGGAGGTTCTGGGAGTTTCTCTACTACTAGCCTATATCCCGGGTTAGAGTCTCAACCAGAGTCTTTAGCTCACCATCCTTTCACAGAAGAGACATTTCCACTACATATCAGTTAAATTAGGTACCACCTTCCACAACCTACACTAGCGCCAAGACACATCGATTCATCTCTTCATCCATAACCTTAACCCAATGCCTGCAAACAGGGATTCTCTCATAAATAACACAAAAACAAGTCACAAGCCAACAATTCCCTCACCAATATTTGTGAAATTGTTGGACTCATACTTACACTACATGTATCTGCTGAAGCCCTAGGACAATATCATTACCAAAATGTGCTACTCTGCCTTCCGGTCTACTCGGCATCCCATGGGGAGCGGGCAGGAATTTTACTCAGGGGGCTCCTGATGACCTGCTCATTTTCCACGTGTGATCAGTGGTCTGGTCCTCTCGGGTCACGTTGCATCCCTTTGGGCACACAGTGGAAAAAAATGGTTTTCGTCAGAGGTCCTAGCAACCATGATCTGCTACCACCTGAAGTAAAGCGGGGTCTGTTAATTTCCCCAGATACAAGCAAGAGGAAATGGTCTAAGGAAAATACCCTGCACTTATAAAACAAAAAAACAATGACAAAACTCATTGTTTATTAAAAGCTTTCGAAACAGGGATCAACACATGGACGTTGCATGATTTTTCTCTGGCTGGTTACAGGCTCGTCATGGAGTTTTAATGTGAAGTGACGTCACAAAATAAAGGATACATTGCAAAAACCTAAGGTGTGATGGGATTGGTTAGAATGGTAGGCTACATATATGTTACGCTCACCTGGTATCCATGGGGATGCCACCCAGCTAGTTGGTCGTTGGTGCCCTTCCCAATGATTCCCTGGTGTGGTCTCGGTGTCAATGGGATTCCGCCTGGAAATGAAGACTATATTAGGACTGGGCGACCAAGGTAAGTTTTCCCCCACCTCCCATGTGTTTCCAGCCCCTCCAGGTTCTCTTATCACCTGGTTGTCGATTCGGTGGGCTCTCCGTCCTGCTCTCTGGCCAGGGGCGCGTTGTCTTTTGTGGGCGCGGGGGGTCCTGTTACTTCACTGACTGCTGCCCTTGTAGTGTCTTTCAGGTAGGATTTATTGTGATTGATGGCGTCGTAATTCTTGCATGCCTTTTCTCTGTTCTAAATGTCTCTTTTTTATCTCCCTAGGAGGGCGGAGTGTCCGCTTGGAGAACTGGATATGCTGGTTCTCACCGGGAGATGATGGTGCGCTATAGCGCTATGATGCGGTAAGGAGGCGCTTCATGTAGCGCAGCGATGTCTTGTCCTCACTGACCTGTGCTTTTCTCTTTTCGTAGGTCGCGGTGAGTTCCCAGTGCAGATTTCCAGAGCTATGCCGGCTGAAAACCAACCAGTCAGGTAAGTCTTTAAGCGCGTTGTGGTTGTAATGTCTCCACTACCTCCTTTAATGATGTCTTTCTCCTTTTCTCAGGTCCTTCGATCCGGGCGGTGAACTCCACCAACAGAGCTGCCCAGGAGCTGCAAGCAGTGAAGGATGATGAATGCAGGTAAGATTCTGCTGCTAACGATGTTCTTGGTTTTTCTGCAGGTCCGGAATTCACCAGGCTCGTGAAAAAGCTGGATACGTGAGCGTCACGTTGCTAGAAGCAAAGTAACGTGAAGCGCGCTGTCTTGTTCGGGTGTGGTTTAAATAGCCACTGTAAAGTAGTCCAGGTAAAGTAGTCCCTAGGCCACCACACCCAAAACACTAGACCGCATAGCTTGGTTCTACGAACCAAGCTATGTGGATGCCTCCATGTTGGCTGAAAGCCTAAATAAAGTAGTTCCTCAAGCAGATGTCTTTCCTTACTGATGAGCCTGGCGCCAAAGGTGCCAGGACTGGCCCCAAGAGGGCCTGAGAAGTGGATGCCAGGCCTTATTAGTGATCCGAGCCCTGATTCCACCTGCCCAATGGGCTTGCCAGTGGGGATCAGGGCTGAGGGTCGTGACAGCACTCCCCCAAGGCCCCTCCCAAGGTGTGTCTCCTGCCTGGTCCAGGTTTAGTTGGGAAGTTCTGATGAAACTTCTAGATCAGACGTGGTGCATGGATGTTCTCACTGGGTTCCCAGGATCTATCTTGATGCCCAAACCCCTTCCAGTCGACGAGATAGTACAACTTGGCTCTAGAGTACTTAGAGTCCAGGATGCCCTTGACTTCGAATTCTGGTTCTCCATCTAGTAGTATAGGTTGAGGTGGTGTCTTGATTTGTGTACAGGGTTGCATTGGTTGCAGCATGCACCGTAAATACTGCTCGAGGGTCTGGTTGGTCCTCTCGGTTTGGCCGTCTGTCTGGGGGGGGTGACTGGTGGTTAGCCGGACGTCAATCTGTGCCATTGTGCAACATTTTCTCCAAAAATTGGATACAAATTGGCTGCCTCGATCGGAGACCAGAACTGATGGAAAGCCATGCAGCTTGACAATGTTTTCCAGAAATACTTCTGCTAGGGTGGATGCGTCCCGGAGGCCCTTGAGAGGAATAAAATGTGCCATCATTGAAAACAAATCCACGATTACTAGAATGGTGTTAAAGCCTTGACTCAGTGGCAGATCAGTGATAAAGTCGAGGGAAAGAGTGTGCCATGGAGCGGGAGGGATGTCCAGTGGTTGTAGGAGACCCAATGGTTTCTGTTTCTGTGATTTAGTTTGTGCACAGACGTCGCATGACTTAACATACTGGACAATGTCCTTACATCAGGTAGGCCACCAAAAGTTATTTTTTACTTTGGCTAAAGTTTTATCAATTCCAAGGTGTCCTTCGATCAGAGAGTCATGATAACCTGAAATGATATGCTGTGGTAACTCCTTCTCGGGTACATATAGCCGGTCCCTAAAATAAGGTAACTGATCCGTGATGCAATATTGTTCTCCTTGAGTTTGCCATGCGAGGAAAGCATCCGGGTTCATTGACTGTCGAATTTTGTTTCGTAATCCGGCTTGTGATAACGCTGTTTTGATACCCAAGAGTTTGTCTTCAGGTATGATGGGTACCGGGTCAGGAGTTGTATACACCATTTCATCGATGCCCATTCGAGATAAGGCGTCAGCTTTCCCATTCTTGACCCCTGGTTGAAAGGTGATCACGTAGTCATATTCGGCGAAGAAGAGGGCCCACCGTAACTGGCATGAAGACTGGGCTTTGGCTGTTTTGAGATATGCAGATTCCGGAGGTCGGTGATCACTGTAATGGTGTGTCTAGCTCCCAGAAGATAGTGTCGCCACTCCTTGAAAGCGGACTTGATGGCTAGGAGTTCTTTGTCCATGATAGCGTAATTAATTTCGGGGAATGAGAATTTTTTTGACCAGAACTCCACAGGGTGCAGCTGGCCAGTTTCTGGGTCCCTCTGTGAAAGGACCGCTCCCATTGCCATACTGGAAGCATCAGTTTCTATGACATAAGGGAGGTATGGACGCGGGTGCCGCAGGTTTGGAGCAGAGGTGAACCTTTGTTTCAGTTCCTGAAAGGCTCTTTCTGATTCCTCAGTCCAAGCAAACCTTTTATTGCTTTTTCGTAGCAGTACTGTCTTGGGGTGCACAACCTGAGAGAAGTCTGGGATAAACCGGCGGTAAAAGTTTGCAAAGTCTAGCATGCTCTGTATCCCCTTCAGAGATGTTGGTGATGGCCATTTTAGAATAGCGTCAACCTTATATACGTCCATTCTGATGCCTTTCGGCGAAAGGATGAAACCAAGGAATTCTACTTTGGTGACGTAAAAAAAACATTTCTCCAGCTTTGCATACAAACGATGTTGGCGGAGCTTGGTGAGGACTGAACAAACATGGCTGATATGATCTTGTTTTGAGGCTGAGTAGACCAAGATGTCATCAATGTACACTAAGGCGCAAACGTCAGTCTCAAAACATCATTCATGAAATGTTGAAATGCTGCCGGAGCATTACATAAGCCAAAAGGCATGACTTGATATTCAAACAAGCCATATTTGGTACGGAAAGCGGTTTTCCACTCATCTCTGCTTCTGACCCGGACCAGGTGGTATGCTCCCCGAAGGTCTAATTTGGTATAGATCTGGGCATCTTTGACTTGGTCTAGCATTTCCAGGATAAGAGGCAAGGGATAGCGGTTCTTCACGGTTATCTGGTTTATTGCACAGTAATCAATACAGGTCCTCAAGTCCCTTTCCTTTTTTGGTACGAAGAACAAAGGACTGGCTGCTGGGGACTTAGATGGGCAGATAAATCCGTTTGCAAGGTTCTGGTCCAAATAGGATTACAGGTGAAGGTTTTCTGGTTCAGTAAGATCATAGATCCTGCCGCAAGGGATTTGTGCCCCAGCAATAAAGTCAATTTGACAATCATAAGGCCTATGCAACGGCAATGTGTTAGCCTGGTCTTTTTGGAATACGTCCTGAAAGTCACGATATTCGTCTGGCAAAGTATTAGTTACTCCCAGAGTAGAGGCTCTAGTATTGGAAGTATTGGAGACACAGGAGTCGGGTTCCGGGTCAGGAGAGTAGCAAGTCAGAGAGCAGTTGCTGGAGAAGGTTAATTTCCGTGCCCGCTAGTCTATCAAAGGGTTGTGAGCAACCAACCATGGCATCCCTAGTATCAACCGGAACTGAGGTGCCTTTATAAGATCGAACCAAATACACTCCTGATGTCCATCCTGGCACAGCAAGGTTACTACTGCTGTGCACTGGGTTACTGGACCGGAGATGATTCCTGTCCCATCCACAGTAGTCACCTTGTCCCTGGTAGACTTAGAACACAAAGGGAGCCCCATCTCTGCTGCCAACTCTTGATCTATATAGTTCCCAACTGCTCCGCTGTCGATGTACGCTTCTACGGCATGCATCTTTGACGATTGTTGGTGATTTATTAAGATCACGGGTATCGCAAAGTGTGAGGTCAGTGGTTCTTTCTCATCACTCGACAAACTGACCTCTACGGTTGCCGAGCTTGGTAGTTTTCCGATTCCTTAACTTCATCCTTTTCTGTGGCCCTGACTTTCCTCCTTGGGGGTTTTATAGGGCAGTCTTTCAGAAAATGTCCTGGTTTTCCACAATACAAACAAAGTTGCTGTTGTCTTCTTTTATCCCACTCTTGTTTTGTTAATGGAGGTTGTATCCCTCTGATCTGCATGGGTTCTACGGCATTGTCTAGCCCCCGTGGCGCATTGTCTTTAGGCCGAACATAAACTGCTCGAGAGTCTGCTTTGGAGCGGTCTGCTTTTTGGTCCTGTAACCGATGATCTAGCTGCACGACTAGATTTATGAATTCGGTACAGTCTCTGGGGGTATCAACTACCTGGGCCAAGATGTCCTTTAACTCGCCTCGTAAGCCTCTATGGAATAACGTGGTTCTTATGTTTTCTGGCCACCTGGCTTCAGCAACCAATCTATTGAAAGTCGCAATAAATGTTAACAAGTCTTGGTTCCCTTGCCGGAGGGATAAGGGAAAGGACCGCTCCCATTGCCATACTGGAAGCATCAGTTTCTATGACATAAGGGAGGTATGGACGCGGGTGCCGCAGGTTTGGAGCAGAGGTGAACCTTTGTTTCAGTTCCTGAAAGGCTCTTTCTGATTCCTCAGTCCAAGCAAACTTTTTATTGCTTTTTCGTAGCAGTACTGTGATCGGGTGCACAACCTGAGAGAAGTCTGGGATAAACCGGCGGTAAAAGTCTGCAAAGCCTAGCATGCTCTGTATCCCCTTCAGAGATGTTGGTGATGGCCATTTTAGAATAGCGTCAACCTTATGTACGTCCATTCTGATGCCTTTCGGCGAAAGGATGAAACCAAGGAATTCTACTTCGGTGACGTGAAAAAAACATTTCTCCAGCTTTGCATACAAACAATGTTGGCGGAGCTTGGTGAGGACTGAACGAACATGCCTGATATGATCTTGTTTTGAGGCTGAGTAGACCAAGATGTCATCAATGTACACTAAGGCGCAAACGTCAGTGTCAAGACATCATTCATGAAATGTTGAAATGCTGCCGGAGCGTTACATAAGCCAAAAGGCATGACTTGATGTTCAAACAAGCCATATTTGGTACGGAAAGCGGTTTTCCACTCATCTCTGCTTCTGACCCGCACCAGGTGGTATGCTCCCCGAAGGTCTAATTTGGTATAGATCTGGCCATCTTTGACTTGGTCTAGCATTTCCAGGATAAGAGGCAAGGGATAGTGGTTCTTCACGGTTATCTGGTTTATTGCACAGTAATCAATACAGGTCCTCAAGTCCCCTTCCTTTTTTGGTACGAAGAACAAAGGACTGGCTGCTGGGGACTTAGATGGGCAGATAAATCCGTTTGCAAGGTTCTGGTCCAAATAGGATTTCAGGTGAAGGTTTTCTGGTTCAGTAAGATCATAGATCCTGCCGCAAGGGATTTGTGCCCCAGCAGTAAAGTCAATTTGACAATCATAAGGCCTATGCGACGGCAATGTGTTAGCCTGGTCTTTTTGGAATACGTCCTGAAAGTCACGATATTCGTCTGGCAAAGTATTAGTTACTCCCAGAGTAGAGGCTCTAGTATTGGAAGTATTGGAGACACAGGAGTCGGGTCCCGGGTCAGGAGAGTAGCAAGTCAGAGAGCAGTTGCTGGAGAAGGTTAATTTCCGTGCCCGCCAGTCTATCAAAGGGTTGTGAGCAACCAACCATGGCATCCCTAGTATCAACCGGAACTGAGGTGCCTTTATAAAATCAAACGAAATACACTCCTGATGTCCATCCTGGCAGAGCAAGGTTACTACTGCTGCGCACTGGGTTAGTGGTCCGGAGGTGATTCCTGTCCCGTCCACGGTAGTCACCTTGTCCCTGGTAGACTTAGAACACAAAGGGAGCCCCATCTCTGCTGCCAACTCTTGATCTATATAGTTCCCAACTGCTCCGCTGTCGATGTACTCTTCTACGGCATGCATCTTTGACGATTGTTGGTGATTTATCACGGGTATCGCAAAGTGTGAGGTCAGTGGCTCTTTCTCATCACTCGACAAACTGACCTCTACGGTTGCCGAGCTTGGTAGTTTTCCGATTCCTTAACTTCATCCTTTTCTGTGGCCCTGACTTTCCTCCTTGGGGGTTTTATAGGGCAGTCTTTCAGAAAATGTCCTGGTTTTCCACAATACAAACAAAGTTGCTGTTGTCTTCTTTTATCCCACTCTTGTTTTGTTAATGGAGGTCGTATCCCTCTGATCTGCATGGGTTCTACGGTGTTGTCTGGCCCCCGTGGCGTATTGTCTTTAGGCTGAACATAAACTGCTCGAGAGTCTGCTTTGGACCGGTGTGCTTTTTGGTCCCGTAACCGATGGTCTAGCTGCACAACTAGATTTATGAATTCGGTGCAGTCTCTGGGGGTATCAACTACCTGGGCCAAGATGTCCTTTAACTCGCCTCGTAAGCCTCGATGGAATAACGTGGTTCTTATGTTTTCTGGCCACCTGGCTTCAGCAACCAGTCTATTGAAAGTCGCAATGTATGTTAACAAGTCTTGGTTCCCTTGCCGGAGGGATACAAGTTTGTTATCCACTGCTTGTTCCCAGGTATGGCGAGCAAACAGTTTTTCCATTTCTCTCTGGAACCCCCCATAGTCCTGTAACAATGGATCATTATGGGTCACCAACGGCACCGACCAATCTGTTGCACTTCCACCCAAGTATGATAGGATGAAAGCTACCCGAGCTTGGTCATTTGGAAATGCCCCAGGGCAACAAAGGAAGTGAAGGCGACACTGATTTATGAATGCTGCATACTTCTGTGGGTCACTCGAAAACCTTTCTGGTGGTGCCAGGGGAACTGTTCCAGGCAGCGTGATCTCTACTGGTGTGGGGGTATAAGATGGTGAGATAGGATTTTGCATCGGTGGATTTCCTCCAGGCAGAGGAGTCTGCCCTGCCTGCAATTGCAAGAATTGTCTGCTGATTTTGTCGGTGCACTCCTTGGTCATTATTAGGTCTCTCCGGAGTGCATTAGTCTCTTGTCGGGTTGAATGAACCTTAGCACGAAGGTCCCCCAACAATTGGGCCAATTGGTCGATTTCTGATGTTTCCATGGCGCCCAGGTGGATTATTTATGTGAGGCTTTGCGTTCTGTTACGCTCACCTGGTATCCAAGGGGACGCCACCCAGCCAGTTGGTCGTTGGTGCCCTTCCCAATGATTCCCTGGTGTGGTCTCGGTGTCGATGGGATTCCGCCTGGAAATGAAGACTATATTAGGACTGTAGAAAAAAGTAAAGAGACTCAGGACTCAGCGCCACCAGTGTTAAACTTCATTTACTTGTGTTGTGTTGTTACACAGTAAAATGGTTTGATTAAGCCCATGAACGATAACATGTTTCGGCTCCTTCAGAGCCCATGAAGGAGCCGAAACATGTTATCGTTCATGGGCTTAATCAAACCATTTTACTGTGTAACAATACAACACAAGTAAATGAAGTTTAACACTGGTGGCGCTGAGTCCTGAGTCTCTTTACTTTTTTCTACATTACTTTTTGGTGACGGTTAGGCTTTACAACCGTCTTAACCCAGAGACCTGCAACACCCTGTTATTTATAAATACAATTGTACTAAACCAGATTCTCCATTGCCTACAAATTGGGATCAAAAGGTGTCGCCCTATGGAGCAGCTTTCTCCAAAGCCAAACTTTATTATTTCTATATTAGGACTGGGCGACCAAGGTAAGTTGTGCCCACCTCCCTTGTGTTTCCAGCCCCTCCAGGTTCTCTTCTCACCTGGTTGTCGGAATCGGTGGGCTCTCCGTCCTGCTCTCTGGGCAGGGGTGCGTTGTCTTTTGTGGGCGCGGGTGGTCCAGTTACTTCACTGACTTCTGCCCTTGTAGTGTCTTTCAGGTAGGTCTTATTGCGATTGATGGCATCATAATTCTTGCATGCCTTTTGCTCTGTTCTAAATGTCTCTTTTTTTATCTCCCTAGGAGCACAGAGTGTCCGCTTGGAGAACTGGATATGCTGGTTCTCACCGGGAGATGATGGCGCTCTATAGCGCTATGATATGGTAAGGAGGCGCTTTGCGTAGTGCAGCGATGTCTTGGCCTCACTGACCTGTGCTTTTCTCTTTTCGTAGGTCGCAGTGAGTTCACAGCGCAGATGGAGTTCCGGAGGAATGCCGGCCGAAAAACAACCAACCAGGTAAGTCTTTAAGCGCGTTGTGGTTGTAATGTCTCCACTACCTCCTTTAATGATGTCTTTCTCCTTTTTTCAGGTCCTTCGATCCGGGCAGTGAACTCCACCAACAGAGCTACCCAGGAGCTGCGAGCAGTGAAGGATGATGAATGCAGGTAAGATTCTGCTGCTAACAATGTCTTGGTTTTTCTGCAGGTCCGGAATTCACCAGGCTTGTGAGAAAGCTGGACACGGTGAGCATCACGTTGCAAGAAGCAAAGTAACGCGAAGCGCGTTGTCTTGTTCGGGTGTGGTTTAAATAGCCACTGTAAAGTAGTCCAGGTAAAGTAGTCCCTAGGCCACCACACCCAAAACACTAGACCGCATAGCTTGGTCCTAGGAACCAAGCTATGTGGATGCCTCCATGTTGGCTGAAAGCCTAAATAAAGTAGTTCCTCAAGCAGATGTCTTTCCTTACTGATGAGCCTTGCGCCAAAGGCACCAGGACTGGCCCCAAGAGGGCCTGAGAAGTGGATGCCAGGCCTTATTAGTGATCCGAGCCCTGATTCCACCTGGCCAATGGGCTTGCCAGTGGGGATCAGGGCTGAGGGTCGTGACAATATAGAAGACATATAGAATTAGTACTTTCATTGGCTAAACAGTGTCTGGTGCCTCCTTCTGTGACCACCTGCTGAATGTTGCAACTACGGGCATTTCAGATTAGCACACTACTAACATTGGGTCTTGCAATAAAGTGTGACCTAGCGTGGAAGGTGGATAGGGATTGGTGAGTGAGGGTCTTCTCAGCCTTGGTGCTTTGGTAAGTTACCAGCCCCTGAGCAACAAGTCAATGTGGTGGGAACACCCAAAAGGTGCTGTCTATGCCCAATAAGGTTACCATCTCTGATCCTCTAAGCCTTGAGACAGAACCTTTAACCTTCAGCCTGGAATTTTTATTTGTATCACCTGCCTTCAATTGGAGGGGAACAGTGCTCTCAGTCTGGCTCAAATAAATAGGCTTTATCTTTCAGGTTGAGGTTACATGTTCAGGGACCGTAAACTTAATATTCTTGAACAAATGTATGAGGATTTTAGGCCTTGACACATGTAGGTGTCCTATCTCTTCTGCTAATGTGAAACCTTCTCTCCCTCGCTGTCGGCACAAAAATGTGCAATGACACTGACTGCCTGGTCTGCGCTTCTCTGCAAAATCAGAGTGTCAGGCCTCCCTCTGTGTTCTCAGGCCTTCTTAGTACCTTCTGTTTATTCCAATGTTGCTTTGGCTTCCATCTTGTTTTACATGGCCACTCATGTTAGTTGCATTCAGCGTCAGCAAGAAGGTTATATCTTTTCTTGTGCAACTTGCGGATACTGCGTAGCAGAAGTGTGTACGTCCTCTATCTAAGTGGGTCATAAGCATGGTCTTCATGTCTAGGGATAGTTTAATCTAAGTGTCTGTGTAGCTTCATGCAGGAATGCACAGGTGCTCCATGTCAAACGCATCTATGTCATAGTCTCAGTCGTGACGTTTTCAGCTCTTGCACGGTTACAGTCAGTCTACTTGCTCCATCTGGTGCAAACTTATCCTTTCAACGACATCATCAGGATACAGTCTAAATGGCTCTTTGGGTGAATAGCACTTCTCACATCTGTGGTTCATCGGCAATGGGATGAAAGGGGCCAGGAGCAATGTACACCTTCCATTTAAGTGACATTGAGACGAGGGCAGGACCGGTGCTACGAGGGCCACATTCATATCTCCCTCTTTACTGGGAAGAGTTTTTTCGCTTGTCAGGGTTCATTGCTTAAGTAAAGTTAAACACATGCTAAATAATTTACTATAATCTTGTATTTAAAGAAACTACTAGAAGGTTTTCACTAATCATTCATATTTGCCAAACCACCTACCTTAAATCATCGCAATATACTTTATGCCTATAAATAGTGGAAGAACCAGCATCTTTAGATCCATGAAACCAAACCAAATATCCTTGGATCCATGTAATAATGTCACTGTGAAAATGTCGTCAGGTTCTGGTGACTTTTCCCTGGCTACCAAAATTCTTTCCCCAAATATTCTAGGAGGCGTAAAATTATATATTATTACCTAAAGTCCTAGAATATTTGGGGAAAGTGCTTGCTAGCCTGCAGGGTGCATCATGAATGCATTTTTTTTTTAAAGTTGCCAATCTGACGACTTTTTTCATGGCGACATTATTCCCTGATGACATTATTCCTGTTTACTGTCAGAAGGAATATTTTGATGCAGAACATTCTAAATGCATCTCTGTTGTCTTTCAGGGCTTTTTCTTTGTTTATTTATGTGGCATTATCTTTCATTGTGCAATTTATTTTTGTTTTTGTCGCAAGAATTTGAACAACTCTCCATTGTATAAAATACACGGTTTAAAATGCTATTTCGTAGGCGCAATATTGTTAGATACAGCACAATGTGTTGCTTTCTGAAAACATTCTTAAGAGCACGCTCCAGATTTTCTGCTGACCGCTTCCATTTTCCCTGCGCACTTCTCGACAAAAAGTCATTGTTTAAGATGTTCTCATTTCCCCAGAAACCAGAACCCATCATGCGGGACACGGAGAGGCGGACAATTCGCTGGAATGCAGGGTCGTCTTCAGGGGTTTCATTTTAAAAATCGGAAAATCATTTTAGCTTTTGGGGGAAAAAACATATTTAACTGTCATGGACGACCGCGTAGGCTACCTGTTAAAAAAGAACATCAAAAGATATATCTCGAAGCCAAGTTGATTTCTGGCGATAACCAGCTTAACGGTTTAAAAAAAAAAAGATTTGTAATAAGTGTAAAGGTTCAGAAATCAATCCTGGGTGATCCACTCAGAGGCAGAGCATCTCCCACATCTGTTCCCCGTATGCCCGGCCTGACGCCATCTCCTGTCTGCTGAATTCCACAGTACGGTAGCGGGTAGTCATTCCCACAGCTGCCAGAGGAGAACTGAGCTGATAGAGTTTCCAGTGGACTGCAGAATGAATTATTCGCTACACCATCACAGGACTGAACAGACAAAATGAGTTCCATTCATTCCAGATGTTTTCACATTCCCTTCCAGCACACATGGAAACAAAAATGATAAATGCAGGAAACAGATGTTTTGATGCAGAAAGAAACATAGATAGTAGTGACATAGATCTGCCTTTAACAAAAATAATGAAAAGTATCCCTTTTATGCTTCTGCAATGACTCTCAACATTTTTTGTCTGTGTTGGTCTTTCATGGTGTCATAGAAGCAAAAAACCAAACACGTATTTTTTTATTTAATGCGCCAAGTGGTTGCCAAATTGACAGACAACGCTATGTAAAGCCAATGGATATTTCTCCCACATTTCAAAGCCAGATGTTTATTGCTGGCTAACTTTAGAGACAGAAAAGCAGGAGAAGAAGTAAGTCAGGTGGATGCCAGCAGCAGTGTACGCTGGTTTTGAAACTGGTGAACTATGGGTGGGCAGAGAAGATCAGTGGTCGCCTGATGTTTAACTAAAAAGGAGGACTGAAAGTGCCGCAATCGCATTACTGGCCTCCATAAAACACAAGCCTCATTACGACTTTGGAGGCAGCCATGGTGCTATTAGCACCATGGCTGCCTCCAAAATCGTATCCTGGTCGGGTTCCCTGAATGGGAAAATACCGGGCCATTCCGACTTTGGAAGGCCCAGTATTTCCTCCTTCAGGGAACCCGGTCCTTCCCCATTCCCATTCGAGCCCCCATAGGGCTCAATGGGAATGGGGAGGGAGCTAACAACGGGCCCGTAAATTACGGGCCCGTTGTTAGCTCCCTGGTCCCCTTGCAGGACCTGCTATGGACGTCTGGAAAAACCAGATGTCCAGAACGGGTCCTGCGAGTGGACCTTCGTAATAGTGTGGAGTGGGTTTAAAGGCGCCGGCACCATTACCGGCGCCGTTAAACCCATTCCGCATTAGTCGTAATGAGGCCCAATGTTTTGCCAATACTCAAGTCACATTTCCGCTTCCTTAACCACTTGGGTGGAGTATTGTTATTTGCATCACCTGTCATATGCAAAATTATAGTACTATGTTTTGTCCTGCATAACCTTGCCACACATTGTGGCGTAACAGAAGAGCAGCGGGAGGGGCTGCACCCTCAGCCACACGCACCACCCAATCCCTGAGCAGGACAAAGGGTGCTGGGACCAGACATATGCAACCAGGTAATTCAAAACAAATTGTCATGAATTCCATTCTGTGTGGATAACACACAACAAACCCACATCCTTGATGAACCTCAATGATGAAACTGGCAACACCGGTGTGCCAATAAACCACACCCTGAGAAAGCCATTCTGTAATTGCCAAACAGTGTGTGCTCCATAACAGAAAATGTACACTGCTCTCCATTTACATCCTTGCAATATAGTGCAGAAAACACAGCCACACTCATTTCAAGTGGAAATAGAATGTGTAATGTCACAGTCCCAGGCCTACACACTGTGCTAATCTGGCCACTGACCTTACAAACTAACAAAGAAGTAACCACAGTTCCCTATTCACCCCCACACATTCACTCACTTTGGTTTGCCCTTCCGCCCTCATTAACCAATGATATGCATGAAATAATAGCCCCATACTCTCACCAATCAGCTGCATGTTTGTCTCAACTGCCTCCTACCGATAATGTACCCCTGCCCTTGCCTGTCTGTCTGAACAGCACTAACCACCCTCTTGTACAACATACTAAACCCAACCTGCATCCAACTATTCCTTCAACTGCCTGTGCCCCAATCACAAGGAAATAAAATCACCAGAGGAGCAATAACCGCCTACCCACTGCTACATCTTTCATGGCCTCAACCACCTTAACAAACAACTTCCATCTCCAGGTCTGAAGTATGAAACCTGTACCCCAAAATAGTCTGAAAGACTCAGCCCTTAATGAACATATGTACTGCTTCATACATTTTAATTGAGTGGTGCACCTCATGCACAACACTAACCTTGCTCAAAATCAGAAAATGTCAACCCACTCATTTCCACTGCTCCCTCTTTCAAGGCCCCCCTCGATCCCCTTCTTGGTAAAAGCTCAGTGAACTGTACCCTCATCAACGGGCATTACTGATGCAACCTCATCATGTCCCCATTCATCCTCTTCATCAGTCCTACCCCTGGCTCTTGAACAAAATATTTCAAACCTGTGTGCATAAGTATTACCTGACACACATCATGGCCCTCTTTCATGCAACTAAACATTGGAAGGAACAGTTTTCATTTCAATCACAAAAAACCAGAACATCTCTCCAACGCATGATATGATAAGGCATTTATAACGCATCTATACACAAGTGTTTCAAGGTGCGACGAGGCAAGTGAGGGGGAACAGAGGGAAGACAGAGACAACAATCCTACTACGCCAGGTGTCAATCAGATTGCGCAAGTGCAAGGGAAGGTGAAAGGGGAAAGTTCAGGTGGTAGAGGGAGGGGAAAGTGCAGTAAATGGCATAATAGAAAATTAACAATAAGTAAAAGTGAGCTGGTGGCAAGTGCAATGGTAAGTGCTGGTAGTGGGGCTGTAGGGATACAGAACACAGTCCCTAAGTGCAGGGGTTTCCAGGAGGCAGTGTGACTGGCGGGGGAGGGGACCTGGGCCCGAGGTCAGAGGGTGGCCAGGTAACCAGTGTAGTTTCAGCTTCAGCCCGGAAATCCAGCAGGGGAGGGTAGGAGAGAAAGCAGAAGCAAAGAGAAAAGGTTTTGAGGTGCTTCCAGAACCGGAGATGTTTCTCCTCAAGTTTCAGGGAGGCTGTTCCAGATGGAGGCCCCGGCCGAAGAAAGAGATCTACCTCCAAATCGTTGCTTGGAGAAGGGACTGACCCTGAGGGAGTTGGAGACGGATGAGCAAAGAGTGCGAGAAGGAAGATATTTAGGAAGAGGGAATTGAAGGTATTGAGCCCTCAGGCCCCAGAAGGCCCTGTGGACAATCCAGAGAGTTTTGAACTTAATCCTCGCAGCCAATGGGAGCCAGTGCAGAGATTTCAGTCCTGAATAGATATGATCCCTGGGCTTGAGGCCAAGGACAAGTCTCGCAGTCCTGTTCTGGATGAGTTGCAGAGGGCGGAGAGTAGAAGCAGGCAGATTTAGAAAGAGGATGTTGCATTAGTCCAGCCTAGAGAGAACCAGTGCTCTGGAGACATTGAGCTTCTTGGGGAAGGAGAAGAAAGGAAGAATACTTCTGAGGAGGTGCAGCTGGTACTGTGGCTTCTTAGAGATGTCAGAGATGTGAGGGGAGAAGGAGAGTGTGGATTTGAAGGTGATCCTGATGTTTTTAGCCTCACAGGTAGGAGCATGTAAGAGGATTCAATTCAACACTACAGCTAAGTCAATGCCTAGTCTGGGATACTGAATGGAAACCCTTATTGATGTATCTTTATGTCCAGTTCATGCGTTCTGGATGACTACCCCTATATAACACCCCTCTCTTGGAATCCCCCTGACCCCACTGGGCCAAGAAGTAGTTCTGTTTTGCAAGTTTAAACGGTTTATTTGATAATTTAAACAATATATATATATATCACACTTTATAATAAATTAATAATTGAATATCACACTTAATCTGAGCAGTAATCAATAATGGATAGTATGGCACTAGCACACTTCTTTATAATCAATGATGAGTGGTTATAGGATGGATAAGATAGCAACAATACTTTTATGGTTTCAAATGGATGCAAGGTGGAATGAAAATGCAGTACAGAAAAAAAACTTGCTAGGATTTCAGCAAAAGACAATGTAATCACTTTCTTGGACAATTCACCCCCCCTTTTATGCACTGTAAGGAGATGAAGATGACACAGTTCTTAGGAATGCAATCAAATAGAATTCAGTTCAATTCCCCCCCAGCAGCTTATACAACAGATAGGAGTTTTGAAACACAGGCAAAATGCTTTGAATATGGTGACAATGCAGTGAGAAATATGCTGAAAATGCTTTTAATTCCCTTCAGGAGGTTCAGGGTGAGTGAAATATACTTGGGATGAGTTCAGGCTCACTTTAGCAAGGATCTAGGAGTAACTAGCAGGTTAAACGAATTTTTGGCAAAGGAAAGCAATGAAGCTGCTGTTTTCACACGTGGCTGGATTTTTAACCAAATTGCAAATCGCGGTAAAATTCGCGAGTGCGAGAATTGTGATTACGGAGAAAGTATAAGTCGGTTCTAGGCTTGTTGGAAAGGTAAGATTCTAAGCTTTCAGAGGAAAGTTAAACCAAGTTCCTAGCCCAAACGGTTCCAGAGATACGGACGATTAAATAAAGGTAGTTTTTCGCATTTGAAATTTTAAAAGTTCAAAGCGACAGGTTACAGCTTGCAGCTAGAAAATGACAGGTGACAGCTTTGCAATTGACAGGTGACAACTTCTAGGAGGCAGTTCTGGTTAGATTAAAATAGATTGAATTATATTATTTTAACTAAGAGATTGGTTCTGCACAGTTCTGCTAGGTACTCACAATATATTTAGAAATAGGCCTCGCCACGGATCTGGTCAGGTTTTCGGACTGGACTCCGGTTCTGGTCTCGGCACTTCACAGTGATCTGGGTCAGCTCTCTGGTTCTGCTAACAGCGGTCTGGGTCACTCTGGATCCTTGGCTCTGGTTCTGGATACTGCTCTGCTTTCTCTGGGTACAGCACTGCTTCTGGATCTTTCTGCACAGCTTTCTCTGGACCCAGCGCTGATCTGCACGGCTCCTGGATGCTGCTACCGCTGTTAGGTTTGCTGGATGCTGAGGCCTACTGAGAAGAGTTCTCAGTTTGTGGGTTTAGGCCCTTGCTTTGAGTTCTGAATCAAGTTCTTTGGAGTTTTAAAGTCTAAGTGTTGGATCTAGTATCTTCTGGATGTTGTGTGGTCCTGCAGAGCGCGTTGCAGCAAATGGATTTGGATGTCCTCTCTAGCTTCCAGTGGCTCTTTTTATGTCTTTTGAAAGTGGGTGTGTGTGCAGCATCACTAGCCAGCCCCTCTCTCAACTCCCCATTGGTCAAGCTTTCCTTTCTCTCTTGATTGGGGAAAAGAAGTGGAGTGTCAGAGCGATGTCATTTAATGGCTTGCAGAAAGGACACTCCCCTGTCAAATTACACACAATCTATATTTGACCTAAAGACATACTTCCCCGATAGACAGTTGTTTGGCATTGCATACACACATCATGCATTTACTGATGGTAGCCCCTGTTCCAATTCTGTCGTTTCTAGGAGCTTGGGTTCAAAAATGGCAACATATTTCACTTTTTGGTCGGGTTACCAATATTGGATTTGTCCCCGCATTTACACAAATGTTCGGAAAGCATGTGGGCATTAGGTGGTGGAGTGTCAGATTTTTAACATACATACATTTAGAGTAATATCCTCTTTTCCGCTAAAACCCCCCTGAACATACCACCGGGTCCTAACACGTCTTCAAATGTGCGCAGAAAAATCACAAGAATAATGATATCACTTATAAAATGTTCACAAGTCTGCTCTATGAATGATCCATCTTTTTAGATTTATGTTCTGGCCCCAAAGGGGTGTGGTTTCCCCCCAGCACAAGGTTGAATTTCTGGTTTTTCCAGTTCTGCCAAGCCAGCTTGCTCTCACAGGCAGTGCTCCTCCCCTTTCCTTCCAGGAGGAAGCCACTTTTACGACCCCCTCCAATAAAACATTTGCCTGAGTCAGGACAGGGCTTTGTTCAATTTCCTGCAGAGCCCAGGTAATTCAATCAGAGAAGTGTCATATCCCTTTTGGTGGGAGCAGCAAAAGGCAGCTAGGCCTGGGAACACAGCTGTTGTGCAAGTCTCAACTCCTGTCAGGGGTAGCTGGTGGGCAAAATTCAGTTTCATTAAGCCAGGTTTCAGATAAAATGTCACTTTTTGTTCCCCAGTTTAAGTCAAGACAATTTTTACATATGCAGCTAGAATGCTGATTCTAAGTTCAAAACTATGACATTTTAACAGTGACAAACTATGTGGCAGTCACAAGTCTGTCCCTCAGTTTATTTACACATTTCGATTTTTGGTAATTTTAAATCCAGTTTCAGTTTAAGCCGCTGCAGACCTGCAGAGCTCAGCCAGTCTTGTTATAAACCTTCAAGTCACTTCAGAATATAACTTTACATTGTATCCACCTCTTAGTAAGTCTTTCTTTGGCCTGCTTTGGGTTCATTTATTCAGTTTTACCCAAATGTCTGGTGTTGTTTTAAAACGCCGGCTTTCTGATAGTGGTGAGTACTGGTAATGCAACCATTTTTGGGATTTAAGAAAATGAATTCCCCACAGTTCTAGGGTGCTTTTGGCAATCAGCATTGCCATTCCCAATGGTTTCAGGCTACTGTGTGGGTAGTCCAATGGTGGTTTTAGGCAGTGCCCTTCTGTGCCCATAACATCGGCAAAAATGGGTGGCAGCCTATTCTTCATGCATTTCCCTGGGCATTTTCTGGGAAGCTCTGGCCATCATGATGTTTTTAATGCCAGTACTGCACAGTTTTTGTGGTAGGGCTCGGATGCATGGGTAAAAACATCCCACAAGCCCCCCTCTTGCGATGGCCATTCTGTTTCACTGATGGAACTCGCAAGATCTGGAATATTTCCCTCATCTTCTTCCGGTAGATGGCACAGTTCAGCATCTTTTTCTCCATCCGGTCGGATCGATCGGTTCTCCTCGCCGGTCCTGATGGGAAGATTGGGCGGTACCCCGGGCCCCTTGCGTCTCTGCTCCCGGTCTCCGGATCATCCTCCCTGGCCAGTCTCAAGGTTTTCTTTCTCCTAGGACGACAAAGGAAGAGCGGCAATACCTATTCATAGACATTTTTCCCCCACCATTGATATAGTGGGGTGGCATATAAATTTATAGTCAAAACATATGAACATGCACATTTCTTTTTGCATTCAGAAACTAAAACACCCACATTGAGAAACTCAGAATTTGATAGGCGATATATTGGATATTTTAAGTTAGAACTGAATTAATCTGAGACAGTACCCTCTAGGATTCCAGAGGATTCTGTCAGAGTCAAACTCCAAATCACCCTCTTCCTCTTCTAACTCCAACCCTCCGACCACCTCCTCACCTGTGGCGATGGTTTCCCTGGGCGGTTCCAATCTCTTCTTCCACCAAGCAGTTTTTTTTGATGGAGGATAGGGCCTACCCTGGGAGGAAGCCACCCTGACCTGATACAACAAGGTCTAGAAGCGGCTTCTCTGCCGGAGCAAGCTATAAGGGGGAAAAAGCCTGATGGCATAAAAAACCCCCGGCGAAGCTGTGTTGAGTAGATTCCAGATGATATGGAAGGCAGAAAGTATAGAGAACCTCCAGTGCGGAAAGTCCGTAGAGCTAGAGAGTGGCGGGAAAGAATTAGGCAAGGAGGAAAGGGGCGTGTAACGAACAGAACGGGGAACAAAGGGAAGGCACGGGAAAATGCACCGGCCGGGAAAGCCGGCAGAAACTGACAGAAAGACGGGAACGGAAAACAGAGAAAACTAGCGTCTCACCCGGAGCCTGACGCGAGAGGGTTGCAACGCGCAGGCTTCTGGGTGTGACGGGAAGAAATAGGCGTGCCGAAGCAAGCGCTGCGGAAACAACTAGACCGCTGAACACAGTGCGTGGTGGTACGTGAAGGGTTGACTAATGGCGGCCCAGTCTCCACCGCGACCATATCCCCCAACATTGGCGGCGCATGACAGTATGCCCCCTTCTATACCTGGACCACCCAGGCTTGCCAGGGTGGAAACGATGGAACCTCTGGGTAAGGAGGGGGGCATGAACAAAAGACCCCGGTTCCCAGGAATCCTCCGAACGGGGATATCCCTTCCAAGCCACCAGATATTCCAGTCTTCCCCTTCTAAATCTGGAATCCCTAATGTGGGAAACCTCATATTCTTTGGGAACAGGATCGGGATCCGAAGGGAGATGTAGGTTTCTCTTTCTGGGGGTATTGGGATCAGCCGAGCGTAGGAGAGAAGAATGGAAGACTGGATGAATGCGTTGCATATCTTTGGGAAGACTGAGCCTGAAGACTACAGGGTTTACCCTCTGTGAGACCTTAAACGGCCCCACGAAACGGGGGGACAATTTTGTAGGATGCAACCAACGAGGCAGGTATTTAGTGGATAGCCATACGCGATCCCCTTCCTTCCATAGGGGACACGGCTGGCGATGTCGGTCGGCTTGTAACTTATACCTTTCCCTTGCTGAGGACAAACTGGTCAGGGCGCTCTTATGGGCAGTGGAGATGTCGGCTAATGTGGACTCAATAGAGGGTATGTTGGTCGGGGAACTGAGTAAGGGGAGAATTCCTCGGGGATGGAGCCCATAGGTACAGAAAAAAGGGCTAAGGTTGGTAGCCGAGTGTACGGAATTGTTATAGGCAAATTCTGCGGTGGGCAGAAGGGATACCCAGTTGTCCTGGTGGCGATTTATGTAGCATCTTAGATACTGTTCTATAGTGGCATTAAGTCGTTCGGTTTGGCCATTGGTCTGGGGATGAAACCCCGAGGACAGAGCTCTGTTAATCTCTATGCGATGGCACAAGGCTGTCCAAAACCGAGAAGTGAACTGACTCCCCCTATCAGAAATGATCCTATCAGGGAGTCCATGTAGTCGGAATATGTCCCTGAGAAACACCTCGGCCAATTCCGGGGCAGTGGGGACACCAGCTAAAGGGGAAAAATGGGCCAACTTAGAGAAAGAGTCAACAGTGACCATGAGACAGGTATACCCCTGGGACATGGGTAATTCCACAATAAAATCCATTGAGATAAGAGACCAAGGACGTGATGGTGTTTCCGGTTGTTCTAGCAACCCCAATGGTTTACATACAGAAACCTTGCTTTGCGCACAGACCGGACAGGCCTTACAGTACATCTTGACATCCTTAGACATAGAGGGCCAAAAGAACGTACGAGATACTAGCTCCAAAGTGCCCTTCTGTCCTCGGTGTCCGACCGTAACATGGTCGTGACACCATCCCATAACCTTCATGCGCAAAGCTTGTGTGGGAATGAACAATTTCTGTCTGTACCAAAGGAGCCCCCCTGACCTTGTTATCTCTTGTCTCTTTTTTGGAGGTAAGATGACTTCCATACCCTCAGTGGTTGCAGTTTTAACCTCCTGAAGGAATGTCGATATGATACCCACTATCCTGTTGCGGGGAATAAGAACTTCTGCCGGAGAGGTGGCACCCATCCCTGGGGAATTTCGCCGGGAAAGGGCGTCGGCGAGACCATTCTGGGAGCCTGGGATGTAGGTTATGACAAAGTCATATTGACTGAAGAAGTGCACCCATCGTGCTTGTCTGGAATTTATGCATTCCATCCCCCTAAGGACCTTCAAATTTTTATGGTCAGTATGATGTTGGATAACCACAGTGAGTGGTTCTGTGGTATGAGTGATGGGACCAGAGGAAAGCGGGGTCCCATCAACGCCTTCTACCTTCTGGACATCCTCACGCCGAACCAAAGGAATACCTTGTTGATCAGCCCAAATGGTGTCCATAAAGACTCCAGCAGCACCACAGTCAATGAGGGCTAGCGTAGTTAGCTTCTTGGTGGACGTTTGTATCTGTAAGGATACTACCATCAAACGAGAGTCCATAGTATCACCTTGGGGGGTAACAGCCAAGGTTACATAGGGGCGAGAAGACATACCTCGGAAACCTGCCCCCTTTAGTTCCGAGGTCTGTCGTTTCCCGGTGTACGGGGGGGGACCGCTGGACATTTTCGTAGTAGATGCGTATCCGATCCACAATACAAACAGAGACCAGTGTCTCGCCTTCTTCTACGTTCTTCAGGTGTTAATGGGGCTCTTGCGGCGCCTATCTGCATGGGTTCTTCTTTGCTTGATGCTGAGGGTAACAGATGAGAAGGGGTTCCTGAAGAGGGTGAGTTGACTGGGATGCGCAACTTTCGTCTTTCGGCCCGCCGTTCGCTGAGACGGTATTCTATCTGGAGGGCTATGGACATCATATCAGATAGAGAGGTGGGAAGTGCCAAACGAGCCAGCTCGTCCTTTAATTCTTCTTTTAAACCACGACGAAATATTGTAAATTGCACATGTTCCGGCCACCCGGCCTCTGTCGCTAGGCGTTTGAAGGACGAAATATAGGTCCTGAGATCGCTGCTGCCCTTCTGAACGTCTAGCAGTTCTTCTGCAGCTATGTGAGTTATCTCAGCCTGTTCGAAGGTCTGTTTAAACAAGGTAACAAAGGCGCCATAGTCCTGGAGTATTGGATTGTTGCTGGTTACTAGTGGGGAAGCCCAGGCCAGGGCGTTTCCTATTAAATTTGAAATAACAAACCCCACCTTGGTATGAGCGCTGGCAAAGGTATGAGGACGAAAGGCGAAATAAATGGCACAAGATTCGAGAAATTCCTTGAGACGTTTTGGCGATCCATCATATTTACCAGAGGACAAAGACATGGGAGGGAGATCAGTCTCCCTAGATTCTCGAGCCGTAATCATTTGTCTTAATGCTGCATTTTCAGCCTTGACGTTCTGTAATTCAACGTTCATTCCTTGTACAGCTTGAATCAGCTCTTGCAGCTGTTCGGGGGTAGCCATAGTTTCTTTCGGGCGTTGCAATCTGTCAGAGTCAAACTCCAAATCACCCTCTTCCTCTTCTAACTCCAACCCTCCGACCACCTCCTCACCTGTGGCGATGGTTTCCCTGGGCGGTTCCAATCTCTTCTTCCACCAAGCAGTTTTTTTTGATGGAGGATAGGGCCTACCCCGGGAGGAAGCCACCCTGACCTGATACAACAAGGTCTAGAAGCGGCTTCTCTGCCGGAGCAAGCTATAAGGGGGAAAAAGCCTGATGGCATAAAAAACCCCCGGCGAAGCTGTGTTGAGTAGATTCCAGATGATATGGAAGGCAGAAAGTATAGAGAACCTCCAGTGCGGAAAGTCCGTAGAGCTAGAGAGTGGCGGGAAAGAATTAGGCAAGGAGGAAAGGGGCGTGTAACGAACAGAACGGGGAACAAAGGGAAGGCACGGGAAAATGCACCGGCCGGGAAAGCCGGCAGAAACTGACAGAAAGACGGGAACGGAAAACAGAGAAAACTAGCGTCTCACCCGGAGCCTGACGCGAGAGGGTTGCAACGCGCAGGCTTCCGGGTGTGACGGGAAGAAATAGGCGTGCCGAAGCAAGCGCTGCGGAAACAACTAGACCGCTGAACACAGTGCGTGGTGGTACGTGAAGGGTTGACTAATGGCGGCCCAGTCTCCACCGCGACCATATCCCCCAACATTGGCGGCGCATGACAGATTCCTCCAGTTGTTGCAGAGTGTGCCTGGGATGGCCACACTTCAACTGGTTAATGTGGACCCACTTGTCTTCCCCCTCTGCCAAACCGCCTTGGGGATGCGGATCTTGTAGGCCACAGGGGAGATCTTGTCTATAATCTCAAAGGGTCCCTTCCATGTAGGCAAAAATTTCCTCTGTTTGGCCTGGTTCCTTTGGAAATTGTATAAATAGACCCGGTCGCCCACCTGATATTCCTTCCTGGAAGTTTTCTGGTCATAGTGGGTCTTCATACTCTCAGCTGATCTTTCTAGATTCCGCTGAGCATAGGCAAAAGCATGTTGAAGGTGTTTCCTTAAATTCTCCACATACTCATGAGTTGTGGAGGCATTTATTAGTGTCTGCTCTTGGGTCCTGTAGAGCAAATGCTGCTGAAGCACCATCTTGCGTCCAGTCATCAACTCAAATGGTGACATTTTAGTTGCATATGAAGGGGTAGATCTGATGGCCATTAGGACCAGAGGTAATCGGATATCCCAACTTGGCCCAGAATCTGCCACAAACTTTTTTAAGATGCTCACAATGGTTCGGTTATATCTCTCTACTGCCCCAGAAGAAGCTGGCCGGTAAGCAATATGCAACTTCCTTTTGACCCCCAGTATCTCCCACATCTTTGTCATCACTTCACTGGTGAAGTGGCTACCTCTGTCTGACTCAATCCTTTGAGGTAGACCAAAACGGGAAAAGATGTGGTTAATCATCAAGGCAGCTGCCGTTTCTGCCTTGCAGTTTGGGGCTGGGAGACATTCCACCCACTTGGTAAACAAGCATGTCACAGTCAACATGTACTTATTCCCCCTAGCAGAGCGAATCACGGGGCCTACAAAGCCGATTTCCAAATCTGACCATGGCAGTGTCATCCCCCTCTTTTGGAGGGGTGCACGGTGCGTGAGGGATGATGGCTGAAATTGTGCACACACAAGACACCCCTTCAAGTATTGGTCAAGGTCCTGCACCATGTGTGGCCAGTATGCAACCTCTCTTAAGATTTCCAGTGTTGTGTGAAACCCCCTATGACCGGCGGTGGCCGCATCATGGGCGTGACTTAACATCAGGCTTCGGAATGAGGTAGGAACCACCCACTGATCGTGGCCAGCTTTGGATTTCCTTACCAGCAAACCGTCTTGGATTCGGAAAATTTTTGGACATTTCATCAACACTCTTAGGTCCTCTTTCCCAATGTAATCGGTATCCGTCAGGGGAAAGTTCTCAGGGTCCTCAAGGTGTTGGTAAAATTTACCAATTATTGGATCCCCCTTCTGAGCGGTAATCAAATCAGCATCAGGGGTCTCCTTCTCCATTGTGCAATTGAAAGGTCATTGTGAGCATTTGTCTGGGACCTAGTGATAGCAGTGACCTGGATTTCCCCCAACAGGGACTCAATCTCAATTAGATCCCCTTGGAGGGCCCCGGTTTTGGCCAGCTGATCAGCTAAGTCATTTCCAGTTTTGTCTGGTCCCTCTACTTTGGAATGACCCTTGATCTTTTTCCAGTAGATGTTCATCCCATTCAATGTGACCAGATCATCAATGTTTTGGATCCACTTCCCATGTTTCAAGGGTTTGTTGTTAGCACATAACATGCCTCTGGTTTTCCAATTAACCAGGTGCTCCACGAACCCGTTCCGTACATAATCAGAATCTGTGATTATGACCAGTTCGTGGAGTTGATGCTGGACAGCAGTGAAGATGGCCTGATGCACAGCCATCAATTATGCCACCTGACTACTTCGGGGACCAATTTTGTATCCAGCGGAGGGTTCTGGGAACTCCTTCACCCATGCATTCCCTACGCCAGCCACCAGTTCTTTCTCCCCGTCGTTGTCAACATGGTAAGAGCATCCATCCACATAGACAGTGGGCATTCCCTCACACTTGTCCTCTTCAAAGACTTTGTGTGGGGAATTAAGGTATGCCTCCATGTTGTCCTTGATTTTTAGACTTTCGTCCTCGAGACAGTTTTCTCTGGCACAATCATGCAAGTCAGCCAGACCTTGCGCGAGGGGACTCTTCTTGTTTTGGCCATATCTGACCTCCACAAGAAAGCCTTGCATTGACAGAATCCAGGAAGTAATTCGGGAATTACTCACATTTCCGGCCCGGATTCTGTCACTTTGGAGATATTGCAGAGGCTGGTGTGGAGTCTCCACTATGATGTGTTCCCCCTGGATAAACGGGCGGTAATTCTTCAATGCCCACACCGTTGCCAGGAGTGCCTTCTCACAATCGTTGAATTTTTCTTCCACAGAGGATAAAGTTTTGCTCGCATAGGAGATTACTTTATTGACCTTGTCATGCTTTTGGTATAATACTGCCGTCAAGCACGTATTAGAGAACCCCGTCTCCAGGAAGAACTCCTTGTTTCTGACAGGGTAAGCTAGGCAGGGCGCTTGTGAGAGGCTTCTTTTGAGTTGTCTTACTGCCTCGGCTTGTTCTGGACCCCATTCCCACTTGACCCCCCCTTCAGGAGATGAATCAGGGGTCTGGTGATCTCTGCGTAGCCCTCAATGAACTTTCTGCTGTAATTAGTCAGTCCAAGGAGGCTCCTTAGTTCCCGCAGAGTTGTGGGGTCTTTCAGTTTCTGAAGTGCTTCCACTTTCTTTTCCTGGGGACAGAGACCCTGAGGAGTAATCTCATGCCCCAAGAAATTAACACTGGTTCTACACCACTGTGCTTTCTGAAAGGAAAGTTTTGCTCCGGCGGCCCTCAACTGGGTCAGAACATAACGGATCTCCGCTATGTGTTCCTCCACAGATGAACTTTTGATGAGGACATCATCTACATAAGCCAGGTTACCCCTTGCACCCAGGTCGGGCATGGCCTTGTGTAGGAAAATGTTGAATTCATTGCCGGAGTTGAGGTATCCGAAGGGAGTCCGGGTCCATGTGTACTGCTGGCCCCCAAAGGTAAAAGCCAGCTTGTATTGGTCCTCCCTACTGACAGGCACGGTTCAGTATCCATTGGTCAGGTCTATTGCTGTGAATACCTGTGACCCCTGGATCTGGGCCAGCCCTTGGTCAATGTAGGGCAGAGGCCATAGGGAAGTATGGACCCATTTGTTGAGCTCCCTGAGGTCGGCGCAGAGTCTCCACTGGCCGTTTGGCTTTAATATTCCCAGCACCGGATTATTGAAGGTGCTGTGTATTGGACGGATTATTCCCCGGGACTCAAGGTTCTTAATTATTTCAGTAAGGGACTCCATTGATGCGAGAGGCAAGCGATATTGCTTCACAAACACTGGAGTCATGCCAGGGTCCGTGGGGATTGTTGTTGTGTGGATATCGGTGCGGCCACAGTCATATGAGTCTACCGCAAAGAGATCTTGGAAATCCAAGAAAACTTGTTTCAACTTTTGCTTTTGTTCCAGAGTCACACAGGCATCAGCTAGGTTGACTCTCTCTTCCACCATCTGCCTGAAGCCTGGAAATACTTCTGGTTTGGCTATTTCAGCGGCCTCCTCCAGCTGGGTGGAGAAGTCCCTGGTCATAGTGCTGATTTGGACTGGAGGCTTCAGGTGGGAAAGGCAGCCCTCATGGACCTGGAAAATCACCTCATCCCTCCTGAAGTCACAAGTCACATCTTCCTTACCATAAGGGCAAGAAGTGTACACCAGGAAGTTCCCCCCATGCCGGGTGAAAATCCTGTCTGGTGTTGTATTGTCATCACTGTCACTGTCAAAGCAGTCCTTGGGGATTGGTCCTAACAGTTCATTTCCTAGATCAATGGAAAAATGTCGGTCATCAACCGCCATTCCAATAATGGTGCCTGCGGCTAGAGTAATACTCTTTAAGTCGCTGTTATCCACCTCTGTTAGAATGGTGTCATGTTCTATGTTGACTAATGGAGTTGGGTTTACCCCCAACCCTTGCTGTTGGAGAGAAGCGTTTAGATGTATGTAAGCATCAGGGTTTTTCAAATGTTGTCCTCTTTTAGCTTTCACTTCCAGGGAGAATTGTCGGGTCCTTTCTGGGATGGTGACTTCCTCTTTGATCTGAATTTCAACTGCATAAGGTAGCAATTGAGCTGACCTAAATGCTTTTTCTGGATCATCAAAGCCCATGGGATTATCCGCTAATCGGGACCAAGCTTTGAAGTTTATTAGGTCGAAACTAATGGCAAAGCGATTGAGAATGTCACTGCCTAAGTAAAAAGCGGCAGTGACGTCTCGCACGACCCAACAATTGTGGACTATGCTCTTGTTGCCAATGGAGATTTTGAGCATACACTTGCTTGGCAGGAGATGTTTGGAATTGGGTGCTTTCAAGTCCATTTCCCATTTGTCTATCAGTTTGAATGTGGGAATGGCTGGATCTTTTGGGAGTTGGCGGAACATGGCTTCGCTGATGAAGCTCTTACCATTGTTCACGCACAGTCGAGCGAGAACAGAGTCCTTCCCATCATTTAACTGAACAGGGATGAACAACTGCTCTCCAATTTGCTGAATATCAGCCAGGCTCTGAGCTGATTTCACATCTTTCTGGACTATAGGAGTGGGAGTTTCTGATTGTGGATTAGTAAAGAATTTCAGGGTGTTTCCTTCCAGTGTGGAATACCACCATAAACTGGAAGGAAGGTTGATTTTCAGAAATAGAGAGGATCCCCCATCACCAGTGTGTTGTCCTACTGCTATTACTGTCACGTCTGGAATCTGGTTGTTTTGGAAGTGAAATTCTACTTGGTCAGATTTTTGTTCAACCATGTGGCAGGTGCCGTTTAAACTAACATGGTTGACACTCTGTTTTAATTTTATGGGTCGGCTAGTCTGGGTCCAGAGGACCTTGTTTACGCAATCTATTAGGGGTGACAACCTTCTCAGGAGGTCGTTCCCTAGTAAACAAGGGGTGCCCTCTGGAGTCACAACTATGACTGGGTGTTTCAACTTGTGTCGCCCAATTGTAATGTCCAAATCTGCCGTCCCCTCGACGGAAATTTCCTTCCCGTCAAAGTTCTGGAGTTGTCCAGGTAGTGAGGTGAGAGGAATTTGGTAATTCCCTCCCCTTCCTGCATTCAGTTCATCAAAGGCCCTTCTGGACAGAAGGGTAGCTTGAGATCCCGTGTCCACCAGCGCTGAAATCGTACCCTGCCCCTGTACTTGTACCGGGGCATAATATCTTCCCTCCTTCTCCTCAAGGGGGCACAGATAATGCACATTTTTGGACAACTGGTGGGCTAACTTTCTGGTTTTGGACATTGCAAGAGAAGAAATTTGGGCAGAATTCTGTGGAGAGCTTTGGGAATCTGAAAGAAAAAGTTGGCAACTGGAGATCAGAGCCATTGTGGGTTCCCCTGGTTCCGGTTCTGGGCCGCCCCCCCCTATTTGGAGGCAGTCACCAGGATGGGTTTGAACCAGGGGATTTCGGTATTGTGAGTTCTGGGATGAGATGATGGGCGGCGGTAGCTCAGTCTCCATATCTCCCCAGTCTGAATTAACATCCCTTGGGACCCATTTTTCCTTGGGAGGAGTTCCCCCATCTCTGAAGGAGAAGATCCTTTTCCCAGGATCTTCTGAGGATCCCTCTCCCTCAAATTGGAAGACCTGTACCTCCTCCACAAAGTGGGTCTGTTTGGGTCCTTTGTTTCTCCTACCCCCCCTCTGCTCCTTGGGAGGCGGGCTTTCAGGGGCAGGAGATTTTGTTTCCGGTTCCTGGATTTCCAGGGGCTGTTTACAAGTTGGGAAGGAAGCTTCCTCCAAGGCTTTACAACTCCCTTCCCCTTGTGCCTCCTCCCTGGGAACCGGTGTGTTATCGGGGTGCTGCCCCCGTCATTGTTCTGGAGCACCAGGTCCAGAGTTTGGGGCATTCTGCGGTGGCACGCTCATCTGAGGGTTCTGTTGGGCCCTCAGTATGTGACCCAGATCCCGTGCCATATTTTGGACCTGGCGCTCTAACAGGGAAACCCGCTCAGGCTGATACGGGGCTCTATTTTCTCCCCTGGGCTGATCCCGGGAAGGGTAGCTATCCCTTGGCCTCCCCTCTCCCGGATTAGGTTGTCTGGGCTCAGGGAATTGGGGAAAGAAGGATGGATGATTTTGGGGCTGGAAATTGGGTGGATACCTGGGGAAAAAGTTCTGCCCAGGATTTGGAGAATTTCTGCCCTCCTTGGGGAAGTTAGGCGTGAAGTTCCCCGGGTCAGGTGCTTGGCTGGATCCCCCCCCTTGGGCTGGAGGAGTCCACACATAACCCAGGATGGGTCGATTTCCCTTGTAACGGGGACTTACATAATCAGGAGAGCGAGGGACCCCATTTGTGGGGCTGCCTCCTTGGCTCCCTGTCTGTGACTGGCCCGAGGACCTTCTGGGCCTAGCATTATTAGGTGCAGGTAGGTTTTTAGGCACCCCCATCTCCAAATCCAAAACGGGGGCAACCTTTACCTCTGCCACCTTGGCAGCAGCAGGGGTGCTGTTGGTTTTGGGGTTTTTGGGCTGGTTTCTGTTTTCCACCTGTTTCTGCACCTCGTAGATGCGGGTGGCTTGTTCAATGACCCATTCTAAAGATCTTTTCTCATGAAAATCTCTCACGAGCTCGGTCATTATGTATTTGGGCAAGGCATGGAAAAACGTATTAACAAATTCTCTGCTGTCTGTGCGCACCCTTCTGGTGTTCTGCGCAAAGGCACGTTTCAGTTCTTGCACGAATTCTTGTGTTGCCTGATCCTCCCCACATTGCAAATTGTAGGCTGCCTTGCGAGCCTCTTGAGGATTTCTGTGAACAGAAAAATGTTTCAAGATAGCCGCCTTATCGGTGGACCATCTTAAATGATTTTGGTCCTCTAGCCCCGCAAAGAAACTGGAGTATTCTGGTGAGAAGGTCCGCTTTACATATTGGATACAGCTTTGGCTGTCCTTCAAATGAAAGGTCTCCATCATTTGCTCATAGAGCTCCAAGTGTTCCCAAACAGAGTACTTGGCGTTCTTATGATAAGGCGTGATGACACTCCTGATTGCCTTAATCTGTTTCAATGGGTCCTTAAGCAAGGCCCTTTTTGCCTTATTGGCCTTTTTGGTTTGGGTAACCCTGGTCCATTCATCCTCTGACTCAGAGGCACTGCTCCCAGAGGTTCCTGTCTGCTCTTCCAGGTTTTCCCGGATTCTGCGAGCCTGGGAGTGGCTGGCAGAATGTGGGGACCTGGTCTCCTGTGTCCTGCGCCGTTCAGAGGAGTCTTCAGATTCCTCCTTGCTGCCAGGATTTGATGGGTACCCCCCCCACTGACCTAACTGGGCAGAAGTTTTCAGGATGCCCTTAATGGGCCTATTCTCCTGGGGTTCCCCACTAAATTGCACTGTGCTTGGGTGCCCATACCGGGATGCCCGCCCATCCATTCCTGGGAGGTACTGGCCTATGAGCCCCATGCTTCTGGCTGGATAGTAATCTGCCATCCCTGTGGCCCGGTGCTCATGTGCGCCAGGGGACAGGGGGGTGGCGGAGTCCAAGGACTGAGAGAGATAAAGGCCTCTGGTACTAGGGCTCCTGAGGTTATGCTCAGGAGTTTCCCTTTCCCAGCGAACCTGGTCTCTAACCGCCCCTGCTCCCTGTTGCAATGCAAGAGCCTGCGCCTTCAGTTCCTCAGTTAAGGCCTTACTAGACTCTATCAGTCTCTCCTTCATCGCTACCTGTTGTTGGAGCCTATCATTGTGCTGGCAGAGAGCCTCATTCTCTCTCTGCGTTTCCTGATTGGTCCTGGAACACTGGGCCAGTCTTTGCTGCAGGAGGGTTACCTCCTGAGCTGTGTCCCTATTGGCCTGCTCCTTTCTTGCCGGAGCATCCTCCACCTTCCTGGTGTGCTCTAACAAGTTCTGGTGTTCTTTTTGGAGGTCACCCAGTCCCTGGAGGGCCAGGTGATTTTCTTCCATTTTCCTTTTTAAGTGGCAGACTTCCTGGCCTAAGGTATCCCTTTCCTGACTAAGAGCCTGCATCTGTCCCGCCAGGTCGTCCCTTTGCCTTTGGAAGGCACCAGTTTTCTGGCGCTCCTGGTCAAACTCTGCCTGGGTATCCAGGTCTTTCAAAATCAGTTTATTGCTCTCTGCCTTCTCCCTATCTAGGTGGCTTTGCAGGGTGACTACCTGCTCAGCACATGCCCTATTGAAGTCTAACTGTTGCTCCAGCTTTTTCTGGCTCTGCAGTAGGGAGTCCAAACCTTCTTGGTGCTCCTTCTGCAAGGCCAGAAATCTGGTATCCTGGTCCGCCTTTTCCTGTTGCAGCACATCCATATCCTCCTTTATTTTAGTGATGTACCGTCTGCTGTCATTTTCTGACTCCTGGCTCCTGAGCAGCCTCTGCTCAGAAGAGTCCAGATCAGATTGGGCCTTCTGTAATGCCAGCAGTTGCCTACTCGCCAGATCTTGGCCTTCAGCACATTTGTTCTGCATGGCTCCCATATGTAAATATAAATATGCCGCTACCCTGGCAGTCTTGTTGTGCTCATCCTTGGCCTTCGGGGCCATGTATAGTTCACTCAGGGCCACATGTAGGGGACCCTGATCTCCCCATGTATCTGACCCTGTTTCAGTGACCTGTTGCGCGATTGCCTGCAACCAGACCGTTTGGTCCTGATGAGTCCACTCACCTCTCACAAATAGCTTATGTAAGAAGTGTTCTCTGGCTATTTTCATATCTACCAAGGTCGTCATTCTAGAGATTGGTCTCTGTCCTGACTTACAGAAGTTTGTATTTTATTTTTGCAAAACAGACCTTTTCCTTAGAGCGTTCCTTTGAGGAGTGCTTTACAGCGTAACACAGCGTGGTGATCCGACCGGATATGTGTATCTGGTCAGCTGGCACGCTGTATTAATCTGCACAAGTGATAGATCTAACCCAAACGTCCGGCTCGAGCCCCCAATTTGTAAGAGGATTCAATTCAACACTACAGCTAAATCAATGCCTAGTCTGGGATACTGAATGGAAACCCTTATTGATGTATCTTTATGTCCAGTTCATGCGTTCTGGATGACTACCCCTATATAACACCCCTCTCTTGGAATCCCCCTGACCCCACTGGGCCAAGAAGTAGTTCTGTTTTGCAAGTTTAAACGGTTTATTTGATAATTTAACAATATATATATATATATATCACACTTTATAATAAATTAATAGTTGAATATCACACTTAATCTGAGCAGTAATCAATAATGGATAGTCTGGCACTAGCACACTTCTTTATAATCAATGATGAGTGGTTATAGGATGGATAAGATAGCAACAATACTTTTATGGTTTCAAATGGATGCAAGGTGGAATGAAAATGCAGTACAGAAAAAAAACTTGCTAGGATTTCAGCAAAAGACAATGTAATCACTTTCTTGGACAATTCACCCCCCCTTTTATGCACTGTAAGGAGATGAAGATGACACAGTTCTTAGGAATGCAATCAAATAGAATTCAGTTCAATTCCCCCCCCAGCAGCTTATACAACAGACGGTTCCAGAGATACGGATGATTAAATAAAGGTAGTTTTTCGCATTTGAAATTTTAAAAGTTCAAAGCGACAGGTTACAGCTTGCAGCTAGAACATGACAGGTGACAGCTTTGCAATTGACAGGTGACAACTTCTAGGAGGCAGTTCTGGTTAGATTAAAATAGATTGAATTATATTATTTTAACTAAGAGATTGGTTCTGCACAGTTCTGCTAGGTACTCACAATATATTTAGAAATAGGCCTCGCCACGGATCTGGTCAGGTTTTCGAACTGGACTCCGGTTCTGGTCTCGGCACTTCACAGTGATCTGGGTCAGCTCTCTGGTTCTGCTAACAGCGGTCTGGGTCACTCTGGATCTCTGGCCTCTGGTTCTGGATACTGCTCTGCTTTCTCTGGGTACAGCACTGCTTCTGGATCTTTCTGCACAGCTTTCTCTGGACCCAGCGCTGATCTGCACGGCTCCTGGATGCTGCTACCGCTGTTAGGTTTGCTGGATGCTGAGGCCTACTGAGAAGAGTTCTCAGTTTGTGGGTTTAGGCCCTTGCTTTGAGTTCTGAATCAAGTTCTTTGGAGTTTTAAAGTCTAAGTGTTGGATCTAGTATCTTCTGGATGTTGTGTGGTCCGGCAGAGCGCGTTGCAGCAAATGGATTTGGATGTCCTCTCTAGCTTCCAGTGGCTCTTTTTATGTCTTTTGAAAGTGGGTGTGTGTGCAGCATCACTAGCCAGCCCCTCTCTCAACTGCCCATTGGTCAAGCTTTCCTTTCTCTCTTGATTGGTGAAAAGAAGTGGAGTGTCAGAGCGATGTCATTTAATGGCTTGCAGAAAGGACACTCCCCTGTCAAATTACACACAATCTATATTTGACCTAAAGACATACTTCCCCGATAGACAGTTGTTTGGCATTGCATACACACATCATGCATTTACTGATGGTAGCCCCTGTTCCAATTCTGTCGTTTCTAGGAGCTTGGATTCAAAAATGGCAACATATTTCACTTTTTGGTCGGGTTACCAATATTGGATTTGTCCCCACATTTACACAAATGTTTGCAAAGCATGTGGGCATTAGGTGGTGGAGTGTCAGATTTTTAACATACATACATTTAGAGTAATATCCTCTTTTCTGCTAAATCCCCCCTGAACATACCACCGGGTCCTAAAACGTCTTCAAATGTGCACAGAAAAATCACAAGAATAATGATATCACTTATAAAATTTTCACAAGTCCGCTCTATGAATGATCCATCTTTTTAAATTTATGTTCTGGCCCCAAAGGGGTGTGGTTTCCCCCCAGCACAAGGTTGAATTTCTGGTTTTTCCAGTTCTGCCAAGCCAGCTTACTCTCACAGGCAGTGCTCCTCCCCTTTCCTTCCAGGAGGAAGCCACTTTTACGACCCCCCCCAATAAAACATTTGCCTGAGTCAGGACAGGGCTTTGTTCAATTTCCTGCAGAGCCCAGGTAATTCAATCAGAGAAGTGTCATATCCCTTTTGGTGGGAGCAGCAAAAGGCAGCTAGGCCTGGGAACACAGCTGTTGTGCAAGTCTCAACTCCTGTCGGGGGTAGCTGGTGGGCAAAATTCAGTTTCATTAAGCCAGGTTTCAGATAAAATGTCACTTTTTGTTCCCCAGTTTAAGTCAAGACAATTTTTACATATGCAGCTAGAATGCTGATTCTAAGTTCAAAACTATGACATTTTAACAGTGACAAACTATGTGGCAGTCACAAGTCTGTCCCTCAGTTTATTTACACATTTCGATTTTTGGTAATTTTAAATCCAGTTTCAGTTTAAGCCGCTGCAGACCTGCAGAGCTCAGCCAGTCTTGTTATAAACCTTCAAGTCACTTCAGAATATAACTTTACATTGTATCCACCTCTTAGTAAGTCTTTCTTTGGCCTGCTTTGGGTTCATTTATTCAGTTTTACCCAAATGTCTGGTGTTGTTTTAAAACGCCGGCTTTCTGATAGTGGTGAGCACTGGTAATGCAACCATTTTTGGGATTTAAGAAAATGAATTCCCCACAGTTCTAGGTTGCTTTGGCAATCAGCATTGCCATTCCCAATGGTTTCAGGCTACTGTGTGGGTAGTCCAATGGTGGTTTTAGGCAGTGCCCTTCTGTGCCCATAACATCGGCAAAAATGGGTGGCAGCCTATTCTTCATGCATTTCCTGGGCATTTTCTGGGAAGCTCTGGCCATCATGATGTTTTCAATGCCAGTACTGCACAGTTTTTGTGGTAGGGCTCGGATGCATGGGTAAAAACATCCCACAAGCAGGAAGAAGGCCAAGAGAGGCCGGCCAGAGACTAACAGGACAGGAGGGAGCAGGTGTGCCGATGAGGAGAATCTCAGTCTTACTGACAGTAAGGCATCTTCATATCTGGAGCCTGTCTGAGTTCAAAACACTCTCCCCCACCCTGTCTTGCTTGCCTGCACATTCTGCAATTGAATGATCACTGATTCAGATATCTGAAACTGCACCAAATCATTCAGTGTACACAATAAGAGTAGAAACACTAGAAACAACTCCTAAGTGTCCCACCCTCCACTTGCCACACCTTGTTGCAATTCTATCACCCCTGATGTTTCATTCACCACATATATTTATGTCTGATGTCAAGGTCCCCAACATATAAAATACCCGCTCCCTCATCTGCAATCAGTTCCCTTCCAATGCTGCATCTATCCTGAAAGAAAAAGTCCCATTACTATGCTGTATTCCCACACTTCCACCAATGCCTTGCACAACACCCTCAAAACATGACAGCAAGTCATAACTTCACCTTCCTGATGCTTAAAAGGTACATCAGTGCTGCCCTGTAAAAGTATATCCAGTCCTGCCCAATCACAACTGGTCATGACTGTGCAGCCACTACCCACAGTTTTATCCCCTACCTTATTGCTTGCCGGTTCCCCTTGAGCCTTCCCACCAAAATACGCTGCACCTTATTGAATTCCCTACATCACCCCACAGCACCCCAGCCTTAGCTTTTCATGAAGACAGCTCTGATACTTTGAAGTCCATGAATAACTTACATGTAAAGTTGCCTCTAAACATCATTTCTACCCACGAGGACAGATACACTCTCACTAGCACTGCCAAGATCATGCCCGGTACTCCTGCTTTAAAGGGCTTCCTTCCTGCCCCCACCGACTCCTCATCAGCCTTGAAACATCTCTCAGCCCATCTCCTCCCAACTCACCTGAGAACACCAGCAGTATTCTCCCTAAAAATGTAATTCCTGCTAATGTAGGTTTCATTGTCACCCTCTACTAAATCAAATCCATCAGTCTTAGCATGTAGGCAATGACATATCCCCTTCCCATTTCATCTGCATCATGACAGCCTGCTTACAAATTGATAAGCCTCACACAAAGTACATTAATTCGGCATCGTAAGTGGGCTCTAGACTTTCAGCCAGGGAGTTAGCCCATGACTGTAATACCCTTATCTGCTGACATGCCAGCTATCCTCCTGGATATGCCAAACTTCTGTGTCCACCTCTTGTCACAATACAAGGAACCTCTGACATTGAAAATGAGACAAGACATCAGGTCTACAGTTGGCTTATGTGGCAAGTGCTTTGCTATGAGCGCAACATACTTCCAAAATAAATAACTCAAATACTCCTACAAAAAGATGCAGAGAGAATGTTGCTCACAGTATGTGGAAAAACTTGCGTAACATGTGCAAACTCATTAATAATGGTGGAGGTGGCAAGAAAAAATCAACTGATAGGGGGGGGTCACTGAAGAAGGATGGGTCAGCCATTATTCTAAAATCTTTGAGGGTTCACTCCAACCTTCTCTCTCCAAATCAACCCATAGCCCAGGTGGTTGGTGTTTTGATTTTGATGAAGCAGAAGCTAGTCCCATGATTATGAGGCTGAGCTCTTCTAGAGCAGCAGGACCTGATGGTGTCTCCAATTGTATGCTGAAGACAAACCCTGAGGCCTGGGCAGGATTTGTGGCATCCTTATTCAAACAGGTGATGTCAAACAGACGGGTAGCATAATCTTGGTGGGAGGCCTGGGTGGTGCTGGTGTTCAAGAAGGGCGATAGGGCGATCCTAAGAACTATCACCCTATCGCCCCACTTGATTCACTGGGCACGCTGTTTGCCTCCGTGATCCTTCTGGATCTCATCTCATGGGCATTTAATAAAGGGATTCTGGATCCCAGCCAATCGGTATTTATCAAGGGGGTGGGAACCTCAGTAAACCTTTTTGTCCTGAATTTGCTCAAAACTAGTGCAATTGCCAACAACACCACGGTGTACATGGCCCTTTTGGACCTACATCAAGCTTTTGATGGAGTAAACAGGTGTCGACTGTGGGCCAAACTGAATGCCTGGAAGTGCCCAGTAGATGTCTTAGAGCAAACCAGTCCCTATATACTGGCACCTCTGTCCAAAGTAGATTGGGGACAGGGGGCTTGTTATCCCATAAGATTTTGACATTCCATGGCCTCAAGCAAAGCTGTGCTCTTGCTCCCATCTTATTTAGCCTGTACCTGTCTGATTTGGGGATTTCGCAAGACACCATTCGAGCATTTCCACCAAAGCTGAATGGACATGATCTGCCTTGGCTCCTTTACGCAGATGATATTGTCTTTCTTGATCAGACAGCTAAAGGCCTCCTACGCAGAATCGAAGCATTTAATATTTACCTAAAAGAAAAAATGGCATGAGTATGAATGTCAAAAAATCTCAAATCCTCCTAATGATTAATGCTAGGAAAAAGACTAAGACTATGTACTCTTGGAGGGTTGAGGAACTGCGGTTGGATGTTGTGGATACCATTATATATCCGGGAGTGAAGATTAATAAGAACATAAATGAAAAAGCCCAATTAGATTGGTTGAAAGTAAAACTACAAAATCTGACTAACCAAGGAATTGCCATTCATAGACGCCATGTGGCCTTCTCTATGAAACCTACTATTCCCTTCTATCGACAAAAGGTGATACAGGTTCTTACCTATGGTGCAGAAACTCTGCCAAACTTGAGTAAAAAAGTATGGCCTATGATGGAAGACTATTTTTGGCGTAAGGTATTAAGACTCCCAACATCCTCATCTGCAGCTAAAATTCAGCAGGAATTACATTTACCCTCAATGGCCTCCATAGTGCTATGGAAGGACATTTCTTTCTATAGGAAGTGTGTCTCGCTGAATACCCCTTCTCCACTTCTCATCTTGAAATCTACGGATAGGGTAAACGGAAGTCTTCTGAGTCAATGGTTTGATGTGATGAAGGATGCATTGCACATTGGTGGGGTGGACACTAATAAGCTAAAGGAAAACCCTTTAAAAGTAAAGACAATTTTGGAAAAGAATAATTGGATAAACACCTGTGAAGGTAGACCAATTGCCCGCTTACATTTAAATGGTGGGTGAAAAAAAAGGGTTTAAACGACCATCCTTTGTATCTCTGTAAATTCCCTTCAAGATACTATAGGGATCCCTTCCTGCTTTGCCCCTTGATGTCATACCTACACGTGAAGTATTGTTCAGACGGCACCAGGATATGTTTGGAGGATGACATCTGTCGTTTCTGTAAGAGAGGTGATCAGATTGAATCACTATTCCATATAGCTACGGAATGTGAGGTACTTTGTGTGGAAAGATTTAACTATATGGGAAGCTATCTGGAGGGCAGTTTGACACCTGAAGAACAATGGGATTTTCTGCTAATGGGGAAAAAAATTGGGCGAATTTTGGCTATGCTGAAATTTATTGACTCAGTAATTAGTTTGAAAGCTGAACAAGCCTGACGATTTTGCAAACATAGGAATGTTATGGAATAAAGGAGCATCTATAACCACATACAATGATATGACCATGGTATTAGAGTTAAAGTCAGGTGAAGGATATTTGTTATTGTACTTATTTCCATTCCTCTTGATTTTCTTTTCTTTTTTTATTGTACAGTAGGAATAAGGAAGTTTTTTATGTTGTATTTGAAATTGATGGAGCTTTGTTTTTTCTTCTATCTTAAACTGTTAAAGGTTTTCTTTGCTATTGCTATGTTTTTCGTTTGCAAACCAATACAACTTTAAAAAAAGAAAATACCTGAAAAGTCCCCGTAAACCCTTACGCTGTTGTGAGTGCCTGTGCATCATGTTCATCGGCCCTTTTTGTCCACATTGGACTTGTGCTCCATGCTTGCCCACTTTGGCCACCATAATGTCAATGCTACCAGAAGTTGAACTTACTGCAGAAAGCCAATATCCCTCGGTACTTAAATGACCTGGAGGCTTCCCTGCACACAATCTGGTATGACACAAAGAAACTAGCTGCACCAGATGAACCCCTAAATAGATGTACCTCCAATATCTTGTGGACCTCTTTCAGCCTAATCGACACCTAGTTGAGCCCTTGCAGAAAAGTCCAAAACACCCACCCTCTGCTCTTGTGTCCCACCTGCATTTCCATATCCACTTTCTTAGCACCTTACATTCCTTCTGACATACCCCTCTCTTCACTCAGACTTTCGGCCCCCGATGGCCCCAACCACCCTCACGCATTCTTCATGCCCCACCTCTCCCCTTATGCCATGACATTGACTACTCAGTTTCCTGCTCACCTGAGATCGACCTTGATGCCCAGTCCACCTGCACTGCACCAATGTTGCCAGTTCTGCACAACTCCACTGTCCTCCACTGTTTGAATGCTCCTGCAGTGGGGAAAAGCTATATCTGCACAGTCACTGTGCCTGTTTCCCCATCATTTAGCTCTCTCCTCTTACCCCAAACCTACCCCTTCCCCAGCCACTTACCCATACCAACTTCTGATCCACTATGCATTCTCTTCATTGCTCTGTTCCACATACATTTCATCATCATGCCCTTCCTCCCAATCCATCAATGCCCCCTCACCAATCCCATACCACCATGTACCACTTACATCCCCCATACCAAGGACTACCTCATGCACATTTTTACAATTGGTGTTTGTCCAGCAACACACATCAATTCTACCACCTGTGTGGGGTGTGGCCTAGTCACCCCCACACTGCTCATGCTGGGTCTGAGCATTCCACCTGCTGCCCCCATCTCTGTCTTTCACCATGGAGATGGCACATTCCTCCTTTGCCCTGTTACCACCCCATGCCCATGGCTATGCTGGTTGATGAAGTCCTGCCCATGCACCCAGACTTTTTCCTGCTCCTCAGAGTGCCCCCTTTTCCCCTTTCCATGGACACTTGGGGACCATAGGTCTACACTACCTTCACATGCACCTCCTAAACCACTAACCCCACAGCCTCTCTGCCAACAGCAACCCCTAACACTTTCCATGTGTCCTTCTTTCCCCATGCTGCATGATGCCAGAAAACACACCCTTTGCTTGCACCCCTACCTCATATCGATCCCCTCATCAGCAACAATCTCTATGTGACATCCCCTAGTCAGAACTCCTAATTTTGATGGCCCTCTCTCCATGTGGCCACGCCCTCCTGCTCTTCCTCTGGTACCCCATACACCCAGCCACTCCCCTCCCTTTTGTCCCCTGCTCAACACAAATTAAAGGCATGTTCGTTGACCAGCTCTCTGTGTAAAGGGAACATGAAGGCTTGCCCCCCCACACCTCCCCCCAGACGAGCGATGCTTGCCACCGAGCCTGTCACTCCGCATGGCGGTGTCTCTTCTGCAGCATGTGATTCACCTGCGTTCCCGTGCACTACCTTTGCCAGCCTTCAAGCATGGCAGGTATTTCCTGCCAATGTGTGAATAAACTTCATCCACATCCCCCGAACAGTACACTCTTCACTCAGTGTTAAAGTTCCCGAATTAGCATATCAGCCACCTATGCCATGAAAAGTTAATCCATATCACAGCCTCCACTCACTACCCTACCTGAGACAATGCGAGCATCTTCCGCCTGTCACCTCACCTGGTGTGTAGTGGCTGTGGGGTTGTGACTTATGAACGACGCACACCACTTTGCAAATTGTTAGTGACACACATGCGTAGTTGCATATTAATGATGCCATGTTCCTGTCTTCCTTTTACCCGCAGTGTTCCTGGCTGCCGGAGTGGGAGGATCATCTGAGGAGGAGCTGCATGCCAGGGCAAAGGCCTCCAGATGCCACCGTAGACTCCGTGTATGCACAATATCATAGTCTTCCTCTGAGGGTCTCGTGCCTGGCAGAGTGGCGTCTTCAAGCGGCACGGCTGGTGGGGAAGAGGAGCTTGGGAGGATCGCTGTGGGGAACACCTGAGTAGTAGAGGGACAGGGACGTGGTAAGACCAGCACAGAGGGGCTGCAGCGCATGGAGAGCTGTTCTGTGTGTCAGGTAGAGGGAGGAGGAGGCCATTACAGGTCTGCCATCTGTGTGAGGTGTGGGATCAGTGGGGGATGGGCATGCTGTCCTTCTGGGCCTGAGACAGGAGAGTGAGCAGGATGCCGTGGAGGAGTTGGCACATCGTCCTGTCCCTGGCCCATCTGCTGCATCATTACTCACCTCCACCCAGACAACAACTGATGTTTTGGCCGATGCGGCCAACTGTGATGCAGAGCTACCACTGCTGATGGGTGAATTGAGGCCGCAAGCAGCTCTCCAAGATGAAGTTCAAGGAACTCATGGGCTGCTGGAAGTGCATCACTGCCAGGTGGTCCACCTCTTTGCACACCTAGCGACAACACTGCTTAGCAGTGGGCTCCCTGCACAATTGGGGCTACACGTTAATGCGTTGCACGTCCATGATGCAAGTGATATGTAGGAGAAGAGTGGGGTTTGGAGTCGTGATGATTTGGGGTGCATTGGGATAGTGGAGATGCTGTGACGGAGAAGGGTAGGGGTGATAGTATTGGAGATTACTATTCAGTAATCTTACATTACTTATGTGTGATTGCCCCACGTAATCTTTTGTTGCTGATTCACAATGTGGCACAATGCACACCCACAGCGTTAACTTTTTCTGCATTGGTGGAGTGTAGCGGGTGTTCCAGGCGCAACAATATTTGCTCTGTGCTGTTGGATTCTGCGCTGATCAGATTCTGTGAATCGTCTTCATGCGCAATGCATGTGCACCAAACAATCTTAGTGCACGCAAAAACACTTTTGCACGTCAGTAGCATTTTTTTGGTAAATTAGTGCCCATGTGTATCTGAATTCCTCAAAAAAATAAACCACAATGAAACACAAAATGTTTTAAAGTTTATTGTTAATAGTTCCATGTCAATTAATTTGACATTACAAGGTACTTTTGTGCTCATTTTGTTCCCCAAAATAAAAACACTTTTCTTTTAGTTGCACATCTCCCATGCGCTAAGAGCCTTATGAAGCAGGGGATGGGGGCATTATCATTTGAGCTAATGGCCCTTTCCCTGGGCAATAACTTGTGAGAGCATCGTTATCCCATGATAATGACACCTCCCTCATTGATCAGGGCTTAAGCTTAACATTGGAAAGTGTCTGTGGTCATTCTGAACACTGGTTCCACAGAGGGTCTTAATGACTGTAACAGAGTTGGATATTTCTCGCACAACATTCAGACCTTAATGCTCAGTTTCTCCCTTAACCAACATTCCATCAAGATAATGATCATGGCAATGTTCTGAGCAACTTCTCCAACTGTTTATTTTTTAACCTGCTCTTGTGATTTAGCCATTTTATAATGGTATTACAGTCCTGAGCGAGAATGCTGTGGGGGGTGTAATTGTCCTTTACTCCTGTTATGCACCCTGGGCTTCTCCGTGTGCTCATAACTCGGGTGTGGGCAGATAACACTTGTTACACCCCTCGCGCCAGTGCTGGAAGGCCTCAATGATACACTCATCTCCTATGAGGTATCTTAAGGTTTTTCCTTTGCACTGAGCAAACAAGCACCATATGAATAAGCCTGGATTTGCAGAAAGGAGAAATGTTTACTACTGCATGGTGCTTCAGCCCTCCAAGATGTGAGATACTTCATTTCTAGGAATGGGAGATATTGTCTGCAGGGTACATTGGCCTTGAGGTGACCCAGTAAAAACTAAAGCTTGGGGCTGAACTGTCACATACCTGGTTATTGTTACCTACAACCCTAATTATAAGCCCTACGTTGGGAATCGTCTCTATAGTTGGGGAACCTTTTCCTAAAAGGCCAATAATGTAGGTGGCACCAATGTGCAAGCACACACGTATGTAGCTGGAAGACAACACATCGTAACACCAAAAGTGGAATCCCTACTTTGCTTATTGATAGATGCAAGACCTGGAACCTTCCATTCTGTTCCAGCTGTGGGTATTGGTTGCAGCAGGAAAACCTCTGCCACCCTGCTCCATCCGCAAATGTGGAGGGTCTTGTAGAAGGCACGCTGCTGCTTCACATTCACAAGTGTAGCAAGTCATGCAGGTGCTGCTTGTCCTGAAACACATTCTGTTTAACTTTCAGACATTGTTCACTTTATCTCTGGAATCGACTGTTATGCCATGGCTACTAAACCCCATCATCATTGTCTCTGCTGTCAGCTATTCGAATTTTTGGATGAGCATATAGCAGTTATGGTTTCTGTGAGGTCACTTTAAGGGCCAGTACAGGAAATATCAGTCACTTAGAATCTTGCTTCCACTCCTATAAAAAGCAACACTAGTTAATTTTTCTTCTTAAGCAATATGATCCGAGCCGAGGGGGCATTACCGACTCAGGTAATGCCCCGGGGCCCATCTTTATAGGCCGAGTGAAGCAATGTCCTTAACGAAGGCCCCGGTGCATTACCTGTTTTGGTAATGCCCCCACCACGAGAGTCATATTGCTTTTAGTACCCGGGTCTGCAAGATCTGCGTGACCGGGACACTAAAAGCATTTTTTTTTCTGTCCCGAAATGTTTCAGGACAGAAAAAAAACAAGCAAAAAAATGACAAAGAAAATGGCCACCGGGAAAGGGAAACTGAGTCAGTTTTCCCTTTCCATGGCGGCCATAGGGAGTGGACGCACTGGGAATACTTCTGGAGGCTTCCATCGTCCCCCGCCGGGACAAAGTAGGCTGAAGGTAAGTGGAGAGGGAGGGAAGGAGGGAGAAGAAAAAAAAACATACCTGGGTGCCCGGCTGGTGACGATGGCAGCCTCCAGCCGTGTGGAGACTCGGAGCGAGGATGGCCCCGCTCCAGGTCTCCGCACGGCTGGAGGCTTCCATCATCCCCCACCTGGGCCAAAGTGGGTTAAAGGTAAGTGGGGGGGAGAGAAACAAAAAAAAAACTTACCCTAGTCCCCGGCGGGAGCGAGGGCAGCTTCTTAGCCATGGAGGCTCGGAGCGGGGGTGGCCCCGCTTCGAGCCTCCTCAGCGGCTGAGGGTGCCACGCCCCCCACCGGGAACAGTGGCCGTGGAATCCCGGCCGAGAGATTCCCGGCCGGGTAATGCCTCGGCAAGGGCCAATCAAAATGGTTCTCTGCTTCTGATTGCGCCCTCGCTGGGTACTAATAATGCATACTATCTGCTCTGCAGAATCCATATCTTTGAAGCATCCAGGCTACAGTCTGAAACCATTGCAACATGTTGAATCACTCTGCACCCGAACTGATGATGCACAAAGTATAATTGACACTTTCCAACCTGAGTCAACACCAACTCCCCTCGGCTCTCTTTAACCCTTCCACACTATGGCCTAGCTTCTGACAGTCTTAAGTTCCACATCATCAAACTAAGATTGATGCTGACAGTATTTCTGTTTGCCCTGTCACCTCCTGCCCTTTCAACTTATCCCTTCTCTTCCACCACAGCCTTTTAGAATCAATCATCATACAATATAATAAAAGGCCAGATGGTTTGTCCAATGCAGTCATGCGCAGTAGAGACTGCCTGCTTCACCTGTTGTCACTGCTAGAGGAAGCTGTTGCCTTCGGAAATACTGTAAGAGGATTCAATTCAACAATACAGCTAAGTCAATGCCTAGTCTGGGATACTGAATGTAAACCCTTATTGATATATCTTTATGTCCAGTTCATGAGTTCTGGATGACTACCCCTATATAACACCTCTCTCTTGGAATCCCCCTGACCCCACTGAGCCAAGAAGTAGTTCTGTTTTGCAAGTTTAAAAGGTTTATTTGAGAAACATTAAACAATATATATATCACACGTTTATGATAAATTAATAATTAATATCACACTTCAGAACATGAGCAGTTAACAACAATGGGTAATGTTCTACCAACAAACTGATTGGGTTACTCAGAAGTAGTATAAAGGATGAGGTAGCACGCTTGGGAATAGGAACAGAAGAATAAGGTGGTAGAGAATGCTTTATCTAGTTTCAGATGGATGCAATGTTGAATGAAAATGCAATACAGAAAATACTCAAAATTATTTCAACAAAACAATGTAATCACTTTTCTATGGCAATCCACTCCCCCCCCTTATGCAATGTAAGGAAATGAAGAGGAGAGCAAACGGTTCTTAGAAATGCAATCAAATGTAATTCAGTTCACCCCAGCAAGCTTAGACTACAGAAGTTTGAAACACAGGCCCAAAATGCTTTTATATGTGCTGGCAATGAAGTGAGGAATATGCTGAAAATGATTTTAATTCCCTTCAGGAGGTTCAGGGTGAGTGGTATCTAGTTAATATGAGTTCAGGCTCACTCTAGCAATGATTCAGGGATGGTTCTTAAGAGGCAAACGAAATTTAGCAGTTCAGGCAAAAGCAGCTATCTTTTTACAAGTAAAGAAATCGGGACAAATCGCAGATCGCGGCAAAATTCGTGCATGCGTGAATCATGATTACGGAGGATGTATAAGGAGTAGGAAGTCTGTTCTAGGCTTGTTGGAAAGGTAAGGTCCTAAGCTTCCAGAGGAAAGTTAAACCAAGTTCCTAGCCCAAACGGTTATGGAGTTATGAACGATTTCGTGAAGGTTGTTTTTCGGATTTGAAATTTTAAAAGTTCAAAGCGACAGGTTACAGCTTGCAGCTAGAAAATGACAGGTGACAGCTTTGTAAAATAAAAGGTGACAACTTCTAGGAGGCAGTTCTGGTTAGATTCAAATAGTTTGGATCAGATTATTTTAACTAAGAGATTGGTTCTGCACAGTTCTGCTAGGTACTCACAATATATTTTTGAAATAGGCCTCACCACGGATCTGGTCAGGTTTTGGACTGGACTCCGGTTCTGGTCTCGGCACTTCACAGTGATCTGGGTCAGCTCTCTGGTTCTGCGAACAGCGGTCTGGGTCACTCTGGATCTCTGGCCTCTAGTTCTGGATACTGCTCTGCTTTCTCTGGGTACAGCACTGCTTCTGGATTTTTCTGGCACAGGGTTTTAAGCCAGAATCAACAGCTGGGTCCGGCTGTGAATAGTCTGCAAATGATTTTTGGGCCTGCTGACAAATACTTTTGCTTGCAGTGGGCCTTCTTGATTCAAGGTTCTGCAGTCTCTGTTTAGCTTGGAAGTCTAAGTGTAGGATCTCTGGATGTGAAGTCGTCGGTCAGCATGCTCCGCAGCAAATGGAATTGAATCCCCCTACCTGTCCCAGCAGTCTCTTTTTATGTGTTTTGAAAGTCTATATTTGACCTAAAGACATATTTCATAGATACACAGTGGTTTGAAATTACATGCACCCATAACGTGTCACATGAGGTATACTCTGTTCAAACTCTGATGTTTCTAAGAGCTTGCATTCAGAAACGGCAACATTTTGCGTTTTTTAACTGGTTTTGCAATATTGGTTTTTCATTCAAAATTATACACATATACACGGCCTGTCCATACATACTCCAGTAAATTCCCATGTCTCTAGCTTAAACACAGAGTCTGTAATATCCATAAATAGCGGGGTTTTGCCCCAGAACATCACACAAATTGGAGTTTGGGCTTGAATCGAAGGTACATTTTTTAAATGAAGGCTCTCAAAGTTATACATTCCTGTCATTTGATTACAAAGAGTTATCAGTGTTTCTGTAAAATATATATTTTGCTTTCAATTCAGTTCTCAGAGTGTTGGAGTCCGCCTCCAAGACTTGGGTGGGTCAGTGATCACATGTGTCTTCTGCTGGGAGCTCTTTGTGTACAGTCAACAGTCAACATCAGCATATTCTTTTCAAGTGCAAGAGCCTATTGTGTGGTCTCCAGGAGGCTGCCAGCCAGTCTGCCTTCTATCAATCAAGAGGTCATGTGCGATTCTGACTCCTGGTGTGAATCTCTGGAGGTGAGAGGTTTCCCAGCCTTTGGCCTGTTAATTAAATCAGATTGTCTTCTGGGAACAGCATGTGGTTAAGATTTTAATTAACTCCCAGCCTTTGATGTAAAGGCCTCTCCTGCAACTCCTGACATGCAGTTTCCCTGTCAGAGTTTAGACCGCTAGCGCCGCCCTCAGTCAAAAGCGGGTACTGCATGCATTATTTTGGATCAGTCTTGAATTCAAGCATTTCAAACAAGAGATATTACATGGAAGTATATTGTCCAGGTTCAACAAATGGCATTGGTGTAGTTCTGCAGTAAAATAATTTTGTGCCCATAAATTAGCCATGTTTGACCTGAAGAAAACGAATTCCCAACAGTTATGGGTTGCTTTTGGCAATCAGCATTGCCCCTTTTACAATGGTTTTAGGCTCTGTGCCCTTCTGTGTTCACAACATAGGCAAAAATGGGTGGCACCTTGGGTGACCATCTTGGTGTGCGCACAAACTGCGTGGTTCTCCTGGATTCTGGCGCACATGTGGGCTTTTTGGCCATCTTGGATTTTCTAAGCCCACAGCACCAAATGTTGCAGCATGATAGCTCAAACGTGGGTCAGGACACCCAACAATACATCAGGTGAGCTGCTGCTTTAGGAAATACATTAGGCCAGTTGTACATTTGGCCGATGCAATCAATTACAAACAACTATATATTAACACTCTAAAAATGTGTCTCCTCACGTAGTTTGGCCCATGTAGACAGGCTTTCACATTTGTTTGTTATAAAGCTTTGCGTAGTTTTACTCACTCATAAAAAATTGATTTTATACCTTCCTACATGGACAAATGTGTTTTGCAAATGCACCATTTGGAGCCTTTTTTCAAAATCGTCTTTCTGCCCCCCGGGTGAGCCCCCCCAATCCTCTTTAAAGTCATCAGGCTTATGGCTATTTTCCCATGCACAAAGTAATACAGGGATTGTTAAAAAGCACTTTTCTGGGCCACATTTGGTTCCCAGGCAATGCCTTTCCATTTCTGAAGTACACTTAATACGAAGGAGATAATTGTATAACCAGTGTGAATTGCATGCAAGGGGCGCCCAGCATTAGCACTTAAGTGCTGTTGGGTCCACTTTATGCAATTTTAAGGCTCCACGATGCAGAGTAGATAGGCAATGAGCACCACCAGGTACGTCATTTGGGGTCACCAGGGGTCACCCTTGAGACCCCTGAGGTCTCCTTTGTTACGCCTGTGGTCTTTCTTGTTACCCCTAAAAAATGTTTTAAAAAGTTTTCTTTTTTTTTTTTTTTACAAATTGAAGATCCTGGGCTGTGGCCAATGCCATGTGCCTCTTTGTTTCTAGAGGGGCTGGCTTTCTTGTTCAGCCTCTTAAAAACAGGAGTTTCTACAAGTGTAACACTTTAAATAGTGACATTAACTAAGAAAGAATAGGAATGACAAATAATTAATAATCTGTCTTTCTGGAATTCTAAACAATAATTGCTAGACTCATGAAAGTTTTATTTCAGGCACGCTTCAGGGGGTGAGTCACTGATTTAGTTTGTTCATAAACATCTCAAATTCACAATGCAGACACAATCCTCCAAAAAGCATTCAGAGTAGAATAAGCATCCATTCCGGACTATGTATTTTGCTTTTTTGCAAGTTGCAGTTATAGCATGTTTCTTTCTGCTGATACATATGGTGATTCATTCTTGTACGAAATGTATTTCACTATACAGTGATATTGTAACCATATTTTTCATAGTGTACTTAGAAACAATGCTATGTGATGCCACTTCCTGTTTTGTCAAAGGGTAAACTGTTGTGCTCCATCGCTTCCCGTGATGTCACTTCGGGGTGGGGTCAGAGGTCAAGGGTCATGTGATGGCACTTCTGCTACCCCTGGCATTTTGGTGAAATGGCGTCCCTGATGCACCAGCGAGGTGAACATGATTTACTCTTTCCATTCTCCCTTCCAACTCGTGGAAACATAAACGCTGACTGCAAATTCGCTTTGCAGGCAGCGTTGGCTAATGGAATCCTATGGAATCTGCTTGGTTTTGACCAGGTGCAAAACCGAGTCAGATTCTGTAAGAATCCAATAGTTGCAGGCCTGCATGAAATCTCATGCATGAAATCTCATGCAGGCACACAACCGGGAGCAAAATGGGGCGGCACATTAAATGGAGTTGCAAAAGCATTACCCCACACTTTTACGCCTTGCTTTAGCACACTGCCCCATTTTAAAGCAGGCGGTGAATAGGAGTAGGAGTGACTGTTTCTCCCCTCGGGATGTAGATCATTATTTAAGTACTGGTACTTACATTGACTGCTAGTGAAGGTACAAAAGAACCCACATGAACTATAGGTTCACATTAAAAAAGTGTCATTTTTGGTTGCCTCACTATTGAACAAATTATATGTTTTTTATTTATCTTTCATGTAGCTAGTAATTTGCGTTGTGAATGATGATGGAGGAGTACAAGACTATTTAGTAACTGCATTATAAATAGTATATTATGATCGAGGATTTAAAAAAAGAAATCACCTACTATAAAGCAATCCATGTCAGGGTACACTATGCCTCCACGTAAGAACCCTCACACATATTTCCTAGGACCCTTTTAACTGTTAGAAGGGACATTTCTCTTGCAGAATATCTAAATGTGTGCCTGTTCTCTGCAGAATATTTCCTTTGTTGAATTATTTATTTTATTGTATTTTTATAACACTGCCTTTTAAATACCATACTTGAGTTTGGTTTCTAAGTGTGTATACGGGATTCGATCTATGTTGCTGCGCGTGGTTTTGTTTTTAAGACCAACGCGTTGCACCTGTGCTATTCTCCGTTAACCGATTGGGAGGCCTTGTCTTTCACTGTACATGTTATGATTGTTTTTCAAAAGACATCTCCCTTGTCCTCCTTGTCTTGGTATGCGTTTATAAACTTTGCATAAAACGCCATTTTATAAAAATTCTATCACGTAGGGACATTATTTGTTGATATGGTATATTGTTGTGATTTCTGAATAAAAAAATACTCATAACAGCAGGATTCGGATTTTCTGCTGACATCTTCCATTTTCCCTGCACATTTTTCCTCAGAAAGTCATTGTTCCGCATGCTCTTATTTTCACACACACCAGAATCCATCATGCGAGGTGACAGGACACGCAGAGGCAGACAATTCTCTGGGATCCAGGGCCGTCTTCAGGGGGCTTCAGGAAAGGAAAAGCAATTTAGCCATTTTGCGCAAAGCATAGTTGTCTGTCAGGGCTACAAGCTAAAAAAGAACATCAAAATATAAATCCCGAAGCCAAGTTGATTTTGGAGTATAACCTGCTCAGAGCTTCATGGGAAAGATTTGTAATAAGTGTAAAGGTTCAGAAATCAATCATGGGTGATCCACTCAGAGGCAGAGCATCTCCCACATCTGTTCCCCCTATGCCCGGCCTGACGCCATCTCCTGTATGCTGAACTCCACAGTACGGTAGCGGGTAGTCGTTTCCACAGCTGCCAGAGGAGAAGTGAGCTGATAGAGTTTCCAGTGGACTGCAGAATGAATTATTCTCCAAATCATCGCAGGACGGAACAGACAAAATGACTTCCATGCTCTCCTAATGTTTTCACATTCGCTTCCGGCACACATGGAAACAAAAATGAGAAATGCAGGAAACAGATCTTTTAGCAGGCATTAAGGAAATAGTTTGGCCTTTTAGCAAAATAAATGAAAAGTATCGTTTTTGGGCTTCTGCAATGAGTCTCAACATGTTGTGTCTGTGTTGATCTTTCATGGTGCCATAGGGAATATAAATTCCCTTCATGTATTGCGCCATGAAGCCGCAAAATGGCTGCGGTTGTGCTACATAATCCACTTAGCCTTCCAACCACATTTCAAAGGCAAACATTTCTCATTGCTGGTTCACTTTGGATTTGAAAAAGCAGGGATACGAAGTGAGTGAGATGGATGCCAATAGTAGGCCAACATTGGTCTTCAAACTGGTGACCCTTGGGGCGCAGAGACTATCAGGAGCCATCAATTGTTTCACCAACAAGGAGGACTGAGACCAGGGGTGTTGCTAGGTCTGGAAATGATCTGGGGCTAGGCTAATGTCGGGTATTGTCGGGACTCGGGGCTAGCTAGCCTTTTGGCTCTAGCCCCTGAGCTTCTATCCGGGCTACAACCAAAGGGCCTGAGGCTATAGCCCCCTCCGGCCCCTCCCTAGCCACGTCTCTGACCGAGAGTGTAGTTATCGCATAACAGTTGTCTCTAAAATGCAAAACCTTTTTTTTCCAATGGCCTTAATGGCCTTAAAAAAATGTGCCTATAAAATAGTTAACTTCAAAATGGTGTAATTGAAAAAAGTAATGTTCAGTCAAAATGTGAGAATATCAAAGGTAACATTGGACGCCATTTTTTGATAAATAATTCTCATGTAATTACCACTGGCCCCTTAGCCATTGTGAAATGTTTAGCTTGCTCACCAGAAACATTGAAGATTTCCCAAATGAAGATAAATAATTAGTCAAATCGTTTTCTCCGATTCTTGGTTATGTTCGTCTCTCTTTTGTTTACGCCAGCGCCCTTATGCCCACGGGTCCATTGCTGCGCTATACAAGTAACTAAAGTAAAGTAAAGTAAACATTACAAGAAAAGAGCCAGATTCAAATTTTTGGGGGATTAAGTATGATTTATGTCCCAGAAAATGATGTAATTTACAAGTGTGGAAGCTACTCTGAATCATGAACAGGCCTAACCCCAATTAAAATAAAATCTTACTACAACAGAAAAGCCACACAGGAATTTCCATGACCCCCTCAAAACCCCCACAAATGTTTGCAAACTCCCACAAAGGCACATCTGAATGATAAGCATGACACAGAATCTCAGTGTTAGCGACAGGCGCTCGAATAATCTAACAGTCTGCATTTCCCAGGTTTGGATCAGTTGCACACCTTTGTTTCGTTGAGGATGCATTCATCCAGGGGTTCGCCTGCCTTCCCGTTAGAAAGCTCACAACACAAACTGAAACACTGACAGGAAAGTGTGTAAGTCCAATGACACCGACAGATGAGTGCGTGTCATGGGTGTCATCTGGCTGATGGAAAACAAAGAGACCTGCTAACTACAATACACTGGCTGGTGTCCAAAACAGAAAAGCATGAAACATCAACTCTACTACCTTCCTTCAGAAGGTACACACCACCGTTGATACCCGACCCAAGAGCAGGCGCCCAGTGCCCAAAGGCAATGGGTCCTATGTTAAAGCCTTTTGTGGGAGGTACGCTGATTGCCAGAGCAGTCTTCACCAGGCCGCCCTTAGACATCCACCATGTCTCCTTTTCTCTCATGTGAGAAGGTTGCCCCATCATGTTCATATAACTCAGCATTTATTGACTTACATCATACTTTGTAAACTAGTTGGATGAACCAATTTCACGAATCCTACTTACTAGTCATCACACATGTGAACAAATGGCTTGTGGGAGATGGGACGACGAGGGAGTGATTGCAGCAATTCCATACATTCCTGCCAGTGCCATGCTGGATGCTGCATACATGAAGTGGTGGACCCTAACTCCCATCAGCCCTGCTTACCATAGCCACTGGTCAGGTTTCATGAGAGCTTCAGTCCTAAACATCATGTTGGCTAAGTGTGGAGGGCAACATTTCCACAGAGGGCCAGCCTTGAATTTCACATCATGTCAAATTCGCCTCTCATGATTCTTCACGTACATCATGACGCCAGACAATAATGGGAATGGGAACTAGAACGTTAGGCAAAGCCAGTAGGAATATTTCAGGAGAGAGAGACATCCAAAAGTGAATAATGCGACGACTGTGTCATGTCGACCCAATAGTCAAAGTCAGTGCTGCAACGCATATCAACCACAAAAGCACATCCAAAAATTGAAGCCAACAAAGGAACGTTGGCTGCAACTCTCTAATGGGTCTCCATGTGGTCATCGCATTGGCTGCTGCCCACGACAGTACCTAGGATCCATCGATACATCAGAATGGAGGCATTTAATTTGTTTTGTCGAGGTGTGCAACTCACTGACAACAGGCTCATGGGACTTTGGTACCTTGACCCACCACCTATGAACAGTCAGAGGGGAAAATTAAATATATGATGCTCTGGGCCAAATGCGCTAGACAAAGCTGTCCACCATCGACTTGCTTATGAACATCAGTACTACAAAAAGGCTTAAAACATTATGAGTCCTGGCACCTGTGTGTATATACATAATTCCACAATGCATGGACGACCTGTATTGATAAAATGGCATTGGGCAGGACCCCCCTACGCCCGCATACAGGCATACAGGAATGTGAGACCAGCCTGTAGAGTCGCCATGTAGAAACCTCAAATACAAAATCCCATGGTCTCGAACACACAGATCTATGTGATTTTATCAAACCCAAAAATAGAGATTCAAATTTGAACGAACCCCAAATACCCCCAGCCCGCCTGTTACCCATGTTTAGTACCTCACCCCAATCCCCGCCCAACCAGATGTAACCGCTTACACCACCCACATTTATCTTATAAATTCAGTGTTTTTCTGGTATTTTCTATTCGTTAAAATGTTATTCTTTATTTATTAGGTAAAAATCACTGAATACCGAACACACTACTTAGGGAAAACAGGGGACACCATGCCAGAAACACACCAAGCGAGGAAGACGTACACGCAGCCAATTACTGACTGTGTGTTTGTGTGTGTGTGTGTGTGTGACTCCTGCTGCACCAACAGCGCTCACTGGAAAGGTCCTAGTGTGATTGAAAATGTCATGCACAACACATTACATGGCATGCATTGCAAGCAATCGCTGACCACACCACCGGTTCCTGTTGCATGACAAATCCCAGATGTCTTGTTGTAACGCGATGAGTGAGTGCCTTCGCTGATTCCTACTAGGTAAGGTCCTATTTACCGTCTGTACAGCCTAACACCCCACTGTGGTCCCTCAATCTGCTACATGGACTCCTGTGCAAAAAATAACACACAGCACAGATGATAAAAGGACTACAAGACAAGGGTATGGAGGCCCTGTCCCTCCAATGCATTTGCAGCATCATTGACATGGCGGGCAAAGGTGTAACGGATGTAGATGCATTCGGGAACTAGCAATGTCGGTTGGAAAAAAAATGGTGCTGGTCTCTCCGAGTCATATTTAATGGCAATTAAGAAAAAAACAATATTTTATAACAGAAAAAAGTGGCAGTCTATTCAGCCATTTCGCTGGGTGCAGTCTGTTGTTGCTTTGGAGGAGAAGATGCATTACAAAATCTCTGTTGATCCGCAGAGCGGAGCAGAGTGGAGAAGCGTGGCATTCTGTGCAGCCACTTTGCTGTGGCAGTCTGTTGATGCTCGATGTGGCTTTGGAGGAGGAGCTGCATTGCAAAATTTCTGTTGATCCACAGAACAGAGCTGAGTGGAGAATAGTGGCAGTCTGTACAGCCACTTTGCTCGAGCAGTCTGTTGTTGCTCGTTGTTGCTTTGGAGGAGGAGCTGCATTACAAAGTCTTTGCTGATACAGGCATGGGAGGATAGCTCTGAGGCAACTTGCAGGTCTTGGAAGCAAGACCACGCTAAGCAAACACATGTTCGAATCCCAGACTCGTGCTGGGAAAACAAATTAAATAAAATGAGCGCGTTATGAGTAACCTCCCCTTCCACAATGAAGCTAGTGCCTAGATACATATCGGTTATGTGGGCTCTAAATAAATGCAAAAAATAAAGTGCCATTCTGTGCAGTCATTTTTCTGGAGCAGTCTGTTGTTGCTTTGGAGGAGGAGCTGCATTACAAAATCTATGTTGATCCGTGGAGGGGAGTGGAGAAAAGTGGCAGCCTGGACAGTCTGAGTGGGCTGTGGGGTGCTGTGGCTGTCTCGAGTTAATTAGATCTAAGTTGCAGTCAAAGAAAGAACACCTAGAAGAGACTAATATATATCATATTGCACGTTGGGTGTAGTGCAGTCTTATGCAGCTCCTGTGATACAAGGTAACGTTCATTGGACCTTGCTTTCTCTGACACTGTTGCAATTAATATTCAACCAAATGGTGAAAAAGAGTATGTCGAGTTTGGGGAGGGGTTGGATGAAGAACGTAAGAAACCCACCTTTGCCGCGCTTGCCTGCAATGCATAGTAGAAGGTGAGGAGCATCGACCTTTCTTATGTCAGGGAAAACGCTGGCGGACAGCCCGATAAAGTCAGGGATGCTCCTGTGGCAGTGAAATTCTGTTCTGTAAATAGTACAGCGGCCATTACAAAGACAGCCACTGAAATGCCTCGCATGAGAGGACTCAATGCCACTAAAGCCTCCAGCCCAGAGGCAAACTTAAACTTAAAAAACAGAAAATACATTTCACATCTATACTAAGGTCACAAGATCCGAGAAAATTACAGGATTCTTCTAGTCAGTAAAGCAAAAAGCGAGCAGTGAGCCAGTGCCCGGTATTAGTGACAACAGGAGCACCCCCTGCAGTCTCAGTGTCTCCAACGGCAACCATAACTATAGATAATAATAACGCACTACTGAATTTATGTATGAATATACAGCAAAATACAAGCAAATTACCAAACCATGCCACCTAGGCTCTTAAAGGGACTGCAAACAGAGCAACTCCTGACTTAGAGAGATTGCAATCTTCTACTCTGTTGACTCATTTTTCAGTGACTCCTCAACCACCTTTAAGGCAAACAGCTATGTTCAAGAGGATGGTCCTGCCCTGAGTATTCTCAAAAGGTCTGCAATAACAGCTACAGTGCATGCTACCTTTGCTATATGTAGCACACTTATGCAGGAACAGTGGGACATTACATTTATATTGGCAAGGGCTGTGGACATCATATTAGCAAATAGCCAGTGGATGTTTGCTCCTGCTTTAAACAGTAAAGGGTCGCTGGGGTGTGATCTGTCCTTGCTGTTGGACTTTGGCATACTGCTGACATTGCCTATGAGCTCACCTAACAGAAATAAGGGCCAAAATGTAGAAACAGATGAGAACCTAGAGGCGGCAAAAACACGTCTACTAATACCGCTAAACCTAAATACAGAAGACAACAGAAGAGGCCACTAGGAGTAAGACAGAAGGGTGGAGGCCCAGTGGCTGTGAAATAAAATAGAAAGGCTGAACACCCAGGCCCTGGCAATGAGTAAAGACCCCAGAATTACATGTATTGAAGGAAACGACTGCTACATACTATCACAAACAAGTATGAATAAAGGAAAAACTTTGGTACCACGGCGAGCACAGACCACGCAGAGTTTGGAGAAGTGGCTCAGACCATAAGCAGCGGAGCCAGAATCGGAAACTGCTGTAGTGAATAATGGGAACTCCAATTATTTATTAGCTGATAGAAAAATCAACCATCAACAGATACAATTGACAAAGACGTCATCAATAGCTATAGTAAATGAGGTAGATAAGGGTCAGGTTCACAAACATCAAAGTGTGAATGGAATTACATCCAAAGTTGCATACTCATATGAAGAACAACAAGGTCAAGCCCCTCCTATAGATAGTTGGTATAGGAAAATCGGCGAAAAACAACAGAAGGAGGCTGTCCATTTACAACAAAATACCTGGCTACCATCAACTGTCATACTCTTCACAGAAAGTGCAACTTCTAGTAATAGTCCTTTCATAAATGTATTCACTTGATACCAGATCTGCAAATAACAACCTCGGGTGACATCAAGAAGGTGGATTTACCTGAGTTGGGAAGCAGTAGTAACTGGGTTATTGCAATGTTTGTCATCTCACCGATTATTGCCTAACATGTGATTGTATATTTTGAGCAGTTCCTGCAGCTGGGTTTCAAGCTGCAGTTCAATCTACAAACATTTGGGATGCCTTTGCTTCCTTCATGGAAAAGCTATACCCAATACGACACACAAGAGAAATGCACAGACTACGTCCACAGTGCACAAGCAAGATATGTACAGAATCTAAATTATTAACTCAGCAGCTAAAGCAGTGAAAGCACATTAGTGGCATGGAACACAAATGTTTTCCACTGAGGGCAGTAGTCTGCTTAATTCTGCAGATGTATTCGTAATACAGGAAACATGGACTGTGGGAAATCTTCTGATAGATGGCTATACGCTGATAACACAAGCAGCATCTAAAGGGAAAGAAGGACATCAGTTTGGCCGTCTTTTCATAGGCACAAGAACTAATTAGGAGGCTGCCTTGTATAAATGTGATACTAATATGAGCAATCTGACGGGAGGTGTTATTAGTAATTACCCTAGTGACAAGAGTAAGATGGTGGTTATGTCCTTATATGACCCTCAGATGGCAATTACACTAATTATCTATTGGATGGGGTGGTCCAGACATTGGCGCAATGGTTCTCGGAAGAGGTGTCAGGCGAGAAGGCCGTGATACTGATTTTAATGTGCACTGTCTTTCAATGCAAGAAATGGAAATTGAGGAATTTGGGGACGACAGTATATGTGCAAAGGTTAATTCATGCACTAGAATGCAGAACACCCTCTTAGAGAAAGAGAAGAAATGGGCCCTCATTAGGACCGTGGCGTTAAGGGGTTAACAGCGCCTGGTTTGGACCAGTCGTTAAAGTAGGGACCCGCAAAGGGACTTTCAACGTAATTACGGTACCTCAAATTGTGGTACCGTAATTACCGCCTTCCCCAGTCCCATTGAGCCCTATGGGGCAAAAATGGGAATGGGGAAGGGACAATAGTAAATGGGGAATTACCGCCCTGCCAACCTTGGAATGGGGCGGTATTTCCCCATTTACCATTGGCGGACTCGTTACAATACCGGCAGCAACCATTGTGCTAATAGCGCCATTAGTTACCGCTGGTGTTGTAATGAGGGCCATGGTCAGAGACCTTGGGCCTCATTGCGACCCTGGCGCTAAGGGGTTAACGGTGCCGTAAAAGGCTGCGGCGCCGTTAACCCCTTAGCGCCTAATTACGAGGTCCCTTTGAGGCTCCCGACCTTAACGGCCGGACTGGACCAGCCGTTAAAATATGGACCCGCAAAGGGACCTTGAAGGTAATTACGGTACCGCAATTTGCGGTACCGTAATTATCGCCTTCCCCATTCCCATTGAGCCCTATGGGGCAAAAATGGGAATGGGGAAGGGCCAATGGTGCATGGGGAATTACCGCCCTCCAACCTTGGAATGGGGTGGTAATTCCCCATTGCACCATGGCAGACTCGTTACAATACCGGCAGCAACCATGGTGCTAATAGCGCCATTGGTTACCGCCGGTGTTGTAATGAGGGCCCTTGAATGACTTCAATATGCGTCCATTATCACTACTGATGGCAATGAGTTTTCAAACCTCAGAACCTGGCAAGGCAGAGGGCGGACATCTTGTCTAGGTGCTATTTTTGTAACGGAAAGTATAAGTGCAAGAAAGACCACGTTTGAGGCAAATTTAGTGACCATGCAGTTTTGTCCTTCATACTAGCACATCGAGTGGGTTCAGTTAGAAAGACTCTTCCAGCCCTAGCAACAGTAAACATCAAAGGCAACTGGGTAAGGTGAACGGTTGCAAAATATTGAACTGGCTAATGAAATGCTGTCTCAATTGATTTTACTGGGTGATTGTTATTGTTTTAGAAGTATTTACTGCATGGCTGACATGGCACAAAAGATTGTTGAGTCTCTAAAGCAAGATAAGACATCACATTACATTGCAGACCGTAAGAATAATTTTTACGATGCAGAGATACAAACAATCAAGAAGCAGCATCGTAACATTTCCGGATTGATCATAACAGCGACATGGCTAAAATATGAGGAGAAGGCAATAGCTCTGAAAAAAACTGAAGGCCAAGTTTAAAACATATTTGAAACAACATAAGTTAAATAAAAATTCCCAAAATTGGAAGATGGTCTGCAGGTTAATCATGGCTAAAGATGCTAAGAGTTTCTGGCAATTACATCACTTATCTATAGCGCAAGGTGAACCCTGGGAAATGACCAATATATCAGAAACATCCTGGGTACAATTTGTTAAAGAAACCTATTGGAAAGATCTACAAGGAATAGAGAATACTGAAATTGGACAAGGAGATAAAGGCCTAGGTTAAATGTCTTTTGATGAGGATGATATATATCAAATCATCATAAAATCAAAGACCCCTAGAACATCAGGGCCGGACAATCGCCCAAATATTGTAATCAGAAAGTATCCCTTGCTGTGGGCAACGTTTTTTGTCAGGGCTTTAAGGCTATTGTAAAGAATGGTATTCTCCCGGAAAGCTGCCGATCCTCTATCCTCATACCAGTGCAAAAGAAAGGCTCAAGAGCCGATCTGAAGAATTTTAGACTACTTTGAATGCTTGACACCAGTAGAAAGATTTTTGCTAAAATTCTTCTAAAACAATGTAATAAATGGTGTGAGGGTAGAGGGTTGCTTGTTATGACTCAAACAGGTTTTCGTAGAGGTAGCAGCACAACGGCAACTGAGTCATGCAGTTAATGCTAGCAGAGTTTTAAAAAACACCAGGTACTCGCATATATGTACGTTATGTGGACTACACATGTGCGTTTGACCGGGTAAATAGAGCATTCTTATGGGAGAAGCAAGTTTCTTGGGGCATCGATCGGATACTCCTGGACTTCGTCAAGGAATTGTATACTGGCATTAAGGTTGCAGTAAGAACAACACAAACAGGTACTCTAACCAAAACAATAGATACAAACTTGGGTTTGAAGCAAGGTTGTGTATTTGGTCTCACGTTATAAAATCTATATGTGAGTGACCTATGCAATGCTTTTCAAAACTGTGGTAATTTCCCCCAAATCTAGTGGACTTACCTGTGACCTATTTGTTCTATGCTGATGACACAATCCTTATGGACCAAACCGCTCAGTGTCTCCAGAGATCTATGGTCTGTTTGGAAAATTACACAAAGGAAAATGGACTAAAGACTCTAAGCCTCATGACGAGTTTGGCGGTAACCCTTAAATGCGGTGGTAACGCTATTACCGCCGTATTTAAGAGTCCACCAAATCACAAATTTGGCAGATTTCCCCACAGCTCTGAGCAGGGGGCAAATCTGCCACGATTTTGCCAATTTTCGGCGCTATTACTGCCAGCAGTAATAGCACTGAACATTCCCCATTGGGCCAATGGGGAATGGGAAATTCCCGAATGGGCCCAATGGGGAATGGGGACTTCCCGTTCCGCCAAACCCATGATCCGGCGCTAACAGCACTGGGGGGTTTGGCCGTAAGGCTCTTAGCCCCGGCAGTGATACCGCTGAGGTTAGCACCCAACTCGTGATGAGGCCCTCTGTGTCTTCTGGTCGGGTGAGTGGATGTTTGCCTGAAAACATGCATTTTGCATTATTTTAAAAGTTTCCTGGTCCCGATGTTCCCCGTGTCCATCTCCCTACCCGACTCGCTTCTGCCTTGATTCCAACCCTCCTCCAGCCTCCCAGCCCGCCCACCACCCCTGATTCTCTTCCCCATGCTTGTGGCTTGGCCTAGTTACTCGGCTCTCGCTGCCTCGCCACTCTGTGACTTCTGGCCAGGTGAGTGGATGCCTGCCTGAGAGCGTGCATTTTGCATTATTTTAAAAGTTTCCCGGTCCCGACATTCCCTCGTATCCTTCTCCCTCCTCAACCAGCTTCCGCCTTGATTCCAACCCTCCTCCCGGCTCCCAGATGATTGGCTTCCCACCGTTCATAACTGCCATCCCAGGGCAGCCCTATGCATTGCATTGTGAATGTATTTTAAAATTGCTTCGGGAAAGTATTTACAATTGCATTGTGAATGTATTTAAAATCGCATTGTGAAACCTAGGCCTTTCTCCCATTATACAGGACTCCCAGACATAGGTGTTGTTTTCTTCAGTATTTAAAATTGCATTGTGAATGTATTTAAAATTGCATTGTGAAACCTAGGCCTTTCTTCCACTATACAGGACTCTCAGACCTAGGTGTTTTTCTCTGGAACTTAATTTTCATTATGCAAGTAGTGCTGTCTTGGTTTTTGTCTTCCTAGAAAAGCATGTCGTTCTCTCGCCAGACCTATGGACTCTTCATAAGGTCTCTGTGCTTTCTCCTTTCTCTTCTTCTCACATTAAAGGTGGCACCCCGGTGGGAGACCCCCCTGGCCTCCTTCCATTCCTCTAAGGTCATCATTAATGTTTACATGAATGGTACCGTCTTCGTCCAAGGCCCTCAGGCCAACCTTCTCCTCTTTGATAGATGCTTCCCGGGCTTCATCAATTTCCTTTCTTTTCCTGCTGTCCCCTCCCTTTCCTCCATGGCTTCCATGCCTCCCCCTGCTGTCTCCTCCTTGGCTACCTTGCCCTCTCCTCCTTCCTCTTTTCCCCCGCCTCTGGCTTCTTCTACACCTCCACAGGGGCATACCTCTGTTTTGTACCCCTCCCCAGAAGTCTTTCAAGGATGGCAACCTTCTCCATATTGCTACTCTAAACTCTTGCTCAGCTGTCAAACACTCCACTGACATCTGCTGCCTCCTGGAAGAACTTGACCTTGATGTCCTCGGTCTCACTGAGACATGGTTCATGGCCAGCTCTGTCACAAGCTTTGACACTCTCCTACCTGATGGCTACAAGATCCTCTCTGCACCTAGGTCCAATCATTCCAGAGGGGGTGTAGCCCTGATCTTCCCTGAGTGGATTCTTGCCTCTGTCATTCCTTCACAGGCCTACTCCTCTTTGGAATGCCTTGTCTGAAGGCTCTCTCTCTCTCCTTGACATTCCCTTACTGTGGCTACCATCTATCGGCCACCTGGTCAGATCTCCTTTCTGTCCGAGTGGTCGGACCTTTCCTCTTCCCTCCTGGTGTCGACCACTCAACTCCTCCTTCTTGGAGACTTTAACATCCACCGGATGCTTCCTGTCAGTCCTCTGGACTCTTTTGCGACCTCTGCGACTCTCTCTCACTTTCTATCCTCCCCTCTGGCCCAACTCACTCTGCAGGACACACTCTGGACATTCTGATCTCTACAGACCTTCCCCTTTCTATCTCTCTCACCACTCATCTCTCCTGGAGTTATCACTTTCTCCTTTTCTTCCAGCTCACTCTCTCCACCCCTCAGGCCAAGCCAACTCCAGCACTGCCACCTACCTTCTTGGTTATCTGACCCATGAAGCCATGGGTCATGTTGAGGCTTTTGCCGCCACTTTCTCACCCCGCCTCCTCTTTCGGCTGACTCACACCCTGACACTACCCTCTCTACGCTCCACTCTGCTATATTTGATATTCATGATGTTCTTGCTCCTGTCATGAAGATCTGCTTGAAGCCCAAAGTCAAGTGCAACTCCTGGCATGAATCGGACCTCATCACCCTTAAATCCAAATGCAGGTTGGCTGAGAGGAAACAGTGTGCTCCCTGTTCATCCTCTGACAAACTGGCCTGCCGCCTGCTCCAAAGGCAATACCGGCTCTCTGTCCGCACCAAGAAGAGAGCCCTCATCCAAGCCAGCGTCTCTACAGCTTCCAATAACTCGGACAAACTCTTTAAAATCTGCAAGTAGACGGCCAATTCTGCTGCAGGCTCAACCTCTCCTGTCCCCTCCCAGGCCCTCTGTATGGCCCTGGCTTCTCATTTCATTACTAAAACTCAGGGCATTCTGTCCTCTCTCACTTCCTCTCTTCCTCCTCCTTCAACTCCCCTCTCTTGCTCTGGCCCTTCTGTGGCCACCTCTCCACCCTCCTTCTATACATTTCCTCCATGACCATCGTTCTAACTTCCGAGCTGCCAGAAGCATGGAAGCTACTCTCCTGAACATCCGTGAAGACCTGCTCTCCAACCTTGACTCCAATACCCTCTGTGTCCTCATCCTACTTGATCTCTCTTCTGCCTTTGACACGGTCAATCATGCCATCCTACTCAACTGTGTCCATACGAACCTGGGTATCACAGATCAGGCCTTGGCTTGGCTGACCTCTTTCCTCTCTGATCGACCCTCCCAGGTACAACCTGGGTCCTTCCTCTCCTCTATCTCTATCTCTACCTGTGGGGTTCCCCAGGGGTCTAACCTCTCTCCCTGGCTGTTCAACCAATACCTCACACTTCTGGCCCACTGCATTGCTGCTCTCTGCCCCAACTGTCAGTGCTATGAGGATGACACTCAGCTTATTTTCAAGCTCCCCTCCTTCACCTCTCCACCTTCTCTCATCTCTGACTGTCTGTCCGCTATCCAGGAGTGGTGTGCCGCCATTGATCTCTGCCTTAATGCCAGTAAGATTGAGATTCTCCTGATCAGCACACCTGCTCCCTCCTTTCCTGTCACTCTCTGGCTGGCCTCTCTTGGCCCTCTTCCCTCTCCCACCTGTGAGGCTAAAAACCTCAGGGTCCTTTTCAACTACACTCTCTCCTTTTCTCCTCACATCTCTGACATCTCTATAAAGTCAAACTGCCAGCTGCACCTCCTCAGAGGTATTCTTCCTTTCCTCTCCTTCTCCCAGAAGCGTACAGTCTCCAGAGCTCTGGTTCTCTCTAGGCTGGACTACTGCAATAGCCTCTTTCTAAATCTGCCTGCTTCTACTGTCTGCCCTTTGCAACTCATCCAGAACAGGACTGCAGGACTTGTCCTCTGCCTCAAGGCCAGGGATCGTATCCCTCCAGGACTGAAATCTCTGCACTGGCTCCCAGTGGCTGCAAGGATTACATTCAAAACCCTCTGCATTGTCTACAAGGCCTTCTGGGGCCTCATTACCTCCAACTGTCTCTTCCTAAATATCTTTCTTCTCGGGCCCTTCGCTCATCCACCTCCAACTCCCTCGGGGTCAGTCGCTTCTCCAAGCAACAAGTTGGTGGTAGATCTCATTCTTCGGCTGAGGCCTCCATCTGGAACAGCCCCCCTGCCTCCCTGAAACTTGAGGAGAACCATATCCGGTTCCGGAAGCACCTCAATACATTCCTCTTTGCTCCTGCTTTCTCTCCTCCTCTCCCCTGCTGAACTCCGGACAGAAACTGCACTGGTCACCTCGCTACCCGCTGATATCAAGCCCAGGTCCCCTGCCCCACTGGCTACACACCTGCACTGCCTCTCGGGCAAACCCTGCACTTGGGGGCTGTTTCTGTATCCCTACAGTCCCCTCAGCTCAGCTCTTGGCACTTGATGTCTGTACTTACCCCTGCACTTGCCACTAGCTCGCCACCCTTTTACCTATTTTTATTTATTTTATGTATTTCTACTTTTGATATTATGAATTGCCCTGCCCCTTCCCCCCGCCCCGCAATCTCCCTTTTCCTTCTCCCCTGCACTTGCACGCTCTTACTGTCACCTGGTCTAGCAAAATTATTGTCTCTGTCTTCCCTCTATTCCCCCTCCCTTGCCTTGTCACGCCTTGAAACACTTGTGTATAGGCGCGTTATAAATGCCATATCATATCATATAAAGAAAAACCAAAATAAGAGAAAAGTCATGATTTTGAGAAGGAAACAACAAAACAATCTCAAATGTGCTGATGTTTCGGTGGGGCTAAACTTGATATAGTGAACTCCTTTGTCTATTTCGAAAGTCCTACTTTCTCACAACCTAATAGCCATCTATATAAGGGACTAGCACAGGTGAAGATCTTGGGTAAGTGGCAGGTTATTATACATTTTGTGAACAGGAGTTGTGGGGGCAGTATTGAGGCTTTGCGAGAACACTATGTGAAAAGCATGGCGCCAGCAATAATGTATGCCCTGAAACTCTTCCAGAGAAACATATATTGTGGTTGGCCAATTAGAACGGTGCTTAGTCCGTTCCATGTTAGGAGTACCTCAGACGGTCTTGGTCGAGGCTCTCTACCTCGAGCTGGGCCTGACATCACTGAGAACATGCTGGAAGATTGATCGGTGCTTGCTATACATAAGATTAGCCCATAAAGTGGATGAAACCCACATACTGAGGCATACTTTGGTAGAACATGTGAAGCAGACAATAGCCAGATCAGGTGGAACTCACCCAAATTTGGCCTATAGTGAACTAAGTATTACTGCACAACAGCACTTTAATGTTTTAGGTATTTCCCAGAACGATGTAGAGGACACAGAGTGTTTTAAGGTAAAGTTTAAACTGAAATCAGAATTTAGTGATAAGATGGAAAACACAATACAGCTAACTGAGAAAAAGAGGTATGCTGAATATGTAAAGCAGAATTTTTCATTGAATTCCCCTTCGAGCTACCTTACTAAGTGGTGTAGTAGAAAGCTTCATAGATTTATATTATATCTACATATGAATATACTACCGGTGCAATAATATCTTGGAACGTGGAATGGGACACCAAGAGACAAACGCAAATGGAGGCTATGCTCTGCTCATATAGATACAGCTCGACATATCCTTACTGGATGCAACGTTTTTCTTCTCCATTATAAGAAGTTATACAGCAGATTCCATAGCGTCGACAATGGTTACCTCACAGACCAATGTTGGTCAACTATCTTTATGGGGAATTCTCTGGTTGTTATAGCTGCTTAATTTCACATGTGGAAGCTATTTTGGGGAAAACTGAAGTCTATGGATAAAACTACTGTGTAAGGGATGGTTACATTACAAGTTCTCATATGATGAAATTTGTGAATGATAAATGATCTACAGATTAATTACTGAGTATAGGTACGGGTGGATTGTATTGATATATGATGAATGTAATTAAGCAATAAAACCCAAACTGTGGGGGCATTACTGTGTCAGGTGATGCCCCGGGACCCATAGTTACAGGTCAGAGTGAAGCGAAGTTTAAAAACAAGAGCAGAAAAAATGTACAAACATGCACAGCACAACTTTGCAATTTGATTATTTTTTATGCCAACAAGCACACATAAAGCCGCAACACAGCCATTGGTAAAATCATGCTGTGCCATCTAAAACACTGTGACACCATTTAGAAAGCATTGCTTTTTGCATTATGAGGTGTTATGGATGAAGAGTCATCTGGGAACAAGCAATGTCAGTTGGGATAAACAAAATTGCTGGTCTCTTTTTCTCTGAGTCATAGTTAATGGAAATTAAGATAAAACAATATTTTTAGATTGGAATCCAATATAAAAATAAAGGAATTCTTACATAATTCCCCCAGTGCACAGCTCAACTTATCAGTTTGAGTATTTTCATGGACAAAGTGGACTTAAGCATTAAACCTTGACATACCTCTGCTCTACAATCTGAGCCACTGTGACTTGCAACAAAAAAAGCAAGTATGTTTGCACTATGACGTGGCTTTCTTAAGTGTAATGGATGGAGAGGCATCTGGGAACTAGCAATGTCGGGATAACACACACTTACTCATCTCCCTCTGAGTCATATTTAATGGATATTTAAGAACCACGGGATCTCCTTTAAGAAAATATAGTGCTCCCTTTAGAAAACATAGATTTTTACATTATGACTTGTCGGTCAACTCAGTGAGTAATGGATGAAGTTTCATCTGGGAGCTAGCCACGTTGATTGGGATTAACACATTGATGTTCTATCTCATTGAGACATATTTAATGGAAATTAAGAGAACATAATATTTGTATACCATTTAAAAAATATCACCTATTTACTTACAATAACCAACTTAACCTAAATGTTTGTATATATTAAAGGAAAATGAAATGACTTGAACCTGCAAACATTCCACTGAAAAAAATCATGATCTAAGATCTGAGCCTCGTGCTCTGTCAAAAGGCATAGCTTTTTCCATTATGACATGGCAGTTGAAGGTGTAATGGATGAATATGCATATATGAGCTCGCATTGCCCGTTGAGATACAATATTTTGCTGCTCTCTCTCTTTGAGCCATGTTTATCAAAAAAAGATAAAACACATTTTTTGGAATTGTTAAAGAATATGAACAATTGTACCTATTTCCTACCAAGGCACAACTCAACCTATCAGTTTTTGAACCTGCCACATTGCAAGCGCTAAGCACAAGCTCTAACCTCTGAGCCGCTTTGTCTCCCATCTGGATTTTATGGAAATTAAGATAAAACAATATTTTTGTAACAGAATACAATATTGTCCTAATTACTCTTAATGCACAGTTAATCATTTGGAGTATTTTCTTGCCAACTGGCGAATTTGAGCATGCAATGTTGCAAATGGTAAACCCATGCGCTACATTCTGAGCCACTGTGACAACATTCTGAAAGCAAGGCTTTTTGCATTATGACATGGTGGCCAAAGGTGTAATGGATGAAGATGCATCTGGGAACTAGCAATGTCGGTTGGGATAAACAAATCAGCTAGTCACATCAAGAAGGGACAGCAGCCTGAGAAAAGCAGGTCTCCAGTGACAGAATCCAGATTAATAGAGGAAGTTTAAAAGGAAATGTCTACGGATGTCATTATAAAGTGGCCAAAAGAGAACACAATGTTAGAGCAATTCTCTCTCTCTGCAAAAACCGAACACATCACCATTTTGCTCTGCGGACCACTGACTTTAGGTGGAGACCATTAAACTTGGCTCTGGTTAACAAGAACCGGTGGAAAGTACTGGGAACCTTAGCCAGATAATCAAAAGCACTCCCTGATGGAAGAAGCAGGAGATAACGCCTAGCAGTGGCCTTTCACAAGTTTAGATACTCTCTCATGGAGGTTCATAATGTCCCAAATCTCTCCTTTATGAGCCCAATGGGAAAGCTAGAAATTTTATCTGGACTAATGAAAAACAATTGCCCATCCTCAATAGACTCAGGGTACATATTATATAGGCAAGCATTCAATGGGGGTCATTACGACCCAGGCGGTAAGTACGCCAACTTTACCACCATGGTGTAAACAATGTTTACACCATGGTGGATGGTGGATTTACCACCCCATTCAAAGGTGAGGAGGGCGGTAAATCCCCATTTCCTATTTTACCCTTCTCCATTCCCATTTTTGCCCCATAGGGCATAATGGGAGTGGGGAAGGCGCTAATTACGCCACCGTAAATTACGGTGGCGTAATTAGCACCAAAGCGGTTTAGCGCCATGGATTTTAACGGCTGCTAAAAGCAGCCATTAAAATCGGAAACAGGCGTTAAGGGTTAACGACGGCGTTAACCCTTAACGCCTGAGTTGTAATGAGGCCCAATGTTCAGATAGTTCCCCAGCATAAAAACATTGCTGCTATCAGCAATCCAGTTAATGACCCTTTTTCACTTGTTCGCACGGTCTGCCAAACAAGGATTGTCTGCAGGGTGATCAAGTCTGTCAAGTGTTCAATGCCCAGCTCTGAGTTCAGAATATTTCATGGTGTAGAAGAGGATACCCCTAAGAGGAGTGCAGAGAATTATTCTGTAAAGATTCACATTCACACTGGCCCAGAGTTCCCTGCCATATGCCCCTGTCGCCAGAGCTTTGCCTCTATACACCTCCACTGTGTGCTCTACTGAATATTGTTTCTATCAGCCCTCCAATTACTGGTTTCATCCTGGACCTCTGTGCTTCCACATTCATCTTCTAGGTCAATCTATAATTGAACTGGATCTCCAGGTAGGAGAAATCTGTGCAGTCCGGTAAATGGAGACCATTCAGTAATATGGTGAGGGATCCTACAAGGGCAGTTAGCAAATCACATAACGTAGCACTTCCCCAGCAATTGCTGTGAGGCCACAGCTTGACATATAATCGCCATAGGTCTTCACAAGTATCTAGGCATTGCTGCCAACAATACTTCACAATCCGCATAGCTTAAGATCGTGAATCTCCTGCCCCAGGAATGCGGGAATTCCACACGAGTCACCACTAAGGTCAAGACAAGGGAGTTTGTGTAAGGGTTAAATAGTAAGGGGCAACAATGCAACCCTGCCTCACTCTGATAGGGTCAATCAATTATCTGCCTGACCCATAACAAACCCTGACACAAGTATCAGTATACAATTCCCCTAACAATCATATTAGGGGCTTCAGAATGCACATCCCATCCAGGGTCACTCAAAGGAGTCTCCTTTCCACATGGTCGAAGGTTGAAATGAGGTTTGTGAAGGCCACATTGACGGGAGAGCCCAAAAGTATGTCAGAATCAGGTAGACACTGGTGGGCCGTGCCCACAGCCGTTCTGAATGCCAATTGGGTATCTGATAAGAGACCATGATCCCTCACCCAATCCCTCAGTCTTTTTAATAGAAGCCCCCAAAAACCATGGACGTCCCGTCCAAGAGTGTAACTGGATAGTAAGATGCTGGTAATGATCTGCTTCCCATTTTATACATAGGCACAGTTATGCCGGTTTTCCAACTGATGGGTATCAGTCCTCTGCGCATAATCACATTAAAGACTTCACTAGAAAAGGGCTTCCAGAGCTCAATATTGCCACAGAATAGATAATTAGGGATCCGATCTTTCCCAGGTGCTTTGCCCGTTTTTTTTTCTGGCATTGACCCGAATAATTTCAGAACCATCAAAAAGTGCTAAAATATCAGCACTCTCGGAAACACAAAGTGCAGCTGTTATTGGGGTGTTAACATTAAGATTGAAGATGGAGGAGAAATGCTTGACTTGTTTCGGAGACATGTAATTCCAGAAAATCCCCAGTGCCCAAATCCAGGCAATTGGTGTTTCTAGTGACAATCTTCCAAAAGGGTTTAGAGACTTTGGATGAAGCTGCAGCAGATAAGGCCTCCCGGCCTGAGTTAGCAATCGCAGTCCTCCTCTTAGCAAGTTCAGCTTTGCAATCCCTGTGCCTCATCACATGCAATTGGAGAGGGAGCGTTGTGGGCAACTAGAGTAACAGAGTTACATCTAAATGATAGCCAGGAGAGAGTTTGATCATGATCGCCCCTCTTGGTATGGATCTTAGTTATAAAAATTGACCTGCAATTGGCTATAAATGAGCTGAAAGCCTTGCCTATTTCCGTCTGGGAGGATGAAGGTTTGAGGCAAGTCAAGAGAGGTTCCCTATTCAAAACAACCACCCTCTAAAGGACTTCAGAGTCCCTTTCCCCATTCCAACGAAGAACACAGCCTTGAGATCCTTTCTTCAGAGACTGGCCATAAACCTCCCCAGGACGAATCATATCCCGCCTTCCACATCTCCAAATAACTCAAAGCAGGAACTGATCACTTTCACACCTAGCCAGAATACTGAAGACCTTTACACAGCACTATCAGTTCATGGGGGTCAGAATAGGATCAATAATGTGACAAAATCTGCCATTGTTGAAAGTAAAATTTCCAGCTGTCTCCAAATCAAATCTGCTGCATATGGGTCTATAGCCATTCTCCACCAGGATATCACACAGCAAAAGAGCACTACTCGAAGTAGAAGGATGGTCCAGTCGAGGTTTGGGGATTGATAGAGCTGCCAGCTGTCAGAGGTGTAGTGGGTGAAGATGCCTCGGGGAACCAGCAATGGCAGTTCAGATTAACATCGATGCTTCTCTATCTCAGAGCCATTTGTGATGGAAATAAATAAATACATTTTTTTATAACAGTATAAAACTATGAACCTTACTTTCCACTGCAATGTACACATCTGAGAATGTTCTAGCCATTGTGTAGACTTGAACCTGCAATCTTACCACTGGTTCCACCATGTTCTGATTATTCAGCTAGGATATCTGTTTTTAAAGGAAAGACTGCTTTTTGCATTATGACATAGTTTTCAAGAGTGTAATGTGTAATGGATATAGATGCTCATGGGAACTAACAATGGCAGTGAATTAACATGAGCGCTTCTCCATCTCAAAGCCAAATCTAATGGAAATAAATATACAAATATTTCATAACAGTTAAAAGCATTACTCTTCTCCCCCAAATGCACTGTGATCGACCATTTTGAATATACTCAAGGTAGTGTGTGAATTTGAACCTGCAACCTGCCCACTGGCAAAACCATGATCTAACCATTCAGCTAGAAGTTCGACATTCAAAAAGTACTGCTTCTTTCATTATGACACGGATGTCAAAGGTGTGGGGTGAAGATGCCTGTGGAACAAGCCATGACGATTCTGATTGCTTCTCCATCTCAGAGCCAAATCTAGTGGAAATAAATATAAAACCACTTCCTATAATAGCAAAAAAACATTTACAAAAAGGAACAATGTCACCTTTTCCCTCCCAGTTTACGGTACCTATTTGAATATTTTCAAGGAGGTGTTTGGACTTGGACTTATCTTGCCACTGATAAACCCATGCTTTTACCACTCAGCTAGTAGGTCCTCGTTTATATAGCTCTGCTTTTTTGTATTATGACATAGATGTCAAAGGTGTAATGGGTGGAGATGACTCTGGGAACTAGAAATGGTGGTTCAGGTTAACAAAGGTGATTCTCCATCTCAGAATCAAATCTAATGGAAATACATATTAAACAAAATGTTATAATAGTACCATTTTTACCTTCTTGCTCTCAATGCACTGCACTCATGTGATTATTTTCCAGCCCTTGTGTGATCTTGAAATTGCCACCTTGCCATTAGCAAACATATGCTCTAACCATTCAGCTAAGAGGTCTCCCGCAAGTCAGCACTATTTGTTGCCTTTTAAGACAGTTGTCACATGTGTAGTGAGTGAAGATGCATCTGAAAATAAGAAATGGCATGTTCTGATTAACAAGGGCACTTCTCCATCTCAGAGCCACATCTAATTGAAATAAATGTAAAACACAATTTGATCACAGTAACATGTTTCACTTTTTTCCTCTCAATGCACTGCATGTATCTGAGTACTTTAAGGCCTGTGTGTGAACATGAACTTGCACGTTTGCTGCTGGTGAACCCATGCTCTAAACATTCAGGTGGGAGGCCTCTCTTCAGACTCCACTGCTTTATGGCACAGCGGTCAGAGTTGTAGTGGGTGAAGATGCCTTTGGGAAACAATTAGCAATCCTCTAACTCAGAACTGAATCTAATCAATATAACTGTACAATATAATTTTATAATTGTAAAATCATTATAAACTAAACATTTGAAATTTCTTTTGCCAATGCGCTGTATGTATTTTATCACTTTCAGGATATTGTATGGACTTAAAGCTGCAACCATGCCAAAGGTAACCCCATGCTCTAGCCATGCAACTAGGAGGTCTCCTTTCAGAGTGCACTGCTTTTTGCATTATGACATAGATGCCAAAGGTGTAATGGGTGAAGATGTCTCCAGGAACTGGCAATGGCAGTTCAGATTAACATAAGTGCTTCTCTATCTCAGAGCCAATTTAATGAAAATAAATATACAGCAATATTTTAAAACTAAAAAGCATTAAAATCTAAAAAGTTACATTTTTTTCCGCCCAATGCACTGTATGTATTTGAGCATTTTCAGGCCAATGTGCGGATGTGCTTTTTGCATTCTCACACAGCAAGTAAATTAACACTTCTTCAGATTGTAGCAATCCATTAAACAGCACATATGAAAACAACAGTTCATCATGAAATCTAAAAACATGCCCATCAGCTTGAACAGTTAAAACACAATCAGAATGTATCAAACTGTGAAATTAAAAATGTATAAAACACCACCACTCGCCATAAAAACACACATTCCAATAGAAACAGGCCACAGAGTAAGTAAATGCAGAAATGATCTAATTCATGACGTAATTACCAAGACAACCCAAGGACATACACTAGGTACAAAACATGGTGGAATGCTGCTAATCAATAACAATCAAAAGATCCAGCAGTGCATAAAGAAAAGAAAATGACTATAATCTAAGTAGTTTAGATCTATGAATGCAAGCTCCTTCCAAGTAGCGGGTAAGGGCAAAAGCAATTCCTACATCAGGAGGAGGCAGCAGCCAGACAAACGCTGGCCTCCAGTGTCAGAATACAGATGTCATTATAAAGTGGATAAAAGAGAACATCAATTGATTCTGAATTCCTGAAACAATCTCCCATCCTCAAAAGACTCAGGTTACTTTTGATATAGGCAAGCCATTCAATGTTCCGAGATCGGCAGTGCAAAAATATTCCTTAGCAGCAATTTAGTTAATGACCCTTCTTCATTTGTCTACACGCCCACCAAAACAAGATTGGCAGCAGGGAGAGCAAGTCCATCAAGCGGTCCATGCCCAGCTCTGATTGCAGAATATGTGATGGTGTAGAAGCTGATACCCCTAAGAGGAGTGCACAGAAAACATTATCGGCAGTCTGTTAAGCCTTCATATTCGCACAGGCCCAGATGCACTGTCATATGCCCCAGTCGCCAGTGCTTTTTCTCTGTAAACCTCCAGGCTGTGCTTTACTGAAAATATCCCCATAGTTTTTGTAAATCTCAAAAGACCTCCAATGACCAGGTTCATCCTGGACCTCTGTGCTTCCACATCAACTTCCAGGTCAATCTATAATTGAACCAGAACCCCATAAAGGAGAAATCTGTGCAGACTGGTAAACAGAGACCATTCAGCAATCTGGTGGGGAGGGAGGGGCTCTTAGCAAAGCTCTTAACATAGCACATCACTAGTATTTTATGTGAGGCCACACGTTGACATGTAATCGCTATAGGTATTCACAAGTACCTGTAAAGATCTAGGAGTCGTTGCCAACAACACTGCATTGTCTTCATAGCTTAAGATCGTGAATCTCATGCCCTGGCATTGCGGGACATCCACACTAGACGCCAGTAGGGTTGAGACAAGGGAGTTTGTGTAAAAGTTACATATCAGGGGGGCATTTACGCACCCCAGTCTCACTCCCTTTCCCACTCCAATAGGGTCACCCAATTTTCCACCGGCCCCATAACAAACCCTGACACAAGTATCAGTGTGCAATGCCTCTAACAATTGTATCAGAACCTTCAGAATGCCCATTTCATCCAGAGTCACCCAAAGGAGTCTCTTGTCCATGTGGTTGAAGGCCGAACTGAGGTTCATGAATGCCACATAAACAGGAGAGGACAAAAGGATGGGGCTCCTAGCCAAACTCAGCTAAAGTGTTAGGCACTGGTGGGCTGTGTCCACACCCGTTCCAAAGGCCAATTGAGTATCTGATAAGGGAACATGATCCCTCACCCAATCCACAGTATTTTGTAGTAGGAGCCCCATAAAAAGCTTGGCCGTCCGGGATATAACTGGATGGTAAGATGCTGGTAATGATCTGCTGCCCTTTTATATATAGGCACGATCATGCCTGTTTTCCAACTGATGGGTATCAGCCCTGTGCGCATAATCCCACTTGACTTGGGAAAAAAGGACACCCAGAGCTCCGTATTGCCACACAATGCCAAGGTGCTTTGCCCGTTTTTTGTCTGGCAATGACCAGAATAATTTTAGACAGTTCAAAAAAGTGTTAAAATATCAGCACTCACAGAAACACAAATTCCCACCAGGGTGTTAACATTTTGACTGCAGAGGGAGGAGAAATGCTGCAGAGGGAGGAGAAATGCTTGACCCTGTCTGTTACGGAGCCATGTAATTCCAGAAAATACCCGGTCCCCAAAAATCAAACTACTGTTTTTTCTAGCATCAATCCTCCAAACGGATTTACAATCTTTGGACGAAGCCAGTGAGAGTCGGCAATCTCATTTCACCTCTTAGCAAGTTCAGCATTTTTAATCTCTCTCCTCATCCGGAAATCATTTGCAATTAGAGAGTGAGATTTGAGGGCTGCTAGGAGTAGCCCCCTTTTAGCCTTTCAGCTAAATGATAACCAGAAGGGAGTTTGACCGCCGCTCTTGGTGTGGGTGTTAGTTATAAAAATGGACCAGCAACTGGCTACAAATAAGCCGAAAGCCTTGTATGTATCCATTTGGGAGTATGTGGGATTGAGGCAAGTCAAGAGAGGCTCCCTATTCTAAAGAATCACCCTGTCAAGCAGTTAAGACTCCCTTTCCCCTTCCCAACGAAGAACACAGCCTTGAGATCCTTTATCCAGATGCTGGGCATGAACATTACCAGGACGAATCATATCCCATCATCCCAATGCCAAATAACTGAAAGCGGGAACTGATCACTTTCACACCTAGTCAGAATATCAATGCCCTTTACACAGCCCCACCACTTCATAGGGGTCAGAATAAAAGGTTGTATACGAATTGACCGAGTTACAATTGTCCGAATGACAATTGACCTTTTGCACAATTGACCGAATTTTAAAGGTCAATTAGTACATATATGCGGGGGGAAACCCCCCGCAAACCCCACCCAATCCAAAACCCCTGCAACCCCCCACCCAAACCCCTTGTATTATTTATAATACTAAACCAACCCATTATATATATTAAAAAAAAGGTCAATTGTGCAAAAGGTCAATTAGGACCATTAAAATTCGACCAATTAAGTCTTTCGGTCAATTGTATTCGGTCAATTTGGGTAATACCGAATAAAATCAATAATACTGTGAAATCTGCCGTTGTTGAAAATAAAAATTGTATTAAATTCAAGGAGGACATTTCTTGCGTTTTCACAGTCACAGTGAGGATGTCAGCATTTGTCAGGTCTCCACAAGGTATGTCCCAATCAAGTGTAGAAGACATATAGGTTTCAAGGCCCTTGCTGGCCAGCCTTTCACATGGGACTCCACTGCAAGTACATGGAAGAGCAGAAACCCCTGCAGGTTAATGGTCCTGATTGCCCAGGTATCCTGAAATAACGGTACCTTGGAGTTCCTAAGTCCCAACAAGAACTATCCCCAAGATGGGGTGCTGCTGAGCAGCCATCAAGATGGCCGCTTAAATCAGATCTCCGCTCTCGGCCTGACGTTTAGCTATCAGGGTGGCGGTGATACCACATTCTATGCCATACACATAGGCGGGCTTGTACCCCTAACTCTAGGGAACTACCAACTCTAATGGTGGCCTGAATCAGACTGCAGAAGATGAGCTATGCGGCCTGGAACAACTGTGGGGAAATCAGGGGAGGGGCCACTGCGGCCTCGCTGCCGGAGAAACTTGCCACTTGGCTGTGCCCACACTGGAGTCCACTCCTGGGGACACACACTCTGCCCTGGCCGGCACATCAGAAGACAACGTGGAAGCCCCTCACGCCCACTGCTCATCTGGTGGAGGGAAAGTCATTCCTAGACAGCGCCCGAATCAACGGTGCTTATCACGCCCCCACTCCCATGCAGCAGCATTGGAGAGAGGGAGACGGAGCCCGTCGGGTTGGTACGACTACATTATCGTGCCCGGGTAGCTCCTGCAGTGAGTGTATCTCCCTACCCCTAACACACGGCCACCCCCACAGAACCACTAAAACTGGATGACATCACGGCTAATGTGGAGTCCATGTGATCACAGCTGACCAAGGTATCCGGGCGCATAACCGAAGAAGAGGCGAGAATTGGCGTGATGGAGGAGACCATTCAGGGGCTGCAGAACACTGTAACATCCCTAGCAAAGGAAATTAATACAAATGCGATGACCTTGAATTGCGCTCCAGAAGGAATAATATTTGCATAGTGAGGGTTCCAGGGAATGCACTGTCTAGTGACATGGAGCAGGCAGTGGAGGATCTTCTCAGGGGTCTGCTTGGAGCACCAGTACTATTACCCTTTTTTTTGTGGTGGAACAAACCCATCAGGCTCTCACCACAAAACCCAAACCAGGAGACGTTCCTTGCCCCATCATTGCAAAAATCCTGGGCTTCTGGGAGAGAGACCAGCTTTTGTACCTGGACATGGGAAAAAAAGGAACTACGCCTGGGTTCCCAGACAGTACGCATCTTCCCAGACTTCTCACTCTCAGTTCAGAATGAGATGCGCCAATTTGTTGGTGTCAAGAAAATTCTGCAGGCCTGTGACATACAGTACACAATGCTATTCCTGGCTCGTCTGAAATTCCAGTTCTGGGCTAAATTATACTTCTTCACGGGGCTGATGAAGCTGTGAAATTCATAGAGGCCCAGATACCCATCCCAAACCACAGGTAGGGTATCGAGAACGATCAACCACCAGTCTGAGTGACCTTATCATGGACCCACTTTACTCACCTCCATCTTTAAGATGAGTATACAGTACTTAAAGATTACGCTACTGCCACCAACTGCATAACAAATACACAATCCTAAAAATTGTGCTATGGTGTGGGCTGAAGCGGCAGCAGTTAGCCCCTTAACAGCTGTTTGAACTGTGTTGTGTTATGGTTGGCCCCTTTGGCCTGGTTGGGGTGGGTGTAGGGTTGCCAGTGGGGTGGGGATGGGTCTTACACTACTGTTTGAGGAAGGGAAGTGAGGGAGGATGAGAGGGTGTCAAGACCGGCGCTAACAGCAGGTCTCCTTGAACATTCAAGCGCCTGTTGCGCACCTTGGGTGAACAAGGGAGGAAAATGGGAAAACGAATTGGCAGCAGAGCACAGGGTTCGACAGGTATACACGTATAAAGGTGAGAGGCCCACTGGGAGGTTTACGAAGCATCCGCTAATCACAATTATTCTCTGCAATAGTGCTTAAGGTAATGAGCTGGAAAGAGAGGATTGTGGAACTTTAAAAAATCACGCAAGATCATGGCCTATGGTAATAGACATAGGATAAATATCCTTCTCCTACAAGAGGCACATGCGAAAGACGGGACATCCAGGGGCATAGCACTAACATGGGGGACAAACAGGTTTTTCACCTCATACTCAACCCAATCGAGGAGGGTCACGCCACTAATTCACAAGACCGTGAAATTTGTCTTGAAAAAGAACCATCTAGACCCTGGGGGCCGCTAGGTCATCCTCCACTGCCTCATTGACGGCACAAAACTATTGCTGTCAACCAACTATGCCCCCAATATTGACTCTCCAGAATTATCTGATGAAATAGTCTTAATACTTTCTGGTTACATTGGGGTCCCAATCATTTGGGCAGGGATATGAATTTGATCCTGGATCCGACCATGGGCAGTACCGGTGTCACCCCCAGAGATTAGTCATGGGCAGCTCGGCAGCTCTTGACAAACATGGAACACCTGCAACTGGGTAATATGTGGTGCCTACTACACCCGCAAGAGTGACAATACACGTTCTACTCATCTGTGCATGACAGTTCATCGCACATTGATGCATTTCTGACATCTAGATCTTTGATGGGTAGGATCGGGGATGTTATAATACTACACCATACTCTCTCTGAGTATTCCAACCACTCCAATCCGCATGTGCTGGTGCAGATACAATCTGAACTAGAGCAATTCGAGGGACACGCCCTCTGGCAGGTGCGCTACTTCCTGCGCCCGCGAGCAGCCAGGAAATACGGGGAGGGGAGAGGCTGGGTAGAACACTAGCCAGAACGGCCAGATCCGAGGGGGGCGCTCTCAAGTGGACTGTATTAACGATACCCTGGGGAATCCCCAATGGTCAGACAACGAGATTCTCAAAGTTTTCTCTGACTTCTACAGTTCCCTTTATGCAGCAGATCAACAACATGGTGCACAAGCTATACATGTCCTGCTTGAAGTGATACCCCTGTCAAGACTAAATGCCCAAACCAGGGACACCCCTGAAGCCCCCTTACCATGGAAGAGATCCTCACAGTGGTTTTCAACCTGCCCAAGTGCAAGGCCCCCAGTCCTGATGGTCCAACATCTGAATTCAACAAAGAACATGCATCCCTTCTAGTTCCTCAGCTTCTTGAGGTATGGGTGGAGGCATGCCGTAACTCCATCCTGCCCCCTTCTCTGCGTGAGGTCACCATAACTATCCTTCTCAAGCCCAACAAACCCAGTAATGAATGTGGTTCCTACAAGCCCCTTTTCCTCATGAATGTCAACACCAAAATCTATGCAAAGGCTCTCGCAAATAGACTTCTCCCACTGATGCCCCATATTGTTCATAATGACCAAGGGGGCTTCATCCCGGGCAGCTCATCCTTGCTCAATATTACACGCCTATTTAATGTGATGGCAAGGGTAGACCCAACGGTTGATGCGGTGGCCATGACACTTAATGCACAGAAAGCATTTGACATGATCTCATCGGAGTACATATGGGTGGTGCTTGCAAAGATGGGGATCGTCCCAGAAATGCTCATTTATATTAAGCTGTTGTATACCGCACCCACTGCCAGAGTCTTAGTGAACTCATGATATGATATGATATGGCATTTATAACGCGCCAATACACAAGTGCAATGCACACGCAAATCTGAACCCCTGAAGCTTGCCAGGGGCACCAGACAGGGCTGCCCTCTCTCCCCAATCCTATTTGCCCTGGCCACTGAACCGTTGGCAGATATGATCAGAACCCGGCACGGATATCGGGGAATCCGCCTTAGCAGATCTCCCAAAATAGTTTCACTTTACGCTGACGATGTTATACTGTACATAAGGGACCTGCATATAAATCTAGACCTAATCCTCCAGGACTTAATTCAGCTGGGGTGCTTCACAGGATTCACCATAAACCACTCTGAATCAGAAATGTTCCCACTAACTAGCAGCACCAAGCAACCACATGGAGTGTACCCCCTGTGTTAGTCCCCCAGCGGGATTAGATACCAAGGAGTATGGGTCTCCGGTGTGCGATCATCCCTCTTGACAGACAACTACAGGACAATGGAGAACTATGTGACGGGCAGGTTGGCCAGGTGGAAGGCACTCCCATATAAAATGGCGGGTAAAATGGCCCTAGTGAAGATGGTGTTAGTACCAAAACTCTTATATATATTTGCATACACTTACCATATTCGTCCTATACAGGCCCCCAGGACCATTAGGCACCTTTGAAGATGACCTATCAAGTCTCGTCACTAATAACAGGAAGGATTCCACACAGTTTTTACTTCTAGGAGACCTCAATTTGGGCTTTAATGACCCGGGGGACAAACATGGCCAATCAATTGAAGCAATCCTGAAAGAACATGGCCTTACCCAAAAAGTCCTTGCGCCCACTCATACGAAAGGAAGAACACTCGACTGGGTTGCCAACCTCAACTGTACCATTACCATCACAAAAATAGTACCACAACCTTGAACGGACCACCACCGTATTGGTTTCTCATCCTCAATAGAACCCCAAAAACCGACTAACATAGTCATGGTACCCCCCCTTGCCCACTAGAAGTAAAAAAGACATCACTGCTGAAAAATTACTTCTACTTCCCCACCTCCTCTCTTCCCTCACCTCCTTCACCAACAACGCCAACCCCAATGCATTAGTAGAGAGCTTCAATAATACTATGACTAAGGCTCTCAATATCATCGCCCCAGTCAAACTGCACAAAAGCAAACAAAAGGCTCACCTCAATACTTGGTTCACCCCCCAGCTTAAAGAGCTGCGACTCCAAAAAGGAAAACTTCAAACTATATGGCGGCACACCCCCTCAAATGAAAACAGAATACATTTAATTAACTTTTCCAATATGTACAAAAAAGAAATAATCCTCACCATAAGAAATATGTTTAATGACAGAATTTCCTTGGCTAACTCCAATTCTAAAGAGTTACTCACTATCCTCTGTGAAATGGAAACCCCTATTCCACTCACAGACAATGTCCTTAAAGACAAGCACTGGTGCACTAGCATCCAGAATGCGTTAGCCAACAAAATAGCCACCCTGCAGACTAAAATAGCTAATAAAATAGCATCTCTGACTCAAACCCACCTCACCTACTGTAATGCCTAGTAACCGACACACCCTTAGATTCACTAAAATCTCTATACTACAAACCGAAAAAGTCAGGGCGATAGCTGTCCAGCACAAATAATTAAGGACGTAGCTAGAGATCTAGCACCATTTATATTCAACTCATTAACACCTCATTCATGACTAGTACGGTCCCAAACAATCTCAAAGAATCTTGGGTCCTTCGTTACTAAAAGAACAGACACTAGACCCGTCTTTCCCCACGAACTACAGACCAATTACAATGGTCCCTTTCCTCCTTAAAATCATTGACAGAGTAGCTTATCTCCAAATTCAGAACTATCTTGAAACCAACCACCTATTAGGCTCACGCCAATCTGGTTTCAGACCACAACATGGTACTGAAACAGCACTAATTGATTTAAAGACTCAAATCGACGAACTGAAAGATAAAGGTAAAACAGCTATGCTACTCTTCCTCGACCAATTGGCAGCATTTTTCCTGGTGGACCATGCAGTATTATGCAAACACCTGGCGTCAGCTGCCCATTTCTTGAGTGATGCTATAGCCTGGGTACAATACTTCCTAGCAAACCGCACAATGAGAGTCTTCTCCCCTTCAGCTTCGGCTGACCCTATCCAAATTACCTGTGGTGCCCCACAAGGATCATGTGTCTCACTGAAAATATATAACATTTTTACCAAGCCCCTCTTTGACAAATTAGACAGAGTGGGTGTCATATACATTAACTATGCAGATGACACGCAGATCCTCATACCCCTTTCGGGCAATTTTGACGTAGATACGGCCTTGGTAAACAGGATATACCTCATCATTCAGACATGGATGGCATCACATGGCCTCTGCCTGAATGACGACAAAACTGAGATTCTGATCCTGGGCTCTGCCGTCAACCTAAAAAAGCTTAGCTCCAACTATTCTGCTTTCAATATTGATGGCAATGTAATCAAAGTAGTAACCGAGGTGAAAACATTAGGTTTTTACTTTACCATTTCACTAAAAAAGCAAGTCAGCGCCATGGCCTCATCAACGGCCTATACTTGTAAACTTATCAGAGCTTGCAGGCCTTTCCTCTCACAAGGTAGCTGCATTACGCTTGTCAATACCCTTATAATATCTAAATTAGACTACTGTAACACCCTATATATAGATAAAATACAAATATTGCAAAATAATGCCCTTAGAGCAGCCCTCAACATACTCAAGAGGGATCACATTTCGAACACTAGAAAATACCAGAAGACCAGCACTGGCTAAAAATTAAGGATAGGATCCTTCTTAAAACTGTTTCACTCATCTTCAAATGTTTGAACAACACTGCTCCTCCCTATCTCTCTAACAGATTGATTAGAAGAACCTCAACCCACCCCATAAGATCATCTAACACCCACTGCCTAGAAATTCCCAGATTTAAACTTTCTAAATCTGGCAGATCCAGCTTCCCAATTAAAGCGGCGTTATCCTGGAATGCACTTCCCCAAGCCCTCAGATCCGAAAAGCCGTACCCCACTTTTAGATGTAATTTGATAAATTGGCTCTGAGCTAACGACAACTAATTCATGCCTACTCTACTTACCCTTCATCCACCTTACCGACTGTATGCCCTGTGGGATGTATTAACCCACTGCCCTGCGGCATTACTGTGTCCTGATGGTGCCAGAATGATCAAAATGGCTGCAAAAGCCCTATGCGCGCCAAAACCTATGAAAATTGCGCTCTACAAAGCACAAAAGATGGCTGCAAAATCTACCATGCATGTTGTCAGTGGTGGAACGGAGACCGCACTCCTGAAACACTGGGCTGCCCGACAAGTAAAATTGGAGCCTGCATGAAAAGCAGTGCTTGCTGAAAGAAATCCACAATCTTGTTTTTAAATCTTTTCTTGGTTGCTGAAAATACAGAATGCTGGACCAAAACCCCCACAAACATCCAATCTTCTTGCTGGATGTCACATTTTACTGAATTCAAGAAATCATTGTGAAATTGCAATATCCTGGAAAGCTGAATTGGTCATCAAAACACCCACAGCCTGCCTGTGAAATCTGTCAAAATCTGGGCGCAGTACCAGCGGCTGCCTGAATGACTGTTTTCAAAAGCCTGCATTAAAGCTGTGAACTTGTACCATTAAGATCTAATGTCTGAAATCTAAGTGACCTGTTATCATGAGTATCCTAGGTTGTAACTATTTAAACTTCATGGTTTAGAGTCTGGAATCAGTGTTCTAGCTGCTTGTTTTAAAATTACAAGTTTATTGAAATCAAGAAAAATTGCAACAAAATGACATTTAAAATTAAGCCTGACTCCAAGCCAAACCACAAACAACTTCCCCCAAAGGGACCAGGCACCTCCTTTCTGCTCTCTAGACCAGGAACACACACCCTTGTATTGATTAAGAGGGGAGGGGAACTTGGACTGCTGTAGGAAGAGCACAATGGACTTCCTCCAAGGTAAGGAGATGCTAATCAGGAAGTATCGGAAATGGCCTCTGCCAGAAGCTAGGGGGCGGAGATTGCTCCTGAGCTGCAAGAAGGAGAAGGAGGCCGGGACAGACAACATTTGTTGATTCACAGTGGACAAAAAGCATATTTCTAAAAAGACTGATAATTTACTGTGTACAATTGTAAAAAATATGTAAACCCCTGACTTCTGAACCTAATTTTTGGCTGCACATTTTAAGAGGAGCCAGAACTCTATGCTATGTTCTGGGAAGTAACTGTAGAAATTGTGGTTTTATACCAAATGTATTTATGTCAAAAGCATGAAACTTCACACGCTTATGCCCATATGTAATGCGCACAGTAGTACACATTTTTGGACAAAGTAGATATTGTGTTCCAGCCCAAAAGATGATCCAATGACGGGGCTTGGAAGAGCATTTGCTCCACAATATATGTGATCTAGATAAATTATTGTTATAAAGTTTGCAAAATTGTAAATATGCATTATACTAAAAGTAGATTTCATGTTCAAAAGCCAAAGGGAGGATTCTCTGACTCATAAAACCACATCATCATGGTGATACCCTGTTTTCTCCTCCAATCAAGGGGGAGGAGAGACTCTAGCCTATAGTCAGCCTAGGGGGCGCACTTAGGATAATCCAGCATACACAGCCCTTTACCATATGCATAAATAGACAAAGCTGAGGACTTAGAAAGTTACACAGATTCACCCACCAACCGATTCCTGGCGAAGCACCCTGAAGGATATCCATACATATTCCTTGCTCCAGACTCCAGAAACTTGGCAAAGCAGAAAGGCCCACTCTATAGCTGAACCATTCACTGCTAGCCTCAAACTTCTAGAACCAGAATCCCACAAACTTAAAGGGGATACCAAAGAAGCAGCCGGGCTGTGCTGTAACTGCTTTCCTGCTGAATAAGTATCTTCAGAAGTGAGAAGGGAAGATTAAACCTAATCCTGTGCCGTGCTGTGCCATGCTGTGCCAATCCTGTCCAGTCCTGTCGTGCGGTGATCAGAGAGCCATGCTGATTGCAGACCCAGTCCTGTGTGCGGTGTGCCCAGCAGCCTGTCCCAGTATGGTGTGCCCAGCAGAATTCCTGTCCAGAAATCTTGACTGACCAGAATTCCTGACGGTTATGTTCAAACCTATATAGTGAGTATCCATAGTATAGGACTGTCACTAGTCTATGTAATGTCCATAGCAATCCCTATCCAAATCAATCCTCTCTTGTCTTCAGAACTGCATTGTTAGAAATATTTTTGAATTGCCTGAACTCTTTATCTTATCCCTACTACCTTCCTTCTGTTATAGTATTGTTAAATATATCTTTGTGCTGATATATTGCATCTGAAGAAGGCAAGCTCCTCGGCAGGCAAAAACTTGATCCAGAGGCGTCCTGGTCTAGTGGCTGCGCTCTCGTGTAGTATTTTCTTCTTCATAGTCCACCCCTATTGTAAAGAAATCCTGTTTGTCTTTTAAAAGCGCATCCCTGTTTTCTCATTGTTGTACCTATTTGATAAAAACGACCTCCAAGAAAACGTCCATAACGTCTTCAAGTTTTATGCTAGAAACAAAAGTTAAATGTCTGCTTGTAGCTAACATCCACAGCTTTAGAACCAAGAATCACATCTCAGATCCATATAGTTTTTCCGCAATCGCGATTACCGTGCACGGAAAAGTTTGCCGCAAATTATCGTTTTGGCAAAATATCACATGTGTAAAATAGCTTTTCATTGCACCCGACCTCAAATTTCAATTTGCACATTGCTTATTGGTGACAAATTATTGCTAGTGTTTGTCTGCAACCATAGAAAGTGGCTCTTATTAGAATTTAAACAATTCTAGTCATTTAGCCCATATTTAGTGTTTTACCCAATCCATTCTCAGACAACTTTAAAAACCATTTTGACAGTTTGCCAATCAATTCTGTTTGTCTCTTGTGTTTGCTGGGGGGAAATTGGGATTGACATTTGTTTGAATTCTGTATTCCTGAAACCTGTTCTCTCTCCTCCTATCTCTCTACATTGCATATTGGGGGGTTGGGGGGTGTGCAGGGGAAATAGTAACCACATTGCTATTTGATTTGAACACCCACCAACAGAAGTATTATTGCTGTGCTGCATTGTTTTTACTCATTATTACTCCTTGTGATTAAAGAGATTGCTTAGTGTGACATCACCCCATTGGTGATCATTGTATTCCCATGAAAAATAGTGTGATTATATTGTGAATAGATAAATAAATATTTTAACTTTACAAACCAGCCTGATTCCTGGTTCAGTGTGAACGGGGGAGGGGAGTTCCAAGAGCCAAGAGAGGGCTGTGATATAAGTGGTACATCGTTCAGAATAAAAGAACCTTTAGACACAAATAAATAAGGATTTCAGTTGTGCATTACATGCTAGGCATTGACTTAGGTGAAGTGCCGGATTGAAATCATTTACAGTCCCAGGCCGATTTGACCACTGCACCTGTTTTATATGCACCCGATTATATGTACTCTGTATTCTTTGTATTCCCATTCTTTCTCATTTTATCTTTACTATGTTGTAACTGAGCTTAAGGTGTACCTGTATCTGTTGCGCCCAACTACTCAAGGGTTCCGTGCGCATTACGAAATAAATAAACATAAACATAAACATTCCGATTTGACCAGGTAGGCCTTTCTTCTCCAAACTCCACAAGCTCCTTTGCACATTTCCTATGGCGCGCTGGGGCAGTCTGGAAAAAATGGGCGGATATGGCCCCCCATATGAAAAAGGGAGCATCATGGCCCCAGATCTTGAACTATACTCACTCGCTGCGCAGGCCCAGTATGCCTCCAACTGGAATGGGCATAAAGCACAGACACCTCACGTCAAACTTAAGTGCCTGGCGGGGGGATAGGTGGATCTCAGGACACATGTGGTGGACCATAAATACAAAGATAACTGCCTGTTCGACCCTGTGTCTTCTACGTTTCTGGCCTGGCATCGAATCTTCCCAGCCAGCGCTGAGATGCACCCATACTATAAATGGCTTCCGCTGTGGAGGTTCCCCGGTCTAGGCCCAACCTGGGACACCGCACTGGTGACACAATGGGAGCAACTTGGCTACAAAAGAGTAGCTGACCTGTTCCCTCATGGGAAATTAATTACCCCAGTAACATGGCAGCGCAAACACTCTGGATCGGGGATGGAACTCATGCAATATTACAGGTTGTGTGCACCAGTCCAATCGCAGTGGTCATTCTAACCTTTGGAACCCTTGGAAACAGAGGAGTTGTCATACATAGCCAATTCCCACAGCACCTGTCACACATTATCCACACTCTACAAAATGCTTGTGAACAGACAGTCATCCTTGACCCCGCAGATACGCAACAACTGGTCTGAAGACCTGGGGATCGAGCTATCTGACTCTCAGTGGAAACATACGTGTGCCCATACTAAACAGGTCTCCCTAAATTTTAGATTCAGATGTATACACTATAAAATATTAAACAGACTGTACTACACCCCCAATAAACTCAGCAGGATATCACAGGATGTGGAGAGTTGCTGCCCCAGTTGCTGCTTTAGCCCTGCCAACCACATGCATATGTTTTGGTTCTGTACCTAACTGCAAGCATTCTGGAACACTGTACTAAAGCCTCTGTTTGGGGTGTGGCACTACCTCTCAAATAAGAGGTAGGGGGCTCATTTTTTAACACAGCCTGTGTGATTGCTAAGAGATGTATTCTGCTGAAATGGAAACATGGCACCTCATCTAACTCAAAGTCCTGGCTGATGGTGCTTACCTGGGCCCAAAACTGTGAGGAGATGTACCTGGACTCCCTCATCCCGCCCCACTAATGCCTGGTCTGAGTTCTGATTCTATTTGACCACCCTTTCTCCTGATGGTTAACTAAAGAAATGTCACAAAGTAAACCTATTCCCAGCACTATTCCAGCTACCAAAGTTATATATGTATCTCCAGCACCTCAGGATATGATGCTGTGGGAATGTATTGTGTTTATGTCTTTCTGCCTAACCTGAATAAGTACTGTAACCCATTGTACTCTGCCTAGTTTTCCAAATAAACAAAAGTAGAAAAAAAAGAATTATGCACAAGTTTGCTTTTTAGCCCTGATATTTTGTAGACTAAAACCCTAACTGCGACCAAATCTGTTGAAGCTGTCATATAAGCTTTACTACACCCAAATGGTGTCTCAATCTCCCCCCATCTGAACTTATCCCATGGGAAGCCAACGCTGATAAACCCTAAGCATAGGTACCTGGGAGAAGGCTCCATCTTCAGGGACTGCTGCGCCTCTAGATCCCCAAGTCAAGAATATCTATTAGAACATATGAGGTCATATGCTGGGGGTAATCCTCCCATAAATGTGGGGGGCACTGAAAGGCAGCTGTGATGCCCTCTCCCATGAGAAAAAGTTGAAGTGGTTTAACACTCCACCAGCCCTCAAGCTCTTAACATTCCTCTCAACCTAAGGTTTGTAAAAGAAGCCTAGAGGTAGGAAATTAACATTGGAATGGGCCTGTCTTCTGTCTGATCCCTGCCAAAGTACACCCAGCACCTTGGTGTGATGTTTAAGAGATATTGTGATACGATTGTACACATTTGAGCATTTTCAAGCAATGTTGTTGACTTGAACCTCCAACCTTGGCACCGATAAAGTAATGCTCTAATAATTCAGCTAGGAGGTCTCCTTTTTATAAGCACTGCTTTTTGCTTTATGACATAGGTGTGGAATGTGTAATGGGTAAAGATTCCTCTGGGAATGGCAGTTTGGATTAACTGTCATTCATTCAAATACTTTATTTCAGCGTAATGCCATAGAAGTCAGGTAGCAGAGAACACAATACAATAAAATACACAACTACTTAAAAAGGAAAGCAAACGATGTATAGCAGTGTAATTTAAAATTCCAATATATCATGCTCTAAAAAGTGCAATTGCATAACATGGCACAGATTCACATCCCCAATGTTTCCTAATGAAGTAGCAGTAGTCACATTACAGTTTCATGTTTTACAATTCAGTTACAAGATTTTTTTGTCAGGGAAGGAGCTTCAATAGTGCAGATATTTTCAACTAAGGTCTGTAAACATATTTCACAACTTCAAATACATTGGGTACATCATCAGACCTTCTGCATGCAGAGTGACATTACTGTGCTTGTTGACATGATGCCAAATCTCAAAAATCTTGGTTTCAGAGGCAGAACTCTATATGAAAGATACACGGGACATGCTAAGAGTAAATGCTCAAATTACTTGATTCTATCCCGGCAGTATGCAATTTGTTTTGATTCAGCGGCATTCTATGCCTTCCGTATTACTGCCACTGGTAGGTCACTGAACCTTGGTTTAGCGTACAATGAATGCAGTAACACAGGCTTCATAAAGTCCAGGTATGGTTAATATCCCCTACTGCTCCTGTTCTCTTAGTATGTTGTCATGGCTGAGGAGGTTAATGCAGTTCTCAAACAATCATGATCTCTTTTCTGCCAGCACTCTACTTTAAGCACACCACCCCAGGCTGCCCCAGAATACCTATAACAGCCTCTCTGAACCTATGCAGCTCTGCTCTACTCAACAGTATCATCCACTATCAAACATGTGCGAGGGTCGCAATGTACCCTACAGCAGGTAGTCCTGTTTCTTAATTGATTATGATTGTGGATCCTCCATTTGGAATCCTTACATTCTTTTTAAAGAAGACAATCTCAATTTTCCCAAGCTTGCTACATTTCGAGTAACCCAAAGCTCGGCGCAATACAATGAAACCTGCCTAGCTTGGGCCTTGTACACTTGTAAAAGAGGGCACATTGTGCCATCTCCATAGTCATAAGAGAACTTGCAAATAGCACCACTATATCTTGAAAGTGTTGTTCGGCCTTGGCCATTTGTAGGTCCAATCTACAGGAGACCGCAAATCGGCAAATCTACAGAAGGCAGCAAAAGGTTGTCATGGGGTACTGTATCAAACGCAGCATGTAGATCAACAAGCAATCTAAACAGTTTCACTTTTATTTAGCTCAACATACGTATCTAATATTAGCTGTAGTCCTAAACATTGATCTAACATACTATTCGCATCTCTGAATCCAACCTGTTGGCAATCAATGATGTCCAGGGAGGCAGCCCATTTCTTTAAATGACCTAAAATTACCTTCACAAATATGTGTCTAGTCGAATCAAGTAGGGAAATTGGCCTTTAATTACACAGTGACTCACAACTGCCCTTTTTATATAAAGTAACTATCTCTGCACTGGTCCAAGAATTGGGAGCCACATTCTCCTTGGTTACTGCATTAAATAACACAATAAGGTACAGGGCCCAAATCTGAGCTTCTAATTTAAATAAATCCACCTGGTATCTTATCATATCCTGTAGCCTTATTTGTCTTCTGCGAGAGAATAACTGTCTTATTTCAGTAAGGATAAAGTTAATGGGGACTGTACTTGGGGGTGGGGGGCGGGTTCTGCCACTGTATTAGGAAACATTTTCTACCCAGCATGCAGGACTGATACTCCCATGAATAACATTTTCAGGGGCCTCATGGTATGCAGTGATAAGCTTCCAAAACCTGTCAGAGTCACTGCTCTTGGCTGCTATAATTATTTCCTCCCATTGGGTAGTCTCATATTTCTTCTTTTTCATAGCTATCTAGCTTGACCAAGAGCACTCCTCCCTACAGTACTCAAGTATTTTGTGACTTCAATCAACATTCTTTTGGCTTCTCTACAAACCTTATTGTACCATGGAGTATGTTTAATAACTGCTTTCCTAATAGACCTATTTGGAGCAGTCACATGATCTCTTCTGAAAGTAGACATCTGATTGAACAATTCAAGGACTTCAAGGCCAGAGATAGTATGGTTACCTAACACCCTTCCCAAGGGTTCTAGCAGGTCAGTGTATATGTGTGATAGGGCATAGCCCAGGCATAGATTTGTCGATTTCACAGACTTTCTTGCTTGCCAGACTATTTTTTTATTTGTTTATTTGATTTAATTGAAAAACTATTTTTACAAAAACTTTAAATCCTTATTCCCTTATTTACTAAGTATTGGCCGCCTTGTCTTTTCCAACCAATTTATACTGTCGAAATATCCCCGATCTTCACTTAGCAGTCTTTGGTATGTTTCTTCTGTTTCTTTTACATATCATTGTCTTATGGAGTATAAGTGTCACGGCAATCACCCACGAGGTCTTCTCTCCGCTCATTATGATTTTCCACCAGTCTTCTTCATCTAGTGTTTGCATCTTTAAGAGATGATGTTTCAGGTAGATTGATCTCAGGAATGTTGTTTCTGGACAAGAAAACAGCAGATGCTTCAATCTCTTTTTCATCCTTGCAGTGTCGGCATTTGTTTGATGACGATTGACCTCTTATGGCCTGTACCTCATTTGTAGATAACAGGTTTAAACATGCCCTCAGAAAGTTGTTTCGTAAGACTTAACTGGGGAACTTTTTCATGTATTCTGGCAAGTTGTTCACCTTTTTCCTATTTTCCAGAATGTTAGTTGTCATTTTGTTCCGGAGGGCCTTGTACAGTGTATTTATCCAATTGCTTTCCTCCAGTTTCTTTTTAACCTTATTTGGGTTATTCATTAGTTCCTCCTCTGTGCTTGAGATAGATGTCTTTCAAGAGAATTTGGTTTCTCTTTTGCCACTCTTTCAACATTCGGTTTTGCCCACATTTGATTTCTGTATTAACGATATCCAGAATTTTTGGTCCGGTCCAGAGGAGCATTTTTCTGTATAACATCAGACCGTTCCTGTCATGACCTACAGAACACACCCCTTTTGGGCTTCCTGGTCCTTGTCTCAATGGGGTTTACACTCCCTTGTACTCCCAACATGGCCGTCCACTGTAAAAAAAACACCTTCCTCGCTCTACACGTTGGACATAGCGTGTTCTATTAATAGACCACGCCTCCCGCAGCTTCGCGCATCTCAATGCTATTGCGAAGTAGCGACCAGACGTGTGCTCCGTAGCTCGCAATATTGTTTTCCTTGGTTCTTTCCCAGCCAACCCCATTCCTAGTCCCTTTCCTTCCTTTCTTGATTCCTGGACTCGTGTGCTGAGTAGCGCACTCTGTAAATTTCACGGATTCCTGGATCTTTGCATCCCGGAACTTTGAACGCACGCTGGAGTTGGAAGAGACTCGTGCAGCCTTATTCAAGACCTGATCCATCCGCAAGAAGGCATCAACTAAGAAATCCAGCAAACATAGAACTCAGGTGAGAAGGGGGGAACTCCTTGACAGTTTGAGACACCACCCGACCAAACTCGATATGGGCATGGAAGCGGCCGTCCAGGACCTGATACGTGGCATGCAAGCGCTATCAACTGAGGTGCAGAATCTAAAGGCAGACAACGCTGCTCTCAAACAATTAGTTCTATCCCGTGATTCTGCCACAAAAGAAAGTGTGTTGCTGGGCGGCATAGTGAACAAATACGATGGGTCGGCAAAAATCCTTCGCGGATTCCTGGATTCATGTTTGGTCCACTTTACTTTTAAGCCCTACTACTTATCGAATCCCAGGGCTAAGGTGGGGTTCATAATTTCCCACCTTTGAGGAAACGCCTTAACCTGGGCTATGCCCCTCGTTAATTCCGGCGATGCTCTCCTAGATGACTATGATGGGTTCATACAAGCCGAGGTCTATAGTGCCCAGGAACGCCTGTTAGACTTTCAGCAAGGATCCCGGGATATGCTCACCTATGTTACCCGATTCAAGCAATTAGTCAAGGAAGCTGATTGGTCCCCTGAGGCGAGTTTTACCCTTTTCAGGAGAGGACTGAATGAGGAGATTAAGGATGAGTTGGCCAGAGTGGCTCTCCCAAACTCATTCCAGGCACTAATGGACCTTGCCATGCAAATAGATTTCCGTATCCAGGAAAGGAAGGCAGAGAATAAGAAATCCAGAGGTAATCTTCCGAAAGTGTCCTTTGAGAGTACCACCAAGACGGACACAAACCCAGGCTCAGTCTCTGAACCAGAACCCATGCAGATAGGAGCCTTCCATGGACCTATATCCCCTCAAGAAAGGATGAGAAGGATTCATACGGGGTTGTGCATGTATTGTGCCTCAGACAAACACTTGGGTAGGGAGTGTCCTCTAGCCCCACCTCGGCGTTCAGGAAACGCCAGCTCCCGATCCTAGATGGAGCAGAGCTTCGGGAGAGAGATGTTTGCTGCACATCAATTCCATCCTTGAACTCTCCTGGACAAAACCATTTGGTGATACAGGCTTTCCTGTCACCCTCCAAGAATAAGACCTATCCCATTCTGGCCTTGGTAGACTGCAGAGCTATAGGAATTTTCAATGATCAAGACTGGGTTGTTAGTCATCATATTCCATACGAGACACGAAGCACCATGCAGCCGGTGGAAGCAATCGACGGAAGACCCCTCACTTTAGGACCCATAAGCCTGCAGATAAAAGAGATCCAGCTTTATATAAACCATCACCAAGAATGGATTATATTCAACATCATTAAATCAGCTCATTACCCCATGTATTGGGTATGCCCTGGTTACAGAAGCACAATCCATGTATCAATTGGACAGCAGGATCACTATTCCTAGCCTCAGAGTTTTGTATGGCCCACTGTCTATTCCGGGATCCCTTCTCGACACCCCCTAAAGAACAACCAAGAGACCAGCAAACACCACTCATGGTTACCAAGATCATTCAAGTCCCAGAGGCCTATCAGGGAAATTCTCATGTATTTTCAACTGCCATAGTCCAGGCCTTACCTCCTCACAGACCTGAAGACTGCGCCATAGATACAGACCCCTCAGCAGTGATTCCCTTCGGCAGAATGTTCATCCTTTCCGAACCAGAGAAAAAGGCCCTCTGAGAATACCTGGATACCAACCTTGAAAACGGCACCATAAGACCCTCAAAATCTCCAGCGGGTGCTTCGTTGTCCTTTGTTCCCAAGAAGGACACCAAGGAACTCAGACCTTGCCTCGACTATCGTGGCTTAAATCAATGCACCCTCAAAGATCGGTACCCACTGCCCCTGATCTCGGATATCCTGAAATCTGTGAGAGGCGCCGTAATATTCACGAAGTTAGATCTCCGGGGTGCCTATCATTTGATCCGTGTCCGGGAAGGAGACGAATGGAAAACAACCTTTAGAACACCCTTTGGTCACTATGAATATCTAGTTATGCCCTTTGGACTAGCTAATGCCCCCGCAGTTTTTCAACGTTTTATGGATAGGTTGTTTTCTGACATGTTATTCCTCTTCGTCATTGTCTATCTGGACGACATATTGATCTTTTCCAAGGATCCTCTAAAGCATGAATAACATGTAAAGGCAGTATTACAACGACTCTGTGAACAGAAACTTTTAGCCAAACCCGAAAAATGCTTGTTTCACGTTACTTCTGTTCACTACCTAGGATTCATCCTTAGCCCAGAAGGAATTGGTATGGATCCTTCAAAGGTAAAGGCCATACTGGCATGGCCCGCTCCCACCTCTGTGAAACAAGTTCAATCTTTCCTGGGGCTTGCCAACTTCTACCGGAAGTTCATTTCTACCTTTTCTGAGATCGTTCAGCCAATCATTGCTCTCTTGAAGAAAGACACCCCCTTTATCTGGTCTACACCGCAAGATAAGGCATTCCAACGTTTAAAGGCAAAGTTCATGTAAGCCCCCATCTGGCCCAACCCGACATAAATCGGCCATTCCTAGTGGAAATGGATGCCTATAACTACGCCATAGGAGCGGGCTTGAAGCAGGAACTTGAGGATAAACTGGAACACCCCATTGCTTACCTTTCACGAACCATGACTCCCAGTGAGACACATTACTCCTTCCTGGAAAAGGAACTGTTAGCCATCCGCCAAGCCTTCACTGAATGGCGACATCTACTTCTGGGTGCTAGATATCCAGTTCAGGTCCGCACGGACCATCGGAATCTTCAAATTCTACAGTCATTGGAGTGTAGGAACAGTCGTCAGGTGCGTTGGGCGGACTTCTTTGCCCAGTACCAGTTCCACATCACTCATGTTCCTGGATCACAAAACCTGATTGCTGATGCCTTATCTCGACGTCCTGACTATCTAGCTACTGAAGATAGGGCCTATCCTAAGATGTTTCCCCGCACGATCTTTGTAGCTCAAGCAGTCAAGCTCCTGGAAGATATTCGAGTGCAAACCCAATCCTCTGACCTCTGGAAGGATATTTCAAGGAAGAATCCTTGGAACCTAAGAGTTAAGGAGGGATATTTATTCAAGGACAATGCACTGGTCATTCCTACACAGAAATTACAACAAAGAATAATAAACCTCTTTCATGATAGCCTTCACTCTGGACATCGTGGCATAACCAACACCCTCCGTCTCATACAAAGACAGTTTTGGTGGCCTGGAATGAAGACCAACGTACAGCAGTACATCAAAGCTTGTACTATCTGTAGTCAAAATAAACATGATAACAAGAGACTGGCAGGTCCTCTACTGCAACCTACACTGCCAACAAGGCCATGGGAATTCATTGCTACAGACTTCATTGTGGAATTACCACCTTCCCAAGGATACACGACCATCATGGTTACCATAGACTTGTTCACTCATATGGCTCATTTTACACCCCTGTGTAAGCTACCATCCTCGTCCAAGCTTGCTGGAATCTTCCTGGAACACATATTCCGTTTGCATGGACTTCCTTCCAAGATCATATCTGATCGAGGACCTCAATACGTCTCTCAATTCTGGAAACATCTGTGTCGCATTTTGGGAATCCAACGCGCCCTCTCATCTGGTTATCATCCCCAAACCAATGGGGCCACAGAACATGCTAATCAGACCCTGGAGCAGTATCTTCGATGTTTCACCACCAGGGTTCAGGATGACTGGTCGCTCCTGATACCCATGGCTGAATTTGCCTACAACAATTCCGATCATTCAGCACTTAAGACCAGTCCCTTTTATTGTAGCCAAGGTTTCCATCCATCGGTTCTACCCTCTGTTCTCCCTCATCCTACACCAGTACCTACTGTCGACTCCTGGATAGAAACCCTCATCAACATACACCAGGAGGCCAAAGAAAACTTAGAGAGGGCCAGAACACAGACTAAGAGGTATGAGGATTCCAAAAGAAGACCAGGTCCTTTTTATGCAATTGGTGATCAAGTCTGGTTGTCCTCGAAATTACTACCCCGACATCTACGGCCAAACAAGTTGGCCCCTCGGTACTATGGTCCATTTCCCATCAAGGAAATTATCAATCCAGTTTCATACCGGATCAGACTACCAGACTCCTGGAAGAAAATCCACCCAGTATTTCACACATCCTTATTAAAACCCTACACCCAATCCTCCCGGAAATCCTGCTGACCTCCTCCTCTGCTGGTCGACAACCAATTGGAATATGAAGTATCCCGAATATGTTACTCCAGGTATAAACGGGGTCAGCTTCAATACCTGGTTGAATGGAAAGGATATCCTCCTAGTGAAAGAACCTGGGAACCACTTTCTAATCTCAAGGCCCCTCGACTGCTCAGAAGATTTCACCTTATAAACCTCGGCAAACCCGAAAGAACGGGTCTTCAGAGGAGGCATGCTGTCATGACCTACAGAACACGCCCCTTTTGGACTTCCTGGTCCTTGTCTCAACGGGGCTTACACTCCCTTGTACTCCCAACATGGCCGTCCACTGTGAAACACCTTCCTCACTCTACACATTGGACGTAGCGTGTTCTATTAATAGACCACGCCTCCGCGTCTCCGCGCGTCTCAATGCTATTGTGAAGTAGCGATCAGACGTGTGCTCCGTGGCTTGCAGTGTTGTTTTCCTTGGTTCTTTCCCAGCCAACCCCATTCCTAGTCCCTTTCCTTCCTTTCTTGATTCCTGGACTCGTGTGCTGAGTAGCGCACTCTGTAAATTGCCTGGATTCCTGGATCTTTGCATCCCGGAACTTTGAACGCATGCTGGAGTCAGAAGAGACTGGTGCAGCCTTATTCAAGACCCGATCCGTCCGCAAGAAGGCATCGACCAAGAAATCCAGCAAATATCGATCTCAGGTGAGAAGGGGGAACTCCTTGACAGTTCCTTTCAAAAACCACCTTAAGTGACGTCAAAGACATTTCTCTCCTAATCGATGCCATAGAAGTTGATTTTGGTAAATTCAGGACTTGCCTCTGATATAGGCCTTCTAGTTGCTGCCATATCTTTACAGGCATATTAGTCAGGGCTTCTGTTCCATATAACAATGACAAAATTACTTTTGTCCTGTAGAAGTTTATAGTGGGTATTAAGGAATTCTTTGCATCGCCGTTCCTAGGCGGTTGCTGCTCAGAGTGACTCCCAAGTACTTTAATTCTTTCACTGTTTCTATCGGTTTGCCATCTAGGAACCAGTTTAATTTTTAGTTTCTTTTTGATGATTTTTCCAGGATCATTATTTTGGACATCTCTTTGTTCATTTACAGGTCGTTATTTTTTATATACGCAGATAGGTTGTACAGTTGGCATTTTAAGCCAATTGCTGTTTGATCTAAAAGGATCAAATTGTCTGCGTATAATAATCATGTTATTATCGAATCACCAAGGATTGGAGGGAATGATCTAATCTTCTTCTCCTCATTCTGGAAATCTCCCACGTATGCAATAAACAAGGCAGGGGCCAGTGAACAGCCTTGATTTACTCCTCGTTCTGTTGGAATCTCAGAGGATAAGGTTCCACCCTGGTTTAGTTGTACTCTCATTGTTGTATCCGAGTACAGTGCTTGGACTGGGTCCAAGATGGATTTTGGACATTTCCAGGTAGTCAACATCTTCCATAGGGTTTCACAATTGACCTGCCAGACTATTTCAATTGGCCCACTTCTTCCTAAATGTCATCCTGATGCTATGTAGTCACTCTATTTACCAGTTCTACCACCACTGCGTGATGATTACTTTCGTTCCTTGGGATAACCTCAATTTTATCACCTGGGCCCAGTCCTGGATATTAATCATTATATAATCAATATGAGTTGAACCCTCCCTCGCCACAAAGGTGGGTTTAGGGGGTATATCGTCCAGACTCCTCCTATTTCAGGCTCTAAGGCTTTAGAATTTAACCATGAACGCACAATCTGAAGGGCATGTTTATTCTACAGCTCTGGGCATTCCGCGGCCAAGTCGGGTATGTCCCAAACTTGGACCTCAATTTCCAACAAACTGTTGAGCGCAAGAGTTTAAATTTAAAATTCTGATTGCCCAATAGAATTACAGTTGGTTTAATAGTGTGGTTTGATTCCCAAGATGTAGTTTGGATATTTAATAATAAAATGGTTTTAGTTCCATTCCCCATCACCAACCTATTATATAAGTTAAATAACAACAGATTGCATTCCGCTGCATAGTTTAATGTGGAACTGTTGGAAATCTCCAGACTCACATTCTTTCTTAGTAATGTAGTCAATGATTGTGGAATCAATCCCAGTTAAAAGACCCCCACTTGGCCTTCCTCCGGATCCCTGCTAGCAAATCATTTGTATAGTGCATAGCCCTGCAACGTGCAGTTCAAAGTTGTCCAGGTCTCCTGTGAACAAATGATATGATGCTGCCTAATTACATTGAGCCAATCGTTATCGAGTAGATATTTCCTCAGACCAGAAATATTCCATGAAAGCATACACATTTTATCTAAAACTGGGGCACCTCCACACCCCAGCTAGAGACCTCTGTCATTAGGAGGGGGGCTCCCTGTAAGCCATTCAACATCCTCCATGCCTATGGCCACTCCAGGGACTCCCAGTGGCCTCCTGCCACTGCTTGGTGCACATGAGGGCTTACTAGGATACTTAATCCTTTGGGTGGTAATGTTCTTAATTCAAGGCCACATACTCCCTCTCCCCATAACCCATTTGTGAACGTAACACTGATATTGTTGGAGCCACAGGGGATGTGAGCACAATCAATAATATGCTCTCTTATTATTGAACAATTTCTGAGTGACCTTAGCCAATGAACTATTTTATTTATAAGGGTATCTTTGGATTCTATTTGGTCTTTATTTAACTTCGAGACAATTTGACAAGGAGATAGTGCACAGAGGCTTGTTTGTAGGCCCCTGCATACGTTCTCGTATAGATGTTCATACAGAAAGGGCTTCCAATTGATACATAATGGTGTCATTTTCTCTTGATGATGGACAATAACATTATTAAACCTTAGTTTTAGTGCCCAGCTTGACATTCTGTTATTTGCAATGATATTTTTAGTCTGCATGTTATTAAAAGGGTCAATCAGTTTTGCCCGAGTTGCGAAGCTAACACGGAATACGTCAAGCCCAGTCTGAGTGCTAATCGACATACCCGTAAATTTGTTTAAGTTTGCTTAATTTAACTAACAATGGTTAGAGGGCATTTTTCATCTATACTACCTCTGTGTGCACCTTATTCAAAATGTCCAACAGCTCCTTTACAACCAGCTTTATCTCTTCTATGTCCATCCCCCATAACATGAATACAATGATTCATCCTATGTTCTATATAGTCACTCGGCTCCATAGCAATCTGGGTTACAGGTTCTAACAAAGCTACATTTGGCATAACCATACCTGAATTCCTATTTGATATGTTACTCTAAATTGGGCGCTTGGGGCAAAGATCTCGAGAATACTGGGGCATTATATTGTAAGTATGAGCATCCACTATCTGCTCTATCATTCCTACTGGACACAATCCCATTCGTTTCCACTGGGATGGAGTACTGCCCCCCACCACATGATCACTCAGTTTAGGGATTTTAGAAAAGATGAAGTTTATCTTTCAATCTTGCTGGCGAGATTGTGGAATTATCCCCCATTCCTCTTGCCAGAGGCAACCTCCTTGGCTTTGATGCTTACATTTGCTGAATTAACAGAAAGGGTGGCCACATCCTTCTGGGAGGAAGGAGGATGCATACAAATCTATACAAATAATCCATTCTGATACTAACTACACAGTTATGGAGAAACATTAGTACTAAGGGCCTTGAAATCTCGAGGATACTGGGACATTATATTGCAAGTATTTGCATCCACTATCCACTCTATCATTCCTGCAGGGCACATTCCCATGCGTTTCCACTGGGATGGAGTACTTTCTCTCCCCTAATTGATCGCCCAGTTTAGTGATTTGAAAAGGGTGAAGTTCGTTGTTCAATCTTTCATAGTGGAATTGTGTGATTGCCCCCACCCCATAGCCTCACTAAAGTGCTAGCAGTGCTATAAAGCGCTAGTGGTTACTTAAAATAATAAAAGGTGCTAATACAATAATATATATATACAACTATTTCCTATTCCCTGAGCAAATAATCGGTAAGTAATACACAAAACTAAAACTATTAGTAGCTATTAATTAGTATGCTGTGACAACACAAGGAATAATAGGGGAGTTTAATTAAAAGACACCTCAGGAACCCTTCCCTGGTTTGCACAAAAAATACACAAAATCCCCATTAAATACCTAATTTACTACACGAGATAAGATTAAAAATATGTAATACTACAGTGCTAAAAACTATTTAAAAAAGCAGAATATGCAATGCAAAAAAGAATAAAATGTACTAAAATGCTGCAATGCAAACTGAATAGCTGTTTGGTATGGTGACTTAAAATTGAAAGTCAAACGAGGGTGCAATTGTGTACAACGTTACTCAAACTATATGACACAATACAAACTTATGAAGCAGTGACATCTTCAATTATAGTTTAAGGGTTTCATGCATAATCAGCAAGGTCTAGGCACAGGGAACGCCCGACAGCTTAAGGGGAGACCAGAGTCAGACCCCCCCATTCCGTGCCGCCCGTATGCCGCCTCTATAACTCAAGTTGTTTGTAGACTTCTAATTCTTCCAACTCCCATCACTTATAAATGAGGAAGGCAAAGGGCACCCCATCTTAAGTGCAGGTTGTCAAAAACTATCAAATATTCTGTGTGTAGCCGTTATGTCCAAATCAGCTAACAGCCGAACAAGAAAAAAAAGTCTATGAGATAATCCAACAAAACAAAAGGGCGACTCAACAGACGTCGACCTACTCACTTTGGCCTGCAACACCAACTGCTGTACAGCAGCCCTCCTTTCATGCACCACTTATGTTCTCAAGGGCACAGCGTAGTGACATAGCTCCCTTGCCGCCTGCAGCCGGACAGAACTAAGAGCTGCACGGCTCCATTAGACATGGCAGGGGTGCAAGGGTGGCCTGCCATGGATTTTGAACTCTTCCTCTTCCTCATGGGGCAGGGACTCCAGACCCAGAGTAACAGCAAGGCATTGATTAGAAAACACAGGGCTGGGTAGCGCTAACAACAGTGCAAGGCACTTAGATGTGGCGGGCTTCACTGCAAGGGAGTCCCTCCATGGATTTTGAACTCTTCCTCACAGGTCGAGGCCGCCAGACCCAGAGTGACAAGGCACAGCACAGCAAACACCTGGCTGGCGAGTATTAACAGCAGTGTTGCACCCTTATGTGCAGCACGCTGTGCCGCAAGGGTGGCCCAGTTTGGATTTTGAACTATACCTCTACTTCACTGGGCGGGGCCTTCAGACCCAGAGTGACAGCAAGGCATGGCACAGCAACCACAAGGCTGGGCAGCCCTAACAGCAGTGCGGCACCCTTGGATGCAATGGGTTTCTGATTAACGTAAGCCCTTCCCCATCTCAGAGTCAGTTCTAATGGAAAAAAATATAAAACAATATTTTATAACAGTAAAAAACATTAGTACCCGGCGAAGGTCAACCAGAATTTAACAAACATTCTGATTGGCCCTCGCTGGGGCATTACCCAACCGGGAATCCCTCAGCCGGGATTCCTTGCCATTGTTCCCAGCGGGGGGCGTGGCAGCCTCGCAGCCAATGAGGAGGCTCGAAATGGAGCCATCCCCGCTCGAGGCTCCACACGGCTGGAGGCTGCCACCCTCCACCGCCGGGGATTCAGGTGTTTTGTTTTTTTCCCTCCCGCCTCCCCTGCAAACTATAACTATGGGTCCCGGGGCATTACCTATTTTTCCTCACAATGTAAGGAGAACTGTACCATTTTGAGTATTTTCCAGTAACTTCATATACTTAAAACTGAAATGATAAGGCCATCCTTTAACCATTCAGATAGGAAGTGTTGCTTCAAAAAGCACAGCTGTTGCATTATGACACACCTGTCAAAGGTGTAATGGGTGAAGATGCCTCTGGGAACTAGAAATGAAATTTCAGATTAACATAGACACTTCTCTATTTTAGAGCCAATTCTAATGGAAATAGATATAAAGCAGTATTGTATAACAGTAAAAACGAAGATGTTACCTTTCTCCTCCCAATGTAAGGTGCACGTACGAATACAGGAATTTACTAGCCAAATAATGGACTTCAACCTGCAATTTAACCACTGGTAAACCCATGCTCTAACCATTCAGACAGGAGCTCGCTCTGCAGATGGTACTGCTTTTTGCATTATGACATAGCTGTGAAACATGTAATGGGTGAAGATGCCTTTGAGAACTAGCAATGGCGGTTCGGATAACATAGGTGCTTTCCTATCTCAGAGCATCAGCAATAGAAATAAGTATATAAAACAATATTTTACAACTGTATAAATTAAAACATGTTCCTCCCACTGCACAGTACCCATTTTAGCAATTGCAAGTCAATGTGGGGACTTAAACTTGTAACCATTAAACCCATGCTCTAACCATTCAGCTAAGGGGGTTTCATCAGAAAGCACTCCATTTGGGATAAACACATTTCCTGGTCTCTCATTCTCTCTGAGACAGATTTCATGAAAATAAATATAATACAATATATATAACAGTGAAAAAATGTTTACGTTCCCCTTCACCTGCACAGATCAAATTATCATTTTTATTATTTGTATTCCAACAAATGGACTTGAAGTTGTAACCTTGCCATTAAAATACACCATTCCTCTGGGACTCCCCGCAGAAGAATTGCTGTTTGTATTATGACATGGCGGTCAACGGTGTAATGGATGAAGATGAATATGGGCAAGAGCAATGTCAGTTGAGATAAACAAATATGCTGGACGAGAAAAATATATTTTTCATAACTGAAAATATACATATATATAAACAAATGTCACAGATTTTCTGCCAGTACACAGCACAGTATATCAGTTTGAGGATTTTCATGATAACACATTGCACTAACAGCAGAAGCAGTGGGTCTCCTTTTAGAAGCCATAGATCTTTGCATTATGAAATTGCAGTCGAAGGTGTAATGAATGAAGATGCATCTGGAAACTAGCTGTGTTGGTTAGGATAAACATGTTTGCTGGTCTTTGTTTCTGAGGCATTTGTGATGGAAATTAAGAAAAAACTATATTTGTAAAACAATTAAATAAAACATAAAAGTTGCTCATTTCTTCCCGGTGGACACCTCAACCTATCAGTTTCAGTATTTGCATGCCAATGAGATAACTTGAACACGCCATCTTATCATTGATAAGCCCATGCGCTAACCTCTGAACCAGTGTGTTTCACTTCAACAAGCATAGCTTTTAGGATTATGACATGGAGGTCAACGGTTCAATGGATGAAGATGCTTCTGAGAACTACCAATGCTGTTGCGATAAACAAAAGTGATGGTCTCTCTTTCTCTGAGCCATCTGTAATGGAAATAAGGGTGAAACAATATTTTAATAATAGCATTAAAATGTTATCTATGTTCTCCCAACACACAGATTAATACACTAGTTTGAGTATTTTCTTGCAAAGAGAGGACTTGAAACTGCAACTATGCTGTTGTTTACCCCACACTCTAACCTCTGGGCTGCTTGGTATTCCCATAGAATGTATATGTGTTTACATTATGACATGGCGGTCAAAGGTGTAATGGATGAAGATATATCTGGGAACTAGCAATGGTGGTTGGGATAAACATGTCGCTGTTCATTTTCTCTGAGCAATTTGTAGTCGATATAACAATCAGAAAACATTACAAATGGACATGTTTGTATCACTTCTCTTACAAGGCTTAGCTCAACCTACCAGATAGAATGCTTTCATGCCAATGAAGGAACTTGACATTGAAATGTTGCCATTTGAAAAACAACACTCTAAACTCTGAGACACTAGGTGACACTTCAGAAAGCATAGCTTTTTACAGGTGTCCAGTCATAATTTCGAAAACATAATTTCGAAAGTCAAAAAAGTCGAATCAAAAATGTCGAAAAAAAAAATGTCGAATTGTTTTTTTTTTTGATATTTTTTTTTGGGCTCTAGTTTCTGTGAAAAAAATAGGTAAAAATAAAAAAAAGGGGGGTTGGGGGGGAACCCCCCCATTTCGAAAAAAAAACGTCATTAAAAAAAAATTCGACATTTTTTTTTTCGACGTTTTTTTTTCGACTTTTTGACTTTCGAATATTTTGTATTCGAAATTATGTCTATGAACCCTTTTTACATAATAACATTGTGGGGCAAAGGTGTGATGGATGAAAACGCTTATAAGAACTTGCAATGACAGTTGCGATAAACAAAGGTGCTCTTCTCTCTCTTTGAGCCATTTGCTACAGAAATAAAGATAAAACAATATTTTTATAACAGTAAAATAATATTTAAAAAAATAAACGTTTTACTATGTTTGCCCACCACACAGGGCAGCCTATACGTGTTGGTATTTTCATGATGATGAGAGGACTTTAAGCTACTACCTTGCCATGGGTAAATCCATGCTCTAATATCTGATCCATTGGGCAACCCTTCAAAAATCACAACGTGTTGCATTATAATGTGGGGTCAATGGTGTAATGGATTAAGATGTTATTCTATGTTAGGTAATTGATACAGCGCTAAAGCCCTTAGGCATCCAGGTTCTATCCCTACATAGACATTCAAGATAGTCCAAGAATAGTCTGGAGTTCCTATCCTACACAAAAAGCCTGATTTTCACGCTTTTCCTGAACACCAGGTGGTTTTCCTCCTTTCACATGCACTCAGGCAATTCATTCCATGCCTGCACTGCCAAGACCGGGAAGGAGCGTCCTTTTCCCTGTGCTCTTCTTATGCAATCTATTTTCAGAAGAGGAGCTTTTCCTGAGTGCAGATTCCGTGTGGGTCGATGTACTGTCAGACTGTCCCTAAGGTACTGAGGGGCAATTCCCAGAATACATTCATGGGCCACAGTCAGTATCTTAAAGGCAACTCTGGCTGCCACCGGTAGCCATTGTCGCTCTTTCCTGGCAGCAGATATTGGGTCTTTCCTTGTCAGATTAAAAAAAATATAGACAGTTGCATTCAGGGTCTTTTGTAGGGTTTCTATGGATGTTTTACTCCATACTCCCAATAGGGATTTACAGTAAACCAACTGCGAAAGAATAACTGCTCTGGCCAACTTGGCACAGCTTTATTCTGTAATCATTGGTCTATTTAGCCTTAAGATTACTAAGTGGTAATTGGTATTTTGGATAATTCCTTGGACCTGGGCATCAGCGTTCAGGCCTGCATCCATGTATACCCCAAGAGTTTTAACCTTGGCCACTAATGAGATTAGGCTCCTCTCTATAGTGAAGCCACCATATAACTGACTCAACTTTTCTCTTGCTTGTCTGGATCCATAGATCATTAACTCCATTTTGGCCGTGTTCAAACATAACCAATTTTTCGACATCTAGTTCTTGATTTCCTGGTATATGTTTGTGAGTTTCTCTTGATCCTCTGAATAGTTTCCATTTAGCTCCATGGTGAGCTGAAAGTCATCAGCATAGTTGGAGAAAAGAAATCCTAATCTCTCCAACACCAGACATAGGGGCTGTATTACACAGCCACATTAGTGGCTGTGCAGTTATGGTTAGGTTCCTGTTTCCATGGGTGGTTTATAACTTTGTTGTCCCTGGACGAATCCTTACCAGACTTTGCAAAAGAAAGTATATGGGTCACTGATTTTTTTTGCAAAGTTTGGTGAGGTTTGGTCCAGGGGGTGCAAAGTTATAAAGGGGGTCCCAAAACGTATTTTTTCCCATAGAGTGAATGGGGAAAAAACTTTGCTCATGCCTACAGTCCAAACCGGCGGACGGATTTTCACCAAATGTGCGGCAGGAGCAGCGGCTTGGTCCCGAAAGCGTGCTTTTGCAAATTTGGTGACAATCCATCCAGTAGTTTTTTTAAAATGACCAAAAAGTAGGTCACAAACAATTAGTGATATCTATGTTCGGTCTACGGACACACTTCCCTGTTTGTTCCGCGGACAGGGTCCTGATTGGCTAATCAGCTTGCGTCATGTCCGCCGACATGCAACGTGTTTGCTGATTGGATGGTGAAGAGCGTGAAGTGCGTCAGATTTTTGGAAACGCCCACCATCTTGGATTCGTGGACATCCGCGGACAGCGCAGTGAAACTTGGTGGAAAAATACTATTTAGTAAAGTGTGTTGGTCTGTAAGACTGGGGAAGGTGGGGGAGTAAGAGATGGGTTAAATGTTGTATTTATTTAGGTGGCAGGCACCCCTGTTGTGTTCATTCTGACCGCGGACAACACGGGTGTCCTGAAATGTTCGTAAATAAACTAAATGGGGGTGTCCTGAGGACGCTACACCTGTCCGTTCTGTCCGTAGGCAAGTTGAAACTGCTCTAAGAACACATCAAGTGTCCTGGGATGTTCGTCAATAAACAAAATGGGGGTGTCCTGAGGACGCTATGCCTGTCCGGTGTGTTCGTAGGCAAGTTGAAATTGTTCTAAGAACACATTAAGTGTCCTGGGATGTTCGTAAATAAACAAAATGGGGGTGTTCTGAGGATGCTAGGCCTGTCCGTATTGTTCGCAAGCAAGCTGAAACTGTCCCAAGAAAACATGCGGTGTCCTGAAATGTTCATAAATAAATGAAATGGGTGTGTACTAAGGACGCTATGACTGTCCGTATTGTTAGCAGGCAAGTTGAAACTATTCTAAGAATACAGACGATGTCCTGGAATGTTCGTAAATAAACGAAATGGGGTGTCCTGAGGACGCTGTCCGTATTGTTGGTAGGCAAGTTGAAATTGTTCTAAGAACATGTGTCATGGGATGTTCATGAATAAACAAAATGGGGGTGTCCTGAGTACGCTATACCTGTCCGTACTGTTTGTAGGCAAGTTGAAATTGTTCTAAGAACACACACGGTGTCCTGAAATGTTCGTAAATAAATGAAATGGGGGTGTCCTGAGGACACTACGCCTCTACGTATGGTTCGTAGACAAGTTGAAACTGTTCTAAGAACACATCATGTGTCCTGGGATGTTCGTAAATAAACAAAATGGGGGTATACTGAGGACGCTATACCTGTCCGTACTGTTCGTAGGCAAGTTGAAACTGTTCTAAGAACACATCAAGTGTCCTGGGATGTTCGTCAATAAACAAAATGGGGGTGTCCTGATGACGCTATGCCTGTCCGTATTGTTTGTAGGCAAGCTGAAATTTTTCTAAGAACACATCAAGTGTCCTGGGATGTTCGTAAGTGAACAAAATGGGGGTCTTCTGAGGACGCTAGACCTGTCGTATTGTTCGCAAGCAAACTGAAACTGTCCTAAGAACAAACGCTGTGTCCTGAAATGTTCGTAAATAAACTAAATGGGTGTGTCCTAAGGACGCTATGACTGTCCGTATTGTTCACAGGCAAGTTGAAACTGTTCTAAGAATACAGACGGTGTCCTGAAATGTTTGTAAATAAACGAAATGGGGGTGTCCTGAGAATGCTGTCTGTATTGTTCATAGGCAAGTTGAAATTGTTGTAAGAACATGTGTCCTGGGATGTTCGTAAATAAACAAAATGGGGGTGTCCTGAGTATGCTATACCTGTCCATACTGTTCGTAGGCAAGTTGAAATTGTTCTAAGAACACATGCGGTGTCCTGAAATGTTCATAAATAAACTAAATGGGGGTGTCCTGAGGATGCTATGCCTGTCCGTATTGTTCGCAAGCAAACTGAAACGGTCCTAAGAACACACGCTGTGTCCTGAAATGTTTGTAAATAAACTAAATGGGTATGTCCTAAGGACGCTATGACTGTCCGTATTGTTCACAGGCAAGTTGAAACTGTTCTAAGAATACAGACGATGTACTGAAATGTTTGTAAATAAACGAAATGGGGGTGTCCTGAGGATGCTGTCTGTATTGTTCGTAGGCAAGTTGAAATTGTTGTAAGAACATGTGTCCTGGGATGTTCGTAAATAAACAAAATGGGGGTGTCCGTCCGTACTGTTTGTAGGCAAGTTGAAATTGTTCTAAGAACACACACGGTGTCCTGAAATGTTCGTAAATAAATGAAATGGGGGTGTCCTGAGGACACTACGCCTCTACGTATGGTTCGTAGACAAGTTGAAACTGTTCTAAGAACACATCATGTGTCCTGGGATGTTCGTCAATAAACAAAATGGGGGTGTCCTGATGACGCTATGCCTGTCCGTACTGTTCGTAGGCAAGTTGAAACTGTTCTAAGAACACATCAAGTGTCCTGGGATGTTCGTCAATAAACAAAATGGGGGTGTCCTGATGACGCTATGCCTGTCCGTACTGTTCGTAGGCAAGTTGAAACTGTTCTAAGAACACACGCTGTGTCCTGAAATGTTCGTAAATAAACTAAATGGGTATGTCCTAAGGACGCTATGACTGTCCGTATTGTTCACAGGCAAGTTGAAACTGTTCTAAGAATACAGACGGTGTCCTGAAATGTTTGTAAATAAACGAAATGGAGGTGTCCTGAGGATGCTGTCTGTATTGTTCGTTGGCAAGTTGAAATTGTTGTAAGAACATGTGTCCTGGGATGTTCGTAAATAAACAAAATGGGGGTGTCCTGAGTATGCTATACCTATCCGTAGTGTTCGTAGGCAAGTTGAAATTGTTCTAAGAACACATGCGGTGTCCTGAAATGTTCATAAATAAACTAAATGGGGGTGTCCTGAGGATGCTATGCCTGTCCGTATTGTTCGCAAGAAAACTGAAACTGTCCTAAGAACACACGCTGTGTCCTGAAATGTTCGTAAATAAACTAAATGGGTATGTCCTAAGGACGCTATGACTGTCCGTATTGTTCACAGGCAAGTTGAAACTGTTCTAAGAATACAGACGATGTCCTGAAATGTTTGTAAATAAACGAAAAGGGTGGTGTCCTGAGGATGCTCTCTGTATTGTTCGTAGGCAAGTTGAAATTGTTGTAAGAACATGTGTCCTGGGATGTTCGTAAATAAACAAAATGGGGGTGTCCTGAGTATGCTATACCTGCCCGTACTGTTTGTAGGCAAGTTGAAATTGTTCTAAGAACACACACGGTGTCCTGAAATGTTCGTAAATAAATGAAATGGGGGTGTCCTGAGGACACTACGCCTCTACGTATGGTTCGTAGACAAGTTGAAACTGTTCTAAGAACACATCATGTGTCCTGGGATGTTCGTAAATAAACAAAATGGGGGTGTCCTGAAGACGCTATACCTGTCCGTACTGTTCGTAGGCAAGTTGAAACTGTTCTAAGAACACATCAAGTGTCCTGGGATGTTCGTCAATAAACAAAATGGGGGTGTCCTGATGACGCTATGCCTGTCCGTATTGTTTGTAGGCAAGCTGAAATTGTTCTAAGAACACATCAAGTGTCCTGGGATGTTCGTAAGTAAACAAAATGGGGGTCTTCTGAGGACGCTAGACCTGTCGTATTGTTCGCAAGCAAACTGAAACTGTCCTAAGAACACACGCTGTGTCCTGAAATGTTCGTAAATAAACTAAATGGGTATGTCCTAAGGACGCTATGACTGTCCGTATTGTTCACAGGCAAGTTGAAACTGTTCTAAGAATACAGACGATGTCCTGAAATGTTTGTAAATAAACGAAATGGGGGTGTCCTGAGGATGCTGTCTGTATTGTTCATAGGCAAGTTGAAATTGTTGTAAGAACATGTGTCCTGGGATGTTCGTAAATAAACAAAATGGGGGTGTCCTGAGTATGCTATACCTGTCCGTACTGTTCGTAGGCAAGTTGAAATTGTTCTAAGAACACACGCGGTGTCCTGAAATGTTCAGAAATAAACTAAATGGGGGTGTCCTGAGGATGCTATGCCTGTCCGTATTGTTCGCAAGCGGATTGAAACTGTTCTAATAAACAAACGCCTGTTTGTAACTGTTCGTTTCGCTTTTGTCACACTTTTAATTAGTTACAGGACCCGAACAGTGTCCGTAGCACAAAAACACGCATGTACAAAACAGTTTCAGTGCGTATGGTCATGCACCCAAGACTCTATCCCCTGGCCACAACCACCGCACCACATCACACCTAAAGAGTCAAACATTTTAACTATGCCATTTGTGCACTTTTAATGTCCACGAACATGATGAGTGTTCTTAGAACAGTTTCACTTGCCTGCGAACAGTACGGACAGGTATAGCATCCTCAGGACACCCCCATTTCATTTATTTACGAATATTTCAGAACAACGCGCGTGTACTTAGAAGAGTATCATCTTGCCTGTGAACAATACGAACAGGCATAGCGTCCTCAGGACACACCCATTTTGTTTATTTACGAACATTTCAGGATACTGCCTGTGTTCTTAAAACAGTTTCAACTCGCCTGTGAACAATACGGACAGGCACAGTGTCCTGAGGACACCCCCATTTTGGTTATTTACGAACATCCCAGGACACTTGATGTGTTCTTAGAACAGTTTCAACCTGCCCACGAACAGCACGGACAAGTCTAGCGTCCTCAGGACACCCCCATTTTGTTTATTTACAAACATTTCAGGACACAGCGTGTGTTAGTTTGATTGCAGACATCCCGGACACCAAATGTGTTCTTAGAACAGTTTCAACTTGCCTGCCAACAGTATGGACAGCTAAAGTCCTTAGAACACCTCCATTTTGATTAATGGCGGACATCCCGAACACCAGTTGTGTTCTTAGAACAGTTTCAACTTGCATGCGAACAGTACGAACAGGTATACTGTCCTTAGGATGCCCCCATTTTCGTTTCTTTACGGACATTCCAGACACCCGCGCTGTCTGCGGACACCTCACCTGCTTTTATTTAAAAAACAAGAAATGAATTAGGACACAATATAATAATTTTACTTTATTATAAATGAATGTTACATTTATGACAGAGAAGGTGAAGCAGAAACTGAGACAAACACAGGAGAATTGGGGGTTTCAAGAGGATTCATATGAGGTGAAGAAGGGATGGAAGTCTCATCAAAACGTTTTTGTTCATGGAGAGGGTTTGGGGATAATTGACTGGGATATGGTGAGGATAGACAGGTACATGTGGGACAATGTTATCTCGTTTTTTCTTTCAAGTGATCCTCCACAAAGTTTTTTAAATTGTTGAAATTTTCCATGAGTATGTCAATTTTTTCTTCCATGTGCTGGAGAGTCTTTTCCGATATTTCTTTTCGTTTACTATTTTCAATGTTTGTATGGTCTGTATAAAAAAAAATGTATATGTTAAATGTATATAAAATAATATTTATTAATTGGTTTATACAGAAAATGTCTACCATTAGGTTCACTATCTTCAGACATTTCCTCACATGGGAAATGCTCCTCTAGCCACTCCAGAGTACTAGACATTTCTGTGAGAAAAAAATATCATATCACTTTTTTTGTATCTAATACAGACATTTTAGAAATATGAGTAAAATGAAGTACACTTACTAGCTTCTGGTAAGGTGTGTTCTTACTGGTCTGTAGATCTGCTGTTGCTCTTAGTTGTGGAGTTTGTTTGAGGTAATCATGTTGGAAGCATTTCTTTCTTCTTTTGGTATATTCCATTTTAGAACATATGGTATTTAAATGAATGGTTGATGTGTTATATATATGGGTTACACTTCTTTATTACTACATATAATGTGTATGTGTGCTGGTTTGTGAATTTGTGCAGTGTTCATATGTTATGATATAACAATTAAAGATACACCCCAGACTTTTTGGGTAGTGCTGTTGTTGTCCGCCTCTGTCCATGGACATAAGAAGAGTTTGCGGACATCAAATTCAGTAGAGGGGGTTCAGTATGTTCCATGTTACATGTACATAAATTCAGGGATATTATTGTTAAGTTGTGCTACTAAAAACCTATGAAATTCAGTAAAATAGCTTTGTTAAAGGAACGTTATGGTTAAGTTGTGCTACTAAAAACCTATCAAATTAATTTGTGATGTCATCTTTGATGTCCCGGGTGTTAGTCTTAGCAGTGCACAGTGGTGGTGCGAGTGCGAGTTGTGGTTGTTTAACTTACCATAACTAGCGAATTTCAGGGGGTTTTCGGTTTTACTTGGAACCATAGTGTTCCTTTAACAAAGTTTTTTTACTGAATATATATATATATATATATATATATATATATATATATATATATATATATATATTAAAGAGCAGTGGCGACAGTCATGCCCCCTGGGGGACACCACACTTCAAAAGAATTGCCTCCGAAGCCATATCACCCCAATACACCCTTGAATTGCGTCCGTCCAAAAACGATTGTACCCAGACAATTGTTTTTTCTGATAGCCCCCCTATCATTTTCAGTCTCTCCAGTAGGATCTGATGATCTAGGATATCAAGTACTGAGGAGAGATCCAAAAGGGTAAGCAACCCTAACCTGCTTTTTTTCAAATGCCTTCAGCATGTGTCTGAAGATCAACTAGTGCACTCTCTGTGCCATGTGCACATCTAAAGCCGGATTGTTTCATGTTATGTATTTCCCGCGTCTTCAATGTGGACTTGGAGTTGATCAGCCACAATCATGTCAACCAATTTATGCATGAATAATGTTTTTGTAATTTCCCGCAGATTGTTCACATTCATTGGATCTAACCCTTGTTTCTTAACCAGGGGTGTAACTGCCACATCTTTTAACAGCAATGGAATAGAGATGTGCCTAAAAGAGGAGTTTACAAATCTGCAGAGGAAAGGAATAAAAATATCTCTATGCTCAAATATAACTCTAGATGTATTAGGTCTCCTGGGTAGTTTGTGGGTTTCTTTAACTTCAGGTATGGTAATCTCCTGAAAAGTAAAACCATCAGTAGATAACCTCTGGTATGCACTCTTTTGGCTGGGAGCACAATTTACATCTGGTCTTTTATGCAGTTCCTCTTTAGAGTCATTCTTTTTAATGTCTGCTTTCAGACCCTCAAGTTCTTTCCTAATTTTGTCATGGGCCATCAGCAATTTCTCTGTGAAAGCATGTTGTACTCGGTCGCAATCCTTCTTGGATGGGTTTATATTTGATGTTAGGACTCAGGGTTTCTCCCAGGATTTAAAGTTTCTAAAACGTTCTTTAGTATGATTGCCTGCATTATCAATTAAGTCACTGTAATGGTTACACTTGGCTTTGGCAATCCGTTCTTTATATTCTTGTTCTTTGCATGTCCATGCTCTCTTATTAGTCTGATTTGGATTTTTTTGCCAAACATGTTCAGCTTGTCGTTTTTTCGTTTTTAGTTGGACCAACTCTGGGGAAAACCAGTCTTGATAATTTGGCTTTTCCTTAACACTCCTTCATTTGCTGGGAGCAGCAAGCCTATCCAATAACTTCGTCACCACCTCATTGTAGCTATGCACTAAAGAGTCAGGGTGATCTGAATTATTTGTATTCGACCAGACATCACCTATACACTCCGCCCAATCTTCAGATTTAATCTTTTTAAACTTTCTACTTACTATTTTCCGTGGTTTTTCGTGACAATGTTTAAGCGGAATGGGAAGCATTACTTTGGAACTAATTGTGGCATGATCGGACCATACACACGAGTCAGTGTTCATTTCAGTAAGTAGTAAGCTACCACTTACAACCCAATCCAATATATTGCCTTTAACATGGGTAGGCTCTGAGTTAAGAATTGTTAGGCTCTCATTATTTAGGAGAGTTTCTAATTCTTATGCTTTTTTGTCTGTTTTATCACTTCTACAAAGATTAAAATCCCCCAATTAAATCACTGCAGAGTTCAGTGTCCGTATTGAAGATAAAACATTGATGACATTTTCATTCAAAGTCATAGATTCTACAGGAGGTCTTTATAGCAGCAAGACATTAATACTGAAATTATGATTAGGGGTAGCCTTAGTGTGAAAAATATCGCATCCCTCACAATAGATTTTCTTATCATATAGCCCCAATTTTCTTTTTTACAGATCATCGACACCCCCCCCCCCGGACACTCCTGTCGGTGTTTACCAAAAAAGATGTAGCCCGGGGGAGTAACTTGTTCGATCACAGGGCCATGGGCTTCCGATAGTGCCAGGATTCCGTGATACACATTATATCCACATTATGTTCTAGGATATAATCCTGCACGTCCAATGAGTGTTTAACTAAGGATCTAGTGTTGAGTAAGGCTAATTTCATATGTGGCAGTATCATAATCTACATGGTGAAGGCTTTGTTGCCATATTGCATCCAACGACCTCTACTGCAAGTAGCTTCCTGCATGTCCCCCACCTCAATGGGATTTGGAGGGACTGGCTCTTCAACACTAGCCATCGTGGGCCTAGGTAGGCTACAAGAAGTTTCATTAGCCCTACTATTAAGGCTTAGGTTGCATAGGATAATTAGTTTTATCATTGTGCAATATGTGTTGGCCCTGCGTAGCTGTCATTTCTTTCCAGGTTTTTTTTAATAGAGGAGCTAACATCATCAGTGATTGCCCATTTCACCCATTCGAACATGGGTGGAGTAGTTGATTTCAGTCTCGCTAGGAACCACCTCTGGGTTCACGGGCAGCTCTTTTAAGAGCATTTCTGGTTTTTCAAATAGAGCGGATGCATCTGGGAACTTGAAATTCCGGTTGGGATAAACACATTTGCTGGTCTTTATCTCCAATAATGCAAGCAGCATAGTTTTTTGCACTATGCAATGGTGTTCAAAGGTGTAATGGATGAAGATGCATTTGGGAAATAGCCAGATTTAGACTGGGTTATAAAATCCGTCCAGGCACCATTGAAAAAGTGTCCCACAATCACACATTACAATGTATTACCGTCCATAACCGAATCTTTGAGCACTATCCAAGCGGCTGTTTTGGAGAAAATATGTTGCAAATAATGCATTTGAAAACATAGTGGCTTAATAACATTGGTTAAAATTAGTGTAGAAACTGGCCCACACTGGCCTAAAAAGTGGCCCATTCTGTAAAAAAAAAATGGCCCATCTAAAATCAAGGGCTGGCACTTTGGGCATTGCCTTATTGCCCTATAGGGCTTTTGGAGCGTGAACACTCCCGAGGTAAGGGCTTGGAGTGAAGCTGAGGGCATGTAGCGAGGAAAAGAGACTAGACTCCTTCTAAAAACCCTCCAATGTGGGTTGTAATGAGATTATAACACGTATACTGACAGGAGGAAGGGTATGCCTGGTATACGATACACAATGTGCTGCTTCCAGCAACACTGCCATTTTATATTTCATATGCTAGCCATATTGTTTTTCAAATAAATTAACATTCGTTCTTGAACAGAAATTCCATTACCCATGATGCTATAATGGGTTCCTTCGGGGAGTTTGCCATGATGATTCACAGTGCTTGCACGGAATTGAAAACAAGCTATGCATTTTCACTTAGCTGTTGCATTTGCAGTGTAATTATTTCCCTAGCAACAGTCGAGTGTATCTGTAACGCAGCGTAGTCTCCATTAGTAAATGTGAGGCAATTATGTTAGCTGCAGACATAGTGCATTTCCAGAGCTTCATGGAGGCCGGATCTGTGGTTTGTGAAGTGAGGAAAACCGGTGTTTGGGGAAAATTAAGAATGAGTAAAATTAAGACAGAGGGAGGGAAGTAAAGACGAGAACAAATACATGCAAGGGGAGGGAGTGAAATAATAAGACTCCTTCTCGAGGTAAGTTCATGTAAATGTATTCTATTTAAGATGAATGCTCCTTATGCCCAGTACATATCATCGGATGTGCACTACATACAACCACTGCCCCCCCCCAGCACAGACCAATTGATAACCCCCTTCAAAGCTCAAACATTCCATCTACATGACAACCCACTATCTAACATTCCACAATCTCCAGGCTCAGAGGTTCCACACAGAACAATGATATCAAACTGACTCACATGCAAGTTTCAACAAGGGGAGGGAGAGAAAGGGAAACAATGAAGGAATGAAGCAAAGAAAGTGATAGAAAGGAAGATTGGAAGGCATAAAGGGTGCTGTTGGCTCTGGGCAAAGCCTGTGACTTATGCTCAGAATTTTCAAAAATGACCCTGTTTGGACAATTATACACGATCTCTACCAAACCTTGGTGTTAGCATGCTGACGATGAGACTGCTTTTAGAGCAGCATTGGCATTGACTAAAATTCCGCGCCTGCAAGCATCTATGCATTACTGAATGCTGCTAATCTACAAAGAACCAATCGTTGCTAATTAATCCCGACGTGTGTATGGTATATAGGTGTCCAAAGTAAAAATGGTCATGACTTCCCTTCACAAAATATATGAAAATTCGCATTTTATGATACAAAGAGAGGCTTCTGGTTGGTTTTGCTTAACGTATGCCAACAATAGAGAGGTGAGAATATAAAAATCCAGTTTCCATCAAGTTTTAATGTATGCATGAAAACGCTTTGCGATTCCTGAGTGAACACTGAGACAGTTGCCTGCATATATCGGCCTTGATGTACAAAACACCTGTCAGGCTACGGAATGCAATTTCGTCTGAAAAATGCACAACATTCACCTGCCGAATGCAAACAATGCCAACCAAAAAGAATGGTTGCATCGGGAGGATTCATAATGCCATTGCAATGACAATCAGTTTGCACCAACTCCCAAAATGGTGCCACCCGATTTACAATGACTAATACAGCTTGATCCTGGAGCAACGCCCCACCTGTGCCAACTTCACAGGGGTATGCTTATCGTTTGATAAACATTTTCCCTGAAAATAGTTTACTTTATCCACGGTTTTTTCCAGGTAAAAAATGGTAAAAAGGTGTTCTTGTTTTCGTCACCCCATCTTAGTTTTCTACTGCAGGTACTTGCACTAGGATTTTTGTAGGAAGCAAATGCGTTTGATGGTGGAAACTGCAACATGTGCTAATTGCATTTGCTGCCTTTGTGATGTATTGCTAATCACTGTGCATGGCCAGTTAGCTGGTGATTGCACATGCAATTTGTCCTAATGCTGTAGCTGCACACAAAGGGACGTTTTTGTGTTCAGGGCCATACGTTGCCAATTTCAAAATGGTTTCCTCTCTCATTGGGGTTTACAAGCAAACTGCAGTGGGAGGAGCAATCCATAGTACGTTCACCAACCACCGCAGTTTGCTTGTAAACCCCAGTGACTCAGTGAAGCAAAGTGAGGGGCAAATAAATAGGGCTTGATATATTTATTATATACTTTTATAAGATTAATTTTACATAGTGCTATGGATCAACAGGGAACATGAACTGGGCGTCTTCTCTGCTTGGCTTCTCCTCCAACTGTCGCTCCCACGTTCCATCTCGTCACCTTCATCCTCGTGCGCAAGCATTCTCTCGTGCAACTGCACGGACCATTTTACATGTGAGGATACTACACATCTCCCTTCTTTATATATAAGACCTTTTTGGCATAATCCCTTTATTCTACATAGTCACACAGATATCTTGGCGGTCTGCATTCTCTTCCCGTCCTGGATCTCATCCTGTTACTTCCCTCTTGATGCTTATCTGATTCTGTTGCCAAGGAAATAACTCTCTTAGAAATTCTGCTCAACACCTCACTCTCCCTTCGTATATTCTTATCACCCATGTCAACCGTTATACCAGCTCTTCCTCTCTCACTATCCACTTCACCCAAACCAGCAGACTTACTCCCCCAACATTGATCACTTATATCCATTACTCTTTCATTGTTCCATACTCTGCCATCTTGGGTCCTAACGGCATGGGAATATATCTCTACCACTCTCACGGGCTTGGACCATTCGCAACCATCTACTCTCAAATTCGCAGGTAGTTTTATCCTCACCCAACCACCTACTTGAAATTCAGGCAATTTCCTAAAACGTTTTTTGTCATGTATTTTTTTGTTGTCAATTTGCCTGTGTCTAATATTCTCCTTTGCTTCTTCTATTTTATCGTTACTTCTCACAAGTTCATTCATCCAACCTGGAAACATGTTTGTATTGGCTTTTCTGCCTCTATTGAGTTCAAATGGTGTGACTCCAGTTGAACTGTGAGGAGTGACTCTGTGGGCCAACAGAGTCTCCTTGACTGCCACCTTCCATTCCTTTCCATTGGCCCATGCCAATTTAATGGCATCTTTTATCACTCTGTTGAACCTCTCCACAATACCATTAGTTTGTGGATGGTAAATGGCACACAATTTATGGTTGATGGCTTTCCCTTTTAAATATGTCTTCATTTCCTCAGATTTAAACTGTGAGCCATTATCAGTGAGAACTATTTTGGGATAACCCTCTCTTTCACACACTTCTTCCATGAATTTTATAATGTTGCGTGTGGTAACTTGAGGAAGAAATTTAATTTCAGCCCACCTGGTTAACATATCAACTATCACTAAACAATAAGTAGCACACCCTTCACTCCAAACGGGGCCAATCACATCCATAGCTAATTCACTCCACGGACTCTCGGGGACTTCTCTCAGTACCATAGGATAGTCCGCACCCCTGCACACTTTATCACTCTTTGAGCAAAGGATACATTTTCTAACTTGGTCTTCGATCAGCCTATCACAGCCGGGCCACCAATATGTGGTTCTGATTCTCCTTTTAGTCTTCACAATGCCCTGATGTCCTTCATGAGCCATTGTTATGATCTTCTCTCTTAGCCCGATAGGGGGTATTATTTTGTCTCCTTTCATGAGATAGTCACTTTGAAGATATAATTCTTCTCGCACTTCCCAAAAAACTTTAACTTCTGGAGAAAGTATCTCATTCTTCCTCCATCTCCCTTCTTTGACCATCTTCATAACTTCTAATAAAATGACATCCTTCACCATGTTATCGCTCCAATCTTCCTTGGATATAGCTTGACTAGATATTTCACACACAGCTTCTTGATCCCCAAAATCCACTTCTACATCATTAAAATTGGTCAAACGGGACAAACAATCTGCTGTAATGTTCTTAGAACCTGGAATGTATGTAACCTTGAAATTAAATTCTTGAAGTCTTGTAACCCATCTTCTAATTCTGCTGGATACTCTGTCAAGGCCTTTAGTACTGAATATTTCCACTAAAGGTTTATGATCTGTGTGTATGATGAATTGTACTCCCCATACAAAAGATCGGAACTTCTCAATGGCCCACTTGATTGCTAGAGCTTCTTTCTCAATTGTGGCGTAATTCTTTTCTGGTCCTGTAAGTAACCTTGATGCAAAGGCAATTACTAATTCTTGTCCATTATAATATTGCGATAGAGATGCGCCTAAACCCACATCACTTGCATCAGTGGTTATTACAGTCTTCCTGCCTCTAACATAACTTTGCAGTGCCGGAGCTTGGGCTAAAGCTTTTTTTATGAACTGAAATTCTTTCTCGCTCTTCTTATTCCACAAAAATTTCTTTTTCATTTTCATTAGACTCCTCATTTCAACTGTGTGGTCTGAGAAATTTTCTATAAACTTGGCGTAATATTCAGCCATTCCCAAAAATGTTCTTAATTGATCTTTGTTGTCTGGAGTATTCATGGACTTGATAGATTCTGCCAAATCTTTCTTGGGTTTAATACCATCACCAGATATTACATGTCCCAAATATTCAATCTCTTTTCTGTTGATTTTCGATTTGGCTTCACTCAACACCATTCCAGCCTGGTGTAGTTTGTGCAAAACTTTGTTCAGCATCATATCATGCTTGTCCTGATCATTTGCATAGACTAATACATCGTCTTGAAAAAAAACTACTCCTTCCATATCACCAAGTATATTCTGCATCACTCTTTGAAAAACTGAAGCTGCTGAAATTAAGCCAAACGGCATCCTGCGAAATTGATAAAGTCCCTCTGGCGTGATAAAAGCCGTCAATGTTTTAGAATCTTCATGTAGTTTAATTTGATGGTATGCTGCTGTAAGATCTAGCGTGGAAAAGACTTTTGCAGGGCCCAAAGTGGATATTAGTTCTTGTATATTGGGTAATGGGTGTCTGTCGGGAATTACACATTTGTTTAACTCTCTCATGTCGACACATATTCTGATTTTCCCTGTAGATTTCCTAACAATGACCAATGGCGAAACCCATTCTGCTGCATCAATTTTTTCAATAATACCTTGCATTTCTAGTTTGTTTAGTTCCTCTTTGACTTCCCTTTTGAGGGCCAACGGGACATTTCTGAGTTTCTGGGCTACAGGTCTTGAATCTCTCTTTAACAATATGCGATGTGAAAATCCTTTTAAACATCCTATGACATCATTTCTAAATATTTCATTCTTTATCTTCTGGATGTTACCATTATATGGTCCATCAATTTGGTAAACCATTTCATCAGCATTGGGGTCTAAACGAACTTTGAGTAATTTCTGGTGTGTCCAGCTGAGTAGAGCAGACTCTCCACTTTTAGATACATAAATTCGACCACTTGCTTGCCTCCCTTTGAAGTCTAAATTGGCGACAAACCACCCAATTAATTCTATCCTGACTCCTCCGTAGGCTTTGGGTTTTACATCAACTTCATATAAGTACTCTGGACCGCATTTCCTCCACATCTCCTCTGGTATCAGCGTATACTTCGCTCCAGAGTCAACCATCATATTGACTGGAAATCCATTCACAACAACTTCAGTTCTGGGACTCTCTATGTGTGTGTCTTCATCGGTAACCATGAATACACATTCCTCCTCATCGTCATCATCTCCAATCCAGTTAGAGGATTGTTCACCATTTGGGTTGGTCCTACAACACTTTCTATGTGACCTTTTCCCCCACACTTTCTGCAAATCATCTTTAGCGCAGGGCATTCCTTATTGTCGGCCCAGTGACTTGGACTGCCACATCGGTAACATCCTCTATGTCTGGTTCTTCCCCTACTGTCCTGGGGAAACATGCTCCTGTTTTGACGTTCTCCTCCTGATGTAGACATCCTTATGATGTCGGGTCTGTTCCCTCTTCTGGATTCTACTCTGTCAGGTCTTCTTGTATTCGCTTGGTTGTTGTACATATCTCTGCTCTCAAACGGTCTTCGCCGAAAATTGCTGGTATTGGGTATTGCTCCATCTCTTTGTGGTTTCATTTTCTTTTTCTTGTTGCCTCTAATTATTCCAATTTCTTCATCTTGATCTGATTGTACAACACTAATCGATGAGTTGATTGATATGTCCTTCATTCTATTCTCTAAAGTGGAAACACACGTTTCCGTATGTTCCACTTCCTTGGCCAATCTAAGTACCACATCAAGTGTGGGATCATCTTCAGACCAAAGTCTCTCCCTGACCTTACTGCTCTTGCACTCGAGCATAAATTGGTCTCTGATCCTTTCATCAAGTTGTTGGTTGAAATTGCAATTCCGGCCCAATTTCCTCAAAGCAGTAACATACTGTTCTACGGATTCTTCTTTCTCTTGAACTCGCTTCCCAAATTTGTATCTTTCTAGGATAGTGCTCATTTTCTTGTCATAATGTTTATTGAGTTTAACAATGGCAATTTCATACATGTTCATGTCCCCTGTTTCATCCACTGTGAGGTCAGGTAAATCCTCAAATTTCTCTTGTCCTGCTGGTCCTAAACAATGTAATAATAGAGACTTCTTTCTTTCTATACTGTAGTTCACTCCACAAACTACATGTGCGTAATGTTCAAAAGCTTTAAACCATCGTTTCCACGGAAGTGTAGGTTCGCCAACTTCCGGCAGAAACATGTGTGGTGGTTGCACTCCTTGCATGGCCATAATTGATTGTATTAGATGGACTCAGGGAGTCAGTCCAGATTCTGTACTTTGTATGATCTCAATTCCTTTATCTTTCCACTGTGAAGAGGAAGAGTATGAGGAGTAATAAGGATTACTGGAGGACGTAGCGCGGAAAACTTATTGTTTGATTTTACTTTGTTTTTAAAAAAATACTGTGAAGAGGAAGAGTATGAGGAGTAATGAGGATTACTGTTTGCTCGACGTGGAGTGGTGTGTAATGACAATGTAGTCGGTTATTGGCAGCATAATGTGGTTCTGCTAGGAAAACACGACTTAAAATTCGTAGGTTAGGCCAGGAAATAAATTGGTATTCAGCAGAGAGCAGTGAATAAATTAACTGATATAGTCAGCTGGGCCTTCGGCTGGAATGTTCAGCAAAGAGCAGTGAATGAATTAACTTGTATTGCTAGCTGGGCCCGCCTCCTCTGGGACACTTAACGCAGTATGCGTAGGAGGTAATGGATTGGCATACAGCCAAAGGCAGTGAATAAATTAGCTTGTATTGCTAGCTGGGCCCGCCTCCTCTGGGGCACGTAATGTAGTATGCGTAGGAAGCGGCGGTGATTGAGGCAAAACACAGATAATATTCAAAGTCACGAAGAGTGGGCGGAGACAGCACGATCGTAGCTTCGGACAGTCTGTATGTGCTGCAGGCGATCGCGGCTGGGATGGGAACCGCGGTCCTACCTGTTGCGCGGCCGGAGATCCTTCTCAACGGCCACTATTGTTTCTTCGTTTTTTTTATCCTCGTCGCCATTGAAGTATGGAGGGGCAAATAAATAGGGCTTGATATATTTATTATATACTTTTATAAGATTAATTTTACATAGTGCTATGGATCAACAGGGAACATGAACTGGGCGTCTTCTCTGCTTGGCTTCTCCTCCAACTGTCGCTCCCACGTTCCATCTCGTCACCTTCATCCTCGTGCGCAAGCATTCTCTCGTGCAACTGCACGGACCATTTTACATGTGAGGATACTACAGAGGAGCAATCCATAGTACGTTCACCAACCACCGCAGTTTGCTTGTAAACCCCAGTGACTCAGTGAAGCAAAGTGAACTTGGGAGAGAAGAAGCTGATGAGGACGTCATCCATAGTAGTGCTCACGATCGCACCTCTACCGAACCAGGAGGATTTCTGGTCTTGACTTACATTTCCGAACTTAATAGCAAGGTCCTTGACCAAGGGGATACTTTGGACATGTCCACCTAATAGAAGTTACCTGAGCCATCCAAGTCGCATGCTTCTTGAAGATCATTGTCTACTATGCGCACGATATTTACTGAAATTCGAACAGCTTCCTCGGTGGACTCCTGACTATTACCTCCTTCATTGGTATCTTCCCCTACTCATCCATATACTTTGGAATCCTTAAAATATAATAATGATTGGGCCTGCTTCCATCTCTGCACTGAACATGGCGCTAAACTCAACAGTAAAACTGTACGACAACATCAGTGCAGAGACACACTACATACAATCCTTTTCAATTCTATCAGAACGAGGGACTTTTGTCACGAACGCTGCCAAGTTCTCCAATCACAACCATGCAATAAATCTCAGATCATTTCCTAATTGACTTCCGAGGAGGGTGATCCCAAGTAAAAAAATAATCAGGAACGGACATATTATTTCAGAGAACTAAAACTGCCTGCCAATAGCTCCTGATGTGTTTAAGATCTGTTTAAGATCTGTGATATTGTGATAAATAGGGCGGGTGGCATTACATCTATGCTAGGCAAATTCACCCCCAAAACCAATTTACTAGAAACAAATAAAGCAGTAAGAAAGAAAACCAAAATCAGAAAAAGGTGGTTTCTAACCCCAAATAATCAAAGACATTTCTGCATTCTCTGTCCGAGACCGATACTAAGAAGTCATTAATTCCAAGAAAACTTGTTCCCTATTATGTTTACAAAGTGAAAAATAAGAAAGAAAAACGAAAATCTAATCTTTATAGACTCTAAATGGCATTAATGCAGTTCAGAAACAAATTCCCTTTATGCCTAAACCAACACCGCGCATGAAGGCACCATTAAAAACAGCAGATACAAGTGCACAAATGGCAGTCTCAATAGCTTCTACTATTTTAAAATCTTATTGGATTCTCAACAGTTATCAACTTTTTAATAGCTAACATCCAGTAAAAAAATATGCTAAGGCACTCTAACCTTGATGAGTGACCGATTCAACCTAAATAATGTCTTTCGAAAGTTATTACCAACTCACAAGCAGTTTAATTGATCCCCTCGAGTACCAAGATTAGTGTGAGAATGTATGTTGGCAGATGGTTCAACGCCTTTACTACTCAGGTCAAAAATGGTGGCATTAATGTATGAAAATCCATGCCTTAGACCAATTAAATTGAGAGACATTGACCTTGTTTTAGTTATTGATCCATTCAGAACTGATTTAGTCACGATTCCCGTTATGTTGAAAATTGTAAATGGAATGGTTACTTCAGAAACTGATCCATTTTGACAAATGGGGGTCATACCCTATGTAGAACATATCTGTATGCCTAAATGTCTGGTAATAATCAGAAAAGCGATAAACATCTATCTATGGAAACATTGTAAATAATATACCTACCAGGAGGCACTTGACAAACCCAGATCAGTCTGATTACCGAATACCAAAAACATGTCTTTGATAGATAAAACTGACTGATCTTGGTTGTCAACTGCACTTCAACCAATACATGCAAAAGAAGGTGTTGGCAATCATAAGCTTTAGTGGAAGAGATTTAACAAAAAATATCTCTTGCACTTCTGGGGACACTGGCAGCTTTTAACAAATACCATAGTGTGTTTGTCAGTTGTTGAGTATTCGATCATCCAATTGTGAGAGGTATGGCTGCTTGATACCCCTACATTTGCCAGTGATTGCTATTTTATTTCTTTTGAATCAGCAACTCAAGGCTCTCTTGGCAGGCAATCTGGTGGCTTAGTTATTACTTTAAAGAATTCTATGGGAAATTAACTTGAAAACATATACATGATTTACTTGGGTATTCTTACAATGAAATATTCATTCATGGATACCCTTTAATGTTTTGATCTATTAATCATCAATATATATCGGAACCATGCTGAATGTAAACTTTCAGAATTTCCTTAAAGTATATCTCTAGTATCAGAAGTGTGGTTCTCGGAATGCTAAATAGGCGAAGCTACTGTTGCTGGGGATTTTAATTCTATACACCGAAATGTTGACAGTGAGAATGAGGATTTTCCTTTTGCATGCCAAATATGTTCAGTAGTTTTCAAGGGGTAAGAGTTCAAATGCAAGTGGTTTCAAAAACTCAGTAGTAATGTGTTGGGAAAATTATGCACTGAACCTTCTTGGTATAGAGGCTCTGATGTTTCTTTTTGTGATGGTTTGTTTGTTTGCGCAGCATTATTGCAAAGATGCTTGTCGTTCCACCTTGTCGACTCAAACCTAAGTGATCTTAACATGGTAATTGCAGAAATCCACTTAGAAAGAAAAAAGAAATATTCCAGAGCATTCAAACATCCTCATATTAAATTCAGCTGCTAATCATATTACCAGGAGCTAACACATATTTATAAATGTAACCAAATAATGGCCAGTAAATACTGTCTACAAATTGAAGAGCAACATCATCTTGCCGACAATAATCTCAGTGTTCATACAAGATAATCTAAATATGCTATGCAAAATTAGAAAGAGAAATAATACTCTACACACTCATGTACATGATGAAGAGGGGCACTCTAAGAAAAGAGAATAGAAGAGACAAATTAAATGTTTAATAAATAGTCATTATTGCCTGGATACTATGACTAACATGATTAAGTAAGAACGCCAACATCATAAAGGTTGGTTAATTCAACATTGTCATCTCATGATCAAAAAAGATAGCAAGTGCATGCTAAAGTTCATGTTGATAATGCAGGATTCTAACTGGTGGACATTAGTCATTTGTTTTGACACTAACCAGCTAGAATGTAATATGCGGACCCAACATTTTATCTCTGTGTGCCTCTACGTCTGCTGTGCTTCTACATCAACTATTCCCCCTCTCAATATCGATAGGATACCTAGTCCTTAAAAAGTTTGTTTTGATCGAATGATATTACATCTCTCATTCATAAATCTAGCAACTGCAGTGCTTCTTGACCAAATGACCTTTTGATCTGACTAATTAAGCAATCTCCTGCATTGTGGGCACTCATATTTAATATACTATTCAAGAGCATCGACAATCAGAGTAAGGCATTAAACAGATAGTAATCATTGCACATTGTCACTATAATCAAATTTACCCACGCAATTACGGAATAATTGCCTTATTGGACACTGATAGTAAGATTTTTGAGTCCTTGGTCTTGCAAGAGCTAGAGTAGTGGTCAATTTGTAGTGGACACATGAAACAAATTCAAACAGGCTTTCATAGGAATGTGGGCACTATCTTAAATGGTTTTATAATCGTCATTGTTCATAATGTTTGATTTGGTTAAACATGCCAGCACTATGTGCCTATGTTTTATCAATTCCATGCACACTTTCGATCTGATAAATTGTAATTGTTTATGGGTGAAATTAGCTAACTGAGAGCATTCCCCTGGGCTATTAAACATCGCAATGTATCTGCTTATAGACACCAGCATCCAAGTAAGACCGAATCAGCAGGGCCCTTTATTGAGCAAAATGAACACCTTTCATGGTTCAAAGCAAGCCTGGGTGCTGGGACCCTGCATTTTTAACCTTTATTTGTCATATTTGGGGGAACATCGATAACCAGCCTCCTTTATTTCCAAACAACTAGGCTCAATACTATTCTACTGGTTAGCCTACGCTGATGATGTCCTGTTATTGGACAAAACCCAAATTGGCCTCCTGAAACCTATTGACTCTCGTCAAGACTATTCTCAAACTAATGAATACAAATAAATAAAACCAAGAGGAAAATGATGGCAATAGCTAATTCTAAGAAGAATAGTGGCTTCATTGGTCAAGTGACAGTTTCAAACTTGAGCATATGACCTATTTAGTGTATCAGGGATTTCCGGATTTAGGAATTCCCAAAAAAACAGTATTTCTCTTTGTGCTATTTAAAGAAGCAGGCACATTATGTGTGAAGATGAAGAGAATCAATAACAGAATTGGAAGATTTCATTGCTACCCTTCATTAAATGCTAAAAGGCCAAAGTGGTACCTGAATTGAGTTATGATCTTGAGATATTGGACTTATTCTATACTAAAGAATTAAGTACGAATGAGGCTCAAATATGGAGAGCGGTATTGCTATCACCGAATTGCGTCCGTCATGATGTGATACGATTTGAGTTAGGACTCCACTCATTAAAAGCTAGAGTCTTGTGGAACCAACTATTATTGTTCTTTCAATGTTTACACCCTCCCCTTGAGTCCCTGTCCTTGGATCTATGAAAAGCATTTTTTGAAGACAGTTGTAGAGCCATTAGGTGTCTACTGGAGAAATGTACAAAAACACATATTGATTCGGAACTCTCTGTGAGCACTTTGCTGCAAAACCCCAATTGGGCAAAATATTGCCTTTGTAAACAAGATTAGGGTACTACATGTGCGACATTAATGAAATACAAACTTTATTCCCATTTAAACTCCTATTTTATTAAGACCGACCATTTTTGGTTACACCTTCTTTCAGGAACCTCAGCCTCCTTATAAATTACTATCATAAGAGTTTTGGCCAATTGAATTGAATTCATTTGTAATTTTCTTTTAAATTCCATGAACATTGATGACATTAACAAAGAATAGAATTTATATTCTTTTACCAATTAAAGTAATATGATAAATGTCTTTTTTACCTAGGTATGAACATTTGTTATCATGAATGACTGTAATTGTTTGGTAATTGTGCAAAGGATTATTGTAAACCATATACTCAATACATTTAAAAAATACCAATTTCTGGTGAAGTTCCAATTTTTTGTAGCAAAGTAGGTATTACTATCATCAACGCTTATGTATACACATTCATCAACTGCACAATCAGTAAATGCAGTGTCTACCCTGCTTTCTGGGATTTGGTATTGTGATCTAACATATGCCAAAAACACTAAATTATCTTCTGAACCATTGTGGAACTAACATGTATCAACATGCATTTCAACTTTGTTGACAGCAAATGATCAATATATTCCAAAAAGAAAGGTGAAAACGCTTCACAAGTTATTCTATAGTGAAAACAAAAACGGTATGAACTAGAGTGAACACAGAATTACAAGATTCCTTTAGTTGTTACCAGCATCCAAGCAGTAGGCTCAGAGCTAGACTCAGAGCTTCAGCAGCACACTTGGCAACACCATGCTGTATCATTTATGTTTTGTAAAACATATGCATTGATTTATTTTTATCAGGCAGCTCGGTGGGCCTCTTATCATGTTGGGGGCCCAGGACACGTGCCCCCTTTGTCCACCCATAAATACATCTCTGACTTGATGACTAATGTCTGTGAAGACATGAACTTCTACAGGGAGATCAGGGGGTAAAGTGCACTGTAATACCTAACATGTCTTCAGAACCTAACACTGATCAATAAACCATCAGTTGGGATGGGATGGACGTTGGAACCATTAAGAAGACATTTGAAGCCCCAGAAGTAGAGGCTGGAGGTCCACCACATGCCACTAGCCAAACATCCACTTCAAACCCTGCCACTTTATGGTGTGGCATAGGTCATTCGCAAAGAGGACATGCAACAGCATCAGCTGACCATAGCTACCCGGAGAACGTTCAGCTGTGCAATCTTTGGAGAAGAATTGCAGTGCAACTACAGTAAGGTGGTGGCTGCCAGGCAGTCCACTGTAAATGAGGCCAGGGAGTGCAGATGTGAACATGTTGTCGAGGTGTGGGAACTGAGAAATGTGCAGCACTGTACTGCCCAGAGTCAGGTGAAGACTTTGTTGCGCCAGCAATCTGAGACCATTGCTGCCACCAATAGCATTGTTGTGGCCCTGGTGGGCTAAGTGGTAGTATTGGCCACTTTAAGTCACAATTCAGTACTAAATGTTGCTTCTCAGCCGCCAAATGACCAGGTACAGCTAGTAAGCAACACCAGCACTGGTAACATGGAATATCATTCTTTGTTGGGGTTAGGGTGCATTTACATTCCCTTGACACACATTTTGCTGTATTTGAAGAAAACGTGAAATGCCTTTTGAGAGTAGCACTGTTTCATTTGTATCCTTTTCATTATGCATTCATTAGCACTAAGAAATGCCAGAGTCTAGAGATGGTGCCCATCATCTGTACAAGTCATATGTGTATAAGCCATTGTTTATGTTAAGGTATTGAAGTGGGAGAATGGGAGAAAAAGCTCCCCCCAATCTCCTCGCGACCATGGCCTAGAGGATCGCGGCCCAGGCATCCACCACGAGATGAGTTTGTCTATCTACCAGATGACAAAATACCCTGGTTCAAGAACATAGGGATATGCCTACCAGCCTGTCCTACTCAAGCCGACACCTGCGGCATGATGAACTTGACTAAGACTTTAACAACGAGCACCCACATCGTTAGAGATGCCATAACGACCTAGCCGACTGCCAAGAACACACGTGCCACCATGCACACTGGTCACTCACGCACCAGCCTACACGAAGAATATATTCAGTGCTATGACGTAGGTTATGGATACACCCACTGACGCGCATCTTTATTATTTTTCACATAGGCCCCTTTATAGTAATGCAGAAACACAAGACGCCTAAAGCACTCGCGTATACGCTTGCTGACGCTCCTCCCACCCCTCGCATCGTGATGAGAATATAATGAAGACGTAATATTGCTTATGAGGCCATGTCAAACCGCAACACAGGTGCCGTGCATTACACATCCCCACCCATGAACTAGGCCCAAGTAGGCCGCAAGCAAGAACCGCCATGAACACTGCATGAGCGAGAGTACAAGTGCTGATCACGCAGAACGAGCCCAGCGAGAGCTCATAGCCAAGGGCGCAATGTTGCAACTCGTATGCTACCAGCCGGCGCCAAGGTCACACCTGTAAGCAAAGCCAAGCACACGGAAGCAAAATACAACTTTAAATGTGCAGAATTCCGCCCCAGCTACAGTCTCTCCACATGTGACCAAGCCGACCTGACAAGGTGCCAGACCCACGAGGAAGAAGTCGCCTGGGTCCCACGTCTGGGACACAGGTTGCAGCAGTGAAATTACAAGATGGACACCTACAGCGATGGGAATGGCCTGCTCTCAGGCCTATGAGCAAACCCGCACATTGTCTGCACAAACACATAGTTACACATTGTTGCTAGTGACAGGTACACCTCGAGCTGGGAACGACGATGGTCCCAGACTGGGGGGCTCGCGGGAGGACCAATCAGAACATGAGGGCACTCATCACTGACGCCACTAACATTAGCCAATTATTAGGGGTCTTTGTGTAACAATTTTCAAGTATCTAATAGAAGGGACAGCCCAAGTATACCACCTGACTCATCCTTAACCACTAATATTGCTCTCTATATGTATACTATACTAACCCTAACACTCGAGGACCCAATCCGAAGTGGCAATAGGTTTTCTCGCTAACTTTCCCAGGTGACGCAAGTAGCGCGTCATACTGTGGTAAAAAGGGCCGGCGAGCCCCACGAATTTTTGAGAGTCTGGATGGACGCGTACGATCCTAGACCTATCCCTGCCGATGTTTTAATAAACAGCAGAACCGCCTTGCTCCTTGTGTGTGTCTCATACTCATTTTTGGGAAGCACGGGAGGAGTTGGGGCCTCCCAGCCTGGACGTCCGCGGATGGCTCAGCCGACCCCGGGATAACCACCCCGACAAGTTGGAGGCAGTGCTGAGCTCTCTCTTTAAGATCTACCTTTTCATTTTTTATTTTTCCCAGGCCTCTCGATGCGAGGAGGCCCGGCGGCGCGGCCCCCTCTGCCGCTGCCCCCTTTTTTGAGGACTACAGGACCATCGTGGAACTGCGAGAAGACCGGACAGCGCAATCCGGATATTGGCCGTCGGGAGCCGGTTGAGAAGTATCCCGCCCGCGGTTGGCGAGTGTCCAGATGTGGTCCAGACGAGGGGAGGCAGCGAGCCGCTTGGAGGGGTGCACGCAGTTGAGCGGCCCTGCATCAAGAGAACTTGGTGAGTATGTCACACCCAACAAGCAATGTGAGATTGTGAGGGAGTGGGGAGGAGTTGTAATAATGGCGGCGGGAGGTGTTACTAAGGTGTGCAGCAAAGATTTGATCAATTAGTGTTGACGGTGAAGTGAGTGGTAGCGGGACAGGCGCGAGATCCATCTGCTACAACGCCACGGAAGAAGGGTGGGTGGAGCAAGAAAGCACCACTTGCAGTTGCTCGTAGACACTGATTGGCCTAGGTCGTGGCCACCTGTAAAGGGTGTGTGTGTGTGGCTTTCCTACGAATTGGCGTTTTTGATCAATGAGTAGATGAGGATCCCTATTGATCGAGCAGTGAAGCTCGATAGATAGATGACGTTTTCCTGTAGGGGGTAGCTAAATTGTTGCCAAGTACGGAAGATAATTGGCTGGTTAAGCCCACCCGGCGAGGGGCGTGTCACACGTGAAGCAACGCAGCGTGCGCAGTCCGATTATATGAGTGTATTGTTGGTTACCTTGTTCCGGCCGTAACAAGAGGACAGCTGTGGGGATAATGGGGACAAGCAGTTAAAACCTATTGCGCGCTCTCTTGAAGTGTAAAAGATCTTACCGGTACTTGTTGGAAGAGGTTGGTGATGTCACCAGTAGGGCTTTCATAGGACACCTTGACCACACAGCGTTGTTGAAGTGTGGTGGGGAAGTGAATAGAGGGCAGGGGCAGTGAAACGGAGGTGGGAGCATGGGGTGCGCACGGAGACCACCGGCCACCCCAAATACGGGGCAGGTGGAGAGGGGGAAGTGACTGCGCACAGAGAACGCTGGCCACGCTGAGTGAGGTGAAAGGAGGAGGGGAGGAGACAAAGTGGGACGGCTGTATAAGCATGTCACATAGGACACGCAGCCGCAGGGGGTTTCGTGTGCCGTGGCCGCAGGGGGCCGTAACGGTATTAAGGAAGAAAACAAACACAGGAAAAGACTGTATATTTGCAATTGTTATATTTGGCTGTTTTCTTTTCGCGGATGGTCTAAAGTCCCCAAACTATGGGGCCAGGTAACGACAACTATACTGAAGGGAGCTAAAAACACAGTGTAACCATGTCATACGTGTTAGAATCGGGAGGGTGGGGGAATACCCTGACTACCCCACTCCAGCATATTTGTAAAACACTTTCACCCCATAGGGAAAAACAGATCAAATACAGCATAGAATGGACACAAGGGACAGACAACAAAATGACGACACCCTGGCCGCCTAACAGCAGTTTCGACCCGTACGTCCAACACTCACTACTGACACACATACATAACACGTACAAAGGGAAGAAGTTGGCGCATCACGTGGAGGTGTTTAACTTATGGAGGATGTTCCAGGGGTCCCGACCAGGGCCAACCGGGATGTTCACAGTGGAGGAAATGAAGCCTCCACAGAAGAAGAAGATTAAGGAGGAAGAGGGAAACGGGGAACAGGAGGTTGGTAGCGCACAGTGCGTGGGAAGAGACAGAAAGGGGGACGAAAAGCTTGGCATCGTAAGTGAAGTAGAAGTAAAGAAGGAAGGGACGGACGACATGCCCCTAGCGAAAGTAGTGAAGAAGGAAGAAGCGGGGTTATATCCTGTGACAGAACTACGAGAAGCAGCAAGGCAACAACTAACGGCAGCTGAGGGATATTCGAACCCCGTGTACAGCCCACCACCATATACAGCCACAGCTAGCTACACAGGGGGAAGGAGGTGACAAGCACGATAGGCCCAACTTGTACGAAGGTGCATGCAAGGGAAGGGAAGAACAGCGAAGAACCCATCCCAAATATAAGACATGACGAGTGGGTAGCAGTGCAGGAGCTGTTAAAATTGCGAGGGACACTAACGGGAGAAGAAAAGGAGGCAGTACAGAGAATGAACAAGGACGACGAGGGTAGCACTGAAATAAGAGGGGAGGAAGGTAAAACGAGAGAAGGGGAGCTGTCACGAGAAGAGGAGGAGATGTTGAAGGAACGATTGGCAGAATTAAGGAATGAGCAAAATGCACTGATCAAACAGCTAGAGAAAGAGGCACGAAGGAGAAGGCAGGAAAGCGAGGAAAGTAGGGATGAGTTAGAGAAAATGAGGGAACGAACTGAAGAACGGAAGAGGGAAACTGAGAGAATGAAGGCAATAGCAGAAAGGGTATCCCGAGCAGCTCAGCGTGACAGGAAAAGAGAGGAAGAAGAGAAAGAAAAGGAAATGGAACTATGGAAGAAGAAAATACTCTCCGAGAGCACCAGGAAATACGAAGAAGGTAACGTAATAGAAAGCAAATTAGAAAGGGAGAGAGAGAAATGGGAAAGGAGGAGGTAGGAAGAAAAGATATTAGAGAAGGTAAGCAATGAGGTGATGGAGGAATTGAAAAAGAAAAGAGAGGAAATAGTTGGTGAAATAGTGGAGAAGAGGGAAGAGGAAAGAAAAGAGAGGAGAGGGGGGAGTGGGGTAAGAGCATATATTTATGTTGGGATGCAGAAATAGCCACAACATCAGTGCAAAGGGGAGCAATTGGTAAAGGAGAACAGGAAGGAATGGATTTAATAGACTTAAAAATGGTGACGATTAGGGGGAAAAGGACAGATTGGGGGTTGTCGCTCCTGGATGAATTCTGCAGCGAAGAAGAAGAGGGAATGGGGGAGAAGGAAGAAGCGGTGGTAGGGAAAGCTTAGGCAAATTGTAAATCACACGCACCAACCGGGAATCACCATGGGCATGCAGAAAGAAGGAAGAAGTGGAGGGAAGTGAGGAGAAAGAACGAGAAGTGGCGGGAGGGCAAACACGTGCAGTTACACCCGCATCATTCCACCAAACATGCCCACCCACACCCGCTCCTGAACATACCCCCTACGCCGGCAGGCTTGGAGATATCCCGGGACGTAGGAAGGAAGAACGGACACACACACCTGCATTACATAAAGAAAGTAATAAGAGAAGGGGGAGAAATGAAGGGGAAACTACAACAAGCAGCGGTAATATGGACATGACTAGACATGACAGATGATCTAGTTGACACAGAGGAAGAGGAGGGGTATACGGGCTCCACCCTGCGACAACTGGGGGGACAGATGGGGCACAATCTAATGCCGCTATTGGAGAGGGGGGTGTTAGACCACAATACGTCCCTTGGAAGCATGCCGATAAGGAAAATATAAAGTGCAGGCTCCCATCACTAAGTGGAGGAGCGGGAAAATGGATATACTAGATGGAAAAGCACACTGCAGGACAGAAACTAGCAGTAGGAGACGTGAAGGGCCTATTAATATCAATATTAGGGGATGCGGCAGATGACATCTGGAAGAGGGCGGGGTTCCCCGGGGTTACAATAACGACACATCACATGAGGGGGTGCCATTTACGAATTGCAGGCATGCATTATGGGAAGCTCTGAGGATACAGTATCCAGACACCTCAGATATAGGAGCAATTACGTCACGCAAGATGCGTGAGAACGAAGATCCTGTTGATTATATCCAGGAGATTCAGGAGAAGTGGCGCATGGAAACTAGAGAGCAATGGGACAAGACACCGGCAATCTTTTACCACATACTAATACAAGGGCTTCCGGAGGCAGTACAAAAACAATTGAAGAAGATAGTGGGGATGGAAGCCAAGGCCTGGCCGGAAATACAATTAACAATAGTACACCATTGTAGGATGTGGCAATAAAGATGAAACAAAAGGAAGAAGATAGAAAAGCGGAAGAGGCTAAATTAGTGCAGAAAAAACTGACTAAGTGCACCATGGAAGGAGCACTAATAACTACACCAACAACAATGACACCAAACCCCACGCAAGTAGTGGGTGTACAGGATCCCTCACAACTACAAATAGCACCACTACCACAATCATCACGACTTATAACACAACAGATGCCAGCACCCCCACCATACACGGCTAACATAGGAGGAGGGTATATGGTACCGGGAAATGGATATTATAACAACATGAGTGGAAGGGGAGGAATGATGAGGGGGAGGGGATATGGCCAACCTGCACAACAGCAAGGGGGAGGATTTCGGAATGTCTACCCCAATGGGCAACCAGGGTACCAAGATAATGCAGAAAGTTTCCCATGGCAGACCAGGAAACCACCTGTATGTTGGGTCTGTGGGATGTTAGGACACATGTCGCGTACGTGTAGAATGAGACCCTCCACACCAGCATGGGGGGAACAAGGACAACAAGGGCCTATGAGGGAGCAGCAGGGTTACCATCAACCACAGGGAATACAACAGAGCAGCACACAGCAGCAATTAGCAACACAACAACAGTTGCAGACATACTCACTACCGCAACAACAGGTGGCAATAACACAGCAACACCAAGTACAACCAGTGCAACAGCTCACTCAAATACATGACCACAAGTTAACCCCCACCGATACACAGCTACAACAAACACAGTTGGGAAGGGTGACTATCCTGGGCCACAACCCTTACACAGGAAGCGGTCAGTCATTGTACCCACAATAGGACAGCCCACAGACGTCCTTAGCGTGTCCCATCCTGTCGAAAACACCTAATAGTGCGGAGGAACCACACATTGAGGTAACGATAGGTGACAAAAAATTATCATTCCTTGTTGACAATGGGGCGACCAGGTCTTGCATAAGGGAGAGTAGATTTACAATGTCAGGTGAGGCCATGAACAGCCAAGGATTTTCTAGGGCTAGGGGGTTGGTTCCCTTTACTGATAACATCTCCTTATCCATAGGAGATTATGACATGTCTGTCCCACTCCTGTACTCAAGGGAGTCGCCAGTGAACATACTTGGGAGGGACATAATGAGCAGGTTAAATATGACAATCTCCTTCACGGAGAATGGCATAATTTGTTCCACACCAGGAATAAACATGCTTACTGCACGGCAAATACTGCAAGCGTACTGTGGCCAGACAGTAGCTCGAGCTGAGCCGGTGGATGGCGAACTGTTCCAGTAGGAAACAGACATTGCATTTGCATCGATGCCAGGAATAGAAGGAAAGATTTGGAGGAGGCCAGCAGCATATTTGTTCAGGCCTGAGACAGCAGCCAGTGAACCAGAAGGGAAGGTGATTTCGGTGAGCATCGAGAGTATTATAGCAACTGCTGATTACATCGCAGTACATGCCCAAGACAGGGAAGGGAGAGCATGGAGGGCAGTTATAGCCCTGGCTGAGGGATGCAGGCTCACCCAGGTGTCCGATGAAGAGCTCTTTTCAGAAGACAGAGAAGAAGGAGAGATTGTATTTATGATGAGTGTAGATATCTGGCTAAGAGTGACATACAAGGAAGTGGCACAGAAAATGGCCATGGCACTCGAGGCACCAGCATCTACCTCAGTACCATTCTATGAGGAAGATATGGCTAAGGTTCCAGCATCACTGTGGACCACCAGTCCATATGACGTGGGCTGCATAAAGAGTATCGGAGGAGTAAGAATAAAGCTGAAAAAGGGTGCAATACTACCTAGAGTGAAGCAATACCCACTATCAAAAGAGGCAGATGAGGGCATATACGAAACCATAACGGCCCTGATAAATAATGGCATATTGGTACAATCAGAATCACCATGTAACACGGCTGTGTACCCAGTGCGCAAAGCTAAAGGAGGGTCTTGGCGTTTTATCCAGGACCTCAGGCCCTTGAATAACATTGTAGAGGCAGAATACCCCATAGCAGCAAACCCAGCCACAATATTACGTGGAATTCCAGCAGAGGCCTCACGTTTCACTGTGATTGACCTCAAAAATGCCTTTTTCTCAATACCTCTGCACCCAGATTCACAAGACTTGACAAGGTTCACATACAGGAACACAAATTGGAAACACACCAGGTAACCACAAGGGTACTGCGAGTCACCCTCAATTTTCAACAGAGTAATACAGATGGATTTGGGGAACATTGAATTAGAAAGTACGGTGCTGCAATATGTTGACGATATAATAATTTGCAGCACAACTGAGAGAAGGCGCAGGGAGGACTCAATGAAAATGCTGACAGAGTTGGCTGAAAAGGGGTACAAGGTAGACAAAGAAAAGTTACAGTACTGTCAGGAACAGGTACTATACATTGGTCAACTAATATCCCAGCACGGAAGAAAGATTGCACCACAAAGAGCACAAGCTATATCCAACACGCCACAACCACAAACGGTGAGGGAACTGCAGCAGTTCCTGAGCTTATGCAACTACTGTAGAGCATGGATTTTTGACTACAGCTCATACATAGGACCCCTACTTGAGGCATTGAGAGAAGCACACTAAAGGGACAAAACATTGGGATGGACAAGAGAAATGAAGGAGGCGTTTGATGAGTTGAAACACGCCATATCCATAGCTTTGGTACTAGCCACCCCAGATTATGAACAACAGTTCTTCATCTTTTCACATTGCGACTCAGCAGTAATGAAAGCAGTATTGACTCAGAAAACCAGCATGGGACACAAGCCAATAGCGTTCTACAGTGGTCAGTTGGACCTTGTCATGCTAGGACATTTCCCTTGCGAACAGAGTCTCGCCGCAGCTGCATTTGTGGTGGAGAAATCATCATTGATTACAATGGGGTGCCCCACCACACTATTTGTGGAGCATGCGCTATTTGCAATATTGAATAAGCCTAAGTCCACACTAACCACACAGAGGGCATCAGGTTATGAGATCATCTTATCTAGACCCGAATTGTGAATTGTCAGATGCAGTACAGTTACCCAGCCAGATTTTTAGTGGAAGTTATTGAGGAAGGTGATTATGCTCACGATTGTACACAGACTATTGAAACACTCATGCACTAGAAAATTTGAGGAGGATGCACTTAAAGGTGGGGAGATTTTGTACATTGATGGTTCATCAACCATAGACCAAAGTGATGGGATAAGGAGAACTGGGGCAGCAGTTGTAAAAATTACAGAAGATTTGATGTATGTCCCGGTGAAATGCGTGCAGTTACCACAGCATTATTCGGCTCAAGCAGCAGAATTGGTTGCACTGATCTTGGCGTTGAAGGAAAGTGTTGACAAAAGAGTTACCATATATTCTGATAGCGCATATGTCAAGTCAACCGTCCACTCGGGGCTGATAAAATGGCAGAGAAGAGGGTTTAGGAGAGCTGATGGCACCCCAGTGCAACATGCTCTTTTATTAGCAGAATTAATTGAAGGAGTTAATGATCCCCAAGAGATAGCTTTGGTTAAATGCCTGGCACACACTAATGGAGACGACCATATCTCGAAAGAGAATGAAACAGCAGACGCACATGCCAAGGATGCAGCATACTTTGGTGAAACATGGAACCCCCCAGAATCAGAGAGAGGGAGAGGGAGGGGAATGGCAAAACAGATGACGATGAAAGAAGGGTACATTCATCTCCCAGCAACACAGATAATGGAATTACAGGCAGCCGCACCAATGACAGAAAAGGAACTATGGGTAAAAAGAGGATGTACAATGTCCCCAACTGATGCACTGTGGCGTCAAAATAACACCGGAAAAGTGGTCATGCCATTGGCACTGTTGAACACCGCCCTGGCCCAGCTCCATCATCCAGCACATACAGGAAAGGAAGTAATTGCAGCACGAATTAGGGAAGATTGGTTCTGCCCCAAGTTAAATTCTCATGTAACCAATTTCATCAGCAACTGCCTCACATGCCAAAAGTTTACGGCCGGTCACACGCTGCAAGTGATAAAAGGTACTATACCCCAGCCAGAGGGACCCTTCCTACACATTCATATTGACTATGTTGATATGATCAATGTTTGTCAAGGACATAGGTATATGATTGTAGTGGTATGTCCATTCTCCAGGTGGATCGAGGCCGGACCCTGCTCACACATGGATGCGTTCAGAGCAGCTACATTTTTAGTGAGAGAGGTCTTCCCCAGGTGGGGTGTGTGTGAAGTGCTGCGGTCGGATAACGTAACGGCCCACACTTTGCTAATGAAATGTTTCAGCACATCACATCCTTGCTGGGTATTAAACATAAATTTGCATGTGCATACCACCCACAGGCCAACGGTTTATGTGAACGCCTGAACGGCCTATTGAAAGAAGAGATCGCAAAAATTCAGCAGACAACCAAGAAGAGCTGGTTGTACTGTCTTCCGCTGGCTCTATTTGAGCTAAGGAATAGGCCAGGGTCTGATCACCACCTCACTCCCCACGAGGTGGTGGCAGGACGTCAAATGCGCCTTCCTCTAACGCCTATATCACGAGCATTCACAGACTATGAAAACACTGCCACTGTTCTTGGTGACGAAATGTATCAATATGTGTCTTCTTTGATTACTAGTGTTGCCCTTGTATCTCAACAGCTCGAGCGCATGCGGGGCAGGTCGAAGAGTTCTCAACAAGAAGACACCAGCAAAGAACTGGGAAAGGAAGGACTATGCACTATTGCTAAAGGTGACCATGTGCTACTCCGCAACTTTAATAGAAAGTGGAATGGCCCACGCTTTACCGGCCCTCATTTGGTAGAAGAGGTAGCTACCAGAGCGGTGAAATTGCAGGATAAGCGCGCCTGGAATCACCTACATGACGTAAAGATCTACAAACTCCAGACCCACCCTAGCGTTAATGACAGGGTCATTGGAAGAACAACGACATCAACAGCATCGGCTACAGAGAACGAGACATCGACCACAGCTGACGACAATAGTGTCACTGCACTTGATCACCCCCCAGATTCCCCAGAAGCAACTACTGCCATAGACATTGGACGCCTGCCCACAGCCCATCCCATTTTCACGAGATCACAAAGTAAAGAAACTTCTTCCCAATAGAGCCCCAGCGCCCTCCCCTCCAAGGTCACCACCGATTGATGGACGTTGTAGAACAAACTTGGATATTGCACACATATAAAACACTTGTATGTTTTCTCTATTTTTTCTCTCGCACATGCAGATACTGTATATAATTGTATTGTTTAGAAAATAAGTAACTAACAGTGTGCTCTGCCCAGGAGTAGATTCTGCCCACGGATGATAACACCACTGAAGCCCTATCACACCAATTTGTATATCATATAAGAAGGCCAAAGTACCTAAAAAGAAGAAGGGTACGCGTATATTACACCGCATTTGTTTTGGCCATAGAACAATCATTTCCCCATCTACATGAGCACTTACCAGCTCTAAGAGATAGATCACTAATATTAGCGTGGGAACAGCTCTTCGCCTGGGCACTGAACGATTACTTGGTAGGGAGAGCTTAATAACAACAACTAACAATAATAAAAAGCATATTGAGGATTTTCAGGCGGGCACCTTTAACGTCGCAAGAATAAGCTGCCGGACTGCAGCAAGGTAAGGGCAAAATGCTGGTGAGACTAGCTCTTGTAATAAAAATGATAGGAGTATTGGTTATCACTGGTTTGTTGGCTGCCTCTGTATGGCAGAAAAGTTATGCTATAAATATTATGGCTGCACCCAAAACTAACATGCCCCCTCCCACGGCTGCAACAGGTATGACGTCAGGTGGTACTACAGAAGTAGAGTTGAACGCAGACCAAATACTGACAACAAAGGTATTGATAATTACATAACAGATTCAGCACACGTCTCAAACAACATGTGGTACCAGCACATGACCCAAATTGGTAAGCAGACAACAGAAGATAGCTGTTATGTGTGCTCATTGATCCCATACGCCATGAGCGCTTCACGGACATTCGTTGCCACAGAAATACAGGAAAAGATAGCGCGATGTATAGTATATCTGGCACTATTTCAAACCAGAGGACGATTTCAAGGAACAGTGGTGAGAATGCAGTGGGAAACAAGAGACACATATCCATACGAAAACAATTTCCTCAAGTCATATTTGAGTTACCATAAGAGCAGCTTACACGCTGAAGCATTCAGATACATGACGAATGGCCCTGACAAGGGAGAAACGAAGTAGATAACACTACAATACCTGCCATGTGATTGGTACGCCACTGAATTTCCTGGTATACAAGGATGTTGGGAAAGGCCACGGATAACAATAATAGGCAGGTATACATGAACAATGAATGGGAAATAGGAGTGGTTGGTAGCAACATGATAACCAGAGAAAATATTACCACCATACAGGAACACAACGACAGATGCTGGACGACATGGGGCAAATATGTACCCATGCTGACATGGATGGAGAAGGATGAAGACCCAATAAGCATACTACCACTGACCGCACCCAAGTTATGCTACCAACACAGAGGAGATGTGGAGGTGGACTATAACACCAACTGCGGAAGCATGTTAGAACTACCAGAAGGGGGTGCTGGAATGCCAGTAATAATGGATCACTATTGGGCCTGCAGAGATAAGGCATACCACACCTTGCCTCAGTTGTGGAATGGTATATGCACAATGGTACACATCAATGTACCATCACTAGTGGTGCCCCAAACACATGTGAACATGGCCAATGTTCCCAAAATGGATGAAGGAAACAAGAGGAAGAGGAGATCCGTACAATCACAAGAGGGAGAGAACAACAACAATAACATCCTAACAAGAATAAAAAGACAAGGAGAACCCCTGACAGGAAACTACCTGTGGGGAAGGTTGGAAACAGCACTCTCCTCCATTCCACCAGAACATAGATTATTCAGCAGAGCTGCAATGTTCTTCTCGTCAATAATACACCCAGGACTACAAGCATATGCGAATGCGAAATGGCTCCAGATCACCCGATGGGAACTAATGATGATGATGAATTCAATAGTAAACGGATTCAATGCCATAAAAGAGGAGCTGCGAGCGGTAAGAATGGTAGCACTGCAGAAATAGGACAATCATGCTGCACATGTATTCCTGCTAACGATGCAGATAATGGAAAACTTACTGAAGCAGTATCACAATTGGCCCAGACGCACTCCAAAATGATGGAAGAAAGTAAAGGAGTAAAGAAGGATAATAGCTGGTTTTCATTATTATGGTCATGGATGCCATCATGGCTGTCAGACGGGCTGAAGGTAATAGTTGGATGCATAATACTGGCTGCAGCAGTATTGATTTATTGATTGTAATAAGGTTATGGAAGGCCAGGAAGGCACGCACTACAGACGAAATGATCGAAATGGTTGCATGCACCCCTTGATGCCAACTGATGATGACCAGCACACCGACATGATAATAAAGGGAAGAGAGAAACTGCGCAAACAGTTCATCACCAATCACTTAGATCCACCATCTGTAAAGCTGGAGAACCCAAGAAACCCGAGGAGCTATGTTGGAAGATGGGTATACCGCAAACCGAGAGGGAGCTGTGTTTATATGTACTGGTCATTTGAAGATCATGTCAACCACTATGGACACCTGGGCGGAATAACTAAAATATGGAGACTAAGAGGAGATAAAGAGAAGGATATGTTTGTGGTCGACAAGTCGACCAGAGGGGGGACTGAAGTGGGAGAATGGGAGAAAAAGCTCCCCCCAATCTCCTCGCGACCATGGCCTAGAGGATTGCGGCCCAGGCATCCACCACAAGATGAGTTCATCTATCTACCAGATGACAAAATACCCTGGTTCAAGAACATAAGGATATGCCCACCAGCCTGTCCTACTCAAGCCGACACCTGCGGCATGGATGAACTCGACTAAGACTTTAACAACAAGCACCCACATCGTTAGAGATGCCATAACGAGCTAGCCAACTGCCAAGAACACACGTGCCACCATGCACACTGGTCCCTCACGCAGCAGCCTACATGAAGAATACATTCAGTGCTATGACGTAGGTGACGGATACACCCACTGACGCGCATCTTTATTATTTTTCAAATAGGCCCCTTGATAGTAATGCAGAAACGCAAGATGCCTAAAGCACTCGTGTATACGCTTGCTGACGCTCCTCCCACTTCTCGTATTGTGATGAGAATATAATGAATACGTAATAGTGCTTATGAGGCCATGTCAAACCGCAACACAGGTGCCGTGCATTACACATCCCCACCCATGAACTAGGCCCAAGTAGGCCGCATTCAAGAACCGCCATGAACACTGCATGAGCGAGTTTACAAGTGCTGATCACGCAGAACGAGCCCAGCGAGAGCTCATAGCCAAGGGCGCGATGTTGCAACTCGTATGGTACCAGCCGGTGCTAAGGTCACACCTGTAAGCAAAGCCAAGCACATGGAAGCAAAATGCAACTTTAAATGTGCAGAATTCCGCCCCAGCTACGGTCTCTCCCCACGTGACCAAGCCGACCTGACAAGGTGCCAGACCCACGAGGAAGAAGTCACCTGGGCCCCACGTCTGGGACACAGGTTGCAACAGTGAAATGACAAGATGGACACCTACGGGGATGGGAATGGCCTGCTCTCAGGCCTATGAGCAAACCCGCACATTGTCTGCACAAACACACAGTTACACATTGTTGCTAGTGACAGGTACACCGCGAGCTGGGAACGACGATGGTCCAGACTGGGGGGCTTGCGGGAGGACCAATCAGAACTTGAGGGCACTCATCACTGACGCCACTAACATTAGCCAATCATTAGGGGTCTTCGTGTAACAATTTTCAAGTATCTAATAGAAGGGACAGCCCAAGTATACCACCTGACTAATCCCTACCGTTGTTTTAATAAACAGCAGAACCGCCTTGCTCCTTGTGTGTGTCTCATACTCATTTTTGGGAAGCACGGGAGGAGTTGGGGCCTCCCAGCCCGGAGGTCCGCAGACGGCTCAGCCGACCCCGGGATAACCACCCCGACAGAATTTGCAATGTGTGTTGATATGTTTACATAGAAAATGACGAGTGGGCGTGGTTGACACCTGTTAAATTCATGCAATCATCTGGATGTGGTGTAAATACATAGGACAATATTTGGCTACCAAGAATGAGGTAGAGTCGGTCATTGGTCTGAGGTGTTGGCAGAACCCCTCAAAATACATTGGCAGTCACCAGCAAATGGAGTGATGAAATTATCATCATAAATGTGCAGAGAACACTGTCAGAATGCCTAGGGGAGGAAAAGCATACCGAATGTGTGTAGGATATCTTGGAAGCATGTCATCGCTCATGTCTGCTTCCATAGCTCTATGTGAGAGCAGATCGTGAGAAAGTTCACATTTTAGATCAGGCCTGATTGTGATGCTGTGGCATGCAATGTGCACAGTGATGTTACACACCATCAGAAATATTCCCCAGAATGGTCCTGGCATCTGAACCCAGGCTCATTAACACCTAATGTAAGCTCCGTCAGATTGCTTCTGAGAAGGTGGGACCTCTGTCCACTGGCTACCTGGAAGAGGTGAGTAATTGCCTCCTCAGGGTGTGATCACTGTCACATGATGAAAAGAGAGGCATCCTGTGGTGTGTTCAGCCATGTGTACATGTGGATATGTGAGGAAGATGTGGTTTCATAACCATGCCTCACCAAGCAACCATGCATTTTAATACCGGGATGCCTCAGATCGGCATGCATTATCAGTGTGTCAGAAGATGTAGCTGTCATTTCTGGATCTTGGCTAGTTGGCAGTCACATTCATGATGATGCTGGGGCATCACATACCATATGGATACTAATAGAATGCCAGAATTCCCAGCGCCTGTGTAGGTTTCCTGTGGCCCGAGGGGATTCCAAACCCACATGAGAGCCATTAGTGACACCACACATTCCCGGGAACCTGCTATGTCAGAAAATACCTACACTACAGTGTTATTGCCCTTCTTTTTTAACCTTTCTTTATTCATGTTTTAATAATGCTTAACATCAATGTGTTTCTTCCAATTGAACCTCATACAACTCTATGTTGCAGAATGACAATTAAACAGTTACATTATATCATTTACCTCAAGTACGTATGTATTGCTGTGCATATACATTAAGGGGGGCATTTTCTAATGAGTGGAATACAAAAATGAAAAAGTAAAAAACACCGTTCCACATTCGTTTTGTCGCCATCTCTTTTTAGTGGCTTTCCAAGGTGTAGAATGGCAGCAAAGCCAAACCTCAGTCTTGGACCAGCACACAGTTTTATGCCTGCATGAGGTTTTCCTGAAGGCGTAAAACCAATGAATTCCAAAGAAATCCATCTTGCATTTACACGTGGTAGATCCCACTGAGATCACAGCTCACAGGAAGGCTGGGGTGGCCAACTCTGGGCCCTTAGTTCTGTAGAACCCCTCTCCAGAACTGCAAAAGTCCCACTTTTGCTCCGGACTTCGGGGGGTGGGTGGTGGATGAGTGCTCATCCCTCGTGTGAAGTAAAGTTTGAACACGATAAAGCAGAGCGGCTCTCCCAGGGTCCTTTCAGGTTCCTGAGAGCTGTGCTGCTGCCCAGTGTTCAAACTTTCACAAACATGTTTGAGCACTGGAAAGCAGGGGCGCAATGAAACCTACATTTTGAGGGTGGCTAACCCTTCAAATGTTAGCAGAGGTGCTAACCTCAGAGATGGTGGGGAAGGGGTAAACCTTTTTGTGTGAGGGACATCTTCTTTAAACATTCTAATGAGTCTATTCTAGTGCTGCTTCAATGTTACAAGCAATTCATTCAGTCTTAAGGGAGTTAACTGAGTTAAGTTAACTCTCTCCTTTAAGTCTGAAAGCACCTACTTAAGGACTGATGTGAGAATGAGCGGTTGCCTGTCCCCTCTCTACCCTTCCAATCACTCCCGGGCATGCAAGTACTAAACACATATCACAATTTCAATTGCCTATAAAATTAAGCATATGAATGCAGGTACTAACAGTGAAATGCTTTACATTAGTAACTATCTGCCTCATTTATCGTCTACGTCCTGATCTGTCCAGCCAATCAAATTAAACAAACATCTTACATTTGGTGTTAAATGTTCAGCATGTAAAGAATGGAAAGGTACATTCAGTTATACAATACGTATAATTAGTTATCCTATATGTGAACAATATGGAGACCAGTGACAATTAATGCTTAATATAAAATTTTCTTACAGAAATAATTTTCCATTCAAAATTGTTAGGGCCTCAATGTATTCACTAAGTTAGACAGATGCCTTTGTACTTGTTAAAATGAAAGAGACTGCCTTTAGGTGTGCGAGATAAATGTATGTGCTGAAGATTGACCTGGGCTAAAATGTTGTCTAACACTTTGATTGTACATATTTTCTTAATGAAATATGCAGTACTACATTGGAAGCATTCGTTTTGTTAGCATTTCTGGGGGCGCTTATAATATACGTCCAGCAAAAACGTTGAATGGCTAACAATCACTGGATTTTTGGGTAGAACTCTTTTTTTGTAGATGCAATATTAGCTTAATGTTGATTGGTTTGACAAACAATATTGGGGAAACTCAGCTAGACTGTCATTTTGGTGCTGCCAGTTTGGATATATTTTTGTCTGCAGCATGCATTTTGGTAAAGCCAACTGCAGTATTTTGTAGGGTTACTGGCATAAATTAGCAGAGCCAGTATGGACATATTGGGCCTCATTAGGAGTGTGCCGGTCCGGTAACAACGGTTACCTACCAGCACCGTTGTTACCGGACCGGCACACACTGAGTACGCAAATGGCTGTGACCTGGCGGGAGGGACGGCAGCCGCCCAGAGACTTTCACAGAAGCACCGGCTCTGTTATTAAAGGTGCCGGTGCTTCCATCATCCCTATTCCCATTGAGTCCTATAGGAATGGGTATTAACGATTTTCTGGCGCCTGACTTCCAGGAACACCGGGTTTGTAATGTCCCAGTTTTTCCGTAAAGCCAGGTGCCAGAAAAATTCACAAGTCCGGCGGCACTTGTAATGACGCACATTGTCTTATAGTATCAATATTGGCATTATTCGCAAAGCAACCATGAGTATGTTTTTATATGGCAATACTGGCATATATTGGTGCAGCCAGTATGGAAATGTATGGGCACAGCCAGCATTATAATGGTTTAATACTTGCACATATTGTGGACAAAGTCATCATGAAAATATTTTGGATAAATATTCCTGTGCACAATGATGATTTGCATCTTTTGGATTATCCTACATGAGTTACCCTACAAAGCCAATTGCTTTACCCAATTTTTCAAAAAAAGTGTGCTGTATAATGCACCTATTTTAACCCATGATTTTAAAAACTTTTCTCGGGGAGAGCAGCACCCAGAGTTGGTTCAAGCTCCTTCACTACGCTCGGTTGCTAAGACACATTGGGGGGAAATATTTACACCCGTCCACCTAAATAATTCACGGTCCACCGATGATTAAGGACAAAGGGGGAGGAAAGTGTGTATCTGTCATGACCCTCGCCCAAAAGCCCCTCTGGCAATCCCATTGGCCGGGTGTAGTCAGGACTCGGGCCTCTAGAGCCTGGCATCCTCTTCAAAAGCCCTCATGGGGCCAGTCCTGGCGCCTATGGCGCCAGGCTCATACACCATAAAAAACAACGTGCTTGGGAACTACTTCATTTTGTTGTCAGCCAACATGGAGGCATCCACATAGCTTGGTTCCCAAGAACCAAGCTATGCGGTCTAGTGTTTTGGGTGTGGTAGCCTACGGACTACTTTACCTGGACTATTTTGTTGGGGCTATTTAAACCACACCCGAGCAAGACAACATTCTTTGCGTTACTTTGCAGCTTGCAACGTGACGCTCACCGTGTCCAGCTATTCCCTCGAACCTCAGAGAAGCAGAACCTGCAAGGAGACAAAAGGAACATCATTAGCAGCAGCATCTTACCTGCAGTCTTCATCTTTAAACACTCACAGCTACTGAGAACAGCTTCCTCGAACCTGCACGCCTCCCGACAGAACGACCTGAAAGAGGAAGATAGAGGCAACATTAAAGAAAGCAGTAGAGACATTTACAAATTACGAACTGCTGAAAAGGCTTACCTGGCTAGTCGCCTCTCGGCTGGCACCACTCCGGACATTCCACTCGCACTGAAGAACACTGCGACCTACTGGAAAGAAAACACAGGTTAGCAAAGGCAAGACTTCGCAGTGCTGCGCATAGCACTTACTTACCGCATCATAGCGCTCTTAATGCGTCATCATTTACCAACGGGGCTCAACCAAGCCAGTTCGCTGCGCTGAAGCTCTGCATACCTAAGGGAGAAAAAATAGACATTTTAAACAAAGAAAGGCATGCAGGATTGCAACAAAACTAAAGAAAAGCAATAAGACCTAACTGAACAATATCAAATGGCCAGCGTCAGTGAAGTAACTGGACCGCACTCACCCATGAAAGACAACGCGCCCCTGCAAAGAAGGCAGGACTGAGAGCACACCTAATTCCACCACAAGGTGAGCAGAGCGCTTCAGAGGGACTGAAATCATACGGGGGAGGGAGGATACTTACCCCAGTCGGTCAGTCGGGAACACAGTCCTCCTGTATTTTCAGGCAGAACCTTCCCCTGCAGACCACATCAGGGCAAAGCTGAGAAGCATACCAGCGAGTAACCCGGCTGGGTGGCGTACTTGTGGATACCAGGTGAGCGTAACAGTATCCCAAACTGAGTGAAAGTAGCGCTTTGAATTCTGGCAAGGTGAATTCTTCAAGTCGCAGTCCAAGAGTTAACCTACATGTTAGAGTACTTAGAAACACCTAAAGCGAAATTACATGATCCCAGAAGTTCATCGGAATACTTGGCGATGCTGATAGGAAGGGAATGTGGCTGGGCTATTCATAGAAAGCGAGTGTAGAGCAAGGAAGGGGAGGATTGAGACAGCATGATATGGAAACATTAAATCAATATCCCCCAAACGTGACATTTGCTGTAATGAATGCTTGAATATCCCTCCCTTACTGACATGTACAGGACATAGAGGACTGAGAAGTACACCAATATCACATAGTTCATTCACTGGTTTGTTAGGTATTATGGACGGTAGGTTAGCACAAATGTAACTGGGAACTTGCCATACAAGAAAAGAAAACATAATAGCAACAACACAATAGTTAGGCTGGTCCTTTCCATGTAAGAGTCTTTCCCACTGGTTGTGGGTGATAGGCCTCCCCGGCTCTACTGTTACTGTCCCAGTACTTAGAGCTCTCAGGATCACCTCTATGCTCTGGAATTGCAGGCTCATGGGGTTCCTGGACCCTTTGGCCTCCAAGACCTTTAACGTCTCATGGATGTTGCACCACTTTCTCCATCCATGGCATTGCAGGCTCTTCTTCTTCAGTTGGCCCTTGATGTGGGCTTTCTGGGATTCCATACTCATGGCCTAATGCATGCATCAACTTTCTGAAGTGGCTGCATTGTTGGACATAGACAGAGCTAGAGAGAGTCCAATGATCAATATGGTCAAACATTACAGACTTTATCCTTCTCCTCTCTGTAGTAACCATACTCTCCCTGACCGAGTCCTGTTTCTCCTTCCATCATCTGGACCTAGACACCAGACTCTCTAGTCCCTGCTGTTCCACACAATCCTTCTTGGGTCTAAGTGTGACACGGACTGAGGTTTTTCATATTTAATACAAAATGATGCTGATAATTCTGTCTCAGAATGCTATATGTTGAAAAGTATATTGCAAACATGTATCTGTTGGGGTCTACTGACACCCACAGCAGGTGCCCAGCCATTATTCAACATACTGGTGTCAGAGTAAAAGTTCAGTTGCTGCAAACAAAGTTGTGAAATCCAAGGTTCCAACACCCAGGGGACCCTTTTAACCATGGGCATCACTTTTAGCAATGGCCAATAAATGTAATTGTGTACTCCCCCACCTTGAACTGGAAACAGATAAATATATATTCATGTAAAGCATATTGGTTTCATGTGGTGGCCCATGGACATATACAATTATCCTGGGCAAAACCATGTTAGTGTAATTTGATTGAAAACCTAGTTTCTAGTGACTCATTTAACTGTCCGGGTATGTTGTGTTCCAACTACCTGAGAATGAGTTTCACTCACAGCAAACCATTTTGGTTCAGCCATATAAGCTTATCTTTCTTTCTTAAACCACTCCCATTTCCTGTACCCCTTCACACTTTGGCAAACAAAGCACACTGACTGACATCACCCACCAGAAAAGTATGTTGTCAGAGCAGCCAGAATTGGATGCACACACACAGCTTAAAATGGACCAATCCACTGTTTTCAAATTGACTATTTAAGACTGTGGTCTGCCCTCCCCCTTTGAATCCTCTTTGGACCTCAGAGGTATAAGGTGTTACCTGGAATTCTACTGGAATACAGACTGCCCAGAGTCCTCTGACATGAATGGGAAGATAAAGAATCCAAAGAGAGACCAAGACCATCACCGTAGGCATCTCTGAGGGCAATTTGGGGTCACTTACTGTCAGAACAAGGCCTGGTGTTGGCTGAAGATTAATAACCAGGATTCCTGCTCAGTGGGGGTGGCAGGCCCTTCAAGTGCTCTATGGCAAACTTCAAGTCTTGGAAGAGCAAACAATTGTCTCGTCTTATCCTTGGAGTCCCTGGACAGCATCTCTCAGCAACCAAAGAACCAAGAAGTGACCCTGGCTTTCAATTAATCTCCAAACCACTTCTGGTTTGGACACCCTCAACTTCATTGAAGCCACTGCAAGAACCTCCGGGAGCCCATTCTGAATTTAATGTTTTAACCTGCTTGACGCATCTTCGAGTTCACTCCACGCTGACATCAAAGTTCCTCTGTCCCCACATCAAAGACCAGATGTGTTTTATATTGTCCCCAGCTCAAAATGTCCTGCCCAGTCAGCCTCTGGCCTCAAGCCTTTGCCTATTCCATACCACAATGTCGTGATGAACCCGTTGCGACTACTCAAAGGCAAATAAAAGTCTTAGTTTCTTCACTTCTGAGGCAGACGAGTCTTCCACCTCTGCCGACATGATGCTGTCAGTCTGTTTCATGCAGTCTTCGAGCTACAAGTTTTTGCTTTAACTGACTCACAGTGCAACGTTAGATCCCACCAACAATGCTCTGCAAATTGACCATGGCTTGGCACCAAAAGCATCCGGACTTGTGGTTTGATGCCAAAAAGTCTCCAGTAGAAGGCAAAAGGTATAAAGCAGTAGTTTTGTTCCCTTAACTGGCGTTCAGCAGCCTAGTGACAATTTAAGACCCCATTCTTCACCTTTTAATGACATATCCTTTGAACATGACCAATTCTGCAGAGACTATTGCCTGTGTATTCATGTCTTCAGACCAAGAGTGCCTCTTTCCTCTTAAAGTCTGCATATTCTCTGCATTACTTAATGGAGGTGGGATATTAATATCTATATCAGTGTGTTTGCAATTAATTTAATGAAAGAATATTATAGACCCTTGATTTGACATTCTTTTATTTTGATGCAACAGTAGTATTGTTTTTTGGCTGTTTCTTTGTCAGCTGACACACCTCCTGAAGAGTAAACCGTGCCCTCAGCTCACAGTGCCATAAGAGGAGAAGGAGGTAGGCATATTGTGTTGTGCCTGTTTTCCCTTTATGATTGGGATGACTGCTGGTTAACCAGAAGTGTGGGACTGAGTAGGAGTTGTATCCATCCACTCACTTCTAAACCTTAGCTTCTTGACTATACCACCTCCTGAAATGCCACAAATTTCCTGATGCTCATTCCACTCTGATGATCCAGCCGCTTTCGTTTTCACTCCTGTGATAATCACTTCCTTCCTCTCAACCCCAGCTATTACCATTTTCATTTTCGTTCTTTCAAGTGTTGTTATAATAACTCCTTCTAACCCACTCAATATTTAACATTCTCCCTCTTTTTTGCATTCAGCAAATTTTTGTGGTGCTTATGCTACTACAATTCTGAAACCATTGTTATGGAAGAGAGGGGGGTTCTATTCTAAACTGAAAATAACTAGTTGGCATAGCAACCAGCAATGCCATGGCATAAAATCACCAAATGACTAATGTCTTTTTCCAAACTCTTCTGCTCTACTACACAATAAGGAGTTCCCTAACAATAATTTCTCCAATCTACCACTATCCAACTTATCCTATGCCACCCCCACTCCATCAAGCCTATCTACCCTTCTGTACCCCTCACTCTTAATGCCACCTACCCAGCCCCCACTCTTTGTATGCCCACCCACCCCTCACTGTCTAACACTCACCCAACCCCCACTCTCTCTTTCCCCACACTCTCTGACTCCACCTGCCTGCCCTACCGGCAGTCTCTCTACCCACACCTACTCGACATACCTCCAGTCTGTCTGTGTCTACTCGCCCACCCTACCCACACTCTCTCTACCTCCACTTGCCCACACTACCTCGTGTCTCTGTACCCCCCAACACCCACCCTGCCCACTCTCTTTGCCCCCACCCACCTGCCCTACCAACCTCTCTCTACATTGACCCACCTGCTCTACCCACTCTCTATCTCTAGCTCCACCATCCCACCCTGCCCCCTCTCTCTCTACTCCCACCCACCAGCCCTATCCTCTCTCTCTCTCTCTCTCTACCCCTGACAACCCACCCTACTTCTCTCACTTACTATAGCACACACCCAGCCCCCTCTCTCTCTACTCCACCTAAGCTACCCCCTTAATCTCTATCCCACGAAGCTTAATACCTCAGTCTACCACACCAATCCTACTCCTCTCTCCCTCTACCCCAACAACCAACCATACCCCTCACATCCTTCCGCTCAAATCTTGCTTTATTACTTGCCCTTTCACTCTCACCCTTTCTCGCTCATATTTCCTCTTGCTCCTTCTCTTTATGGCTTCCTCCCTTGCTCTATTCCCCTTTCATTCTCTTGCGCAACACAATCCCTTGTCGCATTATCATTACAAACTTTGCCCTCTCCTCCTTGCCTATGCATGCAAAAGACAAACAACAGCAGTAAATGCCAAAACTATTGACTTTACCAATTTTTGTTTTCTCTGTTGTTATATCATCATCATCAAAGTTTAGTTGGATAAAAACAATCCATAAACGGACATACAAAACAACATTACAACATTACATCAATAATAATCAGCAGACCAATTAAAATCACAATGTAAGCACATTTTTAAAACAGCAAAATTAAGTTAAAATACAGGTTCAATCTTTGCCCTCAAGCAACTTTTTCCTTCGGTACCATGATTTTCTCAGGAAATCTAAGCAGCCCCATGCGACTAGCTTGGTTTCTGCCCACAACACGAATATCAAAGCGGGTTGGGCTTGAGTGAAACCAACATTTCTGAGAAGTGGGAGAATGGTCCTCTTTCTGATATTGTGGTGAAGAGGGCAAAATAAAACAAAACGCAAAAGATCTTCCTCTGGCCCACTACACACCGGACAAACTGTAGACTGCTGATCACTTAGCCAGTTTTTAGTAATCGCCCTACAGCATAAAATATTACAATGATCCCTAGTCAATGCCCAACAATCTGTTGTCTTATTGCTGTGCAGAAGGTAGGGTTGGATACCGTATACACTGGAAAAAAGCTGGTGTTTTATATTTGATTCCACTAAGAGCCTAGATGTTTCCCTATTGGCCACAACAATGGAGAAAAACATCTGCTTGAATTTGTTCGACATATCGGTAGTTAGAAAGACAGATGGGCACTGCAAGCTTTGGGCATTCAATTGTAACAACAATTAGAAATAAAATTCAGCCAAGGTATTTAGTGCCAGGACAAACCCTGCAGCAAAGTTTTGATAATCATGTACATTAGGTTAGCTCTTGGGTTAGACCAAAGTGCCAACCAATGTAAAAGTGGGTCTGTGTATGCACGGCATAGTTCGGAGCTGAACTGGGAAGACAGAGTAACTTTTTGCAGAAGGTATTTTCTATTATTTCAATAGGTGGAATGTTCTCAATACCCGAAAGGGCTGCACCATTGTAAGTGATTTCAATCCAGCACACAACCAAGTCAATGGCTAGCATGTAATGCACAACTGAAATCCTTATTTATTTTTGTCTAAAAGTTCTTTATTCTGAACGATATACCACTCATATCATGTCCCTCTCCTGAACCCCCACCCCCTACGCTCACACTGAACCAGGAATCAGGCTGGTTTGCAATTTAAAATATGTATTTATGTATTTACAATTTAATCACACTATGCTTTAATGAGTACACAGTAATCACCAATGGGGTGCTTTAACACAGAATAATTAAGCTGGTCAGGTGGCACAGCAAGTAGAGCGCCTGCTTGACATTCGTGCAGAGCCAGCTGATGCAGGTTCAAATCCTGGCGGGGCCAAACTCAGCCTTTCATCCTTCCAAGGTCAATAAATGAGCACCACGCACCGTGGGTAATAATAAGCAGCGCTCAGATACCTGAGGGTTCGTAGTGCTATATAAATGACAAATTATTATTATTATTATAATCTGTTTAATACACCAGTAGTAATAGTGAGCAAAACAATTCAGCACAGAAATTATACTTTTGTGTGTGTGTTCAGATCAAATAGCACTGTAGTTAAAGGTTCCCCCTGCACACCCGTAAAAAACCCCATAGGCAATGTAAAGAGATAGGAGGAGAGAACAGATTTTCAGGAATGGCAAAATTCACACAGAATATCAATCCCCCTTTCCCCAAAGAAAAACACAAGAGAAAAACGGAATTGACTATCAAGCTGTCAGAATGGCTTTTAAAGTTATCTTAGAATGGACTGGGAAAAAACACCAAATATGGTCAAAATTTAATGAAATTGTTATACATTCTTATGGGAGCCGCTATGGATAGTTGCACACAAACACAAGCAATGATTTAATACCAAGAAACAATTTGAAATCTTAAAATTCAAGTCAAAAAAATGAAATTCGCTGCAAACGTTTCATTGCACGATAATCGTGATAACGGGAGAACTGTATGGATTTGGGATGCAGTTTTATATGCAATTTAGCAGAAGTTGAAATTCTGTTTTAGTGGAGGTCGTTTCTTCGAGATAGGCGCAACAATGGGAAACAGGAATGCACTTTTAAAATGACAAAATGATTTCTAATACTAGAGGATGACTATGAATAAAACAAATGACCCACAGGAACACAGCCACTTGATCAGAATGACTGCCTGCCAAGGACTTGCCTTCTTCAGATGGGAAAAGATCAACACATAGATAGTTTAGCAATACTATAAAAGGAGGAAGATAGAATGGTTTGGAGAGAGTTCAGATAATTCAAAAATACTCCTAACAATACGGTTCTGAATACAAGATAGGATGGGTTTAAGATAGAGATTAACTAAGCAAGGTACATATCCTAGTGACACAGTTCTTTCTATAGATACTCACTACATATGTTTTTAAACGGAACCGTCGGTATTCTGGTCCGTCAAGATTCTGGTCAGGGAATGGGATCTGGTTCTATGACAGACAGCTGGGCACATCGGATTGGATCTGCAATCAGCAAGGCGCTCTGGTCACAGCACGGCACAGGACTGGACTGGATCTGCAATGCACTCTGGTCACAGCATGGCACAGGACTGGTTAGGATCAGCCCTTCTTGGTTCTGATGATAATTCTTTCAGCAGGAAAGCAGTACATCACAGCCCGGCTGTATTTTGATACTTCCCCTTAGGTTTGTGGGGTTCTGGTTCTGGAATTTGAGGTCTAGCTGAAAGTGGTTCAGCTATGCACTGGGTTTCTGCTTTGCCAAGTTTCTGGAGTCTGGAGCAAGGAAGATGTAGAGTTCAGCAGCAGGATGCTCTGCCAGTATCGGGATCGTGAGTAAATCTGTCTGTCTTTTTGAGTGGTGAGCTGTCCTTTTTTATGCTATGATAAAGGGGGTGTGCGGGCTGGTTTATCCTTAGCTCACCCCTTTGACAGTTGATTGGGTCAGAGTCTCCTCTCTGCCTTGATAGGAGGAGAGCAACAGTGTGTGACCTTTATGGTGTGATTTTATGAGGCAGAGAATCCACTCCTATCCCCTTGAACACAATATCTACTTTTGGCACCATACATATTTACAGATGTGCAACCTCTATAACAATCACATATACAGATTACATATTTTATATGGCAGCTATTCCTCGAAACCCCATAGCTATGGCATCTTGTCTCAGCGTTTCACATAATTTTGCCCTTTTCATCAGGAACACAATGTCCAATTTATAAACACATTTCTACAAGTGTGCGCGTTTAACATGGGCATGAGTGTATAAAGTTTCAGACTTCTAGCGAAAATACATTTTGTGTAAAATCACATTTTCTGCCATTTCTTTCCAGAACATGTCACACGATTGTGCCGCCTCTTGAAACGTGCAGCCAAAATTTAGATTCAACAATCTGTTACATTTATATTTTGTACAATTTTCACTGGCAAATTATAAGTTTTTGAAGAAAACGTTCTTTGTGAAGGTTCAGCCTTTGTCTTCTTGCAGTTCAGAAGCAGTCTCCTCCCTGTTTGCTCTTGGCAGAGGGCAGTTACGACTGTCCTCACACCCCTCATTTCCATAGTAGCAGCAGTTCATTGTTCCCTTTTGCCTCTGTAGACCAAGTTCTTTCCAAACCCTATAATTACCGCTTGAGTGTGATTTCCTGGTGGGGGAAAGGCCATCCTTCTGTGGAGAAACCTGATATTCCAGTTTGGTAGCTTTTAGCCAGGCTTGATTTAATTGTTAATTCTGTTGCGTTTTTGCTTAGCTTAAAACAAACTTGTGATTTCAAAATAGCAGCTAGAATTCTGATTCAAGATTTTAAACCATGGGATCAAAACAATTACAAGATGGTTACTCTCAGTAACAGGCCTCTTAGATTGCAAACATTTGATTTCAGTTTATACATGTTTAAAGTTTAATCAGGCAGGCTCTTGACAGCTGTCATCTCAGCAGTCCACTGCTGCACAGAGATTTTTGAAATCCACAGACAGGCCACTTTTGCTGTGGAAATCCCTTTATGCTTTCAGCTTTTCAGGACCTAGCAGGTTCACAATGATTTGTTAACTAAGTGAATTGTAGCACCCAGCAAGAATTGTGGATGTTTGAGAGTGTTTTGTACCGGCATTCTGCAGTTTCAGCAACAAAGAAAAAAGGATTTAAAGCAAGATTTTGGGGTTTCATTTAACAAAGCACTGCTTTCTCCTTCTGTACTCCATTTTCAATTGTTGTGGGGCCCAGTGACACATTTCAGGAGTGAGATCTCTGTTCCACCACTGACAACTTGCGTGGCAGATTGGGCAGCCATCTTTTTGTGCATTACAAAGCACGATTTTCAGGGGTTTTGGTGCGCACAAGGGTTTCACAGCCATTTCGCTATTTCTGGCACCCTCATAACACAGTGCTGCAGCATAGCAGAGCAGAAGTGGGTTAAAACATCCCATACCATAGTTAGTTGTGGCCTTGGTCTATGCTCTATAAACTTCTAGGATCAATTTAATTGGCTGTCCTTGGAACATGTTCCTAAAACAAGACAGACCCCCCAGGGCCTGTTTCATTTTGGAGCACTGATTCTGTATATGTGAGGCTCCCTGCCATTTTTAACTGAAAGTGACACCCAAATAGTCATATTTTCCCAGCCGTGGCATAATTCCACCATTACTCAACATTCTACTCAACATTAAAAGCCGGGTCGCCCGCTACAAATGCCCAGAACTTTTTTTGAGTCCCTGTTCGAGACTGCCAAAAACAGTTCTTCCCACACTTGAACTTCTAGGCAGTTTTTTCTAAAAGCCAGGGCACTTTTGTACTGATTCCTAGCATTAGTTACCTCTCTCCCAGTGCTAGTCCTATTGCGCAGGATCAACTTCAGATTGTTCTGTGCCAGCCTGCATGTTTCATCAAACCAGTTATACCTATTGTTTTTACCGGTTTTGAAATCATGTTGGAATAAATCTGTCAGGGATTTCCATATTTCTTATGGGGCAAATAGGATTGCCTTGGGTTCTGTGTCGTGAGATAAAATATGTACAATGAGATCCAGGTTCGGTTGGACCGCCTCGAACTGTGTGGACAACAGATGAATCTGAGCCCATTTTACCCTTAGTAAGCTAATCTCGCAAAGGTCTAAATGTGGGTGATTAACTGTAATGATCCCAGGGTGTCCCACCCTCAGCACCAACCTCAAAGGGAAGTGGTCACTATAGATCTTATCTATGACTTTGAAATCCACAATAAGGTGCCATGGTTGCACACTCATACAGAAATAGTCAATTATGGAAGTGCCTTGGGTACTTGCAAATGTAATCTTCCTCAGTAAATTCAAACCTGTGCGTTGGTTCAAAGATCGGAATCCCCAATCCGCAAGCCAAACATTAAGCTGGAGGCTTCTAGAACACAATCTGTCATCAGACAGTTGGGGATTTAGTGTCCCATAAACAAAATCTTCACCTGGATCCCCCAAGTCAGTAGAAATCCCACTACCCAATTTGGCATTGAAATCCCCTCCCAAAACCACAATTGTGTTTTCATTCACCAAGGATAGATGCTCTGACTCAAAGAGTTCTTTCAGAGCCCCTAAACAACCCTTGTTTGAAACGTGTGGGCTGTTATAAAAAATTACCAAAAAAAATCCTAGCCTTGCTCAGGTGATAGTCTTACATATTGTAAGGTGGGGTTTTTCAGTTGCCTCTCCATTATGTCATAGTTTAGGGAAGACTTAATCAAGATTGGCATATCCCCATGTCAACGGCCTCTTACACCCTTCGTCGCTGGGGTACATACATAAACATAACCACCCAAACGCAGAGAGTCTGTCACCCATGTTTCCTGTAGGAAGATGATGTCATAAAACATTAAATATGTCACTGCTTCCTTTTTCAAAAACGTTGTCCCCACACTAGCAATAATCCAGCAAAGGAATGTCATAGCAACCCCCATAGACGGGACCACATGCTCCATTATAAGGCGGGTTCTTGCCTCAGGGTCTTCTAGAAGACCCTCAGAAACTGAGGTCTGCTCCCCCGGGGAAATAAGTCTTGAGGAAGTGGTGTGTTTAGGTCGGAAATTGGGAGGAGTTTCTTGGAGGGATGCATGCCTACAACAGTCCAGGTAAAGGGTCCCTCCCCTATTGTAGCCCATTTTTCTTGGGTCACAGACCATTCTGTTTTCCCCATGCACACACAAAGTAATGTGCTTAATATGTGGTTCCTATACACGACAGGCAGCATTTACTCAATTTTCATGGCAGAGTTCAATAGGGGAGGGCACAAAGAGGCATACCAGCATGTACGCTACCTTTTGCCCTTCTCATTTGCACTATGCCATGCAAATTACTAAAATTCAGCAGAGTGGATCCATCTACGTATAAGTCTACACGTAATGGGTCACCTCCACTGAATTACACAGGGACTGGAAAATGTGCTGCTTGGGTTTTTTTGGGGAAAAGGTGTAGAGTCGTGTAGTTGAAGAGGATAGTGATAGAAAAAATCAGAGGGTAGGGCGGGAGAACCCTTAGGTAGGGAAAGTCCGGGAGGGGCTCTTTATCCGATCCTATATTCATGAAAATGAAGGTTTGGTTAATGAGTGTCAAGGCAAACGATCAACCAGGATTTATGTGACTATCCGTCAAGGAAGGATCTGTCCTCTTGTTCCTTATTGAAGGGGAATTTCCCACTTTCCACTGAACCTGCAACTGATTGACCAAGGCAGATCCTTATTGGGAACAGACACAATCTGTTTCTGATTTTGAGATCTCCAGAGGCTTCCTTCATATCTGCTGTTCATCTGTCATGCCAATCTCACTATTTCTACACTTTTGAACTCAATCTCCCTCAGCTATGTGCCACAACCTCATCACCAGCTGGCATTTCAGAACATGTTCGACAAGGCGCACGGTTTTCACACAAACTCATAAGACATGGCACTCCAATCGTGATATGCAGATGAGACTGCAGACAAACTACACTAAGCACAGATCCATGTGCATGTAAAGGGCAGATGCTGCACAGAGAAGCACTGGTATAATACATTAGCTCACTTCCGTATTCGAGGCGTGATATTGGAATTAGCAAAGAAATGCTGTAGCAGTGCGTGAAATCACTGCACATCTCCCATTGTGCCCCGCGGCTGCGCAACAGTTCAAGATCACAAAGGCCATTGTGAGACCTGTTGCACCAAAAGGGAAGCAGCATGAGCAGTTGTGGATTGCAAAAACACACAACAACAAAGTGTTGGATTGCAGTTGTGTTCTGAAGAGAGGGGAGATTGTTCCTCCCCATCTGGTTTTGTAAAGAGAACATATCCCTGTTCAGAAGAAATTACACTCTTCGACGATCGCAGCATAAACATGTAATAATGCACTCGACTAAAACAGCACTAGAACAAAAGATATCCATGAGAGTACAAATCCCACTGCCCGAACTGTTAATGCACCTGAGACCAAAGAACCCATACCATCAAAGGCTTAACAATATAAACCCTGAGGGTTTCAGCCGAAACCAAGGTGGGCATTTGTGAGGAATCAAGGCACCAGGTATTTTGTTTAAAAGTTGGTTTTAGCAAGGTTAAATGTGCAGACTACAGGGACAGTTAGTTCTTGGAGGTCTGCTAAGGACAACATAAAAAGCTTTCCAAAAATCTATTTGCTAAGATAATGGCTGTCCTTACTTAAATCAGGGGCTACTCACCCCCTCGCCCCACACGCTCCCCTTTTCACAGCCTTACTACAAACACTGTTTATTTGCAAGAGTAAAACATAACATACTGGTAGAACCATAACAATCAAAGGCATTCTGTAAAGGAAAACGAGTTAAAAGAACCAGATGCCAGCTGCAGATGATTAATGTTGCCCTATGCACAGCGAGCAGCTTTTTTTAGGGCATGAATTAGCATCAGTATACCTGCCAAGAGATATGATAAGGCATTTATAACGCACCTATACACAAGTGTTTCAAGGCGCAAGATGTGTGTCCATTGATTTCTAAAATCCATTATTAAACAAACTGTCTGACATGAAGTGTCCCCAGGGAAACGCAAGTCATTATGACGCTCCCCACCACCTTATTTCCAGGGGAGCACACCCACCTTACAGCAACTCAACCTCCTGCAACAGCACAACGTTTCAATGTGACCCATGCTTGGAGTGTACAGGTGTGCGTTTTCTGATTTCACCCTGATGAAATAATAAATGTTATGTTAATAGGCACAGATAACAAACAAATCTAATTAAGCAATATGCCCCGAGCCACGGGGGCATTACCAAGTCAGGTAATGCCCCAGGGCCCATAGTTATAGGCCTGAGCAAAGCGGTGAGGGACATATTGCTATTAGTACCCTGGTCTACAAGACCAGGGTACAAATAGCATTCTTTTCTATTCCGAAACGCTGCAGCACTAGGGTATTTCTTACCATTTCGATGCCAGACATGCAAGCATGGCACCATTAGCTCTGAAAGTATGTGGACCGATGATTCGTTACGAGCAGTGATCCCTAATGTCTAATGTGGCATGAAAACTGCTTTTGGGTGATTACTGAAGCACCTCTGTAAGGCGAGTGTTGATAAGTAGACTCAGTGCCCTGCCCAGTGGCCCCATGTCATGTGTTATTACTTCATCTGAACCTGTTTTCTAAATTGCACATGGAGTCCTTCACATCCCTATTAAAACCGGTGATTAATGGTTTGCACAGATGTGAAGAGGGGAGGTCGAAATCCACCCTTGCCTCCCACCTCAGCAGGCACACGAACCGGACGAAGATCCGAAAGACTCATGATGGTTCATACCATTTGGGACAAACCCTTACTGCTTATCTAATCGACAAATACGAGGAGAGGTACCCACTCCTCTAACTGTACATCCCAGGGCAAACACAGCCACTGCCTAGGGTGGATGAGGAGCCCCTGGATGGCCTTAAAGGCACTTCAATTGACAGCCTCGGCTAAAAGTGCCAGGAAGACATGCTGAACGTCATTAGAGGCACCATGACATAGCAGCATTAGACATGAAGCACACGTGCCATCCGCACATCGGCATATAATCACACACCCGTATACATGAAGTACACTTGCATACAGTTCTGTAAACTGGAGGAAAGTTACACACATACTGCCTTTGCCTTGATTATTTTTCCATTATCTTGACCACAGCAACGTGGAAAATGCAAGAAGCAAGAGATCCTGTGTAAATGCATGCAGATGTGTATGTGTAATTAACTATATGGAACTGTAGGAGCACCTGAGGGACCTGACAGAGCCATCCACAAATAATCTATGGATACTATAGAAAAGCACAAACCGTCTAATAGCCATTCCATGGTTCTGATAAATCAAAAGTAGGCCCCAACTGTCTCAGTAAAAGCTGAGCTGAATTCAGCTTGAATAGAAGGGCAAGCCATGTGGGACAGGTGCCTGCTGCCAAGGTCACCACAATGCAAGTGACATTTCTCTCCTTGAACTACATTAACACAAGCACAGAAGACACAAATAACTCCTCACAAATTCAGGCTAATTCAAAACTTCAGAGCTCAGAGACACGGTCTCTAGACACGTGACAGACCAAGCCGATGATGAACTGATACTAGCAGCTGGGAAAGCAGAGCAGTCTCACGCAGCCAGACAGTGGCTTGCAATAAAGTTGCTACAGAGAAGCCGAGTATTGCATGGAGAGAACAAGCACTCTCATAGTTTGTGGTGGCTCACACACATTGTAATGCAGATGCATAATTGTTCTTATTACCTTGAAAAGGTACACTTTGAGCTGAGAACTGACTTGGGTCCCAGGCCTGGGGGTGACAGCTCTAACGAATCACAGTTCAGGACCCAAGGGGTGGGTAGCAACAGGCACTGAGCAATGATCAGACCCTCATACTGCAACATTGTAGAAGTTGATTTTTTTGGGGATGAACCAGGCCAGCCATCTGCATGGGAGAACCAATAACCTAGCAGCTATAGGGACCTACATAGGTGGACTAATACCCAACATCCAATCACAGGATGTGATAGGTTTTCTGAGTAAAGACCCAGGTTGTGATGACAGTGTGATGCCACTGGTTACAAAACTGGCCTGTGAACCAGAATCCTTTGAGATGTGCATGGATTATTTTGCTCCGTACTGATCCCTGTGGGCTTTGACTGTAATAAACCACTGGCTGAACTTGCTGTCTGTCTGGGCCTGCATTCCTTTTGGGAAAGGGAAGGAGTTAGGCTTTCCATGAGTTCTGGGTAGCACCCCTTGGCCTGACTTGGAGTTTCATCCTAACAAGGTGGTAGCAGAGGATGGTTTGCTGCACTAGCCCAGCACCAAATCGATTCCTTCGCCGCCGAACCTGAGAGGCTGTGGGACCCTCTCATGCATTTCAAGAACACTAGGAAATGAGTAACTGGATAAAGGTCGTCGGGAGCCATTTTGGAAACCATCCACCTGGAATTGGCGAGTTGTCCCAAGCAGACCACAATGGTAAGGCGAGCGCCTTGATGGGGGAATCGGCAGCCAAGCAGTGCCAGTTCAGCACAGAACATAAGTATTGTCCTGACAAATAGCAACTCTGGGTATGAGGGAGGGCATGGAGTATTTTCGGTAACAGCATGTAATGTTAAGTAGTAGTCAAGTGTTGTTAATAAGTGTGTTGTAGCATTGTTAGTAATGCCATATGAGTAGGGACCGGAGCAGAGGTAAAAGTCCCCTTTTCTATGTTTAGGTGATATCCGGTATTAGAGGAATGGATTAAGATAATTTGGTGATACAAGTATTCTTGTGGGTTGGACATTTTAGCTTGGGTCATAGATTATGGTATTCCTGTGAGGGTTAGCTTGAGCTACCCTAGATTGCGGAAGGTGCATTAGCTGATTAAGTCTCCTGGAGAGAGGCTTTCACACGTTAGGTGATGCAAAGGGTGCAGTTTGATCACAAGAGAATAGAGGTATGCTCTGCCCTGGAGAGGCAGGGAGACAGATGTGGGGTTTCTGTGGGGTTGGAGTAACGGGTTATTGTTGTGCATGCACAGTCGTTCATTCATTTGTATTTTGATTCAGCTTTGTGACGTCATCCTTAGGTCGGTGCATAGGATGTAGAGTGTCATGGTGAGGAGCTAGTTTTGTAAACTTGGGATTGGTAGACGAGGTGAGCCAGTTGCATTGCGCGGAAAGCGCATGCGCAGGGTTGTGGTGGTGTGCCCAGTGTAGCAGCGATTGTGAAGGAGGAGCGGTGCGCAGAGCTCGCCTGGTAGAAATTGAAACAAATCTTTATTGCAGTTTAACCCCTTTTTCCCACAACAGCGGATTATCGAAAGCCTCAAATTGAGGTCAGGTAAAAAGGGTTATATAATGTACCAGGGAAATAGCGGGGGAATGATTCCCCTTTTGCATCTGTGCAAGACATTGCCACATTATAAAGAAAAACTTGTTAAATGCAGTGTAGAGTGGTCCAAAAGCACTGAAGGATAATCAACAAGAACATGGCCACCTTGTGGCAGTTTCTCCAGGGACGTGCAGCAATCACTACTGACACATCTGCAGGGCACCCATAAGGGGAAGAAGTTGGCCAAGTGCATGGCTATATTCGAGCTGTGGCGCATGTTTCAGGAGGGAGGGAGAACAAGCGAGGCACATATGGATGATAAGGCAGCAAGAGATGAAGGAGGAGGGGCCTCACCCTTCCGCACCTTCACCTGTCCTCCCAGTGTAATATCTGAAGACACAGATGATGACCAAGGGATATATACAGTAAGGAAACTAAGAGCAGCAGAGAGGTATTCAAATCCGATATATAAGCCACCACCATATACCAAGGAAGAGAAACCGACAGGTGCAGGCCAACCAGTTAATTGTGCGGGCACAAGCGAGGAGAGGCTGTGGCACGCGAAGGTGGAGTTCGAGGGCATAGGTACTGAGGAATGGATAGCAGCACTGATACTCTTAAAGCTTAAAGAGAAGACAACAGTGGAGGCAGAAGGAGCAGCAAGGGCAATAAAGGGCTTGGAGAGGGATCAGGAAATACTTTACTGGGCAGCACAGATGGAGGAAGAAGAGCAAAGGGAAAAAGGACAGGGAAATAAGGTTGGAATGTGAGGATAGAGAGAGAAGGAGGTAAGAGAAACTGGAACAAGAAGAAAGGGAACAGGGAAAGGAGGAAGGGAAGGAACTCATGGAAAAGGAGCAAACAGAATGGATGGATCGGGAACTCAAGGAGAAGAAGAGGGCAGAGAAAGAGATAAGGGAGCAAAAGGAGATAGAAGCAGAAAAGGCAGAGAGACGGAGGGAGATAGCGGAGCAGGAAGCACACAAAGTAGCAGAGAGGGAAAAGAGGAAGTTGCAGTTGGATAGACTGGTGAGGCAACGAGCATGAAAATAGGAGGAGGAGCAAGCAATAAAGGAAGTTAGCGACCAGGTTGTACAGGAATGGGAGAGAAATAGATGAAAGTAGGGAAGGCGAGTACAAACAGGAGGAATATAAATGTGAGAAGCTTTGTAGGGACTGGTGCAGCACGCCTCGGATTAAGGAAGGGAGACAGTAAATATAATTTGATGGGCATAGATCTTGATGTAAGCCCTAACGCTGACTCAACATCACAGAGTTTACATTTCTCAGATGACTTTTGTAACAACATGGACGTAGGGTCTGATAATGACAACAGGTTTAGCGGTGACGAGAAGGGGGGCTGAGCAGACTCTACTTCACAAAGTTCAGGAGAGGGAGATTCCTGAGAGTGTAGATCACACGGACTGAAGGAAGGAGGGGCCAATTCAGAAGAACGAAGACAACAAGAAACTGACAGGTGCACCACACACAATACATATATCAACAAACTCAGGGACCTCCCAGGACTCAGGAGAGAGGAGACTGCACTGACACATTCTAGAGGGTGACTAACTAGATCTCATGATGAGAACAAACAAGCGCCCACATTAGAACCTGTGGCCATATGCACAGACATTGAGGATGAAAGGGGACCTATTCAGATCAGGCAGTATCAGAGAATGCCAGCAGAAAGGGTAGCATATTCGCAAATGCCCCTATTAGAGAGGGGAGGGAAAAGCCCTCACTATGTGCCCTGGAAACATATGGACCAGGAAAATGTCAAATGCAGATCACCCTCATTGAGTGTGGAGCTGGGAAATGGATCTATGAAATGGAGAAACTGACAGCGGGGCACAGGTTGGCAGTGGGTGATGTCAAGGCACTGTTGGTTTCAATATTGGGTGACGCAGCTAATGACATATGGAAGAGGGCGGGTTTCTCAGGGGTGACGATACAAAACACAGCACATGCCGGATCGCCATTTGCAAATTGCAGAGCAGCAGTATGACAAGCACTATGGACACAATACCTAGACACGTGAGATATTGGATCAATTACATCACGCAAAATGCGTGAGGACGAGGATCCTGTTCCACATATTCAGGTGATTCAAGAGCTTTGGTGCCTTGAAACTCGAGACCCATGGGACAAAACAACAGCAATATTTTATCATATCTTAGGTCAAGAACTCCCAGATCCTGTGCAGAAGAGTTTGAAGAAATTGGTGGGGATGGAACTAAAGGGATGCTCTGAGGTACAGCTCAGAATAGTTAACTACTTTAGATGGTGGCAGGAGAAGGTTAAACAAAAGGCAGAGGACAGAAAGGCAGATGAGGCCAAGTTAGTGCAAAAGGAATTCTCTAAGTATGCCAAGGAAGGGGCAGTCATAACCAACCCGCAACACAGGCACTAGCACCACAGCAGCAATGCCAACAACCACAGCAATATGTACTGCCCATTGAAGGAGGGTACATGGGGTTCCAATGAAGGGGAGGAATTCAAAGGGGGTGTGGTTTTAGACCACAAACACATCACAATCAAGGGGGATTTTGGGGATGTAATCAGCAGATGCAGCAGGGGCCAGGAGGCTTTCCAGGGGGCTTTCCGGGAGGACAGGAGAGGGAACCACCTCAGTGCTGGACATGGGGGCGGGTAGGTCATGTTTCAAGAGTGTGTAGATTCAGAGGGGCTCAACAGAACTGGGGAGAGCAGGGATAGCAGAACTTTCAAGCAGGACAGGATGATTATTATTATGCTCAGGGTAAACATCAACAGGGACAGATGCACAGCAACAATCCACAAATGCCACAAGCACAAATGCAAGCACCAGCACCACCATAGTTACACACACAGACACCACACATGACAGCACCATTATCCCAGTACTTACAAGTACCACAACCCAAAGGAAGTGCACAGCATTTGGCACAAATACAGGACAGTGACACAACGGAGCCCATGGACACAGGGGTGAAGGTGCCAGTGAGATGACAGGGTGGGGTTACCATGATGGGAAACAACCCTTTCACAGGGAATGAATTGTCATTGTACCCCCAATATGACATCCCACAGATGAACTTGACATGTCCTGTCCTGTTGGTCACACCCAATCCTGCAGAGGAACCTCACATAGGGGTAGTGATAGGTGACAAAACGTTTTCCTTTCTTGTTGACACTGGGGCGACTAGGTCATGCATCCGGGAAGGGACATTTGCAGTGTCAGGTGATGTCATGAAGGTTGCCAGACCTTTGGTCGAAAAAAATTGGTCGACCAGACAAATGGTCGAACCAATTTGATCGAAAACCAAATGGTCGAATTTTTTTTTTTTTTTATTTTAACCCCTTTTTTTTTTTTTTGGGGGGGGTCCCCCCCAACCCCCTTTTTTTCTCTAAAAAACCCTTTTTATACTAAACGAAAACCCGAAAAATAAATATATAAATAAAAAAAAAATTCGACCATTTGGTTTTCGACCAAATTGCGTCGACCAAATTGCAGTCGACCAGTTTTTTTTCGACCAGTTGACTGGACACCGTCATGAACACTCAAGGATTCTCTGGGGCTCTTGAAGTGGTTCCTTTCACTGATAAAATCTCTCTATTTAAAGGAGATCACAACTTATCACTACCTTTACTTAACTCTTGATAGACACCTGTAAACATATTGAGATGTGACATCATGAGCAGACAGAACATGAGCATTTCATTCACAGACAAATGAATAATTAGCTCAACACCAGGCATAAGCATGTTGCATGTAAGACAGATTGTCCAGGCATATTGTGGGAGCACCGTACAGAGGGGAGTGATAATGGACCCTACCAGCGAGTGCCTAGTGTATATCTATTCAGGCCAGAAACAACATTGGATGAGCCAGATGGGACCATTGTGTCTATTGAGATCCAGGAAGTACTGGCTAGAGAGGAATAGATTGCAGTGCATACAAAAGATGACACAGGTAGGGCATGGCGAGCAATAATTGCTGTTGCAGAAGGGTGCAGGCTCATAGCAGTGACAGATGAGGAACTATTTGGAGAGGAGGGGCTGGAAGTGGAAATGGTGTTCGAAATGAGTGTAAGATTCAATGAGTATAAGATTCTGGCTACAGATTCATCATAGACAGGTACCACAGAGGATGGCACTGGAGCTGGAGGTGCTGCCCTCATTCTTTGAGGAGGACATGGCCAAGATACCAGACAGCTTATGGACCACCAGTCCATATGAGGTAGGGTGCATCAAAAGCATTGGGGGAGTGAATAAATCAATACCCTCATTGAGAGAGGCATTTTAGTACCATCAGAATCTCCATGCAACACGGCAGTGTACCCAGTGCGCAAAGCCAATGGGGGGTCATGGCATTTCATTCAGGTTTTAAGCCCTCTTAAACACATTGTAGAGGCAGGGCATCCAGTACCAGCAGATCCAGTGACAATCTTGTGTGGCATTCCAGCAGAAGCCATCTGTTTCACAGTCATTGATCTCAAGAACATGTTCTTCTCAGTACCACTAAACCCAGACTCACAAGATCTCAACAGCTTTATGTATGGCAATCAAAAGTGGAAACATACTAATTTACCACAAGGGCATTGCGAATCACCATCTAACTTTAACAGATTAATCCAGATGGATCTAAGCAATATTGAGACAGACAGCACCATCCTACAGTATGTTGACAAAACTTTGATCTGCAGTCAGACAGAAGATCAATGCAGGACAGACTCAGCGTACATGTTGAAAGTGTTTTCAGACAAGGGTTACAAGGTAGACAAGGCCAAGCTCCAGTACTGCCAAATGAAGGTATTGTACATTGAACATATGATATATAAGGATGGGAGACACATTGCCCCAAAGAGAGCCACAACAATATTTGCTACATCACAGCCCAAAACAGTGAGGGAAATGCAACAATTTCTAGGGTTGTGCAATTACTTCAGAGCATGGATCTTTGACTACAGCACATACACAAGACCACTCCTGACTGCACTTAAAGATGCACAGAAGGGAACAGAGATACTACACTGGACCACAGAGGTGACTGAAGCATTTGAAGAGTTGCAACTGTCCATTTCTACTGCAGCAGTGTTAGGGACCCCTAACTACAAGAGAGAGTTCTTTCTTTTTCCCACACTGACGGTGTAGTGATGAAGGCCGTTCTGACAACGAAAACAAGCATGGGCCATAAGCCAATTTCTTACTGTAGAGGACAGCTTGACCCAGTGATGAGAGGACACTATCTGTGTGAACAATCCTTGGCAGCTGCAGCCCTCACAGTGGAGAGAGCATCAGCGGTGAAAATGGGGTGCACCACCACTCTTTTCGTGGAGCATACCCTGTTTGCGATACTGCATAAGCCAAAGAGCACACTGACCATGCAGAGATCATCACGGTATGAGGTCATACTATCAAAAGTAGTATTGAGGATAGTGCGCTGCAAGAGAGTAAAGCCAGCCACATTTATGGCAGATGTCTACCAACCAGGGGACTGGGCCCGTGACTGCACTCAAAACATAGAGCAATTCAGTGAGACACACAGGGTGGAGGAAGATGCACTTGAGTGGGGAGACGTACTGTACATTGACTGTTCATCAACCATTGATCAGACTGATGGGTTAGGAGGACTGGGACTGCTGTGGTAAGACTGAAGGAGGACTGGACAAGTGAGGTAGTTGTGAGTGCACAGTTACAATCTCACTATTCAGGATAGGTAGCAGAACTAGTGGCCCTTAAATTGGCCCTAGAGCACAGCATAGGCAAAAATGTGACAATATAGTCTGACAGTGCTTACGTCACGTCAGCAGTACATTCTGGATTAGTGTGATGGCTCAGGAGGGGGTTCGGGAGAGCAGCTGAGACCCCAGTACAGCACGTGCTGCTGTTAGGCAAATTAATTGAGTAATCACATACCCACAAGAGATAGCACTTGTGAAGTGTCAGGCACATACCAAGGGGGAAGACACCATTTGAAGGGGAAATGAAGCAGCAGACAATGAGACAAAATGTACAGCATATTTTGGAGAGCTGTGGGAAATTAATGAAAGGCCCAAAGTCCCGGGACGGGAGGGGAAAATGGTGATGAGAGAAGGGTACAACAACCTACCAGAAACTCAGATTATGGAATTGAAGGGAGCTGCACCAACAGAGGAAAAGGAGCTCTGGGTAAGAGAGGATGTTCCATGTCCCCTACAGACACCTTATGGCAATAGAATAACACAGGGAAAGTGGTCATGCAATTGTCCCTACTGAAAACCGCACTGGCAAATCTACATTATCCAACACACACAGGGAAAGAGGAAATTGCCACACATATTGAGGAAACACGGTTTTGCCTGAATTTAAATGAAGATGTAGCAAATTGCATATGTACCTGTCTGACTTGCCAGCAGTTCATGGCTGGAAATACCCTGAGAGTTGTGAGAGCTGCCATACCACAACCTGAAGACCCATTTCTGCATCTCCATGTAGTGTAGACTATGTGGACATGATCCAGGTTTGTCAACGATACCGCTACATGATAGTGGTTGTCTGCCCATTCTCTGGGCCCTGTTGCCATGCTGATGCGCTCAGAGCGGCAAAGTTTCTGGTCCAGGAAGTATTCCCTAGATGGGGCGTGTGTGAGGTCCTGCGGTCTGACAATGGGCCCCACTTTTCCAATGAAATGTTCCAACATATCACAGCCCTGTTAGGAATCAAACACAAATGTGCCTGTGCATACCACCCACCCACAAACAAATGGGGTGTGTGAATGCCTCAATGGCCGCCTGAAGGAGTGCTTTGCTAAAACTCAGCAGAGCATCAAGACGTACTGGCTTCACTGTTTGCCTCTGGTGATATTTGAAGTGAACAACAATCCAGATTCTGACCACCATTTAACGCCCCATGAGGTGGTGACAGGATGGCAGATGCATCTCCCCCTCGTTCCTCCCACTAGGGCATTGAATGATTGTGAGAGTAGTGCAGAAATATTGGATCAAGAAATGTAGGAATATGTTACTTCACCGGTTTCTAGCACTTCTTTTATCTGTCACCAGATACAGAGGACCCAGGGCAGACCTGAAGACAACAAACAAGTGAATTGTGATGATACAGAACAAGAGACTGCAAAAAAACATTTAGTGCAAGTAGGAGACTTGGTTCTCCTAAAAAACATTGTTAGGCATTTGAATGTGCCAAGATTTATTGGACCTCATCTAGTGGAGGCCATCACGGACTGAGCTGTCCGACTTTAAGGGAAAAGAGTTTGGAACCATATCCAGGACATCAAGCCCTACAAAGTAATGGCCTCGCCCAGCAGTGCAACGACGACAACCGACAAGGCCAATCTTCCAGATCTTGACAGACTACAAGAGAGCATAAATTCTCCTGAGATAGGTAGATATTGCTTGTTTTCTCTTCTCTCGCAGATGCAGGTCGTCAATTTGCAACTATAATATTTCTGCACTATGACAGCTGAACCACTGTGATTGTTCTCTCTTTCACATGCAGGTTGACGCATATGTTGTTAGAATTGTGTAGGGAAATCCCCTGATGTTACCTCCAACAGACCACCCTGAAGCATTATCTGACCAGTTTGTTCACTATATAAGGAGACCCAGACGATTTAGAGCCCGAGACTGTGAAGTATATTTCCTGGTGTTTATAGAATATTTGTCTGAAGCCTATCCACAACTAGAACACAGTGCATACTCGGTACTGCCCAGATTAAAAGATCCATCAATGCGACCTGTCAGTAAGGAAGTATTTGCCTTTGCAATAAGTGATTATTTAGTTTGAGTAGCTTAAGGATACTGATAAATACTAAAACAATAACGCTCTTCTTGCAATTTCAGGCAGGCAACTTTATCACCTCAGCAGCTGCACAGACTAAGCAGCGTAAGTTGTCATGATGAGATAAAATAAGCTTTGTTTTAACTTCTGTGTGTTTTGATTCCCACTGGAGTGTTGGGCCTCATAGTATGGTAGCTTTATTTCGCAATGCATGCGCGGCTGTGTCCCTACTAATATTTCCCCGACCCGAGCAGAAAGAACTAACATGTCAGTTGGAAGTGCAGACACTGTTGATACAGAAAGGAGAGGTAAGTGCATTGTGTGGTAACAACATGTGGTATAAGCGCATCTATAAATCTGGCAGGGACACCACCGGGAAGAGCTGTTATGTCTGCTAGTTAATCCCCTAAACCATGAGTGCCTCAAAAACAACCACTGCAACTGAAATACCGGCTGCGCAGGAGTGTACCTTGCAATGTTCCAGGAGCTAGGCCAGTTCCAGGGGAAGACAGCCACCTTAAGATGGATGTCAAAGGGAACGTGCCATATGAAGACAGTTATATCAAAACACCAGACATGATGGACAATTACTGCAGCTCGATAAAGGATTACAGCACATAAATGATGGGCCAGAGAAGGAAGAGGCGAAGATGGTTACATTGAAGGAATTGGAATGCCCCTGAACTAGAACAAAGGAGATAGAAGGAGAGCCTGGCTGCTGGGAGAGACCATAGATCTTGATCTATGGATGTGTATATACTAATGATGGCTGGGAAGATGGAGGGGTGGAAAGCAAGAGGCTGACCTAAACCAATGCACCAGTGAACAAGGTGCAAGAAGAAAATGACAAATGCTTGAAGGAATGGTACAGGAGTGCAAAGCTGGTAGTGTGGGTGGAAAAGGAAGCTGGACCAATGCCAATAATTCCCTTGAAGACATCGGCTCGGTTTTACCAACTCAATGGCGATGAGGAAGTTGGTGAAAATGTGGAATGCAAGGCAATTGAAACTATCCGGTCCATGGGAGCAGGAACAGCTGTACTGATGGATCACTATTGGGCATGTAGGTCTAATGCATATGAGAAATTGCCACAGAATTTGGGAGGGGTATGTTCCCTGGTACACATCAACATGCCTACATTGGTGGTACCCAAGAAAGATGTGAAGATCAATGACTTCCAAAAAATGGAAAACAATAAAAGGAAAAAGAGGTCATTAGAAGGAACACCACCAGTCCAAGAACAAAAGCCAGGCAAGCAAAAAGGACTGAGAAGGGTGAAGCGAGTGGTGAATTACTTCTCAAGGAAATCAGAAGCAGCACTGGATGAAATACCAGCATAACAGAGACTGCTCAGCAGAACGCAAATGTTCTTCACATCCCTGAGACCTAGAATACAGATGTATACAAATGACAAATGGTTAACAATAACTCGCTGGGAGTTGATGGTAAACATAAACTCGACAGTGAATGGGTTCAACGCCATAAAGGAAAAACCCAGAGCAATAAGATTGGTGGTGCTAAAGAAGAGAAACGTTCTGGACCTCCTCACAGCAATGGAAGGAGGAGTGTGCGCAGAAATCGCAAGTTCCTGTTGCACATTCATATTCACCAATGGCAAAGATAACAGAACTCTCTCAGATGCAGTTGCACAATTGGCACAGATGAATGCGAAGATGGAGGATGAAGCACGTGGGTCAGGGAAGGACAAGAGCTGGTTCACATACCTATGGTCATGGATGCCATCATGGTTGGCAGATAGACTGAAGGTTATAGTTGGAGCACTGGCACTAGGAGCAGTATCCCTGTGTGGGATCATAACCTGCATAAGAAGATGTAAGAAAACCACAGAAGAAGCAATAGGAATGCGGATTATGTTGGATGTTAGCATAGGAGGAGCAATGGATGACATTGTGAAAGAAAGAGACAGACTAAGGGAGAGAATAATGATGAGTAACCTGTTCCCGACATAGACAAAGGTGGACAATCCCTGACCCAAGGAAGTATGAAGGGAAGAGGGTTTGATGAAACCCCGAAGGAGCCTGCACTTACATGTACTGGTCCTTTGATGATCACTTAAATTATTATGGACACCTCTGAGGAGTAACAAAGATATGACATCTTTGGAAAGATGAGCGGTTCTATCGTGATTTCATCGATAAGTCGAACAGAGGGGGGACTGGACAAGGGAGTTCAAAATCCACCCCTGCCTCCCACCGAACCAGGCACACAAAACAGAAACCCATTCAAGACCGTCCCTAAAGCTCCTCTGATCGACAAATACGAGGAGAGGTACCCACTCTGCCAACCCTACAGCCCAGGGCAAGCACAGACACTGTTTAGAGTGGACACTTGCGTACAGTTCTGTAAGCTAGAGGACAGTTACACATACACACTGCCTTTTCCTTTATTATTTTGTCATTAGCTTGACCGCAGCAACGTGAAAACTGCAAAAAGCAAGAGATCCTGTGTAAATGCTTGCAGATGCTTATGTGCAATTAACTCTATGCAACTGCAGGATCACCTAGGGGACCTGACAGAGCCATAACCAACTAACCTATGTATACAATAGAAAAGCACACACAGACTAGGAGCCATGCCATGGTTCAGGCAAATCACAAGTAGGCCACAACCATCTCAGTGAAAGCAGAGCAGAGGTGAATTCAGTGCGAACAGAAGAGCAAACCATGTGTGACAAGGGCCTGCTGCCAAGGTCGCCAGGATGCAAGTGAGATTCCTCTACCTGAACTACAGTAACACAAGCACAGAAGGCACAAATAACTACTCACAAATTCAGACTAATTCAGAGCTGCAGAGCTCAGAGACACGGTCTCTGGACACGTAACCGACCAAGCCGATGATGAACCGAAACTAGCAGCTGGGAAAGCAGGGCAGTCTCACACAGCCAGACAATGGCTTGCAATAAAGTTGTTACAGAGAAGCCGATGTATTTCAGAGAGGACGAGCGCTCTCATAGTCTGTGGTGGTTCACACACGTTATAATGCAGACACATAGTTGTTCTTATTACCTTGAAAAGGTGCACTTTGAGCTGAGAATCCACTTGCATCCCCTGCCTGGGGTGAGAGCTCTAACCAATCACAGTTTAGGACCCTAGGGGTGGGTAGCAACAGACATTGACCAATGATCAGACACTCATGCTGCAAAATTGTAGAAGTAGCATTTTTTGGGGATGAACCAGGCCAGCCATCTGACATGGGAGAACCAAAACCTAGCAGCTATACGGATCTCCATAGGTAGACTACCACTCAATGCCCAATCAGAGGATGTGATATGTTTTCTGGAGAAAAGCCCAGGTTGTGATGTCAGTGTAATGCCACTGTGTTACAAAACTGGCCTGCGAGCCACAAATCTCTGAGATGTGCCTGGATTTTTTTTCTGTCCACTGATCCCTGTGGGTTTTGGCTGTAATAAACCAAAGTTTGATCTTTCTATCTGTCTGTGCCTGCATTCACGTTTGGAAATGGAAGAGTTAGGCCTTCCATGAGTTCTGGGTTCATGAATTCCTAGCACCCGTCAGACTGCCTGGGAGTTTCATCCTAACAGATGCATGCAGCAAGTGTGTTGGCTCACTGAGATATCTTGCTTGACTATTGCAAAATGCAATGTACCTCAAACCTTTCTTTGCAGCCCTCAAATCAACTCCAAAATCTCTAACTGCCTCAATCCTCTCTCAAGATTGAGGAGTGTATGACGATTTGTGGCTAATAAAAGGACATTCCTGGAACTTCTTTAATGAAGGTTTGAGGGCATCATGAGCTTCTTTTCATAAAATGTGATCTCGGTCTGTTGCCATGCAACCGTCTGTTGATTTAGATTAATTTTAAAATATTATGTATCTTTACTATCTTACATTCATTTCTCTGGTGCACCCACCTGCACATTGAAAGATGTTATTTTCTTATATGTATGTATATTCAGCAGTTGATCCCTCTGAATCTAAAATGGTATGAATGGAGTTCAGTGCATGCCTGTTAGTCTCCCTTGACTACTCGGATTCATTCAACACAATTGACCATGACATGCTACTGTCTCTCCTTATAGTGTGGTCTTTGCAGGCACAGTCATAATACATATCTGGGAGACTCCCGGCCATTCAGATGGGCTCCCTGAAGTCGGCATGCGACTATGTGTCCTGTGGTGTTCCCTAAGGGTCCATCCTCACTCCAGGCTTATTCAATCTATACATGGAACCTCTCGGTGAACTCTATCCAAATCCAACATCTCCATACACCAATACACAGATGACAATTAGCAATGTGTAAATGTTAGGGGTCCCTAGGACATTGTCTGTCTCTCAGCATGTCATGTGACCATTCAAAAATGGACGTCAAGCACCTACTTAATGCTACAAAGTAAATTTGTCCCTGAGACCCCCAACCATGCAGGCCTACACTGCAGATGGCTTGATTGAATGCACTTGGATGGATTTATCTAGCAACTCACCAGCTCAGCTAAATCTCTCAGATTCATTGTGGACAGCAACCTATCCTTTCAACAGTACACAGCTAAAAAGGCTTATACACCCTAGCATCAAATCACCCTACTTCGCAAGATCACACCCTTCCTGCCCCCCAGGGCTTCTGAATGGTGGTGTAGGTCCTGGTAATTTCTCAGATGGGGGAAATGCCCTATTAGCACTACCTTTAAGGCAGCACACCATGCATCTGTTCACATCATCACTGCAGCACATACATTCCCCCACATCGTTCCCACCCACCTTGAACAATAACAGTTACTCTGAGAAGCTAGGATCCTGTTATCCTGTATCAAATACAAGGCTACCTCAGCCGGCCCACCACCTAACCTGGTGGCTAAGTTAAACACCTCCAGCAAGTCGTGACATACCCACAGTGGGATCATTGTCCGGCCTGAGACTAGATGGTCTCATAAAGAGAAAACTAGGAAGCAGTCTTTCTCCTGCAGTACTCCAGTCCTGTGTCTTTCCATCCCGGTAGCTATCTGGACTGCTCCCTCCTTCTTGCTGTTCCAGAAAGCTAGCCTTTTCAGTTACCACTTGATGATACCAAGACTCCAAATGTACACGCCAGTTACTGTGTGACTATCTGCTATTCAACACGGTGCTGCCATGTTAATTGTATGTGAACGCACACAGCAGTGTGCTAATGCCTGCCCATCAACTCTCTTGCCTGGTAATGTTATCCTTTTCCTGCTGTAAGGAGGCATGCTATTTCAGAGATAGGTTCCTGCTATATAAATCTGATCTAATACAATATAATAGTGCAAGCCTTGATATAGTCATCAGATTGTAATGATAGTGATGTGTTATTTATATAGTGCCTACTTCCAAAGCACTTTACAGAGCACATATTTACATACAATATCACCCAACCGAAATTGGTACTCATTTATCGACCTTGGAAGGATCAAAGACTGAGTTGGCCTTGCCAGGATTCGAGCCTGCGACCTTCAGATCACAGCAGCGAGCGCTTAACCCGCTCAGCTATCTTACCAGCGTGGTAGATTATGCATCTCACTGCTGGTGTGTTTATAGAGAGAGATCAAGTACTGCCTTTTCCTTTCTGGCCTGGGCAGACTTAGATATGTCCACATTACCCAATTATTAAATGTAACTAACTTCTATGGCAACTATTCCTTGTTTGTGGACCTTCAATAGTAGATAACAGCTTCCCTTTTCAGGTGAGTGACTGTAACATTTTTCCAGGATCTACTCATTAATCTACAATGTGGGCTTCTGCACCCCCCCTGTCTGGGAACGTGGAGGCTAGTGAGAGTGTGAGGCCAGTGTGCTTGATGTTATGGAGAGGAACCGAGAATGCTAAGTCTTGACAACCTGTGTGTTCCACCCAGGACAATTAGGGCAGTGACCTAGGTGGAGCACCAGTGAGTCCTGCATATAAGTAGATTTAATATATACATGTGAATACTTCAATAGAACACTAACCTGAATCCTGAGCCGCCAGCATTTACTTACCCTTACTTCAGATGGCAACAAGTTGTTCTTATGGCGGCCCTCGCGACGGACACATGGGGTGATGGAGGAGCAGAAGGTGGCAGGACCTAGTGCCCCCCCCAAGCAAGGTCCAGCACCCATGGCAGCATTTCAGGAAAGCCAAGCATACATCTATTGTGAAGCAGGATATGCAGTGTAGGCCTAGTCCCCTGTATGTGACTTGGGCTGGGGTGAGTTGTTGCACTGTTTGTATCTTTTGGGGGTGGTTGTAGGGGTCTTTGCTGTCTGTAGTTGCTGCTGAACGGTTTATGTAATATTACCCGGCCCACTCTGCTGTGTTGCAATGGATCCAGCAGCTGTCATATAGATAAGGACATGGCCAAACAGTGATGAGTTCAAGAGACAGGTGAGCTCACTAAAGGTGCTGAGGTGCTGAGGGTCAGTGTTGGTCTCAGCAGGGGGCTGAAGGCAAAGCCACTGGATGTATGCCTAGGGTGACCAGACGACAGTCCGGGGAAATCACCCAGGGTCCCGGGAGATTTTTCATTTTTGAAACCCCGTCCGGTTTGCATGGTTGGGTGGCTACGGTAATTAAAACCGTAACTAACTATTTTTCACAACACTTTCAGAATTTTGAAGTCGGAGGTTTGGCTAGAACCCCCAACCTCTCAGGTATAAGGCACAGCACTTACTGACTGTGCCACAAAGACAGGCTGGGAAATGATTGTACAGCAAACCATGTAATATCAATTAGAGCTAACGCTTGTTTTGAAGTAACATGCCAAGATTCAGAGACAAAACTGCGCAAATGAGATCATATACAGTTTATAGAAAGGATAAGTGCTGGAAATATGGTTGGGTGGTGGTTGTGGGGGCGTGCTGGGGGAGGGCCGGTAATTTGTGGGCTGCGATGGGGTAGTCCCTCTTGTATGTTGTTGGCCGTCCCGGTTTTTTGTTTTGAAAATCTGGTCACCCTATGTATGCCCTTTGATGTGCAAATATGTGTTTTTCTGGAATGCTATTTTCTCGGTGTTCGGCTTTGTTTCCCAATGGATCCTTTAGAATCAGGAGTAAGGCATTGGCAGGATTTGACCAATTCAAATATATGTAAATGTAACCAACTCCGTATTTGTGCGTGTGCATGATTGCAGCAGCATGCGAAAGGTCTTCATGGGTTTGGTGAATATAGCTTTGTACTGCACCACTCCACTCCTTCCACAAAGCTATGCTTCACGTTCTGTATTGACCTGGGGCAACGCACTGTGCATATTGTGCTTTCATGAGCTTTCCCACAAAAGGTTACCCCTTTGCACGTGTGGCATGAGTGACTGCAGTGCATGTGTTTCTCTGGGCCAGTGTACTGTGTAACACATGCACTGTTCAAAAGGGTATTGGTCACAGCTTCCTCTATGTGATGTGTACAGTTTGCACATACCTTTTCATTTTTATTTTAACAATTGTGGACCAACCACCAAGGTACAGCTCAAGGGGTATTGTTCAAGGTCAAGCGGGACACAGAATATTGCCAGAAATTACAAATCTCGATAACACCAACTGTAAATTGGCACGCGGGTTACTCTTCAGATCCATGCATTTATACAATGTATTTCGTTCGCAGGATGAACGGCTGATCTAGAAAATGTAACATTCTGCTGCTCCCATCCTTATGAAATGGAAATGCTCTCAGGCCATTTTGTACTTGTCAGCCTTTGAAGTGAGATTCCTTTTACATTACTTGGAGCATCTCTTGACCAGGAAAGGCTGTTTCTGTGGGCAGCGCAGAGCTGTCCATACCAGAACACATTATAGCAAGGGACACCTTCCTGGGCTTATTCTGTATAATGTGATCAAGTTGTAATTGCTTACTCAGACAGATTAACGGTGGCACCACTTGTAAATGGCTTTATCTTTATATCTTTATAAGCCTGCACACGGAACGTGATCTGTGCCCAATAGCAGGTCTCGTTAGGACCAAACCTTTATTCTAATGGTCAGGAATCTGGTGAAACCCGAACCTAAACAAGTATAGAGATGCACTGTCCCATGTAAAGTCCCTGGGTGGTTCAAGATCACTCCCATGGTTGATGTGCAGGGAAGTTTCTAGCCAACTTGGTGTCCAGGGCGAAACACCAGAATGCGCCCCCACCCCACCCCCTCCCCGACTAGCACAGGTCAACTCCAAACTACACCTCTGTGTCATGTGACAAAACCCCAACTCAAGATGAATAAATAATTTCTATATAAATGAAGCTGGTTTCATTACTTTTTAATGCAGTACTTTACAGAATAATTCTAATGTGAAAACACAGCTGTTGCTGTCCAAGTAAACAGTTTTCCTGTCACCTGCTTTTAGGGAAGGACTTGCCTGAATGCAATTTCAAACTGTCCATACTGGCATACTGTGGTGTGATCAGTCTAACACGGAATCAGGGCCCACTGACCACTGGCCCTGTGTTGCAGGTATCCTTTTTGAACCACCTCACTTGTATTTTGCAAGGGGCAAAACTAGACTAACCGTATGAACTATTATCTGATGGAAAGTTCTGATTCCAAGATGGACAGTCTGGTACACTCTTATTGTACCCTTTCAAAATACCTCTATGAGAGTGGGAAAGGGGGCAAATGGCACCAGCAATGGTTCCTGTATGCTTTGCAGTAGATCACAGAGTATTTCAGGACTATAACAGTGATCAGAGATCTCTATATTGGATACACAAGTCTGTGATAAAAGGATTGTATGTGTGAATCTCTAAATTTATAACAGATGCATGGCTTGGTGCTCACATTACTATTCACAACACTGGGCCTCATTAGGACCCAGGCGGTAAGGGGTTTACGGCGGCGTAAACAGCGCCGACCCTTACCGCCTGATTCCGAGGTCCCTTAGCGCCATGGAGGATTTAACACCTGCTTTTAGCAGGTGTTAAAATCCATGGCGCTAAGGGACCTTGTTGTTAATTACGCCACCGTAATTTACGGTGGCGTAATTAACGCCTTCCCCACTCCCATTATGCCCTATGGGGCAAAAATGGGAATGGGGAAGGGTAAATGGGGATTGGGGACTTACCGCCCCGCCAACCTCGGAATGGGGCGGTAAGTCCGCCAACCACCATGGCGTAAACGTAGTTTACGCCATGGTGGTAAAGGTACGACCCAGGCGGTAACTTACCGCCTGGGTCGTAATGAGGCCCACTCACCCTAACATTAAAATGTTTGTAACCATAAACCATACATATTCATTTGGACAGCTTAAGTTTTTGGAAGTGAGTATACAATGGCTCCAAAATCAGCCAATCAAATGGGATACAAAGACTCTTTTGGTTCTTGTTTCTGAAGAATTCTAGATGAGGAAGAACTTGTTGAGCATGCCCAACCCACAATACAGAAACATCTGTTGGGATTTATTTCTATAGAGAGACCAAATAAACAATGCACAGAAAGGCTACAAAGAAAGGATTGGAGCTCTCACACACTTTAGCCTGACCAGTAATAAGCTGATGGAGCATCCAAACAGAAACAGATTCTAATGTATGGTAAAGGATCCACAGTTCCTCAGCCACTACCTCCTCACTATTATGAAGGCCCCAGGGGTTATTTCTGGAAAAACAAGCAGGCCCATGCTTTATCAAACAGAGCTGGCTTTAGCATATCTTATTATTTCTGGCCTGCAACTCATGGGGTGGCAGTGTAGAAAAGGTGTTTGGCCTAGTGGATGTTCAATTTGAGGCAACTTCTTTGATTGCTTTATCAGTCTAAGGGGGTCATTCTGAGGTTGGAGGTAAGTAACTGTCCTTACCGGCATGGCGCAAATAGGGTGTCCACTAATAGCGGGCTATTACGACTTCGCGGGCACAAGCTTTGTGGCATGCCAGTAAGGGCATTACCGCGTTGCCGTTAAAGGCACGAAAAAGGCCCTTAGCAGCATCATGCACAGCGCAGATTGCACTACCGGCATGAACCAATGCGGCATTAGCGGCCACCGCTAATAGCGATCACCGTAAATAAGCGGAACCGGAAGTAGCATCATCGCACAGGAACCGGAAGGAGCATGGCGGCCATCTTTAAAAACACAACCCATTGCCATCCTCAGCACACAGGACCTGTGGGACACTGCTGCTCATGGAAACTCATCCTCCAACCACCACAATGCCAAAGGCTATTAAGAAGGGTGCCTCCTGCCAGCGCAAGGAGCGCTTCAATGAAGACGAGCTGGACATGCTATCTGGGACCCTGCAGGAACATGCTGACATCGTGTTCACCCAGAGCATGAAGAGGGAGGCCATCATTCACAAAAAAGGGATCTGGGCACTTGTGGCACAGAAAGTGAGCGCAGTCGGGAACACCCCACGCACCATAAAAGACTGCAGGAAGCAGTGGGACGACTTGAGGCTGCGAGTATGGAACATATTCTCTGCCAACAGGAGCCAGGCAATGGAAACAGGTGGAGAAGCGAGCTCCCCCATCAAGCTGTCCCGATGGGAGGACATCTGTGCCAGCCTGATTGGCATTGAGGGCATAGAAGGTGTCGGAGACATGGAGTGTGGCGCCACAACATCGGCTGATGGAGGTGAGTGTCCTAAGAAAACACTGTAATGCAGAGCCTGTGGAATTCAACCAATATATCTCTCCAAAGAGGCAAGCCATGGGCCAACACACACACTCCCAGCAAAGTTGTCGGATGCATCACAGACACATGCATTTTCCTGCAGCAAGGCAATGCCGTACCTGACACATACCACACAAAATGTAAATGGCATAAGTCACACTGCATGCAGGCCCAAACAAATATGCATGTCCCATACCATACGTCTTCCCCAACATGAGTGACCCTGATGTATGCATGCATCACCCACCCATGTATGAAACAACGTGATCATCCAAACTGAATTGCCTTTTACCCTCGATTGTGTGGATGATCACTTGTACAAATGTATGTATGATGCCTATCAAACAATCACTCATGCCGTCCCTCTCTTTGACCCCCACAGGCTCAGACCATGACAGCGATGCCCAGGGCTCACCCCCACAGCAAACCACACCCCGGAAGAGGGCACGGGATGAGGCCAACTGGCCTTTCACCTGGAAGGGCCAACCGATGGCTCACCGTGCCCCAACATTGAAAACACCTGAAGTTGCCAGGGCACCGGTGCTGCCAAGGGCAGTTGAGGCGGAAGCGCCAACACCTGTCGCACAGCCACAGGAAACAGCCAAGGCTCCACACTTGGCAGAGTCCAGTTTGGCTGGGGAGGTGGCAGCAACAGCACCCCAGGCTGAGGAGGAGGCACAGGAAGATGTATGGTTGCCTGTGGAGGATGATTCCTCTGAACTGCCCTGCACGCCAGTCCACTGCCATCCCCCCAAATCACATCTCTTGGTTCAGACCATGCCACCATCCCGGAGTACTATGGGGGGGAGTTAATTCAAGGGGCCACTAGTCCCATAGTGGAGAGCAGTGAGGGCGAACATGAGATCCAGGCACCGTCCACCTCCACAGGGGCACCCACTGGGCCACAGCATTATGAGCAGCTGACTGCCCTTGTGCGGCAGTTCATGGAGGACAACGCCCAGGCAAGGCAGGAGTGGCTGGAGAACATCGCCTCTCTAGGCAAGACAATCAGTGATAACGCTGACTCCATGGGCAAGATATTTGCGGAGAATACCAGCCGCTTATGCGAGGAGGTATCCGCCCTGTGGCAGGTACTCAGCCGCATCGCTGATGCCATGGAGTCAGTATGTCCGGCAACCCAGTTTGAGGAGGAGGCCACACCATCCTCGTCAAGCTCTACCCAGACCAGCCCACTCAGCCGGCCAGACATGCCGCCACCAGGTCCAGGGAGTGCAAAATAGTCTGGCCATCCTGATGAAGGCATTAGAGAGTTGTTGGGACATGTGTGGGGGAGTTGTGGGGGGAGGGTGAGGGTGTGTGGGGGAGTTGTGGGGGCAGGGGGGGTGAGGGTGTGTGGGGGAGTTGTTGGGGGAGGGGTAGGAGGTGCGGGTGTGTGGGAGAGTTGTGGGGAGAGGGAGGAGGGTGTGTGGGGGAGTTGTGGGGGGGAGAGGTAGGGGGTGAGGGTGTGTGGTGGAGTTGTGGGGGTAGGGGGAGGGGGTGAGGGTGGTGGAGGGTTATTGCATTTTCATTGTTCATTTCAATACACCCGTTGTGTCAAAAGCAAGGCCTGAGTGGACATTCATCATTGTGCATGTGTCATTTATTCATATACAGTGCATAGTGTGCATGTACCCCCACACCCAGTGCCCGCTGTCAAACTATCATGTCACCCTCTGCAGCCATGTGTGTCAGTAATATTGTGCAATCACTGATTGACCCACTGCAGGTCCCTCCTGTGCATCGGTACCGCAATGATGTGCTGCCACTTCTTCTTCATCCCCTTCATCATCACCAGGTGTTTGCAGTCCAATGTCAGGGGGCAGGGGCACATTGCATCGGATACACATGTCGTGCAGCATGAAACATTCCTTGATCATTTTGGCCACCTTCTCATGCCTCTAGAGGAGTACCCCACCCGAGGGGCTAAGGCAGAGAAACCATGCACTCAACAGGCCGGAGATCTGCTCAATGACCACACGGGTATGGGCGTGGGATTGATAGTAGGCCTCCTCTTGCCTGTTACGTGGGTTTTCCGGCAGGGGTGAGGAGCCACATCATCAAGGGATAGCCACGGTCACCTGCATGGGAGGCAGATAAAAAGGTGAATGTCAGTCGATTCATGATGGTCAGCCGATGGTCATGACTGTACTAGTCACACATGCCGTCAGATTATCGTTGGAAACTTGCACATGTCCCTGGTTGTATGCACGCCATGTTTATGCCCTCAATGTGTCCTTTGCCATGGAGTAATGGTGTGGGTTGCAGCTTCAAGATGATACACGGTGTGCTCTGCCGTCTTGTTGCTCATGCATTTTGTACGCATACAGCTGTGTCTGGGTCCATTTTGTGATGTGTAGCGTTCTGTATGATTTTCTAATGGGGAGCGTTGGCAATAGGCTCTGTAATGTTAGGCATTCAGTGCTGATTTTTCCCATGGTGACATGCAGCATTCCTGTGGTTGATCCGGGATCTTAGGCACAACAATGTGTGATGATCTTGCTGGCGTCACATACCATCTGCACCTTGTTGGAGTGGTATTGCTTGCGATTGCAGCACACCACCTCCATGGCATGCGGGAACACCAACTCCATGTGGGTGCAGTCAAGGGCACCTATACAATTTGGCATGCCTGCTAGTGCATGGGGCTTTTGTTTCAAGGATCTCCTGGCGAGTCCGTGGTAGGGATATGTATTCTGTTGTGTGCTTGAGGAGGGCATCCAGCACTTGCTTCAGGATGCAAGTAAATAAGGGTTGTGATTTGCCATGCATGTGCCCCACTGTGTGCTGGTAGGTGCCTGTGGTAAGGAAGTGGAGCACAGACACTACCTTCAGTAGAGACGGGATGGCGGTGCGTATTTCAATAAGGCTGACAATGTCGTCGTGTATCATTATCACGATGGTGTTGATGGTCTCCCGGGCCAGATGGTACAGGGTGTGGTTCTGCTCTGGGGTTGGGTTGAAAGGACTGGCTCTGATCAGTGGCGTAACACAAAATGTGGGGGCCCCCCTGCGAGCCATGCTGAGGGGGCCCCCCAACTCGGCAACAAATCACGGGTTGCGCCACACTCTGGGCCGGCCTAGACTGTCACGCTTGCACAATACGCATGAACGTGCTGCTGAAGGGGTATGCCGCACACTGCACTAGGAAAAAGATATAAATATGTGTTTTAATGCAATATACAGCACACTTTCTGAGATAAATTGGCTATAAAGCCAGAGTGTTTGCAATTGTTTTGTAGGGTAACACAATCCAATACATGCAAGTCACCAACAGTGCACAGGAACATTAATGCTTCCAACTGGTTGCACAATGTAGACCAGTGTAAACACGTAATAACATTATAGTACAGAATGCCAGGCCACATTTAGACATACCTAGACTGTTTTCAGCAAAATGCCAGTCAAAGCAATAACACTCATCAAGAAGAGAGCACACAATAAAGCATGTGTCTCCATGGCCTCGAACAACACGGCCAAACTCTTTAAAATCTGCAAGGAACTGGTCAATCCTGTTGTGGTCTATACCTCTTCTGTTCCCTCCCATGCCCTCTGTACACCTCTGGCCTCTCATTTCTCTGCTAAATCTCAGGACATCCTGTCCTCTATGTCCTCTTCCTCTCTCGGCCCATTTTGGCCATCTCTTCTCTCCTCCTCCTTTTTCCTCTTTCTCTCTGACAACACCTGACGATGTTTCTAGACAAGTCCGATCTATGAAAGTGTCGTCCAAACAGGTGCTCCGCTGCTCCTCCAGAACCATCAAAGCCCATATTGACACCCTCGCTCCAGCCTTGGCCGATTTCGGTAATCACTCTTTCGCCACTGCAATGTTTCCCTCTCCCTTTGAGCACTCCCTTGTGCACCCACTCCTCAAGAAGCAGTCTGCTGATCCTACCTGCTGGAAAACTATCGCTCAATCTCCACCTTTCCTGAGCAAACTCTTGGAAAAGCTTGCCATCTCCCAGCTTACTCTCCACACTGAATCTGTTGGTTGTCTCCATGACCATCAGTCTGGCTTCAGAGCTGCCAGAGGCATGGAAACTGCTCTCCTTAACACCTGTGCTGCTCTCTAACCTTGATTCCAGCATTCCTTCTATTCTCATCCTTCATCTTTCCTCTGCTTTCGACAGGGTCAACATCGCCATCCTGATCAATCGACTCTGTGAGAACCTGGGAATCACAGATCAGACCCTAGAGTGACTGACCTACTTCCACTTGGACCGCCACTCCGCTCCCAGGTCGATCGTGGTCCCATTCTCTCCGCCACCTCTCTCTACCTGTGGCATTCCCCAGGGCTCTATCCTCTCACGCTGGTTTTTCAACCTCTACTTGGCCACTTTGGCCTCCCTGATCTCTACCTATCCTCTAACTTTCAGTGTTGTGCGGATGACTCAGCTTTCCTTCAGGCTCCCCTCATCCTCCTCTCCTCTCTTGCTCATTCCTGACTGTCTATCCACGATTCAGGATTGGTGCGCCTCCAACAATCTCTGCCTTAATGCCAGTAAGACAGAGATCCTTCTCATTGGGACCCTTGCCACTGTGTTTCCTCTCTCACTATAGCAGACCACCTTGGGCCCTCTTCCTTTGCCTTCCTGCGAGGCAAAAAACCTTGGTGTCATCTTCAACGCCACACTCTTTCTCTCCTAACATCTCGGACATCACCAAGAAGTCCCACTACCAGCTGCTCCTCCTCAAAGGGACTCTTCCCTTTCTCACTCTCCACCAGAAGCTCACTGTCTCTAAGCTGGACTACTGCAACAGCCACTTTCTCAATCTGTCTTCCTCTAGTCTCCTTCATCTGCAAATAATCCAGAACAGGACTGCAAGACTTAGCCTTGGCCTCAAGCCCTGGGATTGTATTTCTCCAGCCCTGAAATCTCTCCACTGGCTGCAAGGATCAAGTTCAAGAACCTTTGCATTGCCCACAAGGCTTTCTGGGGCCAGTGCCAACACTAAATCCAATGCTCTCTTCCAAAATACCTTCTTTCTCTAACCCTTCACTCAGCTACCTCCAACTCTCTAAGGCTTAGACATTTCTCCAGGCAGAGAGTGGGGGTAGACCTCTCTCCTCTGCTGGTGCCTCCAACTGGAATGGCCTCCCTGCCCCTCTCAAACTTGAGGCGGACAACCTGAAGTTTCGGAAGCAGCTAAAAGCTTTCCTCTTCTCTGCTGCTTTCGCTCTCTCTCCCACCCTGCTGACCTACCTGACCTACATGTCTGCTGTACTGACTGGCTGCTTGGCTACCCTCAGAGTCTCTCTGAGTCCAGGCTCTTTCTTGATTGGTCACCCTTGCACTGCCTCCGGGCCTACCATGCACTTAGGGGCTGTAACTGTAACCCTGCAGTCCATTGTTCTCCTTGCACAACCAATAGCTGCTCTGCCCTGGCTGCACTTACTGAGAGCATTGCTGCCCTGTTTTCCCCTCCCCTCTCACTTGCACTTCCCTGCTCCCTTTTCCCTTGCACTTCTCGTTCTCACAATGCCACAAAGCCTAGTGAGATCGTTTGTCTTGTCCTCCCTCTATCATCCCTCCCTTGTGTACACTTGTGTACAGGCGCATTATAAATGACTTGAATCACATCATATCATTTTATCACAGATGCCCAGAAAAATATACAATGCCGCAGTAAGAAATGGCTAGACTGGCAGCACCCAAATGCCAATCTAGCCAGGTAATTAAAGTTAGCAGGACTACTTTATCAGAAATGTCCAGTTAAAAGAAAGTCATACCAAACTGAGGAATGACTAGACTGGCTAAATCAAAATGCCTCTCTAGCCACTAATACCACATATCATGCCTGCTTAGCCTGGACATGGACAACCATTATGATTTATCACACAATCCTGCCCCCCCACACATCCACTCTCCCTCCCACCCACCACCCCAACCTCCACAATCAGCTCCTTGGCCCAGAATTACCTCTGCGTCCCTCTTCCTTGTCCCAGAGCTTTCGTATGAGGCTCCTTGCCTCATAGGTAAGTACTGGGATGAGGAACACTGGGACTAGGAGTGATGAAGATTACAGGTAGCTAAATCAGGCATTACCTCCATGTACCTCTACCTCTTCCCAGTACTTTTGTATGAGGCAGAGTGCCTCAAACACACGTACTGTCTCGTATATAAGTACTGGGACGAGGAAGAATAGGGGTAGGAGTAAGCAAGGCATTAAACACAAGTAGTAGCGCAACACCATTGAGTTGACTGGGCTTCAGCACTACCCCCCTGACATTTTGGGCTATATTGACTCAACTTGGCTAACCTTTAGAGCAGTTGCCAGACCGAACAGGACACAGATTTTAAACGGCACCTGGTTTTTGCTGTTAACAAGAACCCAGCAATTACCAACGTAAAGCATTTCATTGTTAGTACCTGCATTCAAATTCCACATTGTTTAGGCGATTGAAATCGTGATGTGGGTTTAGTACTTGCATGCCAGGGGAGTGATTGGAAGGGTAGAGAGGGAACAGGAGACTTATAGGAGAGAGTTAACTGCTTGTAACATTGAATCTGCACTAGAATAGTCTCATTAAAATGCGTAAATAATTTGGATGCGCCCACACAAATAAGTTTCCCCCTCCCCACTGCATGTGAAGTTAGCGCCTCTCCCAACATTTGAAGGGTTAGCCCCCCCGAAATGAAGGTTTTCTTGTGCCCCTGTACACAAGCACACACACCATTCACCTTATACACACCCAGTCATCCACACATTTAAGTGTGCACCCTTTCACCATACACTCACACAGGTAGCCACCTATACATTTATGTGTGCAACCTTTCACCATGCAGGCACACCCCCACAGCCACCCATACATTTAAGTGTGCACCCTTTCACCATACACACACAGGCAGCCGGCTATACATTTGAGTGTGCACCCTTTCACCATAGACTCATACACGCACACCTCATGGAGTTGAGGGGGGCACTATTACTTAAAAAATAAATTGGGGCTCATTACGGGTCCAGCGGTAACCATGCCGGTGCTACTGGCGGGTTGCCGCCAGACCCATAAAAAATTACTATGGCCTGACTTCCCGGTGCCACCGTGCTATTTCAAGTCCGGCGGCTGGGAAATCAGGTGCCGGGAATTTCGTTAAACCCCAGACTCCACGGGAATGGGGACACAGAAGCACCTGCACCATTGTTAACGGTGCCGGTGCTTCCGTGACAGGTCTGCCTACCGTGGCTGCTGTGCCTGGCAGGGTCAGACCTGTCGGGCACGGCAGTCCCACCAGGCAGACCTGTAATATGCCGGTCCGGAAACAACAGTGCCTGTAAGCTTACCAGCACCGTTGTTTCCGGACCGGCATGGTCAGACTGAGCCCCATTGTTTCTTTTTTAAGTCACTATAACTTCATTAAGAAATTATTTCAGTTAAGGACCGAACCATAATCAAAATAATTTCTTTATGATGGCTGAGTGGCTTCAAAAACAAAACAATTTCTTTTTGAAGGCATAGGGTTCCCCACCCCCCCCCCCCATGACATGGAGGCCTCCAGCCTAGGGTCTTCCATGTCATGGGGTACGGGGGCCCTCAGACTTCAAAAAGAAAGTTTCTTTTTGTAGTCACTCTGCCTTCATAAAGAAATTATTTCTGTTACAGAAATGTCCTTTATGAATGCAGAGTGAATTTCAAAAGAAACTTTTTTTTTTTTTTTTTTTAAATATATATATATATTTTTTTTTTTACTGGGGCCCCCTCCCAGCCATGTGCTGGTGGGGCCCCCCCACACCGGGGCCCCCCCGCACCGCAGGGGCTGCTGAGGCCCCTGTTACACCAGTGGCTCTGATGTGTGGGATTGGGGGCTGCCTGCATGGTTACGCTGGCTGCATTAGTGGGGCATGCTGGGCCTGTCTCACCCTCCTTCTCCTGCTGTGTCTCCTCTGTGGTGCCAGCTGTTGCTGTTGGTGTTGTTTCTGTTGTTGCAATGCTAGCATGTCCTCCCCTCCAGCTCAGGTATTGATGCTACTATTGAATTAAAATTGGTGTGGAAAGGGGTGTGGTGTGTTGGTGTGCTCCTTTTGTACAGGCCCAGACTCCATTGCCTCCACCTTTGCTGATGGTGTGCACCTGTGGCAGTTGGGAACACTGCACATAGCATTTTACGGTTGGTCCACGATGCCAGTATTTACGACATGCCGATATCCACTTTCAGCACCTTCATGATGCCGGTATTTGCATGTCTGCCTGACTTGTGATGTCCTACAGTTTACGGCATGCCGATATTGCCGACATGAAGGGTCGTGTGCCCACGCCCATGCCACAAATGGAGGCACCTTTATTTATGGTGCTGCTAATAGCGGGTTGGCAGGTCGGAATAGCCCGGAGTGGTAAGCGATGCCAGGAATCCTTTACCGGCATCATTTTTCCCTTACCTCCAACCTCGGAATCATCCCCAAAGTGTGGGCACAGCATGGCATACTGATCAGAGCCACATACACAAAACTTTCCAGTATGCTATTGCATGGACACTGGACACATCAGACAAAAATAGGCATATGTGCTGTTACTTACGGGAGCGTCATAGAGACCCATTAATCAACAGGGTGGTGGCTTGTGTAGCACACAAAACATTGCTGCACACATACCACTGTATTGATTTGCCATGGACTCTACTTAAGATGCCAAGTGGCAATGAGTTGTCATCTGGTGTTCTTGCTAGGCAGTGGCAGGCTAGTTTAGAAAATTAAAAGACCTGCGATGCTGAGCGGATGCATTTAATCCATGTCCCAAAGCTGCCACTATAATACGTAAGCAAGAAAATGACAGTTAACCTTCCAAAGGATGCGCCATATATAACTAAAAAATAATATACCAAAAAACAGTGTTGGTGTGTCAAATAAAGACATGACATAAAGAAAATAGTTAACAACTTTTTCTGTGTGCCATTTTAATTCTCTTTGAAGAATGCATCGGTTTGATCAGCTAACTGATACGTGTGCTCGCCTGCTGAATAAAAGTGCCCCATGTTCAGTCCTTAACACTGAAACGTTAAGCACATACTGTATAAAAATAATGGCTTGTTAAATGAGCCATTACTTATAAATTGCCCCACTTGAAAGGCTGACAACCCAAAGAATGAGGGGTACAGGTAGTGTGACTCCAGAGCATCTCACACACTGTGTTTGGAATGTGCATCCTCTGCATATTCCAAATGCATCTCAGTCATCCACAAGTCGGCAGAGAGCAGCCAGCTAACCATCTCTGAGGAGCACCTACCGGCACAGCAGGCTGCTTAATCTTTTGTTCGGCAAGATCTGGGTCCACTTTCCGGGTGAGAACCATTACTGCTCCCCCACCTCCTGAGCTATTTAGCTCTGCCCCCGGGTCGTGTCCCGCTCCTCTGGCATCGGCAAATCCAAACGTACCATCAGAACGAGAATAGGGGAACATCGTTCATGTATCAAAAACAACATTAAAGACAAACCACTAGTAGATCATTATAGCAAAATGAAACACTCTTTCAATGATCTGACTTGGTTTGTCTTACAAACTCTCGATCCACATCCCCGAGGGGGAGACAGGGACCTTAATTTACGTAAACTTGAACAAAAATGGATCCACAAACAAGATTCGGTCAACAGTGGACTAAATCTGTATATCGAATGGAACCTTTTTTTGCACAAATAACATCGTGTGAAATTCTTTTGCCCCATTTTTCAGGTTTTGATATTACAGCGATAAGGTTATAACAATGTAAATGACCTTCATAAAAAACAGTCCAAATATGTGGTCTTCGACAACAGTCTCTAGAGTATTGTATCTGACAATGACACTTACACCTTGTCATCTTGTCACATATAGCATTGGGCCATGCAGCTTATCCTGACCTCTAAATGGTGGCACACTTTTTATACAACAGTCATTTCAAGATGGCCGGGATGTATTTTTATCCCACCCGGTTAATACCATAAACAATACGTCAGTACGCCGACGTTTGGGTTAAAACCTTTAAAAAGGCGCAAAAGCGATTACATGACCATCGAGACGTATCATACAGACAACGCGATCATCTGAGTGAGAGAATTAGTAGTCCCGCTCCATTCGCATACATTGCACACAATAGTCATTTCAAGATGGCCGGGATGTATTTTTATCCCATCCTGCCACTACTATAAACAATGCGTCATTACGCCGACGTTAAACCTCTAAAAAGGCGTAAAAGCTATCACATGACCATCGAGATGCACCATACAGACAACGCGATCGTCTGAGGCAGAGAATCAGCAGTCCTGCTCTATTCGCAAAAGTAAGTTTCTCTGCATGTAGCGTTCTTTCACATCGTAATACGCACTAGAAACGCTTTACAGCACTATCTTTTTTGTGCCCCCGCTATTTTGCAGCACGGGGTATTTTCCTCAATGGCGTTTGAAACAGAAGACATCATCTCTGCACTACGCCCGCTATCTATTCACTAACTTTTCGCCGACGTCAGCGTTTCTACTGCTCACGGAAGGTAGGAATACTAATACACGCCTCCACCATAGGGCGTAGGTGGGTCCTGTGAGGTAGTGTCATCATATCTCATGTGCATTTTTTGCACTTTCCCCTTTCTGTTTTCACTTTCAGTCATGGAAGGTTATTCATTGACACATTCCGCTTTCATAGAAATGTATGAGGGATTCTAAAACTTCGAAAATAACCTTTGTAGAATACTTGACTTCAGCGACATAACAAGGTATTATGAATAAAACAACATCTTGTTACAACAAAATGACTAATATAAGTAGAACAATGTAAAAATAGGAAATGTTTGTGTACATTTAGGTGTTTCAAAAGTGGCGATAAAGAAAACAAGAAATAGTCCACTTATTTCAAATTTTGTTATAGTTATACGTAAGAAATCACATAGAGATTTCTTTTTGGGTGCACAACGATCAATAGAAGACAGGGCAGGTCATAGAAATGCCGAAGAGGCATGTGTATGAATGATATTCCGAACACAGCTAGTTTTTAATGTATCTGTTTGTCTGTCCTTAGAGATATACCAGTTAACATTCGCAACCCATTGTGAAGACTCTGAGGTTTGGGTCAAAAACACCTCTCTAACGTGTCCTGATGAAAGCCTTATTTGGCACTACACTTGCTGAATGGACAACAGTCATCTACAAATGTTGAAAAGAGTGTCTTGCTCTTTGTGCTTATAAGGCTGGAAACAGAGCCATCCTGTCGACACTTTATATAGATGGGCCTATGCCCACACATTGTACCAATTGGGTACTTCAGAATAGCTTTACTTGAAAATATTTATGTTGACAAGTCACCTATAGAATTACTAACATCACCTTGAGAAACAGTGATGTTTTGATATAGGATCAGGATGAAGCAAGTTTGACTCATATAATCATCTCTACATGAATGTTTTCATGTTGTTCAAAAGGATTGTGATTTATCTCTATTGTCTTTTGTGCTCTTTTAATAATTGGACCTATTGGTCTCAATATTTTATGAAAATTAATAAAACTTAAAAATGTTTTTGCAAATTACTAGCCTTTGTGTTACATCTTGTGATATTTGTTTTAACACAAGATCGTGTTCGATATATGCCAAATCCTCGTCTAGACCTGGAATCTAAGTGTGTGACACCAATAGGTAGCTTGCTTTTGGGAAACTGTTCCTTTCACCATGTTCTGACCACATCCCACAAGCCCCTATCAAAAAAGTGGTCCCTTGCTCATGAAATATCCCCCGCTCCTCTGGGGCCAAGAAACAGGGCTGAACATGTGCATCAAGAGCTAACTAGTCTCAATATGCTTGAAATGTGGGAATGGCTAGAGGGAAGGACCAAGAAATCCAAAGACCAAATAAAAAATGTCAGTGTGGAGGTCTCAAGGTGCAATATGGAAGAAGAGTGACAAATATTAAGTACTGGTTGGCCCTACCTATACACAAAATATGCATTTGGAGTATCTGGACATTATATTGTCGAAGTTTGCACAAGCACTTTTTATTCAATTCCGCATCAACACTTTGGAAGTGTCACCTTTTACTAAAAACTGGCAAAAAGCTAATGGTCCAGCAAGCCGAGTTTGCGATGCAGCAGAGGAAACAATGACTCGTTTTATATTGCCCTGTGTAGGTTATAAGGACCTGAGATCGAGATACTTCCTCCCACTTTTAAATTTGGTGAAAAATCGACAGGCTGGTGTGGCAATATCCTTTTGCAAAACCACCAGTGATTTGTCACAAAATGCCTGCACAGAGCCTGGCTGAGAAGATCTAAGTTGTAAAGAATTTTAACAACCAGTAACTCAGCTGTAAGGGAGAATTCTCAACATGTGCTAATTCTGTTTACCTTTTGAGACCCACAGCAAATTTGCTGGATTTCAAGGATTTGATTTTTTACCTGAGAAGAGTGTGAGCCTTTTTTTCCCAGTCTTCCATGTATTTTGTTGCGTGTTTTCTTTTGTGTTCTTTGGTTATGGAGTTTTTAAACAACTCCATAGGCATCATCTTTTTCTATATGTCACACAGCACCTTCAGTGCAGTGACACAGGGATGTCTTTCAGACTTCCCAAGGTTTAAATACCTTCTCTGGGACTGACTACTGTCTCCCAGAGCATGGAAAGTTAAATTGACAATACTAGTCTCTTTAAATTTAGAGACCCAGCACACACTATCTTCCTATAGAGTGCTGGAGGGGATGCCTAGCTTCCCCTGTGTCAAAACACTAATGTAACAATCAAATGTTACCCTTTCCTACTTTAAATGGCTGGTGGAAGTGGTTTAGATCAAACTGCCATGATTTTTCCCGACCACGAACACCGGCAGCTAAAAATCGCGTCAGCCATGTTTTTCAATATGGCACCCAGGACCTATCTGTAAAAACAGATTTGGGTCAACTCTTTTCGCCATTTCTTTTAGGAAAAGTCTTTCTTGTGTTTGTCTCTGTGCACCAAACCATGTTTTGTCACTTTTTCATTGGCCTTTGGTGGGCTTCAGTGCTGACGCCCTCCTCTGATGCCAGGGTGTCTGGGGTGGACAGGACGTGGAGGTGCCCGAAACTCCCTGTGCTTAGTCTTCTAGGAGACCTGAATGCACTCTGGTGGGATTGGCCGGCTGGCTATCCAGCAAGGACAGCCACCCTGCTGTGTGATTGACAGCCAGGCTGGAATTAATGGAGGTAAACTGTTTAAAACAGGTCTCTGGGACTTGGACAGCAGAGTCGACCACTGGAACGAAAGAACCGAGACGAGCTGAAGGAAGAGTACTGCTGCAACTCCTGGACAACCGGTGAAGCCTTGCAGCAGGTCTGAATTGCCTCAAACTCCATTGACAGAGAAGCCCTTCAAGGTTAACTTCTTCCCTTGAGTTTGGTGGGAACTCGCAAGCCACCTGGACACCATCCCCATCCTGGTCGAATTTTCAGAGTGCTGTTGAAAACCAGATAGCCAGTGGGAAGGAAAACAGTTTGTGGACTTTAAGGCACTCACACCTAAACCAATGTATTGCCAAGCTTGTGACCTCTCCCCTGGGCTGTGCAGGAACCTCCCGAGATCCTCCTTCTTGTCTCCATGACTGAAGCTCAGGGACAGCAAGATCTGCTTGAACTGCCAGGAACAACTGCCTCAGATACAGCTCTTCTTCACTTTAAAGGTACTGTGCAAACGCGGTCTGGAAATCTTTTCGCCCACTAAGAAAGTTTGTGAAACATTCCCAACTTCGAAGGCTTGTCCTTCCCTAAACATTTGTCTAACCTTTCCCCTAGCCAAATTCTTCAAAACTCTGTGGCAAAGACTTAACCGTTTTCTACCAGAACTGTGCTATCATATACAAAAGACTCTGAACCATTGACTTTGGCCCAGGCCTAAGAACTGAATTTCTGGTTGTAGTTTACTGAAACCCTTTGCCTTGCCTATGCAAGTATTTGTGCTACTGATTCTTATAACCTTGTCTTTTTACCCCTTTTCAAGGTATCTGAAGTGCCACTTCAGGGGAGCTAAACATGTTCAGTAACTTATTGGTTGTGTATTTGTAGTGTATTAGTATGTGATAATCAACTGCTCTTGCTAGTGTAATGTTTTCAAACTGACTGTGTAAATAAATGTATATTCATTTACCAAGAAACCTTGAGTAAGTTTATATTTGAATCACTGCATTTGTTGGTTCTTTGTGTAATTTATTCTACTGCTCACTAAACTCTTGAGATAAGTCTGGCTCCTCCACCACTGCTACCACATAACTGTGTAGTACAGGCTTGTAGCAAAGGTGAAATTGTACTGACAATTGTAGTCTTAATTGCCTGTAGTGCTCCCAAAGGGCACTGAGTGTGATTCTGCCTAACACTGGTGTACAGTGGTGAGGATAAAGTATACTTGTTACATTTAGATTGCTACTCTTACCTTTGTTCAAATAACCCTCACAAGGCTAAGCAACACTAGAGAAGCAATAGTTGTATCATGACTGATATGGAAAGCTACAGACAGGCGACCCTGGTAACATGAACAGTTGATCAATTGAGAGATATTTGTAAAGCTAGGAATCTCACTGTAAAAGGCAAGAAGGTTAAATTGATAGACGATTTGTTAGAATACCAAAGTCTGGGGAGTGGGTCTGAAACCCCTACCCATGCAGCAAATGTGGGAAATGTTGTTGAGGATGATAATATATCAGAGCCCAGCTCCAATATTATGGATGAGTTAGATGAGGCAGAAGAGTCTCACAGTGTAGGCCCTGTTTTACCTCTACCTGCTCATCGCCCTCAACCTTTGACCATAGGGACCACATTAGGTCAGGTCCAACACTAAGTCCTGAATTTGTCTCTTTGGAAATAATGAGACTTGAGTTAGAAGTTATAATAATCCAAGCACAAACGGAAAGCAAACATCAAGAACTTAAACTCAGAGAAATGCAGTTGAATCATGCAATTGAAATGAAGAAATTGTCTCTTGATACTGGTTCTTTCCCAGAGTCTTCTAGGTCTTCCAGTCCTAACAGGTCTTGCATGCCCAAAGGTGCAGTAAGTATGTATGAGGTTAAGCTTGATATTTTGGATTGGTTAGATGATTTTGAATATAACCATGGGATTCAAGTCATTACAGGGAATCAGCTGATTCCTTGGCTTTTTTCTAGGCTACCCCCTGTTGCAACTGATGTGGTAATGGAGTTGGGGGCTAAATACAGAATGGAGTATGAAACTGTGAAGTCAGCTTTGATAGCTAGAATTGGGAAACCCCTTCTCAGTATCATAATAGGTTTGGAACCCACAAAAAAAACACGATGGTACCCCTTGGGCTACCTGGGTGACTGAATGTTTGAAAAACTTGGTGGGTTCAGGGTTACAGAGTTAACACTCATGAAGGTATGAGGAATCTGTTTATGTTGGAATCTATTCATGATGCATGTTCACCTGAGCTGAGATAGCACTTGGCTGACTCTAAGGAAATTGATCCAAAGAAGTTAGCAAGGGCTGCTGAATTGTTGGTTGCCAACAGGGCAACTCACAAGGATTCTGGGGCAACTCAGAAGAAGGATGAGGGAAAGGAGCACAAGAAGGAAAACAAAGAGAATTCCAATACCTCAACTCCAAAAGAGGGCCCAAACGTAACAAGGGTAAGCCACAAGGGAAACTGAATCAGGCTAGTGTACCTCCTAGTGCCAAACAGGAAGGATGTCAGAACAAACCCCCATTCATAAAGACATTTGGAAAATGTTATGCTTTTGGGTCAACTGACCATCTGAAAGGGGATCCCAGATGTAAGGGTAAACCTTCAGGGGTCCACACAGTCTCTTTAGCCTTCTCCCCAGAGGATGAAGTACCAATGGCAAGTAGAAACATCCACTTACTGGATTAGGAACCCATGAAAGTTTCAGCCAGTGGTTATTTAGTATCCCTGGGTCTGTGCGAACAGCAGAACTTAGATGTCTATAATTCCAGAATACTAAAGAGTATTACAAAGACAGTGTTCTTGTGAATGGTCAGGAGACCCCTTCCATCAGAGACATCGGGGCCAGCATAACTGTAGTTGATGAATCATTTTTCAAGGTAGAGGATGTTGCTAAGGCACCCACATTCCTAACTAAGCTTGCTAGAGGCCCTGTCCAAATGCTTCCACAGTTACCAGCTCTCATCCAGGCAATGCCATAACTGTCAAGATACCTGTAAGTGTGCCGAGTGAAGGACCTGGGAGAGTCCTGTTGAGGAATGACTTAAAAACTTTTGGAGTTGTATCAAGCACCCCCAGGCCTCCCAGCAAAAGGAAACAGAAGCAGGCTAAGAAGGCCAGAGAGAGTACCTTAAGGGGCTCTCAAGAGGAGATTATGGAGGAAACTATAACTCCCAGTCCACAGGACTTACTGACTGCAATTTCAAAGAAGACAGAGGAAAAGGGGAAGCCTAAAACCTCCAGGAAGAAACCAGCCAGCACACAAGGGATACCAACAAGGACATCCCCGAGAGGACTGTCCAAAGTCACAACTGTGACTCCTCCACCAGCTGAGTCTGAGTGTGTGGAAAAACCTTGTTTGGTTGAATCAGCTGCTGAGGAATCAGAGCTGGAAGAGGACCTTGCTCCTGTTGGAAATCTGGATCCTGCAGACCATTATGAACTGGAGTCTTTACTGGCAGAAAGTGGACCCTGTTGGGAAGACTTCCGCAGAGGTCAAAGAGAGTGTCCTACTCTTGAAGGTCTTCGCCAACAGGCAGCTTCCCAGCTGGATGGGCAAGGGCCGGGGAAGCATAGGTTATACTGGGAAGATGGCCTCTTCTACAGTGAACCGACTGAGTCTATCCCAGGGAACTACAGAAGACTTGTAGTGCTTCTTGGAAGCAGACTCCAGTTCCTAGTGTTAGCCCATGAGATACCTTTGGCTGGTCACGTAAGTTTTAAGAAGACCAAGGAAAGGCTCTCTTTGTATTTCTACTGACCTAATTTGGGGGCCAATGTAGAAAAGTTCTGTAGGAGCTGTCACACTTGCCAAACCTCTGACATGAGTGGAACCAAGAATGTGGCACCCTTGGTGCCTCTCCCAGTGGTGGGAGTCCCTTTTGAGAGGGTCGGAATTGACATTGACCTTCCAACATCTTCAGGAAACAGGTATATCCTGGTTGTAGTAGACAATGCTACTAGGTATCCTGAAGCCACACATATAAGAACTGTTACAGCTCAGGCTGTAGCTAAGGCCCTACTTGGTATTTTTACCAGGGTAGGTTTTCCAAAGGACGTAATTCTGACAGGGGATCCAATTTTATGTCCGACTACATGCAGGCCATGTGGAAAAACTGTGGAATAACTTACAAGTTCTCAACTGCCAACCATCCTCAGACAAATGGATTGGTAGAGAGGTTCAACATTACAATGAAGAGCATGATAGGTGCTTTAGAGGAACCCCTTAGAAGAAAGTGGGACCTTCTACTGCCATGCCTTCTATTTGCCTATCAAGAAGTCCCTCAGGAGGGAATTGGATTTAGTCCCTTTGAACTTCTCTATGGCCATCCCATTAGAGGCCCCTTGGCCTTAATTAAGGAGGGGTTGGAAAGTGCTCTAAAAGCTTATGTCTCAAGACTAGAAGTGGGTGCTTTGCTTCGAGCTTCAGCTCATGAGGAGGAGGAGAGTGAACCTCTACCTGACCTACTAAGAGGCCAGCCTTTTGATGAAAATATAGAAGGCGTTAATCTCTCTTCTAATTTGGCATCTGAACAACAGGAGGAGTGCAGGTTTCCGTTAAATCAGTTTGTCTCCCTGTTTTCACTATCACCAGGATTGACCCCTTGAGGCCAGCATGATATTTACACTGGTGACTGTGTACCTGTTAAAAGCAGAGGTTACAGGATGTCAGATCATGTAAAATCACACATAAAGGAGTCAGTTAATAAGATTCTTGATCTCCGGGTAATAGAGCCCTCTACCAGTCCATGGTTTAGGCCAGTTGCTCTAGTACCAGAGGCAGGATCCAAGGAGTTGAGATTCTGTGTGGACTATAGAGCTCTTAATGCAGTCACCAAGACTGATGCCCACCCTTTACCCAGGGCAGATGAACCGGTGGACAAACTTGGTTCAGCCAAGTACCTCAGTACATTTGATCTCACTTCAGGCTATTGGAAAATAGCATTGACAGACCATGCCAAGGCGAACACTGCATTCTCAACCCCAGCAGGCCTCTACCAGTTTAAGGTAATGCCTTTTGCACTAAAGAATGTGCCTGCTACATTCCAAAGGATGGTTATCCAGGTTCTGAATGGGCTGGAGGACTTCTGCATGGCATACTTCAATGACATTACAGTGTTCAGACTTGGAAAGAACATGTTGACCACTTAGAATATGTTGTGCAGGCTCTTGAGCAGGCCCATCTGACCATAAAGGCTAGTAAATGTCAAATTAGTCAGAGCAAAGTGGTCTACCTTGGACATGAGGTAGGAGGAGATGAAATCAGGCCATTGCCTAGCAAAGTACAAGCTGTACAAAACTGGGCCATCCCTACTACTCAAACCCAAGTGAGTGCCTTCCTAGGCCTCACTGGTTATTATAGGAACTTCATAGAGAACTATGGAACCATAGCTTCTCCTTTGAATGTGGTCTCCTCTCCCAAATTCCCTAAAAAGGTCAAGTGGAATGAGGAGTGCATTCAAGCATTTGAAGGCCTAAAGAAAGCCCTTTGCCAAGCTCCAGTCCTAAGAGCTTCTGACTACAACCAAACCTTCATTGGGCAGAGAGATGCTTCAAATATAGGTATAGGTGCAGTGCTGAGTCAGTTAGATGAGAAAGGTAGGGAGCACCCCATTTGCTTCATCAGCAGGAAGCTGAAGGAACATGAGAAAATGTGGGCAGCCATTGAAAGAGAATGTTTAGCTATTGTGGGGTCCCTCAAGAGGTAGGTTTAGACCATAATTGTGTGGATCAACTTTTTGAATCAGACTGACCACCAACCCTTGAGATGTTTGATGCAAATGAAAGGGCAAAACCCTAAACTACTGGGATGGTCAATCAGCCTGCAACAGTTTGATTTTACCATTGAACACAGGTCTGGGTGTCACCACCAAAATGCTCATGGTCTCTCCAGCATGTTTGACCGACTGGAGTAAGGAGATTCATCCAGGAGTGGATTAAGTCCTCCTGTCCCTTAGTCGGGGGGGCAAGTGTTAGGGAGAATTCTCAATTTCCCTTACCTTTTGATACCCCCAGCAACTTTGCTGGATTTCTAGGATTTTATTTTTTACCTGGGATGAGTGTGAGCCTTTCTTTCCCACTCTTCCATGAATTTTGATGTGTTTTTTACTTTTGTGTTCTTTGGTTATGGAGTTTTAAAACAACTCCATAGGCATCATCTTTTTCTATGTGTCACACGGCACCTTCAGTGCAGTGACACAGGGATGTCTTTCAGACTTCCCAATGTTTAAATACCTTCTCTGGGCCTGACTACTGTCTCTCAGAGCATGTAAAGTTAAATTGAATTTACTAGATGCTTTAAATTTACCGACCCAGCACACACTATCTTCCTATAGAGTGCTGGAGGGGTTGCCTAGTTTCCCCTAGGTCAAAACACTCATCTAACAGTCAAATGTTCCCTTTTCCTACTTTAAATGGCTGGTGGCAGTGGTTTAGATCAAACTACCATGATTTTTCCCGACCACGAACAACGGTAGCTAAAAATCGTGTCAGCCATGTTTTTCGTGCGTGCCAAACCAGGTTTGGTCCTTTGCTTGTTGGCCTTTGGCAGGCTTCAGTGCTGTAGCCCTCCTCTGGCACCAGGGTATCTGGGGTGGACAGGATGTGAGGTAGGTGCCCTAAACTCCCTGTGCTTAGTCTCCTAGGAGACCTGAATGCACTCTGGTGTGATTGGCCAGCTGGCTTTCTGGCAAGGACAGCCACCCTGCTGTGTGATTGACAGCCAGGCTGGAATGAATGGAGGAAAACTATTTAAAAGCAGGTCTCTGGAACCTGAAAAGCATAGTCGACCACTGGAAAGAAAGAACCGAAGATGAGCCTAAGGAAGAGGACTGCTGCAACTCCTGGTCCACCGGTGAATACTCTGCTGCAGGTACTAATTGCCTGAAACTCCATTGACAGATAAATCCTTCAAGGTTAACTTCTTCCCCTGAGTTTGGTGGGAACAACCAACTCGCAATCCACCTGGACACCATCCCCATCCTGGTCGAATTTTCTTCGGAGTGCTGTTGAAAACCGGATAGCCAGTGGGAAGGAAACCAATTTGTGGACTTTAAGGTACTCACTCCTTAAACTGACATTTTGCCAAGCTTGTGGCCTGTTCCCTGGGCAGTGCAGAAACCTCCAGACATCTTCCTTCTTGTCCCCATGACTGAAGCTCAGGAACAGGGAGAACTGCTCGAACTGCCAGGAACAAGTGCCTCAGCTACAGCTCTTCTTCACTTTAAAGGTACTGTGCAAACGCCGTCCGGAAATCATTTTGGTGACTAAGAAAGTTGGTGAAACTTTCCCAACTTCGAAGGTTTGTCCTTCCCTAAACATTTGTCTAAATTGTCGCCTAGCCAAATTCTTCAAAACTCTGTGGAAAAGAGTTAACGGTTTACTACCATACCTGTGCTATCCTATTCAAAGGCTCTGAACCATTGACATTGGCTCAGGCCTAAGAACTGAATTGCTGGTTGTAGTTTACTGAAACCCTTTGCCCTGCCTATGCAAGTATTTGTGCTACTGATTCTTATAAACTTGTCTTTTTACCCATGTTTAAAGTATCTGAAGTGCCATTTTGCTCCTTCTTCAGGGGAGCTAAACGTGTTCAGTAACTTATTGGTTGTTTATTTGTAGTGTATTAGTATATGATATTGAGCTGCTCTTGCTAGTGTAATGTTTTCAAACTGACTGTGTAAATAAATGTATATTCTTTTACCAAGAAACCTTAAGTAAGTGTATACTTGAATCAGTGTATGTGTTGTTGCTTTGTGAAACTTGTTCTACTGCTCACTCAACTCTTGAGATAAGTCTGGCTGTTCAGCCATTTCTACCACATAACTGTGTAATACAGACTTGTTCCAAAAGTGAAATTGTACTGACACTTGTAGTCTTAATTGCATGTAGTGTTCTCAAAGGGCACTGCATGTGATTCTGCCTAACATCAGCAACTTAGTTAATTCCCGTTAATGATCCCATTACTTGCTTGGTATAGAAATTAACTGGTCTTCTAGAAATTTCAAGTTTTATTTTATATTATTTTATGCTTTATTAAAATCGTGTAATTGCTCTATTATCATCGCGCTAGCAGCCAAATGTCTATCTATTAGCAAGCAGATGTCCTAGGAGCCAGAAAACAAGTATACATATGTCTATATTTTGCTATCTTGATGCACTGCATTCATGTTGATTATTTCTACTTGATATTTGCTTAGAACTTGGTTGAATATAACTTTGCTCCTGTGAGCAATTCCTGATCCCGGACTAGGATAGAATTTAAGTTGACTTTGAGGTAAGGTGTTCAAAGAAAGTTATTGTTTGATGTTTTAATATGTCAATACATCTTCTATTTCAGTTTATTAAAATCTGCGTTTTGATGGCTTTTGTGCCTAATAAAGCTTATTGAACTGCTGCTGTTATTACATAGACCTTTCCAGAAACAGAGGTGCTATTTCACCGACAGCAAACCGGAATCCGAATATGGAACAACATTGTTTCATCAGCAGTCATTTTTTCAACAGGCATTTTTGCACTTTCCCAAAAAAACTCATCAACATTTTTTGGGGGGGGGGGGGCAGATAAAGGGTTATCAGTGTCTGGAACAGTAAATAAATAGGTGGGGGAAGGAGGTTTGGGGGGACCCCAAAAATAAAACAATAAAAATGTCGATTACTTTTTTCGGGAAAATGTATTCGTAAAAACACCCATTGAAAAACCGACTGTCAATAATATGACATAGAACCCTGAATATAAACCTTTGTGGGGGTCTTTATAAGGCCCATACCTCAGTGACACTGTGTCTATTGCTGTGTGTATATTTGAATGACCAGTCTTAACCTGATGCATTTATGAAAAAAAGATCTATATTTTCGAGAGACAGTATTACCTTGCCAAAAAGAAAAAGGCCTGAGCTTAAGTACAGACAGTGCTTCACTGTACTGTACTACTTTGGAACATATGAGCGGGCCATTCAATGTACGTGCTCAAACCTTCTTGAACCATATTCCGCCATCTGATCCACATTTTTTCGATGCGTGTCAGGGATTTATCCCTGTCACCCCCTCAGGAGTGTTCTTTAACTACTTGGATGATTAACCAAAATAGTTCTAAATGTTGGTGGTTCATCTCAATGAAGTAATCTGATCTTCATACAGTGATCAATCAAGATATGATCTAGATGATTCATGGCCATGCACCTGGTTGCCTTTGCTCTCTACCATGTGATCCATTGATAAGGCCAATTTATTGGGGCAATGGTACACGTTTTCATTGTGATTTACTTTGGTATTGTACTGTCTGTACGTTAATTACTACTCTTAACGCTCTCCCGGCAATTGCTAGTCTCAACAATTCAGCGATGCACGAGAAGCGAAAGGAAATATATGGTGTATCGACCCACGTTCAAGTTATTATGCTGCAACATTTGGTGTTGTGGGCTTAGAAAATCCAGGATGGCCGAAAAGCCCTCATTTGCACCAGAATCCAGGAAAACCGCACAGTTTTTGCGCACACCAAAATGGTTGCCTGACCTGCCACCCGCCAGTGCGAGCATGATGGGCCAGAAGCGCCTTGAGTGAAACGTGGTGCCAAAGGAAAAACAGCAGTGCCTGTTAGCTCAAAAAGCGCTTTGAAATCACCTTTGTTTCTCTGAAATGCAAGCTCAAAATGCCTATTTCAAACATTGCAAGATATTCAAAAATCTTACTGAACACAAGCAGACGTCTGGTAGAATGAAGTCTTGTGTGCATACCAAATCTGGAAGGATGAAGAGCCTAAAATAATGTTCAGAACAAAACTGGCTGAGCTGTGGATGTCAGCAGCTAAAGTGAAATGGGATTTAAAGCCACTAAAATTGAAATGTTTAAAATAAATGAGTGACCTACTTTTGAGTGTCACATAGGCTGCAACTGTTTAAATGTTATAGTTTTTGAACTTAGAATCAGCGTTCTAGCTGCATGTGTCAAAATTGTAAGTTTGATTTGAATGAAGAAAAATAGGAAAAAAAGTGACATTTGGCTGAAGCCTGGCTTAAAGGGATTGAATTCTGCCCGGCAACAACACCCGAGAGGAGTTGAAACTTGCCCTGCAACTGCATTCACAGGCCTGGCTGCATTCTGCTGCCCCCACCAAAAGGAGATCACACCTCTCTGATTGAATCAGGGGAGGAGTACCTGGGAGCAGGGAAACAGAACAATGAACTTCCCTTTGCTCCAAGCAATTTCTAAATCAGGGGGTCGTAAACGGCTTCCGCTTGGAAGGAAATGGGAGGGTCACTGCCTCTGTGAGCCAGCTGAGCTTGGAGGAAGTGGACAAACCAGAAATTCCCCCATGTGCTTTGGGAAACTACACCCCTCTGGGCCAGAGCATAATTTTAGAAAGATGGATAATTCATAGTACATAATTGTCAAAATTATATCAATAATATCATGATTTCTGTGATTTGTCTGTGCACATTTTAAGTGTTAGGACTCTGTGGTATGTTCTGGGGGGGTAGTAGTGGAAAATAGGGTATAACTCCAAATGTATGTATGTTAAAAATCTGACACTTCATCATCTGATGTCCATATTCCTTGTGCACATTTGTGTAAATTTTGGAAAAGTTTAGAGGTTGTGTTCTGGATGAAAAGGGCAGAATTCTGTCAGAAGTGAACACAACATCTTACAAAGACAGGGATCGGATGGTTTGGCGCTACCAAAAATATGTTAACTGGACATATAATATTAGAAAAATTGTACATATATAAATATGCATTTAAGTCAAAAATAGATTTATGTGCAAAGTGACAAGGGGAGTGTTCTTTCTGTATGCCATAAAAAGGATGCCAGATGACTCACAATTCAGTTCACCAGTCAGGCGACAGAGAATCCTATAGCCTATCAGGATCCTCAGATGGTTGGGCATAGAAAGTCAGCCTTCTCACCCACTTTCAAAAGACATAACAAGAGCCACTGATACCCAGGTAGAGACTGCTCTTTCCACTTTCTTGCGAAGCACTTTGCCGGACCAGACAATATCCAGAAGGACCATATCCAGAACTTAGACTCCAGATAGATTCCAGAACTTTGAAGCAGAAGGCCTACTGCAAACTAAAAGTATTCTCAGCTGGCCTTACAATTTTGCACACTGATTTGCCCCAGACTTCCCAGAGGCACATCAGAATAAAACAGCCGGGCAGTGCTGTTTGATTCTAGCCAAGAACTCTGTGCCAGAACCAGACCGCTGTGCAGTGTCAAGAACTTTTGCCAGAACCACAGACCAGACCCAGATCCAGACCGCTGTGCAGTTCCAAGAACTTTTGCCAGAACCAGAGATCCAGACCAGCAGAGCAGAGAGAACCGCAGCTAAAACTGTTGACCATATCTGTGACGAGGCCCATTCCTTCCAAAATTAGGAGTGAGTATCCAGCCACAACTGTGCAAACCAATATCGTAGTTTAAAATAATCTAATTCAAACCATTTTAACCTGTCCAGAACTGCATCATAAGAAATTGTTTGTCCATTCTGTGATTCAAACCTGTGGAAGTGTCATTTGTCGCTTGAATCTTATTTCATTTCTGAAATCTACCTCCACAAAATCGTCTGTATCTTTTGAACCATACGTGCTAGGAACGAGATTTAACTTTCATTTTAAAGCTAAGATCCCCAGCCTTCCAAATAGCCATAACAGTGCCACGAATTAAAAACTAGTTCAATCTCACCACACGTTAAACAAATAGCTGTCTCTTGCTTGCATTGCTGAAATTCGTTTTCAACCTGATAATCCCTCAGGAATCATTGCTAGTGTTGACCTGAACTAATTCAAAGTAGCTGTCACCTACCCTGAATCTCCTATAGGGAATTAAAATCATTTTTAGGATATTTTTCACTTCTTTGCTAATCACATGTAAAGGTATTTTTGCCTGTTTAGAAGCATACCAGTTGCTCTGAGCTTGCTAGTGGAGAATTAGAATTTGTATTGCATTTGATTATATTCCTGAAAATTGTGTGCTCTACTTCCATCTCTTTATATTACATTGGGAGGGGAGTGAATTGCCACAAGGGGAAAAGTGATTATATTATCTCTTGTTGAAACCATATCAGTTTATCCCTGTGCTGCATTCTTTTCCATCATTGCATTTCCTTGAAACCATAAAGTATTCTCAGCTACCTTATCCTTTCTCTACCAACTCCTAAGTGATTAAAAAAGTGTGCTAGTGTAATATTATCCCTTGTTGATCACTGTCATATTCATAAGTGTGCTGTCAAATATTAATTTATTCATAAAAGTGTGATATGTATATATTGTTTAATTTTTCAATAAATCTTTTAATTTACAAAACAAACCTACTTCTTGGCTCAGTGAGGTCAGGGGGATTCAAAGAGAGGGGCGTTATACAAGGGTTTATCATCCATATCTATGAACTAGTCACAAAAATACATAAATAAGGGCTTTCATTGGGCATCCCAGACTAGGCACTGACTTAGTGGGAGTACTGAATTGAAGTCACTTAACAATGGCAATTGGTACACCATTCGCAAAATACACCATTTGCTCCTACATCTCTGGATTTCTATACCACCTTCTGCAATCAAATACCACCCCAGTGAAAACGCCCACCCAGAGACGAGCATTATCAAGTAATTAGTTGAGTAAGTATTGTGGTGCAATAGGGAGGTCTGTAGTTCGCTATACAGCACATTGTACTTTTTCTCTCCTTCCCTTACATTGCCAATGCACTTTTATAGATACGCTCCTTCAATAAGATGGTGAGAGGACAGTTTGGCAGCTCAGGGCAATCTTATTGCAGAAGCAAGGGATGAACCGTACAACAGGAGTAATCTACCATGCAGTGCAAGTAAATGGAGTAGTTTTTTTGATGTATTGATTCTGTGCACGTTGAGGTTCTAAATTTAGCATACAATATTAAGAAAATAAGTCAGTGTGAGGTGAAGTTATTTGGCCAGGATTACAGAATGTGCTTGGTGAGCGGGTGGGACTGGGGGTAAAATGTGCGCAGTGTCCAAAGGGGAGGTGTAAAGCGGATATTGTGAATGAGAGAGTTAATGATGGAGGCACATATGTGGGTGAGTGCTAAGTGTCAAGGCAGGGAGGGATGGTGTTAAATAACAGTGTTGGGATATAAGGGGACAAGAAAGCCTTGGTGGTTGTATAGGAGACTATCCACCTGTGGTCATGAGGGGAGGAGTGGGGCAGCAGGTTTTTGGCAGAGTAGTAGCCAGAGATTTTGCTTTTCCATATGCAAGAATGAAATGATTCGATTCTTACAGAGCTGTAAATCATCACATTTTACATGTACAAAAGCAAGAATAGTCATCCTCAGAAGAAGAGGTGTAATGGACTTGTTATCAGCACCATCAAAGTTGCCTTGCTTTTACCACTGCTGATACTGTTCAAAGGTTGCCAAATGTTTGCACAGTATCTATGCTATGTCACCTAAGCAGTAGTAGCACTTATCATTAATTCCATGCTCATATTCATCTGAAATGTTTGTCTTTGGGAAGTCCAGCACTGCAGAACCAACACCCTTCTTCCGTTGAGTCATGCATCGGAGAAGGTGGAGGCATGGAGCTTTCAGGTGCACCCATGACACAGAGGTTGAAGACAAGGTTGCTAAAGGAGACATGGTGGTGGGTGACCTTGATGTAGGAATCAGTGTGCAACACGTGGCAGGTACAGTGGTGGACAAGGCTGAGCTGTGGTCTGTAGAGGGTGGGGGAGTAAGAAAGGTGTCTCTAAAGTGGGGTCAGGGGACAGTCAATATTACACACACGTTTCTCCTTGACTATATGCAACTGTAAGGTAGTAACAGTCTTTGATACTCTCCATAGTCAGATCTAGACAGAATTAGCAATCTTGGCATCTAGGAATTCTGACAATCCTCCTGCACCACACTAGCTCTGAAGCCAGCTGCTGCATGTGTTGGGGTGGGGCATGTGGGATATGAAGGCAGGGCTTTGGTCAATTCCGATGTTCTGTAAGAAAACAAAGATAAGATGAATTAATGTATGCCTAATGTACAGGAGACTTTTCAGAGAAAAACAATGATTTAACTGGCTATATTGCAGATGCCATAGCCATTGTTGAGTTTACAATCATCCAGTTAAAAATTAAATTACCTATCAACAAAATTAGATAATTGTACAGCAACATACATTAACGTGCGCAACCTTTGGACATGACATCTACTATTGTCTCTATAGTGCATCAAGCAACGGCTTCCAAGGTCCCCCGGCTCCCCAACCTGCCAGCCAGGTTTTCAAAAACGTAACACAACTGTGCCCCAGATTCTTCTGAACGTCATAATTTCGACAAAAAAGTATAATCTAAAGTACACCATACAGTGTGCCGAGTGCACAACAGGCGCCATGCTAAATGCGCTCAAGCCCCACCAATGTTTCATGTCAAGGTGCTTGAGAGAGTGAAGAGGTAGGCTGGTATCTCACCAAGTGAAAGTGCACGTTTCACTCGGGTGAGCCCAGCTTTGCCAGTATTTTCATACAGTATGTGTAGGAAGGCAGTTACAGTATCATTGGGTGGGTGGAAGGATTACATTGCATTATAAACGTGTTTTTGGCAAAACGTATTCGGTCTAAGCTCTTGTGTTCTGTGTGGATGCATGACTTTCCATATTACATTAATTAGTGTCCATAAAACTGCAAGCTGCAGTGTCTTTTCGTACAATTGATTTCCTGGCCTCCCCGCATGACGCCCTTATTTTAGCGGTATCCCATTTGATTTTGGCCCACCAATAATGATCCAGCCCTGAATGATGGTATTTCAGTCATGTCGGGGGAACATGTTTGTGCTGACACATTGGAAGGCAAAGAGCTTCTGTGTGGCCATCCGGTATCTACTGTAATCAGTAATGAGGGGAGTTGTGCATTGGCTTGCATGGCCGAGTAATGCAGTTCTCCTACTGTAGCAAGTATTGTTCGCATCTGGCGCGCTCTGCTCTGTGATATTTGCTAGGCGAAAGTGCTTTTAATGTACATATCTCACAACTCATGTGTTGCACACAGGTCGGAAATTCATGAAACGTGTCCGCTGTGCTCGATGCAGCTCTTTACTGGAACGGACCGGACAGCAAAAATGACCTTTATATTTTACACTACCTCAGAGTCTGGACACTGAAATGGATAACCTGGGCTCAACACAATGTTTAGATGAAGGTGTCTACATCATGTCAGATCACAATACTGTGATAGGATTCGCTGCTGAGCTGGCTGAGCTCTAGCCGAGAGGCTATTGTGATGCCCGGGGTGGGGGCGTTGCCCCCGCTGTTACAGCAGGTGGGTTGATAGGCTTCTAGAGTATCACTCTGCTCGTCACATTTCATTGAATGAATCTAAAGTACAGTAGAGTAGCAGGATGTCTGTGGCTGTTAGGCACCCTGGGTTTGGCAACACCGGGAGGCTCCTGAGGTACATAGGTGGTGGTGATGGGCGTGGGGATTACTGTAAGGGCATTGAATACAACGGAAATCCTCAAACAATATTCATAGAAACCTAATACCGTCACGTGATTTCTTGCAAACATACGCATGGTATTTGGTGCCCTTGTGCGGATGCTGCAGGGTCCAGTTCCTGACCAGGTTTGTTGTCGTCTGTTTGATGATACATCAGCAACCAATAGGAGCCCCCATTGTAATCAGCTGACGGTGGAAACCTACTTTGTCCAGAAACTGGTCTTGCAGTTATAACCAATACTTTTATTGGACTGCTCGGAGCGGCATAACCTGTTCTACAGCATCTGTTGCAGCGGTTCTATGTTCATTCATCCGCAGTATTTTTTTTGCTGCTTTTTTGCTGAAAAGGTTTGGCTGGAAAAATTCATTGAATTTCTTTTTTTTTTATTATTGGGGTTGGGGGGTCCTGCCAAACTCCCTCGCCTATTATTTATTCCCTATGCCGCACCCCACATCTCCTTATATGCCCTTACCCCTCTCCATATTGTTGTATCATTTTTTCTGCAAAAAATGTTCGACAAAAAGTGCCACTTAAAAAACGGTCGTTGGATGAACGTTGCACCGTTGCAGCAAACAGTCTAGTGTCATTAAGTAGGCTGGGCCTCTGCAGTACAATCTTATCTGTAATGGGCCTGTTATAGAAACCGTTTTGAAATGCCAGACCAATCTCTTTTCTTCGACTGGTGTCCTTTTACAGGTTTTAGTGATATTTTGCCAGGTTAGATGAACGTACATTTATAGTGATACCTCGATGTGAATACTCTTACATGGGGTCTTGCTTGCGCGTTATAAAAATGAATAAATAAATCACTGCTGCGACAAGTACAACTTCCCCTCCCTCCCACCCCCACATGTTTTAGCTTCGGATAACTTGGCAAGAGTGGCATGCTTGCTTTGGAAAGGTCAGGTGTGAACTCGGAAAGACAGGGGTTCAGCTTGGGGAGCTTTGACACATTGTTGAGGCGGTCAACTTCGATGCACATGGAGGTGGAGAGTGCTTGCTCAGTTGGGCACTCTTGCAAACATGGTATTGCTCTCTGGTCCATGCTCTCTAGTTCTTCTTTTGTAATAAGTAGAAGAGGTTTCTAGATGTGTGATGTATAGTATGGATTAAAATGTCACTCCACTCGTCGAAGGTGGGCATTACCACAATACAGCAGAGTTGCTTTACAGTAAACTGACTAAACTTGCACCACAATATCTCCGTTATTTTATGGGACCAATATGTAGATATTAAATACAAAAAACAGTGACAGTGGTGGGAACATGTACTGGAACCATTTGACCCGGGTCGCCCAATTTAATCGAGTACTGCGACCTCTTGATCTCGGTCACCCAACTAGTGAGGTACTCATTGAACTGATTGGCGAGCACCAGCCTTGACCCGTTGCTTTCAAATCTATTGCTTGGAGCAAGGCAGACAAAGCTCAACGCCGTGGCCACCTCTACAATGTAGAGCACTGGCCGTTTACATGCCTAAGTATTTGAATGAAAGCCTAAGTGACACCCTCCTCCTATTCACACTGCCCATATGGCAAGCCCATGAAGGCACACATGCTTGGGTACAATTAACTGGCAAGGGGCCACCCAGCGATGAAATGAGAAACAGCATCATGAAAGATTGACTACAGCTAGTGTCATTAATGGATTGGGGCCAAAGAACAGCACATAGGTGCCCAACGCAGCTTTACACGCCAGAAAAAAAGCAAGATTTGAACAACCCAATGACATGAACTGTAGTTAGAATGTATATTGTGTTTTCGAGGATAGAGGTTGAGAATTTTAGTGTGGAAGAGGTTACTGGAAAGGCCCAGAAGGGCAACTTGGAGCATGCATCTGGTGTGGCCATGGACACATTTTGGCTGTGGTCCTCCTTTTATGTAAATAATTCGGAGGAGATGTTGTAAGGCCCCGGTGTGAGCTAGTATCTCTAGCAGGGGAGAGTGCACAGTGGCTGAACCTGGAAGTGATTAGAGGAGCACAGAGAGGAATGGAAGACATAAGAGCAGGCAGACATTGGCATCAAGTAAACAGTGGGTGAGCATATTTCCTGATGGAATTTCAGAGTTGAGATTCCTGGTTGAGCACCTGCAACAACTTAGCATGCTGTAAATATCTGGGAACCAGGCTTGTTAATGACATTGGTCATTGGGGAGCACAACCATGGTAGGGAACCTATTGCTTAAGCGTAATGGGTTGAAATCACAGTGTGACACACAGGAGCAAATCCGTAGGGGGACAGCATCACAGTAGAATACTCAGAAGCAAAATCAGAGAGGGGTGCATTTCCAGTAGGGCACATGGGAGGAAACCACACTAAGCATAATTAAAGTGGAACATCTGAAAGCAATGTAGTATAGTGTAGAAAGTAAAATTATGAGGAGATTATCAAGGGCCAGAGGCAAAGCAAAACATGGCGTTCAACATCATAGCAAAGCATGAAAAGCATGCAAAGGCCTGACAAGGCAAAATAACATGGGATCCTGCAATCATTTTTAGCACTGGCCTCTGCAGACACCTCCCATTTGACTTCACTTGCTACTGTCAAACACTTTCTCTCTCTTCTTCTTGTCCTCTCCCTCTCACTCTCTCGGCTATGCTTTCAATCAGTCACATAGACACACAGGCCTGGAATTGTCAGGTGAGAGGATGAAGCAGACTGGTAACTCCACTTATAATCCCAATCAAAGTGCTAATAGTGAATCTTTTGGGTCAAAGAAAGATCTGCCTAAGATTTGAAAACCTGAGGCATGCAATTCACCTTCCTTATTATGTTGTTTGGCAGACTGAGCGCTGGATCAAACATCACTGTAACATGCTCAGGTGCTGCTCTCAATGGGTCCTCCTGGGACTTTGCCCACGAGGCCACTGCTGTTAGGCAACGAGCACATTTTTTCTGGCGGTTGCCACGTGATCAGTTTCTAGTTCAAAATCATTGGTTGTTTCTCCCAGAAGTCCACCACAGGGCCTCAAACTCTGCCTGAACAGTGCACACACCTGCATGCTAAAAATTAATCACCACACCGACCCGCCTCCTCACGTGGTGTTGAAGTAGCACCGTCATTTGATTTTCAGAAGGAAGTTGAAACCCTGTCAGGGGTTCTTCACAGGCATTTGGCAAGATGAGGAGCTGGCAAGATAAAGGTGTAGGATGTATTTCTCAAGTTGTCCCCCGAAGCTGGGTGCTCCATCTGTTTGACTTGACTTAAAGATATTGGTGCTGCTGCTACAAGATGACATTAAATGAAAGGGTGTTGTTGCAGAGAATGGGAAAGGGAAGGATGGCAATCCCACAGTAATGTGGTATATACGGTATGTCTGGACCCTTATTAGATACTGATATCTGACCAATCTAATTGTAAGACACTGCACATGATTTAAAGTATGAACCATGATGAATGCAGGATTGTTACCCCAGAGGCAATGTAGAGAAAAAAAGTGCACCCACTGTAATAAAATAGTTTGCACACTAGGGGGCCTCATGACTAGTTTGGCAAAGTGTAGCATGCAAATACTGCCAAAAGTGTTTTTCTGTTTCGAACACTGATAAACACAATGAATCTGCAATATTACTGACTGGTTTGGATTATTCCCAATAGCAGAGTCTCATAAGACTCCATTGGTGATTTCAGGAATTATCACCTGTAGAATTATTTCCTTCAGTATTTTCAGAAAGTCCTAATTTGACAAAGCTGTACAACTGGACATTAGTATCTCTATCACCATACTCATAAAGAGACTGTATGCCGTACACATGCTTGATTTATGTGCTTTTATTCATTGGGATCACTGTCCAGTAAAACATCCTTCAGCATAATGTGAGGAATTGTGATCTGGCTAGGGGCCAGTGGGGTGAACTGCTGCTGGGACAAGAACTGCCTCTCTGCCAGCCACAACGGTACCCAGGATGTCACCATGTTGAAAGACCCCTGCAGTTATGTGCCAAGGATCCCTGTTTTCATCTCCTCAAACTGGCCAAACTGCTTTCAAACTAGGTTGACCACATTTCGAACCATAGGCCCTGTTGATAATGCCTTTGGCACACTTCAAACCAGCGTGCTTGCGTCTTGTACAAGCTTAACAATGCATTGGACCTCACAGAGCCCACCCATTTGGCTTAAATCAACTACTCAGTGCTGGACCCCGACTCAAACTGTTGGAGTGCCATTCACTGACTCAAACCAGCAGTTACACAAAGGCTTAACACAAATTGACCGTGAACTGATGCTTTTTCCGAACCATATAGCGGAGCATCTGAATCACCGATTTGGAGAATTGCTGATCTTCGACTTGAACCACGGGAAGATCATTCATCAACCCTACCCAGAGGTTATCTAGCATGGGTCAGTGATGCGAGACAGACAACTGTGATGATTTATCAAAGTATGCCATTTTATTCTTAAAATAATATTTAAATGACCTCCCTGTCCCTACTTTGTTGAGGAATTCCCTGCCTAATCAAAGCTAAGGGAACACACTCTAACACAGGATAACTGGCCTGCACACTAAACAGGAAATACACAAAGAAAATATATGGCAATACAACATGACATGAACAACATTCACAGTTCCTGAATGACCTAATAATGTCTTGGGTAATTTCCCTTCCGCAGGATTCGAAGCCACTTCTGCAAATTTTCAAGAAAGATCTTGGATCAGTTCTTGATGATTCAAAGTCAAAGTAAAAGCTCATTATCCAAAGTTTCACTGGCAACAAATCTCATTCTACTTCCAGAAAAAAATAGCACCAATGGTAAGCCTAGCCACTATGATTTGTCACCTCTTCAAGAAGATTTGGCACAGCTCAAAAGAAAATTCGATATCCACACTGCATGTAATATACTGTTCTTGGTCAACCAGCTCAACCCAGAATTGATCCAGGTGGAAGCTCCAAACTGCCTTGTTCGAATGCAGCCCTCAAACTACTCTGAGCACTGCATTCGACCCAGCTCAATGCCAGCTTGCAGCTTGGATCAACACATTTGCTGCATGCAAGCTTGGTTTGAACTACTCGCACAACAGCCCAAAGCCTGGTTCAATGATGTTGAGCCGATAAGAACTGGAGCAAGGAATATTTGGCTGCCAACTGCCACAGTGGTCTTTTTTGGGCCCTATAGATTGGTTAGCTCACTTTGATCCATTTTCACCCAAGAACATATCATTTTAAAGAATATTGTGGCTTTTATTTTCCTTTGACCCCTGACTCATTATTGCATCTTGCTATCTTTGCTGATTCTGTGTTTTTTCCTCAGGGGTGGGTTTTATTGCAGTGTTTTCTAGTTAGGTATTCTTGCATATGGTGTGTTTAATTAAAACTATATATATTTATAGAATCTTGATTGGACACTCCTTTAATTTTGAATGTTACACATCGCTGCTTGGGTTACTACTGAATCACATTCACACCACTATTGGGAATATAGCCTTCCGTCTGCCCACATTACCACCAAAAGTGAAGGAGGAAGATCTCATGACTGTGCCCGTTTCACCTTTATGATTGTGTTGGCTCTTGTTTGGTAGAAGTGTGAGGGCTGAGTGGGAGCTTTAACCTCTACTCATCCTTGTACCCGTGCATGGCAGAGGTCCATTCATCACACCTTAGGATGCATATACCATTTTATTTGCATTAAAACACAAGGGGCTCTTTGGCATGCAGCTCTGTCAATGGACTAGAGAAAGCAAAGCAACTGTTCATAATGAGAAAGCAGTGCAATAAAGAGAGCATTGAATGGCAGAAATAATGGGTGCATTTGTGTCCACTTTTCAGAAAATTAGTTGATAGCTCTTACCAACATTTATACCGATTTATTTGCAGCAAAAAAAGGTCGATTGGAAACCAACATAAATAATGTTCTGTGATGCAGTGAAGTTGTCTTGTGTTGACACCTCCTAGTCCTATGGTGTCTCCTGGTATTGATTGGTTTTCTTGGAATGAAAAACAACAATCATTACTCTCTTTCAAGACCACTACACTGAAAGCTGAAAAGCATGAGGGGATATTAGAAGCGGAACAGCAGGACAGACCAGGACCATATTGTGCACATTATTTATCACCGGTGTGAGAGCGGGATCGAAAATATGTCTCTGTGTGATAAGAATATGATTGTGGAATAAATAAAATACATATTTCTATATTTTTGTTGTGATTGCTACAGAAAATATTTTTTTTTTAATCGCACCCATCTGAAAAACTCAACAGAGCTGTTTAAAGAAACAGAGACCATAAAATCTACTAATTCTTGCTTCTAGAAAATTATTGAAATCTTTCCCTAATTGTGAAGGTATGTAGGTTTAATTTTTCTGTGTGCATTTTTTCAATATTCAGTGCACGACGCATACCCTCACGTGTGTAACGGTATATTTTACAAAATAGCAGGCTATAAGGTATTTTCTTAGTGTGGCCTAAATTGCAATACAATCACATTAAACGAAAACAAATGCATCAACTTTGCAGAAGAACTCTCAATCACACGAGCACGCACAAGGTACGGACTGCGTGTAACATCCGGCCCGGAACTAATGGCACTTGTGCTCAAAGGATATAGCGGGTGCCAGACAATAGGTACCACACCAACAAATTCCTACACTTTTAAAAGTGGATGCACTATTTTCGGGTTACTTTGATGACCAGACATCGCATATTTTTGTAGACTCTGGGCCTCATTACACGGTAGGTGGTAAGGGTTAACGGTCACACTTACTCGTGAGCGTTCATTCAGTAAGTAGAAAGGCTGACTAATCCAGAATCCCCATCGTATCCAAGGAGGTAAGAGGAGACCCCTGCGGAAACATAGGTGGTGTTGTGAAGGGGGGCACAGGGGAGGGAGGTTGGTTCATGTTTGTAGGTCTCGTGTAGCAGCAGACAAAAGTCTCTTTTTTGCAGCTCTCAGAACCAGAACAATCCTCTTGCTGGAAGCTACCATGCAGCAGCAAACAATTCTAATGTCGGCAGATCTCTTATAGTGAGAGAACCCAGCATGTCTTCATGTGGGCAGCTCTGATGTAACATGTTAAACCCGAACAATTCTCATATCAAAGTCTTTCATGTGGTGGGGAAACTTGAAAAGTATGCATGATGATGGATCTCATGTCGGGGGATAACTTGACAAAATTCTCCAGTGTTCTCTCTTCCCTGTTGGCAGCTCTCTCTTCCACTACTGTGGTTATCAATAGCAGGACAGTAGCAGCAGCCATGCTAATGGCATCTTATTTAGATGTTGCAGTCAGTAAGTAGAGCTATATGTTTCACCAGCTCAAATTAGCAAACCTGTGTATCAGATATGGCTAGATGTCTTGCCAAAGTCTTTCTTTACATACTGATGGTCTTTCTTAAGGGGGGTTATTTTTTCAACAAGTGGCTCTGCCTGGCATCCCCTGCAGTCAGCTATACTTGTCCCAGCAGCAATAAAGATGTACTCACACTGTTCACAGGCAGGGGGTCTGGGGCAGTTTAGGGATTCATAATCTACAATCTCAGGATCTGAGCTGGATTTACGAACCACCTACTGAACCAGCACTGTAATGGATCATGACCGTTACCATGTGAGAATTGTCAAGTAAAACTGCATTGATCAAAAAAACTGTATTGGTCCACTGCAGGTTCTTGTAGACCCATCCATATTGAGAATATTCCCAACTGAGTGAGCAGTGTATCCAACATGCCCTCCACTTCCAGCCTATAGCTACATTTAATAGTTAAGGCTACCTGTTTTCCATGTTTACTGATTCCTACAGCGAAATAAAGATGAAAGTCAAGCTGCTTTCGGTCAGTATGTATCAATGAAAATGGAGAGAAAAAAGTGAAAAAGCAGTTTTTCTACTTGGTTCCCAATGATGTTAATAATGCACTGCAGGCCATTTGCATTGTTCACTAGCAGCATGGAGAGTGTAAACATTGGGCCTCATTATAGGTTGGCCAGCGCAGAATTATCATGCTGCTATTTACGTGTACCGACACGTTTCTGCACCGGCCAACTACAAGTTGGCTGGTGGGGTGGAGCAATTTCGACACCCGACTGGGAAAATAGCCAGTATTACAGGCACCTGTAATACGGGCAAATGCCCCATGGAGTCCAATGGGGCTCAATGAATGGGGATTAACACCATCACTCTGGCACTCGGAATCCAGCGGTAATACTGCCGGGTCGAGTGTCAGCAACAGTATTATCATTTGCTGGTATCCTGGTGGATTTACTGGCAGGATACCGGAAAGGTCGTAATGTGCCCCAATTGTATGAACATTGTTTAACTTTCTTCATATTGCTAGCAACATTTATCTTAGGTCAGCCACAATCACAGGAGCTACCATTTGTTGTCAGGTTAAACGTGGAGCCGACATTGATGTGGAATAATCCAGTTAATTTGTGTGTTGTATGTCTGTGTGTATTTTCATAAATGCATTTTAACCTTTAAAAAAATGCATAAATATACTTCTTGCAAGTTATGTTTTTATATGACAAATTATAAATGTGGATACATGCAGAATAAATTGCCCAAAAATAAATATGAATAAAACAGACGGAAATGACTGAAAAAGAAATATCATTAAACTGGGAGCCTTACCAGTAGTTTTTATAGAATATTGGTCACATGGTATGGGCGACAAGAGAAATTTACTTTATCAGGAGGTAGAAGATATTTCTTTTGTCTGAAGATTTCTTTATTGAACTTTTCATTTAAACGTGTATCGGCAAGCAAGAGAGATAAGCATACATGTCACACACTTTGACACATTGAAACCTCACTCCTGCTCACACCACCTTCGCTGTGCTCCGCAAATAATGGTACATTGAAATAACCACTTAATTGTGGGCTATACAAGACACGTATTCTTCCCTTCAAAACACAGCAATAGTCCCTAGGTTGAAACATAAGCGTGCTTCAGGGTGTAGTGCTAATCAAAGAACTGTAGGGTTAGGCTATTCCTGGATCAGCAACCTCCTGGCATTGCTTATCTTCAGCAGTCAAATATCATGGATATCTAACATGGATATCTTACATATTCAAGGTTCTTAAGCACGTCAGACACATATAGCAAGACCGATATAAGACTCACTAGAATGTTGTCTGTTTAAAATTAATATAAGATGTTAGCTGTCCATGGACAGTAGGTACAACACTGTCTGCCAGCATTGGTTGGGGTTTGTTTATTCCACCTTGCACCAAAAGGCTCCAATTACCAACGTATCTGCTAATAACATGGTCCAAAACCAAGTGGCCAGCACAGTGGATAAATGTTATCCACTATGCTATGTTATCCACTCTTATGTTTCACAGGTAGGTCTGGCAGTATCACTCCCGTATCTTCTTCTTCTTCTTCTTCTTCAAATTATCAAATGCATGGGCGGACCCACGCAGGCGCTTCCCCATCCAAAAGGATGATGTGCACCGACCCCACCAATCTTACACACAGCCCTCACATTCTCATAACGCCTCCCACCGCTCCGTCTGCCCCACAAAATCCAGCAGCACACTGCTCCTCTCCCTGCCTCTCACCCGACTCCTCCCAGCAAAGCCTTCCCACTCAGTTAAGCCACTCCCAGCGCAGACAACCGAACCCTCAACTCTCTCTCCTCAACATGCCTCTCACACGCAAGCAGAAAATGTCCCACAGTCTCAGGCACCCCACACACTGCACAGTCCCTCGACTCCCCACTCGAAACAGACTGTCATTCAGCCCCACATGCCCTATCCTCAACCGGTTCAGCATCACCTCCTCCCTCCTCCTCCATTCCAGTTTCCCTGCATCCACCTTCACAGATATTTTCTCACGAACACCAAACATCCACCTGCCCTTCACCCCACTCTCCCACCTCTCCTGCCACTCATCCATAACCCGCTTCACCACCACAGACTTCACCTCATCCACACTCAAAGGTATCCTCAAATCAACCGCTCCTCTCCTCATACCCGCACCCGCCGCCAAATCCACCAACTCATTTCCCAAAATGCCACTGTGACTGGGGACCCACGCCAACTCCAGATCCATCCCCCCACGCACACACCGATCAATCTTCCTCCTGATGTCCAAAATCACATCCTTCCTATCACCATACCCTGCCACAATCGCCTGCAACCCACTCAATGAATCCGAAAGCACCACCACCTTCTCAAACCCCAACTCGCACACCCTATCAATCGCCAATGCAATCGCCACCAACTCAGCTGTACAAATCGACATGTCATTGGTCAGTCGCCCCACTTTATACTCCCCAGTGCTTTCCAGATAAAACGCCATACCCACTCTCCCAGACACAGGATCCTTCGAACCATCCGTGAACACCTTACACCCTTCCTTCCCTGCCACATACGCCTGACCCAAAGCCTTGATCTCACCCCGCAAACCCCGCTTCTTCGACACCACACTCGCTGACTTCAAATACACCTTTGGAGACCACATCATCCTCATCGGCCATCTCAACAAATCCGTACCCGTCACAGCCAACAACTCGCCCACACCCCACTCCACCCATTTCTCCCACATGTGAAACCCTAAAGTGCCCCCCTTCCTCCTCCACCGGTCCCTATAATAGTCAAACCTCCAATTATACAGCAAACATTCACGCACCGGGTGTGCCACACTCTTCGTACTACACTTCACCCACCACCTCATATTCAACGCATCCCTCCTCAACCCCAACAGCATCTCCCCCACAAGCACTGAACCACATTCACTGGAGAGGACCTCATCACACCAGAACACACTCTCAATGCCCTCGCCTGCACCCTATCCAACCGCAGCTTCTGACTCGCCGTGAAACCCACTGCCACCTGACATCCAAAATACATCACACTCAAAATCAACCCCTTATACAACATTCGTAAACAATTCTGCTGCGCACCCCGCTCTTTCCCAGACACCGCCCGCAACAAATTCAACCTACATTTACACTTATCCACCACACCATCCACCTGCAAATTCCAGTTCAACTTCCTATCCAGAATCACCCCCAAGTACCGAAACTCTTCCACGGTCTTCACCCTCACACCTTTCAAAACCAAGTCAAACTCCTGCTGCACTCTTCTCCTCGAGAAAACCATACTCACACTTTTATCCACAGACACTGAAAAGCCCCATTTCCCACACCACTCCTCCATACGCACTATCGCAGCTTGCAGCCGACTCTGCACCAAAAACAAACTCCTCCCTCTTACCCATACAACACCATCATCTGCGAATAAATCCACCTGACACCCGATACCCGTCATAGCCCGAATCAACCCATCCACCATCACATTAAACAGCATCACACTAATCACACTCCCCTGTGGCGTCCCATTCTCCATCTTCCAAACCTCAGACATCCCCCCCTCACTCTCACCTGAAAGGTCCTATCAGCCAAAAACGCCCTAATCCACTGAAACATCCTCCCCTTCACACCCATCTCCAACAGTACCTCAAGGGTGAGAAACTCCAAGTACATCTGTAATTGTCCTAATGATCTCCCCTCAGAATCCCTTTAATTTTGGAATTGACCACCACATATGTATCAGGGGTCAAATATCGCCACAATTCTTCCAGCATCTATCTGAGTTTTGTGAGGATGGTTTTGCAAAATGTGTGTGGGGTGAGCTATGATTCATTAGTTAGCTTAGAAGCCTGTTCCCTATTTTGAACGCATCTGGCTGAAGTTTTGGCTCAAGCCCAGATACGTTCCCACTATCTCTGCGTTAATGTCCTAACCAGGTCAGTATGCCACTTATTCATACATGACTTTGTTTGAAAGCCTGCTCCTAGAAGCATGTTATATATGCCTGAGATTGCAACCCTAGAAGAGGTGGATATAACAATACATGTTTCACATGAGGCAGGGAACCTTGTAGCCAACTCCTTATGGGGCCAAAGCATTGTCCAATGACACATCTGTCGCCTTCCGCTTAAAAAGATTTTATTGCAAACATGGAAGGATTTTATGTTTCTATTGCTTTTAAGCATTTTATATCACATCTCTGATTAAATATATTACCTACTTATGAGTATGTCAGAGCATGGCAGGGGATCTGTTATGCTGATAGGCATTGATGCTTATGCAACTGTGCAACAGAGACCACCAGGCATATCCTTTGTTTGTACCTGATTTTGAATGTCAGATATGTTAAGGGGATATGGGAATTTCGTCTCCTCAGAGGTGGTCTGGGAGACTGATCAATTCTGGAGTGCAGAGTATTCAGCGGAAAATCTTATTAGTGCTGCCGCATATTTTACTTGGAAGGAAGCTCTTGTTTTAATTGTAAAAGATGAAAATCTATGTTGAAAAACAATGTGGTATTTGATTATTGTAAAATTGGAGTTAATAATATTGTATATGATATATTTACAATATGCATTCTAATGTGTTTGCTTTAATTTATTTGTTTTTCTTTGTAGTACTTGTTAAATGACTCCAATCAAGCAGTCCCACTAAGTCAGTGCCTTGTCTGGGATTGCTCAAGGGAAGCCCTTATTTATATATTTTTATGTCCAGTTCATGTACTCTGGAGGACAACCCTTATATAACACCCTCTCTTAGAATCTCTCTGACCCCACTGAGCCAAGAAGTAAGTTTGTTTTGCAAATTTAAAAGGTTTATTTGAGAATTAAACAATATGTATATATCACACTTTTATAATAAATTAATAATTGATATCACACTTAGACATATGACAGTGAGTGATCAACAATGAATGATGTGATACTAGCACACTGGGTAATTACTTAGGAGTAGTATAGAGGATAAGGTAGCTGAGAATGCTTTATATGGTACAAGGAAATGCAAGGTGGAGAAAAAGCAACACAGGAATAAACTTGATATGATTTCAGGAAAAGGTAGTATAATCACTTTTCCCCTTTTGGAAATTCACCCCCCTTTATGCAATGTAAGGAGGTGGAAGTAACACACACAGTCTTCAGGAATACAATCACAGTACAATACAAATTCAGTTCCCCCCTAGCAAGCTTAGAGAAACAGGGATGATTTTAAACACAGGCAAAGTACTTTAAAGGTGGTATGCAAAGAAGGGAAAAATATGCTAAAATGATTTTTATTCCCTCTAGAGGTTCAGGGTGAGTGATAGCTATTTTAAATTAGTTCAGGATCACTTCAGCAATGCTCTATGAATGATTGTCAGGTTGCAAACGAATTTCAGCAAAGGAAAGCAAGGACAAATATTTTTGCACGTGGCTGAAATGAAGCAAAATGTCAAATCGCGGCAATTTAGTCGCGTGCGTCGAGCGCAATTACGGAGGAAGTATATGGAGTAGCAAGTCGGTTTAGAGCTTGTTGGAAAGCTTAGAATCTCGCTTTTATCACAAACGGTTCAAGAGATATGGACGATTTTGTGGAGGTAGATTTTCAGAAATGAAATTTTAAAGTTTCAGAATGACAGATGACAGTTTTGCAGCTTTGAATCAAAAGACGGGACACGATTTCTATGATGCAGTTCTCAATAGGTTAAAATAGTTTGAATTAGATTATTTTAAACTGAGATTGTTTTTTTTACAGTTCTGGCTGGGTACTCACACTATATTTTGGAAGGAATGGGCCTTGTCACAGATCTGGTCAGGTTGACTGCGGTTCTCTCGCCACGGACGGTCTTTATACCGGTTCTCTGGTTACAGCAGTCTGGGTCAGCTTTGCTCTGCTGGTCTGGTCTGGCACTCGGCGCTTCACAAAGGTCTGGTCTCTGGTTCCGGGTACAGCTCTGCTTTCTGGGTGTTTCTGGCACAGGGTTTTAGGCCAGAATCAAACAGCTCAACCCGGCTGTTTTACTCTGATGTTCCCCTTGGAAGTCTGGGTAAATCAGTTTGCAAAAGATTTTGAGGCTTGCTGACAAATTCTGAAGTCTGAATTCAAAGTTCTGGTCTCTGTCTGGATTTGAAGTCTAAGTGCTGGATCTGGTGTCTTCTGGCAAAACGCTCCGCAAGAAATTAGGTTGAAGTGGGAAGTGAATGTCCCTACCTGTCCTGCACAGTCTCCTTTTATGTGTTTAGAAAGTGGGAGGGTCAGCTCATCTTCTATGCCCAACTCTCTCAACTTATCATTGGCCAGTCCCTCCTCTCTCCCTTGATTGGGGGAACTGGGTTGTGAGTCAGAGTGATGAGGTAGGTTTATGGTCAGAGGATCCTCCCCTTGTCAAATTGCACACACATCTATTTCTGATCCAAATACATATTTATCTATGTACCATTTTTCTAATAGTATATGTCCAGTTAACATATTTTCTGTTGCACCAAACCATCCGATCCCTGTCTTTGTAAGATGTCGTGTCCACTTATGACAGAATTCTCCCCTTTTCATCCAGATAACGACCTCTAAACCTTTCCAGATTTTACACAGATGTGCACCAGGGATATGGGTTTCAGATGATAAAGTGTCAGATTTTTAACATGCATACATTTAGAGTAACAACCTTTTTTCCGCTACTATCCCCAAGAACATACCCCAGAGTCCTAACACCTCTTAAAATGTGCACAGAAAAATCACAAGAATGATGATGTTATTTATATAATTTTTACAAGTCCTCACTATGAATTATCCATCTTTTTAAAATTATGCTCTGGCCCCAAAGGGGTGTGGTTTTCCAAAGCACATGGTGGAATTTCTGGTTTATCCACTTCCCCCAAGCTCAGCTTACTCACATGCAATGCCCCTGCCCATTTCCTTCCAAGAGGAAGCCATTTACGACCCCCCTAATTTAACATTTTCCTGGGCCAAGGACAGAGCTTTGTTTAGTTTCCTGCAGTCCCCAGGTGCTCCTCCCCTGATTCAATCAGGGAGGTGTCATCTCCTTTTGGTGGGGGCAGCAGAATGCAGCCAGGCCTGGGAAGAGTGGCTGAGCAAGTTTCACTCCTGTCGGGGGTAGTTGCCAGGCAGAATTCACTCTCTTCAAGCCAGGCTTCAGCTAAATGTCACTTTAGTTCCCAGTTTTCTACATTCAAACCAAATTTGCAATATTTACACATGCAGCTAGAACGCTGATTCTAAGTTCAAAACTATGGCATTTAACAGTTTTAAACTATGTGCCACTCAACAGTAGGTCACTCATTTATTTTAAACATTTAGATTTTAGTGTCTTTCAGTCCAATCTCACTTGAGCTGCTGACATCCACAGCTCAGCCAGTTTTGTTATAAACATTGTTTTGGGCTCTTTCTCTTTCCAGATTTAGTATGCACACAAGAATACATTCTGCCAAATGTCTGCTGGTGTTCATTGAGATTATTGAATATCTTGCGATGTTTAAAATAGGCCTTTTAGCTTGCATTTCAGAGAAACAAAGGTGATTTCAAAGCGCTTTTTTTTTTAGCCACCGACACTGCTGTTTTTTCCTTTGGCACACATTTCACTCATGGCACTCCTGGCCCCTCACGCTCGCACTGGTGGGTGGCGGGTCAGGGGACCATTTTGCTGTGTGCAAAACTGCACGGTTCTCCAGGATTCTGTCACAAATGTGGGCTTTTCTGCCCTCTTGGATTTCCTAAACCCACAGCACCAAGTGTTGCAGCATAATAACTTGAACGTGGGCCAAGACACCCAACAAGCCCCCCTGCCTGACTGCACTTTGATTTCAAGTTGAGGAGGAGTCGGGTGCAAAGGATGTTTTGATCCACGCGTTGGTATGTCCGCATCCTCTTCTTCCAATTCCGCAGATGGCACAGTTCAGCATCTTTTCCTCCATCCGGTTGGATCGATCGCTTCTTCTCGTCGGTCCTGATGGGGATATTGGGCGGTACCCTGGGCCCCTCGGATCTTTGCTCCCGGTCCCTGGGTCGTTCTCCTTGGTCAGTCTCCATGGTTTCATCTCTACTAGGATGATAAAGCAAAAGCGGCAATACCTATTCGTAGACATTTCTCCCGCACTATTGATATAGTGGGGCGGCATATACATTTTATAGTCAAAAACATGAACATATACATTTTCTTTAACTCAGGAGGCAAGAACATATTCAAGAATCATAGAATTTTATAGGCTATATGTGGAATATTTTAGGGTGGAACTGAATTAATCTGGAGTGGTCCCCTCTGGGATTGCAGAGGACTCCTCCAGTTGCTTCAGAGTGTGCCTGGGATGGCAACACTTTAGTTGATTAATATGGACCAATGTGGTATTTGATTATTGTAAAATTGGTGTTAATAATATTGTATTTGATATATTTACAATATGCATTCTAATGCTGGTCACTTTAATTTATTTGTTTTTCTTTGTAGTACTTGTTAAATGACTCCAATCAAGCAGTCCCACTGGTCTGGTCTGGCACTCGGCGCTTCACAAAGGTCTGGTCTCTGGTTCCGGGTACGGCTCTGCTCTCTGGGTGTTTCTGGCACAGGGTTTTAGGCCAGAATCAAACAGCTCAGCCCGGCTGTTTTACTCTGATGTGCCCCTTGGAAGTCTGGGGTAAATCAGTTTGCAAAAGATTTTGAGGCCTGCTGACAAATTCTGAAGTCTGAATTCAAAGTTCTGGTCTCCGTCTGGATTTGAAGTCTAAGTGCTGGATCTGGTGTCTTCTGGCAAAACGCTCTGCAAGAAATCAGCTTGAAGTGGGATGTGAATGTCCCTACCTGTCCTGCACAGTCTCCTTTTATGTGTTTAGAAAGTGGGAGGGTCGGCTCATCTTCTATGCCCAACCCTCTCAACTTATCATTGGCCAGTTCCTCCTCTCTCCCTTGATTGGGGGAACTGGGTTGTGAGTCAGAGTGATGAGGTAGGTTTATGGTCAGAGGATCCTCCCCTTGTCAAATTGCACACACATCTATTTCTGATCCAAATACATATTTATCTATGTACCATTTTTCTAATAGTATATGTCCAGTTAACATATTTTCTGTTGCACCAAACCATCCGATCCCTGTCTTTGTAAGATGTTGTGTCCACTTATGACAGAATTCTCCCCTTTTCATCCAGATAATGACCTCTAAACCGTTCCAGATTTTACACAAATGTGCACCAGGGATATGGGTTTTAGATGATAAAGTGTCAGATTTTTAACATGCATACATTTGGAGTAACAACCTTTTTTCCGCTACTATCCCCAAGAACATACCCCAGAGTCCTAACACCTCTTAAAATGTGCACAGAAAAATCACAAGAATGATGATTTTATTTATATAATTTTTACAAGTCTGCACTATGAATTATCCATCTTTTTAAAATTATGCTCTGGCCCCAAAGGGGTGTGGTTTTCCAAAGCACATGGTGGAATTTATGGTTTATCCACTTCCCCCAAGCTCAGCTTGCTCACATGCAGTGCCCCTCCCCGTTTCCTTCCAAGAGGAAGCCATTTGCGACCCCCCTAATTTAACATTTGCCTGGGCCAAGGACAGTGCTTTGTTTAGTTTCCTGCAGTCCCCAGGTACTCCTCCCCTGATTCAATCAGGGAGGTGTCATCTCCTTTTGGTGGGGGTAGCAGAATGCAGCCAGGCCTGGGAAGAGTGGCTGAGCAAGTTTCACTCCTGTCGGGGGTAGTTGCCGGGCAGAATTCACTCTCTTCAAGCCAGGCTTCAGCTAAATGTCACTTTAGTTCCCAGTTTTCTACATTCAAATCTAACTTGCAATTGTTACACATGCAGCTATAACTCTGATTCTAAGTTCAAAACTATGGCATTTAACAGTTGTAAACTATGTTCCACTCAACAGTAGGTCACTCATTTATTTTAAACATTCAGATTTTAGTGTCTTTCAGTCCAATTTCACTTCAGCTGCTGACATCCACAGCTCAGCCAGTTTTGTTATAAACATTGTTTTGGGCTCTTTCTCTTTCCAGATTTAGTATGCACACAAGAATACAGTCTGCCAAATGTCTGCTGGTGTTCATTGAGATTATTGAATATCTTGCGATTTTTAAAATAGGCCTTTTTAGCTTGCATTTCAGAGAAAGAAAGGTGATTTCAAAGCGCTTTTCTTTTTAGCCACCGGCACTGCTGTTTTTCCTTTGATACACATTTCACTCATGGCACTCCTGGCCCCTCACGCGCGTACTGGTGGGTGGCAGGTCAAGGGACCATTTTGCTGTGTGCAAAACTGCACGGTTCTCCAGGATTCTGTCACAAATGTGGGCTTTTCTGCCCTCTTGAATTTCCTAAGCCCACAGCACCAAGTGTTGCAGCATAATAACTTGAACGTGGGCCAAGACACCCAACAAGCCCCCCCGCCCGACTGCGCTTTGATTTCGAGTCAAGGGGGAGTCGGGTGCAAAGGATGTTTTGATCCACGCGTTGGTATGTCCGCATCCTCTTCTTCCAATTCCGCAGATGGCACAGTTCAGCATCTTTTCCTCCATCCGGTTGGATCGATCGGTTCTCCTCGCCGGTCCTGATGAGGATATTGGGCGGTACCCTGGGCCCCTCGGATCTTTGCTCCAGGTCCCTAGGTCGTTCTCCTTGGTCAGTCTCCATGGTTTCATCTCTACTAGGATGATAAAACAAAAGCGGCAATACCTATTCGTAGACATTTCTCCCGCACTATTGATATAGTGGGGCGGAACATACATTTTATAGTCAAAAACATGAACATATACATTTTTTTTAATTCAGGAGGCAAGAACATATTCAAGAATCATAGAATTTTACAGGCTGTATGTGGAATATTTTAGGGTGGAACTGAATTAATCTGGATTGGTCCCCTCTGGGATTGCAGAGGACTCCTCCAGTTGCTGCAGAGTGTGCCTGGGATGGCAACACTTTAGTTGATTAATATGGACCCACTTGTCTTCCCCTTCCGCCAGACTTCCTTTGGGGATGCGGATCTTATACGCTACTGGGGAGAACTTGTCTATAATTTCAAACGGTCCCTTCCATGTAGGCAAAAATGTTTGCTGTTTGGCCTGGTTTCTGTGGAAATTGTATAGATAAACCCGGTCTCCCACATTATATTCCTTCCTGGTGGTCTTCAGGACCTAGTGGATCTTCATGCTATCAGCTGATCTTTCTAGATTCCGCTGAGCATAGGCAAAAGCATGTTGGAGGTGTTTCCTCAAATTCTTCACATACTCATGAGCTGTGGAGGCATTTATCAATGTCTGCTCTTGGGTCCTGTAGAGAAAATGCTGGGGAAGCACCATCTTGCGTCCAGTCATCAGCTCAAACAGTGACATTTTAGTTGCAGATGAAGGGGAAGATCTGATGGCCATTAGGACCAGAGGTAATCGGATATCCCAACTTGGCCCAGAATCTGCCACAAACTTTTTTAAGATGCTCACAATGGTCCGGTTGTAGCATTCTACTGCCCCAGAAGAAGCTGGCCGGTAAGCAATATGTAACTTCCTTTTGACCCCCAGTATCTCCCAGATCTTTGTCATTACTTCACTGGTGAAGTGGCTACCCCTGTCTGACTCAATCCTTTGAGGTAGACCAAAACGGGAAAAGATGTGGTTAATGATCAGGGCAGCTGCTGTTTCTGCCTTGCAGTTTGGGGCCGGGAGACATTCCATCCACTTGGTAAACAAGCATGTAACCGTCAACATGTACTTGTTTCCTCTAGACGAGCGACTCACAGGGCCTACTAAGTCGATTTGCAAATCTGACCATGGCAATGTCACCCCCTCTTTTGGAGAGGTGCACGGTGTGTGAGGGATGATGGCTGAAATTGTGCACACACCAGACACCCCTTCAAGTATTCATGTGTGGCCAGTATGCAACCTCTCTTAAGATCTCAAGTGTTGTGTGAAACCCCCTATGACCGGCTGTGGCCGCATCATGGGCGTGACTTAACATCAGGCTTCGGAATGAGGTAGGGACCACCCATTGATCATGGCCAGCTTGGGATTTCCTTACCAACAAACCGTCTTGGATTCGGAACATCTTTGGACATTTCATCAACACTCTAAGGTCCTCCTTCCCAATGTAATCGGTATCCGTCAGAGGAAAGTTCTCAGGGTCCTCAATGTGTTGGTAAAACTTACCAATTATTGGAGCCCCCTTTTGAGCCGTAATTAAATCAGCATCAGGGGTCTCCTTACTCCATTGTGCAGTTGAAAGATCATTGTGAACATTTGTCTGGGACCTAGTGATAGCAGTGACCTGGATTTCCCCCAACAGGGACTCTATTTCTATTAGATCTCCTTGGATGGCCCTGGTTTTGGCCAGCTGATCAGCTAAGTCATTTCCAGTTTTGTCTGGTCCCTCTACTTTGGAATGACCCTTGATCTTTTTCCAGTAGATGGTCATCCCATTCGATGTGACCAGATCATCAATGTTTTGGATTAACTTCCCATTTTTCAGGGGTTTGTTATTAGCACATAAAATGCCTCTGGTTTTCCAATTGACCAGGTGTTCCACTAACCCGTTCCGTACATAATCCGAATCTGTGATTATAACCAGTTTGTGGAGTTGATGTTGGACAGCAGTGAGGATGGCTTCATGCACAGCCATCAACTCTGCTACCTGACTACTTCGGGGACCAATTTTGTACCCAGCGGAGGGTTCTGGGGACTCATTCACCATGCATTCCCTACGCCGGGCACCAGTTCTTTTTCCCCGTTGTTGTCAACATGGTAAGAGCATCCATCCACATAGACAGTGGGCATTCCCTCACACTTGTCTTCTTCAAAGACTTTGTGTGGGGAATTAAGGTATGCCTCCATGTTCTCCTTGAGTTTTAGACTTTCGTCCTTGAGACAGTTTTCTCTGGCACAATCATGCAAGTCAGCCAGACCTTGCGCGAGGGGACTCTTCTTGTTTTGGCCATATCTGACTTCCACCGGAAAGCCTTGCATTGACAGAATCCAGGAAGTAATTCAGGAATTACTCACATTTCCGGCCCGGATTCTGTCACTTTGGAGTTATTGCAGAGGCTGGTGTGGAGTCTCCACTATGATGTGTTCCCCCTGGATGAACGGGCGGTAATTTTTCAATGCCCACAGTGTTGCCAGGAGTGCCTTTTCACAATCGTTGAATTTTTCCTCCACAGATGATAAAGTTTTGCTCACATGGGAGATTACTTTATTGACCTTGTCATGCTTTTGGTATAATACTGCCGTCAAGCACGTATTAGAGCACCCTGTCTCCAGGAAGAACTCCTTGTTTCTGACAGGGTAAGCTAGGCAAGGTGCTTGTGAGAAGCTTCTTTTGAGTTGTCTTACTGCCTTGGATTATTCTGGACCCCATTCCCACTTGACCCCCCCTTAAAAAGATGAATCAGGGGTTGGTGATCTCTGTGTAGCCCTCAATGAACTTTCTGCTATAATTAGTCAGTCCAAGGATGCTCCTTAGTTCCCGCAGAGTTGTGGGATCCTTCAGTTTATGAAGTGCTTCCACTTTCTTTTCTTGGGGACAGAGACCCTGAAGAGTAATCTCATGCCCCAAGAAATTAACACGGGTTCTACACCACTGTGCTTTCTGAAAGGAAAGTCTTGCTCCGACGGTCCTCAACTGTGTCAGAACATAACGGATCTCCGCTATGTGTTCTTCCACAGATGAACTTTTGATGAGGACATCATCTACATAAGCCAGGTTACCCCTCGCACCCAGGTCGGGCATGGCCTATGTAGGAAAATGTTGAATTAATTGCCGGAGTTGAGGTATCCGAAGGGAGTTCGGGTCCATGTGTACTGCTGGCCCCCAAAGGTGAAAGCCAGTTTGTATTGGTCCTCCCTACTGACAGGCACGGTCCAGTATACATTGGTCAGGTCTATTGCAGTGAATACCTGTGACTCCTGAATCTGGGCCAGCCCTTGGTCAATGTAGGGCAGAGGCCATCGGGAAGTATGGACCCGTGTGTTGAGCTCCCTAAGGTCGGCACAGAGTCTCCACTGGCCATTTGGCTTCAATATTCCCAGCACCGGATTATTGAAGGTGCTGTGTACTGGACGGATTATTCCCCGGGACTCAAGGTTCTTAATTATTTCAGGAAGGGACTCCATGGATGCGAGAGGCAAGCGATATTGCTTCACAAACACTGGAGTCATGCCAGGGTCCGTGGGAATTGTTTTTGTGTGGATGTCAGTGTGACCACAGTCATATGAGTCTACCGCAAAGAGATCTTGGAAATCCAAGAAAACTTGTTTCAACTTTTGCTTCTGTTCCAGAGTCACACAGGCATCAGCTAGGTTGACTCTCTCTTCCACCATCTGCCTGAAGCCTGGAAAGACGTCTGGTTTTGCTATCTCAGCGGCCTCCTCCAGCTGGGTGGAGAAGTCCCTGGTCAGAGTGCTGATTTGGACTGGAGGTTCAGGTCGGAAAGGCAGCCCGAATGGACCAGGAAAATCACCTCATCCCTTCTAAAGTCACGAGTCATGTCTTCCTTACCATAAGGGCAAGAAGTGTACACCAGGAAGTTCCCCCCATGCCGGGTAAAGATCCTGTCTGGTGTTGTATTGTCATCACTGTCACTGTCAAAACAGTCCTTGGGGATTGGTCCTAACAGTTAATTTCCTAAATCAATGGAGAACTGTCGGTCATCAACCGCCATTCCAATAATGGTGCCTGCGGCTAGAGTAATACTCTTTAAGTCGCTGTTATCCACCTATATTGGAATGGTGTCATGTTCTATGTTGAATAATGGTGTTGGGTTTACCCCTAACCCTTGCTGTTGGAGAGAAGCATTTAGATTAATATAAGCATCAGGGTTTTTCAATTTTTGTCCTTTTTTAACTTTCACTTCCAGGGAGAATTGTTGGGTCCTTTGTGGGATGGTGGCTTCCTCTTTAATCTGAATTTCAACTGCATAAGGTAGAAATTGAGCTGACCTAAATGCTTTTTCTGGATCATCAAAGCCCATGGGATTATCCACTAATCGGGACCAAGCTTTGAAGTTTATTAGGTCCAAACTAATGGCAAAGCGATTGAGAATGTCACTGCCTAAGTAAAAGGCAGCATTGAAATCTCGCACGACCCAACAATTATGGACTATGCTCTTGTTGCCAATGGAGATTTTGAGCATACACCTGCTTGGCAGGAGATGTTTCGAATTGGGTGTTTCCAGATCCATTTCCCCTTTGTCCATCAGTTTGATTGTGGGAATGGCTGGATCTTTTGGGAGTTGGCGGAACATGGCTTTGCTGATGAAGCTCTTTTATTATTTTTTTTAAAAAATTTATTTTTGGCGGCAGAAGGTTACATGGTACGAACAGCAAGGCCTCAAGCATGGGCACATGTTACAAGGTGGAGTAATACATAAAGCATAGTACAATGGTAACAGCAACGTCAGGCATAGGTCACATAAGATTTATACAAGTATATGTTCACACACACTTGAGCGAGAACAGAGTCCTTCCCATCATTTAACTGAACAGGGATGAACAACTGCTCTCCAATTTGCTGAATATCAGCCAGGCTCTGAGCTGATTTCACATCTTTCTGGGCTATAGGAGTCGGAGTGTCTGATTGAGTATTGGTAAAGAATTTCAGAGTGTTTCCTTCCAGTGTGGAATACCACCTTAAACTGGAAGGAAGGTTGATTTTCAGAAATACGAGGACTCCCCGTCCCCAGTCTGTTGTCCTACTGCTATTACTGTCACGTCTGGAATTTGGTTGTTCTGGAAGTGAAATTCTACTTGGTCAGATTTTTGTTTAACCATGTGGCATGTGCCGTTTAAACTAACATTGTTTTAATTTTATTGGTTGGCTAGTCTGGGTCCGTTTACACAATCTATTAGGGGTGACAACCTTCTCAGGAGGTCATTCCCTAGTAAACAAGGGGTGCCCTCTGGAGTCACTACTATGACCGGTTGTTTCACCTTGTGTCGCCCAATTTTGATGTCCAAATCTGCAGTCCCCTCGACAGGAATTTCCTTCCCGTCAAAGTTCTGGAGTTGTCCAGAAAGATAGGTGAGGGGAGTTTGGTACTTCCCCCCCCTACCTGAATTCAGTTCATCAAAGGCCCTTTTGGACAGAAGGGTAGCTTGGGATCCAGTGTCCACCAATGCCAAAATTGTACCCTGTCCCTGTACTTGTACCAGAGCATAGTATCTTCCCTCCCTTCTCCTCAAGGGGGCACAGATAATGCACATTTTTGGACAACTGGTGGGCTAACTTTCTGGTTTTGGACATGGCGAGAGAAGAGATTTGGGCAGAATTCTGTGGAGAGTCATGGGAATCTGAAAGAAAAAGTTTGCAACTGGATATTGATGTGGTTTCTGGTTCCCCTGGTTCCAGTTCTGGGCCGCCCCCCACTTTTTGGAGGCAGTCACCTGGATGTGTTTGAACCAGGGGTTTTCGGTCTTGTTGGTTCTGGGATAGAATAATGGGTGGCGACAGCTCAATCCCCACATCTACCCAGTCTGGGCTGGAATCCCTGGGGACCAATTTTGCCTTGGGAGGAGTTCCCCCATCTCTGAAGGAGAAAATACTTTTCCCAGGATCCTCTGAGGATCCCTACCCCTCAAATTGGAAGACCTGTACCTCCTCCACAAAATGGGTCTGTTTGGGTACTTTGTTTCTCCTACCTCCCCTCTGTTCCTTGGGTGGCAGACTTTCAGGGGTAGGAGATTTTGTTTCCGGTTCCTAGTTTTCCAGGGGCTGTTTACAAGTTGGGAAGGAAGCTTCCTCCAAGGCTTTACAACCCCCTTCCCCTTGTGCCTCCTCCCTGGGAACCGGTGGGTTATCGGGGTGCTGCCCCGTCATTGTTCTGGAGCACTAGGTCCAGAGTTTGGGGCATTCTGTGCCGGCATGCCCATCTGAGGGTTGTGTTGGGCCCTCTGCATGTGGTCCAAATCCTGTGCCATGTGCCGAACCTGGCGCTCCAACTGGGAAACCCGCTCAGGCTGATAAGGGGTCCGGTTTTCCCCCCTGGGCTGATCCCGAGAAGGGTAGCTATCCCTTCTCTGGTAATACCCTGGGTTGGGAAGATTTGGGTACCCCTCCACCCTTGGCCTCCCCTCTCCCGGATTAGGTTGTCTGGGCTCAGGGAATTGGGGAAAGAAGGATGGATGGTTTTGGGGTTGGAAATTGGGTGGATACCTGGGAAAAAAGTTCTGCCCAGTGTTTGGGGAATGTCTGCCCTACTGTGGGAAGTTAGGGGTGTGGTTTTCCAAAGCACATGGTGGAATTTCTGGTTTATCCACTTCCGCCAAGCTCAGCTTGCTCACATATAGTGCCCCTCCCCGTTTCCTTCCAAGAGGAAGCCATTTACGACCCCCCTAATTTAACATTTGCCTGGAGAATTTATGTCAGGATGTATTAAATATTTCTTCCATTGAGGCAATGTGGGCATCCCAATGCAAGTTTGTGAGTACATCTATCACCTGGCGAACATTATCCCTTTTTCAAGCCAAATCAATAGTTAATTACCACCAACATTCCTGCAGTTCGCAGTCTGAATCGCATGGGCATCCAGACACTCACACCATCTACAACAGAGGCGCTGCACTGACGGGTGAATTCTCACTGCATCTCATAGGCGTTTCTGCCTTTTGCTCCCACTTGGGACACAATACCGTACAGAACACAAAGACCATGGTAAGCCCCCTTAAGGTAGTGCTTGTCACGCTGACACTGGCGTTGACTCTGCTTATCAGCCCACACCGAGGCCGAGGGCAAAACAAAGCTTCTCAAGATGACCGCCCGCTCAAAAACAGAGCTCTGCTATTGGTAACCATAGCAACCACTTTGTGCTGTTTCCAATTGGGTAGACACACCCTCTTATGGACCAATATGGAGCCGGCAGGCGAGGAAGCCGGTCAACTGCTCAAAGACCCACATCAGGCCCCGGCAGAAGCCACAGCAGTATTCCAGCAGTGGGCAGAGTGAATCGCATGGTCATCGAGGCCCTTACACCATCTACAACAGAGGCGCTGAACCAGCAGGTGAATTTTCACTGCATCTCATAGGCGTTTTCTGCTTTTTGCTCCCACTTGGGACACAATACTGTACGGAGCACAGAGACCACAGTGGTAAGCCCTGTTGTGGTAGCGCTCATCTCGCAGAGACTGGCGCTGACTCTCCTTATCAGGCCACATCGGGGCCGAGGGCGGAGCAAAGCTTCTCAAGATGGACACCGCTGGGAACCAGAGCACTGCCATTGGTAACCATAGCAACCTTGTGGCGCTGTTCCCAATTGGGTAGGTGCACTCTCTTATGGAGCAATAGGGAGGCGGTAGATGAGAAAGCTGGCCTCCTGCTCAAATGCCAACCCCAGGCCCCACCAGAAGCTGCTAAATCATTCCAGCAGCAGGAAGACTGAATCACATGGACACCCAGGCCCTCACACCATCTACAACAGAGGTGCTGCACAAGCAGGAGAATTCTCACTGCATCTCATAGGAATTGTATGCCTTTTGCTCCCACTTTGGACACAATACCATATGGAGCACAGAGAATGCAGTGGTAAGCCCCGTAGAGGGAGCGCTCATCGCGCTGAGACCGGTGCTAACCCTCCTTATCAACCCTCATCGAGGTCAAGGGCAAAGCAGAGGTTCTCAATATGGCCGCCCCTCCGAACCGCAGTGCTGCTATTGGTAACCAAAGCAACCAAGTTGAGCTATTCCCGATTGGGTAGGCACACCCTCTTCTATACCTCCATGCTCTCTGCAAATCAACAATTGAGTGATAACTGAACTTTCCACTCCCTCCTCACTATCAAACTCTGAACCAAACTGTACTTATCTCACTTTGACTTCCCTGACTCACTTATTCTACCTTGTCTGGATTGCATTTTGTGCCCATTGTTGAATTTTCAAATGTAGGTGTGTGTGTCTTTTAACATCCTGCACCCGTTTTGCATTGCATTTTGTGCCCCTTGTTTTTCGAATCCAGGTGTTTGTGTCTTTTAACATCCTGTAACTAATTTGCATTGCTAGCCTGCTTGGTGAGTTTGGGCTAGGAATGTGCTTTTCAGCCACTCCTCCTTCCTTCAACCATCCTCTGCCAGCCTGATGGCACTCGTCATCTCTACTATTTCGTTAACTGCTACACTATCACCTGCCGTTCCTCGCCTATGAAGTCTGGAAGAAAAAAAACACAAAAAAGACATCCTGACCGCCGACCCTGGCCTGCCCATCGCAGACACCTATGTCAGTGCAACTTCCGTACAGGTCTTCACTGATATCCTCTTATCTGCCCCTCCCTAGAGCTATGGACTACTCATATCATCTCTACTATCTTCCCTCTCACTTCCTCTCCCATAAATGTTAGTACCAATTGGGAAGCCCTCTTGGAGGGCTTCTCATCATCCCAGTGTATCATTAATGTCTACCACACTTGCACTATCTTTGCTCAGGGTCCTCAACCCAACCTCCTTCTCTTTGACAGGTGGCTGCTGTCCCTCATTAACTTCCTTCCCACATCTGTTTCTCCCCTTCCCACTCTCTCATTCCTTCCCTCTTCGACTGCTGTACCACGCCCCTATACTCCTCCTTGGAAAATCTTCAAAGGTGGAGACCTCCTTCATTTAGCCACACTCAATGCTTGCTCAGCCAACAAATACTCCACCGACATCTGCATCCTTCTTGAAGACGTTGACCTTGACATCCACGCTCTTACCGAGATGTGGTTCAGTGCCAGCTCAGTCACTGCTTTTGACTCCCTTCTCCCCGATGGCTACAAGATCATTTCAAAGCCACGCCCTAACCATGCTGGAAGTGGGGTTGTCTTGGTTTTTCCTGAGTGGGCCCCTTCCTCCCTCATACCCACCCAGTCTTACTCCTCCTTTGAGATCCCGGATTGCAAGCTGGCCATTTCTCCCTCCTCCTCTCTGACCATTGCCACTATCTACAGGCCCCCTGGCTCTACCACCCTGTTCCTCTCTGAATGGGCCGATTTCGGCCCCTCCTTTCAACCACCACTAAACTCCTTTTCTTAGGTTACTTCAACATCCATCTGGACTCCTCTGTCATGGCATCCACTCTATTCCATGACCTCTGCACCTCGCTCTCCCTCTACATTTTCCCTTCTCGTCCAACCCTCTCGGCTGGACACACTCTTGATGCCCTCATACACTCTGATCTTTCACTCTCCTCCACACTGATCACCCATCTCTCCGAGTCAGACCACTCTCTCCTCTCACCTCGGTCCCCTCGGCCCTATGACCTCACCTAGTCCAGCCCTGCCAACCTTGTGCACGAACATCTGTCTGATGAAATGAGTGTCAGCTGCTGCTGCCGCATCCACCTTCATCCCAGCACGCCCTCCCACCTCAGACTCTACCTCTGACTCTGCTACCTCTGATTCTCTGCTCAAAATCCGCCCATGTTTTATTTTTTCAAAAGTGTCAAAATGTATGTACATACAATAATCATATAACTTTGCGCCGACTTGACAAAATCCATTCAGTCTTTACACAAACCTTGAAGGTTGTGGCTATAATCTTTCTCAAAACATTTGTCCACATTTGTCAAATGGCAACAAATGTATAAGCCATCTAACAATGTTGAGACCCCCTTCGAGAAAATCCCACCAAACTTTTAAAAAACCATTTATATCTAGATCCAAATTCATTTTGCCAAATGTTGTGCAGATTCATCAAATGACACCCCATTTATATGCCTTTGCAATATTTGGGGACGCCCCCACTAATTTTGCACCCTCTAAACAGAATCCCACAAAACTTTGCAAAACCATTCAAGATTAGGTCTAGAATGAAATTGCAAAATTACATGCAGTTTCATTGTGTGGCGCTAAAGTTATAAGGCATCCAAAAACTGCTTTTCCCCAACATTGTAATGCAGATATTGGTATAGATGTCCTAGGACATCTGAAGTGTCCGCGGACACCACAGGACTGCCACAGGGCATCTGGAGTGTTTGCGGACTGTCGGGAGTGAAACAACCCATTTCTTGGCTTCTTATGGCCATATCCCATCCCATCCTCATCACCCCCACCTCCCCAGAGATTGTTTGTTGAGTTTAACAAGTGCAATGTTGCTTTTATTAAAACAATTTCACCACTCTGTCTGCGGACCTCAAAAAAGTCAGCAAATCCAACATGGCGGGCGTTTTGTGGAAACCGATGCATTTTACGTTTTCTCGCCACCCAATCAGCGGCCGCGTCACGATGTCCACAGTCTGCGAATTTTTCTGGGCCAATCAGAGGCCAGTCCATGGACCGAACAGGGAAGTGTGTCCGCGAACCGGACACAGATATCACTAATTTATTTGCCTTACATTTTGGTTGTTTTAAAAAAAACTATTGGACGGATTTACACCAAATTAACAAAGGTGCGCTTTTGGGACCAAGCCGCCACCTTAACCATAACTACTGGGCCGCTACTGCAGGCCCAGTAATCTATATATATATATATATATATATATATTCAGTGAAAAAACTTTGTTAAAGGGACGTTATGGTTCCAAGTAAAACCGAAAAACCCTTGAAATTCGCCAGTTATGGTAAGCTAAGCAACCATAACTCACGCCATCACCATGCACTGCTAAGACTAACAACCAGGACATCAAAGATGACATCACAAATGTCATTGATGACATCACTGATGACATCACATGCCTGGCTCACTCTTTTTTCTTTTGCTGACATATCTAGGCCACATGGTTTCCTTCAGTAACATTCAGAAACTAAAAATGTTATTTTATTTGTAGACGTATCCTTCAAGTAGGTTCTTACAGTAATTCCCTTAGAGTCCAGTCACATCATATGAAACATATACATAGGGGAAGACACAAACTTGAAAGACAGCAATCATTTATTTGCATAAAAATAATCAGTTAAGTTATGAATTGTTTCTGCTACTACTTGTGCTTTTTTGCTAACTTCACTTTCCCTGTATATACCCATATTGGTATGTGTTCTTGTCTCTTTGTGTTTTGTCTATAGTAAAGCAATTATGGAATACATGGGTTTTATTAGCTACTTATTACATATTTCACAGTACACAAAAATCTATTAAGAAAACAATTATCATTTCATTATTCAATATATTAACATTAAGAATATTATACCTTCATCTTGTACGCTGCACACAGTGATGGCATCAATGACATTTGTGATGTCATCTTTGATGTCCTGGGTGTTAGTCTTAGCAGTGCACGGAAGTGGCGCGAGTTATGGTTGCTTAGCTTACCATAACTGGCGAATTTCAAGGGTTTTTTGGTTTTACTTGGAACCATAATGTCCCTTTAACAAAGTTTTTTCACTGAATTTCATAGGTTTTTAGTAGCGCAACTTAACCATAACGTCCCTTTAACAAAGTTTTTTCACTGAATTTCATAGGTTTTTAGTAGCGCAACTTAACAATAACGTTCCTTTAACAAAGTTTTTTCACTGAATTTCATAGGTTTTTAGTAGCGCAACTTAACCATAACGTCCCTTTAACAAAGTTGTTTCAATGAATTTCGTAGGTTTTTAGTAGTGCAACTTAACAATAATGACTATCACTTTATATACAGATCATATGGAACTGACTGAATCTCTTCTACTCTACTTGATGTCTGCGAACTCATTTAATGTTTTCGAAGAACAGTACCAATACCTAAAAAACTCTGGGGCGGTATGTTTGATTGTTATATCATAACATAGAACATTTAGCATATTAAAAAAAAGCACACAAACACATTATATGTACTAATACATAAGAAATGTAACCCATATATACAACACACTAACCATTCATTTAAATGCGCTATGTTCTAAAATGGAATATACCACAAGAAAATAAATTGGCTTTCAACATAATTAACTCACAAACACAACATAACTGAGAACTAGAGCAGACCCACTGAGTACATAGGACATATCTTACCTGAAATAGTAAGTGTACTTAATTTTATTCATATATTTATAAACTTTCTGTATTAGATTAAAAAAAAATCTTTTTTTTTCTCTCACAGAAATGTCTAGTACTCTGGAATGGCTAGAGGAACATTTCCCATATGAAGAAATGTCACAAGATAGGGAAACTAATGGTAAACACTTTACAATATAAAACATTGAATTATTATTATTTTGTATACATTTAACATATATATTTTTTTTTTGTACAGGGCATACCAAAATAGAAAATACTTCAGAAAAACCTGTCCTGGATAACACTTTTCACAGTATAGAAGAAAAAATTGATTTATTGTTGACTCCTTTTAATAATTTGAAAACTTTTGTGGAAGATGATTTTAAACCAAAAACCTTGTACCATTGCCCCACATGTACTTGTCCCTCCTCACCATATCCCAGTCAATTATCCCCAAACCCTCTCCATAACCCAAAACGTTTTGATGAGACTTCCAACCCTTCTTCACCTAATAACAATCATGGTGAAACCCCTAATTCTCCTGTTTTTGTTTCTGTTTCTGTTTCTGCCTCACCTTCTCTGTCATAAATTATTAATATATGTTAAATAAAGTTTAATTTTTATATTGTGTTGTAAGGTGTGTAGGTGTCCGCGGACAATGCAGGTGTTCTGAAATGTTCGTAAATAAACGAAAATGGAGGTGTCCTGAAGAACACTATACCTGCTCGTACTGTTCGCTAGCAAGATGAAACTATTCTAAGAACACACGCGGTGTCCTGAAATGTTCGTAAAAAAAATAAAAATAAAATGTCCTAAAGAACACTAAGGGGTCGATTCATGGAACAAACGTGTGCCGAAAATCCCAGCACAAACAGGCGCAAGGTGGCGCAAGCGTGAGAAATCCAGTGCACGCGCACGCGTGCGATTCAAGGAAGACGCTGCGCGTGTTTCCCGCTGTCCGTGCGCCCAATCCTGCCATGGCACACGCGGGCACACACGGCGTGCGCTACGCGTACAGCAAAAGCGCACATAGCGCGGCACACACAACCAAAGTGTGCAGAACAGTGGGCGTAACACGCGGAAAGGGGAATAACGCGTGAAAAAGAAGGCGTAACTGGGGAAGTACTGCAGGGAACTACACGGAACGCCCACACGCGCGCGAACAACCCGTATTCATGGATTCGAATACGGGAAACCCGCGCATGGCAAAAGACGCACACAGGCATCAACACGTCCGCCACACGAAGGCAGGCGGAAGCGTCCCCGCGCACAGTATAAAAGTGCGCGCAAACAACAAACACGTATATACAGCCACGATGAATGCCCCATTTGTCGCAGCACTGATCGTGGGACACCGCAGGAGGAGGAGGATAGCCAGGGCATGCATTTTCGCACCACGGACAAGCCTTTTTGGGATGCCTGACTACCAGGTCTACGGCATGTATAGGTTTCCACCCCATATCATCCTAGATCTGGTCAGGGAGTGGGAAGATGACCTTACATCCCCACCCTTTGCTCCCAAGCATTGAGCCCCTTGGAGAAGGTGCTCAATGTCCTACATTTTTTGGCCACTGGGTCATTTCAGCAGACTACTGCAATAGTGGGGGGGTCTCACAGGCCACGCAGTCACGCTGCCTACACCAGGTAATGGCAATCATGTCAGCGCGCCCCTCAGTCTGCAGGCACATATACATGCCCAGAACACCCGCAGAAAGGCAGGCCGTTGTCCTGGATTTTTTCAGGGTGGCACACTTCCCCAAAGTGCTTGGTGCCGTAGATTGCACCCATGTGGCCCTACTTCCACCTAGGGCCACTGAGCACATCTACCAAAACCGCAAGCACTGGCATTCCATCAATGTACAGGTGGTATGCGATGCAAAGGGAATCATCACCTCTGTCTATGCAAACTACCCTGGCTCCACCCATGACAGTTTCATATACAGAATGTCCGCACTGAGCCGGGCCCTGGAAGCTGGCCAGAATGGCGACACCTGGCTCCTAGGTGAGTACAAATGCCCTTGCACATGCATGCATGTCACACACAAACACACAAATACACAAACCCCAATAATCACAACCATTTACACCTCCCCAGGGGACAGTGCCTACCCTCTGAGCAACCACATGATGACGCCAATCCGGAACCCCACCACACCACCCCAGGTAAGATACAACGCCGCCCATATTGCAACCAGGGCCATAGTGGAGCGCACATTCGGAGTGCTCAAGTCATGTTTCCGCTCCCTTGACCGCTCTGGCGGGCAGCTACTCTATGCACCCCCAGTAGTGTTCAGGATCATTGTGGCAGCATGTGTCCTGCACAATGTTGCAACACAGCAGGGCGTACCGGTGGACATGGTGGTGCCCCCACATCCCCAACCACAGGCACAGACGTTGCCCATGGGAGGGGACAGGGCACGTGGCGAGGAAGCCCAGACCCAGCTTGTGGCCACATTTTTCACCTAAACTCCTACCCCTGCGGAGTGCACACAGGCCTGGCAGGTGACAATCGATGATGACAAAGAGACAGTCAACTGTCACAACCCTACCACCCTGAGATAGTTGCCATGGAAGTGCCACATTGTCTGCATCCGTAGCTACTTAAACACCAGCTATGCTGTGTGACCAAAAGGCACACATATGACATGACATGATATGGCCTATACACAAGTATTTCAAGGTGCGATGAGGCAGGAAGGGGGGAACAAGGGAAGACAGACAACGATACTACTAGGCCAGGTGTCATTTAGATTGTGCAAGTGCAGGGGTAGGGGAAGGGAAAACTGCAAGGGGAAGGGTAGGGGGGAGTGCAGTACAGGGTAAGTAGACTAAAAAACAAATAAATAGGCCAGCTGGTGGCAACTGCAAAGGTAAGTTCAGTCAAGTGCTGCAAAGGGGGGGCTGTAGGGATAGAGAGACAGTCCTGCAGTGCATGGGTTGCCAGGGAGGCAGTGCAAGTGGAGAGTGGCTGGGCCAGGGACCGAGGTCGGTGATGGAGGCCCAGTTGCAGATCCAGTGCAGTTCCAGTGAAGAATTTTGCAAGGGAGAGGCAGAGAGAAAGCAGAAGCAAAGAGGAAGGTCTTGAGGTGCTTCCGGAACCGGAGATGGTTCTCCTCAAGTTCCAGTGAGGCAGGAAGGCTGTTCCAGAGGGAGGCCCCTGCCACGGAGAGAGATCTACCCCCAGCTAGTTGCTTTGAGAAACGGATGACCCTGACATGCAAGGTGTGAATCACACACACCTGCAAAACAGGCCATGGCCATCACTGTTATGTCACTCAAACCCTCCCAGACCACAACATGACATGGCAAGCAATACCCATACACCAACAGAGTAACAATAAGGTACACATTGCCATGTCAAAAATGTACAGTGGCATCAGACAATGATGCCTGACATGGAATCAGATGAAATGACTGACCAACAACCTCCCACCCAAAATAAGTCATTTCCAAATGCATTACAAGAGTTGTAGACATGACATAAAAATGAATGCCTGTCTATATGCACATTGTGCATTGCACAATCAACACTGCAGCTTCCGTGGGCTTTGTCCAAACCCTGCAACACACTGCTCAGTGCACAGCACAGCGAACAGCCATTGTGTGTGATGCACACCCTGAGCATCACATCTAAGTGACAAACTACATCAAAAAGCAAATTAGGCATGTACAGGATCCATAATTGGTCACAGAACATGTGCTGCAGGGACACAGTGGGCACCGGAAGGCAAACAGTGTACACGTGGATATGCAAGGGTGGTTGTACATGTAGTGCATCATAGTGCAAGTGTGTGTGTCAGTAAGGACATGCACTCAACCTATGCATGTGCAATCAAGTGACCATCAGTGTCCTCTACACATCACATGTGAACATTCACCATGTGTACACCCCAGCATGTCAAACCACAACTATCCCCTCACACCTGAAAGGTAAACACAACACATGAATAGGCATTGATCAGCAGAACACAACATGTACATAGGATACCACCATTACAATGTCAGGGTTCCCATCACACTGCAGGGCAAGGCAACTATCAACAACAACCCCCCTCCCTCACAAATGACCATGACCCACTGAACAACTGCACCTGGGTCATGGAGCCTTCAACCCTCAATTTCACCTGGCCACAGGATCACCTTTCCCCTTCGTCACCATCTCCCACCTTGTGTGTAAAAAGGTGCCTGCACCCTCAGAGTCCACCCTCATTTGCAAAATCACAAAATGCAAGCCAGAAAAACGAACCAGAACACCGTCCAGTAGATGACTTGACGTAGCAGTACCTCACAAAGGCCAAGTACTACCACAATGATGTAACAACCAAGGTAGCACAGTAAAACAATGTCACAACAGGATGTGAACCATGTGTGGTACATAACATAGAATGATGCACCATGAACAGATGTGTACTGTCACAGGTCCCGTGTACAGGCGCGGGAGTGTCACGAAACAACCACCCCCACCGTGTCCCGGGTGCCTGCAAGGTCAAACTCACACAGGCCTCTGAGACCCTGGTGGGGAAGGAGGGTCAGGGATATGCAGTCAGGACAGGTGTTGGCACACTGGATAACTGGAATGAGTGGCAGGAAGGAAAGGGGAGGAGGAATGACACATGAAAGTAGGGAATGCACGAAAATGTACTACCTGCATGAACACATACACAATCCAAACAAACTTGGACATCATTGTCATGGCCTTCTGTAGTCCAGGCTTAGGAGTGGCACGAACCAACCACCCCCTCTAGGGTTTTGGCGCCTGCAAGTTTGAGGCTTACACAGGCATCCGCAACCCCAGCGGGGAAAGAGGGTTAGGGAATGTTGCTTGGATAGGTACGGGATGCAGGAACACCGGTTAGAGGGTACAGGGTTTAAAATTGGATAGGACTCCGGGTGATTGGGGGGAAAAAAACATACCAAATTGAATTACACATTCATCCATGCATTAGTGCACTCCACAGCAAGTCTATGCAGAGCAGTTTGAAAGAAAAACAACATGACACTTAGCTCTGATTTTGAGTGCTGGACTCCTGCCTGCGCACTCTCAGGACCGGTTACAGGAGCACTGCAATGCTGCAAAGAGAGCCACATTCAATAATCTGTACGTGCCCATTACACAAAAACACAACAACAAACATGCCCCATAGCAACAAACTACTCTACAAACAGACAATCTGGTGTAGATGCTTCGTACCCATATATAACATTACCCCTGTGATGGGTCATACACAGTCAATGCAGTAAGTCAGCCGCCGGTGGGTGCGTGGCAAATGGAACACCAATGTGTCACAATTCACACAACATGCAATGTTCTCTGGGTAAGCAGACAGACCCATATAGCAAGGCATGACTTCAGAACAAGTCGTCTTCCACCATGACCAAAACAAAGTTGGCAGTGCATGTATCAAAATATACATGGAAATGAAATGCACTGCACCTGAGTATGTCCCTTGCTGTATGTCCCTGTGAGCTGCCCCTTTCCATCTCTAGGAAGGCTACATGGTTGATACAAGTGCCTCAATGGACCTTGGTGTACCGGAGGGTATGTGCCACTGCCCCTGCAGGTGTCCCAGACAACCTTACAATCAACAGCCATCAGTCCACCAACACATCTGAGCTGCATTGTGTGCTTCAACACCAATATTCGTCCAAGCTCACCCTCAGTGCTGTGACTAAGCCTGCATGTGCAACTCGCCTGGTGCAAGCTTTGCTGTGTTGTGGCCTCCCTGTGCTGCTCATCTAGCCTGGAGTTCCTTGGAACACGTCAGCAGTTCTAGGATGTAGGTCTGCAATCCCTGTGCCTCTGCTTGTGCACACATGTGCATGTGGGCACCAACAAACGTGTCCAGAATTCAGACGTCCAATGGGCCATGTCTGCTGGCAAAGGTGCTCTGGAGGCTCACCCCCCTGCAGAAAGGGCATGAAACACATGATTAATGCTTTAAAGTCATCTGTGTGTGTCTCTTCAAGCATCTCATTACTTGACAATGTCAGAAACTTACATCAGAAATCACACCATCAGTCCGTCTTTCACATCCAAAGTGTGGAACACACTATCTACGGCCTGAATTGCAACAAGCACATATACAGTAAAGATAAGAAACATACTACACAATGCATAGCAATGAATGTACACATTAATCATGAAACACCCCATCTAGCAAAAGCTGAACAGTGGACAATAACACCACAATCATCCCCACTAGGGGTGTCAACACAAGTCACACAGCACCAGACATGCCACAGATATGACAGTCCAAAGCCCTTGTGTAATAGGTTGTCACACCAAACCATCCTTGCGAGCCCATGGATAAGGGAGGCAGGAGTGGCACATGTGAGTCAAGGATCCCAAGCAGCAAACACATACACAAGACAAGCCTGAAGGGCCCAGCTGGAACAGACAGTGGATGCCTTCAAAAGCCACAAAGCACCGCACCGTCACATGAAAGCACAATAGACAAGCAATTTTAAACTATATTAACTAATTACATTAACTATGGAAAACATACATTACCTAATTAAACTAACTATCAAACAGAAACTTAACTAACTAAACTAAAATAAAAATAAAAAATGGCCACATACGACCGGGGGGGGAAGGGGTGGCACCCAGGAGGCGGGAGGTACAGGGTGCTGCTCAACACCCACATGCGATGATGCTGAGCCAAAAAAAAACCTCCATGGGCTCAACGCCTACACAGCCCGACCTATGTGGGAGATAGATGGTCGTCCGAGTCTGGCTCATCCTGGAAAGGAGGACGTGGCACAGTAGCCTGGCCACGCCTAACCGTTTCTTGCCCCTCATCGGCAGCAAGTCTGCCGGACGGGTGAGCCTGGTTCTGTGTGGCGATGTGATGTAGGTCTGCATGCAGAACCTCACGTGATACACGTGCTTCCTCTTGCAAGGTAGCACGTGTAACATGGAGTTCCTCCTGCAAGGCCTGGCTGAACAACCGCTGCACCTCCCGGCAAGCCTGTAGCTCAGCCGAGATGGTACGCTCAAGCTGTGCAAACCTCTGCTCTGCCCACTGCCTCTGGGACATCATAAGGACACCCAGAGTGGATTTGAGGGAAGCATACTCCTCCCTCAGGGCATCCATGTGCGCCTCTGCGTGAGCAGCAATTGCTTGACGCAGAGACGACATTTCAGCCTGGTGTGCCCTGTCTGAGGCCGCCATGCCCAGCCTGAGCGAGCGGGCCGTGGACCGTGCCGCCTGCTGCTGGAGAAGCACCTGCCTAGCAGGGGGGAGCACAGATCGGGCCACACGCTCCATGTTCTCAGCGATGTTCTCCATTGCTGCCCCTGCCGTTATGAATTGGCAGTCATGTCTTGCTCCCACTCAGTATACTGCTATTGCGCGTGCCGCGACCGCGTTGCCGGGCTTGACCCCTGCGGGACCCAAGGACCGGGGTCCTCGCTGTGTTGGCACCGCCCGCGGCAGCACGACTACATGCCCCCGTCGACGTGATGTCCCAGGCACATCAGTGACTGGTGTGGAGGGTGACCCTGCGTCCCGATCCACCACGGGCGGAGGAACCAAGACTGTCTGATCCCTCAGTGCAGGTGTCGCAGACAGAGGAGTGTCCACATCAGAATCACTCACCCCTGACACATGGACTTGATGCTCATCCAATTTAACATGGACGTCAGAGTCGTCATCAAGGCTGGACTCATAGGCGCCAGAGACAAGATGGACTGTAGCACTTGGGGGTTTTCCACCTACCACCCCACGACCCCCACTTGTGCCGGGTTGATGTAGTGGTAACAACCCTGTGTCTGGCATGACAACACCATCCTCTGCCTCCATTGCGTCATTACCTGAAAAATAGAGAGAAAAAGGTCACTACACATGTCAGAAGCACACAACACACACACACACCGACAACAAACGCATCAGGCAGACATGTGACACACAACATATAACCTGGCATGCATGCTGGGTCAACTTTGAATTGCTTCTGTGATCAGACCTGTTGAAAGGTGGCAGTTTCCATGGAAGTGGTTCTAGGCAGTGCAGAAAATGTGTACGCCACTCACTACCTACATGTACAAGGACTCCATGGTGTGTGCCAGGAAATGTGAAGGCAGTGCAAGGTCAAATTCAGGCATCACGTGCATTGTGCATTCAATGTGTACCATATCTAGAAGCCAAGCACCCCTCCACCCCAGTACCAAAGCAGGGATGCCTAGCATGGTATCAAAAGGCTGACTATACACGTGTGTATTGACAGGCAGTGTTGACTGGCATCAACAGCTTAATGTGATTCAAGTGACAACACTGCAAATGATGATGGGACAGTAAGCAGGACACATGATGAAAACTCTGGAGGCCGCCCACGTGTGAAGAAGACACAACAGTTGGACAGAGTCATTGGCCATTGAACAGGCTGAGGCCTGTGAGCCACACAGATTGTCAGACCCTAAACATGTGTGCAACGCAGTACTGAGCCACAGTTGACATGGGAAGGCTGATGAGATGCCATGCAATGTATGTCACCCAGGACTTGTATTACAGTGATCATCCAGTCAAGGACACATAGGGGCATGCGTGCAATGCACATGGAGCATGAATGGGCACTCATGTCCCTGCGGGACATCTGCCCTATGCACAGTACAAGTGAGATACCCTGCATCAAGTACTAAGGCTGTACCACACAGCATATGTCTGGCAGATTCTACACTGGAAGTTTGCATCTACACAGGACGCATGAACAGGAAAGTACACATTGCCAAGATTGAAGCAGACCAGTGCAAAGGTGGAACTGGGGTGCAGAGTGGCGGAGGAGGGGCAAGGGAGCATGCCTACATGGAGTCCCCGCATGCAGGCAGAGGAGACATGCATCACGGAAGCATTGCATTACTTACACATCAGAACCATGTACACGTCACATGTAGTGGCAATCATGCACAACACATCCCACAAGTGAAACACACACGTCCTCAACAAACACGCATCAACACTCACTGGACTGGGCATCAAAGTCCAGCATCTCTCCCACTCCTGCCACCAATTCAGGTGGTATGAACTCCGCAACGAGTGCCTCATGCGGAGTGAGCTCTTCCTCCTCTGGTGCAGGCCCACCGCCAGTCACCAGAGTCAAGTTGTAATTAGAGGCATGCTTAGCCTTAGTGCTGCGTTTGATGTCATTCCAAAACTTTTTGCACTCTTGCGCCATGCGCACCTCATGGCCGAATGAACTGACATGTTCCGCAACATGCTTCCGGTGGGTGTCACATTGGGCAGCCGTAGTCTGACTATTGGCACCCACTAGCATGTCACGGCTGTTGCCCGAACGTAGCCCACAAGGAAGTCCAGTTCCTGCTTGCAGAAAGGCTTCTTCCTCGATGTGCAGGAGGTCGTGGCTGTGTGTGGGGTCCCAGCCTGTGCTGCAGGTGCAACCTTCCTCCTCTTGGACTGTGGCGCAGACCCTGGCTGGCTAATACCGCCCTGACCAGTATGGCCAGTGGGTTCGGTGGATTGAGCCAAGGGAGTGGCAGGTGGAGGGACGACCAAAGGCCTGACTTGTGTCAGTGGCAGATGGGTGCCCTTTAATGGACCCTGCGCAGCAACATCAGCTGTGGCAGGGACATTGACCACAACGGTCCTGGTTGGCAGACTCACAACCGGGGTGTTGTTGGGTGCATCTGCCCCTGCAGTTGCCAACACCTGGCTGTTCGGGGCAGCAGATGACATAACTGCCCCAGGGACACGTGTCTTGGTCTGAGCAGCCCAGCCTGCCCCTATGGTTTCCCTCCTGGCCTGTTGGAAATCTACCAAGGGCTCCTCAAGTGCCAACGCAGCCTGCGCTGGCAGACCCTGAGCCTGGGTGGCGGTGTCCACAGCTGCACCTGCAGCTACCACTACCCTTGGGCCTGTGGCAGTCGATGGAACGGACTGCTTGGTCACACGGGCGCCAGTGCCAGATGCAGAAGCTGTGGCGCACCCCTGCCTCTTCCCCCTCTGTGGCCTCCCTGGACACCCTGGAGTCCCCCTACTCCCTGGTCACCACGGCCACATCCCCGACCACGCCCACCACGAGGAGTACGCCCAGCTGAGGCGCCTCTCACCTTTGGTGTCCTCCCAACCATGGCACAGATGTAGTAGTGCCGGTACAGATGGAGTAGTGCCAATGGGAGGTGTACACCACAATTGACCTGGGCAATTGGGGTGAAGGGGGTGGGAAGCAAGCGGTTAACAGCCCCCAGGCCCCTGCAAGGCTGTATGTGACCCCAGTGATGTAGTGACGGGTCACGCAATGCTCAGGCACCCCAAAACTGCAGTAAAACCGTGCACGCAACCCTGCAGCCTACGTGCCTGGATTCAACCTCCCGCAATACGCGGTGGCACCCAGTAACACCAATAACGCGTACGCGTGGGACACGCAGGCTACTATGACATCGAAAATGGGTACGATACACAGGGGCACCTGCAGTGGGAAAAAGAGCATGTGCAACTCACTGTCTGACTAGCGCGATGCAGAAAAACACACGAAGCCAATACGTCCTTCATAGCTGTGAAGTTGTGTGAAGTTGTGATGGCGCGCAAAACAACAGGAAGCAGCAACACACGTCGGTCTCCACGAAAGGCACGTACAGCGAACTGCTGGCCCCGCTCACCTTTAACCCGTGCTGAGGGAAACGCCCACGCGCGTCACGTCACTTACGAGCATGGGCCCTTTCCTCGGATTACACGCAGAGGTGCAGTTTTTCACGTGCGCTGAAACGCCCATGCACGCCTGCGCAGGTCACAGAGCGCTTGCGCTTGAAGGGCCTTCTGTCCAATGAAATTGCGTATGCGTGCAGACGTGCTTACGCGCTAGGGGCCTTTCCTCGAATTACACGCTGAAGTGCAGAATTTTCATGTGCCAAATCACTCCCTATCAAGCTGGCCACGTGTAAGCACACGGAAGACCACGCTCCTGCCCAGAAGGCCGAATTACTGCCCCCAGAGCCCCAAGCACGCTCCCACCTGCCATCTGCTGCTGCCTGACTGCCTGCTGCCCACGTGCCCTGCCAGTAGCTGCCTGCACATCAGCCAGGGGTGCTGTTGCTGTGACCACCCCTGCTGGAACCGAAGACTCCCGACTGGGATTCCATCGCTCCACAGCCCAGCCCCAGGACCCAGTTGCCCACCCACTCCTGCCTCTGTGGTTGTCATGTCGGGCACTGCAACATCTGGCACCACTGACAACCCCCGGCCAGAGAGGCAGAGGTACACCAGCTTCAGTGCCAGGGAAGTTGGTGTCCTGGTGGAGCAAGTCCTGGGGCAGTATGATGCCCTCTTTGGAAGTTCCCGCGCCAACAAGGAAGGACGGACTCGGATCTGGACGGACATCGTGACTGCCATCAATGTGGAGGGGGTGGCAGTCCGCGACTTCCAACATGTCAAGAAGCGCTGGGAGGACTTCAGGTCCAGGACCCTCAACAAGGCCCGGCGCCTCTTGAAGGCAGCGGATGCTAAGGGGCGCCGGGGCCACTTGTCAGAAGATCAGATGAGGGTCCTGGAATGCATATCCCCAGCGCTCCACGTCCAGGTCCTTGAGAGGCAGACCCGTCTGGAGTCAAGCGGTAAGTGTACATGCATCCTGATTGTAAGCTGTGCATGTGGTGATGTTTCAGTAGTGTGCAGGTTGCACATCTGTTTGTATGGGGCCGAGTATGGGTGGGGGTGTACAGGGCCGTGAGGCTAACACATGCGAGGGCTGTCATGTGTGAGACATGGATGGTGCTTGTGTGTGTAGGCTTGCATGCCAAATGCAGTTGTGTGGGCACACATGTTTGGGTGAATGTGTATGTAAGTAGGCATGTTTGTGATGTCACGCATGTATGTTGTTTTCAGCTGCATGTATCAGCACTGTGTACATGTGCATGTGTGTGTATTTGACAAGGGTGCAACAGTGATGCAACATGGATGCATGTGACAGCGGGATGTGGAAGCCTGATTGGCAGATGTGACATGGATGCCCATCTGAACACTGCGACAGTTGGCAGAGGTGTACACATGCATACAGGTGTGGGGGTGTGTGTACATGTGTAGTGCACTCCCTGTGTTGCATGTGATGTCTGGCTCACCTTTGCCTGCTCATGCTGTTGTATGTGTATGGATGGTGCTGGCAGTTGCGATATGGCTGTGGTATGGCTCATGTGTGCAAGTTGAAATGACATGTGTGTTGGGGATTGTGATGGCATGTCTGAGGTTTGCCAATGCCACTCATGTACAACTGTCATGTGTGTATGTGTCCATTGTACAGTGGCCTGATGCCTGTGTTTTATTTCTCCCTGTCTGCAGCGTCAACTGATGAAGAGGGCGGAGAAGGTGCTGTGGTGCACAGCGGCGGGGATCCCACCGCCAGCCGGAGACGCAAGGCCCGGCTCGCCTCCCAGGTTGTGATCTCGTCGGGGAGTGAGGTGTCCGGTGCCGCGTCCCAGGCTGCAGCTGCCGGGGGGAGGTCCAAGAGGCGGAGGTTGGAGTTGGACTCCTCGGCAGCAGAAGGGGCAGCTGGGACCCCACAGGGCCCAATGGGGGAAGATGGCACGGAGTCATTAAGGTTGGTGGGGGGTTTGGTAGAGGAGGAGGCTGTGCAAGCAAGAGAGACGGGGTCCACTGGTGCTAGTGGTGCAGTGCAGGACCAGGGATAGGAGGCAGCACAGGCCACCGCGGAGGTGCCTGTGTGCAATCCTTTCCCTGATCCTGTCACTGCATCATCTTGCACCAGCAGGGATGCCTACGTCCAGACCCGTTTTCAGGCAGGGGATGAGCTCACAACAACTGGCCTTCCTCTGCCTGCAGACATGGCTATCCGGGTCCGGGTTGAGCCTGTCCTGACTGGTGTGGCGTTGCGTCAACGGGCCATGCGAGGTGACCTGCAGTCTTTTCATGAGGAGACTGCACGTCATCTCGAATGGCTCGTTGACCGTGTTGGCCTACTGGGACAGGTCACCCAGGCTGGATTCCTCCGTTTGATGGGGCTTGCTACGACCCCCGCCTCAACTGAACCCCCTATGCGCCAGTCGTCCTCCGTGCCATCTTCCCACCCATCAGTCACCTGGGTGCCCTGTGGAGCTGCCTCTGACGGTGCGGCCAGCCTGGTGGAGGAGGCATCCCTGCCACAGTTGGGAATCGGATGTCCAGCAGGGTTGGCCACATCAATGACTGCACCCCAGCCAGCGGAGGATGTGCAGGCAGCAGGAAGCAGTGCACGGGCAGAGGCACAGCAGCAGCAACGTGGTGGGAGCCATGATGTCTCGGGGCCTTCGACATCGGAGGGACAGGCATCGGCCGGCGGGCAGGAGGACCCAGGACGGGAAGTGTCTTCCGTTTGGCCACGGTTGGGCCACGCCATAGATGCGGAGCGGCAGCGGGCGGAAGAGGCACGGCTCACGATGGTCAGGGCAGAGAACTCCATGCGCAGGGCCCTGAGGCGGGCCGATTGTCTCGAGGCAATCCGCAGGGGGTTGGAGGTGGACACGTCGATGGCCCTGCGGACCCTCGGGGCCATGGAGGAGGACCGCCTCCGGGACATTGAGCAGGAGTTTGATGATGCCCTGTCCCGGGACATCCAAAAGTGAGCCGTCGGACTAGCCCGCTGCCCTTGTAAATAGTTCTGTAGTTAGTGTTAGGTTTCCTTTGGTTTTGCATTTTTTTGGACCTTTTGGACAATGGGCCACATTTTTGTATGTAGTTTTTTTTATTAGGTAGTGTTATTAGATAGGTTTCATTTCTTCTGTTGGGATCATGGACCCTGGATTGTTTATCTGTACATAGTTGACTGTTGGATTTTCATTTTTCTTTACAATTTACCCATGGAGCAATGGTTTTCAATTTTAATTTTCCATTGGATTTACTTTTGTGGACTGTGACTTTGGACACCTTTCCTTTGTATTATGATTTGTGGTTTTGCATTATTTCACGGACATGCTGGTTTTTATTATTTTTGAATTCCCATTTTTGTTTGTTAATTTTTGATTCAATTTATGTTTCTTTTAATACATATTTTTTGTTCAAACTTCAATGTGTAGTATCATCTCATTGGTTTCATGCATATCATGATATGGGTTTTGAGATTCACTGACATCCATTGGGTGTATGTGAGGGACATGTGTTCATTTCCAAACTTGCAATTGGGGTTCTATCATGTTATTGCCATTTCTAAGTGGGTGGATGCAATACTCGGGTGGGTGTTTGGCATTTGGAGGCTGACCATAAGGGCCAGGGATCTAGATTGTGATGACATGTTGGCTGGGGGACATGTGTGGGGGCCTGGTGGAGGGTGCCCTGCACTGCTGGGGGGTGGGGGTGCAGGGGGACATGAGTTGGACATGGGTGGGGGCCTGCTGGCAGGTGCCCCACAGTGCTGGGGGGTGGGGCTGCAGGGGGACATGAGTGGGGGCCTGGTGGAGGGTGCCCCACAGTGCTGGGGGGTGGAGGTGCAGGGGGACATGAGTTGGACATGAGTGGGGGCCTGCTGGCAGGTGCCCCACAGTGCTGGGGGGTGGGGGTGCATGGGGACATGAGTTGGACATGAGTGGGGGCCTGCTGGCAGGTGCCCTACAGTGCTGGGGGTGCAGGGGGACATGAGTTGGGGCCTGGTGGAGGATGCCCCACAATGCTGGGGGATGGGGGTGCCGGGGGACATGAGTTGGGGGCCTGGTGGAGGGTGCCCTGCACTGCTGGTGGGTGGGGGTGCAGGGGGACATGTGTGGGGGCCTGGTGGAGGGTGCCCCACAGTGCTGGGGGTGGGGGTGCAGGGGGACATGAGTTGGACATGAGTGTGGGCCTGCTGGCAGGTGCCCCACAGTGCTGGGGGGTGGGGGTGCAGGGAGACATGAGTTGGACATGAGTGGGGGCCTGTTGGCAGGTGCCCCACAGTGCTGGGGGGTGGGGGTGCAGGGGGACATGAGTTGGGGGCCTGGTGGAGGGTGGCCTGCACTGCTGAGGGGTGGGGGTGCAGTGGGACATGTGTGGGGGCCTGGTGGAGGGTGCCCCACAGTGCTGGGGGGTGGGGGTGCAGGGGGACATGAGTTGGACATGAGTGGGGGCCTGCTGGCAGGTGCCCCACAGTGCTGGGGTGTGGGGGTGCAGGGGGACATGAGTTGGACATGAGTGGGGCCTGCTGGCAGGTGCCCCACAGCGCTGGGGGGTGGGGGTGCAGCGGGACATGAGTGGGGGCCTGGTGGAGGGTGCCCCACAGTGCTGGGGGGTGTGGGTGCAGGGGGACATGAGTTGGACTTGAGTGGGGGCCTGCTGGCAGGTGCCCCACAGTGCTGGGGGGTGGGTGTGCAGGGGGACATGAGTGGGGGCCTGGTGGAGGGTGCCCCACAGTGCTGTGGGGTGGGGCTGCAGGGGGACATGAGTTGGACATGAGTGGGGGCCTGCTGGCAGGTGCCCCACAGTGCTGGGGGGTGGGGGTGCAGGGGGACATGAGTGGGGGCCTGGTGGAGAGTGCCCCACAGTGCTGGGAGGTGGGGGTGCAGGGGGACATGAGTTGGACATGAGTGGGGGCCTGCTGGCAGGTGCCCCACAGTGCTGGGGGGAGGGGGTGCAGGGGGACATTAGTTGGACATGAGTGGGGGCCTGCTGGCAGGTGCCCCACAGTGCTGGGGAGTGGGGGTGCAGGGGGCATGATTGGGGGCCTCATGGAGGGTGCCCCACAGTGCTGGGGGGTGGGGGTGCAGGGGTACATGAGTTGGACATGAGTGGGGGCCTGCTGGCAGGTGCCCCACAGTGCTGGGGGGTGGGGGTGCAGGGGGACATGAGTTGGACATGAGTGGGGGCCTGCTGGCAGGTGCCCCACAGTGCTGGGGGGTGGGGGTGCAGGGGGACATGAGTTGGGGGCCTGGTGGAGGGTGCCCCACAGTGCTGGGGGTAGGGGTGCTGGGGGACATGAGTGGGGGTGCAGGGTAGTCCTCCATGGTGTGGGCTGCCTGCAGGGGCCGTGGAGGTTGTGGAACGAACACCTGGGAGGACCCACACAGCCAATTCACGTGTAGTACTCCACGGAACCCCTGAAATACACGTACCCAGCTGACATTGTGTGTGAAACTTCCCGCGCACCCCAGTAATACACGTACCACGCTCGCACAGGGCCAATCGCGTGTGAAACTTCCCGCGCACCCCTGAAATACATGTACCCTGCTGAATTCACGTGTGTAACTTTCCGCGCACCCCAAAATACATGTACCCAGGATATTCGCGTGTGGAACTTCCAGTACACCCCTGATATACACGTACCCTGATGGAATCGCGTGTAGAACTTTCCGAGCAGCCCTGAAATACACGTACCCTGCTGAATTCACATGTGTAACTTCCCGCACACCCCGAAATACATGTACCCAGGACATTTGCGTGTGGAACTTCCAGCGCACCCCTGATATACAGGTACCCAGCTGAAATCGTGCGTGAAACTTCCCGCGCACCCCTGAAATACACGTACCCTGCTGAATTCATGTGTGTAACTTCCCGCGCACCCCGAAATACACGTACTCAGGACATTTTCGCGTTTGGAACTTCCAGCGCACCCCTGATATACACGTACCCAGATGAAATCGCGTGTGAAACTTCCCGCGCACCCCTGAAATACACGTACCCTGCTGAATTCACATGTGTAACTTCCCGCGCAACCCGAAATACACGTACCCAGGAAATTCGCGTGTGCAACTTCCAGCGCACCCCTGATATACACGTAACCAGCTGAAATCGCGTGTGAAACTTCCCGCGCACCCCTGAAATACTCGGACCCTGCTGAATTCACATGTGAAACTTCCCGCGCACCCCTAATATACATGTACCCTGATGGAATCGCATGTGGAACTTCCCGCGCACCCCTGAAATACATGTACCCAGCTGAAATAACATGAGGAACTTCCCGCGCACCCCAGTGATACACGTACCCCGCTTGCCGTGCTGGTACAGGGTTAGCGCAGCCCTTTGCACTGGATTGGGGATTTTGATGGCTTTTCCCTGCGCAAGGGGCGTTCTTGGGGGGGTAACTGGCGCTGCTGCAGGGTTGCTGCGCCACTGTGCACCACGGCTGGTTTTGGTGGCTGGAATCCATGAATACGCTGTGCGCAGGAATGTATTTTGGCGCACGCGGCTGGTGCAGGGAATTCTATGAATTCTATGAATTACCCCCTATATCTGTCCGTAGTGTTCGCTAGCAAGTTCAAACTGTTCTAAGAACACATGCGGTGTCCTAAATTGTTCGTAATTAAACAAAAATGGAGGTGTCTTAAAGAACACTATACCTGTCCGTACTGTTCGCTAGCAAGTTGAAAATGTTCTAAGAACACAATTGGTGTCCTGAAATGTTCGTACATAAACGAAATTGAACGTGTCCTGAAGAACACTATATCTGTCCTTGCTGTTCGCTAGCAAATTTAAACTGTTCTAAGAACACACGCAGTGTCCTGAAATGTTCATTTCACGTGTGACGCAATTTTAATTAGTTCAGGACCCGAACAGTGTCCGTAGAACATCAACGCGCATGCGCTAGCCAATCTCTGTGCATTTGGTGTCCTGCGGACATGCGCTTCCTTCGCTGACTTGTTCGCGAATGGATCACATGACCGCGCCCACGCTGATCGCGTGTTCTGAATGCGGACACTGCTCGGGTCCCCGAACAAATTAAAAGTACATTTTCAATTAATCCATAATATTTTTCAATAAAACCTCACCATGGCACAGTTCCCACATAGTAATCCTGAGTTTCTACATACCTTTTGAAACTTTTCAAACTTTTTTTTGTGTTCGATCTGTCCGCGGACAGCGCGCATGTCCGCGAACCGCGCACACACACCCCTATAAAAGATGACGCCCTAGAGCTTATTCTCATTGTGTATCTGGCTTTTCTTCAGAGCACAGCTATTTCTCCAGCAACTTGCTGATTACACCATCGAGATGGCATCCCTGGCTGCAGAACTGCCACCTGGTGCTGCACCTGCTTCAGCACCACCCCCAGCCCCTCCACCACCACCACCTCCCCAAGGGCCTGAACAGGGGAACAGGAGTGAGCATGCGGAGGAGGAAGAAGAGGATGATGAGAATGAGGTAGAGAAAAACCCTACTACCCGCACTAGGCGTGAGTCTTGGGTGTGGCGGTTATTTACCAATCATGGGAATGTTCCTAAGGCTCGTGCGAACCGTGTTACCTGCAATGAATGCAAAATGATACTCAGTTGCGGGAAGCACGGTAAGTACAGCTTTGGGATCACTACTATGAAGCGACACCTGAAGTCATTTCACTCTGGGGCTATTCGCAGGGTTGTACCTTGCAAAGAACGTAGCAGGTTGATTTCCTCTACTTCATCCTCTGTTTCTGATCCTGTCACCACAAGGACCACCTCTGTGGGACAGCGTCTTCCTCAAGCTGCCGCACAGGCCATACAGAATGCTGATGACCCTTACCTTTCGAGGGTCACAGTTGTATGTATGTACTGTGACACAGTACTCTGCAGGGGGGAGCGACTTCATAGTGCTTTTGAGACTATCATCTCAGAGCACGAGAATATCTACTCACTACCCAATAAAACCCACTCTACATCTTCCTCTCTCAGCTCGCCCTTTCTTATCCCTGTGGTTGGTGTGTCCCCCCCTTTACCTTCCTTTCCCCTCCTCTCCTAGTGTGTCGTGTATAAAAAAACAAAAAAAATACAAAATATCAAAAATCAAAAATAAAATAAGGCTCTTTTCAGAGCCGCCTTTCACAGTTAAAAAAAAGAAGTCAACATAAATGAAGCAGAGCCCTTTGTATTTTTTAGAAGTCCGCCGACAGTTTGCGAACATTTAAAAAATTGGGTTGCTACCCCATCACAAACATTGCAATTTTCTCTGGGAAGAAGTGGTGGCTCTGAAAAGAGCCTTTTGGTGGTGTTTGTAAGTCAAACATTATAAATGCTGAACACCTACTTCAAAATGGTTGTTGTAATTCCAAAATAGGTTGCAATGCATTTTGTACATTTCTCAGAAAAATCTGATTGCCAGCATAAGTAAGATGGACTCCATCTCTGTGAAAAATGTATGTACTACGAAACATAATATTTTCATTGTGAAAAGAGGACATGCCAAAATCTCTTAGAAAGGCACAAACAGCCTTATTAACATTGCGCTTTGCTTTTTCCATTTGTGGACCAAATGAAGAAGAACAGAGCCACGTTTGTCTCTGCGCAATCTGTGAAAATATCACTTGAGAATTAGGAAACATGTCCATAACCTTCCCAAGTCCTTCTTTCATAGCAAATTGCAAAACAATTCCAGTCTCATGTCCTAAACTGTTCCCTCCACAATGAATTACAATTATGTCTGGATGTTGCTCTGTCTCCAAAGTAGCACAGAGACGTAGCAAGTCCAACCACTTCATTCCACGTACTCCATGCCAGTGTACTTCCACATGTGGGAATCCAAGATCTACAGCTACTCCACAGCTTTCTGCATGCACCTTCATCCAATGTATCCACGAATCTCCCAAAATCCAAACAATCTGTTTTCTGAAACACACAGCCATAGCTATCTTTTGTTCTCTCAGCAAAAAGAGTATCTGAGAAACTCTCTCCTGGCACAACACACCCACTAAACTTTCCTGACCAATCCCTTTCAGTGCTTATTCTCATTTGCATGACTTCTGAACCCAAAAATCCCCGGATGTAACTCCCGATGTCCACAAACTACCGCTATGTCCGCGGACATATCGTAACATGAACAGCCCTTCTACCATTTCCACTTCACTCTCTCTGCCATTCCCTCATTGGATGTAGCTAAAAAATCACATGACCATGCACCAATCACATTCAAGACCTCTAGATCTAACTGCATCATCATAGATCAGCACTGCAAATGTACTGTGAATCTCTCTGAGTACAAGTGTCATCTCATTGGCAAGCACCATCTACCAGAAATACTGTACAAGTCTCCAAGATTTATACTTGCAGCTCCATGCATATCCATATGCATGAACACAAACTTCAGGTATGCATATTTTATGTACAGTAGATGAACACATTTTTAAACAGACGTTTAGCTTGTGTAATCTGTAAAATTAATTTACTGTATTTTTTTTCTATTTCCTAAAATCAACTATCATTATAAACCTTTATACTATTTACTTTCTTTATACACACACACTCAAATAATGTTAAACTAACATTTTTTAAATGAAATATATAGACTACATATATTCAAACAAAATTGCATGCAAGCACAATCTATGTTTAAATCTTGAAAAAAATACTTATACAATTTCATATGTTTTTGTTTTTATTTATTTATTTACTTAATTACTTTAATTTAGGCATGACATTGAGGCGCTATTACCTAGAACAGCTTACTTACAGAAATAGTGGTATTCACTGGCATATTATAAATTTCACAAGACATAGTAAAGGTATTTTTTTAAGGTATTTTTTTTTGCTACAGTTAGTCATTCAATACAATTTGTTCAATGCAATGTATCTTATGTAAATAAATTAGTTTAATGGTTTTAAAGAAGGCACTGAGGATTTCAATTTAAACAATCAATATCTAAATTAAAAACAGCGCTATATACAAACAAAGTTACTAATTTGAAGCTTTTACAATTGCAGTGAAGACCAGTCTCCTGAAAAGAAGCAGCCGAATTCGAAGAACAATGAAGAACTAAGAAGTTACCTGTTAATTTAAGAAAAAAATAAGTAGAATACCACCATAATATTTGTATTATTAATCAAACATACTATAACGTTAATACAAGCTATCTTGGTGCCTAAAAATAGAGATTGTGTACCATTTTGTCCAAAAATCTCCATGTCTTAAACAGCGATTTACAGCCAGAATGGCCCACAAATTCCTATTTTTGGACACACAAATTACCCAACTGAACCGCTACAATTTTCATATTATAGAAGAAACAACTGTTTTAATTATATACATTAGATTTACTATTTGTACTTTTCCACACTACTAGCTTACTTTTTTTTGTCATCTGAACCCGAGTTTAGTAACACATAAATTCAAGAATACCTATCCCTACTAGTTGTAGTTCCCAATGCACAATCACACACCATTACATACATCTTTATCATCTTACTCAAACACTCATGCACACAGCACACATACATTCCAGAACACCCCAACCCATATCTTCTTTATTTTTTTCAACAGAGCCTAAAGAATGCCTAGCAAAAGTCATGTCCGTAGAAAGCAACGCAAAAGTAGAGCAAATGAAAATAAAAGTGTCCAACATAAGCATCCATCTCTAGCAGAATTTGTAAAAAAAGTTGGAACAAAACAGCTAATACAGTCATTTAGTGAAACACAAGAAGTTTCAAGTACAAAAACTTTGCCTCCTCTATCAAAATGCAAAACAAACAAAAAAACAATTAACAGAAAATCAGCTATCACTACAGATAAAACTACTTCTTCAAATTTTAATATAGTGCAAAGTAAGCATACCAAGAAAAGTATTTTAGCCAAAATGTACCGTCACAAAGTCCTTCAAAATCTTATAAAAACAGGAGAGAAATCAGGTTCAATGCTTAAAACCTATCGTAGAAAATTAATCTTAGAAGCGTTGATGGACAGTGCAATTCTTCTGAAAAGAAAGTTATTTTACTGTTAAACAAAATGAAACCACTAACAAAACTAATAACTAAATTACAAAAAAGACTTCTCAATAAGCGAAATGTCAACAGAAAGAACTTCTTAAGTATCTGCGGAGGTGAATGGAATCATACTACAAGCACAGAACCATATTTTAATGAAGAAGCGTACAAACAAAAGCAAACAAATACAATTGCCATACATAGCAGTGGTCGAGGTGAAAAAGTGAATAATACCATAATGGAACAAGAAGTACTCCTTACAAAAATATGCCCTGAAAACTTAGAGTTGCCCCTCCATTCAACTGAATCAGAACTAGTGTACAAATGGCCATGCACGTCAGTGTGTAACATTCCCAAACAATGTTTCAAATCTTTACGCCAATTCCTCAATAAATATGTAAAAAGCAAAGACAAAATCAAAATTAAATTACTGCAAAATATGGATACCTGTCCAGTGCGCAAGTACACAGGACTACAAGGACATTCATTGGCCTGCATTATAGGACCTACTGGTAAAACCACTTTCCATGATATCAAAAGGATATCAACACATCATTCAACTATAAGAAATCTAGTCTATAAACTGTACTATGCTAAATGTCCTGCTTTAGCACTAGCAAAGTTAAATAACATCTTTCTACATGGTACAGCAAAAGACCTACTTGAAGAAATTCACTATATCCAGAAAAAATATTTTGGAAGTGAAAGCCATTTACAGAATGAAATAGCTTTAAACCAATTAAGCAACAATTCTACATATGGCAACCTTTTGCTAAACACATACAAAAAAGAAATACTAAATATGGCAACCTTTTGCTAAAGACACACAAAAAAGAAATACTAAAATTTAAAAGTGCATCAGCTGAAGTACCAAGCCATGTATGTGTATGTTGCTGTAGAACTTTTTATAAAAGTAACACAACAACTGTAGCCCTATCATACAAAATATAAGACAATGAAGATTCTAAATGGTTTGAATTAGCTCTCTACCTTGTAGTAGAAAACAAATACGAAATAACTGAGCCCTTAATACTTTTCAGTTACTGCACTACAAAACTTGACAACAACCAAACTCCTTCACGTGCTATCACAAATAATTTGGAATTGGCCAAGTGGCCATGCAGCTAAGACTCTATGCCCTGGCAACAACCACCGCAGCATATCACATCCATAGAGTCAAACATTTCAACTAAAGTCCATGGAAACTTTTAATGTCCGCAGACATTATGAGTGTTCTTAGAACACTTTCAACTTGCCAGCGAACAATACGGACAGCCTTTTCAAGACACCCCCTACAAACATTTCAGAACAACGCGATAGTTCTTAGAACACTTTCAACTTGACAATGAACAATACGGACAGTGTCCTCAGGACACCCCATTTTGTTTATTTGCGAACATTTCAGGACACTGCAAGTGTTCTTAGAACAAATTCAACTTGCCAGCGAACAATACGGAATATGCCTTCAGGACACCCCCTACGAAGATTCCAGGACACTGTGAGTGTTCTTAGAAACGTCTTCAGAACACCCCCATTTTGTTTATTTGCGAACATTTCAGGACACTGCAAGTGTTCTTAGAACACTTTCAACTTGCCAGCGAACAATACGGACAGCCTTTTCAGGACACCCCCTACAAACATTTCAGAACAACGCGATAGTTCTTAGAACACTTTCAACTTGACAACAAACAATACGGACAGTGTCCTCAGGACACCCCCATTTTGTTTATTTGCGAACATTTCAAGACACTTCGAGTGTTCTTAGAATAAATTCAACTTGCCAGCGAACAATACGGAATATGCCTTCAGGACACCCCCTACGAACATTCCAGGACACTGTGAGTGTTCTTAGAAACGTCTTCAGAACACCCCCATTTTGTTTATTTGCGAACATTTCAGGACACCGCGAGTGTTCGTAGAACACTTTCAACTTGCCAGCGAACAATACGGACAGCCTTTTCAAGACACCCCCTACAAACATTTCAGAACAACGCGATAGTTCTTAGAACACTTTCAACTTGACAACGAACAATACGGACAGTGTCCTCAGGACACCCCCATTTTGTTTATTTGCGAACATTTCAGGACACTGCGAGTGTTCTTAGAACAAATTCAACTTGCCAGCGAACAATACGGAATATGCCTTCAGGACACCCCCTACGAAGATTCCAGGACACTGTGAGTGTTCTTAGAAACGTCTTCAGAAAACCCCCATTTTGTTTATTTGCGAACATTTCAGGACACCGCGAGTGTTCTTAGAACACTTTCAACTTGCCGGCGAACAATACGGGCAGCCTTTTCAGGACACCCCCTACAAACATTTCAGAACAACGCGATAGTTCTTAGAACACTTTCAACTTGGCAACGAACAATACGGACAGTGTCCTCAGGACACCACCATCTTGTTTATTTGTGAACATTTCAGGACACCCCGAGTGTTCTTAGAACACATTCAACTTGACAACGAACATTTCAGGACACTGCGAGTGTTCTTAGAACACATTCAACTTGCCAGCGAACAATATGGACTACGCCTTCAGTACACCCCCTACGAACATTCCAGGACACCGGAAGTGTTCTTAGAAACGTCTTCAGAACACCCCCATTTTGTTTATTTGCGAACATTCCCCAGACACCGCGAGTGTTCTTAGAAGCGTCTTCAGAACACCACCATCTTGTTTATTTGCGAACATTTCAGGACACCGCGAGTGTTCTTAGAACACATTCAACTTGACAACGAACAATACGGACAGTGTCCTCAGAACACCCCCATTTCGTTTATTTGCGAACATTTCAGGATACCATGAGTGTTCTAAGAACACATTCAACTTGACAGAGAACAATACGGACAGCGTCCTCAGGACACCCCCATTTTCTTTATTTGCGAACATTTCAGGACACTGCGAGTGTTCTTAGAACACATTCAACTTGCCAGCGAACAATACGGACTACGCCTTCGGGACACCCCCTACGAACATTCCAGGACACCGGGAGTGTTCTTAGAAACGTCTTCAGAACACCCCCATATTGTTCAACTTGCCAGCGAACAATACGGACTACGCCTTCGGGACACCCCCTACGAACATTCCAGGACACCGGGAGTGTTCTTAGAAACGGCTTCAGAACACCCCCATATTGTTATTTTGCAAACATTTCAGGACGCCGCGAGTGTTCTTAGAACACATTCAACTTGACAGAGAACAATACGGACAGCGTCTTCAGAACACCCCTTACGAACATTCCCCGGACACCGCGAGTGTTCTTAGAGGCGTCTTCAGAACAGAACCATCTTGTTTATTTGCGAACATTTCAGGACACCGCAAGTGTTCTTAGAACACATTCAACTTGACAACGAACAATATGGACAGTGTCCTCAGAACACCCCCATTTTGTTTATTTGCAAACATTTCAGGGCACTCCGAGTGTTCTTAGAACACATTCAACTTGACAACGAACAATACGGACAGTGTCCTCAGAACACCCCCATTTCGTTTATTTGCGAACATTTCAGGACACCATGAGTGTTCTAAGAACACATTCAACTTGACAGAGAACAATACGGACAGCGTCCTCAGGACACCCCCATTTTGTCTATTTGCGAACATTTCAGGACACTGCGAGTGTTCTTAGAACACATTCAACTTGCCAGCGAACAATATGGACTACGCCTTCAGTACACCCCCTACGGACATTCCAGGACACCGGAAGTGTTCTTAGAAACGTCTTCAGAACACCCCCATTTTGTTTATTTGCGAACATTTCAGGACACCGCGAGTCTTCTTAGAACACATTCAACTTGACAGAGAACAATACGGACAGCGTCCTCAGGACACCCCCATCTTGTTTATTTGCGAACATTTCAGGACACCGCGAGTGTTCTTAGAACACATTCAACTTGTCAGCCACAACCCCCATTCATATTTGCGAACATTTCAGGACACAGCGAGTGTTCGACAACGTCTTCAGAACACCCCCATTTTGTGTATTTGCGAACAATTCAGGACACCGCAAGTGTTCTTAGAACACATTCAACTTGCCAGCGAACAATACAGACAGCGTCCTCAGGACACCCCCATTTTGTTTATTTGCGAACATTTCAGGACACTTCGAGTGTTCTTAGAACACATTCAACTTGTCAGCGAACAATACGGACTACGCCTTCAGGACACCCCCTATGAACATTCCAGGACACCGGGAGTGTTCTTAGAAACGTCTTCAGAACACCCACATTTTGTTTATTTGCGAACATTTCAGGACACCGCGAGTGTTCTTAGAACACATTCAACTTGACAGAGAACAATACGGACAGCGTCCTCAGGACACCCCCTACGAACATTCCCCGGACACCGCGAGTGTTCTTAGAAGCGTCTTCAGAACACCACCATCTTGTTTATTTGCGAACATTTCAGGACACACCGAGTGTTCTAAGAACACATTCAACTTGACAGAGAACAATACGGACAGCGTCCTCAGGACACCCCCATTTTGTTTATTTGCAAACATTTCAGGACACTGTGAATGTTCTTAGAACAGTTTCAGTTTGCTTGCAAACAAAACGGACACATATTGAGTCCTCAGAACACCCCACATTCAGTTTATTTAGAACATTTCAGAACACCCGTGATGTCCGCAGACAAATCGAACACAAAAAGAACGTCTAATACATAAAAAACACAACTTTCATCCTATCTCATACACTCCATCCTCCCCAAACACTCCTACACACCAACACACTAAATACAAATTTTGAACAAAGTTTCACTGCGCTGTCCGCGGACGACCGCGAATCCAAGATGGCGGGCGCTACCGAAAATCTGACGCGCTTGACGCTTCACGCCGTCCAATCAGTGAACACGTTGCATGTCCGCGAACATCACGCAAGCCGATTGGCCAATCAGGACACTGCCCGCGGAGCGAACAGGGAAGTGTGTCCGCGGACCGAACACAGATACAACTAATTTTTTTTACCTACTTTTTGGTGATTTTAAAAAAAACTACTGGACGGATTTTCACCAAATTTGCAAAAGTACGCTTTCGAGACCAAGCTGCTGTTCCTGGTGCAAATTTGGTAAAAATCCGTCCAGCGGTTTGGGCTGTAGACGCGAGCAAAACATTTTCCCCATTCAGTCTATGGGAAAAAAAAAAGTTTTGGGTCCCCCCTATAACTTTGCCCCCCCTGGACGAATCGTCACCAAACTTTGCAGAGAAATTCAGAGTGACCCAAATACTTGTTTTGCGGAGTTTGGAGAGGATCCGTCCAGGGAGAGCGAAGTTATAAGCCGCCCAAAAAATGCTCTTCCTATGGAAACAGCAACTTAACCATAACTACATGGCCACTAACGTGGCCATGTAATATATATATATATATATATATATATATAATATATATATATATATATATATATATATATGGGCGGTGTAAGGGGTTAATAAGGAAATGGGACCCCCTAAATACAAATAAAAAATAAACTATAAACTTTCGGTAAAAAATGCTTCAGTAAACATTTTTCGGGAAAATCAACTAGAACCGTGATATGATGTTGTTTGATTGATTTTAATTGTAAATCCGAAAAAACAGAATTATAGATTGAGAGAGCAGTGGTCGAAGTGGGTGGGAGCGGTTCGGAGCAGTGCTCCTGAACTTTTTAAAATTAAGTTGCACTCTTCCTATACTTTTAATTTAAAAAGAAAAGGTTCCGGACTGCCTTATTTTTTAAATAAATGGGTAGGAAGAAGTTGAAACTTTTGCTTTAGTGCACTGCACTGAAAATTCCCTTGAACAGCAGGCACGTCTGTTTGTGGTGTTTGGATTGCGTGTCGGGGGGGTGGGGGGGGCGCAGTGATGGGGTTTATGGGGAGTGGGGGCAGACCAGCAGGGAACATAGTTCCACTACTCCTTTTCGTACACGTCGACCACTATGAGAGAGGCAATGTTGGGCATATTGTCAACTGAGAGCTGGTCCCCCCTTCATTGGCCAAAACACATTAAATGCATTCTGTCCTTGTTGGGTCTCTTGGATCTATGGGTGAATCCTACTGCCTGAGACCAACGGGACTCTGGCAGTTGTACAGGCAGCCTATCCAGAAAACGTTGAAGATCTCCAAATAGCTCAAACACAGAAAACTCTTATGGCTCGCACATACTGAGCAAACACGGAGGTTATTGGCTATGAAGAATACATGGACCGCATTTCCCTGCATTAAGCCAGCGCCTTCTACAATAGATTTCGATTAGGCAATTTACCAGTGGCACATTTTACAAACAAATGGGATAGAAATACAAACTGTCATCTGCCCCCATTACAAAATTGTCAAGGAAACTAATCTTCAATTGCTATTAGCGTGCCCACTATATAGAGATATGAAAACTGCTTATTTAAAGCCCCCCTTACGGGAGTCTGGAATTAGAATAATTGCTGAAGCAATGGAATATTCTAGAGAGTCGAATAATGAGAGAACTAAGGCAAATATCACATATAGAGTGCGGCTCCACAAGAAAAAAACATATATAATGCTGAATGCCAATATCCAGCAGATGGGATCTTTGTAACCGGAGTCAACCCTGTTGTTACCTGATTTGCAACTTTGTATCAACTGATACGATTAATCCGATCTCAAACTGTACACTAATATATTGTTTTAGCCGATAATTAATGAATTCTCCACTTCATGGTCTGTATGTGAATACCTTGATTCTTTGATTACACATTTTAATTATTCATTGCAGAAATTTGATCCTGCTAAACCATACATTGATTTATGATTTGGATTATTTAATGTCGAAAATAGGTTTGGTATCTTTAACAGAGACATATGAGGCTAGCGCTGTAAATACAAACTTATCAAATGAAATTAATTTTCTCTGGTTGTTATATTGTCCATGATTGTATGTTTGTTTAATCCATGTGCTTATTTTATTCTCGTACCTCTTTATGTATGTTGTGCTGCTTTTATGGATTTTGTATCTGAATAAAACTAATAAATGAACGTACAAACGAACGAATGAACGAACGCACGAACGAACGAACAAACAAACGGCAAGAAGGTCAGTCAGTAAGGAGATAAGGGAGGGTAGAGGAGACATGGGGGTAATTCATGGAATCAAGTGCAGAAGTGGCGCACGCGGCTGGTGCACAGAGTGTGCTTGCGGCAGCTTGCGCCAGCCGCATGCACGAAAACCCATTTGACGCACAGCGTATTCATGGATACTTACATCCTTAACCAGCCATGGTGCAGAGTGGCGGAACGACCCTGCAGCAGCACCAGTTATGCCCCCAACCCCGCCCCGTGCCCAAAAACATCGCACAAATCCCCTACATGGCGCAAAGGCTAGTGGACCAACATACAGCCCCCCAACCACAAAAATGCGCTAAAAATGTCACACAGCCCTCACGCGCCAGCAAAATCACATGTACAACTCCCCACGCACCCCTGGGATTCCACGCACCCCGCTCACGCCAGCGAAATCGCTTGTAAAACTCCACGCACACCCCTCGGATTATGCGTACCCCGCTCGCGCCAACAAAATCATGTGTAAAACTACACGTGCACCCCTCGGATTACACGTACCCCACTCGCGCCAGCAAAATCCTGTGTAAAACTCCACACGCACCCCTCGGAATGCGTATACCCCTCTTGCATCAGCGAAATCACGTGTAAAACTTCCCACACACCCCAGGAATACACACACCCCGCTCACGCCAGCAAAATCACGTGTAAAACTCCTAGCCCACCCCTGGAATACATGTACCCCGCTCGCGCCAATGAAATTGCATGTAAAACTCCCCGCGCACCCCTGTAATACACGTAGCCCACTCTTGCCAGCGAAATAACGTGCAAAATTCCCTGCCCAACCCTGGAATACATGTAACCCGCTCGCGCCAGCGAAATCGAGTGTACAACTCCCTGCGCACCCATGGAATACACGTACCCTGCTTGTGCCAGCGAAATTGCATGTAAAACTCCCCACACACCCCTGGAATACACGTACCACGCTCGTACGAGGTAAATTGCATGATAAAAGTCCCCCCTGTGGTGTGGGCTGCCTGTGGGGCATGCCCAGGGGTGATGGGCTGCCTGCAGGGCATGGTCTGGGGTGATGGGCTACCTGTGCAGCATGGGGAGGGTGGATGGGCTACCTGTGGGGTATGGGGAGGGTGGATGGGCTGCCTGCGCGGCATGGGGAGGGCAGATGGGCTGCCTGTGGGGCATGGACTTGGGTGATGGGCTGCCTATGGGGCATGGTCTGGGGTGATGGGCTGCCTGTGGGGAATGCCCAGGGGTGATGGGCTGCCTGCTGGGCATGCCCAGGGGTGATGGGCTGCCTGCGGGGCATGCCCAGTGGTGATGGCTGCCTGTGGGGCATGGTCGGGTGATGGGCTGCCTCTGGGGCATGGTCTGGGGTGATGGGCTGCCTGCCGGGCATGCCCAGTGGTGATGGGCTGCCTGCGGGGTATGCTAAGGGGTGATGGGTTGCCTGTGCGGCATGGTCTGGGGTGATGGGCTGCTTGCGTGTATTCTGGGGGGTGCACGGGGAGTTTTACACACAATTTTGCTGGCGCGTGCGGGATACACGTATTCTGAGGGGTGCGCATGGAGTTGTACACGCGATTCCGCTGGCGCGAGCGGGGTACGTGTATTCCAGGGGTGCATGGGGAGTTTTAAATGCGATTTCGCTGGCGCGAGTGGGATACACATATTCCGAGCGGTGCGTGTGGAGTTTCTGAACTGTTCACTGCAGGTCCCATTGTCATTGTTACATCCGTGCCATGGTTGTGAGGCCACCAAAGGTTATGGGGGGCTCAGCTGGGTGTCCTGCCCGTGTTGGGAGTGGTCGGGAAAGTGGCCGGGGTGACTAGGGAGTACGTGGAGTCCAGGTCTAGGATGATACGAGGTGAAAAATAAATAAAAATGAAATAATAGATAAATAAATATAATAAGAAAGATCTGGTCATCAGGCATCCTGAAAAGGCTGGTGCTGGGCAGAAAAATGCGGGGCCTGGCTATTCTCCACCTTCTGCAGTGTCCCACGATCAGTGCTGTGAGAAATGCGAGAAATGGGACATTCATCGTAGCTGTATATACGTGTTGGTTGTTTGTGCGCACTTTTATACTCCGCGGGGATGCTTCCGCCTGCCTTCTTGTGGCGGACGAGTTTCCGCCTGTGCGTGTCTTTGGCATGCATAGGTTTCCCCTATTTGATTCCATGAATACGTGTTGTTCGCTTGCGTGTGGGCGTTCCGTATATTTCCCAGCAGTTTCTCCCCAGTTACGCCCTCATTTTCACAAGTTGTTCCCCATTCTGCGTGTTCCACCACCTTTTTGGTGTGTGTGCTACACGTTGTGCGCATTCGCTTTGCGCGTCACGCACGGCGTTCAGGATGTCCCAGTGACGAGTGCCCCATATGCACCATGCGCGAATTTGGTACACATGCCGGGAAAAACACGCGCAGGGCCTTCCATGAATCGCACATGCTGTTTTTTTCCAGCTTGCGCCACAAATTTCAGCACACATTTATTTCATGAATCGGCCCCATGGTATTTGAAGCCTAGAGAAAGATGACTTCCATTTTTCAGCATGAGACAGCGAAGAGCCATCCATTGATGTATTTCAGTGAGACAATTTTCGAGATGGCTGTGGTGAAGGAGGGAAAGGAAAAAAAAATGATTTGAATGTCGTCAGCAAAGAAGTGATGCTGAGATCCCAAAAACATGATAAACTTTCCTATGGCAGAGGTCCAAGATCTGATCCTCTGGGAATGCCGAAAGCAGTTGACGATTTAAAGCTAAGGGCTATGTGGAAGTGATTGGCAAAGTGCCTTGGGAAGGGCAGAAATGTAGGTGGAGCATATGTTTGGAGGAGTTATTCGTTGTCACAAATGTGACAATGATGAAATCAAGTGGAAATGTTTCCACGTTTTTACAATTGTGTTTTTCTACTACTGTGGTTGGGTATTGAAGGTCATGACTCTAACTGGAAATAGCCTGGTTACCTTACCAGGTCTTGCTGACGAATTGATTTGGCCAGGTTCACTCAATTTGTTCAAGTGTGAAATTCGCTCTCCCCTTTCATCCGCGAATTGCTTCCAAAATCGCATGCGCATCCGCACCCCATCCAAAATCATCTGATCTTCTCTCCCATCCACTCCCATGTCTGCTTCTATCGATGCCCTCCTCATTTAAGCTTCCATTCACTAGACTTTGCATTTTCATATGCCCCGCTCATCCCTCTCACCTTCCATCCACGACTCTCTTCACCATCCAGTCACTCTTTCCTTCCCCTTAAAGAAAACCTTTTTCCACAGCATAAAAAATGAAAAGTATTCACTAACGACACATGAACAAGCGCTTGAGAGGTAAATCCAAGATAATTATGCCTTAAGAATAACAGTTATGGATCTTGTGTTCAACGTATATGCATTAATTGAGCTATTAAAAAAAAACAGTACAAATTCTGAGTAAAATAGATGCCAGAAAAATGGTGTGGAAACAGAATCACTCAGGGGCAACGTATTTGTTTTGGAAGAAAGAAAGCACAAAACAACAAAGGTTCAAATTCCGGTTCCTTGCTTAGAGACTGATCTCCATTATGAAGCATGCTATAAAAAGATGTATGCATTAATTAATGAAAAGATGCCTCATCTCCCCATCAAGAGTTCAGTATTAAGACCCCCACACTATACATACAATAGCTCCCTAATCAGCGTGGTTACTCCCAGCAGGTCATGGAGGAGGGGTTGAAGTCCTAGCATCTTAGTGTGAAAGGCAGGCCCCCCAAAATAATGCAGCATGGAATGGGACATTTTGCTGCTTATAAAATGACATTAAGGCTTAATTACGTTTTTTGTGATATTTTTTCTGCACGTTTATTTTTGAGATGAGGGCATCCGAGATCCGAGAGTGCTATCATTCAGGAGGGAACACCAGGGTGCAACAGCAATTGATAATGTAACTAATACCTTAAGGCCGACAGACTTCTCCTCCCCACCCATCCCTTCTCCTATACCGTCTGTGAACTTGCCATGCCTTGAAGATCGTATATATAAGGCTTATTGTTTGAGAATATTTCAATATTTTAGCCCAGCATATGGACAAGGATGCTCGATAGTCACTAATAATGAATGACTGAGAAAACAAATTAATCATTACAGTAGTGCAATTCCTACAGAACGTGCTGGGACTGGACGATAGACCATTGGTGAATCACAAGGGTTTTTATTTAAGACGGCTATTTGATTTATTGTTATTCCGCAGACCTAATAATAGGAAACTCCTCTTATTCTCTCTCTTCTTTTTTTCTTTCCTCTTTGCTTTCTTTTTTTCCTTGCCATTTCTAATGCTTTCGCTTAAATGAGGAACACTGTAAGACTTATAAATGAAAAGTTTATAATAAACTATACCATTTAATATATATATATATATATATATATCTTGTTGTAACTGACGCGGTAGCGTCCATGTAGTTATGGTTAAGTTGGTGTTTCCATAGGAAGAACATTTTTTGGGTGGCTTATAACTTTGCTCCCTCTGGACGAATCCTCACCAAACTTTGCAAAAAAAGTATAAGGCCCACTCTGAATTTGTCTGCAAAGTTTGGAGAGGTTTGGTCCGGGGGGGCAAAGTTATAGGGGTGGTCCCAAAAGTTTTGTTTTTTCCCATAGACATAATGGGAAAAAACTTTGCGCACGCCTACAGCCCAAACCGCTGGACGGATTTACACCAAATTTGCTGCAGGAGCGGGGGCTTGGTCCCGAAAGTGTGCTTTTGCAAATTTGGTGTAAATCCGTCTGGTAGTTTTTTTTAAAAAGACCAAAATGTAAGGCAAAAAAATTAGTGAAATCTCCGTTTGCTCCGCGGACGGACTTCCCGGTTCGCTCCGCAGACAGTGCCCTGATTGGCCGAGCGGCTTGCGTGATGTCTGCGGACATGCAATGTGTTCGCTGATTGGACGGCGTGAAGGGTGTCAGATTTTCTGTGGCGCCTGCCATCTTCTTGCATTCGCGGACGACCGCAGACAGCGCGGTGAAACTTGGATTAAAAATTGTATTTAGTGGATTGTGTTGGTGTGTAAGAGTGTTTGGGGATGGTGGGGAGTATGAGATAGGTTCAATGTTCTGTTTTTTGTATGTGCTAGACACTTTTGTTGTGTTCGATTTGTCTGCGGACAACACGGCTGTTCTGAAATTTTCTATATAAACTATAACTATAAGCATTAGGGAGAAAGTGTGCTTGCTAATAGTATGAAATACATTATTCAGTGTTTGCTGAGAGCTATATCTCAGACACTGGGAGAAATCATGTCAGGTTGATAGAAAGAATACACAACTTAGTAAGAGAGCGATGACTCAGACAATGGAAGGGGCCAGGTTGCTAAGAAAGAGATGGCTTCCACAACCCAAAGACAGTGAGTTAAGCAAACAAGTGGCTGGGTGCTATGAAAATGTATTGCACCTTAGAAATTCTGGGGGACACTTTACCTGTATGCAGCCCTGCTTCAAAATAGCATAATTGTGTACCCCAGCAGTCTGGTGGCATTTGATAAAACTAAATAAAACATGTCCAGTTTTGAAATTGGTGGCTACCTATATCACAAAATTATACAGCCACAAGCATTTGCTGTAATTTGTTTTCTCATGTCGGTGAACAGTGACTCATTCTTGACAAAGCCTGGCATGCATGCCCAGCTATAGAGCTTTAGCTCTGAAATTGAAATTACATATCCCATAGCCTCTTGAACATTTTTCAGTAACTTCTCCTTTGTTTGTAGATCCATATAAAACTATTAAGGGTGCCATTATTTCTTTACACTGGTTATTTGAAATAAAACCTGAAAATGCAGACATATTTGGGTATCACCACCATCTTAATTCAATTAACTTTCCAGATCAAATAAATTGTGATATGTTTCCATCTCTGTTGACAACAAATGTCCTTTGTATTCCGAATATTAATATCAGATCAACGCTTTAATGTGACTTGGTCATACTCCACTCCTAAATAGATGAATGGTCTCAGCCCTTAGTGAAAACTCCACTAAGTTCCACTTGACCCATTGGATTCTCATGACATTCATCCCAAACAATCCTTCTACTCCTAAAATTACCAGCGTAGCATTTCTGGGATTTTGGGTTAACATCTTCATAAAAAGTGAACCTACTCTTCATTTTTAACACAGGGTTTAATGGAATAGTATTCCTATTATTCTTAATGCTAATAGTGTAATATTGTAGACATAGTGAACTAGGGAAGAGAGGAAGCACAACTGGCTTATCGCTCTCCTTACATGAAATTCCTGTGATAGCATTTCACCTACCCAAACCCTGGCCTTGGTATGATTGTGCAAGGCATCAAATGTGTTAGTGAAGACTCATTTTGCGTAGCATGGTATTAAAGAATCCCCAGCTGAGCAATGACAAATGCCTTTTAAGCATCAAGAAAGATCTGGTAAGCTGTGACTTGTCGCCCAGCAAAGTTAAAATGTTTGTAGACTCCACTGTGTTCATACCCAGAATGAAAACATGTTATTCCTAAACTGCTAGATCACTAAACATAGATGCTAATGAAATCACTGTGGTTTTGCTAAGGTTTTTCTGTGTTTATTAAGCAAACTAATATGTCTGTAGAATTCATGCACAGTAGGATCGTTTTCTAGTTTTTACAAAAATAAGATTCTAGATAGTTGCCAGGAGTTTACTGAAGCGACTGGGCTTATTGATAATGTATTTAACATGCCAAATCACACATAACAAGGCACCACCCACACCTCTGGTTCAGAGCCGCGTGAGTAAAGCACTGCATGTAGCAAATTAGCCCAAATGAAGGTATTTAGCTCCAGAAAATTGTCCTTGTCTTACTGGGCAGTGATATTTTATACATAGATTTGGATCATTGCACCCTGTCAGGTGGAAGCTGCTCTCATATTGCTGCAATGGCCAGAACTAAGCAGGCAGCCATCAAGTCCACGGGAGAGAAAATGTCACTCGAGCAGCCAGCCACCATGGCTGCCCACAAGAGTGCCCCTAACGTGGGAGGCATCAAGAAAACTCACTACTACTGTCCTACCACTGTAGCGCTCAGGGAGATCCCCTGCTGTCTTGTAGTTTATCCGCAATAGTACTGCTTCTGACTCTCAAGCCATCTAGCCCCAGATGTGACAAGCCAGGTGGATCTCACTGGGCACGATGGTTACCCTCTTAGCATGGCTGGAGCTTTGCTGACCCCCTGCAGGGCCATGACTGTTGAACTATTGAAGTCCTTGCTAATCTCCAAGACCAGGCCCCGGAATAGCAGATTTTTGCATGAGCAGCTAGTGGATTTCTGGAAGCAGTGGATTCAGTGATTTACCCAATGTCATTGTTCAGTCAATGGGTTTCTCCTGAGTAAATGCTCTGAGCATACAATCTGAGTGTGCTGCAAACCTAATTTCAAATCACCACGTAGTTGGCATCCCCCTAGTTGATATCGGTAAAACCTTTTAAGACTGTAGTGAAATGTTTCAAATAAGTTCTCATTATGTAGTGTCCAGTGCCTCTGATCCCAGATCCCTTGATGACGATTAGCAAGAAAAGTGATTTGATGCCAGTAGCCCTTCATTGAGACACCAGCCAAACATCAATTCTGGAGTAATGATTGGAAGAATGTGAAACGAGAGCAAACTCTTTAATACCAGGATTCTGAGCCGCCTAATCCTCCACCAGGCCATGATCAGTAATTAAATACAGGTAGTCTTGTCTCGTTATAGGTTTGCAACATTGTGTCTGGCTCAAGGTCCTCCCGCTAAACGTCTCATATGCAAGGCTGAAGCCCTCACATAGTTATAACAATAATATTATCATGTTATATTACTTGATATAAGATTCCTCCTGCTAGAAAGAGGTATTGAAATATCAGTCATCACCATCCAACTTAATGAGACTGAATTTATGGACCACAGAAAGTTAAACGACTCAGTTAAAGTCAGTGCTAAAGAAGTGCAGACTTTACTAAGACATACATACACACATCTTTATTACAGAGTGTGCAACACACCATATAAGTTCAATCAATAAATTCGAGTCCAATACAGTCATAAAAGTAAGACTAACATTCTAGATTCAGAATTAAAACCTTCCCCTTATTTTTGCAGCACTGCATACATGCAGGCCCAGTGCACAACAAGTACCTGGATTTTTGCACATCATTAAAATGGAAAGAGCTGATGGGCCATAAGATGTATTCCTCTTAGAATTGGGAGGATGGTTCTCTGCCCTATGACCTTGTACAGTGGCAAAACAACTTAAAATGAACCACATCTTCTACTACCCTTGGATCACACTTGGACCCACATAGCTCTATAGCTTTGCTCCAATTACTGGTTTTGCTCTTTATTGGTAAAGTATTTAATCTGAATATCACTATCAGATCGCAAACATACCTGGACAGATAGAGCTCACAAGTCCCAGTCCACTTCAGAGAAGCATAGATTCTCACCCTTGGCTGCACCAGCTAAAATAATTCTCTTTTTCCATCACAGTTGTCGGAAATAAGAGCACTTACGTCTATGTTTTGAGCTAGTATCCATTCGACATGGGTTTTCATACTATTCGACTAATCCCAAACATGTTAACTGTTTTTTCACGCAAGCAAGCCATTGGGTCCTGTTCTCTTTCACCTAGATCATCAGAAATGTTTTGTATTAGGACATCATTGGGGTTTGTCCCGAGTGAAAACCATAGCAGAAGTGTCAGATAATCCACTACATGCAGGGCTACCAACTCTGAGTGAATCAACAATGTGGTGGCCTAATAGCTTCCGAAAGAGTTCATTTTCACAACGTTCCGACAGTATGCCATGGTTTCCACCGTATTGGTTGTATATATCTGGGCCACGTGATGCATGGAAATATTCCCAATGCTTTTTGCAAAACAGAAAATAGAAGCATTTGCTAGCTTCATATGAATTAGCACCTTTTAGTTATGGTTCATCCATGACAGAGATGCTGAGAACATGATGCCCAAATAACCGTATTTAGGTACCACTCCATCTTTTGACCATATAGCACTAGCTAATGGTTTTCTTTTACCCACCATCATCACTTTAGATATTGTGCTATTTATTGATAAGTGTCTCCTCTTCATAAATAAAGTACATTCATTAGCAAGAGTCTGAAGGGCCTTCAGGTTATGTGGTAGTAAGAGTGCAGTATCCATAGAGAGTAGTAGTAGTGGGTACAGACGACCCACTACCTTTGGGATGTCATTAATTCCAGAGAGTTCTGCTTTCAGATCATTGATTTAAAGGTTGAAGATGAGTTGGGCCAACACACAGCCCTGCCATACCTCTCCCCAAGGGAAAGCTCCCCATTTGGCACACATCCTGCCTTCATTGTGAGATCTGAGTACTAGCTTTTCAGCATTTTTAATAGTGTAGTGGGAATCCCTTTATTCATCAATCCTGAACACAATTGCACCCTAGACACTATAGACACAGCCGAACACTGATGATAGTTCATGAATGCTAAGTACATTGGCAATCCTTGTCCCGCTGATATCTTAATAGTTAACAAAAGCAGATTCTAAGATTGATCACTTTTAGTGATCCACTCCAAAACCATATTGGATTTCAGCTAAATGGTAGAATTTCCGTGCCCAGTCCACTACTGAAGTGTAGATCAACCTTCCAAATAATTTGGCTGATGTGTCTGGCTGAAAGATGGGATGATAGCATGATGGATCCCCACTATTGTCCTTCTTGAAAATGGGGATCAGTATTGCCAGTTTCCAAGAAATAACAACAACACTGGACTTTCTAACAGCATTAAACACAGCTGGTATAATTGGCACTCAATACCCAGGGTCCAGTTTGAAAACATCAGCTGGACAGAATTCAGGTCCTATACTCTGATGATTTGTTACTTTTAAGAACACTGCCTTAACGTCCTCATGGACAAAAGTAATAGATTCTTCACTACAAGCAGCCAGGTTAGATGTAAAATTGTTTGAGCTTGTGATTTTTATTTTACAGACCCATGCCACAAAATGTTTTATACAAGCAACCTCAATTGTATTGCTCTCAAGCCATGTCGTTTCAGGTGCACTTCTGGTTGCTTCTGCTTTTATCACCCAATACCTGTGATCATTGCCTTCTTGGACCTCGTTCTGTTGGTTCTTTGATTGTGGTGTGGTATAAATTATCGACCCTGTCCCCATATTGCCTGTATATGGCAGTCATCCTGTGCTTTGGAGGGTTATGTTCTCCTGTTTGTATTTGTGCATCTATCATAGTTGCTACCGTTGTCGGTCGGCCCATTGTTACCATCATCATAGTCGAGGTAGGCATACTTTTTTGCACAACAGCGTAGTCCCAGTTGGCACACACAGAAGAATAGTAACACAAAGACGATGATGGGGACTAGTATTTTCATCATCACATTTACCCATGATGGTATCCAGCTGAACAAGTTGTCAAATCATGTACTTTCTTCCGCTCCGCCCTCTGTTCTTATCTTTTCTCCTAGGTTGTGGACTGCCGTTATCACATGTGTGAGTGTCCCGTTTTCAGCATCTTCGGATGGCATGAATGTGCAACAGGCCCCCCCAATTCTTCGGCAAACACCACCGTCCATCGCTGTGAGGAGTTCTAGAACATATCTGTTTTGCAATGTCATTAGGCGTAGGGCGCAGAGCTCTATTTTTATAATGTTGAATCCTTCTTCAGTGTCGTTGGCCAGTTGGATGAGCTCCCAGTGTATTCTTTGCAACCATTTGACGTTTGCTCATGCCTGGAACCCTGGTGCTAGGAGTGATGCAAAAAATGTCTCTGCAGATGAGAACAGCTTGTATTTTTGTGGGATCTCAGCGAGGAGTTTTGATGATTTGGACGAAATGTAGTTGGATGATCTTTTGCTTTGTGACAACTTTGTTTTCAACTCGTATTCTGACAATAGTTTGTAAGCTGGAAGTTCTGTGTTTTCTTGTTGGGGCGTTGCCGATGGATCAGCCGATTGTCCTGCTGCCAAATTGCCAGCCGAATTCCCTGCTGCCGAATTGCCAGCCAAATTCCCTGCTGCTCCTTGGATATGGCTTTCTTGTATTACCATCAGTGCTGTATGGAGAGTGGCTAAGGTGTAAGTGCCCTTCCAGGATGCGGGAAGGTGCAGGTATGCTTGCTTGCCGCAAATCCAGTACATGTCCATGAGAGCTGCAGTGCCTTTTTTCATGTCTGGAATTATTACTGTCTTGTTGCATTTTCTTGCTTCCCCCATGTTCACTTTTCCTTCTCCACGGAAGCATAGTTTGTGCGGTATTTCTTTTTGCGTTTTTAAGGTCTTTACCAGCGCTGTAACCCATGTTAGCTTAGCAACATGCTGTGACCAGATAGGCGTGCACACTCCTTTTATCCATTGGAACGTGCCTTCAGCCAGCCCCCGGAGTGCTTCTGCTCTGCACTCAATAATTTCATCATGCCATTTGTTCTCTGCATACCTCGTCCACTTTATGACAAGAAATGGCTCTCTGAGGCAAATCACTCCTTGACGCCGGCTTGTGCATGTTTTCTCAGTCTCCATTCTTTCTAGGCTGACGTTGTGCGGGGCACTTCTTGGGGTATCAAAATTTTTGGTGTCCCTGATGCATGAGGAATGAGTGAGCAGACATAGTAGCTCTCATTTGTTGCTTGCTTTGCTGTAGCACTCATGTCTGAGTACCATTTGTTAGATTGATCAGGGTGGCGGGGGTCTTCTATTTCGTCTAACCCTAGGTCATGATAAATGTTGTATCTTTTCCCTCCTGCCCCCCTTTTCCTTCTCCTTCCCCCTCCCTCCTTGTTGCTTCTCACCTTTTGGTAGTGTATTGGGAACATTCCAGCCCAGGCAGTGTCATTAATGTTGAATATGACATGTGTACACTCATTGCTAGCAGCATATTATGAGGTAGGTTCTATGGCTATCTGTGCATGCACACTTGTATTTGCTTTGTTGCTCGGCCAATAAGAGTCACCATCATATTCATTCAATTCAATTCATAGTCATTACTCATATTTATGCCAGGATGTGACAAAGAGACAATTGTTGAGCCTGCAGCCGCTTGTTCCGCATTTTGAGTTACATTTGTACTGTTTATACCAATGTTATAAGTTTCTCCCCACATTGTCTTTACTCCAGTTCATATTAAGTTGGAACCTTCTCGTATCATATTAGCCCCGCTCCCCCCTTTGTGCAAATCATTAACCAGAGATAAGAGAGTATAGTACCAGGCCATGAAAAACAGCATCACTGAAAACAAAATTGCAGCACATTTCAAAACACATTCAATATTGCTAAACCTTTTTGCCCTAATGGCATCCTTATCACTATCTGACATAATTGCATTTGCCGCAATTGTAGTTCGTTCGGCCTTTTGTCACCTGGAGGGGTGATACAAAGTTGTTAAGTCACCAGAATATGTACATTTATTTATATATGTACATGTCATATTCACTCATTACTTCCATTTTACTATTTCTTTTTTATATATATTTTCAGCCCTTTGTTTCAATTAGGTCCTCTGTTTTATGCACTTCTATATATATAGAGAGAGAGCAGATAGTGATAGTGATGAAAGGAGAGTAAAAGGAAAAGGGATACAAACATATGGCAGAGAAACCCAGAGGGCATACCATCCTTTCATGTTCCTTCTTCATTAAATCCCATTGTCATTGTTTCTCAACATCGTTTGTAGTACCAGTTGCACATTCCTGTTCGATCTGAGGGAGTGTACTATCGCGTGCCCTCCTCACATCTGAGAGGTGCACCCAATATTTCAGTCCCTTAATTTTGACTGCAGTGGGTGTACTATATAGTACTATATATGACCTCGTAGGGGCCATGAAACCTAGGTGAATTCCATCTTCTCACAAAGCTTCGAACATACACATCTGACCCTGGTATCAGCCGCCCACTGGGGCTGTCTGCAGCTGGGGTGGTAGTATCAGTTGCCACATTCTCAGTGAATGGTGGTGCTATTTGGCATGCTATGCTGCAAACCATGCATGACAGCTGAGTTAAATATTCCTTAAATTCTTCCCCCAGCACTGTGGCAGCCCTGTGTGCATCTGATGCTCTCTTAATTGGGGAGAGTGGTGTGTGTATTCGCCGCCCAGTCACATTTTCATGGGGGCTCAGATGGTGGTCCTTGAATGGTTGTGTTCTGAGTTGGAACAGTGCTAGGGCAGGCAATATACCCAGTTCTTTTTGAGTGTGTTGCACAACATTGATAATTTACTCTTGAGCAGGCCAATGATCTTCTCTACCACTTCATTGGCCATTGGATGATAAATGGAACACAGTTTGTGCTTTACCCCCAGGAGTGTCGTCACTTCCTTGAAATGGTCATTCACAAAGTGTGTGCCCTTGTCTGACCGTATCACATCACATATTCCCCACTGGGAAAACACTTCTCGTATTAGAAATTTCACCACACACTATCTTTCCTGTTGTCTCCTGTCTCCCAATGAGGTCTGTGGCTGACTGTTTACACCCTTGCTTGCCCCACAACTCTTGCTCTTCTGGTGGTACTCTCCTCTGTAGCTCTATTAGCTGTGCTATGGGTGTGTTCCTATACGCTTCTTCTAGTGGCTCTACAGTGGCTGCTTTTACAATGCATTCCGTTACTGGTGTTGTATTTAAATACAAGTCTTCCTTCACCGCTGCATCGGCTGCTATGTTTCCCAATGAGATCGCATCTGTATTGTTGGTATGGGCTTGGCATTTCACCACCGCCACTATCGATGTTTCCGCTAAGGCATCTATCAATTCATTCAGCAGTGCGGCATGCTGTACTGGTGAGCCATCTGCTCTCCTAAAGCCCCTCCTGTCCCAGCGAGACAGTCCTGAATGTACTGTGGTAGTTGCATATGCTGAATCTGAATATATGGTCACTGTGCATCCTTTGGCTGTTGGCAATGCTTCAATTAATGCAGTTAGTTCCGCCGCTTGTGCGGAGTAATGGAACGGGAGGCGCTTTTGAACGATTGTTTCATAGCTATCCTCTTCCATTCGTACTACTGCCATCCCTACATGTTTTTCCCCTGTTTCCGGATTTATTGATGCTGACCCATCGATGAAGTATATTTCTCCTTCCTTCAGGGCGTTTTCACTTGCTTTGGGAATATCATCACCCTCCCACTCATACGTTGGACAGTCATGTTCCTGCATGTCCTCCATTGTGCATGGCTCTGTTATGAACGTTGTTGGGTTTACCGTTTTACACCTAACTACATATACATTGGGGCTTCAAATTATTATTTCATATGCTATTGCTCTTTGTGTTGTCAGTGTCGATTTTGACCGCTCGAGAATTGCAAATAATGAATGCTCGGCATATAGTGTTACTGAACATCCCATCATAACCGTGGCACTCTTTTCAATGGCGAAGGCAACAGCTGCAAGGGCCTGTTCGCATGCGACGTGACCTTGCATCACCGCGTCTAGTGTTCCACTGTAATAGGCCAATGGTTTGTGGCCTAATGATGTTTTTGTGTCAGCACTGCTGTCATTAGTATTCCATTGCAGTGGGAGAACAGGAAAAATTCCCTCTCATAATCTGGCTTTGCGAGCACTGGGGCATCTGCAATAAGGTCTTTTAGTCAGAAGTACGGAGCCATCATGTTGTGTGTCTATTTTATTTGGGCTCTATTCTTCTGCGCTTCTTTTAATGCTTGCAGTAAGTAGGCTGCGTAATCAAGGATCCATGCTCGGCAATAGTTACATATGACAAGAAATTTCTGCATTTCCTTCACTGGTTTTGGGATGATTAGTTATGTTTAGCAGCTGCCCTGTCTGGGAGTATTTGCTTTCCATCTTTTGATATTAGCTGTCCGAGTTATACAATTTCGGCAAGGCAGTATTGTAATTTCACTTTATACACCTTGTACCCCTTTCTAGCTAACACATTTAGTAGTGTTATAGAGTCTTTCCTGCACGTTTCCTCTGTTTTGCTGCAGACGAGTAGATTGTCTACGTATTGTATAATGGTGCTCTCTACATCTATATTTCCAATGTCTTCACATAGTATTCTGTTAAAAATGCTGGTGCTTTCGCAATACCCCTGTGGGAGTCTGCGCTGCTCGTATCTGTAGTTTCCCAGTGTGAATGCTGTGAGGTACTGTGGTCATGGATCAAGTGGTATAGAGAAGGAAGCATTTTTCAAGTCAACCACAGTAAAACATGTAGATTATTTGGGTATACTGCACAGTTTGATGCCGGGTTAGGCACTAACAGGAATTCCTTTTGAATGACATCATTGAGTGGGCGGAGATCTTGGATCATCCTCCACGCCCCTCCTTTTGCTTTTTTAATCAGAAAGATGGCTGTGTTACACGGGGAGTTTGATGGCACTATTATACCTTTTTTCAGAAGTGCATTTATTGTCTCCCTAATCCCTTCCTCTGCTTCTCTGGATATTGGGTATTGTTTCACTCTTGGCGGTATGGCACCTGGTTTGAGTTTTATCTTTATTGGTGTCACTTCATGCAGTAACCCTACATTATGGGGGCATCTAGTCCAAATTTCTGGTGCCACCTTTGCCATATCTTTCTCAAATATTGTTGGCGGGCAACTAACACTAGCCATAAGTGGGTTGTATACCTCGCTGTACTGAATCATGATGTTGCACGGTATGCTTATTTCCATTATTATCTCTCCATCGTCTTTGTTATCAGTGAATAGTTCTTCATCAGTTATGTCTCTTAGCATTATGTTTGGATCTATGCATAACACAGTTCTCTACTCGCACCATGCGTGTCCAAGCCTATGACCACAATACGTTTACTCGATACCTGACTGCCTCGATGTCTATGGACATTATCTTGCCTGGCACGACATCTACACTTGTGATTGGGCGAAATATAAAGTCTGATGGTGTTCTCCACTCTTTTCTTGTTATTTCAGGCACTACTCGGGCTAACACCTTGATGACATAGATGAACATGTCTATGTCAATAGGTATCCCTCACACTACAACTTAATTCATCATTGTACTGATCAGCAACATCGCTAATACTGGGTATACCCCTGGGTTGCAACACACGATCCCCCGCTTTGTAAATGAAATGGTCATGTTCAGTTTACTTAGCAAATCTCTTTCCAGCAAGTTGATTGGCGCGTCTTTGTGGTACAGTAAGGGTGCATGCACTGTTTTTCTCTCCACCGTTATATCGAGATCTTTCGTGTAAGGAACTTTTAAAATATTCCCAAGGACCCCCTGCGTTTCCAAATTCCTGCCTGAAAGAGGAAACCGCCCTTCCATAAAACATGATTTTTCCGCTCCTGAGTCTACCGTAAAGATAAACTGCTTATTTCCTATCTCTGCCCCCACTAGTGGTTCCTCTTCTGCACGTAGGGTGGTGGATAGGACTGGACACGCAAGTGCTCTCTGTGGACTGGACTAATCTGCATACCTCTCCTGTCCTGGTACTGAAAAGACGTTATCTCCAACTACCGTTACGCCACGGAATGGTGCAGGTGCACCATTGACAGCTGTTGTGAAACTGTTATTGCTGGCGTTCCCTACAGTGTTTTGTCTTGCCATGGGCTGTGGTGCACTGTGATGTGGTTGTGGGGGTGGCTGTCTTTGTTGTATTTGGAGTTCGTTATAACACTGGTCCTGTGGTCTCCCACTCCACATTGGTAATCCATAAGGGCTACCAGGGTGTGAAAGTACCCTGAAGGCCGCATTCTGAAGTCTCTTGAATAGTGTCCACATCTTCCACAATTCCAACATGGCCCTTGCTGTCTTCCTCTCATCCCTTGTCCACCAAAACCTCTGTTTCCCATACCTCCGAACCCCCCCTCTCTGGCTACGGTACCCACCTCTTCCTGTGGCTGGTCTTTTTTGCCACTGCAGTCCTCTCTGTGATTCCTCTCCGTTCCACGGTCCTTGTTCTCCTGCGGCCCACAGCGCTGCTATTCCAACTGGTCTATTTCCCACACTTTCGTCCCCCTCGTTCTCTCTATCAGCCGTTACGCTGGTGTTTATGGCGGCGACATTCACCAATTTGTTCTGCACTAGTTTTGCTTTGTCTGCCAACCTTTTTTGTGCTATCTCCTTTTCTCTCTCCTTGATCCTCCTACAGTAGTGCACAATTATGCTCTGAATTTCAGGCCAACCCTTGGCTTCTATCCCAGCTATTTTATCCAAGACCTTCTGTATCTCCTTCGGGAGCCCTTTTTTGATAATGAAGTAGAACAGGGCAGTGGATTGATTCCACGCCGTGCCAGTGTTGCTTCTCCACAATTCTTGCACTCGCAGTATGAATTGCGTAGGATCCTCGTTCTCCTCCATTGTACATTGCATCATTAAATGTAAATCTGGAATATCTGGCTGGAAATGTGCACCGCAGTGCGTCCCATACTTGTGCTTGAACATTATTGAACATTATTGAAGGGCGATCCATCGTGGCGGTCACAACTCATTGTCACTCCCGGGAACCCTGCTTTTTCCCACACAGCGTCTGCTTGATCATCGATGGCGGACACTAGCAAACTCTTTACATCACCTATTGCTAATGGTAATCCTGCCGTGTTTTTCTCGAACGCATTTATCCATTTCCCTGCCCCTCACGCAAGTATGTGGAGGAGCTTTAACAAGTTGTTCTTGTCCATTTGGGCCCACGGACTATAATGTGGCCTACCTGCTTCTTTATGTATCAACGGCATCTGCAACTTGTGTTTATTTCCTATCTTACTTACCGTCCCTTTCTTTACCTTGCTTACTAACATGTTTCCTACCCGCTGCCTTAATCTCCCCTGCCATTTTGGGGGTGATCCTGGATCCATGTCATCGAAATGATGTGGCAGTGAGGATCCTACAGCTGCCACTCCTTCCTCGTATTCGTCTAGATCGCTCCACACTTCCTATACTTCCTCTTCTTGCTCACCATCCTCCTCTTGTCCTTCTCTGCGCTAGCTTTCTGGGGTGGCTGGGCATATCATTCTCACTGGTTTATCATTCAGTTGGAACAGGAACTCTCCTGATCGCCATTCTTTTTCTCGCCCTTGTGATGTGGGTATTCCCTGAGACAATACCGACTGCGCTGCCTCTGGTGTAGTTGTGGCTAACTCCCCTGTTGCATTTAGCGGGGGTGTGAGATCTGCCATAGTCAAGGGTGGTATTTCCCCTCCTCCCGGTAGCATTTGGCCCCTGTCACACAGTGCTCGTAATCGTGTTATTTCTATCTGCGCATGCGCTAATTGTCAGTCTAACTCTCCCGTTAGCCGCGCCAAATGCACGGGGGGTGCACTCGTTGGGCCATAAAGGCCTCCTTTATCGTATGGTGGTGGCGCCGTGGCTACTGCTCCGTTTGAGGGGGTGGGGGTGGTGCATGTTGGTATGTACAGAGGCTCGCTGTATCCTACTGCTGGTCTTGTCATTAAGGGGTATATCTTGGTTGTGACTTTCACAGCTGTGGTCGTTGTGCACTCAACGTTCGGTGTTCCGCTTACCTCTTCCTGCATCTTCTCTTTTTCGATTGCTTTTCCTGTACTTACCTCTGCTGTGGGGGCAATTTCCTCAAACATTCGCCACAGGTCCAATACTTCCCTCCTGTTCTGCTACTGTTTCTCTTTATATCTCACTAATAAGTGCGGGGACACTAAATCTAAAACCCGTTTGTCCAACGACCCTCCCTCTGGCCAAATTGATGTCACGATGTCCCCTTTTATCTCTGTCACCCACTGATCGTGGTATTTTTGTATTCTATTACTATATAGTGGGAGGTGCTGACAAATATGAGCTAGTGGTGTTATCCCCCAAATAACAATGTTTCTCCCTTCACTTGTGCGTGTGCTTGCACCTGAGACCCCCTCCAACCACCTGTCCCCTTATGCAGATCAGATATATGTCAAGCATTTCTCAGTTATTGGCAATTATTGTGTGTAAATATTCAATGTTACTTTGGTACCTATTGCATTTCTAACTTCAACAGTTCACTTTTAGCATGTATGACGCCCTTCCAACAAATCACTTGCAATATTTAGAGATATGCGACACAAAATGGACAAAAGCAAAAACATATGACACATAACATGCACATGCACTACCTGCGCGCTTTTATTGCTCCTTTGTTCCCTTTACTGAACACCTTTCCCTTTCCCTGTTTTACCTACTCTTGTCATTCACTCCCCAACTCTCACACCCTCTTACTTGTTCCCAGAGAATTCTTGCTTACACAGAAAAAGAATATTCTAAATAACTACTCCGAGTCTACTCAATATACGAGACCCTTACTTTTTTTCGCTTATCTTCACTTATTTATCTGCACTGGACGAGACAATGCTACGCAGTGCCGCCTTCTACCCCGTTCAGGCTAGGATACCTCTTCTCTTCTTCTTCTCACTTTTTCACAAAACCTAATGGCCATATAAAGGACAGATCAGAAAAGCCTCAGGATCACACACATAGTTCCTACTCTCAGCTTTAACCCACTTTCACCTGTTCCCTTGTTCCCTCACTTTCCCCCTTACCTTTCCTTGGAAACCTTTGCAACTGGCACTCACGTGTTCGGTCAGGTAATCCGAGGGTCACCATTCTCGGTCTGACCCCAGTCAGGTCCGCACCCCAACCAAGCAGTGGCCCGCCGCGGCGAGCAGCTTTTCAGTCGAGTGTTCATCAACCGGGAACCATTGACCCTTTCTTGTAGTGCGCACAGGCTGGTAAGCCGCGGAGGCGATGGTTTTGCTGGGGGGCGTCCTGGATCTTGCCACACGGTGTGGGCCTCGAGGCACCTCTCCAAATCACGTCACAGGGGGTCACCAGATGTTTGTGCCCACCCCGGCTTACACATGCCGAAGAATAAAACAGACACACCCCAGACAGGGAATAAGGCACAGAGTGCAGGCTGCGAAAGTTCAAGGCAAGGTTTATCTAATGAATGGCATTCAAAAGATCTCTGAGAGTGCTCTGTACAAGTTATCATTACATTCCATTTTATAAGGTAAAGGACGCAACTAACATAGGTTACTACGTTGGTCCCAGATTGGTCAGTCCACTCGATGTCTCAGGTGGGGTGGCATCTCTTCATCCTGGTTGGTTGCTTGGTTGGCAGGAGGATTGACGTCAGTCATCTGTGCTCCGCATGGTGAAGGTCAGGTTGCTGGGAGGCAAGGGTGGTCACAATCTAAACTAACATAATATATTCTCAAAAAATGCATGCACTAAATGACAATTGTTCAAAGTCCTTCAATAGTTTATCATGTCTCTATAAAAGTCACACATATATCTATACTATCAATAACATTGGATTGTACAAGTCTTAGGTTAAGGGTCTTGACTGCTATAATACACTGGTTGAAGTTAAGGTCTGTACTCAGAAGAATCTCTGTTATGTGGCATTTGTTAGTGCTAGGCAACGATATACTGCAGCAGGGGTCTAATGTTAGTTGGGGATCTGCTGGGTGGGCATCATGGTGTGGTCAGTGGTCTGGCACCTGAAAGGAATATCTTTCAGGGACACAGGGTCATGCTAGCAGTAAGTTTCCACTGGCGAGGGTGTGGGGGCAAAGACACGTTTGTGGAGATGGACGGGCTATGTGCTTAGCTCATGCTGATTCACCTGCAGGACAGTGATCTCAGAAGAAGAGTGATGTGTTACATTTATTATGTGTTGCAAGCACCTCCGGCTTCAGTGTGAGAATGGAATCGCAGAGTTTTCCAGCCAGAGTGAGAACGAGGGTGGGGGCACTGTGCCCTGCGCGCCTGGCCGTGCTGCTGCGAGAAAAAGGGAAGAGAAGCATTTTTGTACTATCGCAGTGAGGCCTAGTCACCAAGATGGAGTCGAAAGGGGGTACAAAAATGGATGCCCCGTGTCCTGCTCAGGAGTCCCATCTACGTGAAAGTCAACCAAGGTTAATATCGCATAAGGGCGCAGGGGCGAACCCACTACTGGAGGCACTTGGTCCGAGTTTGTACCGAGAAGTAGAGGACGCGAGGGGCCTGATGGCCCCTCTCTCCCACACAATAACAATAAGGTCTGAGCTTTTGTACACATTAGGCTCTTAAACAAAGACCATTTAGGATGGAAACAGATATCGGACAATTGTACTGCTCGCCTGTTCTTCACTATTAGTCTTGAGATGTAAGATGTTTTCTCCAGGGTGTGTTTCGGGTTTGAAACTTTTCCAAGGTCAGACAGTGAAACCAAAGGATTATGATCGATTTCAGGCCATTCTACCACCCTCACATCTTTAACCTAATACCAATTCTCTAATCATGACTTGAAGTAGTCTATAATGCTGCTTTTCCACGTGCCAGCCTTGTATGTTAGCCTCCCAGGGGTATCATCTTATTTAGTGTTCTTAGCTCCGTCTCAAGTAAATAGACCAAGAAATTCCTACCCTGACCAAATCCTCCTGGGTTCAGACATCAAAGTGTGTGCTATATTTAAGGTGGCATCCTCTTCCTCATCAAAGGGCTCCTGGTCACTACGAGAACCTATCTTCAGGTTAACCCCCCTAATCAGTATTCTTTATCCTCCCCATTCTCTAGGAGGTTATTGATCGACAGCCTAAAATTATCAAGTGATTTACCATCATTTGGACCCCTCATTGTATTAAAAACATCCACTAAAATAAGGGCACAACAGTACTGAAATGTCATTTTTACTGTTACAATTTCCAGTTTCATCAAGATCTAAATTATAAGGCCTCATACCCCTTATTTCATCATCTTGTGGATCTTTTTTAACTTGAAAGTACACACATAAAGCCGTCTGACCGTGGTGCAGTTTCAACCCACTTTTCTTATAGGAAGACAAGAGCCAAAGTTCTTACAAATATTAGGAAGTCTTCATTCACCATTTTTGAAAAAGGCCTGCTATTTTCCAGTTATGTACTTAACTTGTCAGCTATCCACTTTGCAGTTGTGATAGTCCTCCAGTCCAAGTGACTATTTGAAAAGAATACCATATCATGACTTGAGTTCATCAACATTAGCGAATTGCATATTACCTGGACCACAGGCAAGGCATTTTCTGTCCCAGCAGCCCCTTTAATTACATTTTTCATATAGGAAATGGACCTCAGGTTTAAAAATGTATTTCAACCACCCACGTCTATACTTTTACACTCCCTAACCCCCATCTTTCCTAATTCTCTGACCTGACTCTATCCCTCTTTCCTCAGAACCTCAAAAGCAATTCACCCTCTCCCTGCATATATGCCATTGGTTTCCAAACCACTGTACAAACATTTCTGAGGGCACTTAACTTTGTCGCTCAAAGTAGTAATGGATCAGTTGTTGTACCAACTGGAATCGAAATTAAAGAATGATTTAAAATTACCAATTTATATAACCTATGGTATGTTATTCATTCAATTGTCTTTGTTATCCCTCTTCTCTTTTTCTCCAGATAGAACATCGTTCCATAAAACCCTTGTTGGTACTTGTAAAGTTAATGTTGGAAAGAAAACTTAAATGGTCATAAATAGATTTAATTTATGCAGCATTCCCTTAAATTATAACTTTATGAATGAAGGCACCACCACAATTGAATTTAGTTAATTCACTACAAACACTTTAGCAGATGTATCCAACATTTTTAATTTCCAAAAAAGAAAAAGAAAAAAAATTCACAAAACAATAAAATAATAAACCCAATTAAAGTCTGTTTGAAATCTATTTTTGCATGATGTTTAATCTCACCCCTTTCTTTTTCCAAATTGCATTGATAGTTTGGAGAATGTTGTGAGGGGTTAGAGAACTCTTTGACCCCAAACCCACAGACAACACCACTACTTACTTCAGTGGTCAATCTAAGTATGGAAGTGTGGATAGATACTCCACCCTTTGAGGATTTAGCATATGTTGTTAGGCATTGGGGTAGCATTGGTATTGGTCAAATGTCAGGGAACCCACACCTACACAAAGTTTACCAGTCCCATTGTTTTACATTCATAGATAATGAAATCTGTACTCACATTATTTCCATTATGGCAATTGTAATAAGGGATTAGTTGTGATGGGGGTTTATTTCCCAAGGTTACCTTTTTTCCATAAATCATTGGAACTGGCATCCCATACATATGAGGTACGCAAAGACTTGACATTCTAAACGTATTTAAATGTATTTACCTTTTTTCTACCAAAACAATTTCTTCCGGTGCACAACAAGTAACATTTTGGTTCATCATTCATTTGATTGATATTGATTGCAAAATCAGTGCACATCACCTAAACATATTTTATCTAAGAGATGGGAAGAATGGGAAAGCAGTCATTAATCCTAATTCATGTTGGGGATTTTTTAAAGCAATACATAAAGGTTAGTCTGGGAAGGGTGCTGAGTGGGGTAAAACAGAGAACACGGGGGAACCTCGCCCATTACAGCTAAGTGCAGAAGGAAGAAGAAAACCTATTATGACCCTGTATTCAGTATACTACCTGTTTGAATAATGGATGTCGGGTCACCAGCCTAGATCTTAAAAAAAGAGGAGAAATTTACAAGAAACATTTTGGAATCAGAAAACTATCACCACACAAAACAAAAAGCCAAAGATAATTACTTTTTTTTTTAAAGCGTTTGATGTCAAAATGTACTTTTTGGAGCAATAGAATTACAAATAGTGCAATGCTTGATCGCAAATGAGGGATCCAGCCAAAAGAGAAATACAGATATTGAAAAATTCACCTTCTCTATACTGGTTGATCTTTAATCTTAAAGGTTGTATGGTAGGCCAAAAAACCTATTGAAAAAATCAATCCAAGAAAGCAATAATGGAGTGCACGATTTGCAAGGAAAACAGTCTTAATACATACAAATTACGGCTTGCAGGGTCAGTCAGCTACACAGAACAGAAAATTGAAAATGCTCTTGATCCGCACACATTGAGTTACTGTATTTAAGGACAAACATAACACAATTTGAATGCATTACAAATATCAAGTACATGTTAATCCCAGGTTCCCTATTGGCTCCCACCTATAGAGAAATCTAAACACAATATACATCCGTATCCCCACCACCCCCTTTGGTAAGTATATTACCTGTGACCATTCTAAGTGCACCCCCATATGAATGACCTAATTGCACAGTCAGCAGAAAATACTTCATCCTGATTAGCTGAAGTTATACATGTAATATTTACTAACATGTCATACCCTCATTGGTCAAGACAAGTGCATGTAACTTATAATATGCAGTTCGGCCAAAACAGCCCAATCATGTAGTGATTGTCAATAGTGATGTCAACAAATTATACACAGCAATATCCTCTCCCATGAGCTCAACCAATTTGACAATCTTAGGTAGTTCTCGAGCCTTGTAGCAGTTTACTTCTGCATCACCTTTTGCAACTCCCATTTTGTTATGTTATGTTATCAGAATTTATTAAAGAGCACACACGTTGAAAGGCATCATGGTGCTAGTGGCATGAAGGATGTTATCATAAAGTCATAGAATAATAAAGTTTTCAGTTTCTGACGAAAAATGAGAAGGTCAACAGTCCTCCGCAGAGCAAAGGGAAGGTCGTTCTGGGCTTTTGCAGACACAACTTTGAAGGCACATCCCCTGAACGGGCCAGCCTAAACGGAGGGGCACCTAACAGAAGAGCTGACTGGGAGCAGAGAGGCCGGGTGGGAAAGTAGTGCAAAGATTTGGCCTGCAGATACTCTGCTCCCTCAACGGGGAGCCAGCGCAATTGCCTCAACAGAGGGGACACTAGAATACCAAAAGGAGGGCAGAGGATGGATCTTGCCCCAGCGTTTTGGAGCAGCTGTAGCCGCTTGATCAGGTAGCGAGGCTGCCGCAAGTAGAGCGAGTTACAGTAGTCCAATACACTCAATACAGGGGCTTGGCAAACTGGGGAGATAAAAGGAAGAACCTTCTGCAGGACAGAGAGTTTAAAATGGCCAGTCTTGCAAACTGCAGCCACCTGCTCCTCCATGGCCAGGGAGACAGTGAGTTTAATCCCCAAGTTTATAACTGACTACACAGGTGTGGATGTAGGGCCAAGAGAGGCAAGCCAAAATCGACAGTCCACAACAGATTGGGAGAAGTACCTACAACTAGAACTTCTGTCTTGCTAGCATTAAGCTTTAACAAGTTGGATATCATCCACCCCCCTAGTTCCTCAAGACATGTCCTCAGTCGAGCGGCAGTCTCAGATTAAGTCAGGTCCAAACAGACCAAAATCTGGGTGTCGTCCGCATAGGAATAATAGTGGAACCCATGTGACTGAAGAAGAAGCAGAAGGAGGCTAATATACACATTAACCAAAATTGGAGAGAGTGCCGATCCCTGAGCTACCCTACAGAGAAGTGAAACAGCGGCAGAGCAGAAAGGTGGAGGAGAGACAGACTGAGAGCGATCCGCAAGAAAGGCTGTGAACCAATCAAGAACCTGGCTGGAGAAACCGGTGGCAGACAGACGGGAGATCAGGGTGGAGTGATCGCCCGTGTCTAAGGCCTCTGACAGATCCAGAAGCAGGACAACTCTGACACAAACCCTGATCAACCAGGCGCGCTAGGTCATCAAGCACAGCATTTAAGACACATTCAGTGCCTCTACCTGGCCGAAAAGCCCGTTTGAAATACATCAAAATACCGGGAGGACTCTAAGAAGTTGGACACCAGAGGAGACACCAGAGCTTCCAGCACTTTCAACATAAATGGCAGAAGAGAAATGGGCCGATAATTAGCCAGAACTTCGGGATCCAACAAAGGTTTTTTTTAACAGAGGGGTGACCAAGGCATTCTTAAGGGAAGACGGGATAGCCCTCATAGAAAAAGAGACAGAGGTTAACAGCTGAGGTAATGTGGGAAATCACAGCACCTGAGGATTCCTTTAGCAGGGCCAGTGGTGTGGCATCGGCGCAGGAGGCAGATTTAAGGTGCTGAATAGCTATCAAGATGTCAGCTTCTTAAAAAAGGGGAAAAGTAGACCACAACCCTAAAGATGGGAGGGGCTCAGCGTCTGCCCTATCAATAGGTAATGTCTCCTCCTCACCTTTTATATTGTTTCTAATGGGAGCTATTTCTTTCACAAAGAAAGATAAAAGGGAATCGCAGAGATCCTGCGAAGGCAGCACAAAAGGGTGACCTGTGTCCAGAGTAGAGAGCGACTGGACCAAATCAAATAGGGCCTTTGGTTTATTCAAGGCCACATCCACCGTGTGACTAAAGTAGGCTTTGTTGGCGTTAATAATTTATACATGATAAAAGGTAAGAATGCTACGGAAGGTGGTTTTAGCTTCCACGGAATAGGTGGTATGCCATTTCCTTTCTGCCTGCCTACACTGTAGATTAATTGATAAAGCTCCATGGAAAACCACGGTTCAGGAGGGCGACTTCGTTGTTTGTGAGTTTTCATGGGGGCTAATAAGTCGGCAGTAGCTGCAAAAGCTGCTTCCAAAGTGGCCAGGGAGCAATTTGCCACCTTACTACAACGTGCTTGCAAAGAAGTGACCAGCTCATGGTTGGCCAACCTGAGCCAACTGTGTTTGCTAATAGCAGGTTTAAGAAAAGGAGAAGGAGGAGCCTTCAACAATATCGAAAAGGGGACAAGGAGATAGTCTGACCATGCCACAGGGGTAGGAGAGGCAGTATTTATGGCCATCACAGGGGCAAAGATAAGGTCCAGCGTATTTCCTTGATGGTGAGCGGATTCATTTACCCTTTGAGAGAGAAATAATTCCCATATCAGTGCCATACATTTAGCAACTTGTCCTGCAGTGGCATGGTTTATAGGCAAACTGAAGTCACCAGTGACTTCCAGGTAAGGGTATATCATTTGTAGCTCCAGTACCAGAGCAGGAAATAGAGTGCAGAAGGCAGTGTCTGCTCTAAGGGGATGGTGCACCTTCAGAATGGAGAAAGTGTAATTTGACGATGCTGGAGTACAAATCAGAATGCATTTTTAAGGAGTGCTTTGTGACCCTGCTAGATACCTTATATTTGGTTCTGTGGATCATGGCCACCCCACCACCTGGGACATGTTGCTATCTGTGAAGGGTTTTGACCGATGCTGAATCAATAGACTGGGTAGATGTGGGGATGAGCTGTCGCCGCCCATCATTCCATCCCAGAGTCCAGGAGAACCGCGCAGTTGTGCGCATACCAAAAGCGCCAGGGGTCAAAGGTGGTGCCAAAGGAAAAATAGCAGCACCTGTCAGAGTAAACGCGCTTTTAAATCACCTCTGTTTCTTTGAGTGCAAGCTCCAAATGTCCATTCCAAACATTGCAAGATAGCTAATACCGGAGACCTTTGTTCAAAAAAATCTGTTTTACTGATGTTAAAAATTTGCTGAAATCATGGGCACACGACCACTCTAATGATTCAACCTTCTTGTGGGGGGGTTCCACATAACCACTCAAACATAAGGATGCCCATCAAAACAATAGCAAAAATCTCTTGTCAAATTCAAGACAACTCAAAAATGGATGCAATACCGGTACTCACCACTATCAGAAAGCCGGTGTTTTAAAACCACCAGACTTTTGTGTAAAACTAAACAGATGAACCCAAACCAGGCCAAGGAAAGACTTGCTAAGAGGTGGATACAATGTAAAACTGTATTCTGAAATGACTTGAAGGAAGTAATTATTTAATGTATATGTAAAAATTGTAAGTTTGATTTAAACTGGGAACTAAAGTGACATTTAGCTGAATTCTGCCTGACAACTACCCCCGACAGGAGAAACCTGCTCAACCACTCTTCCCAGGCCTAGCTGCATCCTGCTGCCCCCACCAAAAGGAGATGACACCTCTCTGATTAGATTCGGGGAGGGGCACCTGCAGGAGGTTGAACAAAGCACTGTCCTGGGCTCAGGCAAATGTTATATTGGGGGGCCGTAAAGTTGCTTCCTCTTGGGAGAAACTGGGAGGGGCAGTGCCTGTGAGAGCCAGCTGAGCTTGGGGGAAGTGGATAAACCAGTTATTCCACCATGTGATGTGGGAAGCCACACCCCTTTTTGACCAGGGCATAATTTTAAAAAGATGGATAATTCATAGTACGGACCTGTCAAAATTATATAAATAATATCATTATTCTTGTGATTTTTCTGTGCTCATTTTAAGAGGTGTTAGGACCCTGTGGGATGTTCTTGGGGATAGTAGCGGAGAAAAGGTTGTTACTCCAAATGTATGCATGTTAATAATCTGACACTTTATCATCTGTAACCCATGTCCCTGGTGCACATTTGTGTAAAATCTGGAAAGGTTTAGAGGTCGTTATCTGGATGAAAAGGGGAGCATTCTGTCATCAGTAGACACGACATCGTACAAAGACAGGGATCGGATGGTTTGGTGCTACAGAAAATATGTTAACTGGACCGATAATATGAGAAAAATGGTACACAGATAAATATGTATTTGGATCAAAAATAGATTTGTGTGCAATTTGACAAGGGGCGGTTCCTCTGACCATAAAACCTACAGCATCACTCTGACACTCCATTTCTTTTCCCCAATCAAGGGAGAAAAGAGGAATTGGCCAATGATAAGTGAGAGGGGCAGGCTTAGCTAGGCCCAGGCACACACCCATTTTCAAAAGACATAAAAAGGGCCACTGAAAGCCAGGTAGGGGATGCACTTTCCACTTTCTTGCGGGACGCTTTGCCGGGAGACTCCAGACTTCAAATCCATCAACCTCCAGAGACCAGAGATCCAGAGAGACCAGAGATCCAGAGAGACCAGAGATCCAGAGACCAGAACTGTGCCGTGTTGAGAGCAGAACCAGAGACCAGACCACTGTGAGCAGAATTGCGGGAAGTCCCGTCCAACCTGACCAGACCTTGACGTGACGGCTTATTTCAAAAATATAGTGTGAGTACTCACTGTGCCAAAACCAATCTCTTAATTTAAAATAATCTAATCCAAACTATTTTAGCCTATTAGAACTGCCTCCTAGAATCGTGTCATTCTGTCATCTTTAAAACTGAGAACAGTCATCTGTCATTCTGAGCTTTAAAATTTCAAATCCGAAAAACTACTTTCACAAAATTGTCCGTATTCCAGAACCGTTTGTGCTAGGAACGAGATTTAACTTTCATCTTAAAGCTAAGAACCTAGAACCAACTTCCTACTCCGTATAGTACCTCCGTAATTACGCTCGACGCGCGCGAGTACATTTGCCACGATTTGACATTTTTCACAACTTCAGCCACGTGTAAAAATCATCAGCTTCTTGCTTTCCTTTGCTAAAATTCGTTTTAACCTGCTTATTACACTTAGAGCATTGCTAAAGTGAGCCTGAACTAATATAAAGTAGCCATCACCTACCCTGAACCTCGAGAGGGAATTAAAAGCAATTTTAGCACCTTTTCACTTCCTTGCAAACCACATTAAAGTAATTTGCCTGTGTTTAAAACTCATACTTGTTTTTCTCTAAGCTTGCTGGGGGAACTGGGACAGTGTATTGCATTATAAAGTGTGATTGGTTGGGATTCTTGAAGACTGTGTGCTCTCCTTCCATTTCTTACATTGCATAGGGGGGGGAGTGAATTGCCAGAGAAAAAGTGATTATATTATTTTTTGCTAAAATCATATCAAGTTATTTCCGTACTGCATTTTATTCCTCATTGCTTTTCCCTTGAAACCATAAAAGTATTTTTGCTGCCTTATCCATCCTATACCAACTCCTTATTGATTGTAAGAACTGTGCTACTGTAGGGTTACCTATTGCTCATATTCACAAGTGTGCTATCCATTATCAATTTATTTATAGAAGTGTGATATATATATATATATATATATATATATATATATATATATATATATATATATATATATATATATATATATAAATATATTGTTTAATTTTTCAAATAAACCTTTTAATTTGCAAAACAAACCTACTTCTTGGCTCAGTGGGGTCAGGGGGATTCTAAGAGGGGGGTGTTATACAAGGGTTGTCATCCAGAGAACTGAACTGGACATAAAAATACATCAATAAGGGTTTTCCTCAGCATCCCAGACTAGGCATTGACTTAGCTGTAGTGTTGATTGAATATCGCTTACATTTCCCTAGCATACATTCCTCTGCCTATCTCTTGGGAACCAAGTGGCTTCAAAAACATGTAACTGAGGCTCCACTGCATGGAAATGAATTTCTCATATGGTCATGCTACTAGGCTATTCTACTGCAGACCCAGTGTCATAACACCCTCTAGTTTTGACCCTTTGGCAATTCCTTAACCCAAGACTTTGTTCACGCCAAAATATGTCTTTTGCAACTATTGCATTTTATCGATAATCATAGAGAATCACAGATGTCTTTTAAAAAATAATATGCCTGCCCCCTGGGCACCCCAGCACCTCGCATAAACAAATAATCATTTTGAATGTGTCGTGTGTTTGGCACTGTGGGGCCCAGGCATGGTATTTTTGTACTGGACATCTATGATAGGTGTCTAGTAAAATATACCATACCTGCCCTCTTGGGCTCTCCAGTGTCTTGCATACACGTATAAGCACTTTGATTGTGTGTGTATGTTTGGCACTCTGGGGCCTTGAGGAAAGGGATGGCAGTGTCTTTTACTGGACATCTATGATAGATGTTTATTAAAATATACCGGACCTGCCCCCTTGGGCTACCCGTTGTCTTCCATACACACATGATCACTTTGATTGTGTGCATGTGGTTAGTCGCTGTGGGGTAAAGGGAGAGCAATTGCATTTTTTACCATGCCTTCCACATGGGCACCTCTGCACCTCACGTGCACACATAATTATGTTGAATGTGGGGTGTGTGTGTGTGTGTGTGTGTGTGTGTGTGTGTGTGTGTGTGTGTGTGTGTGTGTGAAGCCCTGAGGCCCAGTAAAGAATGTCAGCCCAGTCCGCTGGGATTGCTAGCACCTCACATGTAATGCCATGCCTGACCTCTACGCCCCCCAGCTTCTTGCATGTACATGTAATTGTCTGTGCATGTAAGGTGTGGAGGGCAATGGGGGAAGGAATTCCATTTATTAATAGGCATCTGATAGATGCCCAGTAAAAAAATACCATGACTGGGCACCCCAGCACCTCGCACGCACACAATTAATTTGTACCTGTGAGGTGCTCTGGGCCTCAGGGGGCGGGCATGGTAGTTTTTACTGGTCATGGTTGATAAAGAAAGCATAAGTGTCATTATTTAGCTAGACTGGTATTTTAATGCAGCAAGTTTAGCCACTTATTTTTGTAGTATGATATTTTATATTAGGCAGCTTTGATAAAACAAGCATGATCAGTGGTGTTATTCTTTCTGTGGCATGGCATTTTGTATTGGGCCTCTTTGATAATGCAAGCATGATGAGTGTTAATATCATCTGAAACCACTCCTGAAGAGTATAGCCTACCCTTGGCCCACGTAACCAAAAGAGGTAAAGGAGGTATACCTGTCAGGTTTGGGCCAATTTCACTTTATTGTTTAGGATCACTGATGTTGAAGTTTGGGGCTGAGTAGGCTTTTTAGACACTACCCAGCATAGCACTCCTGCCTAGCAGTAGTAATTTCTTCACTGCAGCTCTGTCCCATGTCCTTCCTATCAGGGGTGGACTGGCCTATAGTGAACTCTGGAGTTTTCCCGCTAGGCCTCTGAGCCTTGGGCCTCTTTTGTGTAGTATTTCCACATTTTCCCATAGGAAAACGGTTTGGCTTGCTGAAAATGTGTAATATGGGGCCACTTTGAACATTATTTCCGGGGCCTCTTTTGGTTCCCAGTCCACCCCTGTTTCCTAGTCTGCCATTCTCCACCTAATCTTCTTGTGCCCAGAAGAGGCTTGCCTTCGATGTAGGGCAATACGAAATCTGAATAGATAAAAGTACACAAGTTGTCCTCACAGTTGCTGATATCCCACATCTAGCACTTTCCTTTTGCGCTGCTAGCACCCCAGTACATGTGCAGGGACAGCCAGTAGCAGTGCAGAGATGCAGTAAACTACCTGCCCCTTAGAAAACATTCACTAAGGTGTTGCCATTGATTATGACACCTGTGGACAATGATGGTTTCTTGAAGGAGTGTGACATGAGTTGTTCTTCCTAGATACATGATGCTGTTCTATTGTGTGATAAGACATTGCGTTCCCCATTATAATCAAAGACGCCACCCTGGGTTTTTTACCAACTTAGGGGCCCGATTCATGGAATTTTTTGCACGGTTCAAAGTGACTTTGAACTGCTGAAAAGTGACTTTACACTGCCGACACAAACCCTGATTCATGGAACTGTGCAAAGCGGATTTTTGCCGTGCAAAGTCAGCGCAAAGGCATTTTTGCAGTGCAAAATAACTTTGCACTGCAGAAATATACTTTGCACAGTTCCATGAATTAGGGTTTGAGTCGGCAGTGCAAAGTCACTTTTCAGCAGTGCAAAGTCACTTTGAACCGTGCAAAAAAAAAAATACATGAATCGATCCCAATATGTGTTTGATGCCCTTGCCCACAGTAGCATATCATGAAGCAGTGTTGGCCATACTAAGTATGGTACACACCACATTTAGAAAAGCCATGTGCACTCGAGTGGTCAGCTCATTTCTGTGAACATGCAAAGTGTGGAATATCGTACACATTTGTTTTTATTACAAGCAGTAATTACTTCATTGTGATATTCATGTAGATGCCCCCATACATCAGCTCGCTTCCCGCAGCCATCTTGTACTGTGCCACCACCACCAGGCAAGGCACTCGTAGTGTCAGAATTACTGCATACTGTTGGGGGGCTCTATCCGCGCCCCCGATGCGGTCCCGCAAGCCCCGCCACACATAGCACACGGAGACACGGTGTTGCTAGTTCGGGCTTCCCGGTCGCTCTGCCGCGGCCGGGAACGCCCCCTTTATTTAAACACCACGCGGCGGCGTGACGTGTCACGCCGCCGCGTTCGCCCGTCATCGGGCAACGCCACACTCCTCCTTTTCCGGGAGGATCAACAAACAACACAAACCTTTCAACTTTATTAACCCAATAATCACACTTATGAAAACTTCACTGCACACCCAGAAGAGCAGAACCCCTTTAATTGCAGCCACCCCCATTAGGATCCCCAAACTCACTGGCCATCTGTCCAACAACATAGTCACTGAGGTAGGCGGGCTTCCCACGCCCAGATCGCTGGGGGTACCTCCGGCCTACCTCCGGCAATCGATGTCCCTCGGTTGCTTCACCTCGGAGGGGAGACTCCGGCACCTCGTCCTGGAAGCTGTCGTTGAACGATGTGTAGGGAGGATCAGGTTCAGGGGGGGTTTCAGTTCGCGAATCCCCCAACTTCTTGAAGAAGCTGACGTTCCGGGTGACGGCCGACCTGCCATCAGAGGCCGTGACCATAGAACCTTTCACCGCCACAACGTCCAATGGTTCGGGTTCGTAGGGTAGTGAGAGTTTGCCCTGGGGATGTCTATTCCGGATTAGAACCTCATCCCCTGGTTCGAGCCTCTGAGGTTGAAGGCCCCGTCGAAGATTTTCCTGCTCAATCCGAAGCCGTCTCTCAACCTCAACTCGCTGATCATCAATGACCCCTGGTTCCCTGTCCCCCGCTTCCGGCAGCAGTCCTCGGGGGCATCTCCGGAACAGCACCTCCGCCGGGGCCACTCCGGTGGCGGCATGTGGAGTGGTACGGTACACACGGAGAAATTGATAAAGGGCCCGTTGTAGGGATTGGCCTTGTCCCTGAGCAATCCGGAATGTTTTGTTCAATGTCCGCATCAGTCTCTCGGCATCTCCATTTGCCCGGGGCCACAGTGGGGACACCTTCCTATGATGTATTCCACAGCTCTCCATCAGCTCAGAGAATCTCTCGCTTTGAAACGGCGAACCATTGTCGGAACAGAGTGTGTGTGGAAAACCATGGGCCGCAAAGATCTTCTCAACAGCGATCACCACATGCTCGAATGCCACGGACTCCACAAACTAAACCTCTGGATATCTGGAGTATTCGTCTATTATCACCAGGAAATGAGTCCCCACTGACGTCGAGCCAAAGTCCGCATGAACGATCTCCCAAGGCCTCGTGCCCCTAGGCATGGCCTCAATGGCAGGCTCCCGTTGGAGAGGGGAGGCCGCTTGACACCACACACATGCTGCCACGAACTCGTCGACCTTTCTCTCCAGCTCGGGAAACCAAACCTTCGAGCGGAGTCGCGCCTTGGTCTTGGCGGCCCCTTGATGTCCGTGGTGGGCGAGACTGATCACCTCGAGGACCTTTGATTGTGGAACAACAATGCGGTCCCCCCGGAGCAGCAGCCCGGAGTTAGAGAATGATAACTCTTCCTTGACCTTCCACAACTGTTCCAGCGATGCTCTAGCTTCTGGTGTGCGTCCGGCCACTGCCTCCAGAATGGACTTCCAGGATCCGTTGTGCATCGATTGTTTCAATATCTGAAAACACTCATCTCCTGCTGCTGCCACCTCCAGTTCCTCTATGGACATCGCATTTGGTGTTGCCGCCTCCACAACCATGCGTATATGACTGTCCGCTTCCTCTTCACAGGTATCATACCCCTCTCCCCCACTCGCTCCAGGATGGCGGGATAAGTAGTCCGCCGCATTGTTGGCTCCTGGTCTGTAGACAAGGGTGACGGAGTATTCAAGTAGGGCAAGCATCCATCTCTCGATTCTTGCCGGGGGTTTAGATGAGGACCCTGCCAGTATTGGAATCAGTGGTTTATGGTCTGTGACCACGGTCACCGGGTGCCCCAGCACGTAGAGCCGGAAGTGGCGGCAGCCCCATAACACCGCCAAAGCCTCCCGTTCAATTTGGGAGTATCTCTGTTCCGTGTCTGTGAGAGCCTTGCTGGCATACGCCACCGGTCGAATGGTCCCAGTGATGTCTATTTGGGTCAACACAGCACCCAGCCCGAAAGGGCTCGCATCGACCACAATTTCCGACTCCAGCGCTGGGTCGAAGAATGCCATAGTGTCCTCCATGGTGAGAGCACCTTTGATGTCTTCGAAGGCAGCTTGTTCCAGGGGGCCCCAGTGCCACAGCGTGTCCTTCTTGGTGAGCGCCCGAAGAGGTTCCGACCTTGCGGCCAGATTCTGGATGAAACGCCCACAGTACGTGACCATCCCTAGAAAACTCCTCACCTCCGTTACCGACTCAGGTGCTTTCGCCGCCTTAATGTCTTGGACCTTCTTCGGATCTGGCGACACCCCTCCCTCTTTAAAAATGAACCCAAAGAACTCGATAGACGAGCGCAGGAACTCACATTTCACCCTGTGAAGGGTGAGGCCCAGCGACAGAAGGCGGTCTAGAGTCTTTCCCAGTCTCTGCATATGGTCCACCTCGGTCTTGGCAAACACCAGAATATCATCGCTGATATTAAGGACGCCTTCCAGATCTGCCAGGGCGCCCCTGATGATATTCTGGAATACCTCGGCGGCCGACGACACTCCAAAGCTCAGCCGCTTGTACCGATACAACCCCCAATGAGTAGTGAAGGTTGTAATGTACCGGGACTCAGGGTGGAGTACGACCTGATGATAGCCAGCTCGGAGGTCCAGCTTGGAGAACACACGAGCCCCTTGGACCTCAGCAATAATGTCATCGATGGTCGGTGTGAGGTGCCGCTCCCTCCGGATGGCTTTATTGGGGAGCCTCATGTCCACACAGATGCGTACTGAGTCAGGTTGCTTAGGTTTTCTGGCAACCACAATCGGGGACACCCAGGGTGTCGGGCCCTCCACTTTCTCGATGATATCGAGGTGCACCAAATTGTCCAGTTCTTTGTCCACCAGTTCTCTTAGATGGAAGGGCACTCTGCGGTGTTTCAGCGCAACAGGTTGCACGGACTCATCAATATGCAGTCGGATCGGTTCTCCTGTCATCTTACCGATCCCATTGAAGAGTTTAGCGTAACGGTCCAGGAGGTCATTTATGTCCTCTCGGTGCACGGCGTATGCAAATCTTACGATCCCCAAAGCTTCCGCAGCCGCACAACTGAGCAGGGTATTGCTACTGACTGGGGTTACGTAAAATCGAGCCTTGATGTGCGACCCATCATGCTCCACCTTCGCTACAAACGCCCCATCCAGTGGTATGGGATCTTGACCACCGAACGCAAATATACGGGCCCTCGGCGTTACCAAACTTGGGGGGGGTCTAAGAGAGTCATAATGTTCCCTGGCCATCACATTAACAGAGGCACCTGTGTCCACCAGGACTGGGACCGGGGCGTTGTTGATCTCAACGATACACCGTGGCTGCCTTCTGCTCTTCCCTTTGAGCATCTCCACACTCGAGACAAAAAATATGTTTTCCTCATCCTCTTCATCAGCCACCTCCGCCTGAGGATCACCCTCACCCTGTTCCACCTGGGCTACGCTGGGCTGCTGGTATTGGCGAGGGGCCCATATCCGAGCCTGACCTCTCGGTACCATCACGGGCAGGGCTGCACGGCACACCCTCGAGAAGTGATCTGCCAGTCCACACCTCCCACAGACCTTTCCAGCCGCCGGGCACTCCGCTGCGTGAGGGAGGTCATAGCCGCACTTTTGGCATGACTCACCGGCTCTTCCTGCCCTGTCTCGGGGCCCTCCGCCCGGACGCCTCGCTCCTCGGCCACCTCGCCACACGACGCACACCTCCTCCGACCTCACTGAACGAGACCCAGACTCCATCTTGACAGCCCGGGCTTCAGCTACCTCATGGCACCGGCCTAGCTCCAATATGCGTGGCAGCGTGATGCCAGGCTCCCTGAGGACTTGTCTCCTGAGTTTCCCCGACGAACATGCTTGAATGAGCATGGTGCGGATCATGTCGTCCGCATCCCCCCATGCACATCCCAGAGAAAGACGGCGTAGGCGACCATAGAAAGTGTCCAGCGTCTCCTCCTCCTTTTGCTTGGCCGAGAGCATGACAAACCTCTCATAGTCCGCGTTCGCAAGAGGGAGAAAATGAGTAAGGAGTGCCGCCTTGGCCGCATCATACGTGTTGTTGGCAGGCGTAAGGGACTCAAAAATGTCTTGGACTGCGGATCCAGCCGAATACAGCATAGTGGCGATTCTGCTGTCATCATCCGTCACGTGTGCCGCCCTGAAGTACATATCAAGACGACTCACCCATCTCCTCCATCGAGGCCCCATGCTTGAGGGTGGACCTGACGCGTCAAACTCTGGAATGGGCTGCAGAGCTGCGTGAGCGGTGGGCACTGGTTGTTGAGCCATGATGGGGGGTGCAGGTTGGCCCAGCAGCAGACCTGGAGGAGCCTGAGTCCCTGGGGGTGCAGCAGCCGGCTGTTGGGCGGTCCGCGGGGCAGCCACCTGGCCACGATCCTGGGGTTGCGACGTTGATGAAGTGTCGTCGTCTGAACCGTCAGATCCGTCCATGGACTTGAGCGCACAGGCACCCCCACCTACTGCGTTGGGGGCCGCAACTCAAACCCACGACCATTCAGGCGTTCGTGCAGCAGCCTCAATCTGGTCACCCCAGCACACCACCAGTCCCCATGGGGTAAATCCGGCAAGACCCAACACGCCAGGTGTACCTGATGATGAAGGAGATGAAGAAAGAGATGCACCGCACACTGATGATGAAGGTGATGAAGAAGCTGTCATGCAACCACTATTGACTGTCCATACCAATTTAGGAAGTTCCAAAAATTAAGCCTGGAGCATGGACTGGTTTCAGGCAAGCCCAGTCATACCAATCCTTCTCCGAGCTTCCACACGACGTATGAGTCCCAGAAAAACTCAAAAATCCATAACAAGGATATGGGCGTGCAGATTGAGCTACCCGCTCTTAATGTGTCCAAAAATTAGGCTCATAAAACGTTTCTGCTCCAAACCGGAGCCTGAGAAAGATTTATGGCCTCGAGACAAAATGGCCGCCGGCCGCGTGTGCGTCCTCGCGACCCGGCCTTGATCGGAGAGAATCTTCGATCCGCTCCGGTAAGAAAAATTTTTGTGAAGTCATTCACCGCCGGGCCCGGGTCTCCTCTACACCTCGTCGCCACTGTTGGGGGGCTCTATCCGCGCCCCCGATGCGGTCCCGCAAGCCCCGCCACACATAGCACACGGAGACACGGTGTTGCTAGTTCGGGCTTCCCGGTCGCTCTGCCGCAGCCGGGAACGCCCCCTTTATTTAAACACCACGCGGTGGCGTGACGTGTCACGCCGCCGCGTTCGCCCGTCATCGGGCAACGCCACACATACGTTGTGTTTTTTTTTTCTCACAGAATCGTGAAAGGAGGATCTTAAATGTACTAATAGACCCTTCTTAACTGACCTGTACACCCCTGCAAGCGAAGCTTTTATGGAACAGAGCAACTAATGCTGCGCTTCATGCATTCAAAATTGACAGAATCGTCGCATCGACATCTTCAAAAATAATCTTCCCAATTATCCCGTCTTTAAAGTCCAAACTGAGGCCCAGTACACTGTGAAAGCATTTAAAAAAATGTCATGCAAACATTCGGAAAATTAAGAACATGTTTAAATCTGCAGGAAACTTTTAAAGTTTGCCTTTTGAAACAAAACAACAACAACAAAATTCAGGCCGAGTGTGTTTATCATCCATTTAGTGCAGACAGAGCACGTGCAGCACAGTATATACGATGCCACGCACGACGAGCAGCCTGGCGGTGCGTTGTCGAAAAGAACGCTTGAGGCAGAGCACAAGGCTGTAAAAAAAAAAAAAAAAAAAACTGCTTGAGGTTTTTGCTCCCATCGTTTTTTTTTTTTTTAACTGCGCCGTTGCCTAACTTTATTTTGTGTCAAAACACGATTAATGTAACGCGATACAAAAGTGCGGAGAGATCTGAATGTGCCTGCAGCAGTACACGCCGCGTCTATTAAAAGCATTCATTTTTTGCGCGCCATGACTGTGCCTGATAGAACGCAGTCACAGAATGCACAGCGCGCTGTCCTCTGAGGCACGTGCCTACACGTCGTCATTAATACTACTTTATTGAAGATGGGTTGGCGTTTTACCGGAAGGGCTCCTTACCCTGAATCTCTTGCTCATAGCAACAACACACCATACTTTCCAGTGCAGAATATTGATGACAGACTGGCAGCTGATGGCAGTTTAGTGGGCAACAGACGGATGACAGATGGATTACAGGAACAAGTCACTCAAAATGTACTTTTTTAAAGAAACACTGATATAGCTTCACGTTACCAGCTGCCGATTTTTGATTTTCAGTACAGAGTGAGATTTGTTTAATTTTGCACTTACCGAATCCTTACCTCTAATGCTGCAAAGGTTAGTACGATTTGCACCAATAAGTTGAAAACACCTTAACATCGTTGGTTAAAACATGGGATTCTGTTGTATGGTGTCTAAAGGCACACAGCATAATGCTGTGGTGTCTTTCAGAAGACGAGGACAAACAAAGGCTTTGGAAGGTAAGACACAGTTTATTGAAATTGCCACTATTGCAGGTAAGGCTTTTAGGCAAATATGTTTTCATGTCCAGTTGCTATCTTATGAACTCCTCCATAATGGTGTCCATGTCCAAAATGTGCAGTCTATCAGAATGACAATTTCAAATCAACAAATGCTAAGAACCCCAAATCTGCCCAATAGGGGGCAGTCAGGTAGGCCACAAGGCATGCCCATTCCAGTCACAGCTGAGGCAGCTAAACATTAGGTTCCAGTATGTATCAACGTTCTGTGATGTGATACAAAGCACAGGACCACCTGCTCAGAATGGAAACTTGTGTCACACAAGGACCCCGTTCCTGAGTTTTACCGGCATAAATCGTAGAAGCACAAGCAACTACAGGGTGTGAGGGCTGGAGGGTTCGGAGAAGTGAATACAAAGCAGTAGGAAACTGGAGGGCTGTCTGAAAATCCTCCTGGGCTGGTGGGTGCCCATTTCAAAATACATTTTTGGGGGGCCCTTGCCTAAATCTAGAAAAAAAACTCCCCAAAGCGTCTGTGAGATGCTTACATTATAATGGAGCCAAAATAATTGTATTTATGTATCTAGAGATTTATATAGAGCTTTAGGATCGTAGGCAAACTGGCGCATATGCAAAACAAAAAATACACCAACTAACAACAATAACGACAAAAGCACACAACACAGTAGACCACAAATAACGAGAAAAATAAAAACATAGCCTGAATAAAATACAGTAAAACAGAAAAAGGGCCCATAAAACATCCATCATGAACTGGTACTAAGAACACATAGGGCATAGAATTTCAAAAATAAAACTAAAATACATTTGTGTATGACGCCAGACAAATGTTCCTAAACTCTGGCAAGTACCGGACCCATAAATCATCAATAACCAAGCATTACATTTGGCTTGGTGCAGCAAGCAGGTTCTAATCTCTCTCTCTCTCTCTATCTTTCTCTCTCTCTCTCTCTCTCTCTCTCTCTCTCTCTCTCTATCTCTCTCTCTCTCTTTTTCGTTTCTGACGCTGAGGACAAATCAATGGCGTGCTTCCATGGGCGCAGAGTGAAATGGGTAACCTCAGCCTCCCCAAAGTCACGCCCACATGAGTAGATGTCTCCATTCCTCTATGGCGGAGGGAGGGAGCCACATGACGCTAAGATAACCCATAGATGCAGTGAACAGAGAGGAAGAATTGATGGATTTAGTGTTTTATTTATACTTTCGACTCATGTGTTTTTTTTTCATTAACACGCAATAATGCATAGCACATAATAAAAGTGGTAACATAAAATATTTAAAACTACCCGTGTATAAACATCTAAAGCATTTCAAAGATTAAGAAGCTCCAAGGAATTAGCCAAAAAGACTGAGATTAAAAGACTGAATGGGAGAACATTTCGACCAAACACCCCATTCGGTGGCGTGGACTGCAGGGTGTCCCCCACACCATTACTCACTATATTATGAGTGATGGTTGCAGGGGTGACCCCGCAGCTGGTCCCGAAAAAAAACCGAAAAAAAGGAAAGGTCCCTGCTGCACCGGTCCCCGATGACCGAAGTGAAAGGGAACAGGCATTGCATGGACACAACGAGTCGGCAGGAAGGTACGCTGAGGGGGAGCAAGGGGTGTGGATGGGGGTGTGGGTGGGTCCAAGTCAGAAATGTTCAGGGAAGAAAAGACTGAAGGTTATTTCGGAAAAAATAACCTTCGTTCTTTTCTCCCTCGAATATATCCATCTCAGGCTTTCAACCCTGATCCCACTAAAATGCCAGTGACAAAATAAAAAGAAGCAAACATATTTATCTACATGTAGATTCACATCCTCCACAATTACTGAGACAGGGCTGTGTGACCCACATGTTCTCTTCCTTTCCGAAATGCAAATAGGAAAGTGCCCACATTTCTCGTCGCCTTATCATGAAAATCACACAGAAATAAAGCCATTCCACATTTGTAGAGTGTATGCCTTCTGCTCATAGTCTTGGTCTTAACGTGTCATTTTTTCGCTTTTTACACAAATGGCAAATGAGGGGTGTTCTCAGCCATTTCCACATGCCAGCTACAATGGCTGGTATTACTTAGCTGCTAAGATCTGTTGAGGTAATGGAAAGGCAGATTGTCAGACCAGGGTAATGTGAACAGACGTCTCTCCGGTATTCGGCTTAACAACTGCGTGTATGGTTATATACCAGCATCCCCTGAAGAGACATCTGCAGGCACATCATATAGGGGTCGCCAGGGGTCTTGCGACCCCTGTGGTCTCCCTTGCTACCCCTAAAAAAATCAATTTAAAAAACATGTTTTTTTTTAAATTGAGGCTCCTGGGCTGTGGCCAACAGCATGTGGCTCTTTGTTTCTGCAGTGGCTGGTTTTCTGAAAGCCATTGTGAGTTCACTGGGTTGAGCGCTTGCAGCTGCACTGTTTGTGTGATCGGCAGGTAGGAGGTTCAACTCCGGGCAAGGTAAACTCAGCTTTTCATCCTGCTGAAGTTGATAAATGAGTACCAACACATGTTGGGTGATATTGTATGTATGTTTGTTATATATGAAGCGCTTACTCTTAAGTGCTATATAATACCACATCATTATCATTTGACCTTTAACGTCTGCTTGCATTCACAATCACTTGGTAATATCGGCCTATACGTGCTGATATTAACAATACATATGGTGATCCATTCTTGTGTTAAATATATGTCACTTTACAGTGATATTGTAACCATATGTTTCGTACTGTACCTAGAAACAATGCCATTTGATGCCACTTCCTGTTTTGTCAAGGAGTGAAAGATTGTGTTCCATCGCTTCTCGTGATGTCACTTTGGGGTGGGGTCAAAGGACATCACTTCCTGTGATGTCATCAGAGGTCAAGGGTCGTGTGATGTCACTTCCGCTACCCCTGACATTTTGGTGAAATGACATCCCTGGATATCTGCCCAAGTTATGGTGTCCAGTTTACATAGTGCATTCTCACACCCAATGTTTGCCCCCTCAGTTTGTTTCTTTGTTAAATCACGCATGACCGTTGCCTTGGAACCATTGAGATTAGTATCTAAACCGAGGAGATACCATAAGCTAAGCAAGTGTAAATCCTCCTGTAGGGATTTCAGAGATATGGCTGGAAGCTACTATCTTCTCAATATGCTTCATCAATTACATTAGTATTTTGGCAAAACATGTCTTAATTGAATATCTTGCCAGTGAACTTAGGGCACAAAATAGTATGGATTTATAGTCTGTCCCGCTGCATTCTGAAATTTCTTCAGGAGAAGCAAAAGCTTCTTCAAAAACACCATTCGCTCAACCCTAGAGCTTGCAGATGCTTAACAAGGCCCCACAATCAGGCGCCATCGGTCAATAGACCTCCTAGTGACCTATGACCTTTTCCCGGTGGGACTGCCTGGAATAAACCTAACAATTTGAAGCAAGATGGTGCTATCCTGCCTCCTCTCCATTGTTCCAGTCACTCGTTCAATGGGATCAGCTTTTTTTTATAACACAAGATATAAGATGTTTCCAGCTAGCATTCTCAGCGATTTCACTCCCAGAAAAGGGTAGTCTTTCACCTGTTCTAGTGAAATCCTGTCTTAAAAGACTGTCCTTGCTCTCTTGTATAGCCTGTGTATGCCGAAAATCATCATTTTTTATTTGCTCCTATTTATTGCCACACTGGCCTGCTGCCGTCACTTGCCCCTTTCGAGCAGTATGGGTTCTGACCAAGAGAATCAACTCATCGGTGTGTAGGAGTAGGGCAAACCCCATTCCTCCAAAAAAACAATTGAACCTCATGTGAAACAGCCAATTTGCTGTCCATCAAGTCATTGCCGTGGACTGAAAACAAGCTTAGTTGCAAGTAAGCATCTCTGCCAAACTACTGAGGTCCTCTTAAAGCTTCCCTGAACGACCAAACTGAACTGTTGAGGTATTTTCATAAAGTCTTTTATCAAAGTTCAGTATGGAAATGTCCATACGCAGCTTGGCTAACGTGGATCATGGTCTGACCGTGCTGACCAGGTTATACGCTGAAGAGAAACTTAAAAAGGCTGCAAAAAGCGTCATCTTCCATGTCGAAAACGCATACACAATAGGGTACAAATTAAACCAGTTCTCGACAGTGGACAAACCTGCCCTAAACCCTCGTTGCATTGAACACAAAATAAAGATTTTGTCCAGACATTCATTTATTGTCCTGAGAATCAGTTTACAATATATTGTACAATCAATGTCAATCAAATTGATTCATCAACAGGAGAGGGAATGTTTTTAGGACTTTTTTAACAGAAAAGTACACTGGTACTCAAGCTCCATGAGACAGGAAAAATGCAAATCTCAGAAAATCTGATGAATCCCTGTTTTAACAATGGATAGCTAGGGAGGATAGGTCAGGGGCAAGGTGCTCCAGGTTCGATCCCCAGGTCCGCGGTAAGCGCGTTATAAATAACCAATCATATCATAACCCACCCGGCAGAGGCCTATTTAAAAAGTTCAGGGGGGTCCCGTTAGGACCAGGCACCTTTCCTCTCACTAGTAAATGAATAGCAATTTCGATTTTTGTCATGGGAGCAATAAAATAACATATTTCCTTGCAAGACATTTCTCCTGCCACGGATAAGAGCAGTATTACTAAAAAAACGACCTCTTGATCGATCCTGCACTATTGATGCAACGGGTTCTCATTAAACATTCCTATGAAGTAGGACCCCCACACATCTCCAGCTATCCTGGCATATACAAATGATCTAAAAGTGCATAACCATTGTGCAACTTTAAGCTAGAAAGTTTTAGCCCCTTATTCACAGAGCGTTTTCCAATGCGGGTTTTGCCATTATACAACGCTTATGTGAATTAGGCCCCAAGACTAATTTTCTTTTGTTGCTTTTTCGAATTGGTCACATGTAGTTTTTAAATGTTTTTTTCCTTAACTACAACCAGAGCCTTATACTGAGCTCTAATATTTGAAATAAACTTGCAGCTATCACCAGCTTTGATTAGATTTAGTAGTGCAGATTTCTGGTCTACACAAGCTTTATCGAACCAGGACTTTTCAGAAATGTTGACTCGGCCTGCTCCCTTTTCCCCCAAAAGCAATCTCATAAAACTAGGGGATGAACAGATGAAAGCATCTGATTGTATCAAGAAGGTTACCCACCAAGGGAGAACCAGACGTAGGCGTTAGGGTTTTGCAATGAACTAGGCTCTGACTCTTGTATTCCCAAAGATGCTTTCCATTCTTAGAGCATTTTCTGTAACTATGGACCCTATCTAACTCTGACTTTCAGTGTCAGCTGTGAAGAGCAGTTCAGGAATTCCTCTAAAGCTTTTTCACAATGTTCCATTCTAAGGATGTTTAAATGTAAATTAAACGAATACCACTTCCTTCCTGCCACAGAGGAAGGGGTCGCTCATTGGGACTGGGCTTGCAGCTGCTGCCTTGCCCAAGTATCCTCTAATTTGACAGCGAGATACAAAGCCACCTGGTCTATCCCCGGGACATTGAAGAAGCGCCTTAATTGCTGTTCTAACTATGTAACAATGGGTGAGACTGCAGGCCCTACCTAATCTGTCTCCAGGAAGTGTTGTCTGCCAGGAGTGGATCTAGCAGGGGTTGGACAACTCCATTAGCTAGGCTGCTCATTGGGCCCACCGTGAAGCTTCTCTACTTCTCCTCTGCCCATTGCTTTTGGATGACTCCAGACACTCGGTTTTTGGAGTTGAAGGGGTCAGAGAGAGGAGTTGCAGACGATGGGTTTCATTTCTAGCATAACTGCTGGACCCATATGCAGGCAGAAACTATCAATTTGTTATATTTGGATGTCTGTGGTTTGTCTTGCAACCACCCTCCCCAAGTATCACACCACACTTTTGTTCAAGTGTTGGCAATAAAAGGCCGTGGGTTCTTATTGTTACAGATATGGACATGAACATAAAACAATAATTGCATAACATAATGTAAGGTTACCCCCTCTGGCCTGTGCCGCATCACACGGGCAGGTTTATCGGCTGCCTGTGTTTCCCCAAAAGTTTGGTTATGGCAGCCTCTGGTAGCTAGGGAGTCGGTAATTTCTCTATGAAAATGTTCCATGCCTAAAACCAATAGGTGGGTTCCGTCTTTGTGAAAGAGGTTGGGGTTGCCCAAAGTTATGGCTGTGTGTTTTATAAACCCCAGGCCCCTGGCTATGCAGAATTTTTCAATCCCTCTGTTAAACTTTATCCTGGATGTGTCCACTGATTTGTAGCAGATGGCCCCCTGCCATGTTTTCCTAGGCAAAATTGCTGAGTAGTACATTTCTTTGTCCCTCCAGTTGTGGGCAATGCCGGCCAGTGAGGTGCATATCTCCTCATATAACCTTTTCCTCCCCATGTTTACCAGATCATTTCCCCCTAAATGGATAATCAGAAATCCGGGTGGGTCTTTGTAGGCGACTAGGTCGGCTAGTTTCTCGTTAATTTCCGGCCAGTGGAGGCCTCTGTAGCCCCAACATGATGCAATTGTGTTCCTAAATGCTGGCCCCTCCTTTGTTTCTTCAGCCCATCGCCCGGTCCTGAATACGAAAGAGTGCCCGACTATTCAGGCTGATCTTAGTGGTGCTTCTTGATCTGTTTTTTAGCGGCAGGGTGGGGAAAATAAATTTTAATTAGTTTGGGCCTAATGTATCTTTTAAAACCACCCTGCCATGCTGTGGCTGCTACCCCAATTCTAATGGAATGAGTGCCGAACTCTTTTGGATTCCATCCCCTTTACTGATGGCTTTCATCAACATCCCTTTGAACTGGTAGTGGCTTAGGGCCGAGGAGTTTCTGGGGCTGATTCATGGAATTATTTGCGCCGAAAAAACAGGGATTTGTGTGCCATTCTGCCTGCAAATCCCTGTTTAACAAAAAGGGATTTGCGGGCAGAATGGCGCACAAATCCCTGTTTTTCGGCCAATTAATTCCATTTGTGTATTAGGAATCTTCCCCCCATCTTTGGACGTTGTGTGCAATAGAGGTTGGTGGTGCATACTGGGCAGTTGGATGCATCATCAATGTAGCAAATATTTATTACTCTTTTTGCACCTGTTTTTGATCTTTGGACTTCGATGGTGATGCTGTCCTTTCTTACCTTGGTTTCCATCATGCCGAGCCCGTTGTTAGCTTTTTTGCTAGATGCTGTGAGCTCTCCTACCCGGAAAGGCCCAAAATATGCGAGGGAAAAAGCCATTTTAAACAGTAATGTTTCATATGGGTGAGAGCATATGCCGTCTAATAAACTTGTTATCTTAACCAGTTTCTCACAGTCTAGCAGGCGTCGTGCATCTATTTGGGGTCCTTCTACCTTGCCCCAGTCTTTCAGTGCATATGTAATTAATGCGCTTTGTGTAGGGTTTGAGTCAACTCGTAGTTTTGAAAAATAAGATACTACCACAGGGTGTCTTTTTGCCCAATCTCTTTTAAAACCTTGATTGTGAGCCCACCTTAAAAAAGCATCTATGGGCCTCATTACGACCCTGGCAGTACGGGGTTAACGGCGCCGTAAAAGGTGCCGGCGCTGTTTACCCCATACCGCCTCATTACGAGGTCCCCTCACGGGACCCATGAAGTAACGCCTGTTCAAACCAGTACCAACTCGTAATGGCCTGTTGTTTGCTCCCTCTCCCATTCAGCCCTATGGGGGCTGAAATGGGAATGGGGAAGGACCGGGTCCGGGTCCTTGGAGGGAGGAATTACCGGGCCTTCAGAACCCGGAATGGCCCGGTAATTCCTCATTCTGTGGACCCGGATGCGATTTCGGCGGCAGGCATGCCGCCAAAAGCGGCATGGCTAACGCTGAGGTCGTAATGAGGCCCAATGTCTTTTATCGTTATTAACTCGACATGGTTTTGGCCTGTCACTTTAAAAACTGTTTGCAAGCACTTACCGTATTGAGCTGTAGTGTTGCTTGCCAATGCTTTTTTCACCATCTCTAGTAGGAACCCCGTGTCAGGGTTTGTGTCTTCTGTAGGCAGAACACTGCTGGCACCCGTGCTTGAGGTGCCTGGTTGAAGTTGTGGATCCCGGCCCTGGCCGTTCTGCATTGGCGTTGATGCAATTTTATCTAGCCTTCTAGCATTGCTCAGCAATCTCCTGGGATTGATGTCATCTCTTTCTGGGCATGCGGCGCTAGCTCTCGAAATTTTGTCCACTGAAAGCGAGATGAAGCATCTGCAATGTTATTATCTGCTCCTGCGATGTGCTTTTCTTTGACAACAATGTTTTCATGAAGTGTGACTTTCGTGATGGCTCTTAGGACTTTGAGCACCAAGTGGCATTTGGTCGTCCTCTTATTGATGATTCCTACCACAGCCATGTTGTCGGACAAAGCAGTGAGTTCCGTATTTGCTAGGCACCTGCCCATATGCGTAGAGATAACCAAATGGGTAGAATTTCTAAAAGGGTGATATTTTTGGTCCACCCTGGTGCATGCCATGCATCAGGCCATTGCTCTGCCACCCATTCTGTGTTTAGCAAGGTCCAAAAACCATTGCTCCCCGCTGCATCTGTGAAAAAGACCCTTTTGGCCCCTAAATTCAATGGCATGCACCAAAGTGTGGCTCCGTTGAAACCCGTGAGGAAGTTCTCCCACACTTTTAAATCTTCTTTCACAGTTTCCCCCGATCTGATGTGCAAATGTTTTTTTTTGCATGATTTTGTTTTCAACTCCAAACTCCTGAAAAATACCCTCACCTGTGGAATTATCCTGGCTGCGAAGTTTAAACTGCACGCCAGGGATTGTAACTCCCTGACTGTGCCTTTGTCCTTTTTGCTTAGGTTTTGAATTTTTTTCTAATAATTCTACGACTTTCTTTTTTGGGATTCTGCATAAACCAGCAGAGGTGTCTATTTCTACTCCCAAGAAAATGATATTTGTGGATGGGTTGGTCATCTTCTCTGCTGCTAGGGGAATGCCCCATTGTGCAGCCATTCTTTTCAATTCTGCTAGTGCCCTCCCACAGTTTTCTGTGCCCGCTGGGCCTACCACCATGAAATCATCCAGGTAGTGTACTATTCTGGTCCCTGGTACTTGTTTCTGAAATGCCCATTGGTAAAAGGAACTGAATTGTTCAAATAGTGCATAAGATACCGCGCAGCCCATGGGGAGGCATCTGTCCACATAGAATTTTTTATCAAAAGTGAAACCCAGCCATTGTGAACTTGGGTGGACTGGTAGTAACCTGGAAGCAGACTCTATGTCTAGTTTTGCCATAAGGGCCTCCCTACTACAGTCCTGTATTCATCTTAGAGCCTCCTGGAAGTGGGTGTAGTTAACTGCTGATTCTGTTTGGGGGATGCCGTCATTAAGTGACTGTACCTTGGGGTATGATAGGTGATGTATTAACCTCATCTTTCCGGGTTCTTTTTTTGGTACCAGCCCTAGTGGTGACACTATATAGCTCTGAAATGGCATTGTTTCCCAGGGGCCACATGTTCTACCCAGCTTTAACTCCTTTGCAATGTTTTCTCTTATTATCTCTGGGTTGTCTCTTGCTGAGATCACATTTTTTGGGATTTTTTGGCATCCCTCCCCTTTGATGAAACCTTCTTTGAAACCAAGTTTGATTGCTGTACTGACCTCTTTATCAGGATAAGTCATTAATGCTTCCTTGAAACCTTCAGGGTTGATGGGGGTTCTACCTGGTACCAGTTGTACCAAATGTATTTTCTTATTGATCTTCTATTTTTGGATTTTTGGTCAGCACTCTGGTGCAGCTGCTGCTGGGTTGGTCCATGCTGCAGTTGGAGCAGTTGCGCTTGTACCAGCATTCTTTTCCCCATGCACACTGATTTTTTCCATAATTCCTGCATGTGGTTGCAAATTTTGTGGAATTGTGTGACTTGTTCTGACCGCGAGTATTTGACCTAGCTGCCCATGGCTGATTTTTATGAAAGGACTGCTCTCCCTTCTTGTGTTTTTCGGTTTCTGAACTTCTATTTCCCCCTTGAGAGTTTTTGCTTGCTTTGTTGGTTGCTTGTGAAATCTCCTCCTCTGATGGAGGCTTGCCGTTCATTAGATATAGGTCATTCTGAACTGCATCCCATTCTATGGATGTTATTTCAGACATGTTCCTTCTGAACCTTATGTCGTATGCTAACCAGCCATTCCCATCATAAGCAGTTTTGACTTCTCTGATCTTATTCATATATGCCCACATTTTGGTCCCATCTCCCGGGAATGTTTCTAGAATTCTAGAAAAAATGTGGCTAGAATGGCAAATGATTTTAACCAGTTGTCCCAGGCCCGTTCTACATGAGCGTTTCTAGCTATGGCCTTGTCTCCATTTTTTTGGGGGTCTCTGAAAGCGTCCCTCCCCTTGCGTTGTGCCTCGATGAGTGAGAATATTTCTATAAATTCTTGTGCACATATGACCTCCTTTATTGTTATAGCAATGTTCCATGCAAGGGATTTCTTGTACCTGTTAAGTATTTTGGTTTCTAAAGTTTTTTAATCTTAGCTCCAGTTGTGCACTGCTGATCATCATAATATCTGATGCAGGGCTGTGGTTGTGTCACTAGTCCCTGCGCTGTTTGTGCTACGGGCGACCCATGCTTTTAATGCCCCTGCTGTCTCTGTCCCTGTTGCTACTGTTACAGGTGTTGGTGGCTCTGTGGGAGGTCTGGTGTCTAGAATCACTATGGGTTCCAAAGGTGTATTATGTCCTGAAGCCCCTGGTAGGTCTTTGGGAGCCTATTGCTTGTCCCTGATCTCCGAAATCATTTGTTCATTTTTTTTCATATTCTCACACAGCAACAACATTATTTTGTTCTTATTTCCTGCTTTGTTGCTGTCTCCTGGTGTTTTGAGCTTCTTTGGGGGTGGGGGGGTAGGGAGGGGTTGGTCTGTCTTCGCCCACTGTTGGCACTGCCTCTTCAGCCCATGGCAATCCATATAAATGTACCCTGACCCACTCCCAGCCGTAATGCTCTGATGCCTCTTCTTCAGTGGCTTGTTTTTTGGGTCCTGGGGCTTCCTTTTGAGTGCCATGTCTCCCTTCAAATTGCAACAGAAGTCAGCGTGTCTCCAGCGCTGGGCTCCCTCCCTGTGTCTCTCCTTCGCTCGGTGCTCACAGATACCGCTCCGCCTTCCTGGAGTTGCCGGCATCTCTCTGAGTCTTCCGATGTTGCTGCTGCTGGTTTTCTTGCTTGGGCAAGGATTTTCCAGACACTCTTCGAGCTCTTCTCTATCCCGGGCTCCTGGGCGCGACACGTGGATCTTGCTGGTAGCTGCTGCCGAAGGTAACGATTTTTCTTTCTTCGCGAAAGACAAGCATTTAAAGGCTAAAATTGACAAAATCAGTGCAAACTCCAGCCCAAATCCTCGGCAGTACAAGGAAACGAGAAAGCAAATTTGAACAGGGTAATGTTCAAAAAGTAAAACGATACTTTTAGTACACGGCAAACTCGCTCTTTTTTTTTTTTTTTTTTTTCTGTAAAAATATCTTTATTAAGTGCTTAAAGATGATACAAGGGTAATAAATTCAATTCAATAAGAAGACTTTTGTGGCAATTACATTCCCCCCTCAAAGCAGAAGGGGTAGTTTCAATTTTACTTTGGGCATTTGGGTGGGTACATATATATTTTCTGTTTAGAGTCTGTGGTTTACAAAGTGTTCGTGTTTTGTCTGAGTAGGCTAAGAGTTCTCTTTTTCTTTATTTTATTTTTGGATGATTGCCTGGGCTGGGGGTTTTACTCAGGGCCCCCATCTTCCAGGCTGTCCTTGATTTCGTAGTCTCTTAGCAGGCCGTGGACCATCCTGCGGCAGGCTTCGGTTGTCAGCAGCTCATCATTGAGGACCAGGCGTTTCCTTGCGTAGAGGAGAATGTCCTTCAGGCAGCAGAGGATCCTCCAGCAGTTCTGTATTGCCTCTACTGTGTGGGTCTGTGCAAAGAGTCCATACAGCACAGACTGGTGTATAATGTCTTGGGGCGGGATGTGAGCACTCAACTCAGTGTTCAGGGCCCTGCGCAGTTTCCTTGCAAAGGGGCATGCCCAGAAGAGGTGGTACGCTGTTTCCTCTGCCGGGCACCCCCTTGGGCAGCTCCTGTGTGGGCAGAGGCCCCGTCTGTTCATGAATGCTCGCACAGATAGTGCCCCCCTCACCGTCAGCCAGGCGATGTCCTTGTGAATATTCAGGAGTTTGTTTGATGCCACATTTTCCCACACCTGGGTAACTGTGGCCGCTGGCAGGTCCTCAATGGGATCTGTGGTGTCTTGGGACCTGATCAGGTTGTGGATTGTCCTTGGGTTCCACAATGCAGGCACCACCCCCTGAAGGCCAAAATCTGCGATGAACTTTTCCATCTCCCTGTAGTACCAAGGGAGCGTCCAGTTGTACGGGGCCGTGTTTTCCCACTTGTCCCAGCCTAGCCTCCTCCATGTTGGTGTGAGGAAGAAGCGGAAAAGGAGGTAGGCTGAGTGGGTCTTGTTGGCGTTGCCCAGGGAAATCCTGACGCAGGTGCAGGCGAAGCAGGCCCGCAGTCTTGTAGGGAGGTCCGGGATTCCTTTCCCTCCTTTGCGCGGTTCCTTGTACATGGATGATCTCTTAACTCTGTCCATCTTTGAGCCCCAGACAAAGTGGAAGACCATGGCGTTGATGGCCCGCGCCTCTCTGGCTTGGAGGGGCCACGCTTGGGCCACATACTGCAGGACAGGCAGCGCATCATTTCTCAGCACCAGAGCCTTCCCTTCCATGCTCAGTTTGCGGAGACTCCAGAGACCCAGTTTCTGTTTGACCTTGGCCAGGCGTTCCTTCCAGCTTTTCAGCGCTGCCCCCTCCTTCCCATACCAGACCCCAAGGATCTTGATGAAATCCTTCTCGATTGGGAAGGGAAGGGGCTCCTGGTTGCTATCCCAGTGTCCAAACAGCATGGTTTGGGATTTTGCTGCATTTATCTTTGCGCCCGATGCCTGGCCAAAGTCTTCGCAGGTCCTCAGAAGCTCTGACACCGATTGACTGTCTGCACAGAAGAGGGTGACATCATCCATGTAGAGAGAACACTTCACCTCTCTTCTCGCGTCTCCTGGTGCCGGGATGCCTCTGATGTCTGGGTTATTCCGGATGTACTCCGCCAAGAGCTCTATAATGCAAACAAACAGAGGGGGCGAGAGAGGACAGCCCTGCCTAACCCCAGACTTTACTGGAAAGGGGTCTGTTTTCCAACCATTCACCATGACTGAACTGAATATGTCTTTATACATTACTCTAACATAACTGCAGAAGAATTCCCCCAGCCCAAACCCTCTGAGTACCCTGTCCATGAATTCATGGGAGACGCGGTCGAAGGCCTTCTCCTGGTCAAGGCACACCAGCGCTGCCCGAACCTTGCTGTCCGTGACATACTGGATTGTGTCCCTGATCAGGGCGAGGCTGTCAGCGACCCTACGTCCAGGGACCCCACAGGTCTGGTCGGGGTGGACAATCTCACCGATAGCACCCCTGAGTCTAGTCGCCATTGTCTTTGCCAGAATCTTGTAGTCCACGTTTAGGAGAGAGATGGGCCTCCAGTTCTTGAGGTCACACTTCTCTCCCTTCCGTTTGTACAAGAGCGTGATGATACTTTCTCTCATAGACTGAGGCATGCTACCACCTGCGACCATCTCTTTGTACACCTCGAGTAGGTCTGGTCCTACTATGTCCCACATAGTGACGTAAAATTCGGCTGGGAGACCGTCACTTCCCGATGTTTTGCCTGTCTTGAAAGATTTGGTCGCAAGGTGCAGCTCCTGCAGTGTGAGGGGAGCATTCAGTGCGGCTTGCGCTGCTGGGGAGACCGTTCTTGGGATACCCGACAGAAACTTTTCTGCCTGGTGTCCCACTGACCTCTTCTCCGCATAGAGGTCCCCATAAAAGTCGGTCGCTACCTTCATTATGCCATCCCTTGAGTTACAGAGTTTTCCCTCCTTGTCGCGCAGTTCAACCAGAGGGGTGTGCGCAGCGTAGACTTTCCTGAAGAAGAAGGAGTTGCATTTCTCCCCCTTTTCCAGGTTCTCCACTTTGGACCGGAAGATGATGCCCCTGGACTCATCCCGAAAGTGCTGGCTCAGCCCTTTCTTGACTTCCTCCAGGGGAACCCTTACGTCCAACTCGCTCTTGTGTGGGTCCCCGTGCAGGGTCCCAAACTGGTTTGTGTTTTATCTGGCTACAAACAACCCCTTATATAGGATCCAGGGCTACCCCTGGGTCCTTGGTGTGTACATGTACGTGTGGGGGCTGTGAGGCCAGCCCCCAGGCCGGTTTAGCGCCGACTTTCTAGGCACCCCGTGGTGCATACCTTTGTTGTCCCCTGTCTCCTTGCATCTCCAACATCCTGGGTGCTTAGCGCCTAATTGGTGGGGAAGGGTGAGGTGTTCCTTCACACCTCACCCTTCCTACATGCCCTGCAGCGCTAAGACTGTGTGTCACCTGGCCCTGTTGGAGGAGAGGGGAGCTGGACCCGGGTTGTGGGCTGCTGCCCCTCTCCCAAGCCTGCTGCCATGGGGCAGCAGTTACCAGGCCACGTTTGGTGCCTTGCAGCGTTGCCCAGCACTGACATATGTAGGGCGCTTGGGTGCATATTTGGGTAGTTCTATGGACAAGAATGAGCAGCAGAGTATACATCGGCAGCATGAGGACATATAAGGGGAGTAGCCCCACTTGGTGCACTTGAATAGCACCACTGGAATAGTTACCTGCACTATTGAGCAGCCCACTGGCAGACGTGAGCAGCCTCTTACTATAGTTGAGCAGCACCCAAACATTATTGGATGAAGACTGCAATATTTGTGAAGCTCCCAAATGTACATTTTCTGCACCCCATCATTAAATGGCAGCAAAGTTGATGGTATTTGGCTTTTTTAAGCACACGCATTCTGAAAGGGGCCTCAAGGGCACAGGAACTGCGGTATTCATTATGTCTCCAGAAACAATATTTTTTAAAATATGTTATTTCAACGTGCGAGGGATATGTAATTGGATTTATCGTCATTGTTTCAAAATTAATCATGCACATGTTTTCCCATGACATTAACATTTGTCTGATGTGCATTCAGTGTATCTAGTGGGGACACTGTTTTCTAATTGCCACAAAAATATATCTGCTGCATATAGAAATGCACTTGACTGATGTGCCAAGTATGTATCAATTCAAACATTTTACAAACACCCCATCAGAACCAGTTTTAAAAAGTATGTATTTTTGACCATCATATGTGGAAGACGTATATGTAAAATTCACAGTTTGTTCTATTTCATTTTGTTACCTTCATTTGGTAGGATTGTTGACACTTCTTCCAGAAAGGCTTCACTCATGACAAAAGTACAGATAAGGCAGGCAGTCCATAACCAGCTAGTGATGGGGTAATGCAATGTTACATAGAATGTAAACACTTGCTAACCAGAGAACAAATATACATGTGGTATGCCTTAAAGCATGGAGCCAGTATTTACCTTGGTGTAATTTTCATATGTACATTAGTTTTCCATCTGGTCAGGCAAAGAAGAGTGGTTGGGAGGTGGAAACGGGGTAATGAGGAGGCCCAATCACAAATTAGCAAGTGCAGCTGGAGCCTGATCTTGGATTGGCCCATTGATTGGATTGCTTTGCTGGCCGGTGGGAGGGTGAGGGAGCATTCCAGTCATGGTGGCGTGGGCAGCAGTGAGATGGTTAGGAAGTAGGAGGTGGTGCAACAGGGATGGGAGATCAATAGGTACTTTAGAGTTGAGCGGCACGGAGATCAAGAAAAAGAGGTGCAGCACACATGGTACTTTGGGGCAAGCTCATGAACGTGATTGAAGCCAAGGTTTAAAAAAAGTGAAGCGAGAGCTTATTGCATTGAAGGCTTTTTGGTTTTCAGGCACTACGCCCAAGGGGGAGAGGATCTATGTGGATTGTAATGGGTAGTCATGGCAAAATGTAGTATTTTGATGCAGAGATTGAATGAGTAGAGGGGAAGCCCTAGGGTTAGGGTACACGAGTAATCAAGTTTGCTGAGGGCCACTGTACAGATTGGAATTTTGGAAAAGTGGTGGGTGGGGTGCAGTCAGGTTTTCCTGATATTTATCAGGTTATTCCTGGACCCAATCGCAGTGAAGTGATGAAGTGTTTGTGTTTGGGTTTGCTGTCAAAGAGGATTTCAAAGGTAGGGGCTTTGGGTGACTGAGTAGATTAGGAGAAAAGGTGAAAAGGGCTAAAAGACTGAGGTTGGCCTTGGAGAACGGGCAAAATCATAACTTCTGTTTTGGAAGAGTTTAGCATTAGGCAATGTGAAGTCATTCAGTGAGGGATAGCATCGAGGAATCTTGTGATATGTTTTTAGATGTCTTGGATGATGGAAGGACAATAGAAGAAGATCTGGGTAGCAAGATGTGGTACTGGAAGCCAGAGGATGAAATTAGTTTCCCCAGGCAGGGAAGATCTGAAAAAGCTGAAGAGAAGTGGGCCCAGGACTGAACCTTGGCAGATGACCACTGGGAGGGGGATTGGCTAGGAGTTGGAGTGTTGCAGGAGATGGAGCTGGAGTAGTACGAGAGAGAAGCCACCCAGTGTAGTTTAGTATCCCTAAAATCAAAGAAGAACAAAATTTGGAGGTTGGAGGGATAATCCCAGTGACAAAATATAAAAGAGGTTGAGAATACTGTGAATAGAGAGAGTAGAGTCAGAGTAGTAAGCAGTAAGAAATTTGGAGACATTGGTGAGAACAATGTCGGTGGAGTGTTTAATGTGAAATCTTGATTTTGAGTGGGGCATGTAAGAAGTGTTCCTTGTGGTAGTTTTGTGAAGCTATTGAATGCTACCTGCTTGAGAATTTTGGAGTGGTGTGGCAGAAGAGTGACTGGTAAAGAAATTGAGAATTATTTTCCAAAAAACATAGGTATGACAGCATGACTATGGCCACCTCATATCAGGCTGGGAATATGCCGCCTGAAAGAGAGATACTGAAGTTGGAGCAGAATTGAACGCAGGTGAACAGAAGTGACAGGGGCATGTTTTCTGGTTGTCTGGGAGGGCAAAACAATGAGTGGCAGCATAGGATGGCTTTAGGGTAGGTAGGAGCAAAGTGAGAAGGAAAGAAAAAAAGTGTTTTTGTAGGGAGGTGGAGAAAAGGTAAAAGAGGTAGAATTAGCTGGATGGACAGTGTCCTGTATTTTGGTGAGGAGAAGTAGTAGAGAAATTCGAGTTTGATAGATGTTTCTCATCCTATATTTCCTTAGCAGAAATATCCCCATCTCTGTTCCGGCACAAACCATACATGAGAATGTTAAATTTCACTTCTACACTCAATGACATGTTGAACATTTTCAGTATCCTTCTTTTAACTTACTGTCTGGTCCTGTTGCTAACTATTCTACCAGCCAGTAACACTACAGATTATTCTCAAGAAACAATTCAGAAAAGGTGAGCAATTGAGACAAGCTTGACCACTTAGCCATCTATTAGTGCACTCCAATCCAAACACTCCTGTTGCTTAACTTACTCATCTTCTACCACTCCTTCACTCGAGCGATCTATCTCTCTTTGGAACATTTACAACAAGAGATGACAGTTAGAAGAGGGGCCATTTTGTGAGAAGAACCATGGCTAGCCAAGGGCTTGTGAAGTGAACATAGCTTAACAAATGTTGTAGTATATTGAACTTGCATATTAAAAGAGAAGGTAGACATATTAGGGTATATACTGGCTCGCTCAACACACTGCTTTCTGATGATTTGTAAGCCAAACGTTCAGACAATGAATCCAAACTGTTAGTGCTGTTATTCTTCCTGAGGAAAAGGAGATCCACTTCTTAAATTATCATGGAGGCTAAACTTCATTTAAGCAATAAGCCCAGAGTATGGGGGGCATTACCACTTTAGGCAATGCCCCGGAGCCCATAGCTACAGGCCCAAGCGAAGCAAGGGCCTTAACGAAGGCCCTGGGGCATTACCTGAAGTGGTAATTCCCCCCCTTTGAGAGGATTATTGCTATTAGTACCGTGGCCCGTTAGACCGGGGTACTAAAATCATTTTCTGTTGTGAAAAGCCTAGTTTCGCAACAGAAAAAAAAGTAAAACAAATGGCTGCCATGCAAGGTGAACATAGTCTGTTTTCCCTTTCCGTGGTGGCCATTGTAAATAGTAAAAAACAAGTAAATAAAAAAAGGCTGCCATGGAAGCGGGTGAAGGGGCTACATGTAGTACCTTCTCCCTTTCCGTTGCAGCCATTAAAAAAAAGTTAACAAAAAAATGGCACCATGGCGGTGTGCCACAGATCGGGAGCAGACACGCTGGAGACAGAAGTGTTTCCAGCACGTCTGCTCCTGAAGAGGAGCTAAAAAGCAGCTAAGTGGAGGGAAATAAGGGGGGAAGGGAAATCTGTGGAGGGGGAGGGCGGACTAGGGATGGGGAAAACTTACATGATTCCCCAGCAGGGGAATATGGCGGCCTCCAGCTGTGAGCAGGTTCGTAGCAGGGGGATTACTGTGTAGTAATTCCCCCATTCCGAGCCTCCTCATAGGCTGGGAGGCTGATACCCCCCACCCCCGCCGGGTACTAATAAAAAATAATAAACAGTCACTAATCACAAGGTGACCACTTAACCGCTTTAATGCACTGTGAAGCACAATCACTTCTTCTTAAGAGAACCGAATTCTGACAGCAATGTGGGGAGTAATTTAACAGTTTAGTCTAGCTTTGTTTCCTCTCCCATTGAAGACCAGCCCTTCTGATTTCTAAGACCAATGCACAGACTACTGAGACACGGCTGGACTCAAAATGTGACGTCTCAAACCTCAAAGGGTCTTCTGTCCAGTGTCCAACTGTGTTCAAGGCAAAAGCCTTCAGAATGTGCTGTTATTTTTTGCTAGCTTAATTGCAGCCATTGCTGTTAGTAAAGATGGCTACCTTTTTCCCTATGAGTGTCTTTCCTTGTTCATCTGTTTGCCCTATGGCTGGATCCATGTCAAGGATTTATCCTGCCTTTTTGATGGAACGACAACAAATGGAGTGGCTTATTTCTCCTCTGTGGGACACACATCTGTTTTCCTTTATTTAGCTGACACACAATTGTGCCTAAAAAAAAGAAGAAAAAAAATCCATAATTAAAAAAAATAATACAAATTCATCCAATTGATGTTTTCTCAGAGCATAAGGCTACACCTTCTTATTTTATGCATATCTTTGAAAAGCTGACCATGCTGCCCGCTTTCCAATGTTACATAACTCATCCTATGTGGAACAGGTATGCCTAGATGTCGGCTCTGAGTGTGCTACACCTAGAGACCCAAGCAAAACTTCACTGGTGACTCTAATTGAAGCCACAACATGACTGTTGTTGCTTGTTATATCGCCCTGAAAATGTGTGACCTAGCAGCTTGGTCTCAAATGCACCTTGGGAGTGTAACCAAGCTTGATAATAATGTGTTTTTTTTCCGTCTGTGATATAATGGCAGCCTGAAGAATGATGGTTTTGAGTGTTTTCCTGAACAATGCATGGGGTTATGATTTATTTAAAACCTTACAGCCACCACTTTTCAGTTTTGCTAAAGTCACCATAAGTGGGATGGGTATGTAAAGACAGCTGTCCCAAGACTGCTGTGTCTAGAAACTGAAACCACACCTCAGAGATGATACCCAATCAGCGCAAAACATCTCTAAGTGTGCTTCGGTCATGTGCCAAAGGGATGTGACCCGGCAGTTGGGACTGGACAGCAACCTTTGGGGTGGGGCCAATCCTGTTAAGAGAATGCTCTTTCCAATTCCACATTGGAATGGCAGGTTGAAGAACAACATTTGGGAGGGCTGTGGTATTTCATACCTGCTTTTCAATCTTTTCCCAGGAACATTGTGGATACAACAAAACCCAAACATACTTCTAAGGTGACTACTCTGTTGTAAACAACCCTGTCGGAGGCAAGTAGTGGGAAAGGAAAGGCATTTGCAGGTTTCCCTTCCTGCTTGCCTTGTGCCCTAGTTGCCAATCCATGTCATGGGACACCATCACCTCTTCCCTAAAACCCCTTACTGCAGGTGTTCCTCATGGATCAGTTCCACTCTTCTTCACCCAATATACCTGATCCCTCGCAAAGTAATATCTTTCTTCGGCTTTAACTATTACTTCTATGTTAACATTACCCAGATATGTTTCTCCTTCCCCTTCTTTGCCTCTGCAATCTCTAAACACATGGCCAACTTCCAGTCTTACATCTGCCACTATATGGTTCTACGCTGCCTCATGCTAAACAGTTCAAAGACAGGTGACATTTTTCTGTGTGCCTCCAATGGCAACCCCACTCTGCCCTCTCCTATCTCTTTCCCCTGAACTCCTCACCCGTCACCCATAGATCACAACCTTGCTATTGTCTTTGAAATTGACCGTAAACTCTACCAGTTAATCACTGCCACTGCCACCACATCAGGATTCAACCTCCTAAACATTAGAAATAGCTGAGCACACCACTCAACTAAAATCCTGATCTCTGCTTGTGTTCTCAGCAAACTGACCAATGGCACAAGCCTACTTCCTGGTCTAACCTGATAGTCTTTTGCCCCCCCCCACTCAATCAAGTCCTTAATTCTGTGGCACACATCCTTTTCATCATCGGTGGCTGGTTCATTGGGGAATTATGGGTGTTAGGATGCAAGTGCAAGATCCATACTGTGGAAAGAGGATTAGACTGTGAATTTTCTATTAGCAAATAGAGATGGTCATTTAGTTTCAGTATTTTGCTGTTCGGTTTGGCAATTCTGCATATGTGTTATCTGTATCATCACACAATGAAAGGAGAAGAGGCAATAAGGTTGCTCATTATATTTAGAGGTTAGGCCCAGGATGTTTTAAGAGCTTTGCAGATAGCATTATGGAATTATGTTTTGCTTTGTTTGCATTTACGAGAACTCAGAATATGCAGTTTATTTTGCAGTTAGGAAAGCTTTCTGAAGCTGGTGAAATTGTGGCCAGAGTGACCCATGGTACAAACATGAAGTTGGGTAAATGTTGGCTTTAGCAACATGAGGGCTGTCAGCCATGTTAGCAAGAGTTCTGCCCTGTTGGAGTAGGCCCAGTTAAAGGTTTCAGCTTGTGTTGTTTAGGGTAGTAGGCCAAATCTTGGAGCTTCTGTTTTGTTCATGTAATTAGATGTTATTTCTCTCTGCCCCAGCGAGTGTTCAGATGGCCAAGGTATCTGGAGGTAGGGGGAAGCACCACGCAGAGAGTATCTGATGGTGCTAGGCCGAGCAGTCCACAGAAGCTGAGAACAGAATGCATTATATTCATTTTATTCTTTATGATTAGATTAGTGCCACAGTGGTGAAGGACAAATCTTATGAGAACAAGACCCGGTTTCCAGACATTGCCAAAGTTATGAACTAGGTTGTGGTTATTGTGCCCCCATTGAGAAGTGGCAGGTTCATTAGAAATGCAGGTGTCAAGCTAAATAGAGCAAATACATTCAAGAAATGAATCCCCAGGTGCATTGCATCAGCTGCGTTTTTTATAAAGCCACCTGGTTCCCAGGAGAGGTAGGGAAGGATGCATACTAGGAAAGCAACAATGTTCAAGATGGTAGTCGCAAGAGTTATTGCCAAAAAGTACAACTGCAAGGTCAAAAGAGCCGTTCGGTTGCCAAGGTGTCTGGTCTCATGAGAAAGCCATGGGATGTTGACTTCTCTTTTCACCTTAAATCCCTGATTGCGTCCTGTCAGGGGTATGCACATCATGATTTGGCCGAAGTTGTCTTGGCCAATCACATCTCAGTATTTTCTGCTGACCGCACAATTAGGTAATTTATAAGGGGCTATATTTAGATAAGCATGGATGCTTAGTAACCAATAGGGAAGTACAATATAGGTGATGTTTAGATTTCTGTATAGGGGCTATCCAAGAGGGAACTTGGGATGATTCTTTATCGAAAATGTGTTGCTTATGTTAATTTGGTGGTTTTCAGATATAAAACTTGTCACTGGAAATGGGCGTGTCGAGTGAGTTGTTACTTTTCAGTTCTAGGGAAATGACTGACCCTCCCGGCCGTATTTGCATGTAATAAAACTTGTTTTTCTTGCAAAACAAGTACTCCTTATTGATCATTTGGATTGTTTTTATTGACTGGTTTTTGGGCCTTCCTTACATAGGTAGTGACCCTCCTTCCATCAGGATTTCTCCTCCCATCAGCCAGACTCGTAACTGGTACTGGCTGCTTGAACACCTGTACTATGTGCAATGACAGCGCTCTATGAAGCCATCCCCACAACACATGTTCAGTTTAGTTTGGGCTGCTCAAATGGAAGCCTGGGAGTGCTAAAATGAATACGCTTCAAAGGCCTTTGCCTTTCACTACACACCATCTTGTCTCTCACACAAGCCTTGGCGCGGTCAGTGGCTTGCTGACCCCACCCAGCTTGTGTAAAGATAGATTAGGGACTGGAGACAAGAAATTATGTCACATGCTCAAGTCGGGATCATCATGCCTCTCTTTGGCACTCTCTCAACTCCTGGTGTGCCAGAAACAAATCAAAGAAACTGAGGAAGCAGTGCTCCTAGTCAGCGAGCCTGACCTTCGTCACAATGCCGGTGGACAAGAAGACTACACGGTCCTTAGACTGGAGGAGGCACTTTGGTAAATAATGGTTGATACCTCATCCGCACCCAGTTTTGTGTTAATGATGCAAACAACAGTCTTGCATTTTAAAAAAAAAACAAAAACACAATTGTTAATTTCGTGCTAGTAGTCTGTGACCAAAAGCCCGGGCTGGCCCCGGTAAGAAAATAATGGATTGGCATTATGGTGCCCTGGCAGGCATCAGTAGTTCATCTGCTCTACCTGTGAGCCGAGTTGCTCAAGTACAATCCGAAGAATGAGGGATCCAAAATGTATAAGGCCCATCCATTCTAAATACATTATAAATCTCTTAGTCACAAACACTGTGGAACTGTTGCAGGTGGCACCAGTAGAGTAAATTAATTACCCTTTCATTTAACAGCAGATGAAATATCACCCTCCAAAGTGAGATTGGGAGAGTAGGTTTAACAAGTTGAGTGTTTCCTTTCCATTTTCCCATCATGAAGCCGCAGAGGAGGGGCTGTTTTGAACGTGCAGTCGTCACGCACACGTGAGCCCTTCACAATGCAGTAAAACGCAGATCTGGCTATCTGGAGATGAGAGATGGTGGGGGTTGATAGCTCTGAGGAGGAAGTAAGACTGTCTATTTATATCAAATTGTAATTATGCGCATAATACAGTAGTCACAAAGGGTTGCAGTAGCGAGGTCCAAACCGTGTAAGCGGCCCAGTGATCGAAGTGGGCAGGAGCAGTTGGGAGCGGTGCTCCTCTACTTTTTTTAATTACTTTTTACTGTTCCTATACTTTTATTTTAAAAATAAGTGCTAAAAGTGTAAGAAGAAGTTGAAACTTGCACTTCAGTGCACTGCACTGAACGTTCCCTTAAACAGCAGGCGCATTTGTTTAGGGGTGTGTATGGCACGTGGGAGGGGGGTGGCGATGGGCTTTGTGGGGAGCGTGGACAGGCCAATAGGGAACATAGTTCCACTACTTATTTTCATACACTTAGACCACTGTGTAAACAGAGTGGGTAATCTGGAAAACATATAAATGGATGAGCGCTGCATGATTATGGCACCTACTTCCTCTCTCTGAAGCTTCTGTGCACTCCTGAATTACATCAGCCCACTGTAGTGTCTTAGTTACAAAGGAGTGTGGGAGCCCCTCTACTGAGAACGAACATGGGTCAAATACCCAGTTCTATGGAATTTCTTCCACTCAGGAGGGTCTACAACCACGTTTTACCTCACTTCACCATTCACAGAGGAGAAATATCCATTTGCATATCAGTCTTTGTCCCACCTACAAGGACAGTCCAGCACTGAAATGCTATGCAAATCTCCTCTGAGCAAGAATACCATCAGTAACCCCAGACAAGTGTTTCAGCTTAGCATTTCGGTGCTGGACTGCCACTGGGTGGGACAAAGACTGATATGCATGTGGACATTTCTCCTCTGTGAAAAGCGCAGTGAGCTAAAGCATGGTCGAGACTCTCCCGGGGGCCCATCCACCCAAGAACAGGTCAATGGGCTGTGTGTGTGCCTGTAGAGGGACTCCCAGACCTTCTTTTGCATATTTTGAGGTACTTTGAGTCTCACCCTAAGTTGGCGGGTTAATCCAGACGTGGAACCCTTGCTCCCTGTGCACAAAGAGGCACAGCTCCAGCTCACTGATGAGTCTCGACTAGGCTGAAACATGTGTCTGGGATTGCCTTTGGTACTCTTGTTCAGAGAAGATTTGCCAAGCATTTCGGTGCTGGACTACCTTTTGGTGGGACAAAGACTGGTATGCATCCAGACATTTCTCTTCTGTGAAAAGCGCAGTGAGCTAAAGCATGGTTGAGAATCTTGCAGGGGCCATCCACCCAAGAACAGGTCGATGGGCTCTGTTTGTGCCGGTAGAGGGGCTCCCAGACCTTCTTTGCAAACTGTAGTGTCCTAGTCCTAGACGTGGGAAGATGAAGGACTCTGCCCAAGAAAAACTGTGTGTCAGCTACAGCAGCTAAGATTTGAATTTAGGAACCCTATCTATACATTCCATTCAGTTTAGTGCAGCCTCCTCTGCACACAGTCTTTTGTATCCTTAAATTGCCCTTTACCCGTTAGGCGCAATGCAGGTATGATGAGGCATTCATATATTCGTCCTGAATGCAGTCCTGACACCCAATCAATGACAGAAAGTCTTGCACGTTGAATGTGCTGTATACATTTGTCCTGCATTCTATTTGTAAAAATACATTTGATCCAATTTACTGTTTTTTGGCCACGCAAAATATGTCATGAATAGACGTTATTGCATTTAAAAAAAGCAATTCCCGAATTCTGTGTGAAAAATGAGTGTTCTGCAACGCAGCCTTGCATGCTTATGCAGAATGAATGTTAAACAAGTCTTTCTGCACTATGTATTCAGAGCAAGTCTAATGCACATCATTCCTGTGTTAAGGTTTCGTTTTTTTTTAATTTAGGGCTTCATGTGGACTTGTGGTGCTACTTGATGCTGTGATAACACCTGTTACTACCCCGTTTGATTGCACTAATACTGTGCACATCTTTGCAAGTTGGCAGATAGTCCAGGTAGGCATCCCTTCTGCTCCTTTGCTACTGCTGCCATCTGTGTATTGCAGTGCCACCAATGTCCTCACTTCCAGCACATGCGATTTCAGATCCCTGTGCAGGTGGCTGTAGTCCTGAAACGTGATCCCTGTGCCATGCCCGGTGTTGCTGAAACGTGAGCACTGTGTGGTGCCTGGGGTCCCTAAAAACGTGATCCCCGTGCAGTGCCTGGGGTCCTTAAACATGACCCTTGTGCAGGCGCCTGGGGTCCTGAAACGTGATCCCCGTGCAGTGCCTGGGGTCCTGAAACGTGATCCCCGTGCAGTGCCTGGGGTCTTGAAACGTGATCCCGTGCAGGTGCCTGGGGTCCTGAAACATGACCCTTGTGCAGGCGCCTGGGGTCCTGAAACGTGATCCCTATGCAGGCGCCTGGGGTCCTGAAACGTGATCCCTATGCAGGTGCCTGGGGTCCTGAAACCTGACCCTCGTGCAGGCGCCTGGGGTCCTGAAACGTGATCCTTGTGCAGTGCCTGGGGTCCTGAAACATGACCCTTGTGCAGGCGCCTGGGGTCCTGAAACGTGATCCCGTGCAGGTGCCTAGGTCCTGAAACCTGACCCACGTGCAGGCGCCTGGGGTCCTGAAACGTGATCCTTTGATGCTTCTTGGTTCGTTCTTAGTTGAATTATTGCTCTCGGCTGATGAAGGTGTAGTAGAGGCCAGAGGAAAAGGGCCGAGCAGTAAATTAGGAAAACATTAAATGGTGCGCGTGTGAGTGTATGTACGTTTCAGATGTCTGCAAGTGTGCACGTGTGCCTTGGACATATTCGGGCACTTTACTTCGTTGCAGTGCTGCCAAATAGTGTGATTGCCAGAATCATAAGTGTTTTACATTGTTAGTTATGACATATTTTGTTGGCAGCACCAGCATCATGAAAGTGTTTCTGTGATAATTATGACATCCAGTGTTGGCAAGCCATTATCAAAGCGTGTTTTGCCGGGAAATGCTGGCATATGTCGTCAGGGACAGGCATCAAAGTTATAGTGGCAATGCGGACACGTATACTTTGGGCCAATGCGTCACGAGCATGTGCATTAAGGTGTCAGTGCTGACATATATTGTGGGCACAAGGACCATGAAAGAGTGTTTTCGAGGGCAGTGATGGAAAATATCAGCAGAGGCATCGTGAACATGTGAACATGTGTTTATAGTGACGGTGCTGGGTCATATGTTGGTCAGAGACATAATGAACATATGCTGTCAAACATAATTGTGTACTGTTGGTGACCCGCCATTTATTGTCTTTTTAATGTTACACTATAGGATGATATGGCATTTCCCCAATTTTTCACCCAAAACTTTTCTGTACAGATTAACCTTTTCAAACCATTATACATCTTTTTTTTCCCATCAGAACAACCTTCTCCCCAGACCCCTCAAAAGTTAGTTTGGGCTCCCTCACTGTGCTCGCTCGCTGACAGAAATTCTGGTTAAACCCCAATGCCCCTCCAATTAAAACAAATCACCACCCGCCACTACTTTTCAAACTATCCAGCTTCCCCGGCACCTTTACCTGCCATCACCATGCTCGATGGCTCTCTCTGCATAATCATGTTCTCTTTCTATTCTGGCTGCTAGTCTATGAATCCATTCATGGTCTTGCCTCGCACTACCTCCCCAAATGCATCCCTTTGTACTCTTCCTCCCAAACTCCCCATCCTTGTCACTTCACAACCTGTCAGCCCCTCACTCGCTTAGTTCCTCCTCGCTTTCACTCCTTCTTCGTACTTGTCCCACTCCACTGCATAGCTCACCCTCTGGACAACAAAGACATCTCTTCAGTGGAATGTATCAAAATGCAGCTATAACTTTATCCCCCCAAACCCGTCGCACCCTACTATCCAAAATAACCATCCAGCTCACCTCTCCTACATTATGTCTTCAGGGATACTCTATGTAATTTGTAAATATGTATGTACCAGCCTCCGGTTCCTGGTTAATGTTTCTATTTTTTGCTCCCAGTGCTTGCCATTCATTCCAACAATGTTCTTATGCAAAGGCTCCTTACCCTAGGACTCTCTCTGCTCTCTGTTAATGTCTGATTTGAAAGTAATTTCTGTTTGAAATGACACCCTGTTCTTAAATAAATAGAAATAAATACAAATTGCGGGTTATGATTATAGCTTGCATATCTGAAATGAGAAGAAGGCTTGTTGAGTTGGCTTCCCCTCATGGAAACCCTCCCATGTCACCACTGGGCCCAGGAAGCTTTCATTTGAAGCAAAGAAAATTGAATTCAAGGAGTCCTCTGTTCTCTACTGTTCATGTCACGACCCAATTAAGGGGGTAATTCATGGATTATTTGCGCCGAAAAAAACTGGATTTGTGCGCCATTCTGCCCGCAAATCCCCATTTGTTAAATAGGGATTTGCAGGCAGAATGGCGCACAAATCCCGTTTTTTTCGGCGCAAATAATCCATGAATTACCCCCTAAAGTCCTTTGAGCTGGCTCTAGCGTGAGGCTTGCAGTGCCAGTCCTGGTGGAACACCTCATTTGGTGTGGGAGGTTCTAAATGCCTCTCTGGTGTGTTTAATCAGTCAGCAAAAGGTCTTTTAGGGAGATTAGGCTTTGTGCGGCTACATGGATTATATTCAGTTTAATGGGATCAATGTTCTGCAAAGTAGTTGGCCAATGAAAAACATTAGGAGTTTGGAGGCAGTTCTGAATAATACAATATCTTGTTTTCCTAGTACTGTTGTGAGAAAATTATGTTAATCCCCGGGAGTTTGATGAGCTTGTTAATATTTCCTTATGACGTTGGTATGTGGGTTACAAATGCGTGGATTTCTGGGTAATCTATTTTCGTCCGGGTGAAGGATGAGATGTGGATTGGAAGCTATACTGCCTCAGAGCAGTGGATTCAATAGCAGGATCTTTTCCGGAGCGGTGGCAAACTTGGGCACAGGATCAAATCTTGAGCTGCAGGAAAGTTGCTGACGCTGCCAGCATCAAGCATGGAAAGAGGGTGTGGATAGTCATAGCCTAGTGTTCAAAGATAGCCACCACATGCGGTGGCAATGCAGTGATTGATTTGTTATTTATTATGCGCCTATACACACAGTGCTTGATGGGAGATGTAGTTCCATTAGCCAGGTGGTTCTTCAATGTCCTTCCCTTCTTTCCCACTATCGTTGCCTGCCTGACCGATCTACCCTCTGTCCCAGACATAGATGTGAACCCATCAAGAGCTTGCAGGATATGGTGGAAACCATGTTTGTGACAGACTCCACCCCACCAACCCCACCAGCACCGCTGTGCTTTCCTCCCTATCTGGGCTTTCTTAAAAATAATTCTTGACACCTTCGGGCATGTACTTATGGAGTGGGTTCCTATGAGTGATGTTCTGGCTTGTAGTGGTTCCACTCAAAGTAGCAGAGGTGACCTTGAACCCTTTTAAAAAAATGTAAGAATGAAGAGCGCAAATTCTGGCTTGACCTGCACTATGTCTATTTTTAACGATTTAGAGAATGGTCCTCATTAAGGGGCAACTGGTTTAAGAAGCCATATGCGTAACACTGGGTGAACTATGGGATGCATGGGAAGTTCGAGACTGACTGATACTTTTCCTGTTTCTGACTGTATAATGTAAGGCTCTATAATTAGGGTGAAATCTGAAAGGTCCTTCCAAGTGGGGATGTTTTTCAGCTAACCAATTATCACCCCCTGGCGACAGTGATACGGCTGAACTACGATGTACCAGTTTTATGTACCTGATTTAAGCCTGATTTCTATATTGTATTCAGGTGCAAACTAACAAGAGTACCATTTCAAAAGACTGGGGTGCAGACATCATACAGTTAAAAACAAGACAGGGAGAGGATATACATAAACACCCTAAAGAAGAATCTACAGTCAGACTAGGGACACACCCATGTTGTCAATCATTCTAGTAAGGTGGGGTTATACAGATGTGAAAACATGGACTTTGCATATTGTTTGCTACACAAGGAACAAGGTTTTAGTTTTGCTGACATAACAGTCATTAGCACCCGGGGCAGGGAAGCCAACCAATCCGGTTGCTCGGAAGGCGTGATGACACTGCTAATTTCAGCCCACAGTCTAAGTGGCCTGCTGGCTGCATCCCCCGCCCTGCACTGGCATCTCGCTACCCACCCTCCCTTAAGTTTTTTTTACGCCCCACTTACCTTTTATTTCGGCAGTAGCAGGAAGCTGCCGCACTCCCTCCAGGCTGTGACGGAAATGGAAGAGGGGCTATGTAAGGAGCTCCACCTTCCATCTTCGTGGAGGCCTTCTCTTAGTACAGTATTTTGTTTGAATGAATGGGACGTCGTGTCACGTCCCGTTCATTCAAGCAAAATACACTTCTTCAGCACCCCGGGTTACGGGATTGGCAACCTGGGGTATTAATAGCATTAACACCCAATCCAGCCAGCTGAATCGGGTGTTAACGCTATATTGTTAACCTAGTAAAACAAAGAATGCACAGGTAAGATACACTTTTGCAGACCCAAATCATGATGGTTTGAGGTTGAAGAAAATGCTTAAAAACAACTGGTACATTGTGGAGATACATTATGAGAATTCTGTGGGTTATGGTTAGGAGGGCGAAACAATACTGCCACGCAGGGCTTTCTGTTTGAGGTTTGGGGTTGGCTGATAAGCTAGCTTTTCATTCAGATTTATTTTGAATCTCTTGAGTTGTGTTCCATTTTAGGTTGTAACCTTTATTTTTTGTGTTTAGGGCTTCATTCTCTTGAAGCTAACCTGCATTAGATTATTAACACAATGCTACTTTAGGGGAATATGTGTTGACGTAAGTGTTTAGATATTTTAGTTCCCAATTTCCTAACAATTGAGAAATCAAGCACAATTTGTGTAGATTTCAGTTCTCACCAGGGAGCTGACTGAGGACTTTCAAGCCTGGTGAGATGTGATCCCAGTGCTTTGGAGCAAGCACAAGTCTTGGTGCTTTGTTTAGGAGTTGTTTTGCTTTAATTGTCTTTAAACTCACATATAGGCTATTACAGCAGTTGAGACATAAATAGATGAGTGTTCTCATAACTTCAATGGTGTGATCAGGTCAAAGTAGGGCACAATGTTTCTAACATTGGAGTTGGGGCTGGAAGAGAGACTTTGTTGCTATTAAGTCAATGTGAGCTTATAGCGAAAGTGCATTGTTAAAGATTTATTTTAGATTTGTAGCTTGGTCTGATGGGGTAGAAGCTAGTCCCATAATGGGTAGGGCATTTAAACGCTAGTGAAGTTGTGGTAGAGAAACTAAACAAGTTAATCTCTGTCTTTGTAATATGGAGATTGTTGTTTCAGATTCCAAGTTAAAGAGGACCTCAGAATTGTCTCAGTATAATTGAAAGGACACAGAGGATGCCTTCTAAAAGTTGAACATATACATGAAATAACCAAGGGAAAATGATGGACTCCTGTTGGAGCCGGCATGCCATAGTGAAATGTAATTATTTGAAATCTCCTAGAGTAACCCTTGACATAGATCTGCCTTAATTACCTGAAAACCTGATGGTTGGTAAACTAATGTAAACTGACTCTGGTTCGGCAATTGTCGATCCACAATGGAGGGATGACTCCTGATTTACAGACACATTAGGAATAGCCCATGGTTTGGTGTGTAATATTCTTATAAGTGAACTTAGTACCCATAATAATTAAACTCAAATGCTTATTTCCTGTGCCAACATACAACAAAATAATTGATATACCTCAGTGTTTACAGTTTCAATATGCCCATCTGTTTAGGGACAACAGCTTGAAGACAGACCCAAATAAGACCCTAGAGAGAAACAGAAGGCTCTCCAAAAGCATGATAAAAACGAATCCCCTTTCAATGATTAAAGCTGATACTATGCCATGTAACTTCACTATCTGTTGAATGAAGGCATATGTGGGTTTTGTAGCTGATGAAAACTCTTTTCAGGGTACTTTGAAATATCATACACTACAACTAGGAATGTGGTACAACTCTGACATGGGAGTAATTCAACAATAAAATCTAGCGGGGATACTGTGCCATGGGTATGGAGGTGTGGGTAATTGGTGAACAAGGTCCTCCATTGCTGGGCACATATGTTATATGTGTTTACATACTGTTGCACATCATTCAAGGTAGGCCATCATTAGTGTTATTACATTGACTTTGTAGTTTTACATATACCCAACTGACCAGCCAGCAAGAATTCAGAGTTTTCTTGAATAACAGCGAGTTGTAACTATTTTGTAGTTATGTAACATTTGTTCATGAAAAGGCAGTCACTACATGATCGGATTCTGTATCATCCAGTCAATAAGGTTGGAGGACGCTCAAGAGCCACACCAACATGTTGGCTCCTCCGTGATTTCTGCATCTGCTTAGAAGCAAGACCAAGCAGAGCAACAGAAGTTCGAATCCCGGATCCGTGCTTAGAAAGCAAACTCAGGTATGCTATTAGCAGTATTTAAAAAAAACCACTAAAATGAAAAATGAAAAATAAAATACTCTGTGCCACTTTGAGACCCAGAACAAATTGACAGCTCTGGGCTCAGACACAGTTGAGGCTTCCCCAGTGAGGGACAGGGGTGAGGGACTCGCCACAAGGATGCTGGCACACACGAAGAGCGGCATGCAACACTCAGAACACTGTGACATCCTGACTGCAGCTGGGGGAGCAAATACGCTCTGAACAGCGTTCTTTCACCAGATTCCACCATACGATTGCGACCTGACTGCGGTGGCTGTCACCCACTTGGTGGCACCACCAGAAGTAGGGCACACCCGACCTGGTGGCGTTACTGTACACTGAAGACCAACAGCCCTGTATCCTGATGGTGGTTCTGCCGTACTGCACGGCAGAGCAGCACAACACTCCATGCGTCTTCCGACGTGTGGTTTACTGTGGTGGAAAGAATATTGAAACAGTGACACTGGCCCTTAGATTATGCTTGTGAATGGGGCTCCCTGATTGAAATGGCAGGTATTGGAGTGAGGCAGTTGTGGAGAGTGGAAGGCTTTGAGTCACAGAGGAGGACAATATAGCTTATGTGACACTGTTATGTGCAGGATGTGAGGACTACCAAGGACCAATGCACTGGATGAATCCTAGATTCCCAGGGGCTGCAGTGTTGGAGGCTGGCAGATTTGCCACATGCTCATCTAGTGGGGGGCCTAATAGTGGTGAGGTGTTGGCGACCTGTGGCCATTCATTGGGATGTGTGTGTGTGTACTTTGCAATCAACAGTCTTCTATCTATTTAAACCGCAGCTGGTACCTGCCAAGATGATGAAGGGCGATAAGAATCAGCGTAAGCTGTCTTTTGCTTGGAGTGCCATTGTGAAACACCCTAAAACTCTGACCGCATCTCGCCCTCTGACTGGTGAGGAAGAAGAGGAGGTGGCAGATCCAGCTGACTCAGAGATGGAGGTTAAAGGACTCCTTATACATCTCAAATTTCGAATTGGTAAACTGGATACGAGGCTAGATGCCCTCAGCAGCACCAGTAAAGATGATCTGAGTAGTAAAGCCTGATACCTTTCCTCATCAAACAAGCCTTGACAGCTTTCCACGCCCCTTTAGGGCGGGATATCCGGTCCCTATGATGTCATATCCTAGGCGTGGCCCCCTGGGGCTTCCCCCGGAAGTTCTGCCTGGCAAAATCCTGTCCCGGAAGTGATGTAGGTGTGTTTAACAGGCCCTGGGTCCTTAGCGGGGGTGTCCCACCGGCTGTGACATCATGGGGGCTATCGGGAAGGTCCCCCAAGGGTTGGGGCCCCAAGGGGACTTCCTCCGGATGCCCCCCAAAGAACCGGAAGTGTGGAGCGGGGTTTTGAAGGGTGGGGCGTGGCGTGCAGGGTGTATATATACAGATACGTATTGGGGGATGTACAAGCCGTTCCTGAAGCCTTGGAAAAAAAAAAACGAAAACTCAAAAGACCTCAATACCAGGAATTATGAAGCGCTATAGCTACTACTCTAAGGACAATACAGCTGTTGAGGATTTGAAAACCCTTCAAAAATACTACAGCCCTGAAAGTCCGCCGGCACCGTCGCTATCCGTCGATGGGGGTCCTGATGACGCAGCGGCTGTGGGTACATTATGTGAGCATTTTGATATGTTGAATCTTGGGAGTGGGAAACAGCCGGGTGTCATCGACTCAGGTGTGGATGACGCCTACACCGATGCAGACTATGTGGATATGGATGAGGCTGTTAAGGCTCTGGAGGAGACCCCGTATGAAGATCTGAATGTTTTAGAGCAACTGTTTTCAGAGGCTGCAATAACCTCGACGGTAGACACAGCATCTGATGAAGACAAGCTGTTTATGGACGTTACTAGCTCCTCTATGATGGAAGATGTTGGTTCTGAAACATTGGCTATGGTAAGTAATGAAGTATGACGATGTGGGTGTTTGTGTGTGTGAAAAAGAAAAAAAAAACTGTGAAAACACATGCTCAAGAGCTAAACTTCTTTCTTTTTTGAATTGCAGAAAACGCCAGATAACCATAACGGAACTGTGGGCCTGAACAACTCGTTTAACGCCGTCAATTATTATTGTGTGTGCTGTTCAAAAAGGATCGAAAGTTCAGCATTCCCAGTCGGTGATAAGTGTAAGAAATGCGATACTTTGAAACGTTTTGAAAGTTCTGATGAGGAAGAAGATGATAATATAACCCTTTTGGAGACTGTAACGGCTCAAGCGTTTGCGGCGGCTGCTGTGAAAACGTGTTTGAAGCGGGACTATTACAGATGGTGTGAAGGGCATAAATACGGATACCCGCAACAGGATGCTCATGATTGTTTACTCCCGAATTATCAATCTGTAGCAATACGGGCGATATGTCAGATGTTGAAGTCATATAACGTTTATCAGATGCTTAAAAGGGTTTATAAAACCATGGGTATGCGTGTACATGCGAGTGTGGGGGGCCTGCTAACAAAAACAATCTTGGAAATTCAAACGTGTCGCAAGCCTGAGAAAAAAATGAGATCATTACGCCTGGCAGGCCCCGTGATTTTTAGAAACCATATAACCCGTTTAATACAGAGAGACTTTTCTAACCTGTACAGGCTGAGGAGTAACCCGCAGAGGTGTCCGGTTCCGCAAAAGCTTGTTTTTTAAAAAGATGAAAACACAATAATACTGCTCCTTATATGTGTACCGTTGTTTCTAGGGTAAAGTTTCTGGAGGAAAAACCGGACGTGTGTAGAGCTAGCTGATGCCTGTACGGCTGTGTGGGGAAAAACTTTTATACGCGATGCAGAAGGCGAGAATAGCGGTAAACACCCCACCCCGGCTGTGGCGTTTTGATGTACCGAGATTTCAAGATGCACGGATGTGTCAAAGTGTAATTCGTAGCACCATCAAGATGTCGGCGTGTGATGAATACGGTTCTGTATTCCGATACAACTGGGGTTCTTTATACATGGGCCCTAGAACTGTTTTGAGGCACCACGTGGCTGAAATGTATGCAAGATTCCTACGCCTTAAAGGTCTTGTTTTACAGGCCTCTGAACTATGTGAACTATTAAATGCTACAAGTGTCTGGTGTCTACAGAGTTACAGGCGGGGTAACCACGTTGATGTGTATAGCCTGTTATATGATGCGTCCAATAAAATATCAGGGGTGGTAACTGTTCGACACCCCGTACATGTATACCAAACAGTATAAAGAAAAATTAAATAAAACGCCATACACCAACCCTGTGTCTGCTTATTTTTTTGTAGTGCATCAATGGCTAACAACACACGTTCAAGATTGCATGAATGCTATTATGATAAATCTGGTGTTGGGAGTTATGGGGGTGTTGATGCGCTTTATCGAAAATTACAGCGTGATAAACACCCCATCACGCGTGGAGCTGTTAAGACATGGCTATCCGGCCAGGAGACGTATACCCGTCATAAAAATGCTAGAAAACGTTTTAAAAGAAGAATGACCATTGTCGCGTCGGCAGGTATGCAGTGGCAGGCAGACCTGGCGGATGTTTCTAACCTTGAAAAGCAGAACGATGGTGCGCGGTACATTCTGACGGTGATAGATGTTTTATCAAAATATGCATTTGCAGAGGCCTTGCGGGATAAGACTGGTTCAAGAGTGGCGGCGGCCTTCAAACATATCTTCAGCAAGGGTTGCGTACCTGTAAAATTACAAACTGATGCCGGTAAGGAATTTCTGAATAGGCCCCTGCAAAACCTTCTAAAGCACCACGGCGTGCATCATTTTATAACCCACACGGAAGTTAAAGCGGCGGTTGTTGAACGTTTTAATAGAACCCTAAAATCTAAACTATGGAGATATTTCACAGCCTATAATACACAACGCTATGTGGATATATTACAGACTTTTATCGATGTGTATAATGACAGCTACCACCGGTCTATTAAAATGCCTCCCCGGGCTGTAACCTCTGAAAACTCATTAGCAGCGTGGCGAAACCTGTATGCTGGACGGCTATCGGAGAAGATCAAGAAAGCATCCTTTCGTGTAGGGGACCACGTCCGAGTATCCAAGTTAAAAGGTGTCTTTACAAAAGGCTACCAACAGTCCTTTACTGATGAAATTTTCATAGTGGCAAAAGCATCTGTGAAAGAGGGGGTATACATATATCAGCTGAATGATTATGCTGGTGAAGTTGTAAGCGGTAATTTCTACACAGAGGAGTTACAAAAGGTGATCGACGATCCCCAGCGTCTTTATAGGGTTGAGAAAATTATTCAGAGTAAAGGAAAGGGGTCTAAGAAACAGCACCTGGTAAAATGGCACGGATGGCCTGAGAAATTCAACAGTTGGGTCAACGCGGCCTCTCTAGAGGATCTAAAAAGCAGAGACGATCCCTGAGAAGAAGAAGATGGAAAACACCGGCTTTTATATCACCTTGCCCAGCAACGCCTCTTTAGATATATTCCCCAAAAACGAAATATCGGATTATTCAGTTAAACTGGCTAAACCCGTTAATTTACAAGGTCCGTGGGAAGCGGGGTTGATGGAGATTCAGTACCCCCATACCTGGGACACCCTGGACAAAGGAGATTCCTGGTATACCATCAGACGTGGAGAACCTGCTGAATTGATAAATGTGGGTTTTCCTCACGGCTTCTACCCCACAATACAGGCGCTGCTAGATACTATCAACAAATCAATCGCGAGTCTCGAGCGCTATGCAGATATACACCTGTTTCTAAATAACTCACGCCGTAAAGTATTTGTAAGATCACCCGATCTTACCGTGGAGTTTATATGTAGTGGGAAACTCTCGATGGTGTTGGGGAACGTTCAGCATATAAAAAATAATACTAAAAATACGGACAAAACACGTGCAGATATTGATGGTGGATTTTACAGCCTCATGATCTACAGCGATATAGTAGAATACCAAAGGGTTGGTGACTCATACGCCCCCCTGATGCGGACCGCACAAGTCAAGGGCGAAAATAACGGCATTGTTAATATACAATACATGAAACCTGATTATATTCCTGTTTCTAAGTGTCATTTTGATACCATCAACATCCAGATAAGGGACGATCAGGGAGATCTGGTCTCATTTAAATACGGGAAGGTCCTGGTGAAACTACACCTGCGCCCTAGATGCGAGAGAGACAATTAGAACATGGTAATCATGAAGAATTACGGGGAGCCGCACGCTTATAGGGATTATTACCGCAGACAGGCCGGTTATGGAAATCAGCCCTACTTCCAAGGTGCGCCTGTGATGTATGGTGAGGGGCTAGGAAGTATTTTTAGAAGTCTTTTTCGGAGAGCCATGCCCTTCCTGCGCAAAGGGTTTGAATTAGCCAAGCCGCATATGAAAACAGCTGCTACAAACATTGCTAAGGATGTGGTGTCTACTGCAACAACCTCCATCGCAAATCGTTTCAACCAACCAGCACAAGAGGGCTCTGGTCTGGTTTACGTTGGTAAAAGCCCTGAAAAAGAAAAAGGCGAGCGTCGCGCTGGCGGGGGCCTCCGAAGCCGCATAAAAAACGAAGAACCACCACCAAAGCCGCTCAGAAGAGAAAGCGCACGTCAAAGAACAGACGGGTCAAGCGAAATAAAAACAGACCCGGCATCAATATTTTCTAAAAGATGGCCTTTATCCACTGTGCCTCGGGGGAATGTGTGAAATCGGAACTAGATCTGTTTGTAGTGCCCCCGACACAGACAAGCATCAAAAACAGTTTTTTCATGGAAGTTGCGCCCCTAGCGGCACTATCACCATTAGCCCCCATCGAGTTTTACATATCGGGCTCAACAGAGACGTACCTGGATTTGAATGACACCTTGCTCTACCTAACCTGCAGAATAACAAAAGAGGATGGGACGGCTATCGGTGCAGCGGCGAAGGTGGCCACGATTGCCTATCCGGTGGCCACCCTTTTCAACCAGGTGGACATCACTCTAGGTGATCGCATGATTACACAGAGCGACAATATGTATGCCTATAGAGCGTATATTGAAAGCATTCTGAACTACAACAATGACACTTTGGACACCCAACTGACTGCAGGGCTTTTTTATAAGGACACGGCGGGGCATATGGAGGATTATGCTCTAAATGGAAACAACAAGGGCTTTATAAAGAGATCAGCGTATGCGACAGGTAGCAGAAACTTTGATTTACTAGGGCGTCTACACTCAGATCTGTTTTTCCAGGAGAAGCTGATGGTGAATGGTGTTGATCTGAAAATTAAACTCTCGCGAAATAAAGATGCTTTTTGTTTGAACAGTGATGATGCAGAAGCCTACAAACTGGTAATAGTATCAGCGAGTTTATTCATTAAAAGGGTCAACGTGTCACCGACGGTCAGACTCACGCATGCTGATGCTCTACAAGTATCTAACTTGAAATACCCTGTGGAGAGGACCTCCTTGAAAATCTTCAGTGTACCAGCGGGCAGCCGTGTCGCCAGTCAAGATAACTTATTCTTGGGACAGCTACCTAAAATAATCGTTATTGGCTTTGTGGATAACACCGCTTTTTCAGGGGATTACGCAAGCAATCCTTTTAATTTTAAACATTACAACATTAACTACGCCGCCCTTTTTAAGGATGGGGTCGTCATCCCCGCCAAAGCCTACAGCCCTAGTTTTCAACAGAAAAATACAATTAGGGAGTATCTGGGACTAGTCTCCATCAGCGGCAAGCACATGCGCGATAAAGGATTTGTGATACCACGTGACGACTATGATGGTGGCTACACCTTGCTGGCTTTTGATTTGAGACCCGATAATGCATCATCAGGACATTATAATCTGATTAGGAATGGTAATTTACGACTTGAGGTCCGGTTTGCTGCAAATTTACCAAGTACTGTGAATCTCATTATTATGGCCCTATTTGACTCTGTCATAGAACTCAACAACCAGCGACAGGTGCTGTACGATATGTAATGGATACCTACCAGATCATGCGTTTCCTGTGAAAAGACAAACATGCTGTGAAAACATTTCGAGGCGTGTATTCGTGTGATAACATTCCACGGAGTATACCGGGGGAACTGCCCATCAGCTTTGTTGTGAACACCGACCCCCAGCATCAAGAAGGAACACACTGGATAGCTATGTTTATAGACACTGTTGCAATAACTGTTTTTGATAGCCTGGGGTGTTTCCCAAGCCACCCTATATATGACGGCGATCTACTGGACTATGTTAAACCTATAGCACCCATAGTACATTATAATAGAGCACAGGTGCAGCATTCTGAAGCCGTGACATGTGGGCAGCATGCTTGCTACTTTGTATCTAAAATGTCTGAGAAACAGGCACTGCGGGCTGTTATGCAAACCTACTCTCTTGATCTCAGGCAGAATGATCGGATGGTGACGGCTTTTGTGAACAAACGTAAATATCGCCGGCCACCTGTAAATGTATATAGTTTTTGCCAGAAATGTAAGTGTGTTAATAATCAGTAGATATGTGTACAGGGCTAAATAAAAACATCTTGTACTTTTAAACAACTGTCTCCTTCTTACTTGTGTCATGTTTAATATTTTTTTTTTTTCTTTTTTTTAAACAAACAAAATGTTGTACTAGCCATGCTTGAAATAATTAGACGCAAAACGTATGGTTGGTATAAATAATAATGTTCTTTTATTACAAACAGAACCTTTGTTTATACAGGCTGTAGTGGGTATAGATATAAAGACATTTACATAAACACGTATTTTATTACAAACAGCGCATTTGTTTAATCAACAGGTGTGCGTATACTTATAAAAAACAGATACATAAACCATATACATATACATATGACAAAGGTTAAAAACTGTTCTTAAAATTAAGAGAAAACACAGTTACACACTAAACCAGGCCTCGCGTTTGGGTTTATTTTTCTTTCTTCTTCTCTTTACGGAAATATCTAGGGACTCAACATCCTCGGACGTGGTTTTAACACCATTGTCTTTCAATGTCTCAAGCAGCTCGCGATGCCCCATGTTTCCCACTAAAGTGGCCGGAATGTTTAAGTCTGCAGCAGATTGCATGAACAGATCCCAGCCTCTAGGCTTTTTGTGTCTTCCAAAGGCCTGTGGGTTGGTAATGCTGCGAACTAAATCATGGACATTTGAACCTTTGACAGGCGTACCTTTATATACAAACTCCCCCTTTGCGTTCCAGGGTACCAGCCCCTGCTCACCGGTCATCTTGTTCAACAATAATTCCGCATTCTTACGATAACGGGGGTTAATGGTATTCAGGATTTCAGAGACCTGGGGATCAGAAACGGGGTGTCCGGGATTTGTGTTGCCGAGACTCGTAGGCTCTTCAGGGGGCATGTACAATGTTAGTTTGTTCTTCTCATTGGCGGCTTGTCTAAAATGTGTTAAGTATTTCTGGAGAATCGCGGAATAGAGGGTAACCTTGTCGTAGTCTGATAAATCATGCCGACGTAGGATATCTTGCATTTCAGAATCGATCCGGAGGGTTGCTGATTTTCGAATATCAGGCTCTCCCCTGTTATGGGTGCTCAGACCATCCAGCTGACGCTTGTCAACCAGATACATCTTCTGACTGTGCTCCATTAACCGCCCCCTAGAAGCCTGGTGATCAGAGGCAATGCAAGTCCTAGGAGCGCTCCTATGAAACCTCCAGATTGTTTTAAAAGCTTTCTTTTAACTTTTATGGAGGCCCGCTTGTTACCCAGCTTCTTGAGGATTAGCTTCTTCTTTTTTAAGACACCTAGTTGACGGCCGGATAGCGGTACGTTCCCCCTGACGGTATTGAAGGCAATCTCGGCTATAGCCGATACTAGATCATCAGAAGCCGAGCACAGAATGGCCCTGCGTTGCTGGGGCGGTGCCGTTACTAGCATTTTAAGGAGAGCGTAGTTCCGGCGTATACGTGCCGTCATGATGGTCGGTCGCTGGTACTAATGAGGTCTGTTTTGCACCTCACCGGGTTTTTCTAGTGGGCTTCTCTATGTAGACGACTGGTAAATCCGGATGGAAAATACCTGTGCGCAGTCGGTAGTCCTCTAAGGTGTTCGTCTTTAAATCCACCAATAAGTAGCCATAAGGTTTACGGGTAGCGTCTTCAAAGGCCTCCATGAAAAATCGGCTGTTACCCGGATACATCTGGCGTGCTAGAACCGAGAGTTGTTGTTTATCTCTGGGGTTCTTAAACAGAATGATATAACTGGCGTTTAGAGTTATCGAGCGGTTGCCCTTGCCCTTGTAGAATAAATTCTGTACAATGTAGCAGATACTAAGGCTCCTATGATGTGAGTATTGTGTAAAAGCCTTTTCCAATTCGGGGCTCTGACCGCCCTCCATCATGAGATCATCTACGATAATCATGTTAATAAGGTTTGGTGGTAGCAACCGGTCATCATTCAGAGTCTCTGGTAACCCCTCCACAAACTTCAGATGCAGTATTTTAGAGGCCAGTTCGTTATACAAGTTCTGCCAGCACGAATAAAACCAGATGACATTATCAGGTGGGGCCGACATGGTGGTGCGGGCATTTTCTAGGAGCTGTTTGATAAAATAGCTTTTACCGCAGCTGGAAGGACCCGCTAGCACGCATGAAAAAGGGTGTTGAAGGCGCGTGTCCATCAAACACGATGCTTCCTTTTCAGTAACCGTAGGGTAATGTTTTGTAGTCGTTTGTGAGCACCCTTTTATCAAACACCACCCTCAAAGTCTTCTGCAGTGTCTGGGTGCTGATCTCCCAGCGTTTTTTCTCCCGCACTATGGATGGCTGCTGCACCACAATAGATTTGATGGTGTTTTCTAAAGTGTACTCACGCACCAGCTCTTTCAAACTGTCAAAATTGATCTTCAAGCTGTTGCTGACGTTCAAAGTGATACCTTTTACTTTCATACAGACCGCCCCTGAGGATGTGCGATAGGAATATGTTTTGGGCCCTGCAGAAACAAATTCTATAATGTGCTCACCAGGAGCTAATTCACTTGTTAGATTACCCAGATAATCACCCAGTGGGGGATTCTCCTGGCCGGGGGCGCTAACAAAAATAACCGAATCGGTGTCGTGGTACAGACACCTCTCCTGGAGAGCATCCATGACTGTATAAAGTTCCAGACGGGCATGAGCGGTTGTGAAACAGGCGATGAATATGTTTATATTGTTGGAGCACGTAGGGTACTCCTCAGCGTATTTCCAACAGAGGCATGCTGTTTCCTCATCTATAAACTGCAGGCTTGAAATGTCATAACCTGCGTCAAAAAGATAGGCTGTCAACTTATCAGGGTCGGTTATAATAGATGTGTTTGGTAAATTTGTTCTCTGAGCAAATTTACCCCATAAGGAATTTAAGCACAGCTTGGCTAGCTGCCGTCTGGAAGGGTTATTCTCGATGAATTCTGGTCTTAAACGGATACCCTGATGTGTGTAATAGTCATCTATGTACTTCTGGCGGGCTGCGGGGTCATCGCAGCCCTCGGGGTATCCTGAAGCTTCTTGTTTGCTCCGCAGGAACATACGAATGTACTCGCAAAAGAGTTCTACCGTAATGTTCTCAAAGTGCCATATTTCATGAATCTTCCCCAGACGGTACCCTTTCTGCAAGGCTACTTCTAACTCGACGGTACACCAGGTACCCGTGATCGAACGCTCCTCATCGCTATGTGTGCATTTTTCAGTCTGTTTTGACTCTGCACAAGCCATGCACAATGGGAACATGAGCTTACCAGAAATCCTCTGAGGGAGGACCGGAAAATAAAGCTTCTTAGGGGGGTACACCTGGCATTTGATCAGTCCAAAATACTGCTTAATATCCCCAAAATTTTCATAGATGATCCATGGGTGTCCTAAAGGATAGGGTTTTGAATGATTGATAAAGGGGTAGAGGCTGGTGAAGTCTACGTAGTGTATCTTCTCACCAGGGGCTGTTTCGTGGTAGAGCTTGATGGCATTAGTCCTACCGCCAAAAAGAGCGTCACGTGGTTCTAGGGGTTCTGGTAAATTCTTATGCTTGAGAAAAATCTTTAAATCAGAATCTTTTTTCAACATTTCGGTCCACTCATGCTCCCAAAGCGTAATAACGCGCAGACCCCTGGTCTCAAGAAAATTCTTTTTTAAAAGAGTTCTCCTGTAAAGATGATCATACGTACACGCCGTCAGGGTGTTATAGTCATCTTTCTTATAACATTGTGGACACCCGTGATAAAAACACCCATTAAACTCATAGGCCATCTGCACACCGTTTAAAGACGCATAGCCGTCTAGAAAATAGGGTCCGATCTTTTTCTCTCCTCCGCGCAGGGCATGTTGTATAGGTGTCTTGATCTGTTCAGACATATACATTAGCCACTGGATGGAGGGTGTGGAAAATCGTTTCTGGCATCCATGATACATGTCTGGGGGTATGAGGGCTATTGTTTCAGACTTTAGAAACAGTTGCTTGTATATATGCATACACATGCTAGCCAGGGTGATGAATGTAAAGGGATCTACATATGTAACAAAATGTATCTTCATCTCGGGGTTTTCAGGATCATCCATAGTGTGGACCTGTCGGGTCATGTCTATGATGCCGTCTCGAAAACTGTTGCAGGCTGTTCTCAAAATATTGACGTCTTCACGACAATAGGCTTTTAGTTCTCTCTTAAAATCAAAAACCTGTGTTCGGGCCTCCGTATACCATTTAAGAAACGCCTCCTTGTCATCAGGCATCATGTATTCCGACCCATAACACTCCATAGGGGGGATGGCTCCCACATAGCTCTGATTCTGTACTGTATTAAAGAAATGGGGGAAATACCCTTTGGACCCAGGGAAGCCAAAAGCCTTAGGCAGTTTGCTTAATTTCATGGGTAGAAAATTCAAACTGTCGATAAAGCGGATTTTAAGGTCTGGCACAGCGAGGAGTTTCAACTTTACACCCTGAGTTATCAGCTTGACGTCGACTCTCTCTTTAATCAGTTGTTGTATTATGAAGAAGCCATCGTAGCCCTGACTGTTGTGTGCCAAAAAGCTATACCCGTGGAATTTTTTTGTCAGAAATGTTGTAATGAAGCGGCTGACGCAGTCAATTCCAGCGAATGACCAACGGTCGTCACGAGTCAGATGCCTGGCATAGATATAGTTGGGTATGTGTATGCCGGTCTCCTGCATGCACTCCATATCAAAGATTATGTAATTCTCGGTTTTGGCTATTTATTTCGGGTGTGTCATATTACACTGGTGTTCATCCACAGAGACCACTTCTACATCACAGCGGGGACATATCCGACCCTTGCATTCATGATTGGCCTTTATAAAACGGCCACAGGAACTGCAGTCTGTTTTTAGATGACACACGACTGTACCTTGAGCCGTCTTTTCAACGTGTTGTTGAAGACAATCTTTGGATCGGGCAAATGTTTTACACCGGGGACATTTAAAGCCTGATTCACTGGTCACCACGCAACCGTCTCTCTGACACATGTTACAGTGTAAGTGGCACCTGTGAGCGGTTTTATTGCTGTATATGTGACAACAATGCGGGCATAAATTGCGAGCCCCTAGGAAACTCTGAAGGTTTAAGATTCCATAATAGTGCTGCTCGTGGTGTAAAATATATATAGTGTTCTTATTCACATTGTCACCTGCCGGGAAGTATTTCCAAACCCTGTCCTCATTATCCAGGATTTTGATAGGCACACCAAAGTGATCCTCAAATAAACGCAGATCATTAAAACCAACCATAACATCAGGTGGGATACCCAATACGCTGTGAACCTCCATAGCTCTTGCCTGAATGTATCCATCTGTAACGGTTCTAGGCTCTAGCAGGCCTATAATGCTTGCAGCCATACATATGTTCAGGTCCCCGTAATTAAAATCCAAGAGCCATCGTTTCTTCTTGGAAACCACCATACTGTAAAGGGTTTTCTTCAGGGGTCTGTACACACCACCCTCTCTAGCCCTGACAACCACCGACACGAGTCTCAAGGGCTCGGTTACGACCAGTTCCGCCTTACTTTGTAGCAGTTTTCCAATGTTTTCTAGAAACTGCAAAACATCAAAGGTCTGCCGAAACGATCGCCTGGTGAAAAGAGGCCTGTTTAAAACAGTGCTGTCTAGGCGTATCTGGACAAAATTGTTAGGCCCAACCGTTTCAAGAATCTGAGAGATGAGCCTTTCAGTAGTTTCTGTGATCACTAAAAGCCCTTGACCGGTTGATCTTAACCTATCCAGATTTATAAAGCGGAACACCTCATAGTGTTCAACGCTTCGAAACTTTGGTAGATCTCGCTGGTATGTGCCCATACTCTGCAAGAAAACCGTGTCAGTTTCATCCGGAGGGGGTGTGTTTTGGGGTTGAGCCTCTAAATCTTTAAGGGCTCGCTGCATGATTATCATTTTAGCTTTTCTCAGGCGTTTGAGAAACATTTTTCGCTGCCTGAGGGTTTGAAGCCATTTTAAACGGCGTGCCGGTAAATCTTTTAAAGAGATACCTCGTTTTTTAACAAGGTTTGAGGGGGTGTTTGTGTTTTCCAACACTGGCTGCAGTGTTTCGGGCGTAGCATTTAAGCAGGACTCGGATGTACCCATCCCAGGGTCCACCCCTGTGCTTAAAGGCTCTGGGGGTTCTGCAAAACCAGGCCTGGTCGGTATATGCTTTTGTAACACCCATTTCTTTTCAAGTTTGTTTTTACGAGTTGGTGGTGTGTTCTTTTTCATCCTTTTTTTAGCTATGGTGTTCACCCTGTTTTTAGAATCCCTAGCGAAAAGGGCTTGTTTGGCCTTAGACACGCGCTTACGCATGTCTACTAGATGTTTTTTACCAAACAGATGTCTCAAGCGCCAGGCCTGGCGTCATAATCTAGAGCTGTTATGCGGGCCTGATAAGTGTTTTTCCTTTCGCAGTTTTTTTAAACCGGGGGCCCGAAATAACTCTTTTACAACGTGTCCCTTTTTAGAAGCACGGATATTTACAAAACTGTTGGCTGTGTTGAGATTCACTGGCGCTGGGTTATTTAAGGGTTGTATATTCGAATCTGTACAATAAATGATGGGTATGCGTCTTTGTTGGTTTATACCGTTGGGCCCCCTGTAGGACAGATCAAGGGGTTTCGGGGAATATCCTGTTTCACGGATGACAGATGCATATCCGCAGTTTTGAGACCCTATTTTTATGGGGGAATCTGAAATTATTATAATAGGCGTCGCCTCTAGGACGACCCTGGTGTTAGGTTGAACACCCCCACCTTCTAGAGCTTCAGAAGTCCTAATAGATCTCTTGGTGTTAGGGACCGTAGGTGTGTATGCCTGGGGTGGTGTTATATCTCTACAGCCCGGGGGCCACAAGAGCTGATGACCAGAGCCTATGCGGATGGGGATTGCTGGAGAGTACACAGGAGGCAGGGTGATCTCACCCCAAGCCGGAGACCCCTGTGGCGGACTATCAGAGACTATGCGGTTGGGGCTCGTTGGGGAGTACAAATGAGGGGGTGGGCTCTTACCACAGCTGGGGGTCCACGGACGTGGGCTAACCTTCCCTCTGTCTAAAAGGTTTTCGGAGCCCACTACCGGGAGCCCCAGGCCCGGTATAAGCGCACCCCCTGTCTGTGTCTCCTGGGGAGATACAGCATTAACAGGTGCTACAGGTATGAGTGATTCAATAGGCAGTGGTATATGATTGTTGGGAACAACAATACGTTGGGGGCTAATGGGTACTACAACATTTGCAACCCCTTGAGACACCCGCCCCCTTTTAAGCGATAAGCCCCTGTTTTTATTTAAAATGAACTTGTTTGCAGACCCTTGAGACACCCGCCCCCTTTCAAGAGATAAGCCCCTCTTTTTATTTAAAATGAACTTGTTTGGAGACCCTTGAGACACCCGCCCCCTTTTAAGCGCTAAGCCCTGCTTTTCATTTAAAAGGAGCTTTACTGCCCCATCTAACACATCATTACAAACAACGGCTTTATACAACAGCGGTGTAGGAGGCTGACCTGCAACTGGAGGGGTTCGAGCTGTCGGGGTCACAGTGGACGGCTGCGCTATAACTTCTTTCTCAACAGCAGCAGCACACGAAAAAAGAAAAAAAAAACAGTTTTAGTTTTATATTAAAGACCAAGTAATACATTATGGCACATTGTTCAGGTCAAACTCGAGGTATACGAACCCCTTTAAAATATTAAAAGAAACTGGTTGATAAAAATTAGGCCTGTGCAGCACTCTGTAAAACCCCATAACGGACCGCTCATGTTCTTCTAAAGACACGCTGAAATATTAACGACACCTGCTATGGAAAAAAAAGAGTAGCTCTCAGTGATCCTTTAAGCATACTTACATTCTGTACCCCAGCCAGGGTGCTTCCTTTTTAATGACGGGTTCACCGCAGGTGTTGGGTATCTGGCATGGGTCCTGGGGGTGGTATCAGAGGCTGATGGTCCAGCGGTCTGGGGATCTGAGGAGGGGCGTGATGCCGTTGGTCCCACACTGGGTGTATCTGCAATAAAAAACAAAGAAAGCAGTTACCACCAGGTTCTACATCAAATCGTCACATGGCAGACCTATGCTTCAAATACATCATCATGTTTTACACTAAAGACTCAATTTGTGGAAAGCATCAGGACTCCTATAAAAAAAAAGCATACATGCTTTACAGGGTTCACCTATAATAATTACCTGCTACAAGAGCCGATGCCTCTCGCACATCTGCAGAAGCGACGCCCGCATGGATCACCGCTAGAAAATAAGGAAACAACATATGTTATTGTAAATACCCATTATTAAATAACTATAATCATCTTAAGCTCGTGCCATAAAACTACATTATGTATATTAATAACAGTTACTAATAACATCTGTATTAAAAGTACACACCGGCGGTATCGATACTAGGAATTCCGTATTCTGCCAAGAGGTCGTTAAGTGCTTCGGAATTTATACATGCGTCTTCCAAGGAGGCATCCCATGCAGCATAGCCATCTGCTGGAAGCAATAAATAAAATAAATAGATAAATAAATAAGCCTCGGGTCTCCCATACTGCAAATGCCCAATCCTTGGGGGTAACAGACACCCCCACGTACAAGAAGCACAACAACCCCTGCTTGGGGCCCTTATTAACTGTGGACCCTTGGGGATCAACTCGATGGGGACCTGGACAGGGAGGCTAATAGTTCTGCCCAGCCTTGATGCATAACATTCTTTAAAATGTACAATATACCCCATTGTGCTGTTTCCTTGAGCTAGCTTTATCAAACAGTAACATCAAACATAGTGCAAATGCCTTCCGGCGTTATTTCAAAACATGCCTAAACCAGGTGTGCCATCAGCCCTTTCATTTATAAAGAACCGAGGTGTATACTTCATGAATGCCTGTAACCCGCGGGTGCTTCAAAGCTTCTGTAAACCTTTATTCATTTATTTATTTATTTGTTGTAAAGTTGGGGCTCTGCAGCGCCCTTCAATTGCAGGAATGATTTTTTTTTTTTTTAAATGTCCGGGGAGCTGCGAATTTCCACAGCTCCCCGACCACTGGAGCACATGTTGCACACAGGCCCCCCACCCCCAACCCATGGATCAGGGAGGGGGCCCATTTTTAAATTAGCCCTGGAGGTGTGAACAGGGATGGCTCGGCCCTGTTCACACCTCCAGGACGAACACAGTGAACAGCCTCAACTCTGCATGATGCCAGAGTCCCAGGCAAGCTTGTTTCAATAGATAAGGATTATCTTATCTATTGAAATGTGCTTGCCTGCGGCTCTGGCTTCCTGTTGCTGGGCCTTTGTTCACCAGCCCCCAGCAGCAGGAAGCCAGAGGCAAACCGTGTGCCTCTTGATACAGATGCACATTTTTCATTTTAAAAATAAATACATGCGTGGATTCGCATTGAGATGTCTGGGCAGGGGTGGACTGGGAACCAAAAGAGGCCCTGGAAATAATTTTCAAGGTGACCCCATATTACACATTTGCAGCAATCCCAAACTATTTCCTAAGAGAAAATGTGAAAATAAAATACAAAAGAGGCCCATGGTGCAGAGGCCCACCAGAAATTCTCCAGAGTTTCCTGTAGGCCAATCCACCCATGGGTCTGGGGTTTACAGCAGCCATCCGCACCATGTACATGCTAATGCAGCCACTCAGGGCGGATGACCGCTGCATACAGAGCTCATCTTAATATAAATAACTTACAACATTGCAGGCTGCAACTGTGGTGCCTGGGCCACAGTGCTTTAAACGGGCTGGGACCCCAGGACCTCATAAGGATGCCTAGCTCCTGAAAGGGGGATTTCAAGGCGCCACATTTAAGGTGCATTTGGTGTAGCGCCTAGACACCCGCTTTCAAGAGCTATGCCTGCTTTTTATGAAAAACAGGCATAGCTCTTGAAAGCGGGTGTCTAGGCTCTACACCTAAGGAGCATTTGGAGGGGTGGGGGGTTTAAGTGTTATGTCACAAATAAACCCATATTATAATTCATTCAGCACAGACTAAAATGCTCTTAAATTGTAAGAAATAAATATTTAGAATGTGCGAGATTGTGCATTCCTGCCAATGCCACCTTACTACAGCAACAAGATAAAACAGGGAACACTGCCGATTCCAATGGGCGCATAATCATGGCAAAGGGGAACCAGAGCCCCAAATACAGACAAAGACACCCGCAAAACCGGGGCCCCCCTCCACGGGGACCGTTGACAATGCATACACAGCACAAAGGAGCCTACTACAACAACAAGATAAAACAGGTAACACTACAGTTTCCAATGGGTGCATAATCTTGACAACGGGGACCAGAGCCCCAAATACAGGCAAAGACACCCCCAAAACCGGGGCACCTAATCACACCCATACATGGTCTCCCATGGCAATGCATACACAACACAAAGGGCCACATTATTATTTAAAAAATAAAAAAGACATGTCATGCTGTTAATTGCTTTTAAAAAGCTAATCCTGTGCAACTACACATATGTCTTTAAAGCACCACACGCTGACCATTGTTTTAAACATAGCGGCCCCCAGCATTTACCCCAGAGTCTAACAAAGAAACATATTTTGTACCTATGCACATGTATATATTTTTAAACACAGTGGCATGTCAATAATTGAATATAAAAGATAGTACCTGGGGCAGGACTAAAATCTAGTACATCCCCTAGTGAAAGGTCTGGGAAGAGGTCCTGTAGATAAATTAGGAAAAGTTAGCATTTTACATAAAACTAATGGAGGCTGCAGCCTGTCAGAGTTTATAGGCCCCTTACCTGATCGTTTGTCTGATCCTGCGCCTGCATGGTAGCTGTAACGAGCACGCACGATGACTTCACACACACACACACTGGGGCTGCAGCTGGTTAATTCTTAACAGGCGTCGCACAAGGGCTGACAACAGTTAAACCACCCCTCTTTATAATGGTATCTCAAAAGTGGCGGGCTTTGCAGATATCTGTGAAATTAACTCCAGATGGTCACCAGCTTCTGCCACTCAAGATAAGGCCCTAGGACTTTGAGCCCGGATCTAAGGGTGTTGGGGGAAGGGGAGGGCTGGGGGATGCATAGTCAGTCGGATACCATCCTCCCGGAAATTTCAAGGGCTCCTCCACCGCCTGGGACTGCATGGGTGTGGCAACATCGCCCGGAAATTCAAAGTGATCCATCAGAGCTGCCCCTCGGGGCTCAGACCACAGCACTTCCACCCCACCCATCCTGCTGAGGGCTGCAAGAACAGACCATGTGGACACCGATGCCATTTCCGGCTTCCCCTGGAATTTCAGAGATCAACAGCATATCCGCTGGGCCTGTTCCTGTTGAATTACAGCTGTAACACCACAGGGATGGGCCCAACATCTTCTTTTGAGCTCTCTCTATATATATAGACGGCTGGCAGGGGTGTGGGGTGAACATGGCTTGCGCAGACCCCGGTGCATGTCATTTTGCAGCCTGAGTGCCTTGAAAAGGACAGAGACCTCCACCGATGGCCCAGTATTCACAAATGGACCCTTGCAGAACCATAGGGTCTTGCTTCACAAGCCTGTTGGACTCATACCCATCACCCCAACATTTATTATGAATATTAGAATTCATAAAAAAAAAAAAATGTTTTTTTTTTTGAAAAATGTTTCCTACCCAGCATAAGCGATTGGAAAATTATATATCAAAATTAATATTTCATAAAAATATGGAAAAAAAAAAGTTTTCTCCCCAGCATAACCGGCCGAAAAATTATGAAATATTAATTTTTCATAAGTATAAATTAAAAAAATTAATTTTTTTTTATGCTTATGAAAAATTAATATTCAATAATTTCCCATTTTTTATATAATTACAAATGTATTTTCGATTTTTTTTTATTTTTTTTTATTTTTTATTTTTCTAATTCTTACCTGTCTTATTATAAGTGTAGACACCCTGCCACACTATACTCAAGACCCGCTTTAACACCGCCACCCCTAGTCAACGCGCCCCTATCTTCAATCTTATGTTTACCTTACCGCACCTGCTCGTTGCGTTGATGCTGTTTAATCAAAGTTTCAACCCGGTCCTCAAGATGGGCTTAGACCTACAGCCAAAACACTGCTGTATATATATATATACACCCTACACGCCACGCCCCACCCTTCAAAACCCCGCTCCACACTTCCGGTTCTTTGGGGGGCATCCGGAGGAAGTCCCCTTGGGGCCCCAACCCTTGGGGGACCTTCCCGATAGCCCCCATGATGTCACAGCCGGTGGGACACCCCCGCTAAGGACCCAGGGCCTGTTAAACACACCTACATCACTTCCGGGACAGGATTTTGCCCAGGCAGAACTTCCGGGGGAAGCCCCAGGGGGCCACGCCTAGGATATGACGTCATAGGGACCGGATATCCCGCCCTAAAGGGGCGTGGAAAGCTGTCAAGGCTTGTTTGATGAGGAAAGGTATCAGGCTTTACTACTGATCTGTTACAATTACATCTTGATAATCATGGCACCACACTGTATCACGGACGGGAGGCCATGACAGCTGCTATTGCCTCTAAGCATCAAGTGGTGGAAGAGTCCCTAAAGGTTATAGCACCTAAGAAAGAAGGCTTGAAGGGACGCACAAGGAGAAATAATTTAAGGTTGGTTGGGGTTAGAGAGTCGCATGTAATCGGCCGGATGGAGGAGTTTGTAGAGAAACTGTGAAAACTGTACTTGATCAAAAGGAAGTCTCCTCCTTGTTTGTGGTAGAGCGAGCCCATAAGATTCCTGCGCTCAGACCCATTCCTCCCGCACAACCCCATCCCAATATCTCACAGCTTCTCAATTACCATGCCAGAGAGGCAATCTTGCGAACAGTTAGAATGCAAGGAGACCTATTTTATGACCGAAAAACAGATCCAGATTTTCCCTGATTTTTCTTCAGCAGTCCAGGCATCTAGGAGGACATTTGTTGGAGTGACAAGGGCCCTGCGCCTTCTCAAAATAGGGTACTTCATGATGTTCCCCACTAAACTTTGAGTTCAGTATGAAGGGAAAATCCAATTTTTAACTTTTCCCGAGTCCACTAATTCCTTCATGGAGAAGATTAGAAGAACTCAGAACTAAAGGGGGTGGGGGGCAAATCCATCCAAGGTACAGCCGGGAGTAGCAGTGAGGAACGGAATAACTCCTGAATATAACAAGTCACAAGAATTGCAAGGTTTCTTTTAGGGCACGGTGCAGACGGGCGAACCTTGCTGAGTGGTGATTGGGGTGGTGAACAGGACCTCAACCTGATATGTCATCATGGACCAACTAATTGAAAGGGAGATCTTTCTGATGGGATGAAGTTGTGGCAGTGTGGGAAACCCCTTGCTTTAACTGCTTATTCTAGTTATGGGGTGGTGGGGTGAGTATTGTGTGGAAATATTGGGGTTGTCCACTAGGGTGTGGGGGATATGTAGGGATGTTGTGATGTTGATCTTCTTTTTGTTGCTATAGTTGTGGTTATGAGTGTACCAAGTAAACAGGTGCATCCCAGAAGTTGAAGAACAGTCCATGCAAAAGAATGGCAGTGTGCTCCAGTTGTGTTTCTACGGTGTAGCGCACAGGAGCATTGTATGTTTGTTGCAAGTCTCCTGGGTTGGTTGATATTTGATACCGTCACAACAGTAATTAAGATTATAACCTGGAATATCAGGAGGGGAGAGAGGGTGTCACCATGACAAAAACCTGCAGTTTTTAAAGTGGCACAATATAAAATTCGTATTTTTACAAGAAAAACATCTCACACGTTTTTCCGAACGTCAATGGGCCACACAATGGTGAAGTCATCAATATCACTCATCCTACTCTGTAAATGCCAGGGGGGTTGCAATAATTATCCACCAATCCCTTGGATTTTGACTGCATGAGGTCGGGAAAGGCACCAGGGGGGTAGAGCACTGATGGTTACGGGATCTATGGGAAGTGCTCAGGTTGTCTTGTTAATAATACACGTGCTCCCAATTCAGATGACCCCATGTTCTTTGACTCAGTGATTGATGGCCTATCTTTGGTGAGGGAATCTGTAGTGTTCTGGGGTGGTGATTCCAACACTGTTCTGGACCTGGGAATTGATAGATCCAAAATGGAACTATTGAAACATTCTAAAGCAAGTCAGAAGGTGGAAGACATTTGCTCCATTTACAACCTAATTGACATGTGGGGGTCCAACACACTGGGAAGAGGGGGTACACCTTGCAATCATGGGTTCACAGGACTGCTTCTCATATAGACTATAAAGGTCTCTAGGACTACTGTTTTACAATACAAGGAATGTGAGATTCTCCCTTGCACACTATCGGACCACTCTCTAATCACCTGGATATGTCAGGTACCTGCAAAGTAGCATTAAAAATGAATTGGCATTTTAAAGCAGAGGGGCTTAAGGATGCTGTCTTTCGGCAAGAGCTACATGCACTGCACTTTCCCCCTCCCCCTTCCTTTGCACTTGCGCGATCTGAATGACACTTGGCCTAGTAAGATCGTTGTCTGTCTACCCTCTGTTCCCCCTCCCTTGCCTCGTCGCGCTTTGAAACACTTGTGTATAGGCGCGTTATAAATGCCACATCATATCATATCATATCATATCATGACGAGATTGTATCCTTTTTAGCTGATAATGAGGGCTTTGTGGACTCACCTGGATCATTATGGGAGTTATTGAAATGTTATTTTCAGGGAGTTTGAATCGATAAGGAAGCTGGGATTCTCAAGTTGATTAGGCTAGAGTTGGATGCAAATGAAGTTAAGCATCAAACCCTGGATGCAGAATTCCGCTCATAGGGAGATGTGAGTAAATTGTTGGGAATTTGGAAGGAATTGGATGCTTTTCAAGAGAACGTGCAAAGGGAAATTACATTTTTGAGTAGGGCCCAACATATCTACAATACAGGGAAGGCTAGAAACCAGGGCGCTGTGGCCTCGGTTAGTTTCTACAGAGCAAAAATCGAAATACATATATTCATTTAGGGACCTGCAGAGCAGGCTTAAATGTGACGGGTCTGACAGGGCTGTGGTGTTCCGAGACTATTACATCTCCCTTCATGCCTCGAAAGGAAATCAGTCAGAGTCACAGATTAAGCAGTCTGTTGATAAGATCGAGCTCTACTCATTGTCGCATTGACAGCCGCATAACTAGAAAGGGACTTCACAGTCGATGACATCCGAGTCATTTGGAGATTACCGGGATCCACGGCCATGAGACCTAATGGGCTAACTGTTGTCCTGAACAAGTCCTATGCAAGTATCCTTGAACCTCATATGCTCTGAGTATATTTAGAGGCAATGGAAAAACGAGTCTTCCCACCAATTCTTAGGGAGGAAAGTGTAATATTGCTGCATAGAGCCAGTAAGTAATCTGTTGAGATGGATTTCATAACTCTGACCTGGGCAGAAGTTTAAGAGACAACTCTCGGATTAGTGAAACAGGGAAAGATCTGGACAAGCCAGACCAATCTAGGTAGCTTGGCAAGTGGTCAAGCTTAAGTCTCAGGAGGGGTTGGAGTGATCGGAAGCCCACAGTGAACACACACAGGAACAAATCACAAATGACTCTTAGACAGTTGTATATGAAACTTTAAGACCATAGTTTGCTTCAATTTTTCAAAGACTTTTTTGTTAGCTGTTGACAATGCAACCAGAATGTGGTAGTCGACCGAGCAACCATGCAAACTTGTCAGCATCCACTACTTCTTGTACCTCACATCCATACTCAAATGCAGTCAACCAGTTCATAATGTTATTCTTGTCATGATATATACTAAGCAGATCTTTTGGAAATCTTGGATGAGAGGAGGGGCCAGACCAATTACCAGACCCCCTAGTGGAACCATTGATGCCTTGCAAAATAGCAAGCTCCAACTGGTGGTCCCTGTCCTTCTGCTTCTCTGGCCTCCCCAAATCCAGCTTAGCCATGTGAAATTCGAACTCCTTCTGCTTAATCAGCAGCTCATGCTTCTTGAATTCCAGCATGGCCTCAGCCCCCGAGCAGGTCAGTGAAACAGAGGACACATCTTCATCATCATCATTGCTTCTCTCAACAATTGCACTAATCAATACATTTCTGGTACTTGGGATAGCCCCAGTACCTTCTGCACCATCATTGGAGGGCAAAGCCAGAATCCGCATTTCCTGCCAATCTGTGATCCTTTGGATCATTTTGGATTTAGTATGAGTGGCCGACAGGCCCCTTTCGGTACAAATCTTTCTTAGTGTCTCAGTTCTAGAGGTACTCAAAGTAATGTCTGTAATCCCTACCATATTATAAGTAAAAGCAGGAGGCTTAAAGTTAACGTTAACCTAAGAATACTATGGGCCTCATTAGGACCCTGGCGGTAGCCGTGCCCTTATTAAGGGCATGGCTGCCGCAGGTATTGAAATTGTACCGGGTCCATGGAATGGGCAATTACCGGGTCATGTCGACTTTGGCAGACCCGGTAATTGCCCATTCCATGGACCCGGTAAAAATGATTCCCCATTCCCATTGAGCCCAAAAGGGCTCAATGGGAATGGGGAGGGAGCTAACAACGGGTCCATTAATAACGGGTCCGTTGTTAGCTCCCTGGTCCCCTCGCGGGACCCGCAGTGGACGTCTGGTCTGACCAGACATCCAGAGCGGGTCCCGCGGAGAGGGAACCTCGTAATAGGGCAGAATGGGATTAACGGCGCCGGCACCATTACCAGCGCCATTAAACCCATTCCGCTCGCCTCGTAATGAGGCCCTATGTCTCTCGTGTAAGTGTAACCTGGGTACCTTACCAGTGCGCAACACTAGGTACCTCCGATCTTATCCCACCACTGTACACCAATTTGTTAAAATGGATTCTTCTCTGACCTGGTGGGCAGAAGTTTAGGAGGCCACCTTCAGTTTAGTGAAACAGGGGAACCTTCTGGACAAGCCAGACCAATCTAGGTAGCTTGGCAGGCAGTGAAGACTAAGGAGGTCATTACGACCATGGCGGTAAGGGGTTAATGGTGCCGGTAAAGATGCTGGAGCCGTCAACCCCTTACCGCCCCATTATGTGTCTGCTCAACCGGAACCCGCTAAGGATGCCTGGTTTTACCAGGCGCCCTTAGCGGGTCCCGCGAACAGACCAGGGTGCTAACAACATTGTTAGCACCCTCCCCATTCCCATTGAGCCCTATGGGGGCTCGAATGGGGATGGGTTCCTTGAATGAGGAATTACCGGGCCCTGCAAGGCCAGAATGGCCCAGTAATTCCTCATTCAAGGAACCCGGACCAAGTACCCGGTAAGGGGGTAGCCATGCCGCTAATAGCGGCATGGTTACCACCTACCTCGTAATGACCACCTAAGTCTCAGCAGGGGTGAGAGTGATCGGAAGCGCACAATGAGCACACACATCAACAAACCACAAACTACTCTTAGACAAGTGTATAGGAAAAAATATCTATACATATATTGTTGGCCAGACCAATAGACACAAGTAGCTTTAGTTATGCAATAACAGTTATCACACAAAATCCTTATACTACATTACAATGTATATACATTAAGTTTCCTGATGCAATTCCGTGATACAATACAGCCACAACCTGTAAAGAGAGGGTTGAATTAGCACCTTAATAGCATTAGGCAATTCTTCTGAATCATTCCCTAACTTTTGTGTTCAGCCCTAAGAAGTGTGGAGCCTTTTATTCAACTGTACAGTTGTGCATAAAAATGCGTGAACGTGCAGGTGAAGCAAAAAGCAGGTCTTTGTGCGAGGGCTGTAGCATGTCAGGAAGGGGTTTGAGGTGATGAAGAATTGGATCCCACTATTTGAGTAGACCCTGCCCTTGGTGGCAAAGCAGTGTTCCAATGGCGAGAATAGCCTGGGAGCACAGGCTAACCCAGCAAAGTTCAAATAAAATTTAAGGGATACTCGTGCGTAAAAGTGATAGGTCATTTGTGACAGAACATTTGCCTTTTCTCAGCTTCCAAAGGAGGTCTGAGGACAATTCCAGTGCAGCAGGCTTTGGGGGACAGGAGAGCAGAATAGCAAGAGATCTACAGTGACCGCCACCAACAGGTAGTTACACGGAAATCACAGATGCAGGCAGCTTTATGCACTCTCCTAATTCGAGGAGCTAGGCCTGAAAGATTTGGCAGGAGAATGCAAGGGACCACAAGCAAGCGATGTCCCAAGTCTCGGGTTTGCACTTGAGATGGTGGCGGTTCGGCAGGATAGCCTGAGGTAGAGCTGGACAGTTCCCTGGATGGCACTTTCGAAGGGCCTTGTTCTGTGGGTATGCAGGAAATGCCAGGAGTAGTTGTTCCCACTAATCCAAAAGGGCAAAGCACCTTGGCAGGCCATCTGGATCGAACAAGAAAGCAGGGGTCCGATGGGACAGCAGAGGACAAAGGGTGCCAAAACCTTCCAAAGCATCTCCAGTGGTTCTACAAGTCTGTTTCTTCATGCAGGAGACTTTTCTCCTTCTGTAGTTTGGTGAGAACTCAGGTGATTGACCTGGAATGGATGCAGAGCCCCTTCTCTTATCCAAGATTAGCTTCTCAACAAAATAGAGGACTTCCAATCGAAGATCTGCTCTTTTGCAGGCATCCCAGTCGTGGACCAATCATGGTCCATGGTGGTCTCAGTCATTCAGGCACTCCAGGCATTCAGCACCAGTACTGTGGATTGAAACCAGACAGTCCCAACCCGCTTCCTGAGCACACGCGTGACAGGCAGAAGCCTGCGAAAGATATCGATTTTCACAGGAGGCTGCATGCCCAAATAAGGAAAACCCGAGTTGCTCAACCTGGGTGAAGGAAAGGGACAAAATGGCCATGGGCAGAACAAAAGACTTTATGGCTCAGCCATTTTCGGACCTGGCCACAGTCTTGAACAAAACATGGTAAATGGGATATGATTCCGTAAAAAGAATGAAATAATTATAAAAAGTAACGTCTGACATTAGTTCGTCCCAGGCACACTCGTACAATCACCAAAAAATCATGTAAGGGTCCCTAGGGCCATAAAACTAAAAGGGACCCCAGATCACAGTACTGGATGGTTCATTGTGCACTGTTAAAAAGTTACTAAGAAATGGCAAAGTAGTCAAACACTAAGGGGAACATAGTTTCCCATTACTGACAGTCTGAAAGATGTGTCAGTTTTCCCAAAACAAGTGAGCAAAAGCCAGGGCAGTTCAGCTGAAGGCTGGGCTCCACTGGAAATAGTCAGGATAGGAAAGCCAAACAAAAGCAAAAAGTTTGAGGGGTCTATAAAGGGAGGTAAAATTGCACATGCATGAAATCTTTCCTAACACCATCAGAAAAGTGTGTGTCCTAGCAACGGATATCCTTTATTAATGTGGACAACAAAATGTATGCAGGACTGTTGGGCCAATATGCTTCTCTCTTTAATGCCAGACTTAATTATCGCAGACCAGTCTGGGGCTATACCAGGACGAAATAGAACCTATGGTTTTCACTGTTTTTTTGATCTCCTCAATGTGAAAGACCCAGCTTTCTCTGCGATAGTGGCGCGGTTTTGTTGGATGCTGAAAAAGCCTTTGACTCTGTTGAAAGGTCTTACTTGTTCAGTGACCTGAAGAAAGTTGGTTTGGGGTCTAAATCTATAGCTCAGGTGGCTCTCCTGTATGGTCTTCCCTCTGCTAGGATTGCTGTGTATGGGCTACTCTGAGAACCCATACTGATGCGGAGAGGGATGAGACAGGAGTGCCCACTCTCCTGATTATTGTTTGCACTGGCCATGGAGCCATTGGCCGCCATACTGCGGGAACAATACCTAGAGAGCAAATGCAATTGTATTTGCATAAATGAATCATATTGCTCTATGCAGATGACATAGTGCTGTTTATTAAGGACCCGAAGGAGATCCTGGGCCTGATTATGTGAGAAGTGATTACATTCGGGAAGCTCTCAGGTTTGCAGATCAATCAAAGCAAATCAGTAGTTTTTCCTCTAACTGTGATGACTGGGTTTCAATGGGGATAGGAAAACAACAACTGGGAATAGAGATCACCAGAGATACGGAAATCCTATTTTGGGAAAATTATGGCAGGGTGGTGGATACAGGGCCATTTTATGCACTTTTGGGGCCCTGGGCACAGACTTCTTTGGGGCCCCCCTCCACCAAACCAAAGGAATTAAGTGATCAATAATATCTGACCCCCCCCCCCGCCGCAATCACAACCCATAGGTTGATATGCTGCCTCACAGCATTAAAAATGAGGATGTTTACTCCCTTTAAGTCCCCTTACACTCTTCATTCTTGCTCTAATCAGACTGATAATGTTGGCTTTCAAATGCTACTTGTTTATCAGTTTACGAAGAGGTAACTTCTGTTCTAGCATAGATACAGGAGACTTTATATCAATAGAATCCAGGAAGGTAAGCAGCCTGTAGTATTAATGCAGGACTGTATGTAAAAGGTACATATAATCCAGAATAGACAGAGATCTCACATTTGCTGCCTCACAGAATGCAAACGTGCTCAAGCATGGATAGAGCAGACCAACTGGTAGGAAGGAGAAAGCTACGCGTACCATAGCATGGATAATAGATGCAGATTAGAAGCTACCAGGAAGTTGTCTGTATCCAGACAGACTGAGATCATAAGTGGGACATAGTTTTCAAATAGTGTTACTACTAGAGATCAAAGGAACAAGTTCCTGTGGTGTGCAATATATCAATGCTCGCTATTATAGTGGAAGCAACACTATAGCCAGTGAAACCATGAGTGATGCTGTTTTGAAGTTCATACCCTGAGAAGGAAATCTCTCTGAAGGGCTGACAATTCTGAAAGGTTTAGGGACTGGCTATTTTCGAAAGGCTAGGGAATAAAAGATTACATTAGATGCCCAGCATTAGACAAACTGGTTAAGGGGTGAATCTGGTATTTGTGCCAACTCTACAATTTCTGCATTTGAACACTTTTGTTTCCAGTTCTTACCATGAACTAAAATAATCTAATTTTATAAAACTGACTTGGAAAGTACACACAGCACATTACCAAACATGAACATTTTTAAAAACAAAATTTTATAGAAGGGTGTAACACAGAACGATTCTAGCTTCATTCTCTCCATCATCAAGAGATGTATATAAGTACCAGCATACCAAAAAGTGTGATAAACAGATTTAGGGCCTCATCACGACTTTGGCGGTAACCCTTAAGTCTGGCGGTCGCGCTATTACCGCTGGATTTAAGGGTCCGACAAATCAGGACTTCGGCAGGTTTTTGCCCCAGCTCTTGGCTGGGGGGAAATCCGCCGAAAATATGCGCTATTACCGCCGGCCGGAAATCTGCCGGCGGTAAGAGTGTGAATTTTCGCCATTGAACCCAATGGGGAAAGGGGCATTCCCCAATGGGCTCAAAGGGGAATGGGGAATTACATTACCGCCAAACTCGTGATCTGGCGCTATAATACCTATATGATTGATAGGATCACTGTATTTTCTGCTGGCAAAGCAAGGATACAAGCATGAATGCTTTGGTTCCAAATTCTGATACTTATTCATCTCTTGGACTAACAGTTTATGCTCAATGTTGGAGGCGATTGCCTAGGTTTTACAACACCCCATCTGAGCACACCAATTTCTAGACCTTCACCATAAGGATGACATGTTCGTTTTTATAGCAACCCCTATCTGGTGCAGGTTTATTGCTGATAATAGCACCTGTTGTGCTGCAAGACCAAGTACATATGCAGGTAGGTTTTTAAACTTCTGACATAGGAAAGGTTCAGCCAGCTTTACGGGAATGTGCTATTCTAATCTTACATAGGAACACATATCACTGCAATGAGTGCTTAACACACTGAGCTAACTTCTGAACCATTGTGGCACTCAATATACCAGTATGCATTTCAAATGTGGCTATTGCAGATGATCAACATGATTTCCACAGGAAGGAAAGAATGCTACAGGAGTTGTGCTACAATTCACACACAAACTATATATACCACAGTGAACACAGAAAGCAGTACATGATGAATTGATTGAGGTAAAATTAACTTTCCAAAACAGACAGGCAATAGGTTTAGAGCCTCAGCACCATGCAATAACATATCCTTGTGTGTGCTATTTAAGTCTGGTGAACAAAGGAATCTTACTTCTTTAGATCAGGCAGCCTTGTGAGGCCCCCTCCAAGGTGGGGGCCCTGGGCAAGTGCCCCTTTTGCCCTCCCATAAAAACGTCCCTGGGTGGATACATTTAAATGTCAAATTCAGTGATGGCATTGTCTTCCACATTTACTACTAGGATGCATTGCAGTGATTAAGATGACAGTCTTACCCAAATGTCTGTATCTGTTTCTAAATATTCCACTGTACCTCCCGGCAATACTTTTCTCTTGGCTTTGTGGGATTATTCTGGAGTTTCTCTGGCCCGGCAAGCAACTCAGGGTTAAATGGGAGACACTTGTTCGACCTCCTACAAAAGGTGTACTGGCCCTTCCGGATTTCGAGAAATAATATTGATCAGCGCAGGTGCATTTTTTTTCCTCCGGTATGCAAAACAGAGGGTGAGACCAGACATGCAGATAGAGAGGGGAGTGCCTGCACTGGTGTTGCTGCTAACAGAGATTTTGGGTGACATGAAGTGTAAACCAAGGGAGCTGAATGTGGTCTCCTGTACCTGTGTGGTTTCGTATAAAATTGCTAGCAATCTGGGTTCTGTTATGTTATAGTCTCCATCAATACCAGCCAGATTTGTGTGAGGACTTTAGATCACACATGAGGGGTTATACATTGCACTAATAACTTAACTTGGTATAACACTTGGAGACTATTATGTGAGCGGTGCATTCTTGTCATTGGACGGGTTTAAAAAAGGGGGAGGTGCTACACCACTAGATATATTGATGTACTTTCGGATCTGGAATACATTTAGGGCACACTTTCCTTAATTTCCTGTGCAATCAGAAGTCTTCCTACCTTTGCAAGAAATCATTAAGGGAGAAAGATCTCTGGTCTCAAGTATATATATATTAGACTAGTCTCTGAGACCCGTATGATTGAAATGCACCTAAAAGGAGGTGTGAGCATCAGCTGAATGTGGATGTTTGGAGGATGATTAGATATATGTTATGAACCAAATAAAAAAGGATCACTTAATGCCAGCTATACATTATTTCAATTTAATTTTGTACATCAGGCATATCACACCCCAGCTAAACTTCACAAATATTACCCCAAGGTATCGCAAAATTATATGCGGTGTAATGTTGAGGGGGCTAACTTTGTGCATTTAACCTGGTTCTGCTCCCGATGTCAGATTTTTGGGGAGAGGTATTTGATAAGATCTCACTAATTAAGAAACAATTAATTGAGATAAATCCGATGCTGGCATTACTGGGGCTTACTAAAGGTCTTCCGAGGCATATGCACAAATTACTGGGGCTGACTCAGAGAGGTTATCTATCTCATGGTCGAAGGGCCCATACCCCAGGGTTTCAGAATGGCTGGTGGATGTTCCATATTGCTATGATCTGGACATTGCCTTTCTCTGTACTACGCCACTACACACGAGACCCCAAGATGTATGGGGCCCTTATGTGCAATATCTGCTATCATTGTGAAATGTGAACTCCATTGTGATTTATTGAACAATGGTAACTTTTGACTGAAAACCTATTGTGTGGCTTGTTATTGACAGTGTTATGGAATGAGAATGTCTCTTGGTCACTCATATTTTAATGTTATATGTTATAAAATCAATAAAGAAATTCTAAAATTAAAAAAATCCATTCAATAAAGTTTCAGTGGTATAATGCTGCTCGATGCTTCTGGTAAATTGTTATCTGATTGGTATTCAAATCTGGCAGGGCTTTGCTTAAGCAGTATGGTGGCCGTATCAATGGTGTCTCAGCTATCTCTTCACCTTCCTGTTTCTCCATACCTATGTAGAATGGGGCATCAGATTTGCCATTCCTGGACCCCTAGTCCATACGTAATGACAAAATCAAATCTTGAGAAGACAACAGTCCAGCGTAGTTGTCCTGCAGCCACTGTTCATGTTCATTTTAAGAACTGCAAATTGTGATGATCCATGAAGATTCTAACGGTATGCTGAGCACTGAAGAGATCATGTTTCCATTGTATTAAGGTTCTCTTTAGAACAAAAAGTTTGCAATATGTGAAAGTAATGTATTGTAAACTCCTTGTACCAGTATGCTACTGAATTCAAACAAATGTTGACATGTTGTCCCTGTGAAGGGTCATCTCCCACTGATGTGTTAAACATGTCATCCTCCACTAAGAACACCAAATCTATGTTCCGATGTAACAAGACCAGTGCACTTGTTGGAAAGCTGGTTTTGTTTTGTTTGTCATTTCAAATATCTTGCCTTTTTGTAGTAGGTTGGTCATAGGATGGACCACTCATGGGAAGTCAATTTTAAAATGTCAGAAAACCTTTGTGAAACTGAGGAAGCATTGGACATCCTTCATGGTCTTTGCTGAGGACCATTGTTCAACTGCCTGAACAAGTCTTGGTCCATTATCATTCCCTCATGAGGATAATCATGACAAACGCCACACTTTGTACATGAAAACATGTTTTTTAAGCATAGCAATGAGACAGTATTCACCTAAACAGGAAAGGACTGCTCCAATGTGACCAATGTGCTGTTTCAGACATTTAGAAACACACGTGATATTATCAATACAGATGAAAATACTAAACTTCAAATACTCCCTAAGTACCTCACTCATAATATGTTAGAATGTGGCTGGCACATTGAAAATCCAGATGGGCTTTACAAAATAATCATACAGACTTAATTTGGTTCAGAAAGCTGTCTTTGATTCATCTGCCGCTTTTGCAAGGATAAAGCGGTAAATACCTTGAGAGTTAATGTGGTGTTAAAAATGGAATCCTTCATCTGTCCTTGTAATATAAATAGAAGAGGGAGAAACAATGTCGATTCTTCATAGCAATTTTTTGAGGGTCTTTTAATCGTTACAAAAGTGCAGGTCACCTTCTACTTTTGACAGGACAAATCAAGGTGAAGCAGCAAGCGATATGGATGCTTGAATACATCAATTTTTCTAAATATCGGTCCAGTACTTGCACAGATGGCTATTTTCTTCCTTGTGTAAGGAATAGATTCTGCTGCATGGGATTTGAGCACCCATCGGATATCAAGTCTTTCTGTCAATCATACAATATGTGTGAGCTCACAGTATTACCCAGGTCTTCCTTGAACACATCCCCCCAAGTCTTGTTATTTTTAGTGTAAAATACTATTTTGTTGTATGTAATGCTCGCCATTGAATATTAACGAAACATGGAAGAATGTTATCTTGCACTAAAATATCATAGATTTGATGGTACGCATAACAAGACCAAATGTTTTACTGAAAAATGCTCCTGTATTTATGGAATCAAGTGAAAGAAAAGTACAATAAACTGTGCAACTTGGATATTAGTATTCAACAGGAAAATGATGGAAATAATGTAAATTGTAAATCACATGCGAGGTTTGGTCTATTTAAGATCAGAATCAATTATTAATTACATTTTTTTTATAAATAAAGACAATCCAAATCGCACATTCTTTTTATATGTGAGAGTATCATGTATCTTTTATATACTGTGAACCTAACCTATGAACATTGGTTCATCTAAAATATATGTTTATGCAAAGTTCAGCGGTTTTGGGGCCAGGAATGCACAAACCCCATTACATTTACTCTGATCATTGCATGAAAGATTTTTTTTTTTTTGTAACAGATTTTATTGCCATTTGGTTACTTGCATACAGGTATGAAAAGGTAACAAACAAAGAAACGTGATAAACGGTGTAACAACAACAGTCTTCAAATCACATGATAATGTTCTTAGGACTCAATTAGAACTGGGGATGCGGTGGGGGCACAGCTTGGTTGCTGGAGGGGACTCGTGCCAGCATGCACCCATTATTAAGGGCTCTTGAGTTCAGCTGTGTTAGTTGGGGTAATTTCCTCAGGGGGCTTGTGGTCTGCGGCGAAGTGGATGTCGCTCAGAAGGGCCTTCCAAGAGTCGAGAGTGTCATTTTTACCATCTCCACCTGTGTTAACTCCGTTTTGCCAGGCCCTGGTTTCAGCTTCAGTCCATCTTTCCAGTTCCTTGATCCAACGTTCATACCTCGGGCCCCCTGGTGTCTTCCATGCCATGGATATGGTTCTTTTAGCAAGTATGCATGCAATGTCCATAAACGTGACCACGTGTTTGTATTTACTCACTCTGGGGTGAGTGCCTAGTAAGCATTCTTTCGGGGTGCATTCGTATCTGGTTATTCCGGCTTCTGTGCAAGTCTGTTTTATCTTGGACCATAGTGTCATCATCCTGGTGCAAGTCCAGAACATGTGGATGAGGTCTGCTTTGTCGTTTCCGCACCATGGACATTTCGGCGATGCTTGTCTATTGAAACTGGCCACCCTGTGTGGGGTCATATAAGTCCTATATAGAACATGCAGTTGAATCTGTCTGAATCTGGCGTTTCTCGAGACCTCCTTGGGGTAGAGTAGTACTCTTTCCCATTCCTTATCCGTCAGTGTGGATTCCAGGTCTGTTTCCCACTTCTCCTTCAGTGTCGCACTTCTAGGGTTGGGCTTGTCCATCAGCCGACTGTAGAGTCGAGAAACTGGTTTCCAGCCATCTGCGAGATCGTGCATCTCTTGCAATAGGGGGTCTAGGGTGGGCTCCTCCGGCCAGCTACACCAGTTCTTCTTGGCAATTTGTTTGATCCAGTGGTACCACAGGAACTGGCCAGATGAGAGCCCCTCGTTATTCTGGAGTGATTCAAACTCCCTGAACATGCCATCTTCAAACATGTCACCCCATGTGTAGATTCCAGCGCTTTCCCATCGTCTCGCTGTGATGAGATCCGTCTGGGTTTTGCATGTGTCTGCCAGCAGAGGGGTGTTGGGGGGGTAAGGGTGTTTCACTTGCTTGACGAAGCAGGTTCTAGACCATATCTGCCTGCCAAGTTCGATGATCATGGGGTCATCTCGCGTCTGCTTTAGTGGGTTCCAAAGTGTCTCTTTAGGGAATAACTTGGAAGGCGATTGTCGGAGTATCCCCAATTCAGCGGACGGATCATCTGAGAGCCATCTCGTCATGTGGCTGAGTTGTGCCGCCAGATAGTACATTTGGAGGTCAGGGAGCTGTATTCCGCCTTCCCTGCATGGTAGCGTCAGAACGGACAAGGACAATACGTGCCTAGATGGTCCCCATAAGAAGTCCCTGATTAGTGCTTCCAACTTCTTGAAGAAGGGTGGTCTGATGTAGTGGCAGATGTTAATGAAGAAGTGCAAGAATCGAGGGAGAACTATCATCTTGACAATTGCTGCTCTGCCCATCATTGCTAGTGGTAGCTTTGACCAGAAATTCATGGATTTGCAGAGGCCACTTATTACTGCTTCTGTGTTATGCTCATGTGTGAGCGTCGGTGTGTGCCTCATGTGAACTCCCAGGTACTGGAACGCGTCTGGTTGCCATTTTATCCCAACATCTGGTAAATCAGTCTCCTTCAAGTCCCTCAGTCTGGCCTGGGGGAATGCACAGGATTTTAGTCTGCTGAATCTAATCCCAGAGTAGTGCGCGTAGTTGTCGAGGACATCCAATGCGACATGTGCGGTAACCTGGGGGTCTTTCAGGTATAGGAGAATGTCATCTGCATATAGCGATATTACGGAGTGTTCATTGCCTATTTTTATGTCCACATCAAAAAATAGTTTCCTGAAGTAAATAGCTATTGGCTCTAGGCCCAAGATGTACAACATAGGCGATAATGGACACCCTTGCCTGGTGCCCCGCTGTATCTCCCAGGGTTCGGACACCCTTCCACCGGTCCTCACTACGCATGAAAGATTTAAAGACAGACCTGTCTTTACTTAACAAAGGCCTTGTTCCAAATTACTATGAAAATACATTAAACACAAGCTTTATTATGTATTCAGCTCATTTGCATGCACTTGTATTTTGAAGTAGAAAGAAAAGTCAATAAATGTAGGGTTGTGTTGATCAATAAAGTGTACTCTTAATAGCTGACTCACAAAGGCCCTGACCTCTGACCTGGCAGAGCAAGAAGGTGCTAATTAGAATGTATATTTTTCATGAAAGTTCCCTATTAAAAGGGCATGCAGTACATGACAACGGATGTCTTCATTGATACTAGAACCCTAGCAAAACAGGTTATTCAAGTTAAACATAATATGCTGTATAAACAATATGTATTTAAAAGTGATATATGGGAATTACATTTGCAGCAATAACCATAGCACCATTTGTTCAATTTTAAAAATGATGATGATTATAGGTTGTTTATAATGCACTTAATAACCTGTGTTGTTCTGTGTCTTCTTGCTTCTAAGGTGAGCATGTTCCCCCTGAGCTATCCTCCTGAGACAACACTAGGCATGCATTCAGTGGAATAAATACAACAGTGTGCAAAAAAGGATATATTTAAGTGTACGCATTTTTGATATATTCAAAGATTTTACTAACTATGTTATGCATGCAATCACAAACACTCAAAGGATGTCGTCAGATTCAGATTATTGTTGAGAATCTGAATATATCATTCTTATTGATATCACATTACTGTACATGGAACTACAAGGGTAAAACATATTCCTGTCCAATTTTGATTGTACCTCCATGAGTGGAGGACTAGCTAATTGCTGGCACATCCACTAATGAAACATACAATGTAAAGAGCCAATTAAAGCAAGGTGTTAGTAAGTGAAGAGAACCTGTCACAAGTTTGTCCAATCCGAAATTTCCCCATCAAATCATAAGACGAGAGGAGAGTTTTGTGAAACCAGAAAAGGAAGAGAGCCTGTTAGAGAGGAGTAAAGCTTACTGGGGCTTCAACTGAATGTGGCTATTGGAACATCTCTTTAATATTACCTTTTCCAGAAGGGCTGGATGCAGAAGCCTTTCCCAAGTAAGAACCAGATTATTTGAGGGGAACTTCGGAGCAGGTGACTAAAAGGAATAACCCATCTGCCTGTGATGCAGGATGACGGTGGAAGTCCCTATCTGTCCTGGGCCTTTGAAAGATAAAACAGAAAGGAATACAATAGTCCCAGCGCATTTAGACAAATATCCTAAGAATTAAATCCAGATTGCAATTAAAAGTATTTTTGGGGAGCCCTGTTTACAATATCTGAACCAAAAGGGGGGACTGGCCCTTTAAATGAAAATCTGTGGTGATAGAGCTGAAATACATGATCCTACATTATATAATTGTGCAAGTCATATTTGTCGTTGAGAACATTAAATTATTAATTAATTCCCTGGGTATTTAAAGGAGCAAATTGTATCAGTGTTTGTGAGTGAATAGTGCAATGTATATCAAAGATTTGAAGAGATTGGTAAACCTCTTGACCTTTGAAAAACAGAGTTTACATACACATTTGTGAAGATTCACGTGAAATAGGAAAGAAAGTTAGTTTCTCTCTTTCTGTCTCAGTAAAATATCATTTTATAGAACCAATAAAATAGAAGGATTTCACATTACGTGGACTCCTAATGCCAATACAAATGAATTTGATTCCTCTTTCATTTCAATTTTATGATCTAATGCTTTCGTGACACTAATATATCAAGGTGCCTAACACGTCTACCCAGTAGTAATTTCCACATACTTTTGCAGGGAAAACAGATCTATTTCCAAACACCTTGTCCTCGCATAAACTTGCAACACAATGTGTCAATTGTAATTAAAGTTATTTAGAAATTACTATGGCAAAATATTGGGTCTTATAGCTTTCTAATTAGACACCATAGGTTGCTGGTACCATTTGATAGGCACACAATAGAATGATCTTCCCTATGTTATTTATCTGTTTCTTTTGAGTTATATGTCATTTAAAACCAAAAATTAAGTATTTCGTTTCAAGGATCCACAGATGTATATGTGTGTGTGATTTGGAATGAGAGCATTAGCAAGACAATAACAGGCAAGTTGTGTTTTCTTTTCTGTAGACAAGCTGCCTTTATCTAATGTCATGATTATTTTAAATAAAACAGAATACCAATTAAAAAAAAAAGAAAACAGCCTATTTCTGGTGCCTGATTGTGGGGAGTGGGGGTTATTAGATCAATACAAATTCTCCAGTAAAAACGAACCAGTTACATAGTCAACATACATATCATAGACACATTTCGTAACACAGGTATTGTATGCATTCACCCCACACATGAGTTTTTTTGTCGTCATTAGTAAGCAATGGTTATGAGGAGCTGGAGGGTTTTGGTTATGCTGATAGGCTATTGCATGAATACTTGCAATAAGATTGCATCATCATCATCATCATCAATCCAACTATATTTTGTGCCAATACCCATAAATGTTCAGACCAACACATTCCGATACATGGTACAATTGTAAAACAATATAAAATGAATGTGTACAAATTCCTTAATTAAAAGAATAAAAATACAGGATTCCGCATGGACACTAATACACAGCACAAAAACCTTATATTGTTGACCTTATAAGATGCTTTTTAAAAATGGGTACCAGCCATCTCTTCCTAATAACAAGATGTTGATGGCGTAAGTAAAAGAATTTGCATCTGATTCAATTATTGATGGCCAAAAGGAGCAATATTTTTGTTTATTACTCAGCCAAACAGATGTAAATTCTCCTACAGGGAATAACCTCAGTATAAATCATTATACAATCTTTTCTTTGGTAGGAGAATCTCATTTAGATCTGGTTCAGCTAAAAAGGATTCCTTATGGGCCAAATAACCAGCAAATCTAGCTTGATTATAAGAGCTCTCTACCTGCTTTTCAAAATACACATGCTCTAATCTGTCTTTCACATCTAACAGAAATTAATTTAAACAACCATAGATTCCCACAATAAATGTGGACGACTGATTGTCTCTAAAAGATTTTTCACATGTCTGAACCATTCCCATCAGCATTAAAGTTAATAACATCCCTGGCAATATGCTTGCACAATCTCAATACTTCGGATTTGCGTAAATGTACCCAGTAAAACATATCTTTAAAACAGATTTCATAGTTAATAGGCTTACTGGCAAGTTCTTGAAATATAGAGGTGGTTGGTGTAGTGAATGGGAGTCTGTAGATCTGCTTTACAAATGTATTTTCCACTCTCATTAAATAATTATTTACACATTAAAAGCCCCTGTACTTTGCTGTCAAGAGATGATGCCAAAACTGCGTGCACCTTGTACGCTCCCAGAGATGTAATTGGAGCCTAATTTGCTACTTATAGACTGCAACACCCCAGTACGCCTCTTTAGACAAGTTCACTTTGATCTATTTGTTCAGGAAAATTGACATTTTCTTTAAGCTTACTCCTAGGAAATGAAAACATTTTACCTCTTTAGTAGTGTCCATTCAAGGGTGATAATCACGTTCTTGCAAAGCGAATGGTGACTGGCTGTAACCACAGTTTTACTTACATTAATTGTAAGTTTCTTTATTTATTGAAATACAGAACAGCTTGGATTTGCTTCTTAAAACCAGCTGGCATGTCTGAAATAATTACTGCATCCGCTGTGTGAAACAATACCCCTATTTCAATTTTAGCAATATTTGGAGAATCTAAATTTAATATTCTAGTAGCTGAATCATTTGGAATGTGTAGGCAAGAGCTGGACGTTCTTTGTGATCAACCAGGAGATGTTTCTCTTTGGTCTGTTGTAAGGTGTGCCGGGACGTCGTCTAGTGTACAGAGACAATCTTCTTAGCTAACGGTTGTGCTGTGGGTATGAGGATATTTCAAGGTAGCGGGCCAGGAAACTTGAATCATAGACACGTGTCAGGAAGTAAAAAGGAGATATGTCAATAGACATAAGTTGAGGGTCATTGTAGGCCCATTTGGAAAGTTAATGGAGGTCACTCCAGTTATCTTGGGAGTGAGATGTCAAATAGCAGAGATACTGTTCTATCATATGTGTAACTTATTCCTTTAGGCCATCCATTTGGAGTGGAAAGGAGAAAATGGCGGACTTGAAAACCTAATCTGCCAGCCACAGTTTGCCAAAACATAGCTTTGAACTGAGATCCCTAATCTAAGACCGTCCTGTCAGGTAGCCCATGGAGATGGAAAATGTGGTGTAAGAAGGGATGGGCCAAAAATTCTGTGGATGTGAGTACTGTGAGCTGAATGAAATGCCCCGTATTTCTGTAGGTATCGAACGCTGCCTACATTAACCTGTATTTTCATGATGGGGCCAATTTAGTGATATCGTCCCTGGTAATGACTCCCCCCAGGGTTTGTTAGGTAGTTCCAATGGTGTAAGAGGCAGGTGGGTGGTTGTCAGGTTCCTTTGCGCATAGATATCATTCTTGTTTGTACAGTGGCGTCAATGTTTTGTTTTGTCTTGTTTTGTGCCCAACTTCCAAAGAGTATAAAATAATGGAATCACTAAAGAAGTGTGCAACAAGTCTCTGTCAGAGGAACATATACAAAATCTTGCACACTAATGGAAAGACTCTGCAAAGGAACAGGCGGGTTTTGATGGATGATATGAAAGCTTTGTCATCAATAGTATTATGTATGAGCCTTGGAGATCAGCCCGGCAACACAGTCTTTCCCTGGGATCACACAGCTGGTAAGACATCAGTGATGAATGGTGCATTGAGGTGAAGGGCATATATACTCATTTAGCTTTTATAGATGACAGATTACACAAATGGGAAGCTCCTTCTGATGAGAGCTGAGCAAGAGACACTTCAGAGAAGGTTGAGGTTAACTCTTCTGCTGCCTCTAATGACCACTGAGAGGTGCAGAGTCGGTGGTCTGTAAGAGAACCTGACATGATTCCTGAAATTGTATTACCATAACCATCAGCCTATATAGTCTCCTGTATTATTTCATCTGTCAAGGCCACTTCCCTCAGTCTCGAATATGTGATTGTACCCACCGTGAATGAGTCATAGTGATTAAATAACTCACCTTCTTGACAAATACCATGACATGGATCACATGTATTAGTTCAAATGTGGGTTTAAAAGACTACCACACCACATTCCCTGTGCATCAGGGGTATGTCTGCAAGCCCCCTTTATCACACCCCAATTAAATTAAGCTCAAGGTGAATTGCCAATATATTTACAAATAAACTACAAAAATGATCAGATAGTAGGCGTGGACATCAACCTTTCTTTAGGCTCCTCCCATCTCTCAACTTCTTCATGCGAATGTCTTGATCATTTGGCACCTTTCTCAGTGTACAGAATTAACTTGCATCAAGATTTGCTTTTGTAGTCCCACTGTGAGTTGGTACAGTTGATGATCTTAGACCCATTCATTCAGCCTGTCTGTCTGATCGCCCTTCAAATTGGTCAGATAGAAACTGGAATCCTGGATTGCAATCCCAACCTCAGAGTTTGATGAACAATTCTATAATTCAGAACACATCAATTTTCTCTGCGTGCTTAGAGGTGTAATTATGCCTACGGTAATGGAAACATTTTTTAAAATAACTAGGCATCCTGTTTTCTGTAATCAAGTTTCAAATGGACCCAACACCCTGTATTGTCCTTTGCACAGAAAATGACGTTCACGATTCTCCTGTCAGAATAAGTAGTTTATGAAAAGGGTTTGCTGCTTCATAAGATATGATATGATAGGTTATTTGTAACATGCTTAATACCCAGAGGTTTCTAAGCGCGGGTCCGGGGATCGAACTTGTGTTGCTCCGTGTCGTCTTGTTTCCAAGGCGAGCCCGTTGCCGCTGAGCTATCCTCCCGATATCAAATAACGAAAAGAACTGTTTAGGCATCGTTGCCCCACATCAGTTGTACACCTGACTCACTCTCAGTATGTGGAAACAGTGTAATTGTTATCAAATTCCACATATCTACTATGGAGACATATAGTATCGAAGGTGGTTCCAATTTAATGAAAGTATTATATTTCTTATATTGCGCTTTATTCATGATATGTATATATTCATTCATTTATCAATTTCATGTTCTCTGTATTTTACAAAGAAATACCAAATGTGATGATTTTTAGCCTTACTTCCTAATGACGTATTTTATTGTAGTGTGTTATGAAAATTTGTAATGTTTTATATTGTGTTAAGTGGTAAAGTTTGCAATAAAACATAAGCACCAATCCTAATTAAAAAAAGACGCAGTCAATCCTGCCACCTCTCTCGTGCTTGTTATATGCAGTGAGTCAGCATCGCACTCACACTAACCCAATTCAGTGGTGGAAGCACTAGACATTCCTCCCACCGCGGCCAAGTGTTTTCCGAATTCATGCCTACTTGCCTACAGTGGATAATTGGTGGAGGATGTATCCACTGCTCTGTTGGATGTGAGGTCGCTTTTATTAAAATGGATGCCTTGCTCCGATCATGACTCTTTCTACTCCTGTGTTAACTAAGCAAGACTCCTATCAGTCAGAGCCTCATATATAGCTTGGAATGCGCGGGTCCAGTGTTGATCCCACATTTACTTTCACATCTGAATTTGACCCGTTAAACTTGGCTGGATTATTTTACTGGATTTATGCTGTACCCAGATACCTTCCTGATTCTATTTGTATGGAGCTCTATGGTTGTGCTTAGCAACCTTATAAATTGTAGCTCGAGGATCTACCTCAAGACCCCTCTATGGTTTAACACCTCCCCACCCCATTCGGTCTGTCTGTATAGAGGCATGTCTAGGCATGCCGCTGCCTGACCGTGGGCAAGGGCTGTGATCCACAGGTTCTAGGGTTTAAGGCGTGCACTAGTAGTTTGACAAGATAATGCATATTCACTGCCCTTTAAAGTATGACTGATTAAAATGCTTAGCCTATCCCATCCTTGATTAATGGCCCTCAACCTGTTAAAATAGCTAAGCGCACACCTTCAATCTCTATGTGCAAGCAGCAGACACTGGTTTAAATACTGACACTGCCTACATCCTTCCATGTTCATCAAATTGTGTCCCATTGAGTCAGGTTATAATAACGCCTGCAATCAGAGCCAAGAGGCAATACTTGTTGTATTGTATGCACTACACATGGGAATTATTATTGTATGCCCCTGTGCTTATAGTGCAGCCTTTCTCCTAAATATGTGCAGCCCTGCACATAGTTCCCATCCATTCTTTTATCACCTGCTTTTAATCAACTTCACTTCAAGGAAATGAATAATTTGAACGTTATTCCCCCATGTGCTGTTTCAAATCCGTATTTTGAATTTTCCAATACCTACACACATGCTTTTCATTAGGACTTCAATCCCAAGTTCATGTGCTTAGCCTGCAAGCCTGCATAGTTTATACGAACACCCGTCGGGTTGCAGAAGGTGCATCCAGTTTAAACGTGATTTCATTATCATGTATGGATGCTCTAAAATTATAAATGTTTGTATGGATGCTCTAAAATTATAAATATGTCAATTAGATTATTCTCAATGTATGCATTTAGATGTCAAAGAAATAAGAAAATACAATCCACCAAAGGGCACATTTAAAAAAAACCTGATGGCTCACCAGAGCAAGTGACATTAGGGATATCTGATGGGCCAGAAGCTCCTGGAGCAGCCGGAAGAATATCAGTGAAACTATAGAAGCATCCGCTCTAATGATAGAGACGTCAGCACTGGGCTGACTTGGACAGATAAATGCTAGATGAGCGAGTCATTGCAAGCAGGCTGAGCTGGTGCTCTTGACAGGATGCAGAAAGGTGAGCAACTGTGTGGAAAGGCCGGCACCCAGGTATTGTGGTGGCAGGAAGTGATGTGCACTGTTTGACACACCATCCGGCACCACAGCTGATGTCCCAGGCCCGCTATATGACTCAGATGGTGGACGAAGCAGCCTAGATACAGTCACACTGTAAAGCTAGTGATAGGCTCACCAGATTCACTAATGATTGGCTGAGGAGACAGGCACCTTTTACAGAGATGACAGTCATTGAGGGTAGATCGCGGCACCTCTCAGTCTAGAAGTCAACTCCAGCCTTTTTTTAGCAGAAATCTTGGCTTTGCTTCTTTGCTAATAACCACTTGTACAGTTTCAAGAAACCTCCTTGCTGGATTCAAAAGGTGCCATTTCATGCCAACCTGAAGGACTAGCAGAGAAATATAGTCACACACAGACATTAAAAGCCTGCTCCATCTCACATCCTCACAGAGAGAGCAGCGATGTACTTTTTTGTTTAGACTAGTAGGCAGTAGGCTAAGATCTGCTTGTAAGCTAAAACTATTCATATGGAAAGTGAAGCTAGGGTTGAGATGAGTTATGAGGAAGAAGGACACACAACCTGTGAGTGCCATTTGACTTTTTATCCAACTATTGACAGCCTGTGGCCGTACTCGTTCCTATGGACATTCACACCCACTACCTGCCCGTTTCTGCTCAAAACACTCTCACTTGGCATCTCCTTGAGATAGCTCTGTGCTTGTGTGATGCTGGAAATGCATCAGAGGGACAGGGCCTCCGTATCCTTGTCCTTTACTGCTTTTTATCGCGTGTTCTGTCGTGTTTTCCGCGCAGGAGTTCATGTGGGACTCCTGGCGGTGTAGCTCTCTCTCTCTCTTTTGGTTTGGTGAACAGACCAATGGGATACCCTTATGGCACCCATGGGTAGGGGTACAACCCTGTGCCCCTAGTGTATGTTTTTGGGCACCTGTGTGTGACCCACAGAGCAGGGTACGGGCTGGTGGTAGCTCCGTGCTGAAATGACTGGTGCCCTGAGCGTCCTCCATTTTGGGATGCCCAGGCCCTGTCATTGGAATCGGTAGATTCCTGATGGAGACAAAATGCCCCCCATGGCCTCTGACCTTCCATCACCTGTTACCCTGATCTGGCCGAAGTCCTGGGAAGCCCTGCCTCTGTCCCTTCCCCCTGACTGGCTGTTGGGTGAAAGTTCCGTATATGGTAGTGTGGGGATGTTCCGACCAGACTGGCTGGAGCCTTCTCAACGACCGTATGTTGTGGGTACGCCTGTGGGTGGGACCTGGGTGAATGGAGTGTGTGACGAATGTACATTCTATGTTGTGACTGTCTAGTATCTGGTGTTTGACACAATGGTTGAGACAGCCCTGCCCGAAACCGGTATGAATGCAGTTTGGAGTGTTGAATGGCTCGGTACTTGTCCCAATACACATAACTTGTTGTGAGTGTCTGGAGAGAAGTGAATGGCCTGAATACCTCGTGTACCTGATTGGTTGCCTGCCTGCATGAATGCCATAGTCGTGATTGGATGCTTGAGTGCGACCCAGCGGAATGAATGGGAGATCAACAGTATATCTGGGGACCTCTCACTGCTAGGAATCGTGTTCAGAAGCTGAAGTCCACTACGACGAGTAACTGGAGTGAAGCTTAACCTTGTGCCCTGCTGGATGAGAAGAATTGCTGTTGCTCTCCTTCGCTGTGCTTCAAGAACTGACCCAGAGAGGACCTGGTAAGGCGCCCTCTTCCCGAGCTATGAGGGACCATCGTGCACAGCTGATCTTTGCCTACGCACCCTGGTAGACAGACCTTCGACAGGCTGCCGACCCGATACGGGGATTGCTGCGGAACTCCAAGGAGAAGCGCCCAAACTGTTGTTCGCCACTGTCGCCGACTACCGTCGCCGACCGGAGCCGCGGTGCTACCGTTGCCTAACTCCTTCATTGATCCAAGGACGCTCTCGTCCGCATCGTCACCACTGTATCCTGCTGACGCGCCGAGGAGCATCCACCGGTGGGTTTCCCGCCACCCAATGACAACAGAGATGCTGACGACTCGACGCCCTTGCTGGGCCACAGTTCTTCAACTCTTTGCGGTCCAGAACTATCGACACCGAGGTGCCCCGCACGCCTCTTCCTTGCAGGATGTTTACGCTTCCCTGTCAACGAGCACCGCTAGGAACGACGCGGACACCTCAACGTCGTAGCTCGACCTGTTTTCCGTCGGACGTTCGACGACCCATGACTCCTGCCTGAAAGGGAGGACACTCAAGAAGGGTTGTCGATTTCCCTGATGCAGAACGCTACAACACCAAGGTACTTTGGGGTTGCAGAACTATTGGGAAGTCTAAGGGTGAACAATATATGGACTGGGCTTGTATCTTTCTTCTACAGGTTGCCCAGGTGGGGGGATCTCCACACAGAGCTGTGTTTAACAGTAGTTACCAGTATTCTGGCTATTGCTCAACCATCCTGCTTTCCTTCCTCTCTCTACTGCTGGTTTCCTCTTTATTTTGATCTGTGTGTCATTCTGACCGTATGCACTTTAATAAGATCGAGTAACGTTAATGGTACTACTTTAGAACTGTACATATTTACCATTGTTGATTTTCGGAGTACAAAGTGAGTTATCGTGATCGTGTATATGACTTTGAATATTAATTATATAAAGACTGTGTTTTAAACGATATAGTGTGTGGACATTCCTTCGTGGGGGCTTGGGGACTACACTCTACTTAAGAACCAGCTCGCATCACCTCCTGAGAAGCTATGCCTTGATTGCTCGACCACAACTACCAATACTCGAGAATCTTGGCAGGGGTCTCTGTGCCTCCCCTCTACCATATAGAGAGCGGAAGTGCAGACCCCCCCCTCCGGTCTTTACAGCTTGTGTTGGGGGAAACATGTTATTTCTATGACGTCTTCTGAAAGGTATTGGCTTCCATGCAGTACACCAGCTCATGTTGTCATGAAAAATTTCTTAACTAAGTGTGCCTTCAGCCACTTTATATAAGCAACATGTTTGCCCTTGTATCTGTTTCTTGCAATTAACTTCTGTGATAAACAAGCATTGGCATAGCCAGACCCTTTGGCTATGGTATATGCCCATTTACTGAGACAACATGCAAGGTGTTGCCATTATATTGGCAGATAATACCATTATGGCAATGCCTGGAAAATGACTATCCCACCCCAACACAATAGCCAAAACTGTTCTCATTGGAATGCTTGGCAATATTTTCTTTTACTCTTTTATCTTTCTTACACAATCCTTGGACAAAACTACTCTCAATCTGATCGGGTTATTCATCTTAGTAGTCAGCAGTAGAAAAGTGCCTCTGCTGTTTTCCAAAACTTTATTTCACTATTAACATGTGTACAAATGCTAAAATGTCTTTATTTGGGAGTTGTAGTTTATGAATACATTAAATGCAACATATGCAAAGTAGGTGACTTGAAATTGCTCAACAGTGAGCAATTGTTGAAAGAGCCAGGTTGTTTAAAGCTGCAGAAGGACTAATGAACCACATATGAATTAAGTGAAGAGAGAGAGGTAAAAGGCCGGTGGGTGGCCATAGGAGGCAAGAGAATGGAGGGCGGGTGGCAGAGGGACGCACGCGTGCTCAGGATGTCCTGAGTTTTAGTGGTAAAGTGTGTGGCCAATGCGTTACTGAGGGCTTGGGAGGGGAGGGCGGAGGAGGAGACTGTAGAAGGGTTGGCTAGTAACCCGCAGATTTTGAAGAGTTCAGCCATGTTTTTGGATGCACCAGAGACCGTTCCGCAGCTTTGCACTTGCGCCTCAGGGCGGCAAGTTTCAAGTCGTACCACGTGTTACGCTTAGATGCAGGTTTCAGGCGTATCCTCATGAATGGGGCAAGAATATCCAGCATGTTTGAGATGGCCAGGTAGAGGTTTCTAATAGTAAAGTTGGAGGTAGAGTCTGGGATGTGGGGGGGCAGGGGGATGAAGGTGTATGCAAAGGCAGCAGCTGACACTTGTTTCATTGGACGGATGTTCCTTAACAAGGTTTGTCAGGGCTGGAGGAGGTGTAGTCAAAGGGCCAAGGGGACCCAGGTGAGAAGAGAGAAGAGAGTGGTCTGACCAGGAGAGAGGTGTGAACAATGAGGAGAGTGAAAGATCAGAGTGGATGAGGGCGTCAAGAGTGTATCCGGCCGAGTGATTTGGACCAGAAGGGAGAATGGAGAGGGAGAGCAAGGTTCAGAGGACATGGAAGAGCGTATATGCCAGGATAGAGGAGTCCAGATGGATATTGAAATCACCCAGGAGAAGGAGTTTGGAGATATATGAGAGGAGAGGAGAGGAGAGGAGAGAGGAGCAGAAATGGGCCCATTTAGAGAGGAATAGGGTGCTAGAGTAAGGAGGCCTGTAGATAGTAGCAATGGTCAGAGAGGAGGAGGGAGAAATGACCAACTTGCAAAACAGGCTCTCAAAGGAAGAGTAAGACTGGGTGGGTATGGGGGAGGAAGGGATCCACTCAGGGAAAATTAAGGCATCCCCACTTCCAGAACGGTTAGGATGAGGCTTAGAAATGATCTTGTAGCCATCGGGGAGAAGGGAGTCAAAAGCAGTGACTGAGCTGGCATTGAACAATGTCTCTGCAAGAGTGAGGATGTCAAGGTCAATGTCTTCAAGAAGGAGGTGGATGTCAGCTTAGCTTTTGTTGGCTGAGCGGGTGTTAAGTGTGGCTAGATGAAGGAGGTGTGCTACCGTTGAAGATTTTACGAATTGGGGTACAAGGGTGTGGTACGCCATTCGGAGGGGGAGAGACAAAGAGAGTGGATGGGGAGTACTAGATGTGGGAAGGGAGTTATTGAGGGATGGCAGGTGGCGGTGAAAGAGAAGGAGGTTGGGCTGAGGACCCTGAACCAAGTTCTGACATGCAGTCAGTGCAGGGTTACCCAAATCGGTGTGACAGCGGAATGAAAAAAAATGTAATGTAGAAGGAATGACTGACTTTAACTTACACGCCAATACGAGCCCAAGTGGGCCATGCATTTGACCAGACCCCTGTGTGTACGGATTAGTCCTTAACTGGCGCTCGTCAAGAAAAACAGCAGTTACCCTTCCTCATAAAGGGGATGTCCTAGCAATGTCCTGCGACTCCCAAATACAGCACAAGACAACACACCTCTGCTCACAGTTCTGTCAATAATATCATCAGGATTTATAGCACTTCAGGCCATTTTCTTTGTGCTTCTACCCACTGGTATAATAGCCTGTATCACCCAACTCAATGGACTTATAAGACTTGATGGTTAAATCATTCCTGCCAGGATTCGAACTTGAGAAGTTTTAGCTTGCCTCATATCATTATTTAGCACTTATAATCTGTGAGATATTCACCCAGAAAAGGCGCTTTTATGGATGTATGCTTTCTAGTTTTATCTGTGGCACCCATCTCTATATTCTACATCCTCTAGCACCTGTACCTGTATTGCAATCCGTTTTATGCCACATGAGATTTTCTGGTACAATTTGACAACAGGGAAATTCATTGTTTGGTGTTTATAACTATTCCATCCCTTTCTTATCAATAGTAAGACATAACCTAAAAAAATAATGAATTATTTAAACAATGTTAATATAAGTTTCACATTATCTCTCTAATTTCTTTTTTAATTTAGGGGTCATTAGGTTATTATAACCTTTTACACAGAGAAACATTATACACAGATACAATTTCTATGCGAGAACAACACACATCGCAAAATAAATGAATTATATCATTTAGATCCAAATTATGAAGAGTTAAAAAAGTGAATCTAATAACTCAATCTTTGATGAGGAAGAAACACTACAAAGCTGTGCTTCATTTCAATACTTCATATGGTGCCTCTGTAAATGTTTTCATTAGTTGTTCAAACCTAAGTTTTATAACATTCAATTGCTCTTTTCCATTTCTGGTGAGCTGCAGTAGAGATAACTAAAGATTCCCCTGAGTACACTGTGGACCATAATTGGTCGGCTGTAGCCCTGTCCAGATCAGAAATTATATTGTGGTATCCCTTGTGATAATAGGAAGACATGAAAGGGCAGGAGGTTAGAATGTGTTTTGCAGTTTCAATTGCTTTTACACATAAGCAGCATTTTCTCTCCTCCAGAGGGATGCCTTCACAGGAGCCAGTATTTTCATTTGTTGATAAATAATTAAAGTGAAGATAAAGTATAGATATTCTTAGGTCATCCGCACATAATTTAATGAGATATCTATGTGGTTTAACAATTGTGAAGATCTGTAGGACGTATGTCTTATAGAGCCTTTTAATGCACAGGGTTTCTATGTTTTTAAGCTGGTCCCACTCCATGGCCTTCTCTTTATATTTTCTATAATTAGCGGTTAATAACAGGTGTTCTGTCATGCCACGAGTCCACCCAATATTTTGGAGGAATGCTACCACCATTAATTGCAGCGTGTGTAAGGCCGGATTTCTTGATGTGTCTCAAAGTCCAAATAAATAAATGACATTAAGGAGTCAGCTGGATCTTTCCTATCAACGCACTTGAAATGAATGTTGCAGCATTGAGCCCTCTAGAGTATTAGAACAGATGTAATACCCAATTTGCATATTTTTGATTCTATGGGTACGGGGTGAGGGATTCTTAGAACCTCCCCCTCCATAGTTTGCCCATGGGTTTATCCAGCCATCAGATATATTTCCCCTCAAAATCTTCTAATCCATATAACAGTGCAGGAATCACAATCTGTTTGTACATTTTCCAATAACCTTTACTAATGAATGGCCACCTTTCTTTCCCACAAAATTATTGATAACACTTCATTTACGAATTGCTTTGTGCTGAATGGCATGCTCGTAAAAGGATCTGTTGGGGCGTTTAATTATCGGGGCACCTAAGTACAGATACATTTTAACTGTCTTAATTTGGGTTCCATTAATTTCCCATTTGAATGTACTTTTTGAGCTCTTGTCACCACGGACGATGACTTTGGTCTTGTCAATATTAATTTGAAGATTGTGTTTGTTGGTGTAATTATATAAAGCTTAAAGTGATCTCTGTAAACCTATGGGAGTGCGATCCAGAAGCACAGTGTCACCTGCATTTGAAAGCTGTTGTATGTGGTGACCTCCAATTTTCAGTGGATATCTATTTACACTATCGAGTACAAGTCCCATGTCTGCAACATACACGTTATACAGTACTGGGGCCAAGAGAGAGCCTTGTTGTAATCCAAAGTTGATGTTAATAGGTTTTGATAGTGTTGCATCCAAACGCAACCTGGCAGAGGCGATATTATTCATCAACTTAAGAAAATAAAGAGATCACAGGGGATTCCCCAACTTTCAAATTTAGTCTGGAGTATTTCCCCGACAACACAATCAAATGCTTTTGTAAAATCTATATACGGAGGTAACGTTTCTTTCTGGTGTGGCACCACGTCTCAGCCATTAGATATTATAGAGTCCATATACTATATATCGTGCTGTGGGCCACGCTGAAGCCTGTCTATTGGTTAGATATTATGTTTTCTCTTTGATCTAATCATTGAGTTTACGTAGTTAAAGTGAGCAGAGGATTTTGCAAACAGTGTCTATCATTGCTAATAGACTGTAGTTGCCTGGTTCGGGTTACTCACTTAAAACATTTTTTGGCTCCAGTAGAGATTTACACCAACTCGAAAGTATGTTGCAATTCCTCCATATTGATTTGAACAGCGAATGAAGAAGCCTAGTCTTTTTCTCCAGATTTCGTTTCACTGCAACATTAGCTATGCAGTCAGTGCCAGGTGCTCGTGATGATTTAAGATTAGTAATCCTTTTTTCTAAATCCTCAAGATCGAACTGTAAGGGTCCAAAGCTACCCTGCTGCATAATTCCAATACAAGGTGTGTCATATAGATCTTTTTGTTGTAGTCCACCCAGTCACTTTCTGCTATCAGATGGATCTCTTTAGAATCCCCGTCAATTAGATGTTTTCTATATAGGTACCAGAACTTCCTGTCATCATTAGATTTAAGCATGCCAAATATCAGACGCCTGTTAGCATTACCTATATCATGTTTGCAAGCACGCATCCAGTTCCTATAGTTGGTGCGCTGTTGTATTTTCAATGTGTTCTTTGTTTTGGGGCTTAAGTAATTGCAATTTGTAATGTGTCGAAGGGCTTTTCGATGTTGCTGCCTTTCCTTATTGATTATCACATCATATATATGTCTGTACTTTTTCCCCATGGGGAATGTAGCTTTACATTTCTCAGCTTGACCCAATATCAAAGATAACTCTCAGTTAATATCTGTATAATTACATTAAAAGAAGTCCTCAATTGAGAGTGGGCAAGCCGTACATAATCTTCTAAATCTCTGAAGACTGGTCTAAGTCCATATTATTCTCTTTCCACAGAGATTTGCATGAAGCACTCCATATTCACCCATAGGTTCTCTCAAGGGAGGATTATAATTGTGTCTGCCCAATGTTAGTTTTAGGATTACATGGTCACTAAGAGAAGTTTTTATTATAGGGAACGGATCAAGAAGATTTTTAGGTGAAGACCCAGAAAATATAGTCAGTGCGTGTTGAGTTTCTGCAATTTGTCCAGGTGTCCCAGTTCTTTCCTGTACTGTCAATTGAGGGGGTTAATGAAATACAAGTCAAATCTCTCCAGGGACACCAGGTATGTCAATTTTTATTTGTGCCACACCAAGTAGAGCTTTGTTCAGATCTGCATCAAGTGTTGAATTGCCAATTTGGAGAGTACCAATATTATTCTTTACTGGATGACAATCTTATAATAATCTATTGCAGTATGAGTTGAAATCACCAGTTACTGAGATAGCTGGCCTGGGGTTTTTAATTGTCCAATTGTTGATAATTCCCTCATATACATATGAATATATGTTGTGTGGTTGCCACCAAGCGGGTCGTATATGTTGAAGAGAAGAACTTTCCCTATTAAATCGATGCCAGATATTGTTTGTTTGTACTGTATTATCCCATAGGCATATTATTCACGGATAGACAATTGAGATCTTATGTCTATACAAAGACCTCCCTAAGGTCTGCCAATTCCATTATGAATTGAATGTATGTGTATAATTTCAAATCCGTCCATCAGTAAGTCAGTTGTTAGTCAAGTTTCTTGGAGAGTGAATAGTTCACAGGTGGAAATATGGGTTCTTCCCTCAATGCTAAGAAAGGACTGGTAGCCTCTAATATTACATGATATTATAACAGATTTTCTGACTGCATCAATATTTAATTCCCTTCTGACACGTACAGGTTTGTATTCCCAGCACTCTGTTGCATAAACAATGTTAGCATTCCTTAGGGATTCTTCACTAGCTCTTTCTGAAATGTAGACATCTGAGATTGTACCTTCATATATGTTAGTAGCAGCCAGTTTGCAAGATTTGTCACTGTAAGATTTGCTGCAGACAATGATGTCTAAGCCCATCTTCAATAGCTGAGCAGAAGAGAAGACTATCAAATGGGCAATGATGGGCAATACACATTGTATTAATGTCCAATTATCTCTGCTATATCATTCCGGAAATTCAACCGAGGAAATATCCACAGAAGATATGTCTCTTAGTTGCGGTATCTTGTGAAATAGTTCCAGCACCCCTTTACGATTTTAAAAAGGACTTTCACTTCCAAGAAATCCTTTAATAATTTACATAGCACCCCTGGTTGGTTTCTCTGATTCTTTTCCGTGCAGCATTGTTGATATGAGGTTCCCAAGATCTTAATGTAGAGGGTACTTGATCTGAGCATTGCTGTGATAATCTATGAGACTTCTCCTTGTTTTGGGTCACATCATAATTGAAGTGTGTACTAGGTTTGTTTGCGTCTTCTGTCCTTGTGATCACATTTAGATGAGTGGGCAGTAGCCTGTTAACATGTGTTGAGCTAAGTCCATTCAGGCTTTGCTCTGCATCCAGGTGTTTATCTCGCAGCCATTTATCCAGAGAGCCTTTCATTTGATCAACATGTTGCAGCTTCTCTATATCTTTAGAGGGAATTTCACATGGCATCAATTCATAAGTGTTACCCGTTTCAATACTGATAACATACGATGTTTGAGGTACCACCAATGACACAGTGTATTTCTTATTGGTTTCCCTGCTTGTGATTCAGTATTAATTGCTCTTAGGGTCTTTCTCTTGTCCCATTTTTTAGTTTGTTCTCTTGCGACGGAATCTTTCATCTGCCATATGTCATATTTTCTTTAGCCATTTAATTATATCTATTATCATCATGGGGCTGTGTGTTGTCTGTTTCGTCAAGTTGTATTTGAGCAGTGGATGCAATAGGTTCTGGCTGGCCACAGTTTTCAATTATATCAACTATTTTAGCAACTGTTAAGTTCAAGTCTCTGTGTTCCTTCATTAATGTTGGACACAGTGCAAAATCTACATCAAATGTTGCTGCAATATCTTACAATTTCTGATGAGGATTCTCAGTTTCTATATGTGCAGAAAAGGAGCTATTGAATGAGTCAGAATCTTCACAAGTAGATTCTGCATTTGGCGCAATTTCCAATAAGTCAGGAGAGATAGATACGTTTGTTCCGATGACATTATCGTAGCTGTGTTCATCAGAGGGAATTGCGGTAGTCGGCAGGCCCAGTGACTCTTGTAGAAGTTCATAACAAAGCTCCAAAAGTTATTATTCACCATAGAGCCAGGTTCATTAGATGTCAGAGTTCTGTGAGAGTTTTCTGCAACATTTCCGTTTACTTGCCCCGCATCTCTTGCATTGTCCTCAAACATCTTCCATAACACCAATATTGCCAGTCTATTGCTCAATTTCTTGGCTTTGTATGTGGCATGCAACTATGTAATCATGTGTTGCAGCACAGATTTTGAAATACTTCCTTACCAGGGCCATGGCCTCTCCATTTTGCCCTCTTTATCGTGAGTCCATTCCGCGCTATACTTTCATATCTTGTCCTGATATCGCGGAAAGGACTTACACAAATGTTATGTTTCGAAAAATGCCAATCTTTTTACAGTTCTTATCAACAATAAATGACCTCTTCCAAAACACAACAGCGTCCAAACTTTTCACTGGCCTCTCCGGCTTCACTACCTTCAAAGAAGCGTGCAAACGACAAACTGCCCACACTTCAACTTCCGCCCTTAAATGCTACTCCAAACCTCTGAGTGCTCCAAGAGTTGTGCCCAATGGTACTTCAATAATTTATCACTCAACAACCTCAGCCTCTCGAGTTGGCCGAGGTTCACTTTACAACCGTCTCCTTACAGAGCTACAGACACAACTTGTCCTCCTTCTCTACACCACCCTATGTGTCCGACTGTGGGCCAACAGCCTCTAAACAATGGGCTACATCCTATTCACAACCGCCATCTGACATCAACAACCACTAGACCACCACAATAATTGACAATACCCCAAACAAATATCCCATGGCTGTCGTCCTGTTTTTAATCACAGGAGATTAATCTCTCAAAGTGCCTGCTCATGGACGAGACCCTTATTCCATAACATAGCACAGTGATTCATCTTTGTTTTGTCATTCTTTTTTATTTTTTCAGTAATAGTCAACAAGGTGCCACCTTCCAGAACATAAGCTAACGCCTAGAAACACGGTTACTTCTCTTTTAATCCATAAACTAAGCTAGCGCCTAGGAAACAGCGATACTTAATACATAAACTAAGCTAGCGCCTAGAAAACAGGGATACTTCATCCATAAACTAAGCTAACACCTAGAAGACAGGGATACTCTCATAAATGACATAAAATGACAAAACACAACACAATAATTGCCTCCCTACCCATATTTGTCAGATTGCTCGACTCATACTTACACTATGTGGATTTGTTGAAGACCTTAAACACCATCACATCCACAATCTGCCACTCCGCCTTCTGGTCTTTCGGGCATCCCACGGGGAGCTGCTATGGTGGCTCCTGCCGACTATCTCAGTAGTTCACGCGTGATTGGTAATCCGGTCTTCACGGGTCACGGCGCATCCCTTCAGGCTTGCGGCAGGAAAATACGGTATGTTGCTGGGGCATTGACGAACCATCCTCTGCTACCACTTGAAGTGGAGGAGAGGAGAAAAGCCCTGAATATAATAGCAAGAGGTCCGATTCGGGGTAAGTACTCATGTCAAAGAAACGGAAAAGTCACAAAATGTTACAAAACCAACTGTTTACTATGAGTTCTCAAAACAGGGATGGAACGTGGATATTGAATGATTTTCAACACTTTCTCTCAACTTATTACAGGCTTGTCAGAATCTTTTAACAGCTCGTGACATCATAAGTGATGCGCTGTTCTACAAAAACCTATTGTAGGCCATGGTTAGTTAGTGAGCCAAAACACATATACAAGCTGTATGGCATTAATGTTTTCATTCAAGTGGCACAGCGAGTAGAGCGCTTGCTTTGACATCCGTGCAAAGCTTGCTACTGCAGGTTCAAATCCCAGCAGGGCCAAACTCAGCCTTTCGTCCTTCCGAGGTTGATAAATGAGCACCACACACCGTGGGTAATAATAAGCAGCGCTTAGATAACTGAGGGTTCGTGGCGCTATATAAATGCGAAGTTATTATTATTATTGGCTACACACAATCTGGTGGCTCCACCTGTGACCACCTCCTAAATGTTGCAAATACAAGCATGTTAGCTTATTGCATTACAATTGGACATTGCGACAAAGTGTGAACCGGGGTGGAAGTTGTGTTTGGATTTGTCCATGTCAGTCTTCTCAGCCTTGGCACATTGGACAGATGCCAACCCATGAGAAACAATTCAATGTGATGAGAACAGCCCAAGAGGTGCTGTCTGCGTCAATAAGGCTACCATCTCCGATCCTCTAGGCTTTGAGCTTAGTACATTTAGCTTTCATCCTGGTATTATTTTGTATCATCTGTCCTGAGCTGGGTGGGCACCAAGGTCTCTGTTTGGCTTTGTCTCCCAGACTCAGACCACATGTGTAGAGACCGCTGGTTTGATTTCCCTGCTCCACATCTATTAGAATTTTCTAGCATTTATGCATGCATGTGTCTAATCTAACAAACTGTTTCAAATGCCTGCCTTTGTCTTTGTCCTTGGGTGTTGATGTGAGACTCGCTCCCTTGATAGCTTTGGCTGTAACATGTCCACCAGCTGCATGACGAGTCTGCTCTGCGTTTCCCTGCTAAATCAGCGAGTCAGACCTCTGCCTGCATTCTGAAGCCTATTCTGTGCTTTCCATTTACTCCAATGTGGCTGCATCTTACATTTTGTTTTTCCTGGCTACCTATGTTTACTGCTTTCAGCGTTAAGAAAGCTTCATGTCTTGTTTTGTGCCCAGCTCGCCGACCATACATAGGGCCTCATCACGAGCTGGGTGGTATCCCGGCAGTAATACCACCGGGATACCGGCAGCGCTAATAGCGATACCGCAACTCAGTCTGGTGCAATTTGTGCAGGTTCAGGAGTTGGGGGGGCCAGTAAATCCCCATTCCCCATTGAGTCAATTGGACCCAATGGGGCTGGGAAGCACTATTACTGCCAGTGATAATTGCATCGGTGGTAATAGCAACAAAAACAGCATGAAAGTGGTCAGGTAAAAATGCAATTTTCTGCCAATTTGTCCAGGCTTTAAATACAGTGGTAATACGGTTACCGCTGCATTTAAGGGCTCAGGCTAAACTCGTGATGATGCCCATAATATATTAACACTGAATACGCGTATTGTTGCTGCGCATAGGAAAGATAAGCTTCCTTCATTTGCATTATATGTAGTTTTCAGAAAGCTTTTCGGGTGAAAATTGCACACGAATATATTACAAAAGATCAAAAAGCTATACCAGGACACAACGGTATCAGTACACCTGAACAGCATCGGAGCGTGACCAAGGTATATTCCTACAACTATTGGACTTAAACTGTGCTCTGTGCTAGCTCCAATGCTGTTCAACTTACATCTGGCGGATCTTCCTGAAAGATTAGAGCAAGTGAATAGTGTTCTCCATAGGATCGGTCTGACAAAAGTGAGATGGTTATCATATACCAATGATATCTTCTTGCTTAACCATACTTTAACTGGATTGAGGAGTTCAGCCACAGAACTAAGTAGATATGCACAGGAGAATGACCTGGGAATGCATTTTGATAAGACCAAGTATATGTATTTCGGAACAGGTAGAAGAGGTCTGCATACATCACATCTGAGTGCAAGACAAATTCAACAAGTTACCTGTTACACATACTTGGGATATGTGGTTGGGGAAACGAAAAATAACAATAGTGAGTTAATCGCAGGGAAAAGAAGTGCAATAGCTTGTTTGACTATGATTAAAACATTTGCTGAAAGCATGGGTGGATACACATTGAAGGGAGTAAAACTTGCTTATAATCAGGCTGTGGTTCCCACAGTGTTATATGGTCTGTAGTCAAGTTATTTGAACGATCTGAGATGGCTTAAGGTATTGGATGCAAAAATGTGGGGACAAAGTTTGGGTTTGGCGCAAGGCAAACTAATTGAAGTAATTTGATTAGAATTGGGGTTTACATGTCTAGAAGGTACCTTGCTGCTTAGACGAGGATTATTATACATCAAAGCATGTAAGAACCGCAGCTGCCCACTGTTAAGGCTACTAGGTGAAAATATGAGTACAGAAAGATTGAATAATTTGGGAGAGTATGACAAATTTAATTTTGAAATATTAGAAAAAAAATGAGTGGCAGCCAGACTGGGAAAATGAATATTCTGTGCTATGTAAAATGTTTAAGGAAAAATTGTGTTTGTGGGATTGGCAAAACAACCACAAGCACATTATAAAGCTAAAAACATTGAGTTCAATAGAAATATATGTTCCTATTTACGACCCCAGGAATATTCAGAAATGTCTCCTTACCCAGGAATTAGAATGTTTATACTGGTGTTGCGAATAAATCCGCTTACCACCTTATCAGTAACTGGTCCAAGATTTAGAATAGAGCAGAGAATAAGAGCGTGCAGGTAGGTTGTGAAAACTGTCACAAGAATTAGAGACAAACAGACATATTTTGACGTTTTGTCCAAAACAAAAGTCACTACATACACAGCATTTCCAGACATGATGTAGGATGAATACAGAGAGAACATTTCTGGCAGCATTGTATTAACGGGGGCAGATTGTCACTGTACAGGGATGTCATTTGTGGGTCATCAGGGGTCGCAACTGTGGCCCCTCCGGGCCCCAGTTGTAACCTCAGGGAACTCCCTTGCTACCACACATTTTTTTTTAAAGTTTTTATTTGCAACAAAATTAACGGGTGCTCCTGGTGTAGCGCGCCATCCTGCCACACCAGGTCTGGTGGGTCCCCAGCCAAGTCCTCACCCATCAGGGTGGCACTCAGTAGGGGTTGGAGCTGAACGTGACATGTGGCACATGTCACATGCCATGTTCAGCTCCAACCCCTTCTCCCTCGGTTTCCTTGCAGCTCACATACAAGAACCAGGAAGATCTCTGTGTTTCCTGGTTCCTGTTTGTGAGTAGCAAGGAGGAACCGAGGGGGCCTGGAAGGATGGACCAAAGCTGCAAGAAAAAGGAGAAAAAGGTAAGAAAGTTTTTCTTTTGTAATATGATGTGTGTTTTGCGTGTATAAAGTGCATGTCAGATGTATGTAAATGGTGGGTGAATGAGAAGGGATGTGATGTGTGTTTTTGAATGTTCTGGGTCAGTGGGTGTGTGCCTTTGTAGAGAATGCAATGAGTGGATGTAAGAGAAGTTGAGAGTGACTGGTGGGTGAATGTGAAGTGATGTGATGTGAGTTTTGGAATGTTCTGGGTGGATGGGTGGGTGTCTGCCTGTGTAGCGAATGTAATGTGTGGATGTAAGAAAAGGTATGAGTGACTGATGGGTGAATAAGAAGGGATGTGTGTTTTTGAGTGTTCTGGGTGTGTGAGTGTGTGCCTGTGTAGAGAATGCAATGACTTGATGAAAGATAAGGTGTGAGTGACTGGTGGGTGAAATGAGAAGTGTTGTAATGTCTGTTTTTGAATGTTCTGGGCAGGTGGGTGCGTGCATGTGTAGAGAATGCAGTGAGTGTATGCAAGAGAAAGTGTGAGTGACTTTTGGGTGAATGAAAAGTGATGTAATGTGTGTTTTTGAATGTTCTGGGTGGGTGGTGTGTGCCTGTGTAGAGAATGCAATGAGTGGATGTCGGATACGTTATGAGTGACTGGCCGGTGAATGAGAAGTGATGTGATGTGTGTTTTTGAATGCTCCAGGTGGGTGTGTGCTTGTATAGAGAATGTAGTGAGTGGATGCAAGAGAAAGTATGAGTGACTGGTGGGTGAATGAGAAGTGATCTGATGTGTGTTTTTGAATGTTCTGGGTGGGTGGATGTGTGCATGTAAGAGAAGGTGTGAGTTAGTGACTGGTAGGTAAATGAGCATACATGTGGTAGTGTTTATTTGACTGTTCAGGGTGGGGTTTGGTGTGTGCCTGTGTGGTGAATACAGTGTGAGTGAGTGTGAGAGGAGATGCTGGAGTGAGTGATCGGTGGGTGAAAGCAGGTTGCATGTGCGCGTAAGGCCCTGGGAGACTTTGGATCACTGGAGCATTTATGGTACATCCTTTATTGACTTTGCAAGTTTTACTGGTATTTATGGGCAAAGGCAAGTTCATGTGGGCCATTCCCTGGCTAGACTGATATTTTGGTGCATTCAGTTTAGCCATTGCTTACTGTGGCTTGACATTTATATTCGGCATCTTTAAAAAAGCAAGTGTGATAAGTATTGATACCTTGCTAGACTGATGTTTTGGTGTAGCGGCCTGTTTGTTCTTCACTGTAGCATGACTTTTTATTTACTGAGCATCTATGATGAATCAAGCAGGAAACGTGTTCTTATGAGTCTAGACTGGCTTACACTGGAACCAGTTTAGACAGGTTTTCCTATTGTGACATGTCACTTTTAATGGCCAAACCAACGGGAGTATGTACGTACATAGGAGTACTGGCAGAGCCAGTTTTGAGCCCAGCACCAGTAATGATACTATAGAAAACATCTTAAAGGGAACATAGGTATGGTCTTATATAGGAATACTAGCATATGTTGGTGGAGCCAGCATGGAAATGTATGTACACAGTAAGCATACAAATGTTTTTATACTTAAATATATTGCAGGGACCGGCATGATAATGCATTGGAAAATGTCCTGTGCACATTTGGTGACTTGCATCTATTGTACCTTTTGTATGATTTACCATACACCCTACAAAACCCATTGTTGGCCTTTCACCCACATTGTTGGCCTTTTACCCACACTTTCCCAGAAAGTGTGCAGTTTAATGCACCATGTTAACCCATTATTCATAACATTGACTCTGGGGAGGGAGAAGAATCCACCCCTCAACCCATTTTCATTAGTTCAGCCTCCCTCGCTATGCTCATTCGCAATCACATACTTGTGGCAAATATTGACATCCTTCAAAAAACAACTCACAGCCACAACTGGTGGCTGGTATATTTGTGGACTAGCACCCCACACCCCTTCTCTCTATGTTAAGGTACAACAGATTCACAAACACACTGCAATTACACATTAAGTTTTGATAAATTGAATATTTTAGTGAAAGTGAAAACAGCCAACACGTTTTCCATACATTTTATTAGCCGCAATTGAGTAGCTCTCAACTCTGACGTCCTTGGCAGCTCGTTGTGCATCCACACTCACCTTGAGTGTCAATCCTCACCCCCCCTTCTTCTGCCCTGCGCTGTCTGCAACTCATCCGAAAAAGAACCGCAAGACTTATTCTTGGCCTCAAGTACAGGGATCACATCTCTCTGGAGCTGAAATCCCTCCACTGGCTCCCCATGACTGCAAGGATCAAACTCAAGACCCTTTGCATTGTTCACAAGGCTTTCTGGGGCATGGGACCTACCTACCTGCAACACTGCCTACCTAAATACTGTCTCTCACGAGCCCTGCTCATCTACCTCCAACGTTTCTGCTCTTGAGCGACTTCTCCAAGCAGAGATTTGGAAGGGAGATCCTCATCCCCGTCAGGTGCCTCCCTCTGGAATAGCCTTTCTGCCGCTCTCGCTCTTGAGCCAGATCTCCTTGAATTCCCGAAACTCCTCAAGACTTTCCTCTTCACCTCTGCCTTCTCTCTCCGTCTACCCTGCTAACCCAGTTCTCTATTTTTCCCTCTCTCCCTCCTCTGCCTTACAGCACGCTGACTGGCCGTCGTGTATACCTCAGAGTCTCACTGGTCCCCGGCACCCCCGCCAGTCCTCTTTCGCACTTGCCACAGGGCCCTACACTCCACCCACACTCAATGTACTTGTGAAATGAACCCTACAGAGTGGCTCTTTCTGCACTTATCCCAGTCTCAACCGACCGGGAGCAGTTGATCCTCCTTCCCCCCTGTGGCCCTCTGTGCACTTGCTCAATCAATATGCACCACGCCTGAAGATCGTATGTTTGTTTGTTTATTTGTTTGTTTATCTGATAATGTGCACCAAACCCTTAGGTAGCTGGGCGCAGCAGTTTACAAGTATACATAATGCTTAGTTACAACATGGTAAGGGTACAGTAATGACATTTGGGAGTGCCAGGGGAATAAGGTAACATACAGAGGACAAGTGCAGTGGTCGGTACAGTCAACTGTTGCCATAGCTAACTGAAGAGATAAGAGGGTGGTCAAGAAATCACGTGTTTATATGGGTTCATCAAAAGCAGGCAAGTATTAGTTGTCATTAGCTTGAAGCCAGTTTAACATATTGCTTCTGAATCTAAGGTATGGCTGTTCAGTTCTGAAGGCTGAGGGGAGTGCGTTCCAAGATAGAGCCGCTTTAACTGGGAAGCTGGCTCCAACAGATTTGCAAAGTTTAAATCTAGGGACTTCTAGATAGTGAGAGTTGGAAGATCTTGTGGGACGGGTTGACGTTCTTCTGATCATTCTGTCTGAGATGTAGGGGGGTGCTGCGTTGTTCAGACATTTAAAGGTGAGGGAGACAGTTTTAAGAAGGATCCTGTCACTGATTTTTAGCCAGTGCTGGTCAGTTCTGACATTAGAGATGTGCTCTCTGCCGGGTATGTACAGAGCGGCTCTGAGGGCATTATTTTGTAATGTTTGCATTTTATCTAGGGTGTATTTATTGGCCCCTATGTGTAGAGTTTTGCAGTAGTCTAATTTGGACAGTTTTAGTGCATTGGTGAGTGTGATGCAGCTAGCTTTGGAGAGGAAGTGTCTGCAGGCCATAATAAGTTTGCATATATAGGCAGTTGAGGATGCCATGGCGCTAACATGTTTTTTTTAGAATAAGGTAGAGACAAGGTAAAATCCTAGCGTTTTTACCTCGGTTACTGCTTTAATTATGTTGCTGTCAATGTTGAATGAGGCGTAGCTGGGTCTACATTTTTTTAGGTTGGCGTCTGAACCCAGAATCAGGATCTCGTTTTATTGTCATTCAGGCAGAGGCCATGTGATGCCATTCATACCTGAATGAGGAAGTATATCTTGTTTACCAAGGCCGTGTCCACCTCAAAATTGCCCAAAAGAGGTATCAGGATCTGGGTGTCGTCTGCATAGTTAGTGTAGGTGACACCCAGTCTGTCCAATGTGTCGAAGAGTGGCTTGGTAAAGATGTTATACATAGTCGGTGAGACACATGATCCCTGTGGAACACTACAGGTGATTTGGATTGGGTCTGCGGAAGCTGAGGGGGAGAAAACTTTCATCGTACGGTTGGCTAGGAAGGATTGTACCCAGGCTATAGCATCACACGAGAAGTGGGCAGATGATGCTAGATGATTACATAACACTGCATGATCCTCCAGGTCAAATGCTGCCGATAGGTCAAGGAGGAGTAGCATAGCTGTTTTACCTTTATCCTTCAACTCGTCAATTTGAGTCTTTAAATTAATTAATGCTGTTTCAGTACCATGTTGTGGTCTGAATCCAGATTGGCGGGAACCTAGTAGGTGGTTAGTTTCAAGATGGTTCTGAATTTGGAGGTAAGCTACTCTGTCAATTATTTTGAGGATGAAGGGTACCATAGTGATTGGTCTATTGTTTGTCTGGATGGAAGGGTCTAATTTCTGTTTCATCAGTAACAGTAGAACCCAGGATTCTTTGAGGTTGTTGGGGACAGTAAAAGTCTTGAAGGAGGCATTCATACATTTTGATTAATGTTTGTTGTCCCTTGTCCTCACCCCTTAATTGCACTGTTAATATGGCAGAATCGCCACCAGGCCTATTTGTTGTCTCCCAAAATGTATTTTATACTCACTTATTCAGCCTGTGCAGACTATTATTGTCTCAGAATTTCAAGGGCTCTGAGAAACAGTTTTTTCCCCATGTTCCCACCCTCCTTGAGTGCTTTGAAACACTTTCCTGTGTAGAGGCGCTATATAAATAAACAATACAATACCATACCATACCAAAGCACTGCGCACTGGCTATAGGGTGCCACACACTACTGCTCCCAATAAGTTATTTTAACACAATGTGGTAATGTATTAATAACTCTCAGTAACTTTTGATAAAGGGAACAATTTACTTAATTATAATTTTAAGCACAATATGGAAGTATTACTGTTATCAACATTAACTATGTTGATGCACATTTATTTGTGTATTTCTCTTCTATGCCCCATCGATGGCCCTTTTTGGTATGTTACATTTTCTTTTCATTCATTTTCTTTTCTACCACTTTATTTTGTGCACTAATTTGATGGCATTATTTTTTATATGAATTTAGATTTTCTCGTGTTGACAATGCATGTTCATGACACTATGTATGGAATACGTCAATAACTGTAGAGCCTTGAGAACAACCTAGTGTTGAAACACACAAGATTAACGCAATCAGCAAAACTTTGAATGGACTTTGCAAATACATTTTATGCTAATTATTAGGTACTAGTATTTTTGTGCTATTGGACTACATTGGCTGAGTGCAAATTGATTCATACCAACTATTAACTCTGCAAATTGTGGTGGTTGAGGTTCTACCAGCAGTGATGGCAACACAGCCAGCCAAAGTAACAGATTTAAGGGCTTGAGGGCATCAACCCCATGTTTATACAAATCATGCCTCCCTCTGCGCCTCGGTTCTTATATCTGGCTGAAATTAGAGCACCTGGAAACACGGGTGCTACATGCATCTAAAAAATCTGAAGGTTGTTTGTCATCACTAAAAAAACGACAACAAATACAAAATGCGGCAGCCAGACTGCTTCTCAAACTACCTCGAAGAGAACACATCACACCTGTGCTAAAATCACTACATTGGCTACCAATAAAACAACAAATACAATTCAAATCAATGTGCATCACTCACAGAGCAATACACAACCAAGGCGCAGAATTCCTGAGAGACAAACTACGCCTACATCAGCCAACAAGAACGCTCAGATCAAGCAACGGCATCTCTTTAGGACCAAAACCCTACAACAAAAGAAAACTCTGAGGATCCTCTTTCTGTCACCAGGCACTGAATACCTGGAACAACTTACCAAAGAATATACGGGACACAAGAAACCACCTACTTTTCAGGAAACTTCACAATTCCTGGCTCTTCACTGCGTAACTAGAAGACCAACCCACTGGTCTCACACACACACACACAGCTAAAACAATGATGAATGAACATACTGATCCTGGCTCTTACCAAGCAATCGACTACAAACGGAATCTAAGGAAGACAATCCACGACATACCAAACCACATAATAGAGAGATAGCCATGAGAGGAGGACACTAAAGACTGAATACTTAGGCTGACCAAGATGGAAGCACTTGGACGATTCATCAATAGCACCCTGGGCCGGCAAGCCCTGTACCACACCCAAGCTCCAACAGACCTATTTCACATTGATAGCAAGTAATAGGGGCCACCCAACCACCAGCTTCGACACCTAAGGAGGAGAATAGACACACCCAATCTCATTATACAAAGTTCACCAGAATACAGCAGGGAGTGTGCCGCGCTAACACCCACAACAGTCAGACGGTCAAGAAAGGTTAGTAGTAACTAATCCCACCCATAGTAATACAAATTAAATCAAACAAGATGTGACACAAACAGAATTCTCACCCACTAACCCTACCTTCAAATCTCTGCATACCTAACTCACCTGAAAAATGTACACAACCAACTCTCGCCCAGCACACCGCACGCACTTTACCACACTGCATCAACAACAAACCAACAACACATAAACAACACTAACAGCAAACAAGGTTTTGCGCCGGTCCAATACTTACACCAAAGCTCAGCACACGGTGTATACCGAACTGAAGCTGCCAACAGCAAACCACCTCTCTCACTCTCCTACTCCTTCTTCTCCCGACTAACCCAACCTCGCCCACTTTCTTGTTTACAGTGCCACCAGAGTGCCTGGGGACCAACTCTGTTGGTGACAGTACGCAATATAAATACCTTTAACATTTAACATAACTTCATGTGATGTCACTTGGGGGCGGGGTGAAATTACATCACTTCCTGTGATGTCAGCTGGGGTTAAGGGTCGTCGAGTCACTTCCGCTACCCCTGGCATTCTGGTGAAATGACGTCCCTGTACCTTGTATGTTGCCTTGTACAATACATGGCAACAAGTGGAACCAATGTTGAAAGATAAAAATCAACCAGCAATGCAGAAATATGAAAAGCGAGTAATGGTAACAACATATATTTTAAAGTATTTTATCGGTAGTATATGTATTTTATGTAATGTTGTTTATAATTGAAGAATGGAATTATATAATATAAACAGTTGTCTTGTATGAAACATGCATTTTATGTGAAAAGTTCAGAAATTGAATTGAAACACATTACGAATACAAAATCAAAAAAATGTTTTATCCATATCACACTTATGCATTTATCTATCTATACATCATCATACTATCATATGCCTCTAAGCTTTCATTCATTCATTTAACTACAGAATCCTCCTGATGGTGGCAGGGTTCTGAGTTTGGTTGGTGGAATGGGCAGTTAACAAACAAGTATGTGCCCATGTGTTTGCGAGCATGTGTTGTTGTTTTCGAATGAGGGGTGGTTGTGTGTGTGGTGGTTGTGTTTGTGGATGTGTATGTGAGTAATAAGGATTAGCAGGAGGCAACCAAAGGGGATCCGGCTGGACTGTAGTCACCAACATGATGAAAGTGTTTAACAATGGTCATTATGACATGTACTGTGGGCACCAGCAACATGAATGCTTTTTAAAGTGCTAAAACTTATTTTATTGGCACCACCATCATGAAAGTATTTTACAGTGGCAGTGAGGACATATAATGTGGGTAACGGTATTCCCCATCGTGCTACATCTGAATGACTGCATTGGTCAGAGGGAAACTTACCACATTTTACTGGGTAAAGGGGAATGGAAGAATAGGAATTGGTGAGGTGGGATGGGTAGTAGGTTGTATGGAGCTATGGGGGCTGGGATGGTGCTATTTGATATTTCCACTATTTAGAGGATGCACAGCAAAAACATACATTTATTTTGGCAATTTCTTGTGCAGCATTCAAAAGCAGAGGTATCACACTACTGAGGTGTTTCACTTCCCCAGCCTCCCTCGGAAAGCCCTTCCACTGCCCCCACCCTGCCCTCTCCTGCGCTTGTAGGTTTTCTTAGAAATAGGGGATTTCAGCCCCAAGCCCCCCTTTTCTCCTTCCCTCCACCCTTCTCCCGAAAGTATACCCCTCAACTCCCAGCACAAAGACACTGATTCACAGACACAAACATGCAAACACGAATGCTTACCCACTCCCCCGTCCATCAACCTCCCTTCCACGCCACTAACATTCCCCCTCCTCCCTCACAGACACAAACCGATAGGCAGACACACTCTCACAAAATCCCAAAACACTTACAAGGGACTCCTGTGTCTCTCCTCTTCTGATCCGGCCACACCTGACAGCCTCTACGCACATTCATGTTCGGAAGGTCTGTGACAGTGCAATTTAGAAAGACGGGCTCCGAACGGTTTCAAAGTAGTCTTTCTAAATCAGTCTTTTTTAAATAATTTCTTTTTAAAAAGTGTTTTTCACTGAGTACCAGATGGCACACAATATATAGAACATGTTGCCCTAAAATGAAGCAAGTTGACCCATGTAGCCAGATATCATCGATCTGCGGCCAGCAACATCATGAAAGTCTTTCCATTGACCGGTTTGACATGCACTGTGGAAACCCATTCCAGGAAACACTTTGACAGTGGCAATGATGACATATGATGCGGGCATCAACATAATGAAAGTGTTTTACAGTGGCAAGGATAAAATATACTGGCAGCACCAGCATCATAGAAGTCTTTTACAGTGGTAGTGATACATGGTGTTTGCATCAGAAAAAATAAAGGGCTTCATACAGTGACAATGTTGACATATACATTGGACATCGCTGTCATTAAAGGCTTTATTTGGTGGCAATGATGACACATACTGTGGGCCAAAATACAAAAGCACAAGGTAGAGAAAAAGTAGTCAGCAACAAGCTAAATATTATCACAAAATACAACTTTTATTAGTAAATATTAGAAAAGCATCATAAAAAAAATAAACATGTTAAAACCAGGTAAAAAATAAATAATAATGACATACTGTGGGCACCAGCCCCAAGAAAGTGTTTTACAGTGGCAATGATGGCACATACTGTGGGCACCACCATCATAAACATATTAAACAGGGGCAGTGCTGACATATATTGTGGGCACAGCTATTATAACCATGCACATTATACTGACAGTGCAATTTGTAAATTGTATTTTGTTTTCCCCATTTTTTGACCAAAATGTGTTATGAAAATGAACAATTTCCACCCATCATATAACTGTTCTCCCAAGATCCCCCTGAGATGGTTCAAGCTCCCTTGCTACCCTACGTTGCTTACAACACTTGAGAGAAAATATGTACACCCTCCACTAAAAACCAGTCGCCAGCCACCACTGCTCTTTGTACTGATCCATACTACCAAGCCAAGGTGTGCAAATATGTCTCTACAAAATAGGTGAGGCACACGTACCTTCAAAACACACACCAGTGCAGAGTTGTCACCATACACACTATATCCATCTACCACTCTTTACCACACTCATGTAATATTAGGTACCACATTCATGTGATATTTGGTGGGTGTACAGTGTGTCACACACCAGCTACAATAGGTTTAAGGGAAATAACTACAATTTAATTATCATATTCTACCTTGCTTACCCATAACAAATTTGAATGTTGAGATGCACTCCACTGCAACATGAAAATGAAAAGAATGCTTTAGTCGTGAAACACTGAGGAATTTAATGTAGCTGTCATTTGTATGCCACGCGGGAGCCAGAATGCGCGTGCAATACATTATGGGATGCCAATGTTAATTATGATCTATTCCATAAACGACACGCACTGTTGGGTCCTTCTGTGAGATGAGTACATCTCTGCGCGGCCGCACCTTTCATTTCCTATTGCAGACACACAATTGAACATAATCTCAAATTAAACAAAGGAAGTATTTCCTATTGCCTCCCATTCTATAATAATTCACTAAACGACACCTTTCACTATTTACATTGCTAAGCATTGATTCATAAAGTCATTATAGAAACTCCCTTTAGGATGTGTGTTTAAAAATGCATGACGCGAACTAGGCAGCCTACACGTTTACTAACGAGATAGTCATGCTCTGTAACCTGTCCATTTGAATATTTCTGATCAGATCTTCCTGTCAGGGAATACGACCTGTATTTATTTCTCCTTCAGATGAAGCGATGTCTCATCTAATTCCCTGAAATACAATACCCCTAGCAAATATTGTTTCTGACAGCACTGCAGATCACTCTCTCTGCCAGTTATCTCCTTTATTCCCTCCCTTAATCTCCCTCCATCTGCTTTAATATAAGGCCCGGAGCCGCGGTTCCAGGCTTGATTGACATTTCCGCTCGGGGTCCCCTCTGAATGTCTTTCGGATGCCTCCTTTCACAGTTTCCTTTTAATTCCGTGGCTGACCAGAAACTCAGTGCACAAAGTAGCGGGCGATACACGTTCGCTGGGTTTTTACTGTAGAAACACAACAACACCTCTAAAGAGCATTTTGTGTAACAGGAGTGTTAAGGTTCATAGGGTTGTGTGGATGGTAGAGGGATGATGGTTCCTCGAAGACAAAGGGCCTGATTTACAACACGTTTTGCAATGCCATTGCACCGTTGTAAAACGCGTTTGTAAATCAGGTCCAAGGCCGTAAATTCAGAGACTGGACATAATATGCTACATGTGTACTTTGATGAACACGGAATAACAGGAAGCTATTTATGTATATTCCAGTTTGCCCGTTTTATGTTGTGGTTTATGCCGATGTGATGTACACCTTAACAGTGCTTATTTTTTATTTTATTTTTGCGTTGGAAATATAGTTTAACAGTTTGTGAAGGTTTAGTGACAAACCATAGTACAACGTAATAAAAAAAAACTGTACTTGGGAAAACGGGGAGACATGTCACAAAAGACTCGCTTTTTCAGCTGAATTAACAATTCTGCCGGCTTTGGCACCATAATCACATCTCCAATTGTCGTACACCTGTTTTAACCAGTAACTTTGGATTCTACCCATTGCACTAGCTTCCTGAACAGCAGAACATACACATTTGTAGGAAAAAAATATGCAATGAACTTCGAGCCAGGCATGGATAATGGATTGGAAGTTATGGCCTTGTAATTATGATTAAAACTCACAATAAAAACAGACTCTGCAACATGATCACGTTTGTTTGTATGTTCTGATGGCTAAGTGACTGCTGCTCGGATCTCTTATGCCAATCTTTAATCTGCCATCATTAACTATGGACAGGGCTCTCAAGGAATTCACTGTGACATGTTCTCGCATGGTGAACTCTGGCAAAAAGAAACGACAATGAATGAAATGACTTAGACGGGCATTCTTTTTTCTCCAACCTCGTCTGCCCAATTCATTTATGTCACAGGAACTGCAGAGCAGCCATGATAGATAAGGATCAGCATTGTATGTTTCCATTGCTCGTTTCGCTAAAATGAATTGTATACTGTACTGTAATAATAAACAAAACACAGACGATGCAGTTAAATCATCAAAGAGAAAAGGCAATATCATTTTTGATAGTTTTAATCCATATGATCATTTAATTCTAAATGTGTATCCTGAAGCACACTAACAGAGCTGGCATAGTTGCATAAAATATGCACATGATGAGTGTACACAGTGGCAGCCCACCAGTATGGGTGATGGGGCCACCCCCTCGCCTGAGTGATAGGCAGCACAGACCCCGGGTGCTTTATTTACAAGGGGGACTGTGTTTCCTGCCTCTTGACAGGAGTGTGTGTCCTGCTATGCATTTTTGTTTGTTTGTTGCTGAGGTTTTTTGGCTCCACAGTAAATGTAGAGCATAGTAATGGGAGGTGGTGTGCCCCGTTGCCTCCCACTATTGCACTAGCAGCATAGACACGCTGCCGAAAGGACGGGAGTCCTTTCCCGTCCTGCAGCGTATTCAGGTTGCTAATGTATGTTGGTGTTTGTTTTTATGAATTTGTGAATGCAAGGAGTTGTGTTAGTGATGTGTGAATGTGTAATTGTTATTATGTGGAAAGACTGGCCTACATTGTAGGCCATTATTGACAGATCAGCAAGGAATATTGAATCTTAATACCACCAAAGATGAAATCTGCCAGTCAGGAAGTCAAAGTTATAAATATAACTCTTATTCTGTACAGATACAAATATGAAAGTAGATGGCTATCTGGATCTCAAACACCTTGCAATGTGTAAGAGCAGACACCGTGAGAGGAGAGAGTACTGGACATTACAAAACTCACAGTATTTATACTTTTTTCCCCAAGCCCGGTTACATTGCCCAGCCCCTCTTCAAGTTACACAGTTGCTAGAGTTCATGCCCAGTTCACATAGCAAATACAACATTGTTGTTTCCAGGTTTAAGACACAATCCTTTACACACGAAATACAATGATGACAAACTTTGCTTTTCTTGGCAATGTAGACTCTTTCTTGTTCTTGAGCTTTAGGGTAAGTCTAGTTCCAAGAGATGAGCACAAAGATCTGTTTAACCACAATTTTAATACACATGTGAATGCTCTTAGGCCAACGTTCATAATCAGGGTGGTATTTATGTGAACATGGTTTAACAAACCCTTATTTTGGCCTAAGCCAAGAGCATTACTCAAACATTCATATTATTCAAAAACCATGCATCAATATCCGTACATCCTGAATCATATTCTTCAAAAACATCAATCACCATTAGCTCTTTGATGGTAATATCCTGCATTAGTAGCTTTCTCAGGCATTTTTATCTTATGTCCTAGTGTACCAATTATTTGTGCACAACATCCTCCTATCATGGAACATATGACAGGGAGACATTGTACACAACAACAAAACAGTATAATACCATAGAATATCATAAGGAATGCAAAGACTTTCCAACCCCATGATCGCAACAAGTCCCAGAACCAAGTACTAAGATTCCAATTTCCCGCTGTGACATATACTTCAGTACTCAAGGTATGTAAACTTTGAATTGCCTTGAATAAAGTAGGCGAGGAGTCGGGTACAAACACACAACATGCAGATCCCACCATTTTGCATACCCCATCACGCTCAGTTTGAATGATGTCTAACACCATTCTATTTTGAAGGGCTACTAAACTAATTACCTTTTACTCTAGCGTCATGTTGTACAAAATATCAGTGGTCCTATTGATGGTCTTTTCCAGTACCCTTTCTAGTCTTCTGATAGCCTCAGAATTTATTATTTGACCCCAGAATGGCACAAAGGATTTTGCTATGTCACACAAGACTTGTAAAGGTGTATCACCATTCTCATCCCGCCTTGGACGATCTTTAGAGATTTCGAAGGTGGTAGCAACATACACTCCTGGCAATAATATACCTAAGTAACAAGTACCCTGCCAATCTCGGGGTAACCAAGGGTATGCCTCCTTACCGCAAACTAAATACTCTGGGTCTCCTACATACAAAGGTCTGTTCTCACTAGTTAGATTTGCAATACTAGTACAACCCTCAAATGTACCCATTGGCTGAGAACCTTCTCTTTGTATGCAGAAAGGAACAGAATTGGGACTATGATTGATAGTATAAGAAGGAGGCATGGCATCCCGGTTGCCTACGGGGGGCATTTTGAAGGAGATCAATGATGGAAAAGGTCTAGAAAGTCTATCAGAAGGCCTAATAGAAGCAACATTGAGCTTGCTCTTATTAAGAAAAAAGAGAGAGAACATCCTAAAGGTGTTAAGACTCGTTTTTCAAATTCATTGAGATTAGTTCCATCAAAATTCACAGTACTACTATCATTCAAATGACCAAATAATAGTGCTCTAAGTGAGGCATAGCATGCTGTGGTTATAGGAAGAGGGTGAATATACCACCCCAGTCCCTTTTCCCCATGTTGCGGCTGGTGTGAACACACACAGCAATTAGTTTTATTCAGAAGCGCATGTGTAGCGTTCATAATCATTAAGAGAGTGTTATTATGGTAGCCCTGTCTAAGTTGGAAGCCTCGAGGAGGAAGAGTGTGCAGATGCACAAAAGGTGGAGACACAGTGGGGATTTTTTCAGTGGGTAGCAGAATATCAAGCAGATGCACTCTTTCCAGATACCAAAACCCAAGTGTAAATACAATTATTAAGCAAATTACTACTATGACCAGAAAACAGTAGGTCCTCAGTGACCATGACCTTCGATGGGCAGATTCATCATTACACAAGTGACCAATGTCTTTTCCAGCATGAGTGGGAATAGGCCTTGTTTCTCAGAGTCTGTTTGAAAGCCTCTCCATTAGGCTTTTTGTTAGCTCATCCGTCGGTGGCTTCTGGCCACGTGGCTTATGTTGGTTGTAGGCGGCTTTTGTCGGTCCCTTCCTCTTATTTGATGTAGCAGAGGAATGACTGGGGACTGACTCAACAATGATCTTCTTGTAGGTACAGCCAATGCTGTATTGTAAATCGAATTTCTCGGTCACAGATCGTACCACAAAACTCCAGGTACGGTGTGATCTGCAAACAGAGTGTTGTCGTTGCCTGAAGGCAATGAAGACAATGGGGGAGCAGAAGCAAGATTACTCGATGGTGAAAAAGAACTTGCAGAAGAAGCAACTATCTCCCTAAGCCCCACAGGTTCAGGAAGGGTTTTTGGGCCACACTCAGTATCGGTTAGAACAGGCTTGTTTTAAGTATCAGGGTCAGCAGTTCCCTTCTCCTCGCCTCCGTCATAGGACAGAGGAAAAGGAATCTTCTTTGTATGCATTGTGACGATCCAGTTCTTCTTACCGGTCACTCGGATGGCAGTCTGTGTAGCCAGGAGGACTTGATGTGGTCCTCTACAGCGTGGTGCGAGACAGAAAGCTCTTTACTTTCATGAGCACCTAGTCACCAGGTCAAAGTCAATGACCTGGACCCTCGTACTTTACAGGGAGAGCTTCTCGCACCTGTTGATGAATCAAAATACAAGTTCTGAGTTAACTGGTCACAATAGTCAGAAAGAAGTACATTTTTGACATCTTTCAGTAATTTGGGCCCTGGTATCCTAGAAAGGGCATAGAAGGGAGGCCAAAAAGTCCCCTTGGTGTCGGAGTTCCTCTGCCACTATTGTGCTGTAGGCATACTCTGCAACTTTGGACAAGACGCTCCTCATTCTTTGGAATATTTACATTAACCCAGACAGGTACTAACATTTTGCAAATCTTTTTGGTACATATGTGAGTTGGACCATGAGTCATTTGTCACCAGAGCAGTAACATAAGCATTGGGCTGCATCCATTTCAGTTTTTCAGTGTCTACCCAACAGCTCTCATTGTCTAAACTTGCCGGACCCTCAGCCCACTGTTTAATTTCATCTGGAGGAGCATCAGCTTGAATTTCTTTTATGCAACCAATTCCTTCATCTATCACACAAGTGTTAGTGACCCCCTTTTGTAGGGTCCAACACATACATCTTTGAATGAAAATCAATGGCAGATTGTTTGGCTAATCTGTCAGCAAAAGCGTTTCCTTTTCCCACATCATCTGTTATTTTCTGGTGTGCAGCGCGCTTCATTATTGCTAACTGTGTAGGAAGCTCAAGTGCTGAAAGTAGCCAAACAATCAAGGTTCCATGTTGTATTTTAGTTCTATGCAAGGTCAAGAAACCTCTCTCTGCCCATAGTCGACCAAAGTTGTAAAGCACCCCAAAGCCATACTGGCTGTCTGTTTATATGTTCACACTAAGCCCTTCAGAAAGTTCACAAGCTCTGGTCAGCTCAATCATTTCAGCAGCCTGCACACAATTTTTCAGAATTCTTTTTGGTTTCCACTGTCATGCTTAAAGTGGTGATTGCATAAGTAGCAGTGGATGTACCATCCGGTAGTTTGAAGCAGGAGCCATCGCAAAACAGCTCCCCCTTTTGGTTTCTTTAAGGGTGTATCATTTAAATCAATTCTGACTTTAGTTTCTTGCTCGGCTTGTGACTGCAAGCAATGTCTTGCTGAAGAGGCAATAGTTCGGCCGGATTTAATGAGCAACATCTGTTCATTTGAATATGCAGTGCAAATAGATTCAGCTCATATCTTGTTAATCATGCTGATGTGAGATGCCGTGTTTGTGTTCTGTTTTAATCGAACATCTACAGAGTGAGGTACCATCACAGTTACGGGGTTACCCAGAACCATATCCTCACTCTGTTGAACAGATGCAGCGGCAGCAGCAACAGCTCTCAAACATTTCGGCAAAGCACCTGCAACAGGTTCAAGCATGGAGGAAAAATAACCCCACGGTCGATTCTTTCCCCCATGCTCCTGTGTTAACACAGCCAAACCACATCCTTCACATTCATGCACATACAACACAAAGGCCTTTTCATAATTTGGTGTGCCCAAAACTGGCACTGAACATAGCGCAGCCTTGAGCAGATCAAAAGCTTTCTGGTAGTCCATGTTCCACGGTAAAGGCAAAGAAATGCCCTTATTTGTCAATGCCAACATTGGAAAATGTGGGATCCACTGTCTACAGTATGAAGCCATACCTATCAAGGCTCTGACCTCTTTCTGTATATTTGCGACAGACATGCTAGATATGCTTCAGGTGTCCGTCTTCTTCCCTCCTTCGACAGGAGGTAGCCTATATAGGCGACCTCCTGTTCACAATATTGAAACCTTTTTTTATTGAAGCCTTATGCCCATGTTCTGCTAGATGAGTAAGCAGCAACACAGTGCCCTCCTTGCAAGCAACTTCAGAATCAGCAGCTAAAAGTAAATTGTCTATATACTGTAACAACATGCAAGTAGAAGGTAACTCAAGTCTATCAAGCTGTGCCTTTAATGCTCTACTATAGATGCTTGGACTCTCAGTGTATCTTTGTGGAACACGATAAAATGTAAACAAGCGTCCTCCTAGGGTGAACGAAAACAAATATCTACTGTCAACATGTACAAGATTACTGAAGAAGGCATTCTTTAAATCCACAACACTAATGGAATGGAATTTTGTTGGGGCAAAATCGTTAAAAGCACTCCGTCCTGAGAACAATTAATTACAGCATTGAATTTTTTTGACAAATTTAACCCCAACACATTTTCGCCACAATTTGTCATCAAAAGAAATAGACATAAATCGGTAAATGGCCCCAATGCTATCGGTACCAGCTGAGCGAGGGGAGTAACCACTGGCATGCCAGAAAACCCCACAGAAATGTTGTTCTGCCCTGACAGAGGAATAGCCGGAACAAGTGAATGATCAATGGAACACTTCTGTGCTCCTGTATCTATCAAAAATAAATGCTTCTTATTCCCCACCTCCATCTCAATTTAGGGCCATTTCTGATCAACGGGAATAGGTACAGGTTCCAGACTGTGCTTCAGTCTATCCTAGTGGAACAGTATGTCATCAAATGCGAGATTCTCAGAAAAATAAACAGTCGAAGGATTATTAAAAATTTTCCGACTATTGACACTATGTTGCTGAATATCCTGTGAAGATGACTGTTTATTCTGAATGAATTGACTTCTACCAGGACCTCCTATCCCAGGACGGCCTCTGGATCGTCTACCCATGGCACCATATGTGCTAGTTGATCTTTGCTGAAGAACCAGCATTATGCTTGCCAATGGCTTTCCTGTCTTCAATAGCCACATTGGTTCATGTGTACGAACCCAGTTGTGCATTACTCTGTGGCATAAATTGACCTCCAAACTGCGTATTCCCACCCCTAGTTCCTCTAACTATTTGCTGCAACAATACTTTTATTTTCAAGTCTCCCTTCTTCTTGTCTACCTTCTCCTTTTTGGTATTAACCCTATTCTCATAGTAATGAGCCATATGCAATACTTACTTCAGACTGTGATTTTGCTTGCCAAGCACTCCTGGAAGTCATAATTTGCGATTGGATATCAGGCAACAATCCGCGCACAACTTGTCTACAAACTGCCTTTTCCCTGACTCTGTACTTAACTCTTGACCACTGAAATCTGAAAACACTTGTTCAAATCGATTAAAAAAATCAGTAGCACCTTCAGATTTCCCTTGGATGCAAGCTGTAAGCTTGTCGCAACCTATTTTCTCTCTGGAACCAGAGTTTTCAATTTAGCTACCATTCTTTCTGGCAACATCCATATCACTTTTGGCGGTTTCTCACCAGCCTTTCTTTCCCTATCTATTCGCACCAAGTTAACCCATGTATCACCCATGCCTGCCTGATCATCTACAGTTCTAATCTGTTTCCATAAATCAGCAGGTAGGATCACAGTGACCATCAAATCTATATCACCCAGCGTGAAAACTGACTAATGCAAGACAGATTCAATTTCTTTATAAAATCCTGTTGGATACTTCCTAATATCTGGAATTGTTTGTCTAATGGTATTCACTTCCTGTCTAGAAAATGGGACACGCACAAACTGTGAGACATAATGTGGTGCAATAGTAATGGCTGGTGTGCCTGCTGCGGCATCAGGTGAAATTTCTACTTTGGGAACAAATGTCAGAGGAACCTCCCTTATTGGCAATTGTAAAGTAGGCAATTCTGAATGCTTGTTAAGCAACAAAGATAAATCTAGTAACAAGGTAGTCAATGCAGTATCAGGTGAAAATGCTCTCTTATAAATGACCATCAGATCTGTGGGACAACAAACCTTTCTCTTCATAAATTCATCTTGTAGATACTCTACCATCAACTGTAACATTTTCCTTTGCATTGCCGGAGCATACTGACTAAACGTGTCATGCACTTCAACGGGAGAAATTGAAAGATCTGAAATCCATCTAAGAGCGTCTCTTGTGCAAATGCACATATCTTCACTCACTGGTTTCAATGAAGGAAGAAATTGTTTCTGCAAATATGAGGCTTCCAATCTATTACCATCTGTTTCATCATTCTGTAACCGATCTAGCTCCCTTTTAAACACAAATACCTTCTCAACATGCTCATGTACTTTCTCCGCAGTGTCCAATGAGTGGGCAAGGACATTCAAATCCTACAACACCTGTGGTACATTCATGTCCATCAAATCACTCCAGATATTAGCTAAATGCGTTCCCATTCCCTCTATCAAAATAGCCTGTTCGGGAATACTTTCTTGGACAGAAATCACAACTAAAACAGCTGATTCTTCACCCTCTTCTATATATTTCTTAGCTGATGCATACAATTTTCTTTTTCTAGCATTAGATACTGTACCACGAGTCACTATTCCTGAATCAACACTCACCCATCCAATCACTACAAGTGGAGCAGAACCACTTGGAAAAGAATGTTCAGACAAATCTTGTTCAATAGGTAGTGAAGACACTACTGCTAGTGGTGGAGACGGAATTATGAGAACAGCAACTATCGGTAAGGGTGGAGTTGTAGGAGGAGGAATAACAACAGGAAGAGGAACAACAACAGGAAGAAGATGAACAACAGCAGGAAGAGCAGGAACAACAACAGGAGGAGGTGCAACCGCAGGGGGAGGCATATTAGGAGGAGGTGCAGTTGCAACATTTCTACGCTCATTTAATAGCTTATTAATCAATTCCTCTGAGGTATGAAAATCCCGAGACAGATATATTTTCAGTACTCCAAGTTGAAAAGCCCTATCCATACTTCTAATAGATTCTGACTGTTTCTGTTGATCATACAATAATGCCTTTTCAGTGTTTGACATGTGTCTACGTGCATGTTTTCCTTCACTCTTACGTTGCTGCATAGCTTCCTTTCTCCAATCTTTAATTACATCAAATGCTGCAGGCCTAGCTTGTTTCTTCAACAATTTTGACCCTAAATACTCTATGTGAGCAATTTCAAAACTACCATAGACTGGCCACTGACGTTCGGGAGCATGTCTAGTTTGTCTGTGCCAAATATCATTAAATACAATAATATTTAGGCTGTACTTACTAAACAAGCCAGCGACTCAAAAGGTGGCGCCAGTTGGCCTTGTCCCAAAGATTGTCTATCTCTGCGGAATAAAACCCTGAAACAGGAAGACAATTTCCCAGGCATGTCAGATCACTGGTGTTAACTGGTGTTGTTTGTACTCATGAGAACAAAACTGCAACCAATATTCAGGATTCTTAGTATTCGGGGCACAACTCACTTGATTTCAAAGATACCAAGGGACTAATCGGATTACAAAGGATCGACATGGCTGGCAATTTTGGCAAAAATACCTGCCTCGATATGGGGACCCTCTTCAAGATGTCCTCTCGAACCGCTTGCTCACCGTCCAGGGATCGGATCATGCAGTACTGTCGAGGTGTTGCATCTCATACAAAAAGGGGCTCCTTTTCACTCTCCGATCCCAGCCTGGTAGCTGCATCCTTGATCAGCGAGGTGACATCAATCTTAAGAGTCCCTATTCAGGCACCATCTGATAGATCAGCAAGGAATATCGAGGCTTAGTACCACCAAAGATTAAATCTGCCAGTCACGAAGTCAAAGTTATAAATATAACTTTTATTCTATACAGATACAAATATGAAAGCAGATAGCTATCTGGCTCTCAAGCGCCTCACAGTGTGTTTCAGCAGACACGGTGAGAGGAGAGAGTACTGGACATTACAAAACTCACAGTATTTATACTTTCTTCCCCAAGCCCAGTTACATTGTCCAGCCCCTCTTTAAGTTACACAGTTGCTAGAGTGCATGCCCAGTTCACATAGCAAATACAGCATTGTTCTTTCTAGGTTTAAGACACAATCCTTTACGCATGAAATACAATGATGACAAACTTTGCTTTTCTTGGCCATGTAGACTCTTCCTTCTTCTTGAGCTTTCGGGTAAGTCTGGTTCCAAGAGAAGAGCACAAAGGGTTTCTCCCAAAGCACACGGCTTTAGTTGCTTTGCATTGTGTTCCATTGTTTGAATGAAGATGAGGCTTGTAGACACAGATAACACTTTGAATGGCAGTTCATCTTGATGACAAGGTCTCTTTGTTGACATAGGCTTAAAGTTCACTCTGCTGTAAACACAGTTAACCATTTCAGGACAGAAAGCAGGGGTTTGAATCAAAATGGCGGATGTTTCCAAAATGGCGGCAAAATCAGCTCTATTTAGATCTGTTTAACCGCAGTTTTTAATACACATGCGAATGCGCTAAGGCCAACATTCATAATCAGATGGTATTTATGTGAACATGGTTTAACATTCTATCCATATTATAACAATCCTTGATGCAGAATTACTATGTGAAATAACAAAATAAAAAACAATTTTTTGACATACTTTATTTTTTCAAACACATTTATTGTGTATCTGTCAGCTTCCCCATAGGGACTATTCCTTTTCATTCTGCCCCGAGGAAGGCGGTTTCAGATTTGGAAGGCCGACAGGAGGCCCGCCGAAACATAATTTCAGGCCCTGGTCAGTTGGAACCTTTTCTTTATGTTTCCTGAACTCAATACATCGGGACCCTTTCCAACATTGGTTTGGACATTTGTTACTGTAGAATTTTACGTAGGCAGACCTGTTATTTGACATTTATTGTTTGTTCTTCCAATATTCATGTACTGGCAGACTTGTCTAACCGACATACTCTGTTTGTTTTGTTTTTCTTCCTCATGTATTGAGGCACACTCATTTAATTTGGGCAGACCTGTTATTTGACATTTATTGTTTGTTCTTCCAATATGCATGTACTGGCAGACTTGTTTAACCGACATTCACTGTTTGTTTTGTTTTTCTACACTCATTTAATTTGGCAATGCATTTTCTGTGTTTTTCCAGATTTGCAAACTGATTCATACGTATTACTTATCGCTGTGTATCTAAATTGTTTTGTGTTTAAAGTTGGTTTTGTTAATTATTCATGTACTGTCTAAACACATTTTACCCTATTCTTTCATTGTTTTCATGATATTTGTAAACCATCATATCTAACGAAATACAGCATTATTTTTTATACACCAGTCCTTTTTGTTTCCTTATTCGCTCTCACTTCTAAGTAAGTTTTGGCCATAAAGGGTAATTCAATTAGGATATCTTTTGATACCAACCTAGAATAAGTATGAGGATTTCATTTTCAATTAATTATACAGCTTTTTGGATTCTTTGTTTTCTATTACATTAGTCCCCCACCATAGCTGTACCACTTTAAAAGGGGCAACCCACATTTTTAGTTTAGCAGAGTTACTATGCATCAAGGGTAAAGGAAACATGATAACTATTATTATGTGGCTAGATTGGCCTACATTGAATGCAGATCAGTCTAGCCATGTCATAACACTTACCATGTTTGCATTACCCTTGATGGCAAGTAAAAAAGGCAATGCTACATTAGAGAATGTAGAATCGGGTAGGCACTATTAGGGTCAGTTTGCATATACTTTCTTAATGTGTAACAGAATTTTTTACTTGGCATCAAAGGAAAAGCAAACATAAGTGTTACTACATAGCTAGACATCAGTAGTGCCAGTCTTCATATGGCATGCCATTTATTACTTGGCATGAAGGGTAAGGCAAACACAATGGGCCTCATTACGACCCGTGCAGTAACCATGACGCTAGTAGTGCCATGGTTGCCGCCGGTATTTTACCGATTCCGCCATGGCGAATGGTGGAATTACCGCCCCATTCCAAGGTTGGCAGGGCGGTAATTCCCCATTCACCATTGGCCCTTCCCCATTCCCATTTTTGCCCCCATAGGGCTCAATGGAAATGGGGAAGGCGGTAGTTACGGTACCGCAAATTGCGGTACCGTAATTACCTCCAAGGTCCCTTCGCGGGTCCAATCCTTAACGGCTGGTAAAACCAGCCGTTAAGGTAGGGACCCGCAATGGGACCTAGTAATTAGGCGGTAAGGGGTTAACGGTGCCGCCACCTTTTACGGCACCGTTAACCCCTTACCGCCTGGGTCGTAATGAGGCCCAATGAGTAGTATTATGTGGCTAGATAGGCTTACATTGGTGGCTATGGTCGAGCCATAGATTCTTTGTGTGCCATGACATTTCTTTTTACTTTGCTCAAGTGTAAAAGCAAACATAAGTGTTATTACTTGATACATTGGCATATCTTGGTATTGCCAGTCTGGATATTCTTTCTTTACATGGCATGGCATTTTTTACTGTCTGGGAGTCCTTAATGGTAATTCTGCAATATATTGGTGCTTGGGCACAGCCAGCAAGAACATGTTTTATATACCAGCATATGTTGTGGGCAAAGACATAGTGAAAATCTGTTGGGAAATGGTCCTGTGCACTTTTGGTAACTTGCATCTATTGGATGTTTCCATGAAAAAGGGATTGCACACTGTGTGGCTTCTTATAGAATTTTTCACAGAAAGTGCAGTAAAAGGCGCCATTTTAACCCATTATTAAAAACAAAATCTTAGGGGGAGTACTCCCATGAACCCCCTTCATTTAGTTCTGGTTACCTCACTGTGCGTAGTTGCTCACGCATATTAGACACATACATTTACTCCCCTCCAGTTCAAAAGTTCACTAACCGCCACTAATTGTAAATTGGATAAAGTGCAACCATATGTGCATTATGATGAAGCTGCAAGTGGCCAGGGTTTTCCTTGACCCTTTAAAGTAAGAAAGGGAAACATTACTCTGATAAATTCTGAATCACCAGAGGTTCTACGGATTTAGCCAAACCAAACTTTCTCAAACTTCCTATGAATTTCAAGGGGGGTAGTTTTGGCCCCTTAACCTTACATTAGACGTGTTCTGTTGGAGGTATTGGTCAGTATGGTAGGGAGTGGCAGGGACATGGGTTTGCTAGAGTAGTTGTGGAAGAGGGAGGACATTGCAATAGGACCTAGTGGAGGGGGGCCAGAAAGTTGAAATAATAAAGATAGGCTGATTAATTTTTGAAAATCCCAGAGTTTGCGGCGATGACGGGCACGAGATTTCCATCCAATTACTGCAACCAATAGTTTTGTGAATACTACTAGGGAGGATAGGACCCCACACTAACCAAAGAGAAAGACTTGCTTAACATTTCTCAAGCACTTATCAAGGATGTTAAAAGAACAGTACCGAAGCAGTGAAAATATTTTTTCTTCTACATGTAGGTGTTTTATTATCAAAACATTGAGTAAACTGCGTGCAAAATGTCCACTGACTGGTTATTTAGCAAATTTCCATTTTCAGTGCCATATTAATGCCTTGGTGGAGTTAGATGCTAAAATAAGGCATTTTGAAAACAGTTTGCTTGCTTAGTCAATGCTTAAGAAATGCCTTTCATTTTGACCAGCGCAGTCACCATCTTGACATACGAGCATGTGTCATTCCTTTGTTTGCCATTACTATGAATGAGAACATTGGGTGGAGTTGGATGCAAACAGGTGTTGCCCATGGGGTGAAGGCCATCCTCGCAACCACATTGCATGACATGTGCACACATGACATAATTACAGTGACTAAGGAGGAGACAATTCAGACTAGTTATCGACAGGAGATTGCTTTTAGTAGCTGTATCTAGTATGCAACATGCAAAACATCTGGTGACAAGGGAGGAGAGAGATTGGGTGAATGTGGGCGAGTTCATGCAGGATCCGTTGATGCTGGTGCGTCTTGAGAAAACACTTGATATTGTCGGATTCTGGATATGATATTAATTTCCAGTCTTGATTTAGTCGATGCAGAAATGACCTCATCGTCATATTGAAGGAAAAAGTCCCAGGCCAATAATGCATGTATAAGGTCACAAAATGTCTGTTATTTGCAGTACCCTATTTTCATCCAGTTGCCAGCATTTTATTTTGTGTCAAACATTAGTAATGCCCTTTCCACCTGTCATCCGTGATTATGTAACCTTTTGCTAAATTGTTTTACATTACTTGTATTCTTCTAGAACGTTGCCATCTCTCCAATTGTCCTTTCCTGGCCTCTCGCTGATTTATTTTGTATTTCCTCTTCCCTTTCTATCCCCGAATCCATCTTTATTTCTGCTTTTCTTTCACTTCCCCTTTTCTTTTCTACCTTGTCCCCCTCATTTTCTAGAGAGGCTTTTATTTTGTAATGTCTTCTTATCCTATGCATATCCATTTTCTTTCTTTTCTGCCATCTGACTTTGACAGGCTACTGGGAGCCTAAGAGCACCAATGCAGCCGCTCAGGAGCAGCCAGTAAGAGATAACAGCAGGCCAAATCAAAGTTCTTGTTAAGGTGTTTTTTAAGAGCTGACCTTTCATGTGAGTTAGCACAATGTGAGACGTCATGAGCAGTGCATGGCATCGCGAGGTGTAATTCCTTTAGCAAGCACAAGGGGTTCGTTTTTTTGTCCTTTTGCACTGCAGCCATAACATTCCTGCAACAAAACATTTGTCACTACATTTTCAAAGTTTCAAACAAATATTTTAACGATAGCACATTTGTAATCGAAGCTCTATCCCTTGTTTCAGTTTTTTTCTTAATATATGCTATCATGCATGCAGTGCCCCTGGGCAATTGAAACTTTGCACAGTTTTCCAGTGGACAATGGTGGTTCCTTTATTAGGGTGCTGGGGCATTGCCTCCTTGCTTTGGTGAGAGATGTTCACATTTAGATTAACATTTTAACATACATTTAGAATGTTAACCTAAACGTACATTTTTCACCAAAGCACAGTGGGTGCTTTATTTGCCCAGGGAACAATTCTGCCTGCCTCTGGGCAAGGGGTGAGTCTTCGCACTACGTATTTAAGAAAATAAATTGCAATACAGAGTACTTTGGGCTCCGCAAAACACATAGCACACAATAATGAGAAGCCAGCGGGTTGCCGGAAGTCTGGCGACACTGCCTCTCGTTATTGTACTAGTAGCATTTGCGCTGACTGAAAGGAGAGTAGTGCACGAGGTAGCGTGTGGCGGCAGCGATGTGCTGAGGGTGCGAGCAGGTAAGTAAAGTATTAATGTGAATGTAATGTCATTTAACGTAAAGTGTTCTTATATGGCTCTCTCTTCTCTCCGGAGTTGTTCTCACTCTCCGCCTCCGCCTCTAGTTATGCAATCCGATTCCTGCATAACGAAAGGCGGCGAGATAAGGAGACAGAGTGAGAACAACTCCGGAGAGAAGAGAGAGCCACACATCTTGCCCACACAGAAATGAACGTTAAAGACCTAACCATTTATGCAGCTGAGGCCAAGAGACCCACAGCATATAACGGACTACATGATTTAGTACTTTGATATATAGGTGATCAGGGATTATTACACTATATCCACTCTGGACCACGGAAGACATCCTATAACACTTCATAGGTTCGAAGATACCTTAAGAATACCAGAATTAAGTAGTGTATTCGTCCTGAAGAAAGCGGCCTCTCAAGAATCCTGCTGAAACCGGTAGACTGTTGTCAAGAGGACTGGTTGATAACCCAGACCCCAACACCCTTATAAATAAAGAAAAGGGCTTGTTAAAAGAAATTGTTTTAGTTATCATCACACATATTTCCTCTCCACTACACCACAGTGGTTAGAAAATAGGTTGTTTTTAAGAATACTTCTATTGACATCAGATCATAGAGTCACTTTGTTGTTTTAACGATAAGGCACACGCTGTGGGGGCGGAAAGATTAAAACACAGAATACCGACCTCCATGTTGTGTGCACTTGTAGACACTAGGAAAGTGTTATAGAGAGTTTAGGGTCAGGATCTCGACATCCGTTGTAGTCGGCTCAGCAGCACTCACTAGGGCCTTCAAGCAATTGATACGAGATTTTTTACAGATAGGGGCATTTAGCTTCGTGCTAGGGATTCAGCGTTAGGAATAACTTTGTAAATTAATTAGCCTTCTGTTATTGGTGTGTTATAAGACTGATGCATAATCGGGAGGCAATCGCCTTTCAACTCCATTTTGTGGTTACTTCAACTTGCTGTGCATGGCTCTGAAAGAAAGGGGGGCAGGGTGCATTAGTTAGATAGCTGGAAGGCAGATGCGAAAACCTATGGTGTTGACAGATGCTCTTTGGAAGTATAAGCAAAAAACCTATGGGTGGAAGGTTTTGAATAAATCTGAACCGCTGGCACTGCTCTGGGCAACCTTCCACAAAACGGTTTTTAGCCCATCTGCGCCTTTGCAAAATGGCCCCAGCCATATGCAAATCAGCCAGGTACTGTTCCCAAAGGGAGCAGACCAATTGCCTGCAAAAAAACACAAGCAACTGCACATGTTTCGGCCTTGTTGGGCCTCATGAGAAAAGTGCAGCAAAACTCCTTGGAAGCAGCAGGTAAGAGGACAATGCCTGGGCATACCCACTCTCACAGAGGGAGACAAACTACACCCAAAAGAGTGATGATGGAACGTTTTGAACACATCTGAACCACTGGTCCTTCTGTGGGCAATCTTCCACATCACTGTCTTTAGCCCGTCAGCGCCATTGCAAAAGGGATTCAGCCATATGCAAATCATTCAGGTTCTGCCACCAATGGGAGCAGCCCAGCCCAAACTGCTATGCCTGGTCCCCTCTGCACAGAAACAAAAATAACCCACACATGTTTTGGCATTGTTCGGCTTCATCAGTGAGGTGCAACTTGGTTCCGTATGGCACAGCGAGTAGGCGACCCACGTGTGAAAATACCATCTCTCACACAGAGAAAATGCATGCCCTCCCTCGTAGGCTCAGGCTGTACCCCAGCAATAAGGTGGGCCCCCCTTGTAAGTGTAGGCTACACCCCTTACAAAAATGTCATCCCTCCTACACTCTTGGCACCCATCCTGTCCATATACCCCTCTACTGCACATCAACCACTGTAGTACATACACAATCCCCCAGCCCCCTCACCTGTGACACCCCCCCACAGACAGCCCCCTCCAGACTGGGCACCCTCCAAAGGCAACCCCTCCAGACTGGACACCACACGCATACAGCCCCATCCAGACTTCACACCCCCCACAGGCAGCCCCTTCCAGACTGGACACCACCTCCTAGCCCAACCTCACCTGTGACATCACATACAGGCAGCCCGCTCCAGACAGGACACCAACCCCCAACCCCCTCACCTGTTACATCCCCCACAGGCAGCCCCTTCCAGACTGGACATGCCCCCACAGGCAGCCCCCTCCAGACTGGACACCAACCACAGGCAGCCCCCTCCAGACTGGACACCCCCCACAGGCAGCCCCATCCAGACTGGACACCACCCCCCAAGCTCCCTTCACCTGTGACACCACCCACAGGCAGCCCTCTCTAGACTGGACCCTCCCCACACAGGCAGCACCCTCCAGACTGGACACCACCTCCTAGCCCCCCCTCACCTGTGACATCACATACAGGCAGCCCGCTCCAGACTGAACACCAACCCCCAACCCCCTCACCTGTTACATCCCCCGCAGGCAGCCCCTTCCAGACTGGACATGCCCCCACAGGCAGCCCCCTCCAGACTGGACACCACCCATAGGCAGGGCCCTTTAGACTGGACACCCCGACAGGGTGCCCCCTCCAGACTGCACACCAACCACAGGTAGCCCCCTCCAGACTGGACACCCCCCACAGGCAGCCCCATCCAGACTGGACACCACCCCCCAAGCTCCCTTCACCTGTGACACCATCCACAGGCAGCCGGGTCTAGACTGGACCCTCCCCACACAGGCAGCACCCTCCAGACTGAACACCCGCCAGGATGCCCCCTCCAGACTGGACACCAACCACAGGCAGCCCCCTCCAGACTGGACACCCCACAGGCACCCCCATCCAGACGTCACCTCCCCACCAGCAGCCCCCTCCAGACTGGACACCCCCACAGACAACCCCTCCAGACCGGAGATCACCCTCAGCCCCCCTCACATGTGTGACCACCCACAGGCAGATCCCCCAGCCTGGACACCCCCCACAGGCAGCCCCCTCCAGATTGGACACCCCCTTCAGGCAGCACCCTCCAGAATGGACACCACCCACAGGCAGCCCCCTCCAGACTGGAGACACCCCACAATCAGCCCCCTCCAGACTCGCACCGCCCCTTAACCCCCTCTCCTGTGACACCACCCACAGGCAGTCCACTCCAGACTGGACACCCCCCCACAGGCAGCCCCTTCCAGACTGGACACCACCCACAGGCAGACCCTCCAGACTGGACAGCCCCCACAGGCAGCCCCCTCCAGACTTCACCCCCCCCACAGGCAGCCCCCTCCACACTGTACAGCACCCCAGGAAGCCCCCTCCAGACTGGACACACCCCACAGGCAGCCCCTCCAGACTGGAGAACCCCGCACAGGCAGCCCCCTCCAGACCTCACCCCCCTCACAGGCAGCCCCATCCAGACTGGACGCCCCACACAGGCAGCCCCCTCCAGACTGGACACCACCCAGCCCTCATCACCGATGACACAAGCCACAGGCATCCCCCTCCAGACTTCACCTACCCCACAGGCAGCCCCCTCTAGACTGGACACCCCACACATGCAGCCCTCTCCAGACTGGACACCACCCACATGCAGCCCCCTCCAGACTGGACAACCCCCACAGACAGCCCCTTCCAGACTGGACACCACCCCCCAGGCTACCCCCTCCAGACTGGACATCCCCACAGTCAGCCCTCTCCAGACTGGACACCACCCACAGGCAGTTCCCTCCAGACTGGACACCCCCAGAGGCAGGCCCCTCCAGACTTCACACCCCCAGAGGCAGCCTCCTGCAGACTGGACACCCCCTACATGCAGACCTTCTAGACTGGACACCCCCCACAGGCAGGCCACTCCAGACTTCAAACACCTCACTGGCAGCCCACTTCAGACTGGGCACCCCCCACAGGCAGCCCCCTCCAGACTGGAAACCACCCCGCATCCCTCCTCACCTGTGACACCATCTACAGGCAGCCCCCTCCAGACTGGACACCCACCACAGGCATCCCCCTACAGACTAGACACCACCCCCCAACACCCCTCACCTGTGACACCACCCACAGGCACCCCCTCCAGACTGGACACCCCCCAGAGGTAGTCCCCTCCAGACTGGACACCACCCCCAGCTCCCTTAACCTGTGACACCCGCCACAGTCAGCCCCCTCCAGACTGGACACCACCCCCATCCACCTTCACCTGTGACACCACCCTTGGGCAGCCCCCTCCAGACTGGACACCACCCACAGGCAGCCCCCTCCAGACTGGATACCACACCCCAGTCTCCCTCACCTGTGACACCCCCCAGGGAGCACCCTGACAGTCTCACACAATACCAGTGCTATGCATGTCTGCTGCTCACCTGAACCTCCGTGGTCTGACAGCACCATGAATTGCAACACCAACATGTAGTCTGCAAATCCGACCAACTGAAATCACCGGAGGTCCATCCATGAGTGGAGCATCTGCTCACACACCCTTCCAGGCCTAAATCATCCTCCACCATACACATGTGACAAGTGAATGCAAAAACATGTGCATATTGCCTGGCACATTGCCACGGTTTTAAAGCACAGTGACAGAATGTGTGCCCACGACAGAAGCAAACCCACCAAAGGTTTGTGCAAGATCCACAAACAATGGACAGGCATCTCACAGCCTGTGCATGAGGGAGCTGAGTGGCAAAATACCTGTCGGGAAACAGTCACATGACAAGACCATGACAAGGCCATGCATGCATGGATGATTGTAGGGCAGTCAGAGAGAGCATGATTCACACCGACTGGAGAATTGTGCTGCCATTCTGGAAGAGCAAATATGGTCCACTTCGGCATTGCAGTGGTAGAGGTTGAGCAACACATTAGAGAAGGCATTGTGTGACTGCACATGCTGGTGAAGGTGTCTGCACGACATGCGTTTTACAGAGCAATGACAAACTAATGTGCTATGAATGTGACCATGGAACATTCCCACAGTGAGCCCAACCACACTGATGCCAAACACACAGTGATGCAGCACAGGTAAATGCTAGTCTAAAAATACAGTGCAGACCCAATCTTCTGATTGACCCACCATCACATGTCAGGCATATGTTCATTCTGCCATCCGCAACCATCCCAGCAACAACTATACACAAGCATGCACGCCACAAGACTCATGATTTGCAATGGAGAGATGGACTGGCTGAAAATAGAAGTAGCTAAGAGGCCGACACACAAATGAACTGAACGAAGCGTGGAATGTAAAAAACAGAATGATGTATATCAAAGAAATATGTACAAAAATAAACTTTGAATGAAGCTAAAGTAGTCCATGGTAAATATGTACAAAAATCATTATCTTATGCCTAAACAACTATATACAATAAAATAAAGAGGGGAAGAAATGTCTTGAAAGTCTGGGGGAAATAATAAATAAAGAAAGGAAACCTATGCCTAAAGAACTATGTACACAGGCAGCGGGCTAGTCCAACTCCTCGTCGCCAATCTCACTTAGCCTTTCCACGAGGGCTGAGTCCAGCACCACATCCTCACTCCTCATGCGGGCCTCCGTTCTTGCCTAGAGGGCTTGCAGGGTCTCCAGCATCTGTGTCTCTATCACCTCGGCCTCCCTGCAAGTGTTCTCCAGGAGGGGAGCCCGCCTCCTCACCCGACTCTGTGCTATCTCAGCCTTGGCCCACACAATCCTTGCTTCCCGAGCCCTGCCTCTATGCTCCGATCTGCTGCCATATCCTTGGAACACGAAAGACTTCCTGTCCTCACGTCCATATGTGCCTCCCTCCTCACACTGTGCACCTGCCCCTTTGAATGTGCTGCCTTGAAAAATGTAACCTCCTCCTTGTTGCTATCTGCTGCCACAGTGGCCGGTGCCTGCTATGTGTGTGCACCCTCTGAGCTGATGACACTACCCAAGGGTGTGCGGCCCATGCACTGCTTCTGGGTGCCTGCTGTCCCTCCATTGCCAGTGGCCCTGTTGGTGCCTTCGTAGGCATGGTGATAACCTCAGCAGATTTACCTTGGACTCCCAACTTGGGCAGGGATGTTGGCTCCACCAGACTGGGCAATGTGGGTGCGACTGGTGCACAGGGGGCCCTGGTGGTATCTGGGCCAGAAGGCACCCTGGAGGAAGACTGGCACACAGAGGAGGAAGATGACGAAGGGGTCTCAGCAGTGAACAGCTCATGGAGCACAATACAGAATAAGCTTGTTGCAAGTCCGCTGATCAGGCGGCATATCTCACTGTGATGATGTGCATGCAGACTATGTGTAGCCTGCACATCATCACAAATGATGGCTGTACGCCTCACCACTGCAGCCTGCAGGGTAGCACATAGTCCAGGATGGCAACACCAGATGGTAAGGAGGTGTTGTCTGGGTGGAAACATCAGCCAACACCAGGTGGTGGGTTTGGGTGGAGGCATCCCAGCTGGCGCACACAGCTGCATTCAATGGCCCATGGACTAGATTTTGCACGGGCACCTTCACAGTGGCCTGCACAGCCTCATGCCCCTAGGCCAGGACTGCAGTAGGCATGCCCACCTCAATACCCCACCTGACCCCATGGGCTGGGCTGCAACGGCCACCTCCTCCCCCTCCCCATCTGCCAACCTGGATGACTCTGTGGCATCTTCCGCCATGGATGGCCCCTGTGTGGAGACCTGCTCTCCAACCTTGATTCCAACACCCCCAGTGTCCTCATGGATGGCCTCTGTGTAGAGACCTGCTCTTCAACCTTAATTCCAACACTCCCTTTGTCCTCATCTTACTTGATCTCTCTTCTGCCTTTGACACGGTCAAACATGCCATTCTGTTCAACCGTCACCGTGATAACCTGGGGATCACCGGTCAGGCCCAGGCCTGGCTGACTTCATTCCACTATAATCGACCCTCCCAGGTACAACTTGGGTCCTTCCTCTCCTCTCTCTTTATCTCTACCTGTGGTGTTCCCCAGGGGTCTAACCTCTATCCCCGGCTGTTCATCCAATAACTGGCACTTCTTGCCCACTGCATTGCTGCGCTCTGCCCCAACCTCCAGTGCTATGCGGATGACACGCAGCCCATTTTCAGGCTACTGTAAGGATATCTATATCATTTTGCCAGCATGTGTAGCATTTTGCCAAAATATAATAACATTTTTATTTTATTGCCAGCAGATAATAGCATTTTGCCAGTATGTAATATAGAATTTTTTGTTTGCCAGTATTATATATAGCATTATGGGTAGTATGCAAAGTACAGGATTTACAACACAGCCAGGCCCAATTTGAAACTGCAGATATTCAGAGCACGCATAGAAAAACTTAGTGTGCTGCCAGGTTCAAATAATGAAGTGCACCATGTATTTTGGATGCTTCATGTATGAAGACTACATTATAATACATAACTGACTAACATTATTAACATTACTAAAATATTAATTCTAACTTCTCTAACATTAAAATGCAGTCTTCTATACAAAATGAGGTGAAATTCATGTTTTGGTGGCACTGCTGACATTCATTTTTAAATGCACACTAGCGTTTTCTTCAGTTTGTGGAGAACAGAAAAAACGCAACCTGCAGGAAGCAAAGTGAAACAGTAACTCTGGGCCTGAAGCTTTCATTGTTCTGAAAATGAGGACTGGTACAGAGCACATTTTTTTTAACCTGATTGGGAGAAAATGTAGGCAGACAAGCCACGTCAATAAAGGGACGGGTAAAAGTTTAATTGGAAAGTAGAAATGAAGAGAGCAGTTAGTTCATGCTGGGCTGAGGAGACAGACAGAGGTTCCAAGGGGTAGAGCGCTGGCTTGGGGATATAATCAGCTGGCACTCCCCACACAAGCTTACGGAAGAGTTTCGTGCTGACACTGGGTCTGCGCGTGCTGATACTGGGTCTGCATCTGCGAACACAACACGGTTGTGCGGGGGACTTCAAAGAAATACTGACCTTGGTAAGATAAGTGCTAAGTGAGGACCAGATAAAATGCTATATGTGTCACTAAGATTTATTGCAGTGTAGGGAAGTTAGGAAATCATTGCATGTTTATTTTTCTCTATATACATTCAAAGCATTGGAACATTGATTCATGTTTTCAAAAATACCTGCTTGTTCTGTTTTGTTCTTTTGTATTGCAGATGGTGCTTTTAATAACATGGTAAGATGTTGTGACTTGTAATTGAGATACAATACAGAACGTATATTTAAAAACAAATGGGATTTTTGTGTCATTCATGCATATGTGAATTATTTACATAAGTGAAGTGTAAAGGGGAGGCGCATATCAGTGCAGTAGTGCATTTACCAATTTACCACTGTAAGTAAAATAGCAAACAAGAGAAAGCTAGTAATAAACAGCTATAAAAAAGAGGTTTGTGTGTGGTGTGATGAATGTTTCCTTCCTTGCATGCTGATGAGAAGGTGTCTAATCTGATACATAGATTACTGGATGTACATAAACCAGTAATGACTAATGGCACATAGATTATTGGATGTACATAAGCCAGTAATACCAGCCACAAACTGTAGGTGGTGCTATGAATAAAATAATTGGGTTCTACTAAAGTGTATAAGCCTGGGGCTCTCTACAGACAACTAGAAGGTATCTAATAGAAAGGAAAGGTTTGTTCTTATCATGGGGTTATAGGATAAAAAACATGCTCACCACTATACCACAGGAATAAAATACAGCAAAACAAGATACCACTACAATTACCACCAATACAAGCTAACTAGGTATGGTCACTAAAAAAGTGTGATACCAAACCAACTCTAAATGTAAGACTAGTTTACTGCCAAATTACCACCAATATTTTTACGGTAAGAAAATACTACCAAATCCCGTATTTACCCCAATAAAACAAAATCTGTTACAAATAATGGTGCGTTGGCCGGGAAAGTGACTGTAGAGCATCTAAGTTTATTCTACACTAAAATACGTGCTTTAAAGGGAACCGATTTTATGAGAGCAGTGTGACACTGAAAGTGAATCTCAGAATGTCTCAAATAGAGGCCACATTCCCAGAGTTGGTACAATATCTGGAGGGAAAATGATATGCACATGGGATATGGTCCTCAAATAACGCCACAGAGTGGCATGATCGTATCTATGGGGAAGTGCAGAAAGAACCATTGGACAACATTTTTGCAGAAGGTACCATAATTCAGGTCTGTCTTCTGAGATTATTAAATGCTAGTGATAAACATGCAGAGAAAGATTGTCTGATACGGTTATGTGCCAAAACATGGTTAATTTTAAATAGGTCTCTGCGAATGCAAGAAAATTATGCCAAACTGATTAGCAGATTAAAAATAGAACTATATGGAGCTAGTGAACAGGAGGAAAAGTTAAGAGCAGAACTGGAGGTATGACAAAAGGACATACAGTCAAAGTGTAAAGATCTCGACACTCAATTGTCCCAAAGAAAGAAACAGTTTGAGGATAGTGAGCAAGAATTACAACACTTGAAAGGATTGGTAGATCATATTAGACAAGATAAAGACGAGGTTATTTTGGAAATGCAAATTTTACAAAAAGAACATTTCGAGAAAGAAAGTGATCTTCAAAATGCTGAACAAGAGATAGTTAAAATGTTTCAGGAAAGAGACAGACGAGACAAAGAGTTAAATGAATGCCAAATGCAAATGAGTGATATGCAAAATGTGATTAATAAGATGGGTGATGAAAATAATTACTTGTGTAAGGAGGCAGATCGGCTTCTTAAAAAGTGCAAGGATTTGGAACAGCAAATATGCACTTCCAGGTCCCAGGACAAACGACAGGGCACCACATTCAATGGAATTGAGGTGAATTCCATTTCTACACAGAAAGATAGTGCCACAGTGGCTGTGCCGGTGTCTGAACTTGGTTGTAGCGCCCTTGGGGGATTTGACACACCCATTGGGGGCCGCCACCAACCCCAGACGCCTGAAACAGGGGTTGAATCACAAAGTAGTGCAATCCCAAGCATAGCAACAAGTAGCCCTATCAAAATAATGAAATCAATCAAGGCCCTGATCATACCATTCAAAAAAAGAGGGGACTGCTGTATAGAGGACCACTTAGAAGCAGTGCACGATATATTTAAAGCCCTCCAGATACCTAAGCAACAAAACAGACAATATTTTCACTTAACTCTGGATGCTCCCACAGCCAGTATCATTAGAGGATTAAATGAACAGCACAACATGACATGGGCAGAGTTTGAAAAAGAGATTAGATGTCATTTTTCTCCATTCCAGTCATTACAGGAGGCAAAGAAAGTTGCATACACGTTTATGGCTAGGCCAAATACGTCCCCTCGCCAGTTTTTGCAAGACTTAAAAAGAGCTTTTTCTCACTTTGATATATCTTTTGATCCCAATTCCAATGAATTTAAAACTGCCTATTTTTATGGGTTGCAGAAAGACATTATATCACAGTTAGTCCGCAAATTTGATTGTGACAAGTCCCTTGAGTGGATTGTGCACCAAAGTACAAAGCTATATGAAGTGTTAGATAAAATGAAAGATACTAGACCAAAATCTAAAGAAACCTCTCCAATAGTAATGGAGATCAGGTCAGCTAAAATGTCACTTGAGTCCGCCCAAAGTCCAGGCAAAAATAATGTGACACCCGAACAGGGGGTGGGGGGTAACCAACAGAGGTTGCTGCTCTCTGCACTGATGTTTCAGTCACATGATCCTAGTAATAGGGAGAGCTACATTAGCCCTAGGTACTTAGGAGACAGGCCCCGGGCAGGATTATCTGCCTGATATGTCAGGTATGAACAATAATCAAAGACAAAGCCAGGATCAAAGACGTAATGGTCCCTATCAGACATTGGGGACAAATAGCAGATTTGACCTCAACACCATGATATATGGAAACCAGGATAGACCCAGTATGTGGATCAATTTACTGAAAACGGGAATCAGCATAGGGGAAAATACTCACAAAATGAGAGACAGGACATGTGGCAGAGTATGAATTATGCCCCACGTCAATACAATCAATCACTGCTACCGTGGGACTACAACCAAAGGATAGGTGCACCCCGCTTTCCACCCACATGAATCAAGAGTTCAGAAACAACCCAATAGAAATCACTCTCCTGAGAGATATCAGAATAGATTCAACCAGGGGGAAAACAACTAATATCGGCATAGGCCACAGAGAGAAGATTCTAGAGAGATAGAAAGATTCCTATGTCTCAAGGCCCAAGTGAAAATGTTGGCTGAACAAATAGGAAAACTCTGTGGGGTTCAAAAACAGTCATCAAAGGAGGGGGCAGAAGGCCATAGTAGTGATCGGGTACCTTCTGATAATAAGTGACTAAATCTTCATTATACCTGCAATGATAAAAAGACAGATTGCCCATATCTGGTTTTGCATAATGACTCTGAGCTGTTTAATGATTTAAAAACAAAAATACCTGCAAATGAACATGAGGTAGAATTTGCAAAGACATCTAAAAAAGGGGTTTGGTTTAACCTGGAGTTAAATCAAACATTAGAAATTTGCACAAATGAAAAAGGAAAACGAGAAAATCATGCAGTTCCAAAAGAACAAAGAGACAGATTTAAGAAAGACAACTCCTGCACAGGTAAAATAATTGATGAGGGAGTAGATGTGAATGTTAGAACGCTCTCCCTAGACAATCAAGATGCTTATAAAATACAGGCAGGAAGAATAAGTACTCAAAAGGGGGGTACACATCAGTCACCTGAAGAGTTCTTTGAGCCACACATTTTTCAGGAAGTTAAAAAGACTGGTACCATGCCAAATACCCACAAGTGCCCAGAATTAGAAAATGATAAATTATCAGGTGACGTTTATACGCATATTCAGTTGGAGAATTGTAGTGTGAAATCTGATGATCCCCGGATGGAAGGGTGAACAGTGGCCACACTCCAAAGGACCTCTGAATATGGGGAAATGAGTAAGGTTTCTCAAACAGAAATGGACAGAAAGGAGGGAAAAATGCACTTTCATTTACCAATGTGCTTAGCCAAAAGTGAGAAAGGTCTGAGAAAAGTGAATCCTGAAATCAGTAAGAATTCACACTTTGTGTGTGTGTTAGAGGAAGTTGAAGACAGATGTCATGCTCCCATTACTGTAGAAGAGAAATGCAATACATTTGCAATGATTGACACAGGCGCACAGGCCACAATTATGTCCAAAGAATTGGTAAAAAGTATCAATGAAGGGAGATCTCCACAGTGAGGCAGAGTGAAGGCCCAGTACATAACTTTAACGGTGAAGAGGTATCGCAGGTGTTAGCGAGGTTGACATAAAGATAGGAAAACACAGAATGAAACAGGAGTGTTAATCACATCTATTTATGAAATTCCATTTTTGATGGGGACAGATTGCCTGAAAAGATTGTCTCCTCTCAGAGATGGGGTAAATGGGGTACTGTGGTCTTTAACCAAAAAACCATTAAGACCTAAGAAAATAAAGTCACAAAACAGCAGTATAAATGAATGCCATACTGTTGCCAAATTAAATGTTACAGTGGAGGTGTATCTACAGAATAGCTGTGTGCCTAGTGTTACTGTCATTTTGATGTGTCAGGATAAAATGCAAAGTAAACAGGAAAAACAATCCGTGCAGATTTATTTGGATCCTGGAAAGAAATGGCAAACTGAAATAGATGAACACACATTGCGCTTCTATTTAAAAGAGAAGAAATGCAAACAGAACACTATTCCTAAAGCAGACACGGAAAAACACATCACCACCCTTGCTGAACTACACATGGAAGATGAGCCGCCATGGATTCACATTGGTATAAATGACCATTCTAAAATGATAAAAGCCACTTTGGCACTTGAACATGAAAGGAGTTTTATTAATGAGAATCTGCTGCAGAGAATAATGGAAAGGGAGTAGATCCCAACATTTTGAATTAAAAACCAATATATCTCTGGTTTGGACAATCCAAATTTTGAAAATCGAATTGCAGGAAGGTGCATGCTAAAGATTAACATTGGACAAAAAAACATCTACCACAATGTGTGGATAGTGAGTGGAACACAAAATGATTTTTATCTCAGCAATGATATCATGCACAGAATGTGCATGGTATTAGATTTTCATAACCAAAAAATATGGTCCCGACTAGGTGGCCTGCGCCTGAATTTGAAGGCAAGAGAAAGGCTTATCATTGTGCACAATTGGTCCTATATGCAATTGAATTATAGGTGAAGAAGGATATTACTATTCCTGCATTCTCCAAACAGGTTGCTATAACACTAAAGTACAAGAATGGACAGCAAATGAAAGATTCTAAAGCATTTGTGTGCATGAATGAATCCATGAAACAGCAAGGCCTGGATTATGAATATACCACATTGGTAGATGTTGGGGAAGGGTCCCTCAAAATTATGATGAATAATAAAGGATGTCAGGATATTCATTTAGAAGAGAATTCTTTATTAGGAATGGCCATACAAAAATAACATGGTGATTGGAAATATCCCTGAGAGATATGTAGACGCACAGGGTGTGTTGTCAGAATATTTGGATTATCAACCCAAAGGGATCTTTAAAATTCAATCTGTGTACCCTTATGATTTCAATGAGACAGTGTGCTGTCACCAAGAGAAATGTATAGTGTTTGACTTAAATGAAAATGAAACAGAAAATCAGCACATTGAAGTGGACGCTGATGTGCCAAAATATCTGCCAAAATATCTGAAAGTGGCAGCTTTGCAAAAAGGTACAGCCACACAGTTAGAAGAGAGCACAGAGGTTCCTCCACTGGAGGATTTCCCAGAATTTTCAAAAATGGTAGAGGAGCAGATTATGTTAGCAGATGCATGTGATAGCGAAGAGGATAAGAATGAGTTGAGATAAATATTTATGGAATTTAAAGAAGTATTTGCCAAAGATGCATATGATTGCGGCTTAACTGATTTACATGTTGCCACATTACCGGAGAGGTGTGGTAGAAATCCAGTATTCGTGCGCCAATACCGATTGCCATTGGCTTGCTTAGAGTCGTTGGCAGAGATAATTAAGAAATTGGAATCTAGGGGAATTATCAGACCCATTCATAGTACCTCCAACACTCCTATTTTGGGTGTGTTAAAGCTAAATGGTCAATGGCGCCTGCGTACAGACTTGAGGGAGTTAAATAAGTGTCTAGATGGCCACTGCCATTCATTGATTAAGGCCTTGCTCAGGTGCATGGGTCAAAGGTATTTACCACATTAGATCCTACATCTGGATATTGGTGTGTGCCACTGGCAGAGGACATTCAGAATTTATTTTCATTTTCATTTGATAAAACGCAATACGCATGGGCTAGAACACCATTCGGGTATGTCAATAGTGGGAGCGAATTTGGCATATTTTTGAGAAAGGCAATGCCAGATGCAGCGGTAAGAGGAACTATAGTTTATGTAGATGATGTCCTGATAAAAAATGAAAACTTTAAGTCATTTTGATGAAATTAGACATGTCATGACCAATTGCAAAAGGCGGGTGCCAAAGTATCTTTACAGAAAGCCCAATGGTGCAAGAAAAAGATGAATTTCTTAGGCCATGAGGTAACTGAACATGGGCTAATTCCACAAAAGAAAAAGGAGGAGGCCATACAGAAATTGAAAGATCCTAGAAATGTGAAAGGTTTCAAAAGTTTATTAGGAATGACGGGATATAACAGGAAATGTATTGAAAATGATGCTGAAATTACTCAACCATTGACTAAACTATTGAAGCTGAATACACCCTGGAAATGGGAAAAGGAGCAATCTGAGGCAGTTGCTAAATTGAAGGAATGTCTCATACAGGCACCATGCTTAGCGTATCCCATAAAAAACAGAGATTTCTTTATAGAAATAGGTTTCACTGAACATTGTATGTCAGCAGTGTTATCTTAAAAACATGATTTGAACCACAAAACTATTGCTTATGCAAGTAAGGCATTTTCCCAGGTTGAGATTAAATTCAGTGAATGTGAAAAGACTCTTCTGACCACTGTGTGGGTGTTGCAACATTTTCACCCCATTGTTCAAAGGGAAAAGGTAATCATTGAGACCAGTCATCAAACATTGCAGTTTTACAGAGTAAAAGGATTAGGTCAGGCAATCTAGCACAGTCAAGAATTACTTCATGGACATTTGCATTGCATGGCTTTCCTGTAGAAGTAAGGTATGGCCAGAATAAAAAGAGCCCAGTTGCTCAATAATTAGCAGATTTACATGACTGTGCAGCTGAATGTGTATCAGACGAGGTAGAGGTGGAATCTAGTTTGCAGGAGTTTGAACAATCACCACACAAAGATTTTTATGAAAAGACATGCAAGAATGTACCAAGTGTATATTTTGATGGATGTGCTTTTCACATTGAAAATGACAGCAGTAAACAGTTGGTATCAGGGATAGGAAATGTCTGGTTGAAATGTGAGGACATTCCTAGTATAGGAATGAGAATTGGGGCTAGGAGTAGCCAGGTAGCAGAGTTGGCAGCCATTTATAAAGCAATTACTACTGCAGTTGATAATAAATTCTGTGAAATTGTGCTGGTGACTGATTCTGATTATGCACAAAATAGCTTTGCAGAATATTTGACTGGCTGGAAAGCAAGAGGCATGCTTTCATATAATAAAAAGCCCCTCAAGCATGGGAAAATGATACATGCTATAGACAAATTGGTGTCAGAAAATGATTTAACAGTATACTGGAGGAACATTTGTGGACGTTTGAAAGTTCCAGGAGAAGATAAGGAGGGAAATGATAAAGCAGATCACTTAGCCAAGATTGGGGCTGTTATGGGAGAGTTGTTACCCATTGAACACTTAATTAGTGAAATACAAATAAATGCAGTTACACGCTCTAAGGCTCCAAAAGAGGTAGAACAACCAGTGGTACAATGGAGTTATGATACACCAGATCAAGATCTGATTAAGGCGCAAAAAGTTGATCCAATATTGGGGATCTATTAAAATCATTTGATGGCCCCCGAACAAAATCCTTTAACTGAAAATGATTGTAAAGGGAAAGAAGAGTTGAGGTTGTTATTAAAGAAGAACAAACAGATTAGGCTCCCGGATGGACTTATGATCAGGGAATCCATAACAGGACAGATACAGTGGGTGGTACCCCTTTCATTCAGAGGGCTACTGTTACACCATGCACATGATGCCATAACTGCAGGACACAGAGGTTCACAAAAGACTTTAGAGATACTGAAAGATTATGCTTACTGGCCACATATGTCCCAAGATGTGGAATTATACACTAGGGGGTGCCTGGTGTGTGCCCAATTTAAACCCGCTTCACCAATGCATAGAGCTCCACTGATAAAAAGAGGCTTAACCCTTCCATGGACAGATTTGCAAATTGACTATGTAGGGCCTGTGAAAAGGTCGAGTAGGGGGAACCGTTATATTTCGACCATGGTTTGTTTGATGTCGAAATGGGTAGAGTGTATCCCTGCACCAGATTGTAGTGCACAAACAGCAGCTACATTACTGGTAAATCATATATTTTCAAGATTTGGATTACCACAAAGAATAGAGTCAGACAGAGGAAATCATTTCACAAGCACCTTGATGAGTAAGGTGTGGCAGATATTGGGGGTGAAAAGGAAACTGCATATTGCGTATTGGCCCGCCTCTTCTGGAAATATCGAAAGTTGCAACAGGTCTGTTGTGGAGATATTAAAAAAGTTTGTAGCGGAGGCAGGTTCCAGTTGGGATTTACGATTACCTCTGGTATTGATGGCAATCAGATCGGCTCCTGCCAAAGCAACAGGTATCAGTCACCATGATGTGTTAACAGGAAGGAAGATGGTACTGCCACAACTTTTATTGTACACTACACAAGAGCAGACACTTGTGAGTACATCTTCAGTTCACGAATATGTGGAAGAACTGAGGAAGCATTTACAACATGCATTTCCATTTGTGCAGCGAAATTTGGAAAGAGCTGCTGACAGTGCAAAGTCATATTATGATAGAAAGACGTCTGTGAAAGAGTATACTGTAGGGATCAGGTATATAAATTTCATTTTGGAAAAGGTAAACATAAAAATTCAAAATTTCTGGTGACCTGGCAAGGACCATTTTGAATAGTGGATAAGGTGTCCCCAGTAGTTTACGAAATATTAAAGACAGAGGGTGGAATGGTGACAGAACAATTTGTTCATGTTAACCAAATTAAGCCCTGTCACCCCAAACATGAAATCAGGAGACTTGAGCAAGTAGAGACAGCTTAAATGCCCTGAGTACATGGAGAGAAAGATGCAGTGACTATTTTCTTAGTGTCCCACGCCATAAAAAAAAAGATATAGAGGCCGATTCATGGAATTAATATGCGCTGAAATTTTCAGCGCAAGCGTGCGAAAGCGTGCGAATCGCAGTGCCAGCGCGAAAATCGAAGCGAAACCCACGCACAGCGATTCATGGAAGTCCGTGCGCGTGTAAATTCCAGGATGTGCGCCAAAATTCTGCGTGGTGCACGCTGGCACACACGTCTCCAAACAGCGTGCGCTACGTGCACAGCGAAATCGCACATATCGCGGCACACACAACAAAAGTAGGAAGAACAGGGGGTTGACACGCGGAATGGGGAACAACTCATGAAAATGTGGGCATCACGGGGGAAGTACAGGGGGCAAGTGAGCGGAACGCCCACATGCACGTTCAAAACACGTATTCATGGAATCGAACGGGGCTAGGGCGTGCGCCAAAAAAGACGTGCTAATCAGGAAACACGTATGCCAGCAGGAAGCAGACGTACGTGGACCCGCGCAGCATAAAACTGCGCGCAAACAAACAAGCACAGATGCCAGGATGAATATACCGTTCCTAGCAGCAGTGGTCGTGGGATACCGCAGGAGGAGGAGGAGGATAGTCAGGCCCAGAATTTTTACACCCAGAACCAGCCTTTTTGGGATGCCTGATGACCAGGTGTATGGGAGGTACAGGTTTCCACCTCACATAATACTCGACCAGGTCAGTGAGTGGGAGGATGACCTCACATCACCCACCCTGTGCTCCCAAGCACTCAGCCCCCTGGATAAGGTCCTCAATGTACAACACTTCTTATCCACTGGATCATTTCAGCGAACAAGTGCCATAGTGGGGGGTGTCACAGGCCATGCAGTCACGCTACCTACACCAGGTCGTGGCCATCATGACTGCACATCCATCAGTCCGCAGGCACATATACCTGCCCAGAACACCTGCAGAAAGGCACGCTGTCGTCCAGGATTTTTACGGGGTGCACACTTCCCCAAAGTGCTAGGTGCCATTGACTGCACACATGTGGCTCTACGTCCTTCCAGGGCATCTGAGCACATCTATAGAAACCGCAAGCACTGGCATTCCATCAACGTCCAGGTAGTATGTGATGCCTGTGGAAACAGAAAAATAATATGAGGCCGTGAAACACAAAAGGAAACAAACCAACACAGGTTACAAATAACATACAAGTGCTTTATTTAAAAGCTAGAACAGTTACCAAAGTCAATTGACAAACGGATAGCTATTCGGCTCTCAGAGTAACATAACGAACTTCAACAAAGGTTCGATGCGTTAGTGAGAGAGAGAGTACGTTGAAATACCTGGGTCTTTTATACAATTTGTCCAGCCCTTGGCCAACCCTCTCGCGGGTTAACCATTCTACGAGCCGGGCCTATGGGTTCTTTGCCAGGTCAATCCTGTAATATATGTGTTTTGATTAGCTTCGCTGATATAGTTGTACATTTACACACAGGTCAACGGTAGAACAAGGTCTCAGTTCGCGACCCCGACAAGTGGCCTGCAGGCATATTAATTATTCATGTTTACGGAGGTCACAACAGCCAGAATCTTACTCAGAATGTCATTTGGCCTCCATTTTGATGTTCAGGGTGACTTCCATATAACAAGAGAACCTAAAATGGCGGCTTAATCCAAGATGGCAACTTGCATTACTTTCTCTAAGGTCAAGACCTTGCCGTGGAGTTTGTTCGCATATGATGTTTAGACAACTTGGCGTAGGCCAATACACATACAATTGTTGCGATAGGAGGCATAATATTGTTTCAATTCTGACAATGCCAAGGGGATCATCACCTCAGTATATGCCAACTCGCCAGGGTCCACCCACGGCAGTTTTATTTACAGAATGTCAACCCTAAACCGGGACCTAGAAGCTGGGCGGCATGGCGATAGATGGCTGCTCGGTGAGTATAAATGCCACAGCACATGCATGCATGTCACATACTGAGTAATGTCACAACCCCACTAATGATACTCATCATCACCTCCCCAGGGGACAGTGCCTACCCTCTGATCACCCACATGATAACGCCAATTCGGAACCCCGCCACGCCACCCGAGGTAAGATACAACACAGCCCACATTGCAACCCGGGGCATAGTGGAGCGCACATTCGGAGTGCTCAAGTCATGCTTTCGCTCCCTTGACCGTCTGGCGGGCAGCTGTTATACCCTCCCCCAGTAGTGTGCAGGATCATAGTGGCAGCATGTGTCCTGCACAACTTTGCAACACACCGGGGTCTGCCTGTGGACATGGTGGTGCCCCCACATCCCCAACTACATGCAAGGCTGCTGCGCGTGGGAGGGGAAAGGGCACGGGGTGAGGCAGCCCGTACGCAGCTGGTGGCTAATTACTTTACCTAAAATCACACCCCTGTGGAGTGCACACAGCCCTGGAACATACCAGCTAACAATCAATGATGATGACATAAGGGACAGTCAACTGTCACAACCATACCAGCCTGAGATAGGTCACCTGGAAGTGCTTCATTGTGTGCATCCCTACCTACACAAACACCACCAATGCTGTGTCATCAAAAGACGCACTTCTATGCTGCTAAAATCATTACCCCCTTGCAAAATACAACATGACAACAGTGACATGTCACCCAATCCCTCCCCAGCACCGCCACCTAACACACCATGGCATGTCATGCTATGTGAGAGCAAACAAAGCAATCCCCAAAACATGACACAAGTGTCAAAGTACAGTGTCCCTAATGGAAACTGCCCACACACAATATGCTCCCAGTAATGTCGAACTAACAACACACATGACCAAATACTTACCAACAATACAATGCAGCTACACAACCTCAAACATAGCATAAACATGACAGTACTAAGTTAAAGTAGTGGTAGTCTTACAACCTGATTATGCCAGCACATCGACCACTTCCAACTGTACAGTGCTGCTGCCACGCAAATGTCTAAGTGCACTGCTTACAACATGAACTCCATCTCCAAAGTAGACTGTCTTGTGAAGACATGAGGAATTAACCTGCAAATTAGGAGAAAGACATGGATGCACAAGCACATAGCAATACACCATGCAGTGTACAATTCAACAACAATATCCACTAGGAATGTATACACAGTATTGACTACAGACTGCCCACACAGCTCATGGGAGTCCTACGTCACCGTGTAAGTCACTGTCACTTGGGCACACCCTTTGCAAGCCCATGGAAATGGGAAGCCGGAGAGGTGTGTGTCTCACGAACCCAAGCATCTAACCCAAACTCAGGACAAGCCTGCATGTGCCCAGCCAGAATACAGTGGATGTCCACGGGAGCCACACAAGGCAACACACTGAAAAAAAAAATCAAAAATCAAAAATGGCCATGTGATGGCTAGGGGGGGGAGGCCACCCAGGAGGTCCAAGGACAGGGTATGCACCAACAGCCACCTGTGTGGATGTTGGGAAAAAAAAACACCTCCATGGGCTCATGGCCTGCATGGCTATGCCATTGTGGGAGAACTGCTGCTGTCGCTCTCATCACCCTCTGCTGCTGCCACAGGAGGTGGCGCTGCCACAGGAGGTGGTGCTGCCACAGGAGGAGGTGGTGCTATGGGAGGCAGCCCACGCAAAGCCTTGGTATGGTCCTCCATGGCAGCAAGCATGCGGGTGTGGAAGGTCTCGTTTTGAAGGATTATAGTGCGGAGATCCCCATGCAGCACCTGACGTGATGCCCGGATCGCCTCCCGAGTTGCCTGCATCTCAGCTGAGAGCGAACGTGTGAGCTGCTCCAGCCGCTGTTTGTACTCAAGTTAGTGGAAGCCTCAAGGTCAACAAGAGTCTCCCTGAGGTGATGGAGTTCTACCCTCAGGGCTTCCCTGTGGCCCTCGGACTCTATTGATATCGATTGGCGTAGAGTCTCCAGTGCCGCCCATCTGTCCCTGTTGGACGTCAACATGTCCTCCCTGTGTGATTGGCAAATGGAGTCTGTTGCCTGCTGTAGTTGCTCCATCTGCCTTTCAGGGGGGACAATGGAAGTGGCCACCCTCTCCATTGCTTGAGCCATCATCTCAACTGATGCTGCCTGTTGGCTTACCATACCGTACATGGATTGTTCCCATACGGTATTGCCTGGTGGCGTACGCCCACCGTGTCGGCGGGCACCACACCTGTTTGGGGCAAGGCGATCTGCGCCTTGCTGTGCCGGCACTGCTGCGACGGCACATAGGTCTCATCATCCGAATCAGCACCTGAATAGAGGTCTGGGGAGGTGCACCCAGAGGCACCTCTCGACAGAATGGTCTGCAGCAAGATTGGGTTCTCACCCACCACCACACCACGTCCCCCACTGGTGCCTGGTGGTGCCTGAGATTCCTCCTGGGTCTGCACCATCTCCTCAACCTCAAGAGCATCAAGTGCGTCATCCCCTGCAAAAACATGAAAGACAAAAAATGGAAACAGGCGTTAGCACCATAACACACAAATAGGCCTGACAAGCTACAGAACCAGTACATGATTTACACATGTCCCACATGACTATAACCCTCCCATGCATGCACTGTCACTGAGTTGGAAGGGGAGGCAAAAGGCAGACACTGATGACACCAAGATGGAAGAGCAACACATTTGCTGCATGCTGGGTAGCACTGCCATCACACATTGGCCTGTGAATGGCAGTGAATGAATACTGTCAGCCATCCATGTGAGAAGGACATGATGAGATGAAAAATGCTACATAGTGTGACAAAATAGGCATGTGCCACACACTGCAACACATCCAGTGTACACAAATACAGTGATTGCAGGCCGATGTACACATCAATGGGTGTGCACTTCAACATGACAGGAAACAACTATCATGTTACACATTCAAACAGGCCCCACAAATTATTGTGAGCAGGCCAATACTCAATTAGCCTGAATGGTCAAATCATTCACCTAACAAGGTAACACATGTGTGCCAATGTGGGGTTCTTCAATGACAGAAGCATGTCACAAATGTGACAATAGGGCTGGGGAATGCGTAGCAAAAGTGGGAGAATTGAAACAATCAGCCTGAACGAACACTGAAAAAGACAAACAATGTTGTTGCAAGATGCCACTTCAAGGGAAACTGCAGTAATGTTGCGCTAAATTACTAAAGTGGGCAGAAGGGATACTGTCACACCCAAATCCAGGGCCACTGAATGTTTTGGATGAAGCACATGGGTGACCCATACCACTCAGGCACACACACCCTCACCTGGCACTCAATCAGAACCCGTCACCCAAACAACATACACATGCATTACACACACATGCATGGGCACTCACTGGACAATGCATCATAATCAGGTAGTCCTCCCACACCTTGGATCTGTTCCTCTGTGACGAAGGCCCCAGCAACAGACTCATGTTCAGTGAGTTTGTTGTCCTCTTGTGGAGACCCACCGCCAGTCACCAGAGTAGCGGCATGATTTGAGGCCAGCTTGTTCTTTGCTCTGCGTTTCAGGTCATTCCACCGCTTGTAGCAATCATCAGCTGTGCGCCTCACAAATCCAAGGGCACTTATGCGGTCGGCGATGGTCTGCCAGTGTGCCTTACATTGACCAGGTGTGGTCTTGCACCCTGCAGTCACCAGCATTTCATGGCTATGTGCCGACACATAGCCCACAAGTGCATCAAGTTCCGGATCATTGCAGCAAGGCTTCCTTGAGGTATCAGAGTGTGTAGCCGTGTCTGGGGTCTCAGCCTGTCGTGCCAGAGCACCCTTCTTCCTCTTCTTTAAAGGTGGAGCAGAGCCAGAGTGGCTTACGCCGCTCTGGTCAGTAGGGACAGAATCACCGGTGGACTGGGTAGTAGGAGTGTGGGAATGCACAATGACCATAGGTATTGATGCAGGCATTGGTTGCAGGGTAATGTTGGCAGGGGGAACGTGAGTTTGATGGACCGGGACTGACACTGACCTGGCTGGGAGAGTCAGAGCTGGGGCAGATGGAGCTGCAGCTGCCCCTTCAGCCTCCCCACCCTGCATACTTGGGTCAGCAGATGACATAGCTGACCCAGATTCATGTGGATTGGTGACAACAACTTGCACCGCCACATGTGGCCTAGACTTGCTGACCTGGAAGACAGCCAGGGAGTCATCCTGTGCCAGGTCAGGTGCCACAATGGGCTGGTCCAACAGGGGCGGAGCTTGGATGGTGTTAGCCACGTTTCCCTCAACCATGGGGGGGGCATGGGTGTCCCTGATTGTTCTTCCATACATGGGGGCATAGGGGCACCCTGCAAATCCCGGCCACGTCCCTACTACGCCCACCATGCCCAACTCTTGATGGTCGGCCACCTTTGCCTCCCTTACCGCTTGGTCACCTCCCAACCATGGCACTGATGTTGTTGTGCGTATGGGAGTTGCAGTAAACTATTGTCCTGGGCAATTGGTGGTCAAAGGGGTAGGATACCAGATGGAATTCGTACCCTAGTGCTCTAACAAGGCTGTCTCTGACCCCTGGGGGAAGATGATGTGTCACGCAATGCACAGGCAGCCCAAAATCAAAAATAAACGTGCACACAACCCCTCGTAGACACGTGCGTGAATAAATGAACCCGCACTGCGCTGTGGCACCCAGAAACACAAAAATAAGCGTGCGCGTAATACACACAGCCTACAATGACCTCTGAAGGGGAACGCAACACACGGGGCAAGCACAGTTGCTAAGTACATGCGGAACTCATCGTCTGCCTGGAAAAAGAACGAGAAAAATATGTGCGTGTGCCCGTTGGCAACACCCCCGCCAAAAGAAGAATTGTACGCTGTCTGAGGAGACAGGACAAAAGGAGAAGTGAACTCTGTTTGAGGAAACAGGCCCACCAAAAAATCAGAAAAGAGCTGTCAGAGGTAACAGGGAGTACGAACTAGAAACATTGTGACGTAATCGCGTGTGAACCGACAAGAAGTACAGATTTCACCCACTCGCTCTCCACGAAAAGCATGTACAAGGAAATGGCGTCCTACACATAACTTTTAAACCGGCTCACACGTACACGTCAGATACGCAAGTACGTGGGCGCTTTCCTCCAATTACTCGCGATGAGACTCGGATGTGCAGTTTTTCCACGTGTGCTCTGTCATCACGTGCTATGAGGGAAACACCCGTGCGGGTGATGTAACTTACGCGCTTACGCGCTAAGGGCCTTTGGTCCAATGGAATCGCATTTGTGTGCTGACGCACTTACGTGCTAAGGCCCTTTCCTCGAATTACACGCTGACGTGCAAGATTTTCACGTGCCAAATCACTCCGTATCAAGCTGGCCACGTGAAAACACGGAAGACCACGCTCCTGCCCAGAAGGCCGAATTACTGCCCCCCAGAGCCCCGAGCACGCTCCCACCTGCCATCTGCTGCTGCCTGACTGCCTGCTGCCCACTTGCCCTGCCATTTTCTGCCTGCACGTCAGCCAGGGGTGTAGTTGCTGTGACCACCCCTGCTGGAACCGAAGACTCCCGACTGGGATTCCATCGCTCCACAGCCCATCCCCAGGACCCAGTTGCCCACCCACTCCTGCCTCTGGGGTTGCCATGTCCAACACTACACCATCTGGCAGCACTGGCAACCCCCAGCCAGAGAGGCAGAGGGCCACCAGCTTCAGTGCCACCGAAGTTGGTGTCCTGGTGGAGCAAGTCCTGGGGCAGTGTGATGCCCTCTTTGGAAGTTCGCGTGCCGACAAGGAAGGACGGACCAGGATCTGAATGGACATCGTGACTGCCATCAACGTGGAGGGGGTGGCAGTCCGCGACTTACAACATGTCAAGAAGCACTGGGAGGACTTCAGGTCCAGGACCCTCAACACTGCCCGGCTCCTCGCTAAGGCAGTGGATGCCAAGGGGCGCCAGGGCCAGCTGTCAGACCATCAAATGAGGGTCCTGGAACGCATCAGCCCAGCGCTCTACGTCCAGATCCTGGAGAGGCAGACCTGTCTGGAGTCGAGTGGTAAGAGTACATGCATGTTGATGGTATGCAGTGCGTGTCGTGCCAGTAGTGTGCAGACCCGTTTTCAGGGAGGGGATCCGCTTACAACAACTGGCCTTCCTCTCCCTGCGGACGTGGCTATCCGGGACCGGATTGAGCCTGTCCTGGGTCGGGTGGCGTTGCGTCAACGGGCCATGCGAGCTGACCTGCAGTCTTTTCATGAGGAGACTGCACATCTTCTCGGATGGCTCGTTGACCGCGTTGACCTACTGGGACAGCTCACCAGGGCCGGATTCCTCCATTTTCTGGACCTTGTTCCGACCCCCTCCTCAAGGGAACCCCCTATGCCCCAGTCGTCCTCCATGCCATCTTCCCACCCATGTATCACCTGGGTACCCTGTGGAGCTGCCTCTGACCCTGCGGCAGGCTGGTGGAGGACACATCCCTGCCACAGTCGGGAGTCGGACGTCCAGCAGGGATGGCAACCTCAACAACTGCACCCCAGATGGAGGAGGATGTGCAGTCAGCAAGAGCCAGGGCACAGGCAGAGGCACAGCAGCAGCAGCAGTAACAAGGTGGGAGCCATCATGGCTCGGGGCCTTCGATATCGGAGGGGCAGGCATCGGCCAGAGGGCAGGAGGACCCAGGACTGGAAGTGTCTTCCATGTGGCAGCGGTTAGGCCATGCTATAGATGCAGAGCGGCAGCGGGCAGAAGAGGCACGGCTCACGATTGTCAGGGCGGAGAACTCCATGCGGAGGGCCCTGAGACGGGCCGAGTGCCTTGAGGCAATTCGCAGGGAGTTGGAGGAGAACATGTCATCGTCCCTGCGAACCCTCCGGGCCATGGAAGAGGACCGCCTCCAGGACATTGAGCAGGAGTTTGATGATGCCCTGGCCCGGGACATCCAAAAGTGAGCCGTCGGACTAGCCTGCTGCCCTTGTAAATAGTTTTTAGAGTTAGGTTTCCTTTATGTTTTCCTTTTATTTGTGGTCAATGGACAATGCCACCCAAATTTGTATATAGTTATATTTTTAGGTAGTTAGGTAGGTAGGTTTCATTTGTTTGGTTGGGATCATGGACCCTTTACATCCTTGGACAATGGATTGTATATAGATTAATCATGTTTTCAATTTTTTTATTGTTTTGCATTACGGACATGGAGCAATGTATTTTTTTTCCCGGATAATTGATTGTAAATAGTTGGACTATGCATTGATTATTTTTTTTTTACATTTCCTTTGGATTTGCGTTGTTGGAGGGTGACTTTGGACTGTTTTTCTTTCAAGTTTAAATGGATTGGTTATCATTTTCATTCAATCATCTTTTTCACATGCTTTTCATTTCATGTTTCATATTTTGGTATGCTTTAATTTCATTTTTGATTTCAGGTACATAATACATTTTCATTTTTTAGTTCCATGTGTGGGATTCGCTCATTGGGTTGATGCATGTGAAAATGTGGGTTTACACAAGCAATACCAACCAGTGTATGTGTGTGACGGACATGTGTTGATGTACATAGTTGACTTTTGGTTTGTGTCATGAGATCAGCATTTCACTGCTGGGGGGTGGGGGTCCAAGGGGACATGAGTGGGGGCCTGCTGGCAGGTGCCCTGCACTGCTGAGGTGTGGGGGTGCAAGGGGACATGAGTGGGACATGAGTGGGGGCCTGCTGGCAGGTGCCTTGCACAGCTGGGGTGTGGGGGTGCAAGGGGACATGCGTGGGACATGAGTGGTAGTCCCCTGTCATGTGGGCTGCCTGCAGGGTCCGTGGAGGGTGTAGAGGGAACACCTGGGAGGATCCACACTGCCAATTCAAGTGTAGGGCTCCCCTGCACCCCCAAAATACACGTACACTGCTGAAATGGCATGTGAGACTTCCTGCGAACCCCATAATACATGTACCCCGCTCGCCCAGGGCCCTTTCGCGTGTGAAACTTAACGCGAACCCCAGGAATATTGGCCGTGTGCGAGCAGGGTACTGTCATGCCTCTCCGAAGGCGTTGGTCCTTGTGGCATCGATGGACCTTGGGACGGCGGGTGTCGGCCATTTTTACTGGCAAGATGACCGCCGCAACTAAACATGCGGGTCTAGATGTTGCACGCCTCATTATCCAGGAAGTACCGTCCCCCTACCCGAGAGAAGGTTTATCTGTTCCTGTGAACAACGCACGGATGCGTTGCTACTCCTCAACAACAATGCTCTGTGAGTTCGCATCTAGGATCTTCCTGATACATCTTGCATATTACTAAACCTTTCTGCATCTTAAACAATCTTTATCCTGTCTCGATTTCAGTGCCTACCTTACCACGTCTCTGTTTCCCGACTCCACGGACTCCAACACTTTCTCGGTCCAAACTGATCACCGGTTCCTTTCCGGAACGCAGTAAGCGACATTCAGGGCTCTCCGAGATCCGTCACATTGGCTTACTGATCCTCCACCTTCCGATCGTCTCCCTACTCAATTTCCTTGTCCCTTCTTACATCTACAGGCATACGCGACACGGGTACCGCACCCGTTCGCTCCAAACCCTTCACTGCTGAATCAACTCCCAGCTCCGCTCTTCTTTCTATCCAGGTATAGATTATCCCGTGGCCTCAACCCGATTCTATCCAGTCCTCTTACTCATTCTAATCTCACTATTTCTATGCTACCTTAGGGATTCTCAGAATTTTCCAGCTGGCACCTTTCCTTGCATCACACTCCTGTTTAAGGGTAATTTGAATTATAACCTCTTACAATTCCACCTCTCACCTACCTGCCAGTAGTTAAAGTGTTGATTTCTTCCTGTGAATTATCACCGGCATTACAGTTAGCAACGCCCAAAAGATATGAAACTATCCTGATTAGATCAGGAGTTCTGAGCAGGTTATCTCAGGGGTTCATTGTCACGTATTACAGGAGAATATGGACCCGGCCCAACAACAGCAATTGGTTACTGCGGTACAAGCACTGACTGCTGAAGTTCAGGCTTTAAAACAGGAGAATGCCTTTCTCCGACAACAGGTGGGGAGAGTCCCTAGTTGTTCCAAGATACCTCCAGGCCCAATTCCGGGGGGTTTGTACGATGGTAATTCACATAAACTCAAGGCCTTTATTGAGGCTTGTACCGTTCAATTTTCGTTCAAGACTGCCTTTTTTCAAAACGACCGTGATAAGGTAGGACACATGATTGAAAATTTAACAGGTCCTGCTTTAGCATGGGCAACACCACTTGTTACCACTAATAATGCTTTATTAGATTCCTATCCCGCCTTTTTGAACAGCCTCAGAGCCATGTTCAGCCGCCAAGAGATCACAGTTTCAGCCCAAGAACAGTTATCGGATTTTAAACAAGGATCACAAGATCTGCTGTTTTACATCACCACTTTCAAGCAGTTAGCAGCTGGCACCTCATGGGCTGATGATGCTCTGATCACTTTATTCCGTAGGGGATTAAATGAGGAATTAAAAGATGAGATCTCCCGAGTTCCTAGACCTCCAAATCTGGCAGAATTAATAACAATGGTGATGCAGATGGACTACCGGTTGCAAGAAAGATTAAGGGAACGACGTAGCGGCCGTCTTGTGAGACAGCCTGTTACCTACTCTCCTAGTGCTGGGAGAACGCAGGCTGAAGAACCTATGCAAATAGGAACTGCAAGAGGCCGACTTACCCCTGAGGAGCGCAATAGACGTCGAGTCAAGGGGCTGTGTATGTACTGTGGTTCTAAAGAACACACAGTTCAAGATTGCCCTCTCACCCCAGTCAAGAGACAGGGAAACGCCACTTCCCAACCGCAAGGGGAACCCCGGCTAGGGAGTCAGTAACAGGTTCCTCAACAGCTACCTTGCCATCACAAGTAACAGACATCCCAGATCTCACTATGCTGGCCTTGCAAGTCAAAATCAAATGGGGAGATTCAGACTCCATTCTGGTCACGGCCTTAATAGACTGTGGGGCCGCAGGGAATTTTATCGATACCTACTGGAAGGAAACTCATAAAATCCTGTGTTCAGTTAAAACCTTGGCAATACCAGTTGAGTCGGTGGATGGTAGTCCGCTAGTTTCAGGTCCCATAAAGGAACAAACAATACCATTGATGATGAATATTTCCTCCCAGCAAGAAACCATTGTATTTGATGTAATCTGTACGGCACACTACCCGGTGATTTTAGGATTACCTTGGCTTCGAGCCCATAATCCTTACATCAATTGGAAGGGGGGCACTGTCTTCCTAGGTTCAGAACATTGTTTGAAGCACTGTCTCTCGGACAGAGCTTTGGGGTTTCGTCCTATGATCTCAGTATTAGAAAATACTTGTTCCACCTCTATGTTGAACAATATTCAAGAATTACCCCACGACTACAGGGAATTTCAGACAGTATTTTCTGATTCAGAATATGCAGAATTGCCCCCACATCATAGAGATGACTGTGCCTTGGAACTTGTTCCAGATGCACCGATTCCTTTCGGTCGCATGTATGTTTTATCTAGGCGAGAACGAGAAGTCCTTAAGGAATACCTCCAAAAGAATCTATGCAATGGGCTTATCCAAGAATCCACCTCTCCAGCTGGGGCCTCCTTATTTTTTATCCCCAAGAAGGACTCTACGGAACTCAGACCGTGTATTGATTTTCGGGGCTTGAATAAAATTACTACCCCTGATCATTATCCTATGCCCCTCATACCAGATATTCTTGAGGCCGTTAAAGGAGCTACCATCTTCACAAAACTAGACCTCTGCGGGACCTACCATCTCATTTGTATACGAGCTGGTGATGAGTGGAAGACGGCTTTCCGTATTCCCTTGGGACATTATGAATATAAAGTAATGCCATTCGGTCTGTCGAACGCCCCGGCTGTTTTCCAACACTTTATGGACCACCTATTTTCAGATATCCTCCTTCACACAGTTATTGTCTACTTAGATGATATTCTGGTTTTCTCTACATCACCATCTGAACACAGTCATCATGTAAAAGAAGTCCTACGGAGACTGCTCAACAATCACCTCTATTGCAAATTGGACAAATGCGAGTTTCACAGGAACCAGGTGGCCTATCTGGGGTACATAATATCAGCTAAAGGGGTAGCCATGGACCCTAGGAAGGTATCAGCTATTACCGAATGGCCTATTCCGATGTGCATCAAGGATCTACAGAGATTCCTGGGATTTGCAAACTTCTATAGACGTTTCATCCCGCATTATTCAGAAGAGATTCTCTCAATGACAGCTCTTCTTAAGAAAGATGTACGATTTCATTGGTCGGAAGAGGCACATCTAGTGTTTGAGAGACTGAAGAAACATTTTCTCTCAGGACCCATCCTGATTACTCCAGACTAAACCAAAAGATTCATTGTCAAATCGGACGCATCTCATCAGGCCATTGGGGGCGTTCTGCTTCAAGAGAACGATCAAGGAATAGAATTTGCTGTAGCCTATCTATCGAAGACACTTTCGCCTTCAGAAATAAATTATTCAGTGCTCGAAAAGGAATTACTGGCGATAAAAAGAGCATTTGAAGAGTGGAGACACCTGCTATTGGGGGCAAGACACCCGATTGAGGTCAGAACAAACCACAGTAATTTACGCACATTACAATATTCTCAGACCCGGAATAGCCGACAGGCACGTTGGGCACACTTCTTTTTGCCATATGAGATTATATTCACTTTTATTCCCGGAAGAGCCAATCTTAAGGCAAATGCTTTGTCCAGAAAGGATTATAACTCCTCTACGCCTTTCCGATCAGAGCCTCTTTTTCCCTGAGCCAAATTCGTGCAGGTGGTTATCACATTTCTTCAAAATGTGGCAAATTCGACCTTTCAATTCATCCAGTTGAATCCTAAGTTTTTGTCCATTTGGAAACTTACCTTGTCCCAAGGATGTGCTTATAAAGACAAGAAGCTCTTTCTCCCTTCGGTGGAACTAAGAAGAATGGTTCTACATCTATGCCACAACTCCTACCTAGCTGGTCACAGAGGTGTGACTAATACCAAGGAATTGATCCAACGAAATTTCTGGTGGCCGGAAATGACTCGAGACATTACAGACTATGTTTCCACTTGTGCCATATGCTTACAATCTAAATACCCTCGGTCTGCCCCTTCAGGTCTCCTATCGGTTATGCCTGTCCCTGACCGTCCTTGGCAAATGATTTCAACGGATTTTATTTTTGAACTACCATTGTCGGGCGGTTGCACAGTAATCATGGTCACAGTCGATTACTTAAAAAAATTGGCACATTTTGTTCCGCTTCCTCGGATACCCACCGCAGCCCAGATGGCAAAGATTTTTCTTTCACAAATTTTCTCTCTTCACGGGCTTCCTGAAACAATCGTTTCTGATCGTGGTTCGCAATATACGTCTCGATATTGCCAGCAGGTATGCAAGAGTTTGAACATCTCCTGAGCATTGAGTTCGGGGTTCCAACCACAGACGAATGGTCAGACGGAACGTCTAAATCAGACTCTGGAGGGATATTTGCGTTGTTATATTTCTGCCTCGCAAGACAACTGGTGTTCCTTGTTACCCTTGGCTGAATTCGCCTATAATAACTCTCATCACTCCGCCTTGGGGTGCAGTCCTTTCTTTTAGTCCTACGGTTATCACCCTATGTGTTTTCCCAGTGGTCCAGTCTCCTCGTCCAGGTTTCCCGATGTGGACAATCTCATCGATACTATTCAGACGGGACATCGGACAGCTAAGACCTCTCTTCTGGAAGCCCAGGCCCGTGTCAAACGCTTTGCTGATAGGCATTGCACTCCGGCTCCGAGATTGGTGCCGGGTGATTTAATTTGGTGGGCTTCCCGATTTTTGCCCCGACATCTGGTGCCTTCAAATTGTCCCCTAGATACTTCGGTCCCTTTCCTGTTTTGCAACGATTGGGATAGTCTGCTTGCAGACTCAAGCTCCCTCCGTCTTGGTCCAGGATTCATCCTGTATTCCATGTGTCACAATTGAAGAAAGACGCTGTTGATCGTTTTTCCCGAGTAAGAATTGGTGCCCCCCTCCTGTCATCACTCCGATGGGTCCCGAATATGAAGTGGCTGGCATCTGCGATTCTCGTCTTTTTCGGGGACGTCTGCAGTTCTTGATTGACTGGCAGGGGTATTCTCCGGTCGATCGCTCATGGGAACCTGCATCGGCTGTTCATGCTCCAGCTCTGGTTCGCCAGTTTTTTCGATCTCATCCGAATAAACCGGGTGGCCCGGGTCGTTCGAGGGGGCATACTGTCACGCCTCTCCGAAGGCGTTGGTCCTTGTGGCATCGATGGACCTTGGGGCAGCGGGTGTCGGCCATTTTTACTGGCAAGATGGCCGCCGCAACTAAAGATGCAGGTCTAGATGTTGCACGCCTCAGTATCCAGGAAGTACCGTCCCCCTACCCGAGAGAAGGTTTATCTGTTCCTGTGAACAACGCACGGATGCGTTGCTACTCCTCAACAACAACGCTCCGTGAGTTCGCATCTAGGATCTTCCTGATACGTCTTGCATATTACTAAACCTTTCTGCATCTTAAACAATCTTTATCCTATCTCGATTTCAGTGCCTACCTTACCACGTCTCTGTTTCCCGACTCCACAGACTCCAACACTTTCTCGCTCCAAACTGCTCACCGGTTCTTTTCCGGAACGCGGTAAGCGACATTCAGGGCTCTCCGAGATCCGTCACATTGGCTTACTGATCCTCCACCTGTCACAAAGGTTGGTGATGTCCTCTTCGTCGGACGAAAAGACAGATTCTCCCCCTTCCCCCAACTCCTCACCTTCCACTTTCTTCTTGGGTTTCCCTTCCTTGCTTCTTGGAGGCTTCTCTTTTTTTTTGTGCAGGTAAGGACGCCCTCGATAGGATGCCACCGTGCCTCTAAAAATAGGGGCACGGGGGTTATCCCACCGGGAGCGCCACTCAGGGGAAAAAAGCCAGGAGGCACAAAAAAACCCCTAGAAGGTGTCCTTCTTGTAGGATAAGCGAAGATGATAGAGTGCGCTGGAGGAAGTTCGGTAATTTGAGAGCAATCCAGTTGGCAGGCACGGGTCTGGTGGACAGCAGGTCAATAAAGTACCAGGGATAGGCAAAGGCAGTCCGGTAAGCAGGCAAGGGTCTGGAAGGCAGCAGATCAATCAGGTACAAGGGCAAGACACAGGCAGTCCGGTAAGCAGGCAAGGGTCTGGAAGGCAGCAGATCAATCAGGTACAAGGGCAGGATACAGGCAGAGGAGAGAGAGGGAAAAAGCAGACGAACAGGGAAGGAAGAGGAAAGAAGGTACAAGGCTAAGAGGCACAGAGAGGGGGCAAGAAGAAAAGGTGGAAAGAACAGAAAAGCACGGGTACAAGAGGCGAACAAGTAGACGGCGGAGTAAACACCAGTAGCGGGAGCGGCAGCAACACAGGAGGGAACCCGGAAAAGTTGCAACACGTACGCGACCCGGAAGCGGAGTAATGGCCGACAAAAATGCCAGCGATTCCACACCCGCCAACCCTGCCGCGGCATGACAGTATGCCCCCTCCTAGGGGGGCCCCCCCTGGTTTGCCAGGGTGAAAATGATAGAATCTGCGCACTAAAAGTGGGGCATGGACATGAGAGGCTGGTTCCCAAGAGTTTTCTGTCCAGTGATATCCCTTCCATCGCACCAGATATTCCAGTCTTCCCCGGCGGTATCGGGAATCACAAATTTGAGCCACTTCAAATTCCTCCTGGGTCGAAGTAGCGGGCAAGGGGGCTTTTATCTTTTTGCGGGACCAGATGTCTTCATGGAAAGGTTTTAGTTGTGAAGCATGAAACACGGGTTGAACCCTATGAAGACTTTTGGGTAGTTTTAAACGAAAAGCCACCGGGTTGATAGCTTGTATGATCTCGTAAGGTCCCAGAAATCTAGGAGAAAGTTTGGAAGGGTGTGCCCATCGAGGTAAGTATTTTGTGGACAACATAACCTTAGAACCTACCCCCCAATCAGGGACTGGCTTGCGATGTTTGTCAGCCTGAACCTTGTACCTCATTTGTGCTTCGCTAAGGTTTTGTTTAGCCTGCAGGTGAACGTCTCGCAATATGGCGAGAGCGGAATCAACAGTTGGTAAGCCGGTGGTGATGCCAGAGACGGGCAGTATGGACCGTGGATGGTAACCATAGTTACAGAAAAAAGGGGTGAGACCGAGAGTAGATTGAAAGGAATTATTATAAGAGAACTCAGCCAAGGGAAGTAGAGAGACCCAATTGTCCTGTTGGAGATTCACATAGCATCGTAGGTATTGTTCTAAGGTGGCATTTAGGCGTTCCGTCTGTCCGTTGGACTGGGGATGAAACCCAGACGTTAAGGCTCTCTCAATGCCTAGACGGTTGCATAGATTCTTCCAAAATCGAGAGGTGTATTGACTACCTCGATCAGAGATGATTTTCTTAGGAACTCCGTGGATGCGGAAGATGTCTTTGATAAAGGTCTCGGCCATACCTGCCGCAGATGGAACCCCTGGTAACGGAGAGAAGTGAGCCATTTTTGTGAAGAAATCGATTACCACCATTATGCACGTGAACCCTTGGGAAGGAGGTAAATCTACGATGAAATCCGTGGAAACGACTTCCCAAGGACCATCGTGAACAGAATTTGGTTCCAGAAGTCCTAATGGTCTGAGACGGGAACCCTTGCTGTGAAGGCACGTAGTGCAGGATTGTACATAACAGTCCACATCTCGTTTCATTTCCAGCCAATAGAAGTGTCTCTGCAGATAGTCCAAAGTGCCCTTGGTGCCTCTATGACCTGCCAACTTGGAGTCGTGACACCAGTTTAATGCCAATTTCCGGAACTCAGGGGTAGATAGATACAACTTGCCTTCCACAAAATAGAGCCCTTCCTTGATGTCGTAGAAGATGTCTTGAGGATGGTTCTCAGATTTGAAACTGCCTTCAGAAGCCTCTTTCACCTGCTTTAGAAAGGAGGACAGAATACCTATTCGTCTAGGTAATGGAAACATCAGATCGTGTGATTCGTCTGGTCCGGACATGTAGTCTCCTCTACGAGATAGAGAGTCCGCAACAAGATTTTGTTGCCCGGGGATGTAGGTAACCTCGAAATCAAACTGGGCAAAGAAATGGGCCCAACGTGCTTGATGCGTGTTGTAGCACTCGAATTGTCGTAGGACTAGTAGGTTCTTGTGATCGGTTCTTATGGAGAATGGATGTTTGCCTCCCTGTAGAAGATGAAGCCACTCCAGACAGGCTGATTTCATGGCCAACAGCTCACGCTCTATGACTGAGTAGTTCTTTTGGCTGGTATTGAGGGTTTTGGAAAAATATGAGACAGGATGTTCCACTCCTTGACGTTCTTGTAAAAGTACTGCTCCGATGGCCAATGAAGAAGCATCCGTTTCGACAATGAAGGGTCGATCTTGATCTGGCTGTTGAAGGATGGGAGTGGTACAGAAAGCTTCCTTAAGATTGCGAAAACTGTCTTCAGCTTCGTTGCACCAGAAAAACGGATTGGAAGACTTCTTCAGTAAGGTGGTAATGGGTGTTACCCGGTGGGAGAAATTGGAAATGAACTTCCGATAAAAGTTCGCCAGTCCCAGGAATCTTTGAACATCTTTGATGGATTTAGGAGAGGGCCATTCTAGGATGGCGGACACCTTGCGGGGATCCATGGCTATACCCCAACTGGATAGTATGAATCCCAGGTAAGGGATAGACGTAGCGGAAAACACACATTTGTCCAATTTGACTGCGAGGTGGTTGTCTCTAAGTCTCTGGAAAACCTATTTGACATGGACTTCGTGTTCCTCCGGAGTTCTTGAGTACACCAATATGTCGTCAATATAGACTATTGTGGTCTGACATAGCAGGTCTGAAAAAAGTCAGTCCATAAATCGCTGAAATACAGATGGGGCATTCACAAGCCCAAAGAGCATCACCTGGTATTCGTATAACCCATAGGGGGTCCTGAAAGCTGTCTTCCATTCATCCCCCTTTTGAATCCGGAGAAGATGGTAGGCGTTCCGAAGATCCAATTTCGTAAAAATCTATGCGCCATGAACGGCTTGAATGATTTCAGTGATAAGTGGCATTGGGTATCTGTCCTTAATGGTCACCTTATTTAAACCCCTGTAGTCAATACAGGGTCTCAGCTCTTGTGAGTCCTTCTTTGGGATAAAAAACAGGGAAGCTCCAGCCGGGGATTTCGAAGGTTTTATGAGCCCGTTGGCCAGATTATTATCCAGGTATTCCCGGAGGATGTGTTTCTCCCTGAGAGACAAAGGGAACATCCTACAAAATGGTACTAGTGCACCTGGAGCGAGATCCAGGCAGCAGTCTTCTGGTCGGTGAGGAGGAAGGTCGCTAGGTGTCTTTTCTGTCACCACTTCTGTGTATTCCTGAAGATGGTGAGGTAGACAATGGATGAGTCTGGAATCGAAAACACTGGTGGTCTGAACTGTCTCGAAACTTGGTCCTAGCAAACATTCTGCCTTACAAAAGGCGGACTGAAAACTGAGCACATTCTTTGCCCAATCAATGTGAGGGTTGTGTTTTCTGAGCCAGCTTATCCCGAGTATGATAGGGAAGTGGGCTGCTCGAATGATATCAAATGAAATTATTTCTGAATGCTGCTGAATGCTTAGTTTCAGTTCTTCGGTGGTGTGGGTAATCATACCGGAGCTCAAAGGCTCTCCATCAACTCCTTCGACCTTCTGATCCTCCTGTTTAGCCAGACGACGGATACCCTTCTGTTCTCCCCACAGGGTATCGATGAAGTTGCCGGCTGCACCGCAGTCGAGTAAGGCCTGTGTTAAGATATCGGTCTTGCCCAGAGTAAGAGTAACTGTGAGAACCATCAACCTGGAGTCCTCCGGTATACCTGAAGATGACACCAATAGAGTTGCATAAGGACTTGGAACGGCCCCTCGGGAGTGCGTCCTGATACTCACCGAGGGCGCTCATTTCCCGAACGCCTCGGAGGGACATCGGGACAGTCCCGAAGCAGGTGGTTAGAGGCTCCGCAATACATGCACATATTGCCATCCCGTCGTCTCTTACGTTCCTCTGGGGTGAGCGGTGCGCGAGCTGTTCCGATTTGCATTGGTTCTTCTTTGCCTTGACGAGAAGGTGGTTGAAAGGAAGGTGACTGAGCCTCTAGAGGAGGGGGATTGTAGAATTTGGTCTTTTTTCATTCTGACCGCCAAAATCAATCCGAAGAGTGGCCGTTATGAGGTCCGAAAAGGATGTAGGACGGTCAATATGTGCCAACTCATCTTTGAGATCCTCTCTCAATCCTCGAAGGAAAATGGCATATTGAGCCTGTTCCTGCCAGCCCGCTTCTGCAGCTATCTGTTTGAAGGTAGTGATGTAGGTGAGTAGGTCTGTGCTTCCTTGTCGGATGTCCAAGAGGTCCTCAGATGCCAGAAAGGTACTTTCTGTGCGTAGAAAGGTCTGCTGTAACAGAGTCTTGTAATCCTCGTAGTCTTGCAGCACAGGATCCGGTTGGTTAACCAAAGGGGCGGCCCACGCCAGAGCGTTAGCCGTCATGTGGGTTGTCATAAATCCTACCTTGGCATGATCTGAGGTGAATGTCTGTGGGCGGAAGGAAAAGTGTAGATTGCATGCGTCTAAGAACTCCTTCACTCGCTTAGGTGATCCATCGAATTTGCCTGACACCAAAGGGAGCGAGGGTAGGTCAGCAGAGGGCCGATCTTGTTCAGTCACTCTTAGCTGCAAGGCTGCGTTGGCTACCTTGAGGTTCTGGACCTCCAGGTTAAGATTTTGGATGGCAGCTACAAGTTCCTGTACTTGCTGGGGTGTTGCCATCTCAGTTTCCTGAGGGCGTTGCAAACTGTCACAAAGGTCGTTGATGTCCTCTTCGTCGGACGAAAAGACAGATTCTCCCCGCTCCCCCAACTCCTCACCTTCCACTTTCTTCTTGGGTTTCCCTTCCTTGCTTCTTGGAGGCTTCTCTTTTTTTTGTGCAGGTAAGGACGCCCTCGATAGGATGCCACCGTGCCTCTAAAAATAGGGGCACGGGGGTTATCCCACCAGGAGCACCACTCAGGGGAAAAAAGCCAGGAGGCACAAAAAAAAACCTAGAAGGTGTAATTCTTGTAGGATAAGCGAAGATGATAGAGTGCGCTGGAGGAAGTTCGGTAATGGGAGAGCAATCCAGTTGGCAGGCACGGGTCTGGTAGACAGCAGGTCAATAAAGTACCAGGGATAGGCAAAGGCAGTCCGGTAAGCAGGCAAGGGTCTGGAAGGCAGCAGATCAATCAGGTACAAGGGCAAGACACAGGCAGTCCGGTAAGCAGGCAAGGGTCTGGAAGGCAGCAGATCAATCAGATACAAGGGCAGGATACAGGCAGAGGAGAGAGAGAGGGAGAAAGCAGACGAACAGGGAAGGAAGAGGAAAGAAGGTACAAGGCTAAGAGGCACAGAGAGGGGGCAAGAAGAAAAGGAGGAAAAAACAGAAAAGCACGGGTACAAGAGACGAACAAGTAGACGGCGGAGTAAACACCAGTAGCGGGAGCGGCAGCAACACAGGAGGGAACCCGGAAAAGTTGCAACGCGTACGCGACCCGGAAGCGGAGTAATTTATACTTCCGGTCGCGTTTGTGTGCAACGACTAGAACGGTGCGGTGAAAGGCAGTGAGGGGAAAATCTATGGCGGACAAAAACGCCAGCGATTCCACACCCGCCAACCCTGCCGCAGCATGACATTACCTTTCAATCGTCTCCCTACTCAATTTCCTTCTCCCTTCTTACATCTACAGGCATACGCGACACGGATACCGCACCCTTTCGCTCCAAACCCTTCACATCTGAATCAACTCCAAGCTCTACCCTTCTTTCTATCCAGGTATAGATTCTCCCGTGGCCTCAACCCGATTATATCCAGTCCTCTTACTCGTTCTAATCTCACTATTTCTATGCAACCTTAGGGATTCTCAGACGTTTCCGGCTGGCACCTTTCCTTGCATCACACTCCTGTTTAAGGGTAATCTGAATTATAACCACTTACAATTCCACCTCTCACCTACCTGCCAGTAGTTAAAGTGCTGATTTCTTCCTGTGAATTATCACCGGCATTACAGGTACGTGTATTACGGGGTTCGCGGGAAGTCTCACACACCTTTTCAGCAGGGTACGTGTATAACTGGGGTTCGCGGGAAGTTTCACAGGCGAAAGGGCCCTGTGCGAGTGGGGTACGTGTATTACGGGGTTCGCAGGAAGTCTCACACGCGAAAAGACCTTGTGCGAGCGGGGTACGTGTATTACGGGGTTCGCGGAAAGTCTCACATGCCATTTTAGCAGGGTACGTGTATAACTGGGGTTTGCGGGAAGTCTCACACCCATTTCAGCAGGGTACATGTATTTCGGGGGTGCAGGGGAGTCATACACGTGAATTGGCAGTGTGGGTCCTCCCAGGTGTTCCCTCTACAACCTCCACGGACCCTGCAGGCAGACCACACCACAGGGGACTACCCTGCACCCCTTGTCATGTCCCGCAGGCAGCCCATCCACCATGGGCATGCCCCCTAGCCAAGGCACATGTCACCTTGCACTACTGATCAACAACTCATGTCCCCCTGCACCCCCACCCCCCAGCAGTGCAGGGCACCTGACAGCAGGCCCCCACTCATGTCCCACTCATGTCCTCTTACACCCCCACCCCCCAGCAGTGCAGGGCACCTGCCAGCAGGACCCCACTCATGTCCCCTTGCACCCCCACCCCCCAGCAGTGCCGGGCACCTGCCAGCAGGCCCCCACTCATGTCCCACTCATGTCCCCTTGCACCCCCACCCCTCAGCAGTGCAGGGCACCTGCCAGCAGGCCCCCACACATGTCTCACTCATGTCCCCTTTCACTCCCACCCCCCGGCAGTGCAGGGCACCTGCCAGCAGGCCCCCACTCATGTCCCCTTGCACCCCCACCCCCCAGCAGTGCGGGGCACCTGCCAGCAGGCCCCCACTCATGTCCCACTCATGTCCCCTTGCACCCCCACCCCCCAGCAGTGCAGGGCACCTGCCAGCAGGCCCCCACTCATGTCCCCCAGCACCCCCAACCCCCAGCAGTGCAGGGCACCTGCCAGCAGGCCCCCACTCATGTCCTACTCATGTCCCCTTGCACCCCCGCCCCCCAGCAGTGCAGGGCACCTGCCAGCAGGCCCCCACTCATGTCCCCTTGCACCCCTACCCCCCAGCAGTGCAGGGCACCTGCCAGCAGGCCCCCACTCATGTCCCACTCATGTCCCGTTGCACCCCATCCCCCAGCAGTGCAGGGCACCTGCCAGCAGGCCCCCACTCATGTCCCACTCATGTCCCATTGCACCCCCACCCCCCAGCAGTGCAGGGCACCTGCCAGCAGGCCCCCACTCATGTCCCCCTGCACCCCCACCCCCAGCAGTGAAATGCTGATCTCATGACACAAACCAAAATTCAACTATGTACATCAACACATGTCCGTCACACACATACACTGGTTTGCATTGCTTGTGTAAACCCACATTTTCACATGCATCAGCCCAATGAGCGAATCCCACACATGGAACTAAAAAATGAAAATGTATTATGTACATGGAATCAAAAATGAAATGAAAGCATACCAAAATATGAAACATGAAATGAAAAGCATGTGGTAAAGATGATAGAATGAAAATGAGAACCAATCCAAAAAAAATTGAAAGAAAAACACTTCAAAGTCACCCTCCAACAACGCAAATCCAAAGGAAATGTAAACAAAAATCTCCATTGCTTCATGTTCCTAATACAGAAAAAATAAGAGAAATCAATCCATAGTCCAACTATTTACAATCCATTGTCCGGAAAAAATAAATCCATTTCTCCATGTCCATAATGCAAAACAAAAAGAAATAAGGAATACATGATGAAACTATATACAATCCATTGTCCAAGGATGTAAAGGGTCCATGATCCCAACCAAAAAAAAGAAACCTACCTACCTAACTACCTAAAAATTTAACTATATACAAATTTGGGTGGCTTTGTCCATTGACCACAAATTAAAGGAAAATGAAAAGGAAACCTAACTTTAAAAACTATTTACAAGGGCAGCGGGTTAGTCCGACGGCTCACTTTTGGATGTCCCGGGCAGGGGCATCATCGAACTCCTGCTCGATGTCCTGGAGGCGGTCCTCTTCCATGGCCCCGAGGGTTTGCAGGGACGATGACATGTTCTCCTCAAACTCCCTGTGAATTCCCTCGAGGCACTCGGCCCGCCTCAGGGCCCTCCGCATGGAGTTCTCCGCCCTGACCATCGTGAGCCATGCCTCTTCCGCCCGCTGCCGCTCCGCATCTATGGCATGGCCTAACCGCTGCCACATGGAAGACACTTCCAGTCCTGGGTCCTCCTGCCCTCTGGCCGATGCCTGCCCCTCGGATGTTGATGGCCCCGAGCCATCATTGCTCCCAACTAGAGCCTGCTCCTGCTGCTGCTGTCCATGTGCCATGTCTGATGGTGCCTGCACATCCTCCATCAGCTGGTCTGCAGTTGTGGTGTCCACCCCTGCTGGGCCGCCGACTCCCGACTGTGGCAGGGATGTGAGCTCCACCAAGCTGGCTGTGTTGGTCGAGCCAGGTCCACAGGGGGCCCTGGTGGAATCTGGGCCAGAAGACGGTGTGGAGAACGACTGGCGCATAGTCTCCAGAGTGCACAACACATGTAGGGACCCACCAACCGGGACGGAGCCCATACGTTCGTGGGACCCCTCGTCCGCAGGTAGTGGAGAGGCAGATGACATGGCACTCTCCCCTACCTGCGGACAGGCCTGGGACGGGGCCTGCCTGCTGGTGCATGGTGGTGCAGTCACAGGGTCAGGGACAGCGACATGCACAGGCCCCTCCGCGGTGACCTGTGCTGCCTCCTGACCCTGGCCCTAGACTGCACCACTTGCACCAGTGGTACTACCCCCACCATGCCCCATGTGCGGCTCAGTAGCGGGCTCCTCCTCCTCTGTGGAGACCACCAACCTGGATGTCTCCACACCATCTTCCGCCATTGGAAGCCCCTGTGGGGGCTCACCCGGCCCTTCTGCCACAGCCGTTGTGGGAGACGCAGCACCAGCCCCCTCAGTCCCGGATGATGGTAATTCCTGGCAGGGTGGCTGGGCCTTGCGTCGCCACCCAGTGGAGGCATCCCCGCCGCTTGGCTCCACAGCGCCGTCTCCGCCCTCTTCTTCACTTGACGCTGCTTAGAGGGAGACATAGAACACAAGCATCAGGGTACAGTACAAAATACCCTAGACAGGAAGCAATAACACATGAGTGGCACTGTCAAATGTCACTTCCATCCTGTCATTCCACAACACATGGGTGAATGCACACAACACACATGCAGAAACAGTCCTGGCGCCTGCAATAAACATCAACATCCATGTAGATGGGCCCCTGTAAACCAAGATGTTGCCTTCAAAGTCACATGCAGCTGTGGTGTTTCAAAGTCACACACACACTTCTCTGGCACACACACACACACACACGTGCACCATACAAGTACATGACATCAGCACCCATTCCTCAACCCCCTTCATGTCCAGGAAAAGAGACAGCCATGCTTTCATGTGTGCATTCCTCATAGAGCTCCCCATGTTGCATTAAAACACATGAACCAACCATGTGGTTCGCATATAACTGGTCTCACATGCATGACCATGATGTCCCTGCACACACACATCCATACATGGCCTATGTCACACATACAGGCAAGCATCAGACTAGCAGCACACTGCAACATGCCCTGTCTCACACAGCAATGCATGGCCACTTACCGGTCAACTCCGGACGGGTCTGCCTCCGAATGATCTGGGTGTGGAGCGCTGTGCCTACGCATTCCAGGAACCTCATCTGGATGTTACTCATGCGTGCCCGGCCCCACTCCGCGAGGCACCGGGCCTTGTGGAGGGTCCTGGAACGGAATTCCTCCCAGCGCTTCTTGACGTGCTTGATGTCGCGGGTTGCCACCCCCTCCCCGTTGATGGCAACCACTACATCATCCCAGATCCTCTCCCGTCCTTCCTTGTTGGAGTGTGATGTTCCGAAGAGGGCATCATAATGCCCCAGGACATGCTCCACTAGGACACCAACTTCGGTGGCAGTGAAGCTGGTGGCCCTCTGCCTCTCTGGCTGGGGGTTGCCAGTGGTGCCAGATGGAGATGTGCCCGACATGGCAACCCCAGAGGCAGGAGTGGGTGGGCAACTGGGTTCTGGGGCTGGGCTGTGGAGCGATGGTATCCCAGTCGGGAGTCTTCTTTTCCAGCAGGGGTGGACACAGCAACTGGACACCTGCAGATGGCTGATGTGCAGGCACCAAATAGCAGGGCACGTGGGCAGCAGACAGTCAGGCAGCAGCAGATGGCAGGTGGGAGCATGCTCGGGGCTCTGGGGGGCAGGAAAATGGCCTTCAGGGAAGGAGCGTGGTCATCCGTGTGTGTATGCGTGGCCAGCTTGATACGGAGTAATTTGGCACGTGAAAAATGTGCATGCCAGCGTGTAATTCGAGGAAAGGCCCTTAGCGTGTAAGCGGGTCACCACATGTACGCAATTTCATTGGACCAAAGGCCCTTAGTGCGTAAGCGCGTCTGTGACGTATCGCGTAATACACATACCCCATTCGCACAGGGCCCTTTTGCGTGTCAAACTTCACGCGAACCCCAGGAATACACATACCCCACTCGCACAGGGCCCTTTCGCGTGTCAAACTTCACGCGAACCCCAGGAATACACGTACCCCACTCGCACAGGGCCCTTTCGCGTGTCAAACTTCACGCGAACCCCAGGAATACATGTACCCCACTCGCACAGGGCCCTTTCACGTGTAAAACTTCACGCGAACCCCAGTAATACACATACCCCACTCGCACAGGCCCTTTCGCGTGTGAAACTTCCCACGCAACCCCGAAATACACGTACCCGGATCCAATCACGTGTGTGACTTCCCGCGAACTCCCGTAATACACGTACCCTGCTGACATCACGTGTGAAACTTCCCGCGAACCCCAGTTATACACGTACCCCACTCGCACAGGACCTTTCGCGTGTGAAACTTCCTGCGCACCCCCGAAAAACACATACCCGGATCCAATCGCATGTGTGACTTCCCGCGAACCCCCGTAAAAAGCGTACCCTGCTGAAATCGCATGTGAAACTTCCCACGCACCCCCAAAATACACGACCCGGATCCAATCGCGTGTGTGACTTCCCGCGAACTCCCGTAATACACGTACCCTGCTGACATCACGTGTGAAACTTCCCGCGAACCCCAGTTATACACGTACCCTACTCGCACAGGACCTTTCGCGTGTGAAACATCCTGCGCACCCCTGAAAAACACATACCCGGATCCAATCGCATGTGTGACTTCCCGCGAACCCCCGTAAAACGCGTAGCCTGCTGAAATCGCATGTGAAACTTCCCGCGAACCCCTGTTATACACGTACCCCACTCGCACAGGCACTTTCGCGCGTGAAACTTCCCGTGAACCCCGTAATATACGTACCCTGCTGAAATCACGTGTGAAACTTCCCGCGAACCCCAGTTATACACATACCCCACTCGCACAGGCCCTTTCGCGTGTGAAACTTCCTGCGCACCCCCGAAATACACGTACCCGGATCCAATCGCATGTGTGACTTCCCGCGAACCCCCGTAATACACGTACCCTGCTGAAATCGCGTGTGAAACTTCCCGCGAACCCCAGTTATGCACATACCCCACTCGCACAGGACCTTTCGCGTGTGAAACTTCCTGCACACCCCCGAAAAACACATACCCGGATCCAATCACATGTGTGACTTCCCGCGAACCCCCGTAAAACACGTACCCTGCTGAAATCGCATGTGAAACTTCCCGCGAACCCCAGTTATACACGTACCCCTCTCGCACAGGCCCTTTTGCGTGTGAAACTTCCTGCGAACCCCGTAATACACGTACCCTGCTCCAATCGCATGTGAAACTTCCCGCGAACCCCAGTTATACACGTACCCCACTCGCACAGGCCCTTTCGTGTGTGAAACTTCCCGCGCACCCCCGAAATACACGTACCCAGATCAAATCACGTGTGTGACTTCCCGCGAACCCCAGTAATACACGTACCCTGCTGAAATTGCGTGTGAAACTTCCCGCGAACCCCAGTTATACAGGTACTCCACTCGCACAGGCCCTTTCGCATGTGAAACATCCCGCAAACCCCGTAATACACGTACCCTGCTCCAATCGCATGTGAAACTTCACGCGAACCCCAGTTATACACGTACCCCACTCACACAGGCCCTTTCGCGTGTGAAACTTCACGCGAACCCCAGTAATACACTTTCCCCGCTTGGCTTTGCTGTTTGGCAGCCCTATAAACTGGTCCAGGGTTAGCACAGCCCTTTGCACTGGATTGGGGATTTTGATGGCTTTTCCTTGCGCGAGGGCGTTCTTGGGGGCGTAACTGGCGCTGCTGCTGGGTCGTTGCGCCACTCTGCGCCACGGCTGGTTTTGGAGGCTAAAATCCATGAATACGCTGTGCGTGGAAATCGATTTTAGTGCATGCGGTTGGCGCAGACATTCGCACGCGCACACTGTGCGCCAGCCGCGTGCGCCACTTTTGTGCAAAATTCTATGAATTACCCTGTAATGTTTATTGTAGAGATAAATAAAGATGAAAATACCACATTTGAGAAAGGTGCAGTGATAAAAAGTGATAGAAGGTGCTGAATCAGGTTGACTTACTATGGTACAATGCTGAAATATTTTACATAAAAATTGTTTTGATGTATAATGATGTCATATGTATATTGTTGTTTTCTCTTTAACATGTGCTTGGTTGCAGGTATTCAAATCATATTTTGAGCCATACTTTTGCTTTTAACAGGATGGTAGAAAGGGTAAAGTTGGTATTGTGCTATGTACTTAATCTGTTCCTTTTCTATTTAATTTAGAATACTAACAAATATTGATTGGGGTCGGAGGTCACAAGACAGGAGGACACGAGAGATGATGGAGTCATGGAGTTCACGGGATGAAGCTCAAGTAAAGCCTCCGGACCGAAGTATGGAGGTGAAGACAGAGCAACAGGGATGCCTAAAGAGATGATTTCTATGGAAAAGCACCCAAGAACGCCAGGATGAAAGGGTTTCACTGAATGAACCATATGATGAAAATTTGGCAATGAGGACATCTCTGAGGTGCAGTTATAAAGATGTTAAACGTCATTAAAGGAACAGTAGTGAATTGAACTTAATTCTACAGCGTTCCTGATGAAGCATAGTATTATTCTATGGGACTGAAAATAAGTGTGGTGGAGAATCACATATTTGTTATTGTAATTATTTGTTTTAGTTAATTATATTAGTCATTTATTTTATCTATTTATTTTATTTTATTATGTTTGTTATCATATATGAATCGTTAATGTCACATATATAAAGACTATGAGTAAAAGAACATTCAAACCTACGCGGACACTTCGGTTGGAAAGAAAGACGTGTGAATATTTCGTTATACATGTACATGCACATGTGTATGAGGAATCATGGACCGTTTTTTTAAGAAATATTTCAATGTTCATTTTACTGAGCTGCTATTATTTCAATTGTGATATATATAATGGAAAAAGAAAGAAGAACAATTAGTGTTTTCTCCAATTGCGGATTTGGTTAGCCAGAATTGTCAGAAAAAGAAGGGTATGTAAGGACATCTATAGCATTTTGCCAGCATGTATAGCATTTAGCCAAAATATAATAAAAATTAGTTTTAGTTGCCAGCAGATAATAGCATTTTGCCAGTATGTAATATAGCATTTTCTTTTTGCCATTATAATATGTAGCATTAAGTACAGGATTTACAACACAACCAGGCCCAATTTGAAACTGCAGATATTCAGAGTACGCTTAGAAAAACTTAGTGTGCTGCCAGGTTCAAATAATGAAGTGCACCATGTATTTTGGATGCTTCATGTATGAAGACTACATTATAATACATAACCGACTAACATTATTAACATTACTAAAATACTAATTCTAACTTCTCTAACATTAAAATGCAGTCTTCTATGCAAAATGAGGTGAAATCCATGTTTTGGTGGCATTGCTGAGATTAATTTTTAAATGCACATTGGCGTTTTTTTCAGCTTGTGGAGAACAGAAAAAAAGCAAGCTGCAGGAAGCAAAGTGAAACAGTAACTCTGGGCCTGAAGCTTTCATTGTTCTGAAAATGAGGGCTGGTACAGAGCACTTTTTTTTAACCTGATTGGGAGAAAATGTAGACAGACACGTCACGTCAATAAAGGGACGGGTAAAAGTTGAATTGGAAAGTAGAAATTAAGAGAGCAGTTAGTTCATGCTGGGCTGAGGGGACAGACAGAGGTTCCAAGGGGTAGAGCGCTGGCTTTGGGATATAATCATCTGGCGCTCCCCACACACGCTTACAGAAGAGTTTCGCGCTGACACTGGGTCTGCATCTGTAAACACAACGAGGTTGTGCGGGGGACTTCAAAGAAATACCGACCTTGGTAAGATAAGTGCTAAGTGAGGACCAGATAAAATGCCGTATGTGTGACTAAGATTTATTGCAGTGTAGGGAATTTAGGAAATCATTGCATGTTTATTTTTCTCTATATACGTTCAAAGCATGGGAACATTGATTAATGTTTTCAAAAATGCCTGCTTGTTCTGTATTGTTCTTTTTTGTTGCAGTTGATGCTGTTAATAACATGGTAAGATTGTGTGACTTGTAAATGAGATACAATACAGAGAGTATATGTAAAAACAAATGGGATATTTGAGTCATTCATGCATCTGTGAATTATTTACATAAGTGAAGTGTAAAGGGGAGGCTCATATCAGTGCAGTAGTGCATTTAGTAATTTATCACTGTAAGTAAAATAGCAAACAAGAGAAAGCTAGTAATAAACAGCTATAAAGCAAAGGTTTGTGTGTGGTGTGATGAATGTTTCCTTCCTTGCATGCTGATGGGAAGGTGTCTAATCTGATACATAGATTACTGAATATACATAAGCCAGTAATGCCTAATGGCACATAGATTACTGGATGTACATAAGCCAGTAATACCAGCCACAAACTGTAGGTGGCGCTATGAATACAATCATTGGGTTCTACTAAAGTGTATAAGTCTGGGGCTCCCTACAGACAACTCAAAGGTATTCTAATAGAAAGGAAAGGTTTGTTTTATGATGGGGTTATAGTATAAAAAAACAAAACATGCTCACCACTATACCACAGGAATAAAATACTGCAAAACAAGATACCACTAAAATTACCACCAATACAAGCTAACTAGGTATGGGCACTAAAATAGTGTGATACCAAACCCACTATAAATATAAGACTAGTTTACCACCAAATTACTGCCAATATTTTTACGGTAAGAAAATTATGCCAAATCCCGAATTTACCCCAATAAAACAAAATCTCTTCCCGAGTAAAACAAAATCTCTTACACTACCCTCAGCCAACTCTTCTCCCTCTCTCATCTCTGACTGTCTGTCTGCCATCCAGGAGTGGTGTGCCGACAATGATCTGTTCCTTAATGGCAGTAAGACCGAGATTCTCCTCATCGGCACACCCGCTCCCTCCTTTCCTGTCACTCTCTGGCCGGCCTCTCTTGGTCCTCTCCCTGCTCCCACCTGTGAGGCTAAAAATCTCTGGGTTATCTTCGACTCCACACTTTCCTTCTCTCCTCACATCTCTGACGTCTCTAAGAAGTCACACTACCAGCTGCACCTCCTTAGAGGTATTCTTCCTTTCCTCTCCTTCCCCCAGAAGCTCACTTTCTCCAGAGCTCTGGTTCTCTCTAGGCTGGACTATTGCAACAGCCTCTTTCTAAATCTTCCTGCTTCTACTCTCTGCGCTCTGCAACTCATCCAGAACAGGACTGCAAAACTTGTCATTGGCCTCAAGCCCAGGGATCGTATCTCTCCAGGACTGAAATCTTTTCACTGGCTCCCAGAATGCCTTCTGGGGCCTGAGGCCTCAATACCTTCAACTCTCTCTTCCGAAATACCTTCCTTCTCGAGCTCTTTGCTCATCCACCTCCAACTCCCTTAGGGTCCGTCGCTTCTCCAACCAACGAGTTGGTGGTAGATCTCTTTCTTCAGCTGGGGCCTCCCTCTGGAACAGCCTCCCTGAAGATTGAGGAGAATGACCTCCGGTTCAGGAAGTACCTCAAATTCTTTCTCTTTGCTTCTGCTTTTTCTCTTCCTCTCCCCTGCTGACTTCCTGGCTGAAACTGAAACTGCAACACTTTCCTGGCCACCCTCTGATCTCGGGTTCAGGTCATCCGCCCTCGCCAGTCGCACAGCTGCACTGCCTTCCTGGCAGCCCCTGCACTTGGGGACTGTTTTCTGTATCCCTACAGTCCCAATACCAGCACTTGACACCTGTTGTCTGCACTTACCCTTGCACTTGCCACCTGCTGTCCGTACCTTTACTTATTGTTATTTATTCTTTTATCCCATGTACTGCACTTTTCTCTCCCCCTTCCCCCTTCCCATGCACTTGCGCCATCTGAATGACACTTGCCTTAGTAGGATCGTTGTCTGTCTTCCCTCTGTTCCTCCTCCCCTCCCTTTCCTCGTCGTGCCTTGAAACACTTGTGTTTTGGCACGTTATAAATACCATATCATATCATATCATACCTGTCCCCACTGCTGCTGAGGAGCCCACTCCCACTTTCACGTTCTTTAATTCACCCCAGCAGCCATCCCCGATGTCACTTGCGCTGCCACAGCCACATCGCCCCGCGAAGATGTGCTTTCATGGGGGAATGGCTGGGCCCTGCACCTCTACCTGTTGGAGGCATCCCTGCTGCCGTGTTCCACAACTCTGGTTCCGCCCTCTTCATCAGATGCAACTGTGACAAAGCAGACATAGAGCAGAAACATCAGTGTACTGCACCAATTTGTGCTTGGCAATACCAACATTCACATGAGCATGACTTTTCAAAGGAACAACCATCAACCTCCACACCCACACATATGGACATGCAATCCACATCCATGCCGACACATGCCTGGCCATCACTCCAGGCATTCACATCAGGCTACTTACAACTCTCATAACCAATCAATTGCATATGCTCCACACATATGCATCATTTGCACATGCAAATGTCAGCATGCCACAGCAACAAGCACATACACATGTCATGCACACACATCAACTGAGAGACCCCAAGAAGTGTGATGACCAATCACATCAGAGTCCTGTGAACTGTAATCCTGCTACATGACTTAGTCAGACATCCAAATGCATGTGTTGTATCCAGGCATGAGTGATGGCCAGTCACACATTCCCATCTTCGGCACATACACATGTACATCATGCATGAACATGACGCAGGCAATACTACCTGAACTGTCACACTTGTCACACTGGCACGTCTCAAACAAAAGTAAGAAAACATGTGTACAGTCTGAAAGGCAGCTCTACAATACACAATGCAACTGATATCTCATTCAAAATACATAGCATCTCAATGCACACATGGAGAGCAATGTCTGGGGCATGCATGCAGACATCTGTCTCAGAGGCATACTTGCTTCAAGCCTAAGGGCTCACTGTCAACATGCAGCAACATGCACATGCACCATCGAGCAGTGCACCACATGGATACTCACGAGTTGACTCCAGACATGCACGTAACTCACAGTCCTCGGTGTGCAGCACAGGGTAAACCTTCTCCAGGTCCCACATGTTGATATTTGACATCCGGCACCTGCGCACACGGTGCACATCCGTGGTGGCACCGGCCTGGATGAAGCACAGGGCCTTGCTGTGGGTCCTGGATTTCAGGTCCTCCCAGTGCCTGTGCATGGTCTTGAAGGTGCGGGATGCCACTCCCTTCACGTAGATAGCATCAGTTACCCCGTCCCAGATCTGCTGATGTCCTTCCTTGATGCGTTGTATCACTGGGTTGAAGAGGGAATCAGAATGATCCAGGACCTTCTCCACCAGGATGTCAACTTCCCTGGTGGTGAAATTGACAGCCCTCTGCCTCGCTGCCATGGGGTTGCTGCTCTGGTCTGAAGATAACAGTGCAGACATGGAAATCCCTGAGGCAGGTGAGGGTGGTAGGGTGGTCCTGGAGCTGGGCTGTGCATCGGTGGGGGTGGTATGGCACAGCGGGAGTCCGATGAAGCAGCTGAGGTGGTCACAAGGCCAAGGACAGGAGAAATGCCAATGGCTGGTTAGCAGGCACTCCAAACACAGTGCAAGTAGGCAGCAGGCACACACACTCATAGGCAGCAACAGATGGCTAAGTATGATGCAGACTAGGGCAGTAGGAGACAGGTAAAAAGGCACAGAGGCAGGAGTGTGGGTCTTCCTTGTATTATTGGGATGGCAGCCGGAATCAGAGTCACAGAACTTTGCATGTAAATAATTAGCATGGACACGTGAAATCCGAGGAAAGGCCTTCAGCGAATGACTTACGTGACACGCGCTATGCGCTGGTGTTGAGCACACCAGAATCGGGGATACAAAAGTATGTGTAGAAGCAACTCCGACCATGCACACAAAGGGGAGGAGATGAACGATTGGAGTACTCCAAATTTTGGGGTGCCATGCAATTCGTTCACTTCACGGACCGTACAAACTTTGTATTTTGGTGTCGGATTTGCCTCAGCACATATGCGCGTCTACTTTTGTATTTTGTTAGGTTAACGGTGAGTCGCATATGCATTTTTCCTACTGTGGGCCCCCCTGTATATCGTGTACCTCTATTCTTACCCTAAGTGTAGCTTTCTGGGGTTCGCATATGCTTTTTTTGAGTTGCTGGGTGCCACTGCGTATCGCATACCGCTTTTTCTTTTTACTGAAGCTTTCCTGTTCTCATGTACACATGTGTTCATTGTTTGGGGTGCCCATGCATTTTGCATCCCATATTTGTGACACCTATGGTACTTCTGAGCCTTGCTGGACCACAGAGGTACAGCATCCATCATGTACACTGCCTCCTCACTCTGATTGCCCAGGACAATTGCTCTGTCTGCCTTCCATTGTTCACTTACACCTGGAACATGAGTGGAAAGGCCCCAAGAGGGAAAGGGGGCAGAGGTGGTCGGGGTCAGGGACCTCCTGCGGAAGTAGCTGTCCCAGCCCCAAGGGTCAAGGACCTGCTGTGGAAGCAGCTGTCTCAGCCCCAAGGGTTCAGGGATTGCCTGTGGAAGCAGCAGTCCCTGCAACCCGAAAGGTAAGGGACGTGCAGCTGAAGCAGCTTTCCCAGCCCCAAAGGGTAACGGACGTGCAGCCGAGGCAGTTGTCCCAGCCCGAAGGGTAAGGGATGTGCAGCTGAAGCAGCTGTCTCAGCCCTGAAGGGTACAGGATGTACATCTGAAGCAGCTTTTCCAGCCCTGAAGGGTAAAGGACGTGCAGCTGAAGCAGCTGTCCCAGCCCCAGGGGGCAATGCAATCCCCCAACCTACTAGTGGTCCGGCATCTGGAGCCCAGATTGGTCCCAGCCACACAGGGTGAACACCACATGGCAAGAAGGCAAAGCCTGCACAGCAGGAACAAGCTCAACCCCATGGCACGGCACAGGACACTGGCACGTTGAGGAAGAAGAACTTCCATGATGATGAACTCCAGATCCTCATGGACTACGTGACCATGCACCACCATGACATGTGACTGAAACCGGGCAGCACACATCCACCTGCTCATCATATGGTGCATTGGCAGCTTGTCACAGATGAGATCAGCACCTTAGGGTTTGAGAAGTGCACTGCTGCTCAGGTAGTGAAGCACTGGAATGACCTCACTTGTCGTACCAAGTCCAAGCTGGGTGCCAACCTCGCCTCTGCTCTGGCAACTGGAGGGGGGTTGTGAAAACAAAGAAATTGATATGAGGCCGGGAGGCCCAAAAGGAAACACACCAACACAGGTTACAAAGAACATACAAAGTGCTTTATTTAAAAATTCAACAGTTACCAAAAAGTCAATTGACAAACGGATAGCTATTCGGCTCTCAGAGTAACAGAACGAACTTCAACGAGAGTTCACTGCGTTAGTGAGAGAGACCGTACATTGGGATACTCGTGCTTTTATACTTTTTATCCAGCTCTGGCCAACCCCCTCGCGGGTTAACCATTCTTAGGACCAGGTCTAGGGTTTCTTGCCAGGTCAATCCCATAATGCATGCATTTTGATCAGTTTCGCTGATACAGTTGTTCATTTACACATAGGTCAGGGATAGGACAAGGTCTCAGTTCGCGACCCCAACAAGTGAATCTCACTCGGAATGTCATTCTGCCTCCATTTTGATGTTCAGGGTGACATCCACATTACAAGAGAACCTAAAATGGCGGTTAAATCCAAGATGGCGACTTACACAGTTTTCGTTAAGGTCAAGACCTTGCCGCGGAATCTATTTACACGATATTTTAGACAACTTGGCGTAGGCCAACACACATTCAAATAATGCAATAGGAGGCATAATATTATTTCAATTCCGACAGACCCTCCTTTTGGCCTATGCCAAGTGCTAACATCATTCCTAATACTTTTGAAAATAACTCCATGTGTTGTCATCCATAGATCCCGAATCATTGTCTGTAATGTCTATAGCCATTAGGTCGTTCATCAAAACCTCTTGTAACACGAATTCTTTAGATGCTGTATCTGGGGTATATATTTTATGCCCTATTGTGCTCACTGCTTGGGCACAACATCCCCCTAGCATTCCACATATACTCGGGAGGCATTGAAAACAGCAACAAAGGAATAGCAGGATCCCCAAAATAACCAAAATAACAGAAAGCACCTTCCAACCCCAGGATCGTAAAGAATCCCAGAACCAAGTGCTAAGATTCCAGTCTCCTACGGGGATATGTACTTCAGAACTAAGAGTATGCAAGTTCTGTATTGCTTTAAAAATTGTTGGCGAGGAGTCTGGTACGAAAACACAGCAAGCGGACCCCACTAATTTGCATACTCCACCTCGTTCTGCCAAAATGACATCTAATGCCATCCGATTTTGAAGTGCTACCAATCTTATTGCTTTTTGCTCTAAGGTCATATTGTAGAGTATGTCCGTGGTCCGGTTAATCGTTCTCTCCAGTACCCTTGCTAATCCCCTAATGTTCTCTGAGTTTGTTATTTGTCCCCAAAAGGGCACAACTGATTTCGCTATATCTCCCAATACTTGCCCAGGGGTATCTCCGTTCTTGTCTCGCCGTGGGCGAGCCTTAGAAACCTCCAATGTACTTGCTACAAATACCCCGGGTAACAATATTCCTAAATAACAGGTTCCTTGCCAATCCTTGGGCAACCAGGGAAATGCTAAACTACCACAAACACAATAAACAGGCTCCCCTACATACAGTGGCCTGTTTTCTCCAGTCAAATTTACAATGTTTTTACAACCTTCAAAATCTCCCATTGGCCTAGTGCCATTTCTTTGTACACAGAAGGGAACCGAGTCAGGGCTATGATTGATAGAATAGGAAGGAGGTACAGCGTCCTTATTGCCTATCAGAGCCATTTTAAAGGAAATTAGAGTTTGAAAAGGAACAGATAGTTTGTCAGACGGCCTAATAGAAGCGACGTTAGGTTTACTTCTATTTGCGAAAAGCGAGCATCCCAGGGGAGTCAATTCACGTTTCTCGAAATCATTCAGATTAGTTCCATCAAAGTTCCCTGAGATGCTATCATTCCATCGGCCAAAGAATAGTGCTCTAAGAGAGGCATAGCAAGCAGTCGTTAAAGGTAGAGGATGTATATACCATCCCAGTCCCTTGTTCCCATGTTGCGGCAAATGAGTACAAATCCAACAATTACTCTTATTAAAAATGGCATGAGTAGCATTCATTACTATCATCAGAGTGTTATTATGCTACTTTTGTCTATGTTGGGAGTCTCTAGGGGACAGAGTGTGAAGGTGTACAGAGGGAGTCAAAACAGTTGGTACAATCTCGGTCGGTAGTAAAGGTTTCAGAGGATAAATTTCTTCAAAATACCAAAGTCCTACAGCAGCAGTTGCAAAAATAACAATTATCATTATCAAAACACAGCAGTACGTTTTCGGGGCCCAGGCACATTGTTCATTGTCCAATTTGGTCACCCCCTTATTCACAAGTCCAGTGCGGGGGGCAGCAGCGAAGGTGGCAGGCATTGTAGTTCCTCAATCGATGTCCCCAATGTTCGTTGCTGGCGACGCTTCGGTCGTGCGATTTCTTAATCCTTCCCAACCCTAGCCAGCAGAATCCCTTTTGTTCAACAGAACTTTCTCATAAAAAGGAGAACTTCCAATCACTTCCTTTTTCCAGATGCACGGAAAAACATGTGTCTTAGTTCTATTTCCTTTGTCGAAGGTTGTACCTGGTGGTACTCAAAATTGTCTGGTCCGGAAGTAAAGTGTCGTCACTTCCTGAGGGAAGCGACGTGTCGGAGGCGACGGAAGTCGCAGAGCTCGAAACAGTGTTTTCCGGAAGTGATTTTTCAAGAGAGTGCGGAGACGAAATGGACTGTTCCCCAAGCTCCTCGGGCTCAGAGAAATTCTCCGACGCACTCACAGCGCTGTTTGCTACTCCAAGATCAGAGACTGTAGCATCAGTGAGGGGTTCTGCTTCTTCTGTAACGTGTGGCATCGGGTGAGGAAGTTTCTTGACATGCATCGCGTGAATCCTGTTCTTCTTTCCAGCCACCCGCACTGCTGTCCTGGTGACCAGTAACACCTGGTAGGGTCCCCGCCAGCGAGGCGCTAGACAGGAAGACCTCTCGTAGGCCTTCACTAGGACCCAACTTCCAGGCTGTATATCGTGTCCTGGGCCCGTGAACCGTATAGGTAAAGCCGAGTGCACCTGGTGATAAATGAAATACAGGTTTTTAGTTAACTGGTTACATTAGTCTACAAGCAATACATTTTCCACCTCTCTCAGGCTTTAGGTTTTGGGAGACCCCAAATGTTAGCAGGTCTCCCCATCACTACCTCAAATGGAGAAAGCCAAGTCTTAGTCTGAGGTGTGGTACGCATAGCTAATAACACAATAGGTAAGGCATCTGGCCATTTTAGTTTGGTATCAGCACATGTTTTTGCAAGCTTATTCTTTAAAATACCATTATGTCTTTCCACCAACCCAGCGCTTTGAGGATGTCTAGCTGAGTGAAATCGTTTTTCAATACATAAGGCTGTGCATATCTGCAAAATTACTGCTGCAATAAAGTGGGGACCATTATCCGACCAAATTACCCTCGGGAACCCAAATCGAGGAAAGAATTCTTTTACCATAATCTTTGCAGTGGTCATGGCGGTAGCATCTTTAACGGGGAAAGCCTCGACCCATTTACTGAAGGCACAAATAATTACAAGAACATATTTCAGATTATTACATCGTTCCATTTCAATAAAATCAAAGTGAATGACCTCGAAGGGAACAGAAGAGGGCCCAAAGCTTCCCCTTGGAGTCACTGTCCCCTTGCCCACATTGTGCTGTAAGCATATCATACAGTTCTGGACATGCCTCTTCGCAGTCTCCAGAATCTTGTCATTCACCCAAACTTGTTCTAACATTTTCGTGATCTGCTGGGCACACACATGTGTAGGACCGTGTGCCATCGTAACCATTGCCAATACATATGAATCAGGGAGCAACCATTTCCCTTCGGATGTATCCACCCAACACCCTTCATCATCCAGTTTCCCCATTCCTTCAGCCCACCTTTTAGATTCTTCTATTGTGGCATCAGTTTGAATATCTCGCACAGACCCAATACCTTCATCCATTGTGTAAGCATCTCTCATTTCCCTCAAGGCATACATGTCCGTGCTAAAGTCTGTGGCCATTTGTCTGGCTATCAAGTCCGCAAAAGCGTTCCCTTTGCCCACATCATCTATGACCTTGCGATGTGCTGCACATTTCATAATCGCTAACTGTTTAGGGAGTGAGAGTGCCGAGAGTAATTGCACTATTTGGGGCCATGCTGGATCTTGGTCCCATGTGAGGTCAGGAACCCTCTTTCCGACCAGAGCCTTCCAAAGTTGTGAGCCACCCCAAATGCGTACTGGCTACCAGTATATATATTTACTCTACGCCCTTGGGAAAGTTCACAAGCTCGGGTCAACGCTATAATCTCTGCGGCCTGCGCGGAGTTATGCGAAATTCTCTTAGTTTCAACAACTTTGCTCAATGTAGTAAATGAATAAGCAGCTGTAGATGTACCATCCGAAAGTTTGAAGCAGGAGCCATCGCAAAACAGCTCCCCTTCTGCATTATCCAAAGGAGTATCTATGAGATCTATCCTGCCCTTCGTTTCCTGTTCAGTGGTATACAGGCAGTCATGTAATTCTTTGTCACCGCAAACAGTGTTTTGCGGGAAAGGTAAGAGTTCAGCCGGATTAAGAACACAACACCTCTTAATTTGGATGTGAGGGGCAAACAGAATTAGTTCATACCTTGTTAACCGCGCAGAGGTGAGGTGTTGCGTTTGGGTTTTGTTCAATAGAATATCAACAGAGTGAGGTACCATCAAAATCAAATCATGGCCTAGGACCATCCCCTCACTCTGTTTTACAGACGCGGCAGCAGCAGCCGCTACAGCGCGCAAACATCTTGGCAAAGCGCATGCGACAGGATCAAGGGCAGAGGAGTAGTAGCCGCATGGCCTATTCTTCCCTCTGTGTTCCTGTGTTAACACAGCCAAAGCACATCTATCACATTCATGCACAAACAACACAAAGGCCTTATCATAATTTGGAGTACCCAGAACCGGTGCAGAACATAGCGCGGTTTTGAGAAGCTCAAATGATCGTTGATGTTCCGATTCCCATGGCAGTGGCAGAGAAATGCCCTTCTTCGTCAAAGCCAACATCGGTTTTATCACTAGCGAAAAGTTCGGGATCCACAACCTACAGTAAGAAGCCATACCTATTAAGGCTCTGACTTCCTTCTGTGTATTTGGAACAGACATGCCAGAAATGTGTTTTATTCTTTCAGGTGTCAATCTTCTCCCCTCCTTTGACAGGAGGTAGCCTAAATAGGCGACCTCCTGACAACAATATTGACATTTTTTAAGCAAAGCTTTATGACCATTTTTAGCTAGATGGACAAGCAACAGTACAGTGCCTTCTTTACAAATGCTCTCAGAGTCTGCAGCCAAAAGCAAATCATCAACATATTGAAGCAGAGTACAAGTAGGTGGCAATTCAAGGGTGTCGAGCTGCTCTTTCAAAGCTCTACTATAAATGCTGGGACTTTCAGTATACCCTTGAGGTGCCCTTCTAAATGTAAATGAGCGCCCCCCCAAGGTGAACGCAAACAGATATCTACTTTCCTTATGTATAGGAATGCTAAAGAAAGCGTTTTTTAGATCCACAATGCTGAAGTGCGTAGCCGTAGCAGGGATCATTGTTAATATCGTCGTCACATCGGGCACAATTGGAAATTGTGGGGCGACCACTCTGTTAATAGCACGAAGATCAATTATGAACCGGTATGGAATTGCATTGTCGCCTTTCTTATATACAGGCAAGATCGGACTGTTACACAAACTACCTGTAATCTCCTCGATCACCCCACGATGCACAAAATCGGAGACAATGCATTTCAAAACACGTTCGCCCTCAACTGATATTTTATACTGCGGAATGCGTGGCAGTTTCACTCCATGTTTCAGAACGATTTTAACAGGCTCAATCTGTAATACCCCGACATCATTGTCGTCTACCGCCCACAAACATTCCGGGACAATGCTAAACTCAGGAGGTAAAGGTTGAATCAAGAACTGAGAATTAGGAAGTTGCTGTGGTGAAACCATCAGCCGTACTCCATCAGAAGAACAATGAATTACTGCGTTCAATTTCTTTAACAAATTCAACCCCAGCAAATTCTCTCCACAATTTGAAGTGAGAAGAAAAGGGCAATGGTCCGTAAAGGGACCCAAAGAAACAGACACCGGTACAGAAACCGGAGAGACAGTTGGTATACCAGAGAACCCTATGGAAACATTTGTTTGCCCTGACAGTGGAATGTATGGAACCCGAGAATGATCAATGGAGCACTTCTGCGCCCCAGTGTCTATCAAAAACTGGTGTTTCCTATTCCCTACTAATAATTCAACGTAGGGGCCTTTCTGATTAACGGGAATAGGTGAAGGTTCTAAACCCTGCTTCGGGCAATCCTAATGAAATAGAGTATTGTCGAAAGGAAGCTCTTCAGAAAGGTAGGCAGCAGAAGGGTGATCAAATATGTTCCTCGAGTCCACACTCGAGGTCTGATTTTCCCGTGAAAAAGGTTGCTGAGGATCTTGTAAAAGCTGACCTCTATCAGGGCCCCCTGCTCCAGGGCGGCCCCTAGGTTGTCTACCCATACCCCCAAACACACTGTTTGACCTCTGGCGAAGGACAGGGCACTGTGCTCGCCAATGACCTTCCTGGCGGCAATAAGCACATTGATTAATATTCACAGGACCCAAAGGAGCATTTCCTTTTGGGACATACTGACCTCTAGTCTGTGTCGTGCCTCCTCTGGGGTTTCTATCAATTTACTGTAATAATACTTTGGTTTTCAAATCTCCTTTCCTCTTTTCAATTTTTTCCTTCTCATTATTAACACGGTTCTCATAATACTGAGCCATGTGCAAAACCTCAGATTGAGATTTTGCCTGCCAAGCGCTCTCAGAGGACATAATCTGTGACTGGATGTCAGGTAACAATCCACGTACAAATTTGTCCACAAACAACCCTTTCCCAGACTCTGTACCTAAATCCTGTCCACTGAAGTCAGAAAATACCTGCTCGAATCTATTAAAAAATTTGGTGGCGCCTCCAGTTTTTCCTTGGACACAGGCCGTAAGCTTGTCCCAAATAATTCTTTTCTCTGGAATTATAGTTTTAAGTTTTGCGACAATTCTATCAGGCAAAGTAAGTATTACCTGTGGTGGTTTCTCACCAGCTGGTCTTTCCCCATCAATTCTAATCATATTAGCCCACGTATCACCCAACCCTGGCACATCGTCTATTGTCCGAACCTGTTTCCATACATCTACGGGTAGGAGTACAGGAAATAGCAAGTCAATATCACTCAAGGTGAACACAGAGGACTGCAAGACGGACTCTATTTCTTTGTAAAACCCCGTCGGGTGTTTCCTGATATCGGGAACTGATTGTCTAATTGTGTTCACTTCCTGTCGTGAAAACGGGACGTGAACGAATTGCGATACATAATGTGCAGGGATATCCACAGCGGGGGCACCAGTCCCAACGTTGGCGGGGATCTCAACTTTTGGGACAAAGGTCGGAGGAACCTCTCTCATAGGCAACTGAGATATAGGTTCCTCCGGCCGCTTACTAAGCAACAGGGCCAGGTCGAGCGCTAAGGCAGCTGTAGAAGTATCGGGCGAAAAAGCCCTTTTACAAATCCCCAACAATTCTATGGGGCAACTAACCTTCTTTCTTACACATTCTTCTTGTAGGTGCTGTACCATCACCTGAATTACCCTTCTTTGCATTTCTACTGTATACTGACTATACGTGTCATATACTTCATCTGGCGGAATCGATGAATCCGAGATCCATCGAACCGCATCTTTAGTACAAATTCGTACTTCCTCAGGTGCCGATTTACGACACGGAAGGAACCGTTTCTGTACATATATTGTATCGTCTTCGTCGTCCTCATCTCGTGACTTTTCAAAGTCTTTCCTAAACTCGAACAATTTTTCAACATGCCCATATACTTTCTGCTCTGTGTCCCTCGAGAGTGCCAAAGCATTCAGATATCTCACTCCTTGCGGAATTTTGTAATCTACCCCACATCACACACAAATGAGTCCCCAAACCTTCAATAAAAACATTTTTCTCGGGAAAACTATTCAAATTAGATAACGTGGAAAAAACATTAACTTGATCACCTTTCTCCATGCAATGCTTAGCCCAGGCAAACAATTCCTGTTTCTTATCTGCAGAAACAGTATTACGGGTGACGATCTTTGATCCTGCACCTGGATCAACTTCAGTCAATACGGGGCCACTCGGGAGCAAAGGTGTAGGTAAATTTAATAAAGGTGCAACTATCGGTGTAGAAGGAAGGGGCGGTGCGATAGGTGGAGGAACAACAACTAGAGGACTAGGAGCAATAGGTTGTACAGGGGGAACAGGAATAACAACAGGAGCAACAGCAGGAATGGGCAGAGCGCCCAAAGTAGGAGCACACAGAGGTGGCGCTGAAGCATCAGGCCTGCGTTCGTTTAACAATTTCTCAATAAATTCCTCAGAAACATGGAAATCTTTAGAGGGGTAAATTTTCTGGATTCCAAGTGAAAAAGCTCTATCCATATTTTTAACTGATTCTGAACGTTTTTCTTTATCATATAACAATGCCTTTTCGGCGTTTGTTTTATGACGACGTGCATGTTTATCCCTACTTTTAAGCTGCTGTAACGCTTCTTTTTTCCAATTCTGTAAAACATCAAAGGCTGCAGGTCTAGCCTTCTTCTTTAGCAAGATTGATTCTAAGTATTCAATACGGGGGATCTCAAAACTACCGTTGATTGGCCACTGAAATTCGGAGGCATGTCGGTCTGTCTGTGCCAAATATCATTAAATACTATACTTCCAATGCCATACTTACAGTACATAGTACATGCCGGCGACCCCTCCTGTGGTGCCGGGCGGCTAAATTCCAAGGATTGTTGATCGCTGCGGAACAGAGCCCTAAAGCAGCTAGACAATTTCCCAGGCATTTCACAAAAAATTGGTGTTACCTGGTCAATAATTGTGTCTCCAGATACAATACGCCAAATTCAAATTGTCAGGGTTAAATTAAGAGCCGGGTCACAACTGCACCTGACCAAACCTAAGGAGGACCGTACGGTTTATCAAAGAACTTACCTAATGAATTTTACCTTGTGTTTGGTGGTTTCGGCAAATCTGCCCGCCTCAAAAAATGGACCCTCGTCAAGATGCCGTGTCAGACCACACGACTATCGTCCAAGGATCGGATCGTGCAGCGCTGCCGAGGTATCGCGTCTCGATCGGTCGGGCCCGCAGAATCACACCGTCCGATCCGGTTCAATAGTCTGCGTCAACCTTCAATGATCCAGCATCAATCTTGAGGGTCCCTATTCGGGCGCCAACTGTGAAAACAAAGAAATTGATATGAGGCCGGGAAGCCCAAAAGGAAACACACCAACACAGGTTACAAAGAACATACAAAGTGCTTTATTTAAAAGCTACAACAGTTACCAAAAATTCAATTGACAAACGGATAGCTATTCGGCTCTCAGAGTAACAGAACAAACTTCAACGAGAGTTCACTGCGTTAGTGAGAGAGACCGTACATTGGGATACTCGTGCTTTTATACTTTTTATCCAGCTCTGGCCAACCCCCTCGCGGGTTAACCATTCTTAGGACCAGGTCTAGGGTTTCTTGCCAGGTCAATCCCATAATGTATGCATTTTGATCAGTTTCGCTGATACAGTTGTTCATTTACACATAGGTCAGGGATAGGACAAGGTCTCAGTTCGCGACCCCAACAAGTGGCCTGCAGGCATATTACTTATTCATGTGTGCGGAGGTCACAACGGCCAGAATCTCACTAGGAATGTCATTCGGCCTCCATTTTGATGTTCAGGCTGACTTCCACATTACAAGAGAACCTAAAATGGCGGCTAAATCCAAGATGGCGACTTACACAGTTTTCGTTAAGGTCAAGACCTTGCTGCGGAATCTATTTACATGATATTTTAGACAATTTGGCGTAGGCCAACACACATTCAAATAATGCAATAGGAGGTATAATATTATTTCGATTCCGACAGGGTCACCAGAGTAGTAGGTGCTGACCTAGCATGAAGAGGCTATGGGCCAATTCATTCTAATGGAGCAGGTGCAAGGTGTCGGAGACCTGTCAAATTACGAGGGCACGTCCGGTGAGTGACCAAGATTGTACATTCTGAGTACGTGTAGTGAAGCATCACCAAAATGTTTGATTGTGGTGCGCATCAGGCTTCATTTGAATGACTGCCCTGGGTGAACCATGTCGTGATGTACTGACTCCTGTCCTGTGTACTCAAGAGTGGATACAACCCATGTGTTGTACATCAGTTGAACATGGCCGTGTGACAGTACTCATCCCCCACTAGAATACGCACCTAACATCTGTAACATGATACCACAACGTGCCCTCTTTTAGTTGCATACTTGATGTCAGTGACTCTGCTCTGCTAAACATGTGCTTGTGTCTGAATAACGAGTTACACTTCATGCACTGCAGGGTATAGATTCTCTATTCACACATGTGCATAGGTGCTTCCATGCTACATAGAACATACAATATGACAACCAACATGCCTTACGGCCCTTTCCCTGTGTGAGTGTGCATATGTCTAGACTGTAACCATCCCGCTGCCGCTATGACAATGACTCCTGAGTCAAATCGCTGTGAGGCCAGATCCCTGTTACCCTCCCACACTCAGCACACGCTCCGTGGGTACATGCCCCTGTCCCACTTGTGGGTCACTGTACCTTGTGCCTATCTACATCTCCATTTACTTACTCTCTCCATTTCAAAGACCTTGGCTAGGTGTTCCTCTTACAGTCATACATCAACTGGGACTGTTTCCTATTTTCCACACTTATAGCATGTTCCCATTGTGTACAGTCCCTGTGCCAGGTCAACACAGTTGTGGCATGTGATGGATGTGGACTTGGATGTGAATATGTATTTCTGTCATGTAATTGCACGTCATAGAGCCACATGACCATTGGCATTAGTCAATAGTATGCTGTACATGTGCCATAGTGTGTTTGCTAACAACCCTGTTTGTTGGCAATGTGGCCACTGGCAGCATGGCCCTGAGCAGGGAATATTGTTGCCAGTCTTCATATGCCATGATCAGATAGCTTCTTCTACATAGGCTGTGGATGCGGTTTCTCTCATGGTGATATGCTCTGCATTTTGTTGCATGACAGCAATGTGATACACATGTTTACTGTAGACAATTTTCACACGACTCCTCATGTCCTTGTGCAGGTGAAGAGGCACCAGATGCAGAGGAGGAGGAGGAATAGAAGGAAGAAGAGTCTGTGAGTTGGTTCAGACCACCAGTGGAGGATGCAATGTGGAAGGCCGTGAGAATCTCCTGGTGCTACAGACCATCCTGAGCCTTGCTGCATACAATTCTGACTCGTTGAACTCCACTTGCTGGCAGAAGTGAGTGCACCACCTATTGGAGCAGTTGGGGCCTGTAAGCCAGCAGGGGGTCAGGTACCTCACAAGGCCAGTCAGTGGTGTCAGGGCCATCTGTGGTGGTTACGGATGCAAGGCCACAATCCCATGTATTGGTTTCTGGGGCTGATATCCAAGGGTGGGTTGCAGTCCATGGGCAGGCAGGCATGGACCTCGCACACATGGGGGACTTGTGCAGCAGGGGCAGAACAAGTGGGAGTAGCAGATGTTGCGTTCCGCACACCGAGAGTTGCTGCCTATGAAAGTTTGGCTGAGGGCATGGATAGGGTTGCCAGTTCCATGATCCCACCAGCAACACAGGTGGAGCAACAGCTGCAGGTCATGCGGTCCACATGCCGCTCCCATAGACTGCAAATGGAGGCCAACATCAGGAGACGATGGGCAGATCTGAGGTACCTGCAGGCATCCCTACTTGCAGAAGTTGTGGCACACAGGGAAGCCCTGAGGCAAGAGTTGTTGGCCCACAGAGCTGCAATCCATGAGGAGATGCTATCATTGAGACAGACTATCTCGGGGAACCTCTGTGCATACCATGAAGTTATGCATGGTGAAGCACATGGCCACTGCCACTGAGGACCAGGCCAGGGCACTGTGTGGTGAGCTTCCAGCACCACTACCACCTTCTGATTCAACGCAGGATGGTGGTGCCAGCAGAAACATGCCTCCCGGTCCACCATATCCATGCGGTCAGTGAGCCCAAGGAGTTTTTTATTTTATTTTGTTTTTACATCCATCCATGTGGCAATTGACATTCACCCTGCCCCTTCCCCATCCTGGGTGGATCCCCACCCCTGATCCATGATGGACATTTTTGTGAATACTTTAGTTCACCCCAAGCCTGGATGTTGGCATTTTATTTTAGAGTTGCACTTTTAAGGTTTATTTTTTATTATTTTATTTATTATTTCCTTGAGGTGTGCTGTTAACATCTCAAGGCCATGACATTTGCAGTGGTGGACATGCAGGCATGCATAGTGAGGTCAACTTACATGTTTGCATGGTGGTGCACAGGGTGGCATGTGCATGCAACTATGGGTTCTGTGTTTACTTGCACATGTGTGTTGTGTGAATGGTAATTCACTGTGCCTGTTGTGATGTATTCTCCCATGATGTTTCAGTAATCCGTGATCTGATGATGACTGCTGTCCAGGGGGAGACACCCTGCTCCCTTTGACTTCCATGCTTCCCATGTCCTCCACCATGCACTGTCCCTCCTGTACCTAATTTGGAGATACAGTTCCGGGTGAAGGTGATTCAGGATCCACGCAGTCAGCGGGTAAGCATGAGCACTGTCTTGCATGTTGAGCATGCATGATTGGTCACCATGTTTGCTGCATGTGTATCTTAACGCATATGTGCTTTGCATGCTACCATCCTGGTATGGTAATTTAAGTGGTACTCATGCCACTTTGTTACCTACCTTGATCAATTCATCTATGGCTGTACCTACTGTGGTGTACTGCATGTCATTGGCCATCTCCAATCCAGGCAGTGTACTCTTTGATGTGGCATTTCCTTGGTCTTCCCTCTCAGTGTCACTCTCTCTCTCTCTGTGTTGTAGTTAGCTGCACTCCTGGACAGAGCACAATCTGTATCCTGTCACCCTCTTGCACCCTATTGTGCTTCTGCAGTGGGTGATCTCTGCATATTTTCTGTATCAAATCATGTGTTGTCATGGATGTGCATGTTGTTTCTGTCGTTACTATGCATATGATTGCATTCATGGGAAGTGTCTCCCGATGGTGTGCATCGTATGCAAGACAGGTGGGTACCCTGTGCAGGTAAGTGAAGGGCATTAGCAGACACTTGTGTGGTGTTTGCATGGGAGTCTTGCACTGTGTGTGATCACTTGGGAGTGACTTGTCTTGTGGGGCAACAGTACTTCTTCATGAGTGCATGTTTCACAGGATGTGCTTCTGCTGATAGGTCTGGGTATGGTGTTGTTTCGATGGATTGGTGGGCTCACTGGTTTCATATTCTAAATTGTGGGAGTTCAAACTGTGTGACCCTTTCAAGGGGGTTTGGGAGTGGGTTGCATGGCTGGCTGTTTGTGGCCTGTGACAGGTGTTGGTGGTCGTGCTGGTGTGTGTCTCATAGCACTTTGAGCATGTGTAATGAATGACACGTCACATTCCTTGCAATGTTTGTGGGGTTATGGATTAACGGCACATTTGGGCTCTCTTGCTCATGGATCAACAATTACGGTGTGCAGCACAAGTTAAAAGCCACAAACAAATGAAGATGTATGCACTTTTTCGGGGTTGCCATGTTGTGTACTAACACATTAGGTTAAGTGGTGTTGGAGATTTCACATGCATGTACCAGGGATGCTGCACCATGGTGTTTGCAGCTTCAAGTTGACCACAGCTGGGTGCATGTTACTGCTGCATTCAATTGAATGCCGTATTTGACCAATTGTATGCTGTGACAATGAAGTCTGCACTGCCCATGCACTTTTTGTTTGTATCCTACATTTAACATGCATGTATCCTTGCTTGCTGTATGACATTGCTTTGTGTTATCTGTTTATGTCTTCCATGGCAGTTGCCTCAGTGGCCAGCTTTCCATTCTGACATCGGCCTCTGTGAATTGATGTGTCAAGCATGATCCTGCCATGAGTGCAAGTGTACTTGTAAGTGTAAGAGTATTTGTGTACTTGTATTCTTGTGGTTTGCATCACAACTGCACTCTACAAAATGTGCAGGCAACTGGCCCTCCCATCTTCAGAATCTCCTGCCCCTACTCCTTCACAGTCCCTTTATAATGCACTCACCTCTCACTTCTTTTCAAGCCTGGACATACTGAACATAATTGTGACAAGCTCTTCCAACATAACCCTACCCCCTCCGCCCTTCTACCACTCACCTTCCTTCTTTCTCCTTCTCCTCCTTTGCTCCTGTCTCCCCTGAAGAAGTCACCAGAGTTGTCAACTCCATAAAGTTCTCTTCCAAACAGGTGGGTCCATGCTCATCCAGAACCATCAAGGGCAACATCTCCTCCCTCACCCCTGCTCTTGCTGATCTCTGCAACCACTCCTTTGCTACTGGTTCTTTTCCATCCTCCACCAAACACTCCCTTCTGCATCCCATCCCTACAATACCATCTGAAGACCCTTCCCGCCCAGCCAACTACCACCCCACTTCAATCAGCCCCTTCCTGGGGAAATTGCTTGAGAAGTTGGCCCTCCCCCCAAATCAACGCCCATAACATACTTGTTGGCGGTCTACATATACAAAAGTGTGGAGGATTCAAAGCTTCCTGAGCCACGGAAACTGCTCTCCAGAACATCCGTGAAGAACTGCTTGTGCCCCTCAATTCCTAATCCCCTGCTGTCCTCATTCTCCTTGATCTCTCATCTGCATTTGACACAGTGAACCATTACATCCTCATTAAAAGGCTCCATGCTGCACTTGGTATCTCAGAGCCGTAGTGGACTGGCTTAGCTTATTCCCAACCATTCCTCCAAAAACATTCTGGGCCCTTCTTCCTCCCGTACTTCCTCTTACACCTGTGGCATCCCCCAGGGCTCCATTGTTTTGCCCTGCGTCTTTAATATATATACATTTCCTTGCTGGAATGCTTCATTGCCTCAGTCTCCCACAAATTCAAGTGCTATGCTGACGATAAATTACTCTTCTGCCAAGTTCCAACTGACACACTTGCACCTTTCTTCATCCCTGACTGCCTCTCTGCCATCCTGGCCTGGTGCACTGCAAATGACCTCAGCTTGTATGCCAGCAAAACCGAGAGTCTCCCTATTGGATCCCCTGCAGCCTACTTCTTCCTTTCACTCTGGCCTTCCTCAATGCGCTGCCCCCTCCTCCGAAGCAAGGAATCTTGGAGTCATCTTCGACTCCACCCTTTCCTTCATCCCTCATATTCTGGACATTGTCAAGAAGTCCCACTTTCAGCTCTTCTTTCTCAAAGCAACTGTACCCTTCCACACCTTCCCCCATAGACTCAATGTTACCCGTGCTCTGGTTCTCTCGAGGCTACCCTACTGCAACAGCCTCCTCCTTAATCTTCCTTGGTGCACCCTGCAAACCCTCCAGCTTACCCATAGTAGGGCAGCAAGACTTATCCCTGGCCGCAGGCCCAGGGACCGCATCTCTCCTGCCCTTCAAAGCCTTCACTGGTTCACTGTCTCAGCACAGATTAAAATGTAATCCCTCTGTGTCATCCACAGGGCTATCTGGGGCTGGGGACCAATCTATCTTCAACGCTTCCTGATCAAATACTCCCCTTCTAGACTCCTGCGTTCCTCTGGAAACAACTCCTTGCGTGTGAAGGGGTTTGCTATACTAAGAGCTGGTGGTCGATCAGTTTCCTCAGCGGGCTGCCTTCTTTGTAATAGTCTTGCTCTCCCTCTGTGTCTTGAGCAGGACTTCCTTAAATTCCCAATAAGCCTCAAGTTATTTCTCTTCTCTTACTTCTCCTCCTCTCTTCCATGCTAATCATACAGTAGCGTGACTAATGTGCAGTGCCCTTATGTATCCTGGGGACTCTGACCCCCCACATCTCTCATCCAAGTTGCTGTGTATATACTGCGCTTGCTCAGGCTCAACCTCACCACTGGAGGTTGCACTTATGTTTATCTTTTCTTTTCTTAGCACTTCACCCCGAGCACTTCTCTATGTTCACCTCACAACCTTTTTCTTTAGCGCCACCCTGTACATGTGCACGTTCTGAACACTCACAAGGCATAGTAGGTTTGTCTCCCCTCCCAGTTATTCTCATGATTTGTATGTAATATTGATTCTATTATGTATCTCTGTTGTAATTCATTGTCTACCTTCCCCTGTCCCCACCCTGTTGCACTCTGTGCACTTTGAAACAGTTTGCGTAATTGTATAAGTGCCTAACAAGTGACCAACACATAAACATATACAGAAATGTGCTCCCATGACTGTGTTTGATGTACTGTCGCAATACTATGCAGGTGATGGCATGCCTTGTCAGGTCATTGCTAGTCATCCAGGACTGTCCCTGCTTTTTTATGGGCTCAATAATCTGCATATGTGATCTCTTCTCATTTTCACGCAGCATGTTGACTGATGCGTGTGTTATGTATGTGCCATTGTCTAGTGAATGGGGATATGTGGCTTGCACATTTGCTGCATGTCATTGAGGGGGACAGGAAGTGTGGGGGATGTTGTTTGTCAGTGTTTGTGTTTTGTGTGTTTGATTTACATGCAGTGTGCAGGTGTTTATGCATGTGTGCTGGGATAAATGTTGATGGTTGTCTTGTGAGTTGTTGTTTGCATGCATTGTCATTGACGGGTGCTTGTGGGTCCTGAATTTTTTGGTGCATGGATGTGTTAGCTGCACTGTGTTTCATTTTGTTCATTGTCTGCAGATTCTTCCATCAGGGAATTATGGCTATTTCATGGGATGACATTTGACTGTCAACTGCATTCCAAGGGGACACGTAAGATATTCATTTATCTTGTTCGTTATGGAATGGCTACTTTATTTGCTGCATGTCTGGATGTGGTCATTCTTGTGGGTAACACTGTTTGTCACACTTGTCTAAGACCTCTTGTGAATAGTTTTATTCTGGATGGGGTTTATTGTGGTCATGTTGCCATGTTGAGTAACTTGTGGGTCAGTACTGCACTGCTACACCCCACAATAGGGACATGTTTGTGCGCATCATGCACAATATTGGACATGTGTGCAGATATTTGCAATCATGCTTGTTGTATTGTGTGTCCATGTAAATTGTTGAGGACATGTATGGCTTGCAGGATGTATTGATGTTTGCACATTTGACCAGTATGTTAGTTAGTCAGATCCACCAGAGCACAAGGAGACCTGTACAGTAGGGATAGTGTGCAGTATAAATATCCTTTTACATTACGTATGGGATGGTTTTGGTGACACCGAGGTGATTTAATTAAATGGTTGGCATGGTGGTAGTAGTGCTGTACTCCCTCTACAATTTGTTTCTTATGGAAACACAACATGAAATGTCTTTTGGTTCTAAGGGATGCACACAATTTAGCACTTCCAAGGGCACTTTCTCAAAGTGGTCTTATGGGCACAGTGGATTGGCCCATTGTCATTACTGAATGGCACCTGGGATTTAGCGGGATCGTGTGCACTCCACAGGGAAGGGATTTAGGTAGAATATGATTGCACAAGCTGACCTCTCCATGTGCTCTTTGCCCTGCCATATGCAAGCGGTGGGCCTGCGTGTGTGGCCGGGGTGCCACCACCATGTCTACTGGAATGCCACACCATGTTGCAACATTGTGCAGAACAAATGTTGCCACAATGATCCTGCACACTACTGGTGATGCATATAGCAACACACCATCAGAGTGGACAAGGGAGCGGAAACGTAACTTGAGTACTCTGAATGTGTGCTCCACTATGCACCAAGTTGCAATATGAGCAGTGTTGTATCTTACCTCGGCAGGTGAGTTGGGGTTGCGTATGGGCATCATCATGTATGTGCTCAGAAGGTAGGCACTGTGCCCTGTAGAGGTGAAAATGGTTGTCATTGTCATTTCTTGACTGTGTCTATTGGTCTGTGCACAACATGCTTGCATGTGCATGGCCATTCATACTAAACCAATGATCCATGTGTTGCCATGCTTCCCAGCTTCCAGGGTCCTGTGTAGGGGGGGAATTCTGAAGATGTAACTATCATGAGTGTCGGGAACGGCAGCCAAGAGCGTACAAACGGAAGTCTGCAGCAGTACTTTCCTTCTCAGAAAAGTACACCACTTCTCAAGTAATTAGTTTGGCCCATTCTTATTAACGCAATTGATGTGCTGAATTTTGGACAAGCAGAGCAGGAACCTGAGAGCTTTTAAGACTTCAGCCATTGATGAGGCCGAGCTTTACTACTATTAAGAAGTTCCACCGACCACACTTTTCAATAATTAAAGATTGGAGTGCGGCCACTGTTATATTCTAACAGAAAGAAACCTCATGAGGTCTGAAGTACCGACTGAACCCAATGCTGAAAAGTACATGTTAAAAAAATCTCCTTGTTGTTGACACATATATCGTTCGCTGAAAGAAGTCCCCTGAAGAATTTCCCTACAAATGGTTTATAGAAATTGGGAATGAAACATATCAGGACCAAGATACTGTGGGATTGATTACACAGTGAAAATAGAGCATTAAACGCTTTAAATGACTAAGTGACTTTAAGGAATCATATAAATGAATTAACCGATTCAATACTAGACATAAGAATGTTACACTTGTGATAAATGCTAGTAATGTGGGTAGTTTCTTCAGAATTTTGCTATGGTGTATTTATGAATTAGTTTCTTTTTTCTTTTTTTGATTGATTGACAGAGTTTTTTTTCATTTTTCCTCCTCCTTTTCTTTCACATATAACATTTTTGTTCATATTATTTTTCCTCTACCTTTTCAAGAGTTGTTCATTTTTTTGTAATATGTGTAAGTATTGTTGTTTATCTGCCTTTTACATATAAAAGTTTTTTTTTTTAAATACTGCATATCTATATAAGTTGATATGTATTTTAGGGTTTTAAAATGATATGTTGTAATAAAGTAAGATTTTTTCTAAGGAAAAACTGAGAGTGAGGTTTTGAATATTAATGCTCACTATATGAAACAGAAATTTGGTTGTAATTTGGTTTTTCGATCTGGTTCAACAGTCCTCATGGTGTTTAATTAAGCGGTTTTCAATACTAAGGGAAGAAGTTTAGAGGTGACAGGATCTTTTCGTAGATTCTAGTTTTGTGCAAGGGGCATGGTCCTGTCCTCTAATTGTGTTTAAAAAAACAGTCCTTTAAAGGATTTTTTGACTATCATGCGTGTTGCGAGGATAGTTGGCATACAGTTCAGTAATGATGACCTTGGCCTCACACACAACCTGATCATTGATGGAGTGCCAGTGTTTCTGGTTGCGGTAGATTTGCTCTATTGCTCGAGGTGCACATAGAGCAACATGTGTGGGACCAATTGCACCTAGCACTTTTGGGAAGTGCTCCACTCCATAAAAATCCTGGACAACTGCTTGCCTTTCTCCAAGTGTTCTGGGCATATAGATATGCCGGAGGACAGAAGGATGTGCAGTTATTAGTGCCAACACCTGGTGTAGGCAGCATGACTTTGTGGGCTGGGAGATGCCACCAACTATGGCGGTGGTCCGCTGGCATGAGGTTGTCCAGTGAGGTTGTTAGTCGATTTGTGTGGATGGCAGATTTTATTGTTTCTAGTCTTTCTATTAGTACTCTGATGTGTATTTCTTTCCATGGTCTGGTCATGGCTGATGCTTCTTTTGTAGGCTCTGTGAGGTAGGGTGTCTCTGTGAATATTGTAAAAGGGATAGATAAGTGGTCTCCCCAGAAAAGATGAACTCAGGAACACATAGTGATTGTGTTTTATTAAATAAAATTCCATTCAGGCTGTGTCCAGCTATGTTGGAGGGAACCTTACAGATCTGTTTGAGGTGCAAAGTGGCAGGGTCTGCTTCTAGTGACTTTTTATTGGAGTTATATTCTTTCTTGAGCCTGATATTGAAATATTTAAGTATGGTAAGTAGTTGGCGATCGACAGCCTAGATGGTGGTGGCTTTAGCGAGTTTGTCAGCAAATTGTGGGCTGTAGGAGGGAGCTCTGTAGAATAAAAGTGAGCTTAGTGCAAATGTGGGAGAGATAGAGCAGGTCAGAGTGAGTGATTAACAGTCTCAGGTGATGTTGGTGGAGGACATTGGGAATAAGAAGGAGTTGCTGTGCACCAGAGCTATGACACCCCCTTTCCTATTGTTGTGATTAGCACAGATGATCTTGAAGACTGATGGGTGATATTCTCATGGAAAACCAGGGACTGATCATCAGAGAGGACATTTTCCTTGACAAAGAGTACGTCTATCTCATCTTTGGAGAAAAGATAAAAAATGTCAGAGGAGTGCTTGGGGACAGAATGCACGTTGATCATTAGGACTCTATGAGCTTAAAGACGGTAACGCAATAGCTGTTGCCAAAAGTATAATAGAACTTGGCTTCTCACATCGTATTTCTCAGCCAAGTCACAACAAAGGGAGAACACTAGATTGGATTGCAGACCTAAACTGTGATACCAAGATACTCTCTAATGCACCCAGTGTTTGGTCTAACCACCATATTATTGTATTTACTATCCAGGACAGTAACCACCCCAATTGCTGTACCCCATTGCACCACCTAGACTTACTAGGAATATGCGCAAAATAACAGCACAAAAACTACTGCCTTTACTACAACCCATGTCAACCTCACATTCCCTAACAATGACCCAACCGCCTTAGTAGACCTGTACAATGACACAATACTCAATGCCATTAATACTACTGCACCGCTGAAAAATGCGGAAAGCCACACTTCATGCTCATCTAAACACCTGGTTCACCCTGTACCTTATATCTCTGCACAAAAACAAAAGAACTGCTGAAAAGTTATGGAAAAGCCTTCCTTTAGCATCTAATAAAGACAACCTTCTAAAAGCCTCTTCTACCTACAAAACTCAAATCCATCAGGCCAAAAGTGACTCCCACAACAATAGACTCACCAAAGCAACCAACAACTATTTAGTATCCTCATAGAGTTAGAATCTCCTAGACCACCACCTGAGACTTGCACTAGAGACTCTGCGGGTGTATTAATATTCAGAAAGTTCTACCAGACAAAATCGAGATCCTACAAGCCAAAACAGAAACCATAAAATGTAGTCTTACCCCTAACACATCCCAACTCCTGCTACTAGTTCCTCCTAGAGACACTCATAGTCTGTTCACTTTTGCTCCTCTCTCCACGTAGGACGTTGAGGGTATAATTATGAACGTGAAACCATCAGGATATCAGGGCGACACCTGCCCAGCCATGATCATTAAAGAGACAGCGAAGTAGCTCGCACCTTTTATCACTTCACTAATAAATGCCTCATTTGAAACCAGCATAGTCCCCACCAATCTGAAGGACGCCTGTGTCCTTCCATTACTAAAGAAACCTTCCCTCTACCCCAATATTCCTACAAATTAGAGACCAATTACTACAGTTCCATTCCTCTTGAAAATCCTTGACAGGGCAGCCTACCTCCAGATTCAGGAATATCTGGAAAGCAATAACCTCCTGGGCCTCCGACAATCTGGTTTCAGACCCAGACACGGAATGGAAACAGCTCTGATACATCTACAATCACAAATGCACAACATAAAAGACAAAAGCAACCAAGCCCTCCTACTACTACTAGAATTATCGGCTGCCTTTGACCTTGTAGATCACAAAGTCTTATGTAACCACCTCTTGACTGCAGCCCACTTCTCCGACAAAGTGACTTCATGGATTCAGTCTTTCCTGTATAACAGAACCACAAGAGTGTTCGTACCTACTGCATTGACAGAGCCAGCACCAGTCACATGTGGAGTCCCTCAGGGATCATGCATCTCTCAGAAGCTTTACAATATTTTCATGAAGCCACTCTTCGATGACCTAGACCATTTGGATGTCTCCTATACTAACTATGCGGATGGCACCCAAATCCTCATCCCCATCACTGGGGACTATAACACTGACTCTAAACTCCTAAATAATATGTATCTAATCATACAAGCTTGGATGGCCAAACATGGACAGAGTTACTCCTCATAGGGTCCCGAACTAGACTTAATAGAGTAGATAAACAGTTAAATATGTTCAATATCAACAGCAATAATATAAAGGTATCCAAAGATGTGAAAATGCTAGTTATTTACTTTGACTCCTCACTATCATTGACAAGACAAATAAATGCGACAGCCTCCACCACTGCATACACATGCAAAGTAATTCATGCTTGCATTCCTTTTTGTCCATGTCCAACTGCATCACTATTGCTAGGGCACTTGTCTTATCCAAATTTGACTATTGTAACGCCCTCTACCTAGGAACCAATCAGCGCAACCTAAAAAAGTAGCAAATATTCCAAAACAACGCGCTTAGATCAGCGACAAATCTCCCTCGGTCCCACCATATATCTGAGCTGAGACACAGCGTACATTGGCTATCAGTCAATCAAAGAATCGCGTCCAGAACCTTTTCACTCACATTCAAATGTCTGTCTAACCAAGCACCCAAATACCTGAGTGACAAATTAATTAGTAACTTGTCTGATCGACCTATTACATCCTCGCAACTACGCTGCCTTAAGATCCCTGGGTTCAAGCTCCAGAAGGCAGGGGGCAGCAGTTTCCCAGTTTTAGCAGCAAAAAAGTGGAATACACTACCTATCGCTCGTAGAGCACATCCATTTTACCTTAACTTCAGAAAAAACGTAAAAATGTGGCTTACACAGCAGGAGCCTTAACAACCTGTTCTCCACCGCCAACTTCAATCTCCCTTTCTTCTAGCGTATGTATATTATTTAATTCCTGTATTATCCCAACTGGCTGTAAATATACTGTAAACATGCTGCAATTGTGATAGATTTTTGGAAATGTGAAAGCTATGTAATTGCAAGAAATGCGCCCAGATACCTAAGGGTTTGGTGTGCCATATAAATAAATAAATAAATAAATAAATAAATAAAAAACATAAATATTAGGAGGCATCTTGTGTCTTTCCTTTTATGGTGGGTTTGACTGGTTGGACGAGTGTCGTGGGATTTTTCAAGTTTGTTCAGTTTGTTTCCCTTGGCCCTACTTTATGGCTTCCTGATTTAAAGAGACTGAACAAGCTTGTCTTGGGACTTTGCATGTCTATCAGTTTCTGATGATTTGTTGTGGTGGATGGTGAAGGGCGTCTAGTTACAAATGCAGCTGCAGGCTTTGTTTCTTGTAGGTATAGTCTTATGGTTGATTGGATGGCTTATGTAGTAGATGTAGTAAACAATGTTAGGTCATTGATGAGTCCTGTTTCTTGGACCAGTATTTAGTCATGGTAATATAGATCAGAAGGGTGCTTTAGGGGATATCTGGATATACAAGCTGTCAATGGTTTTTTGAGATGAAGAAGTGGTAAGCAGGTAGAGTTTCACATGACCGATTGGCGGGGGGTTGGGGGGTAGTGAGGGTTGTTTCTAATTCTACCCTTCTTATTTCTTCTTTTCTGATATGCTGTCTTTGAAATTTCTAGTTATCTTGTTTCCAAACTTTCACTATATAGTTGTTGATGATCAGAGTAAGAGGGGGTGATATGGCCAGGGAGATGCAAAGGGTGATATTTATTTTTAGCTTGTCTTCAGCATTATGGTTGGTTAATTTGAGGATTTCCTAATACCTCTATGAAGTTGGTTAGTACGGAATACGGAATTGTTCTCAGAGTACGTTATGCCGATAAGCTTGTAGACTAGACAAATAAGATGATTTATCAAGTTATCTAAAGAGTTCCTATGGGGCAGCAGTGTACGCATACGGTTATATAGATTCAGGGAGTAATGATGTATTGCTTTTAACTGATACTCTATGAGTGAGGGGAGTTGTTACAACAGATTATGTAAGAGGGGTAGTTGGTGTGCTGATCTAGGTTAATACTGGTTGTTAAAACAAGTACAGAAATTACAATCAGCTAAGCACTGGGGGTCTACTTCAATAGCATGATCAATGCAGTTATTATGGGGACATTATAATTAATTAAACTCTGTAAGTGATTTGTTCGCAAACCCTGTAGATGTTTGGTTTTCAGGCACAACTTAAAAGTAATAAGGCTGCAATTATTGTGGAAGCACACACACCAATTCAACTTCTCTACCGGTTAGAAATGCAGGGACACAACCGTCCTATGCATTAGTTAGGCAGGTTACAAAATGTGTCAATCTATTGTGCTGAGGTTATGAGCAAAGCACTATGACACAGGCTAGCAATGTGTTTGGTACTCAAGGAAATACACTGATTCTAATATGGCTGTATTATTCGTTCAGGTATCAATGTCAAGAGTTAAACAGTTGCTGTGGAGGCATGTGAAGATGCAATTGAGTTAATCTAGTTATGTTCTAGGTAGCAGTGGAGTGCTCCTCTGACTGGAGTCACTCTAAGCCCTGCACCCCCTGTTCAAAAGGAATGCTGGGAACCTGCAGCGGCTAAGACCGTGACAGCAAAGAGTGACGCAGTTGAGGGGATACAGTCGTAGCAGTGGAATGCTGCTCTCACCAGAATCACCGTGAGCCCCACCTCCCCAGTTCAAAAGGGACGCTAAGAACCCAGAGTGGTTAAGCCTGCAATGGTAAAAGACACCGTAGTTAAGGCAGGTGGGTGAGGTGGGAGCAGTGGGAGTCAAGCCATACCTCTTTCCTCTTGCGCCTTCCACTTTCTGAGGGGGCTAACAACTAGCAACTCTTCCCGGACATGAACTAAGGTATTAACCAAGGACGCTACAAGAAATTATCTTGTAGGTAACTGTTTCACCTGGGGGCTTGACTTCATTACTGGCTCCATAAAGGGAACCTCAAGAACAACAGAACCAAGCCCTACCACTGTATCAACTGCAAGGCTTTACCATTACCAAGTTCTTTGGCCACACGCTGCGAAGCGCCTGAATGTTCATTTCTTTCTTTTATACCGCCCACTGTGGAGTGTGTGAGAGACAAGTGAGTGGCTAAAAGGTGGGGGAGGTGGACTATGGCAGCTCCCCAAGCTGTCGAGGAGTGCCCCATGTCCCATCGTATTTCAAGGTTCAATTCTGGCCACCCTTCACGTGGAAACTTTGTGCACTGAGCAGACGTCTGACTGACTGCAGCCAGTAACAGGGATTGATGTGTTCGATTTTGAGCCTGTGTGCAGGAGAGAGAGGAGGATGTTCTCTGACAGCCCATTAAGCTGTCGAGACATAGGGCCTCATTACAACCCAGGCGTTAAGGGGTTAACGGTGCCGTAAAAGGTGTCGGCGCCGTTAAACCCTTAACGCCTGATTACGAGGTCCCTTTGCGGGTTGCACTTTAACGCCTGCTTTTATCAGGTGGGCCTCATTACGACCCTGGCGTTAAGGGTTTAACGGCGCCGTAAAAGGTGGCAGAGCCGTTAAACCCTTAACGCCTCATTACGAGTTCCCTTTGCGGGACCCGACCTTAACGCCTGCTTTTAGCAGGCATTAAAGTAGGGTGCCGCAAAGGGACCTTGGTGCTAATTACGGCACTGTAATTTACGGTGCCGTAATTAGCGCCTTCCCCATTCCCATTGAGCCCTATGGGCCAAAAATGGGAATGGGGAAGGGGCCATGGTGAATGGGGAATTACCGCCCCGCCCACCTTGGAATGGGGCGGTAATTCCGCCATTCACCATGGCGGACCCCGGCATGGACCATGGTGCTAATAGCACCATGGTTTAGCGCCGGGGTCGTAATGAGGCCCTCTCTACCACTCCCACTTGCACTTATTAATCACAGTGAACCACCTTCTCCTTAATTGTGCCCTTTTACCAGCACACAATAAATATGAAAGTAATTTTAACTCAGGCAATTTAGTTGTAGTATTAAAGGTACCCTGGCATTAGTTTTTGCAAAGGAAGCACATATTGGGCCTCATTACAACCCAGGCGTTAAGGGATTAACGGCGTCGTAAAAGGTGTCGGCACCATTAAACCCTTAACGCCTGATTACGAGGTCCCTTTGTGGGTTGCACTTTAACGCCTGCTTTTAGCAGGCGTTAAAAAACCAACCCGCAAAGGGACCTAGGAGCTACTTACGGCACCGTAATTTACGGTGCCGTAATTAGCGCCTTCCCCATTCCCATTGAGCCCTATGGGGCAAAAATGGGAATGGGGAAGGGCCATGGCGGCATGGGGAATTACCGCCCCGCCAACCTCGGAATGGGGTGGTAATTCCCCATTCCACTCTTAGCACTATGGTCCAACGCCTGGGTCGTAATGAGGCCCATTGTATCCTATCTATTACTTGACCTATTGCACACTGCATATTGGACCTTATACAGCAGGGTGAAACGTAAGGCAGCAACCCCTCTTTCACATCAAGGTACTGCAAAGATAAAATCTCAAACCACTAACTGAAGCAAATAAATTAATTGGGGAGACTGACCATCTTGTATCCTCTATCAAGGATGTTGCCACTTCAAAGGACCCACCATAAAAAAGGGAAAAATTAAAGGAAAAAGGATCCATGGGAAAGAGAAACTTGAACAATTGCATTAGTACAGATATTTTCGGGATTGTGACTGATTCAAATCAGGGTGTGTGTGGTAGGGTAGACAAGTCCCTGTAAACACTAATAGAAGGAACCCATTGAAACTTGTGGGTAATTTAGATAATATACCAAAAAAAGAGACCACAAATAAGAAAGATGAAGATCATATGGCAACATGTGTTAAAGCCCCACGGCATAAAGACCAAAAAGGGGGCAGGAACTATACATTTCCGGCAGCACCACATTAGAGTACCAACAGGTGGAAATGTCCTCAAAAACAGGGAGACACAACCCTTAGCTTAGCTGAAGTGGAGGTGGAAGATGGGGAACAAATTAAGTGCAATGGGAAAGTAGAACCCAATGTGCGAGTTACTCTTAGCTTTGCACCGCTGGGGTCCCCCATATCCAGGAGATACTCGTTACACAAGCTTTCAACATTGCCCAAGACCCAGTTGCAGTAGCACCTGAGGAACATTTAACAGCCTTAGCGAATAGTGCTAGCAGAGCCAACTCCACATGAAAATAATACAATAGACACGCAGCCAGAGCCTTTAGTACAGAACTCTCCCGAGTACTCTCAAAAAGGATGCCAACCCAAGCAATGCTTGCAATTGCAGCAAAATCAGGGATGAGCTAAACAAACTTAGGTAATTGGTTTCGGTCTTAACAGATGAGCTAATTGTGCTGCAGAAATTGCATGCACTGAATGGGCTTGGGGCATATCTAGGAACACTGTTCCATCACCATTCTGTCACCAAGAATCACCTAGATAAACCTAGCAACACACTCGCTTCTTCCTCATCCTCAACCCACGCTTCCAGATCAGCAAATGTTATCCAGTCTTCCACTTCACCCCAGGGGTGTGTTAGAAGGGGGAATACCCAGCAGGATATCCACCAGGCCATTCCAAAATGAGTGTGAATAAAACCATCTTGCAGGGGCTGGCAGAGGCCCTCCATAGATCATCAGGGAGCTATGCTCCACCACCGTTCCCAATCCTATGCGCCAGCACATTTCAACTCTCCAATTAATGCAGGCCATATTGGGAAACCCATTTGCATCTGTTCACCCCCTTATTTAAATAAAAGATTGGTTACAGTAATAAAATGGACAACAAGGTTCTCCAATTATCACAACCATGGCAATACGAATCATCCACAGCCCTAAATAATAAAGGGGTAATTCATAGAATTTAGCGCACAAGTGGCGCACGCGACTGGCGTACAGTGTGCGCGTGCAAATCTCTGCGCCAGCCGCGTGTGCTAAAATCCATTTCCGCGCACAGCGTATTCATGGATTTTAGCTACCACAACCAGCCGTGGCGCACAGTGGTGCAGCGACCCTGCAGCAGCGCCAGTTACGCCCCCAAGAACGCCCCTCGCGCAGGGGAAAGCCATCAAAATCCCCAATCCAGCGCAAAGGGCTGCTCTAACCCTGTACCAGCACGGCAAGCGGGGTACGTGTATTACTGGGGTTCGCGGGAAGTTTCACACGCAATTGGCCCTGTGCGACCGGGGTACGTGTATTACTGGGGTTCGCGTGAAGTTTCACACGCGATTTCATCAGGGTACGTGTATTTCGGGGGTGCGTGGGAAGTTTCACACGCGATTTCAGCAGGGTACGTGTATTTCGGGGGTTCGCAGGAATTTTCACACGCAATTTCAGCAGGGTATGTGTATTTCAGGGGTGCGCGGCAAGTTTTACACACGATTTCAGTAGGGTATGTGTATTTCAGGGGTGCGCGGGAAGTTTCACACGTGATTTCAGCAGGGTACGTGTATTTCAGGGGTGCGCGTGAAGTTTCACACGCGATTTCAGCAGGGTACGTGTATTTCGGGGGTGCGCGGGAAGTTTCACATGCAAATTCAGCAGGGTACGTGTATTTCAGGGGTGCGCGGCAAGTTTTACACGCAATTTCAGCAGGGTACGTGTATTTCAGGGTTGCGCGGAAGTTTCACACGTGATTTCAGCAGGGTACGTGTATTTCAGGGGTGCGCATGAAGTTTCACACGCGATTTCAGCAGAGTATGTGTATTTCGGGGGTTGCGCAGGAATTTTCACACGCAATTTCAGCAGGGTATGTGTATTTCAGGGGTGCGCGGCAAGTTTTACACGCGATTTCAGCAGGGTACGTGTATTTCAAGGGTGCGTGGGAAGTTTCACACGTGATTTCTGCAGGGTACGTGCATTTCAGGGGTGCGCTTGAAGTTTCACACGCGATTTCAGCAGGGTACGTGTATTTCAGGGGTGCGCGGGAAGTTTCACACGCAAATTCAGCAGGATACGTGAATTTCGGGGGTGCGCGGGAAGTTTCACACGCGATTTCAGCAAGGTGCCTGTATTTCAGGGGTGCGCAGGAAGTTTTACACACGATTTCAGCAGGGTATGTGTATTTCAGGGGTGCGCGGGAAGTTTTACATGCGATTGACCTGGGTACGTGTATTTCAGGGGTGCGCGGGAAGTTTTACACGCGATTGGCCTGGGTACGTGTATTTCAGGGGTGCGCAGGAAGTTTTACACGCAATTTCCTGTCAGAGCGGGGAACGCATATTTCGGGGGTGCGCGGGGAGTCCTACACGTGAATTGGCAGTGTGGGTCCTCCCAGGTGTCCCCTCTACCCCCTCCACGGCCCCTGCAGGCAGCCCACACCACAGGGGACTACCCTGCACCCCTGGTCATGTCCCCCAGCACCCCCACCCCCTCAGCAGTGAGGGGCACCTGCCAGCAGGCCCCCACTCATGTCCCCCGGCACCCCCACCCCCCATCATTGACAGGCACCTGCCAGCAGGCCCCGACACATGTCCCCCAGCACCCCCACCCCCCAGCAGTGAGGGGCACATGCAAGCAGGCCCCCACTCATGTCCCCCTGCACCCCCACCCCCCCAGCATTGACAGGCACCTGCCAGCAGGCCCCGACACATGTCCCCCAGCACCCCCACCCCCCCATCATTGACAGGCACCTGCCAGCAGGCCCCGACACATGTCCCCCAGCACCCCCACCCCCCATCATTGACAGGCACCTGCCAGCAGGCCCCCGACACAAGTCCTCCAGCCAACACGTCATCACAATCTAGATCCCTGGCTCTCATGGCCACCCAAATCCCACCCCACGCCAACCCAGTCCAAACACCCAACCAAGCTTTACATCCACTCCAAATTGAAATCCCCATTACATGATAGATCACAAATAAGCAGTATGCACATGAGTACAAGTCTGTCAGACCCACACAATGGCAACACATGACTGAGAAAACCCACATTGTGACATGCATGAAACCAATGAGAGAGGACCACACATTGAAGTAAGAAACAAACATGTTTTCAAGTCAAAATGAAGGGAATGAAATAAAAACACACAATAATGCCAATAATAATCAAAATGCATAATGTCCCAAAAAATGATAAAGAAATAAAATGAGAATCCAAATTGATCCAAATGAAAATGTGTCCAAAGTCACCGTCCAACAAAGGAAATCCAAAGGGAAAGAAATGCGTAATATCCATTGCTCCATGGTGAAGAAAAAAAAAGATGAAGGATAAAAATCCACTGTAAAACTATGTACAAATAGCAAATCCAGGGTCCATGAGCCCAACGACATAAATGAAACCTACAATGAAACCTACCTTATTACTAACTATATACAAAAATGTGGGGCATAGTCCATGTGGCCCAAATGAAAGAAAAAAGAAATGAAACTTAACACTAATGAACTATATACAATGGCGGCGGGCAAGTCCAACGGCTCACTTGTTGATGTCATGGGCCAGGGCATCATTGAACTCCTGTTCAATGTCTTGGAGGCGGGCCTGTTCTCTGTCCTCGAGGTCTCGCAGGGTTAACGCCATGTCCACCTCCAACTCCCTGCGAATTCCCTCGAGGCACTCTGCCCGCCTCAGCGCCCTGCGCATGGAGTTCTCCGCCCTGACCATTGTGAGCCGTGCCTCCTCCGACCGCCGCCGCTCCGCACCTATCTGCTGGCCCAACCGCTGCCACGTGGAAGACACTCCCATTCCAGGGTCCTTCTGCCCTCCGGCCGATGCCTGCCCCTCTGATGTAGATGGCCACGAGCCATGATGCCTCCCAAGTTGAGCCTGCCGCTGCCTCCGACGCAACTGCCTCTGCCAGCACGACGGCATCCAGGCTGATGGAATCCACCGACGCCGTCGTGCACGTGCCCTGCCCGATGATGCCGGCACATCCTCCATCTGCTGGGGTCCAGTTGCTGTGGTGTCCACCCCTGCTGGACCTCCGACTCCCGACTGTGGCAGGGCTGGGATCCCCACCGAGCTGGCTGCGTTGGTCAGGGCAGGTCCACAGGGGGCCCTGGTGGCATCTGGGCCAGAAGACGGCATGGAGAACGACTGGCGCATAGTCTCCACAGAGGAGGAGAGGGCCGCCAGAGTGGCCGACACATGTACAAATCCCCCGACCATGGACACTCCCAACTGGGCCACGTTGGCACGCTGCTCTTCGTGATGACGTGCGTGCTCCCCCCGGGAAGCACGCACGTCATCACGAATGTTACGCGTGTGCAACGCGACACCAATCAGGACCTTCTCCATACGGCCAGTGGTCCCCTCGTCCGCAGGCAGAGGAGTGTCAGATGACATGGACATCCGCCCTACCTGCGGACGGGCCTGGGATGGGGCATCCCTGCTGGTGCATGGTGGTGCAGTCACAGTGTCAGGGACAGTGACATGCACAGGCCCCTCCACGGCGACCTGTGCTGCCTCCTGCCCCTGGACTGCACCACTTGTACCAGTGGTACCACCCCCACCAGGCCCCATGTGCGGCTCAGTAGCGGCCTCCTCCTCCTCTGTGGAAACCACCAACCTGGATGGCTCCACACCGTCTTCCGCCGTTGCAAGCCCCTGTGGAGGCTCACCCACCCCTTCCGCTGCAGCCGTAGTGGCAGACGGAGCACCAGCCCCTCACTCCCGTACGATGGTAATTTCTGGGAGGGTGACTGGGCCTTGTGTCGCCGGCCGGTGGGGGCATCCCCGCCGCTTTGCTCCACTGCGCCGTCTTCGCCCTCTTCATCACTTGTCGCTGTGTAGAGGGAGACATAGAACACAAGCATCAGGGTAGTGTACAATGGTCCCCTAGACAGGAAGCAATAGCAGATGAGTGGCACTGTCAAACATCACTTCCATCATGTCCCTCCACAACACATGGGTCAGTGCAGGCAAAACACATGCAGTAACAGGCATGGCGCATGCTATGAACATTAGCATACATGTCCAAGGGACTCTTGAAACATAGAATGCTGGTTTGAAACTCATATGCATCATGGGTCATGCCTATCACATGCACACACTTCATCGTAGTTTCATCCATCTGGCCTCGTACACCCCAGACACAGTGGATACAAGGATGAGTAGGCTGCATCAGTGAATCTGAACATTGTCACAGACATGTGTTATGCATCCATGGCATTTACAAGTCACAGACACGCAAGTCAGACACACAGACATGGACACCATACATGTCCATGACAGCAGAACCCATCTCTCACACCCCATCCATGTCCAATAACAGAGACAGGCATGCATTAATGTGTGCATTCCGCATGCTGCTCCGCATGTTGCATTGTAACACATGCACCCACCATGTGGTTCACACATTACTGGTCTCACATGCATGACCATGATGTCCCTGCACACACACACATACGTACATGGCCTATGTCACACATACAGGCAAGTATCAGACAACCAGCACCCTGCAACATGCCCTGTCTCACACAGCAATGCCTGGCCACTTACGGCTCAACTCCAGGCGGGTCTGCCTCTGAAGGATCTGGGCGTGGAGCGCTGGGCCTGCGTGTTCCAGGACCTTCAACTGGATGGTACTCATGCTGCCCCGGCCCCCTTCCACGAGGCGCTGGGCCTTTATGAGGGTCCTGGGCCTCAAGTCCTTCCAGCGCTTCTTGACTTGCTTGATGTTGTGGGTTGCCACCCCCTCCGCGTTGATGGCAACCACAAATTCGTCCCAGATCCTATCCCGTCCTTCCTTGTTGGCGCCTGATGTTCCGAAGAGGGCATCATAATGCCCTTCTGACTGAAGCTGGTGGCCCTCTGCCTCTCTGGCTGGGGGTCGCCAGTGGTCTCAGATGGTGTTTGCCCCGACATGGCGACCCCCGAGGCAGGCGTGTGTGGGCAACTGTGTCCTGGGCTGTGAAGCGATGGTATCGCAGTCGGGAGTCTTCTGTTCCATCAGGGGGACACACAGCAACTGGACCCCTGCAGATGGCTGATGTGCAGGCACCAAATAGCAGGGCACGTGGGCAGCAGGCAGTCAGGCAGCAGCAGATGGCAGGTGGGAGCGTGCTCAGGGCTCTGGGGGGCAGGAAAATGGCCTTCAGGGCAGGAGCGTGGTCTTCCGTGTGTTTTCGCGTGGCCAGCTTGATACGGAGTGATTTGGCACGTGAAAAAATTGCACGTCAGCGTGTAATTCGAGGAAAGGCCCTTAGCAGGTAAGTGCGTCAGCGATTTCATTGGACCAAAGGCCCTTCACGCGTAAGCGCTTCTGTGAAGTGACGCGCGCGGGCGTGCGCGGGCGTTTCCCCCATGACGTGGGCATAGTGGATTAGCGCGCGCACAAAAAAAATGCACGTCCACGTGTGAATGCATGTAATTCGAGGAAAGGGCCTACACGCGTAAGTGACGTGACACGCGCGGGCATTTCCCTCAGCATGGGTTAAAGGTGAGCGGGGCCAGCAGTTCTCTGTACGTGCCTTTCGTGAAGACCGACTTGTGTTGCTGCTTCGTGTTGTTTCGCGGACCATCACAACTTCACAGCTATCAAGGACGTATCTCTTCTTTTGGCGGGGGTATTGGCTATGCGTGTTTTTCTGCATCGTGCTAGTCAGACGGGGAGTCGCGCACGCTATTTTTCCCACTGCGGGTGGCCCTGTGTATCGCACCATTTTTGATGTCATAGTAGCCTGCGTGTCCCACGCGTACGTGTTTTTCGTGTTACTGGGTGCCACCGCGTACTGCGGGAGGTTGATTACACGCACGTAGGCTGCAGGGTTGTGTGCATGGTTTTCCAGCAGTTTTGGGGTGCCTGAGCGTTGCGTGAGCTGTCACTACATCACCGGGGTCACATACAGCCTTGCAGGTGAAGGGGGGCTGTTAACATCTTGCTTCCCACCACCTTCACCCCAATTGCCCAGGTCAATTGTGGTGTACACCTCCCATTGGCACTACTCCATCTGTGCCGGCACTACTACATCTGGGCCATGGTTGGGAGGACACCAAAGGTGAGGGGCGCCTCAGCTGGGCCTACTCCTCGTGGCAGGCATGGTCAGGGACGTGGCCGGGGTGACCAGGGAGTAGGGGGACTCCAGGGTGTACAGGGCGGCCGCAGAGGGGGAAGAGGCAGGGGTGCGCCACTTGAGCACGATGTCGTGCCATTTGTCAGTGCAGTCATGCCACCACCCCCTGTGGTTCCGGGAGATGCAGCTTCTGCATCTGGCACTGGCGCCCGTGTGACCCGGCAGTCCGTTCCATCGACTGCCACGGGCCCAAGGGTAGTGGTAGCTGCAGGTGCAGCTGTGGACACCTCCACCTAGGCTCAGGGTCTGCCAGCGCAGCCTGCATTGGCACTTGAGGAGCCCTTGGAAGATTTCCAACAGGCCAGGAGGGAAACCGTAGGGGCACGCAGGGCTACCCTGACCAAGACACGTGTCCCAGGGGCAGTTATGTCATCTACTGTCCTGAACAGCCGGGTGTTGGCAAGTGCAGGGGCAGATGCACCCAACAACACCCCGGTTGTGAGTCTGCCAACCAGGACAGTTGCGGTCAATGACCCTGCCACAGCGGATGTTGCTTGCGCAGGGTCCATTAGACTGACAGAAGTCAGGCCTTTGGTCGTTCCTTCACCTGCCACTCCCTTGGCTCAATCCACCAAACCCACTGGCAATACTGGTCAGGGCGGCATTAGCCAGCCAGGGTCTGAGCCAAAATCCAAGAGGAGGAAGGTTGCACCTGCAGCACAGGCTGGGACCCCACACACAGCCACGACCTCCTGCATGTCCAGGAAGAAGCCTTTCTGCAACCAGGAACTGGACTTCCTCGTGGGCTACATGCAGGGCCACAGCCATGACATGCTAGTGGGTGCCAATAATCAGACTACGGCTGCCCAACGTGATACCCACTGGAAGCATGTTGCGGAACATGTCAGTGCATTTGGCCATGAGGTGCGCATGGCGCAAGAGTGCAAAAAGCGTTAGAATGACATCAAACGCAGCGCTAAGGCTAAGCGTGCCTCAAATTACAGCTTGACTCTGGTGACTGGCGGTGGGCCTGCACCAGAGGAGGAAGTCCTCACTCCGCATGAGTCACTCGTTGCAGAGTTCATACCATCTGAATCGGTCGAAAGACTGGGAGAGATGCCGGACTTTGATGCCCAGTCCAGTGAGTGTTGATGCGTGTTTGTTGAGGACGTGTGTGTTTTACTTGTGGGATGTGTTGTGCATGATTGCCACTACATGTGACGTGTACATGGTTCTGATGTGCAAGTAATGCAATGCTTCCGTGATGCATGTCTGCTCTGCTGGATGGTAGACATGTGGAGCAGACGGGGACTGTCCGCATCAACACTATTGCACCCTACTCACATGCTGGTTACCAGTATGCCCCTCCGGTCCATGTTGCAGCTCACTGGACCTTCTGCATGTAGCATGCGGTGACCTTCCTCTCAGCCCAGGCACGATGTCATAGCATGACTGACGTGCATGTGTCCTCTGCCTGCATGCAGGTACTCCATGTAGGCATGCTCCCTTGCCCCTCCACCCCCACTCTGCACCCCAATTCCACCTTTGAACGGGTCTGCTTCCCTGTTAATGTGTCCTGTGTACATGCTAACTTCCCGTAACCAATCTGCCAGACATATGCTGTGTGGTACAGCCTTAGTTCTTGATGCAGGGTGTCTCACTTGTACTGTGCAGAGGTCAGATGCCCCGCAGGGACATGAGTGCCCATTCATGCTCCATGTGCAATGCACGCATGCCCCTATGTGTCCTTGACTGGATGATCACTGTAATACAAGTACCGGTGACATACATTGCATGGCATTTCATCAGCCTTCCCATGTCAACTGTGGCTCAGTACTGCGTTGCACACATGTTTAGGGTCTGACAATCTGGGTGGGTCACAGGCCCCAGCCTGTTTAATGGCCAATGACTCTGTCCAACTGGTGTAGTGTCTTCCTCACACGTGGGTGGCCTCCAGACGTTTCATCATGTGTCCTGCTTACTGTCCCATCATCATTTGCAGTGTTGTCACTTGACTCACATGAAGCTGTTGATGCTAGTCAACACTGCCTGTCAATACACAGGTCTATGGTCAGCTTTTTGATACCATGCTAGGCATCCATGCTTTTGCACTTGGGTGGAGGGGTGCTTTGCCTGTAGATATGCTACCGATTGAATGCACATTGCACGTGATGCCTGAAGTTGACCTTGCACTGCCTTCACATTTTCTGACACACACTATGAAGTACTTGTACATGTAGGTAGTGAGTAACATACACATTGGCTGCACTGCATAGACCGACTTCAATCCAAACTGCCACCTTTCAACAGGTCTGATCACAGAAGCAATTACAAGTTGACCCAGCATGCATGCCAGGTACTATTTTGTGTGTCACATGTCTGCCTGATGTTGTCGGTGTGTGTGTGTGTTGTGTGCTTTTGACATGTGTAGTGACCTTTTTTCTCTCTATTTTTCAGATGATGACGCAATGGAGCCGGAGGATGGTGTTGTCATGCCAGGCACAGGGTTGTTATCACTACATCAACCCGGCACAAGTGGGGGTCGTGGGGTGGCAGGCCACGAAAACCCCCAAGTGCTACAGGCCATCTTGTCTCTGGCTGCCTATGAGTCCAGCCCTGATGAGGACTCTGACATCCATGTCGAGTTGGATGAGCATCAGGTCCATGTGTTAGGGGTGAGTGATTCTGATGTGGACACTCCTCTGTCCGCGACACCTGCACTGAGGGGTTAGACAGTCTTGGAACCTCCGCCCGTGGTCCGTGGTGGATCGGGACGCAAGGTCACCCTCCACACCAGTCACTGATGTGCCTGGGACATCACGTCGACGGGGGCATGTAGTCATGCAGCCGCGGGCGGTGCCAACACGACGAGGACACCCGGTCCTTGGGTCCCGCAGGGGTCAAGCCCAGCAACGCGGTCGCTGTGCGCAACCGCAGTATACTGAGTGGGAGCAAGACATGACTGCCAATTCAGAATGGCAGGGGGCAGCAATGGAGAACATCGCTGAGAGCATGGAGCGTGTGGCCCGATCCGTGCTCCCCCCTGCTAGGCAGGTGCTTCTCCAGCAGCAGGCGGCACGGTCCACGGCCCGCTCGTTCAGGCTGGGCATGGCGGCCTCAGACAGGGCACGCCAGGCCGAAATGTAGTCTCTGCATCAAGCAATTGCTGCTCACGCAGAGGCACACATGGAGGCCCTGAGGGAGGAGTATGCTTCCCTCAAATCCACTCTGGGTGTCCTTCTGATGTCCCAGAGGGAGCGGTCAGAGGAGAGGTTTGCACAGCTTGAGCGTACCATCTCATCTGAGCTACAGGCCTGCCGGGAGGTGCAGCGGTTGTCCAGCCAGGCCTTGCAGGAGGAACTCCGTGTTACACGTGCTACCTTGCAAGAGGAAGCACGTGTATCACAGGAGGTTCTGCATGCAGACCTACATGTCATCGCCACACAGAACCAGGCTCACCCGTCCGGCAGACTTACTGCCGATGAGGGGCAAGCTGCAGCTAGGCGTGGCCAGGCTACTGTGCCACGTCCTCCTTTCCAGGATGAGCCAGACTCGGACGACAATCTATCTCCCACATAGGTCGGGCTGTGCAGGCGTTGAGCCCATGGAGTTTTTTTTTTTTTGCTCAGCATCATCGCATGTGGGTGTTAAGCAACACCCTGTACCTCCCCCCTCCTGGGTGCCCCCCCCGGGTCGTATGTGGCCATTTTTGATTTTTCTTTTAGTTTAGTTAGTTAAGTTTCTGTTTGATAGTTAGTTTAATTAGGTAATGTAGGTTTTTCATAGTTAGTGTAATTAGTTAATATAGTTTAAAATTGCTTGTCTATTGTGCTTTCATGTGACAGTGTGGTGCTTTGTGGCTTTTGAAAGCATCCACTGTCTGTTCCAGCTGGGCCCTTCAGGCTTGTCTTGTGTATGTGTTTGCTGCTTGGGGTCCTTGACTCACATATGCCACTCCTGCTTCCCTTATCCATGGGCTCGCAAGGATGGTTCGGTGTAACAGCCTATTACACAAGGGCTTTGGACTGTCATATCTGTGGCATGTCTGCTGCTGTGGAACTTGTGTTAACACCCCTAGTGGGGATGATTAGGTTGTTATTGACCACTGTTCTGCTTTTGCTAGATGGGGTGTTTCATGATTCATGTGTACATTCATTGCTATGCATTGTGTATTATGTTTCTTATCTTTACTGTACATGTGCTTGTTGCAATTCATGCCGTAGATAGTGTGTTCCACACTTTGGCTGTGAAAGACGGACTGATGGTGGGATTTCTGATGTACGTCTCTGACATGGTCCAGTGATGTGATGCCTGAAGAGACACACACAGATTAATCTAATGCATTAATCATGTGTTTCATGCCCTTTCTGCAGGGGGATGAGCCTCCAGACCACCTTTGCCAGCAGACATGGGCCATTGGACGTCTGGAATCTGGACACGTTTGGTGGTGCCCACATGCACATGTGTGCACAAGCAGAGGCACAGGGATTGCAATCATACATCCTAAAACTGCTGACGTGTTTCAAGGGACTCCAGGCAAGGTGAGCAGCACAGGGGGGCCACAACACAGCAAACCTTCCACCAGGCCAGTTGCACATGCATGCTTAGTAGCAGCACTGAGCGTGAGCTTAGACGAATATTGGTGTTGAAGCGCACAATACAGCTCAGATGTGTTGGTGGACTCATGGCTAGTTGATTGTAAGGTTGTCTGGGGTACCTGCAGGGGCAGCGGCACATACCCTCTGGTCCACCATGGTCCATTGAGGCACTGGTATCACCCATGTACCGTTCCGAGACATGGAAAGAAGCAGCTCACAGGGACAGACAGCAAGGGACAGACTCGGGTGCAGTGCATTTCATTTCCATGTAGAATTTGAAACATGCACTGCCTACTTTATTTCGGTCATGGTGGAACACGACTTGTTCTGAAGTGTTACCTTGCTATATGCGTCTGTCTGCTTACCCAGGGAACATTGCATCTTGTGTGAATCGTGACACATTGGTGCTCCATTTGCCACGCACCCACCGGCGCCTGACTTACTGCATTGACTGTGTATGAACCATCACAGGGGTAATGTTATGTATGGGTACGAAGCATCCACACCAGATTGTCTGTTTGTATAGTAGTTTCTTACTTTGGGGCATATTTGGTGATGTGTTTGTGTATTATGGGCACGCACAGATTTTTAACTGTGGCTCTCTTTGCAGCATTGAAGTGCTCCTGTTACTGGACCTGAGAGTGCGCAGGCAGGAGGCCAGCACTCACCCCAGAGATAAGTTTCTCTTTTACTTCCATTTCAGTGAATTGCTGCTATGTGCATGATGAACAAGTTTGGTATGATTGTGTATGTGTTAATGTGAGTACTACATTTCTGGGCATTCCCTACTTATCCCTGTCAATCCTACTCCCCTCTCCTGTCCCACATTCCGGTTATCCAGTATGCCAACGCCTGTCCCGACTGCATATACCTGACCCTCCTTCCCCACCAGGGTCTCAGAGGCCTGTGTCAGTTTGACCTTGCAGCCACCCAGACCACGGCGGGGGCGGTTGTTTCGTGCCACTCCTGCGCCTGTACACGGGAGCAGTGACAGTACACATCTGTTTGTGGTGCATCATTCTATGTTATGTACCACACATGGTAAACATCCTGTTGTGACATTGTTTTACTGTGCTACCTTGGTTGTTACGTCATTGTGGTAGTACTTGGCCTTTTTGAGGTACTGCTACTTTAAGTCATCTACTGGAGGCTGTTCTGGTTAGTTTTTCTGCCTGCAGGCTTTTTGCTTGGCTTCGGTGTTGGCCTGCTTTGAGTTCTCTTGGATGTGGTGTTTTTGCAAATCAAGGTGGACTCTGAGGGTGCAGGCAACTTTTTACACACAAGGTGGGAGATGGTGACAAAGGGGAAGGGTGCTCCTGTGGCCAGGTGAAATTCAAGGATGAAGGCTCCATAACCCCGGTGCAGTTGTTCAGTGGGTCATGGTGATTTGTGAGGGAGGGGGGGTGCTTTGTTGGTGATAGTTGCCTTGCCCTGCAGTGTGATGGACACCCTGACATTGTAATTGTGGTATCCTATGTACAAGATGTGTTCTGCTGATCAATGCCTGGTCATGTGTTGTGTTTACCTTTCAGGTGTGAGGGGATAGTTGTGGTTTGACATGCTGGGTGTACACATGGTGAATGTTCACATGTGATGTGTAGAGGACACTGATGGTCACTTGATTGGACATGCATATGTTGAGTGCATGTCCCTACTGAGCCACACACTCGCACTATAATGCACTACATGTACAACCACCCTTCCATGTCCAAGTGTGCACTCTGTTTTCCTTTTGGTGCCCACTTTGTCCCTGCAGCACATGCCCTATGACAAATTGTGGATCCTGTACATGCCTAATTTGCTTTTTGATGTGGTTTGTCACTTAGATGTGATGCTCAGGGTGTGCATCACACGCACTGGCTGTTAACTGTGCTGTGCACTGAGCAGTGTGTTGCAGGAGGTGGACACAGCACACAGAAGCTGCAGTGTTGATTTTGCAATGCACAATGTGCATTTAGACAGGCATTCATTGTTATGTCACAACTACGACTTTTGGAATGCATTTCGGTATGACTTATTTTGGGTGGGAGGTTGTTGGTCAGTCATTTCATCTGATTCCATGTCAGGCATCATTGTCTGATGCCAATTTACATTTTTCACATGGCAATGTGTACCTTATTGGTACTGTGTTGGTGTGTGGCTATTGCTTGCCATGTCATGTTGTGGTTTGGGAGGGTTTGAGTGACATACCAGTGATAGTCATGGCCTGTTTTGCAGGTGTGTGTGATTCACACCTTGCATGTGTGCCTTTTGGTCACACAGGATTGCTTGTGTTTAAGTAGCTAGGGATGCTCACAATGTGGCACTTCCATGGCAACAATCTCAGGGTGGTAAGGTTGTGACAGTTGACTGTCTCTTTGTCATCATCGATTGTCACCTGGTATGTGCCAGGCCTGTGTGCACGCCGCAGGGGTGGGAGTTTAGGTGAAAAATGTGTCCACAAGCTGGGTCCGGGCTACCTCGCCACGTGCCCTATCCCCACCCATGGGCAGCGCCTGTGCCTGTGGTTGGGGATGTGGGGGCACCACCATGTCCACCGGTACGCCCTGCCGTGTTGCAACATTGTGCAGGACACATGCTGCCACAATGATCCTGCACACTACTGGGGTGCATAGAGTAGCTGCCCACCAGAGCGGTCAATGGAGCGAAAGCGTGACTTGAGCACTCCGAATGTGCGCTCCACTATGGCCCTGGTTGCAATATGGGCCGCGTTGTATCTTACCTGGGGTGGTGTGGTGGGGTTCCGGATTGGCGTCATCATGTGGTTGCTCAGAGGGTAGGCACTGTCCCCTGGAGAGGTGATAATGGTTGTGATTATTAGGGTTTGTGTACTTGTGTGTGTGTGTTTGTGACATGCATGCATGTGCAAGGGCATTTGTACTCACCTAGGAGCCATGTGTCGCCATGCTACCCAGCTTCCAGGGCCCGGCTCAGGGCGGACATTCTGTATATGAAACTGTCATGGGTGGAGCCAGGGTAGTTTGCATAGACAGAGGTGATGATTCCCTTTGCATCGCATACCACCTGTACATTGATGGAATGCCAGTGCTTGCGGTTTTGGTAGATGTGCTCAGTGGCCCTAGGTGGACGTAAGGCCACATGGGTGCAATCTATGGCATCAAGCACTTTGGGGAAGTGTGCCACCCTGTAAAAGTCCCGGACAATGGCCTGCCTTTCTGCGGGTGTTCTGGGCATGTTTATGTGCCTGTGGACTGAGGGGCGCGCTGTCATGATTGCCAAGACCTGGTGTAGGCAGCGTGACTGCGTGGCCTGTGAGACCCCCCCACTATGGCAGTAGTCCGCTGAAATGACCCAGTGGCCAAAAAATGCAGGACATTGAGCACCTTCTCCAAGGGGCTCAATGCTTGGGAGCAAAGGGTGGGGGATGTAAGGTCATCTTCCCACTCCCTGATCAGGTCTAGGATGATACGGGGTGGAAACTTATACCTGCCGTAGACCTGGTCGTCAGGCATCCCAAAAAGGCTTGTCTGTGGTGAAAAAATGCATGCCCTGGCTATTCTCCTCCTCCTGCGGTGTCCCACGATCAGTGCTGCGACAAATGGGGCATTCATCGTAGCTGTATATACGTGTTTGTTGTTTGCGCGCACTTTTATACTGTGCGCAGGGACGCTTCTGCCTGCCTTTGTGTGGCGGACGCGTTCATGCCTGTGTGCGTCTTTTGCCGTGCGCGGGTTTCCCGTATTCGAATTCATGAATAGGGGTTGTTCGCGTGCGTGTGGGCGTTCCGTGTAGTTCCCTGCAGTACTTCCCCAGTTACGCCTTCTTTTTCACGCGTTATTCCCCATTCCGTGTGTTACGCCCACTGTTCCGCCTACTTTTGTTGTGTGCGCTGCGCTATGTGCGCTTTTGCTGTGACGTGTGTGCCCGCGTGCGACATGCAACGATTTGGCGCACAACCAGTGGGGAACAATTGCAGCGCCTTCCTTGAATCGCACGCGTGCGCGTGCGCTTGCTTTCTCACGCTTGCGCCACCTTGCGCCTGATTGCGCTGGGATTTTCGGCGCCCGTTTGTTCCATGAATCGGCCCCTAAATGTATCCATTGGATAAGCCATGTCAGAGGTTGCGCCTCTCTGGTGAGAGAAGACCTCATACACTGTACGAGAGAGCGGCCCTTGACATAGATTAAGCCTTTGATTTTGTGCGAATTGAATTAAAAAACACACATTAGGTACAGGGGTTGTTGACTTTGGAGTTTATGTACCTTCTTCCCCCTACTTGTCAAATAGAGCTGAGGGCCTATTCTCTGAGGGAATTAACCAGATGCACTTAGATGACTGAAATCCCCCTTCTTAGTCTGGAAAGGCATGCCAGCTCTAGAGGCCTCATGGTTGAACAGCGTCAAGGCATCCCCCAGGTCACTCGCCAGCAAGATAAACCAGCAACATGTGATCAGATAAATGACATTGGATTAGACTCAGCAGATTGACTGGGGGCTAGTAAACCTGACCTAGTAGTGTGGTATGATGTAGTGGGTCACATGACCTTACTATCCTGAAACATTGCCTGCATGGAAAAGAATATGCCAAATAGAGAGTGGTGCATTTACATGAGGAAGCACCAAACAATGGGCCTCATTACACAGAAGGCGGTAAGGGTTAACGGTCACTGGTAATGCTACCGGTGACTGTTAACCCTTACCGCCTTACTACGAGGACCCTTTGCGGGTTGGTACTTTAACGCCTGCTTTTTAGCAGGCGTTCAAAACCAACCCGCAAAGGGACCAGGTTGCTAATTACGGTACCGCAATTTGCGGTACCGTAATTAGCACCTTCCCCATTCCCATTATGCCCTATGGGGCAAAAATGGGACTGGGGAAGGGCAAGGGGGAATTACCGCCCCGCCAACCTTGGAATAGGGCGGTAATTCCAATTTCCTCCAAGGCGGTGCCGGTATTTTACCGGCATGAGTCTATAAGAAATATTGGTGTGTAGCAACTTACACCTCCAAGGGTACACCTCCTTTAGCGTACCGGCTATTAAAGGCCCAACAGGCAGTCCGATAAGTGGATTAATGACTTGTTTTGACCTGATATTAAACCCTGAAATTGGTCCACAGCATCTGAAACTGAAGATATCCAGGCGATACAATTGATAAATGCTCACCCTCCTTAACCCTTTTATTCAATATTTAGAGCCGCCCTAATAAAACAAATAAAGATAACACATAGTTATCAAAAGAACACTGTCACTTTAAGGACGATTCCCTAGAGACTGTTATCTTGGTTGGATTTCAATTTACAATGTGAACCGCTGAAGGAATTCAAAGGTTTATTTGAGGAGGGGGGCTCAGCTTGGATCTTCCTGACCTCCAAACTAATTTCCCAAATACGGTTCACAAGTCGCTTTTGAAACGTTAATTAATTGCAAACTTAGAACTAAGAACATGCAACAGCTGACAGGCAGATGACTAACCTGCCAGACCGACCTCTGTCAATGGTAGGACAACTGTTCATATTAATTATACCCGTATTATTTTAAGAGACTGGTCTAAGATTCAAGAAATGTCTGTAGATTAACGCTTAGACAGCGATCACCGTCCTCTCTGAGTCACAATTACCACTAACAAGAATGTCATTGAGCATCCTTCCAACACTAGAATCTCCTACTAGTGCAATGCCAGGCAAAACATGAAACGGGCAGACATAGTAGACAGCAATACTGAATATGCAATCTAAGCAGCTATACTACCATTATTGCAGGCTTTCAAACGAATTCTCTGAGCAGTGTTGAGGCCATCTAAACCTTTTGCGAAAATTGCTTCTAAGTGCCAAGGACGAGGTATCTCGTCCTTGGGATTACCTCCCCAGTGCCAAGGATGAGATAGCTCACCCTTGGCACTTAAGGGGTTAATGAAGGAGAAAATGTTAGAAGGCTTTGCATGGTGAAATACCGAAATCACCAAAAAAGGCCTTGGCACTGGGGGGAAAACCCATGACAGTTAAAAGGTTAAATTGTGCCTGTGTGACAAAACCCAGAAAGATAGTCCTTTCTACGACTATAAGACACGTTAGCTGGTTTGACAAGGAATGCCGACAGACGAAACAAGCACTCATAGCTGAACGTTCAGAACCCCAAAGTTCCAGGTAGAGCCATGCTGAGTTTATTAAGAGCATCTTATAAAGAATTGATTACAAGTACTAAAAAGCCCATGCTGAAAACAGTTGTAAGGACCTCCTAGAGGCACCCAGCAATAAAGGTAGTGCTCGGTTCTGGGACATGGTAGCGATCACCACAGCACCTCAGAGAAACACCATGTATGGTAATATATCGGAAGAAGTCTGGCGAAACCAATTTGCTGACCTCTATGCCACCCCCTGCATTATGCGACTTTAGAGACACCGGATAAGTTATCCACACTAACGTGGAACACAGAGGGCCTCATCACGAGTTGGGCGGTATCTCGGTGGTATTCCTGCAGGGATACCGTCTGTGTAAATAGCTACCATGAATTGGTCCGGCGCTATTAGCGCCAGATCACAGGTTTGGCAGAATGGGAATTCCCCATTCCCTATTTTGTCCCACGCAGTAATTGTGCTGAAAATCAAAAAATTTGCAGCGGATTTACCCCCAGCACAGAGCCGGGGGTAAATCCTGCCAAACTCGTGATTTGGTGGACCATTAAATGCTGCGGTAATAGCATTACTGACACATTTTAGGTTTACCACCAAACTCGTGATGACCCCGAGCGTAGGTGTAAATATTCTCTTTGAAAGAAGAGAAAGAAGAAATCAATCTACAGAAGTGAGGGAAGTTACTAGACCCAGAATGGTACCAGTTGACATTTTCAGGAAAGAAATAGACATGTGGACTTTGGTATTTGTTATCCTGCTTAATACAGCAACTGACTGGGTTGTGGACCCAAGCTCTTGGACACAGGCAACAATTAGCCCTATATATAGAAAAGGGGGATGCGATAACCCTGTGCACTATAGGCCCATATCCTTATTGGATATGGCAGACAAGATTGGTAGAGTGGGCACCATCGACCAATAATTAAGGGAAGATCAACTGCATTCTTTAGCTCGTCCTCCCAAGCAGCGGCTTATCAGCGCTGCAAACCAAATTTGGTCTATGAAATCTACCTCGATGCATTAACACAGATTTATGCAAAATCTCCATATTTGAGACACTGTATAGACTTAGCACTTCACCACTGGCAACATTACTGCACACTTGGAACATGACTGATTCAGGACTAAGCCCAGTCAGTTGGGGGACAAAGAAACTATCGAACATTCCCCTTTCCTTTTCCACTCTCAAAGGCACTTGCTGGCATTTTACATGAAATCTATTTTATTAAGCCACACAAGCAGACATATTTTGGAGGGGTACTTTTATGTAAAGCAACCACAAACACATTAAGGGGGTAATTCAGTGTGCGCGTGCGAATCCCTGCGCCAGCCGCGTGCGCTAAAATCCATTTCCGCACACAGCGTATTCATGGATTCCAGCCACCAAAACCAGCCGTGGCGCCCAGTGGTGCAGCGACCCTGCAGCAGCGCCAGTTACGCCCCCAAGAACGCCTCTCGCGCAGGGAAAAGCCATCAATATACCCAATCCAGCGCAAAGGGCTGCGCTAACCCTGTACCAGCACGGCAAGCAGGCTACGTGTATCACTGGGGTGCGCGGGAAGTACCTCACGCGATTGGCCCTGTGCGAGCAGGGTACGCGTATTTCAGGGGTGCGCGGGAAGTTCCACACGCGATTTCCGCAGGGTACGTGTATTTCAGGGGTGCGCGAGAAGTTCCACACGCGATTTCAGCAGGGTACGTGTATTCCAGGGTGCGGGGGACGTTCCACACGCGATTTCAGCATGGTACGTGCATTTCAGGGGTGCGCGGGAATTTCCACACGCGATTGGGCCCGTGCGAGCAGGGTACGCGTATCTCAGGGGTGCGCGGGAAGTGCCACACGCGATTTCAGCAAGGTACGTGTATTTCGGGGTGCGGGGCAAGTTTCACACGCGATTTCAGCAGGGTACGTGTATTCCAGGGGTGCGCGGGAAGTTCCACACGCGATTCCATCAGGCTACGTGTATTACAGGGGTGTGCGGGGAGCACCACACGTGAATTGCACAGGGGCCTACCCTGCACATGTCCTGCAGGCACCCCATCCACCATGGCCATGCCCCCCAGCCAACCCACATGTCAACTTGCACTACTGCCCACCAACGCATGTCCCCCTGCACCCCCAGCCACCAGGGGCACCCTCCACCAGGCCCCCACCCATGTCTCCCACCACCCCCCAGCAGTGCAGGGGCACCCTCCACCAGGCCCCCACCCATGTATCCCACCACCCCCACCCCCCAGCCACCAGGGGCACCCTCCACCAGGCCCCCACCCATGTCTCCCACCCCCCACCCCCCAGCACTGTGGGGCACCTGCCAGCAAGCCCCCACCCATGTGCAACTCATGTCTCCTACCACCCCCACCCCCCAGCCACCAGGGGCACCCTCCACCAGGCCCCCACCCATGTCTCCCACCCCCCACCCCCCAGCACTGTGGGGCACCTGCCAGCAGGCCGCCACCCATGTCCAACTCATGTTCCCCACCCCCCCACCCCCCCGCACTGTGGGGCACCTGCCAGCAGGCCCCCACCCATGTCCAACTCATGTTCCCCACCCCCCCAACCCCCAGCACTGTGGGGCACCTGCCAGCAGGCCCCCACCCATGTGCAACTCATGTCTCCCACCAGCCCAACCCCCAGCCACCAGGGGCACCCTCCACCAGGCCCCCACCCATGTCTCCCACCCCCGCCCCAACCCCCCAGCACTGTGGGGCACCTGCCAGCAGGCCCCCACCCATGTCCAACTCATGTTCCCCACCACCCCCACCCCCCAGCACTGTGGGGCACCTGCCAGCAGGCCCCCACCCATGTCCAACTCATGTTCCCCACCCCCCACCCCCCAGCACTGTGGGGCACCTGCCAGCAGGCCCCCACCCATGTCCAACTCATGTTCCCCACCCCCCCTCCCCCCAGCACTGTGGGGCACCTGCCAGCAGGCCCCCACCCATGTCCAACTCATGTTCCCTACCACCCCACCCCCCAGCACTGTGGGGCACCTGCCAGCAGGCCCCCACCCATGTCCAACTCATGTTCCCCACCACCCCCACCCCCCAGCACTGTGGGGCACCTGCCAGCAGGCCCCCACACATGTCTCCCACCACCCCCACCCCCAGCAGTCATGGGGCACCCTCCACCAGGCCCTCGCCCATGTCCCATCCATGCCCCCCTGCACCTGGGTCCCACCAATCCCCAATCATGTCCGTAATGGCCATCCTCCCCTGCCAAAAGGCCCAACCAACTATCACATCCACCCACATATCAAAGGCAATTACATGTTACACACCCAATGTAAATAATGCAAATGAACACATGTCTGTCACACACAATGGCTGCAAGTGAATGTTAAAACACCCAACATGACATGCATGAAAGCAATGAGATGATACGACACATTGAAGGATGAAAATAAAAATGTATTTAAAATCAACTTGAATGGAAATGAAATGAGAAAAACCACAAAGCAAAACAACCAAAAGAAGATGAATGTCCATGAAAAATAATCAAAAACACACAGCACAATCAAAATAAATGGTGTCCAAAGTCACAGTCAGAAAAGTAATCCAAGTGTAAATGATAAACAAAAACCATTGCTCCATGGCGATGAAAAAAATCCAAAAAATAAAAAAATCCATTGAAGAACTATTTACAAGATAATCCCGGGTCCATGAGCCCAACCAAATGAAACCTATCTATGACAACTAACTAATAACTGAACTACATACAAAAATGGCGCATTGTCCAATCGCAACCAAATAAAAAAAAAGAATAAAGGAAACCTAACACTAACTATATAACTATATACAAAGGCGGCGGGCAAGTCCAGCGGCTCACTCCGTGGTGTTCCGGGCCAGGGCATCATCGAACTCCTGTTCGATGTCCCGGAGGCGGTCCTGTTCCATGGCCCGAGGGTCTGCAGGGACGACGCCATCTCCTCCTCCAACCCCCTGCGGATTGCCTCGAGGCACTCGGCCCGCCTCAGGACCCTCCGCATGGAGTTCTCCGCCCTGACCATTGTGAGCCGCGCCACTTCCGCCCGCCGCCGCTCCGCACCTATCTGCTGGCCCAACCGCTGCCACACGGAAGACACTTCCCGTCCTGGGTCCTCCTGCCCTCCGGCCGATGCCTGCCCCTCCGATGTTGATGGCCCAGAGCCATGATGCCTCCCACGTTGACTCCGCTGCTGCCTCCAACGCCACTGCCTCTGCCAGCATGACGGCATCCAGGCTGATGGAATCCACCGACGCCATCATGCACGTGCCCTGCCTGATGATGCCGGCACATCCTCCATCTGCTGGGGTACAGTTGCTGTGGTGTCCACCCCTGCTGGACCTCTGACTCCCGACTGTGGCAGAGATGGGATCCCCACCGAGCTGGCTGCATTGGTCAGGGCAGGTCCACAGGGGGCCCTGGTGGCATCTGGGCCGGAAGACGGCAAGGAGAACGACTGGCGTATAGTCTCCACAGAGGAGGAGAGGGCCGCCAGATTGGCCGACACATGCAGGAAACCCCCGAACATGGACGATCCCAATTGGGCCACATCGGCACAGTGCTCTTCGTGATGATGAGCGTGCTCCTCCTGGGAAGCACGCACGGCATCACGAATCACAGCCGTGCGCATCGCGACCACAATCAGGACCTTCTCCATACGGCCAGAGGTCCCCTCGTCCGCAGGTGGAGGGGAGTCAGATGACATGGACATCCCCTCTACCTGCGGACGGGCCTGGGACGGGGCATCCCTGCTGGTGCATGGTGGTGCACCCACAGGGTCAGGGACAGCGACATGCACAGGCCCCTCCACGGTGACCTGTGCTGCCTCCTGCCCCTGCCCCTGGACTGCACCACTTGCACCAGCAGGGATGCCCCCACCAGGCCCCATGTGCGCCTCAGTGGCGGCCTCCTTCTCCTCTGTGGAAACCACCAACCTGGATGGCTCCTCACCGTCTTCCGCCGTAGCAGGCCCCTGTGGGGGCTCACCCACCCCTTCCGCTGCAGCCGTGGGGCATCCCCGCCGCCTTGCTCCACAGCGCCATCTCTGCCCTCTTCTTCACTAGCCGCTGCGTAGAGGGAGACATAGAACACAAGCATCAGGGTACTGTACAATGGTCCCCTAGACAGGAAGCAATAGCAGATGAGTGCCACTGTCAAAGTACAATTCCATCATGTCCCTCCACAACACATGTGTCAGTCCAGGCAAAACACACACAGTGACAGTCATGGTGCATGCCATGGACATTTCCATACATGTCCAATGGACTCTCGAAACATACAATGTAATGGAACTCACATGCATCATAGGTCATGCCTATCACATGCACACACTTCACCTCAGTCACATCCATCTGGCCCCGTACACCCCAATCACAGTGGATACAAGGATGACTAGGCTGCATCAGTGAATCTGTACATTGTCACAGACATGTGTCATGCATCCATGGCATTCACAAGTCACAGACACGCAGGTCAGGCACACAGACATGGACACCATATATGTACCTGGCATCAGCACCCATCCCTCACCCCCACCCATGTCCAGGAACAGAGACTGCCATGCTCTCATGTGTACAATCTGCATAGGGCTCCCCATGTCGCATTTAAACACATGCAACAACCGTGCGGTTCACACATTACTGGTCGCACATGCATTACCATGATGTCCCTGCACACATACATGCGTACATGGCCTATGTCACACATACAGGCAAGTATCAGACAACCAGCACACTGCAACATGCCGTGTCTCACACAGCAATGCTTGGCCACTTACCGCTCAACTCCAGACGGGTCTCCCTCTCAAGGACCTGGGCGTGGAGTGCTGGGTGTACGCATTCCAGGACCCTCATCTGGATGGAACTCATGCGGCCCGGCCCCCCTCCACGAGGCGCCGGGCCTTTATGAGGGTTCTGGACCTCAAGTCCTCCCAGCGCTTCTTGACCTTCTGGATGGTGCGGGTTGCCACCCCCTCCGCATTGATGGCAACCACACAGTCGGCCCAGATCCTCTCCCGTCCTTCCTTGTTGGCGCGGGACGATCCGAAGAGGGCATCATACTGCCCCAGGACTTGCTCCACCAGGACACCAACTTCGGTGGCAGTGAAGCTGGTGCCCCTCTGCCCCTCTGGCCGGGGGTTGCCACTGGTGCCAGATGTTGATGTGCCCGACATGGCAACCCCAGGGGCAGGAGTGGGTGGGCAACTGGGTCCTGGGGCTGGGCTGTGGAGCGATGTTATCCGAGTCGGGAGTCTTCTGTTCCAGCAGGGCTGGACACAGCAACTGGACCCCTGCAGATGGCTGATGTGCAGGCACCAAATGGCAGGGCACGGTGGCAGCAGGCAGGCAGGCAGGCAGGCAGCAGCAGATGGCACGTGGGAGGCTGCTCGGGGCACTGGGGGGCAGTAATTCGGCCTTCTGGGCTGGAGCGTGGTCTTCCGTGTGTTTTCGTATGGCCAGCTTGATACGGAGTGATTTGGCACGTGAAAATCCTGCACGTTAGCGTGAAATTCGAGGAAAGGCCCTTAGCGCGTAAGCGCGTCAGCACGCGTACGCGATTTCATTGGACCAAAGGCCCTTACAGCGTAAGCGCGTCTGTGACGTTTCGCGCATGGGCGTTGCCCTGGCAGGGCTTGGAGATCCCGCGTGCCTTTAAACTGCTCTGTACATGCTTTTCGTGCGGTGCGTGTGTTTTCCATCCATTGGCGTTCACACGCTATTACCTCACAGAGGGTGTTGGCTACGCGTTCTTCTACATGCAAGGCAGACGGTGAGTGGTACCCCGCTCCCCCCCAGGCCCGATCGCATGAAGCGAACCCCTGAAATAGGCCCGAACGTGTGAAAAACTTCACGCGAACCCCTGATATACACGTAGCCCACTCCCCCAGGCCCGATCGCGTGAAAAAGTTCACGCGAACCCCTGAAATACACGTAGCCCGCTCCCCCAGGCCCGATCGCGTGAAAAAGTTCACGCGAACCCCTGAAATACACGTAGCCCGCTCCCCCAGGCCCGATCGCGTGAAAAACTTCACGCGAACCCCTGATATACACGTAGCCCGCTCCCCCAGGCCCGATCGCGTGAAAAACTTCACGCGAACCCCTGATATACACGCACGTAGCCCGCTCCCCCAGGCTCAATCGCGTGAAAAACTTCACGCGAACCCCTGAAATACACGTAGCCCGCTCCCCCAGGCCCGATCGCGTGAAAAACTTCACGCGAACCCCTGAAATACACGTAGCCCGCTCCCCCAGGCCCGATCGCGTGAAAAACTTCACGCGAACCCCTGATATACACGTAGCCCGCTCCCCCAGGCCCGAGCGCGTGAATAAGTTCACGCGCACCCCCGAAATACACGTACCCCGCTCAATCGCGTGTGTAACTTCCCGCGCACCCCCGAAATACACGTACCCCGCTCAATCGCGTGTGTAACTTCCCGTGCACCCCCGATATACACGTGCCCCGCTCAATCACGTGTGTAACTTCCCGCGTACCCCTGATATACACGTGCCCCGCTCACACAGGCCCAATTGCTGTATGTTGCCACTTTTGTAATGCGCAGGGACGCTACCGCCTGCCTTCGTGTGGCGGACGTGTTTCGGCTTGTGCGTGTCTTTGGCTGTGCGTGGCTTTGCCCTATTCGATTCCGTGAATACGTGTGGTTCGAGTGCGTGTGGGCGTTACGTCTGCTTCCCTGCAGTGCATCCCCAGTTACGCCCTTATTTTCGCGCGTTGTTCCCCATTCCGCGCGTTACGCCCCGTGTTCCGCCCACTTTCTGGTGTATGCGCCGAGGTTGTGCGCTTTCACTGTGCGCGTCGTGCACGCCTTTCAGGATGTTGCAGTGACTTGTGCGCCATGCACAGGTTTGGCGCACATCCCGAGGTAAACACGTGCAGGGACTTCCATGAATCGCACATGTGCGCGTGCGCCTGTTTTTTTGCGCTTGCGCCTGCTTGCGCCAAGATTTTCGGCGCATGTTTGTTCCATGAATCCGCCCCTAAGTGTTGTTGCATTTTCCAAATTTATTAATTGCGCCTGGCTGCAAAGAAAGAAACAGGGTTTGTCACTCCCTGATACAGGTGCAGAGGGAGTTACTTAATTTGGAAAATGTGCAATCATTCATCCATATAGAATTTCAAAGACTTTAAAGTAAAAATTCAGATGAAGCTAGTAGCCACAGATCCTAGATTGATAATGGAACTAAGAAATATAATTTCCCCTTATGTGGAGTGTTGTGTGCTCACACAGAACGCACGAAGGCACTTTATTGCAACCTTTAATTGTACTTGATTTTGTTTGGTACTTATTGTATAAGCAGAGTAATTGTGAGTTTTAACTGATATGAATTGTTTTATTTGCTTTTAACTACTTATTGGATTGTATTTTTGTGTCTCTTTCTGTAATGCAAATGTTTGATGGTTTTAACCAAAATAAACATAGTAAGCAAGTAAGCAATGATTGAATCTAGCTCTGTGTTCTGTGTTCATGTGCACACCATCTGAGTCTATGTGGTTACGTGCTTGGTATGCAGACACATACAATGAGTGAAATCAGCTTGTGTTAGGTAAGCTGCATGCTGTATGATGAGATGGACAGTTGTTCTGATGACACACTGAATGATTAACAGTCTATGCGTTAGGTATGCATGCTGTATTATAGTTAGCATTACAGATATACTGAAGGCTAAACCCAGCAACTCAAACTAGCTCTGTAGGCTAACCCAATGGGTAAATGAAGCTGTGTGTTTGGTATGCAGAAGGCAATTAAGTTAGATGCACAGATGGAGTGGAGGCTAAATACAAAGATCCAGTCCAGCTATTTGCTAATACAATGAGTCAATCAAGTTGCTTGCTAAAATTGCAAGCAAAGCAACAAGTCAATTTAGCCATGTGTTATGCAGTCACCCGTACCATGAGCTTTACAAATTGAAATAGTTCTGTAGGTTAACATAAGGATTTATTACATGTCAGTGCTAGGTGTTTAGAGACAGATATCATGTGCTAGACAGTTGTGGTGCACTTATATACAAACATATCAGATAATATGGCAATGAGTTAGATATACAGGCAAACACAGAGAGTCAGTCCAGAATATATGCCAGATATGTGTGTTGCAGTGTAAGTAACCATACAGATGTGGAGGTACCATAATGATTCATTCTAGCAGTGCGATAAGGTGTTCAACCATACATCTCAGGATCCAGACAGAGTCAATGGTATGCATGCAGAATAGTAGGTATGTACACATGAGCCAAACAAGTTATGATATGCTATGATAGGTTATTTATAATGTGCTTAATACCCAGAGGTTTCAAAGTGCGGACCCAGGGATCGAACCTGGGGTGCTCCGTGCCGTCTTGCTTCCAAGGCGAGCACGTTGCCCCTGAGCTATCCTACAGAGACAAGGTGCTAGGAGTACAGGGGAGATTAAAGCGTAGATTCACCTTACCTGTGGGTTGAGTGTTCTCTGCCCAACCAGTCATGGCACAAGGGGCCGAGCTGCGGCACCAGGCAAACAAGCTAACTGGAGACACCCTTTGCCACTGGTCTTCACCTGGCCGCCCAGGCAATATCTTCTCTCGGAGCTGAGCTTAAAAGGAAGGGAAGGAAGAAATCCAGAAACAATAGAATAGGCTAGAGCAGAGTACAGTGTAGGAGAAGTTCTTGGCAAATAGGACATACAAATAACAAAAACCAAAACAATCTCTCCTACAAGGCACAAAACCTGACCAGAACTCCTTGCCAAGTGTCTGTTGGGCAGTATGGAGACAGACCAAAGTAAAAGGGCTGGGTAGAGTGGAAGGAAAAGGCTGAGCACAAAGGTGAAGGTCATGTTGTCTACCTCAGCCAATCACCATGGGATGAGAGGGGGAAAGGAGAATGCTAGAAACGAAGAAAGGACTAAGCCGAGCAAAATACATTGTAGGAGAAGTCCAGAGAAAAAAGGACAGAAAATAGCACAAAAGCACAAATATCACTCCAGAATGCAACAAAATAGGGACAGAACTCTTTACCAAGGGATTGTTTTTCAGGTCAGAACCAGATTGAGGTACTGGCGAAGGGGAGAGCATAAAGAAAAGGCTTAGCAAAAAGGTGATGGCTATGTGGCTGCCTCAGTCAATCACAATGGGTTGGGAGGGAAAAGGAGAAAGCCAGAAACAAATAACTAGTCCAGAAAAAAGCAGAGTGTAGGATATGTCCGGAGAAACACAGACAGACAAATGGCACAAGGAAGCACAAATACCACTCCAACAGGGCACACAACCGAGTCAGAACTCCTTACCAGTTGTCTGTTGTGCAGGGTGGAGACAGGGTGAGGTAGGATGGAAGGGGATAGAAGAAAGTGTATATTATGTGCAATTTGAATGTAGGCGTGGGTCCAAGGAGGGTTGTCTGAGTGCCTGTCGATGAATTAACGTGTGTATGTTTGTGTGTTTGCTTTTATGTATACATGCATGCAATGGGTAGTCTGAATGCTGTATGAATGTTTTGGTAAATTAGAGAATGTCTGTTTTATGTATGTGTGTAAATGAGATCATGTGTGCTGTATGATTGTCTGTGCCTCTGTGTGTGAAGGGGGAGTGGTGCCTCTAATTTTAGGGGGTGCTGGTGGTGGCATGGCGTGTGTTACTGGTTATCAAGGGTAAAGAAAACGTGGTAAGTGTTATTATGTGACTAGAGTGGCCTACAATACTGGCCCCAGTGTGGCTATGTTTTCGTACTGAAAAATCATATTTTTTACTCTGCTTCACTGGCAGAGCAAATATGATAATGGTTATTACATGGCTAGATTGGCCTTCATTGGTGCAGCCAGTCTGGATATATATTCTCATTGTGGCATGGCATATTTTACTGAAAATCAATGATAGAGCAAACATATGTGTTATTAGATAGCTAAACCGGCCTATTTTAGTGCATTGAGCCTGGATACATTTTCTTACTATGACATGGCATTTGTTTTACTGGACATCATGATTAAAGCAGACATGATACGTGTTATCATTGGCTGAACTGGCCTTCATTTGTGCAGCCTATCAGGATATATTTGCTTATTGTGGCATGGCATTTATTTACTGGCATCAAGGATAAAACCAACACGATGGGTGTTCTTACATGGCTGGGCTGGATTACATTGGTTCAGCCAGCCTGTACAAGTTTTATTATTGTAACATGGCCTTTTTACTGGCAAAGCTAACAGGAGTATGTTTTTATGTGGGGATACTGGCATATGTTGTCAGAAACAGCATGGACATGTTTTCATATAACATCATTACTGGCATTATGTGCAAAGCAATCATGAGTATGCTCTTATATGGCAGGGGTCTGCAACCTGTGACTCTCCTGATGTTTTGGACTACGACTCCCATGAGTCCTCCCCATAGACCATACTGGCTAGGACTGCTTTTAGTTCAAAACATCTGGGAATCTACAGGTTGCAGACCCACATTATATGGGAATACTGACATATATAGGTGCAGCCAGCATGGTCATGTATGGGCAGCATGAAAATGTTTTTTTACACTGGCTTATATTGTGGGAAAAGGCGTCATGAAAGTGCACTGGAAAATACTCTTGTGGTGACTCTCATGTATTAGATTTTTAGATGATTTACCATAGACAACTGATTGAAAACTATGTGGCATTTTACCCAATTGTTCCCATAAAGTGGGTTCTAAAGTGCACCATTTCAACCCATCATTTAAAACATGTTCTAATGGTTGGAAAACCCCAGACCCACCCTTGGCTGGTTCAAGCTTGGTCGATCCCGCATATTTGGGGGACACATTTATTCTCCTTGAGTTCAAAAAATGACTACCTGAGACTGTACTGTGGTTATGCCCAGAGGCCACATTGCCTAGTACATGACTTTGGTCATACTCCAGGCACCCTTAAGCCAACATATCTGGCCGCCGGCTATGGTCTTTGGCCCTGTAGGCCACGTCTTGTCTAGTGAAGAAAATATCACAAAGAGAATGTTCCTGGCTGATACAAAGATTAACTAAATGCTATTTTTTTCCATCAACAACTAAATGTTGGGACATTGCATGCGACAGTCTTGTTTTAAATATTATTTTTATTATTTATTTATGTTTTTCTTTTTCATAAAAAAAAGATTCCTTAGAATCATTAGGAATAACAAAATGTGGTGCCCTTATCATACACTCCGGAACATATTTCAATCAGAAAATGTATTGTTAAACGACTCAATAATAAACTTGCATAATGATCTGAGTATTTTTCAAAACCGATGTGCAAACAACAAGGTACCGTAAGTGCGTGTAAACAATTCACACAATGTGCAAAATTCAGATGTAGGCAATTATAAACTTCTATGTGCAAACAGACATTCTGCAATAATTAATTGCTCAAACTACAATTGTAGAATGTGCAGGTATACAATTACAGGATTCTTTATGCAAATGGACATTATACAATGGCTCAAGAACTCTATATCCACTTATTTATTTATTTGTATTTATTGTGCATGTGTAAGGTGCTTAGACATCAAGTAAATTGTGTTTCAAAGCCCCCAAATGACAGCAGGGAGGGAACAGGGGAAAGGCAAATATAACAATGAAAAAGAGAGATTGTCCTACTAGTCCTTGTGAGAATTCAGAACGTGCAGAGAGAATGGATAAGGGAGGGGGCGGGGGTGCTAGGAGAACCATGGAGGGAAGTGCTAGGGAGTATGTTGCAGGCAACTGTTAAGTGCATGGCAGAGATCACTTGGTAAAAGTGGTCAACTGCCAATACATGAGTGCAGGCCTGTGAAATTGCCCAGGGCAGTGAACGCCCCAAGGCAAGTGCTGGGAGTGGGTTGAGGCAGAAGGTGATTGTGGGGTGGAAGGTCAGGAACCAGAAAGACTCATAAGGGCCCTTGTCACCAATCCCAGCGACTGTGGGGTTTAGCAAAGGAGGGATAGTGGGAAGGAGGAGGTGATAAGGAAATTCTTTAGGAGCTTCAAGCCACAAGAGGGAGAGGACAGGGGAAGGCTGTTCCATATGAGGGAGCCAGCTGAGGGAAGAGATCAGCCACAAGCTTGCTCTTTAGCGAATTGCTTGACACGCAGAGTCTTAGTGTCTGAGGGATGTAAAAGATTTTGAGGGAGAGTATTTAGTGAGAGCCAGTTGTAGATAGCATGGTCCCCGGATTCAGACAGCGCAATGGATGATGCAGATCGATTTGATTTTGATCCTTGCAGCAACCGGGAGCCATTAGAGAGATTTAAGGGCTTGAGAGATGTGGTACCCGGGCTTGAAGGCAAGGATAAGTCTTGCAGCACTATTCTGGATAAGATGGAGGGGATGTAGAGAAGAAGAGGATAGATTGAGGAAGAGGCTGTTGCAGTAGTTCACCCTAGAGAGTACCAGAGCTATAGAGATATTGAGCTTCTGGGGGAAAGTGAGGAAAGGAAGGATTAATTTGAGGAGGTGGAGTTGAAAGTGGGCCTTCTGGGCAAGGTCCTTAATGAGAGGGAGGAAGGAACGAACGAACGAGAGGAGTGGAAGATGACTCCAAGGTTTCTGGCTTCAGATAAAGGAGAAGGGCAGAACGCATAGTGGGTGGCCAGAGTGAGAGGAGGAATTAGGGAGCTGGATCTCCCAATGGGAAGGATCTCAGTCTTGCTGGCTTTGAGGCAGAGATCCCTGGAGGCACACCAGGACTGAATGGCAGATATACAGTCTGGAATAATGGAGGAAGTACGGAGAGGATCAGAGGGAAATTTGATGAAGAATTGTGTGTCATCTGCATAACGCTGGAAGTAAGAGGAGAAAGTGGAAATTAAGTGTGCAAGTGGAGCAAGATGGATTTTAAAGACCCAGGGGGGAGGTTGGAGCCGTGGGCGACACCACAGGTGGAGATAGAGGTGGGAAAGCAAAAAGAGCCCAGGATAAACTGGGAGGGACGGTCATTGAGGAAGGAGGTCAGCCAGTCCACTGCATGCTCCAAGATACCAAGGGTATTGTGGAGCCGTTTTATGAGGATGGAGTGGTTGACCGTATCAAATGCAGAGGAGAGATCAAGTAGAATGAGACCAGCTGGAGAGTTAGAATTAAGAGATGCAAGCAGTTCTTCACTAGTGTTCAGGAGAGCAGTTTCTGTGCCTCTGGATGTTCAGAATCCAAATTGATGGTCGTGTACAGAAATAACAAGCTCAGTGTGCTGTGTCAGTTGGGGAAAAACAGCTTCTTCAAGAGTTTCCCAAGGAAGGGGGTGATATCATGGAGCAGTCGTTAGCTGGACATGAGGGGTTGGGAGAAGGTTTTCTCACGAGGGGGTGCACAGGAGAGTGCTTGGGGTAGAGGGGAAAGGCCCCGTAGCAAAAGAGTGATTGCAGAAATCAGCAAGTGCAGTGGAAAGATAGCCAACATTGTCCTTAAAATTCTGAAAGAAAAGGGGGAGAACTGTTTGGAGGAGACCTTCGTAGAGCGGACAACTCTGGTGACCTCATCAGATGTGATAGAAGCGAGGGAGAGAAAGGCAGAGCGGCAATGGTAGGCCATAGGTGGCAGGGGGATGCGAGAGGGAAAGGGAAACAAAGGTGCTCAGGATGTCCTGAGTTTTTGCAGGGAAGTGTGTGGCCAATGCATGGCATAGGGCCTTGGAGGGAAGAGGTGAGCTGGAAACTGCGGAAGGTTTGGCTAGTTCCTTGCAGATTTTAAAGAGTTCAGCCATGTTGTTTGCTGCACCAGTGACGTGAGTCTGGATGTGGGCCCTTTTCTTGGAGTGAATGGTGAGTCGGTATTGCCTTTTGAGAAGGCAACAGGCCAGTTTGTCAGAGGGTGAGCGTGAGGTCTACCAATTTCGTTCTGCAGCTCTGCTCTTGCGTTTCAGGGCTACAAATTCAGAGTCGTACCAGATGTTATGCTTGGGGGCATGTTTCAGCGGGATCCTCATGACTGGGGCAAGAATTTCAAGAGTATTAGCAATGGCAAGATGGAGGTTGCTGAGAGTGCAGTGAGAGGTAGAGTCTGCAGCAGGGGGAGGAGAGACGAAGGTAGATGTGAAGGAAGCAACTGACCTTTGTTTCATCGGATGGATGTCTGTGAACAAAGTTGCAGAGCTGGGGGATGTGTGGTTAGACAGCAGAGAGGACCCAGGTGAGAGAAGAGGAGGGAGTGGTCTGACCAGGAGAGTGGGGTGAAGAGTGGGGAGGAGAGCAAAATATCAGTGTGGATGTAGGGATCAAGAGTGTGTCCCGTCGAGTGGGTAGGACCAGAGGGGAGAATGGAGAGGAAGAGCGTGGTGCAGAGGTTGTGGAAGATAGTGGATGCCATGATTGAGGGGTCAAAGTGGAGGTTGAAGTCACCCAGGAGAAGGAGCTTTGAGGTAGATCTGAGGAGAGAGGAGAAATCAGCCCATTCTGAGAGGAACAGGGTGGTAGAGCCAGGTGGTCTGGAGATAGTGGCAATGGTCAGGGAGGAAGTGGGAGAAATTACCAGGTTTCAAACGGGCTCTCAAAGGAAGAGTACCGCTGGCTGGGTATGAGGAAAGAAAGGACCCACTCAGGGAAAATCAGGGCAACCCCACCACCAGCACAGTTAGGGCAAGGCTGGGAGATCTTCTTACAGCCATCAGGGAGAAGGGAGTGAAAAGCAGTGACTGATCTGGTTTTCAACCACGTCTCGGTAAGAGCAAGGATATCAAGGTCCAGGTCTTCAAGGAGGAGGCAGATGTCAGCAGAGTGTTTGAGAGCAGAGCGAGCATTAAGCGTGTCTAGATGCAAGAGGTCACTGCCTTTGAAGGATTTCCGGTGAGAGGTACAGGGATGTGGTACACCAGTTGGAGGAGGAAGGACAGAAAGAGAGGAAGAAGGAGTAGCAGGTGTGGGAAAGAAGTTGAAAACGGACAGCAAGCGCTGGTCAAAGATGAGGAGATTGGGTTGAAGACCCTGAGCCATGATTGCGCCATTGCGATAGACATTAATGATAAACCTGGATGATGAGAAGCCTGTCAAGAGTACTTCCCATCTAGTGCCACCAGTAATGGGTAAAGATGTGAGAGGAGAGAGAGTGGAGATAAGGTGTGGTGTCGATAGATGTGGAGATGGGAAAGAAAAAGAGGATATCAGTGACGATCTGTCTGTAGGTTGCACTGACCTAGGTGCCTGCAATGTGGTCAGGATGTCTTTTTTAAGCTCTTTTCTTCCAGACTTTCGTGAGACAGGCAGTATAGAAGGGTAGAACGTCCTTTCATCGTTGGATGACATTTGTTGGGGTTTTTTGCTGTGGGTTTTCTAACAAAAAACTAATTGAAATTTTTAGGGGGGGTTAGAAAAATATATATATGGGGTGTGGGTGTTTGGGAATAGATACAAAATTAAAGGGGGGAGGTCATGGGGGGAACCCCCAAAAATCTAAAAAATACAAATTTGATGAGTTTTTTCGCTATAATATCCACGGGGAAAAACCCTGCGAAATTACATCCCGCAATAAAATGACATGGGACTGATAGATGGTAGTATAGGAGTTAGAATAGATAAGGGAGATGGTGAGTGCCATAAGAGTGGTGGAGGATAGGGTGGAAGAAAGAGGAAGGAATGCACAACACAAGCACAAACTCACCAGGGTGCCTAGTAGCCAAGAGAAGCAAGTAACAGATGCAATGGAAACACTTTAGTACCAACAATGGGGGTGAAGAGTTGTTAAAAACACACCAGGATTTAATTTACCCAAAAGCACAGAAAAACAATGCAAAATGGGGGTGAAGAGTTGGCAAAAACACAGAAGGATTCGAATTACCAAAAAGCACAGAAAACAATGCAAAATGGGGGTTGAAGAGTTGTTAAAAACACACCAGGATTGAAATTACCAAAATGCATAGAAAAACAATGCAAAATGGGGTTGCAGTGTTGTTAAAAACACACCAGGATTCGAATTTCCAAAAACAAAGAAAAACAATGCGAAATGGGGGTGCAGTGTTGTTAAAAACACACCAGGATTCAAATTATGAAAACGCACAGAAAAACAATGCAAAAGGGGGTGAAGAGTTGTTAAGAACACAACAGGATTTGAATTACCAAAAATTACAGAAAAACACTAATGAGAAAGGATTTTGTTAACATTGAAAGGCAGAAAGGCAAAGGCCCACCTTGTTTCAAACAGCTGTGTGAGTTAGTAAAAAGGCATATCAATGTCCAGGACAAGACTCACAGGTATTCTCTTCCCCGACAAAAAAGTTCCAGAGGCACATGTTCTTGGGGGAGTAGGCTGCATGCTGGGTGGCTGTTCCATGAGGCTGAGAGGTGGTGGAGCGTGAGGTACTGCAGGGTACGGGTTGGGGGGACTTCCAAGCCCTCAAGGCCTGGACAGACACATACAGGCGCCTTAGTGTCAGCCTTGGCGGGGGCCAGCATTCGTCTACTGGCTCCCGTGATTGGACTTCAAGTGTCCCTGGTTGGCCAATCAGATATGCCAATTCTGGCTAGGCTGATAGTGCACTTCCTTCGTGCTGCTGGTGTCGGCATGATTAGAGATGAGACCCAGCAGTGAACAGAGGCCCTGCTGGGCTGATGCAGCAGAATTGGTGTGGCAAGGCCGCACATAAATATAAAGGCGAAAGAACCCAACTATATTTATAGCATCAGGGTGCCACTGGGCAGTTTTAATTAGACTTTTTGGAAATTTAGCAAAACACAAATGAAAGCTTTTTCTTTCTTTTGAAATCAGCAAAAGCCCCTTCTGGGCTTACCTGCTTGCCACAATGCTGCACTGGTCAATGGCAGAGGAGCTTCGCAGAGCTGGGCTCACCTGCTGATGTATGCTCAATGCCACTTGGAACGACTTTTTGTCACATGTTGCCTCAATCTAATACATGATAGAAAATATCTATTCATACTTCATAAATTCATAAATACAGTGCAACGATACATAAACAATCTAAAGTGCAAGGTGCATAAGGAAATACAGTAGAATATAAATACACATTCAGTGTTGCATTATCCCTGAATTCACTGTCCAAGTGTTCTTGCTATTTTCCAATCTTAGGGTTTATGTCTTTGTTAGGTACATTTTTCTACAGTCCAATTGATATTGCACTTTACAACACTTATCCCTTGTAGTCAACGCCCTTACTTCTAATATGGGCCTGTACTACCCAAGGTTGGCAGAACGGCAGAGCAGTCATGCTTAGCTTAGGAGGACGAATGTGAACTGTAAATCAGAACATAGAAATCAGAACATACATGAGTCTGAGAAAACACTTAAACACTTGAAGTTATATAAAAAAAGTGATTTATTTTATATATACACAAGGCAGTTATAAACTCAAATGAATATCATATCAGCTTACAACATCAAACGTTCATTTAGAATATGAATTGAATAAAAGCAGATAATTAATGTGTTATATGCTTTTCTTATTCACACATGGAGAGACTTCAGTTAAGATCAGAAAAAGTATTCATGTTAAATTGACTCTGCAGTTATTCACGTTTAAGTAAGTTCAAGAATGGTTTAGGAACAATCATCACAGGTAAGCAATACTAGTAGCAACTCTTTTAAGGTTTGGCATTCTTTTCCCTCACAAGAAAGGAGGTATTCATTGCAGGTTTTTAAGGGAAATAAGAAATGTCCAAGCCAATAAGTTCAGAGGATTTACTATTAGGAATAGGAATGTGACAGTTCTGATGCAAATCGTCTTAGCACAAGCAAGTAACACATTAGCTGGTCTTGAAATAAGTTCAGGAGCGGGGGAAATGCCTTCCTTTAGGAACACAGGCACACAGGAACACAGACCTGGGTAACTCTAGATAGGTGCACACCCAAACAGTGAAAAACAGTGCTCCAAAGCAAAGGAGTGACACAAACGACTTAAGGTAGTTTCACTTAAGCCCCACAGCCCCATGAGAGTGAAGAAGCTGATGAAGCTGTAAGCCTTCTAGATGCACGGCTGCAAACCCAGTCTCCTAGTGCTTGGTGATGAAAGGGGGGACTCGGGAAGGGGTCCTGCAGCAGTAGTCAAGAGAGGGACTCGCCAGCACAGAAATCTTTAGGATTTGTGCTGCTGGAGTTCCACATGGACACATCCACATTTCCAGCGAGATTCCTCAACGGCAAGGCAATGCACTTCAAGGTGTCTGAGTTACCTTGGGTATTGGTATTCAGCAGCCCAGGAAAGTTGCAGGATGTCGGGGGATGGCTCAAATTGAAGAGTGTATTGTGGCTGATTATGATCACCAGCACAGAGGAGGAAGTCATCCTTGGGAGAGTTTCCTGTTGATTTGAAAACGGGGTCAGGACAGCAGCGGTACTTCAGCAGTGCTTCTGCGGTTCCTGGGGGTGCTTCAGGCATCTCCGGTTATCTTTTTCTTCAGAGCTCCAGTTCCAGTGGGCCTCTCTGCCTCTTGTCCCAAATGTCTCGCCTTTTATGCAGGAACTGATTCATTTAGGCCTGTGGACTGGCCAATCACCTGGGGGTGGCTGTCTTTAGAGGACAGCCAGCCAGTCACCCGGTTCAAACTGGTCCCAGCCAGGCAGACCCTAACACAAAGGCCACATGAGCTTCGGGCTGCTGCCTCAGTTGCTGCCTCAGCAGACACACAGGAGCCTAGGCGGGCTTCACAAAGGGATACAGCCAAAGGCACAACTCAAAGAGGACCCACGCCCACCTGGAATGGTAGAAGAAGGGCCGACATAGGAAATACAAACTGAAAATGGCAATACAAGAAGACTGGGGCATTTGGGGTAAATGGTCACCCATGGGTGTTGTACTGCAGCTGTGAAAACAGCCTGTGAGTAACAAACACAACAATGGTAAAAAGGTATCCACTTCCACCAGCTATTTGGGTTTGTCTGTCACTGTAACTATAAATGTTACAGGAGCAGTGGGGGCAAGGGTACCAGGTAACCCCTCAGAACTCTGCATAAGGTGGGTGTGCTGATCCCATAAAAAGAAAGGTAAGTAAAATAAATGTACCTTACTATGCTTGAAAGCAGTAGTTCTAAAGAAAAAGTAATGAAGAATAAGAAGGGGGCCGAGGGGACTCCCCAGAAACTCTGCACATAGGGCGCTGTGTCCTGCAACAATTTATCACAGATGCCTGTAGAGAAAAACATGGAGGAAAGCATGACTCCATTAAAAGTAAAAAGAATATAGTAGCAGACAAAATAGGTTTCCTACCTCAGAGCTAAAGAATTAGTGAGTGGTAAAACGTCCCACTCACTCAGATTAGTAAAGAGAAAAATCCCAGAAGTCCAGTAAAGGTGCTGTGGGTCTCTCAGGTTGAGGGGAACTGGCACAAGAAATACAAATTTCCCCTAACAGTCTCCACTAGATGGATTGGGGATATGACTAGCCTAATACAATATACAGGTAGAGGGATTGCTGCCTCCTCCAAAATAGACGTATAGGTGGAATACATGCATAACCACCTTTGTCAGGACCGTTATGATGGGCGGACCCTACCTGGAATCAATGAATGGGAAAAAGTGTCAATGTTTACCTATTCTAATGTGAGCTGCCATTTCCTCATAGATGCATAGACAGGAATACAGACCTTTTTACACTATTCGTATCACAGGACCTCTAGATACACAGTGTGGGGTAAGACTAAACGTAGCCACAGGCGTGCAAGATTTATTTTCTCTGTAGGGAACGTCCAGACCTGCAAAAAGGAAAAAAATGTATTGTGTCCGAATCATTACTCCTGTTACTTTTCATGGGCATAACCACTCATACCGAAAAAAAGGTTTCTGAGCTATGAAAGCAGTTTCTTAGCCCACATGGTAGCTATCTCCTCTATGGAATGCGCAGGAGATTGGACTGTTCTGCATCAAATTAACAGATATTTGTGTGCTTGTGGAATATTAGATACTTAAGGCTCATTAGCATAGTTTAAGGTACCCTAAATTTCCATAATTCTCTTTCTCCCTTGCTGGGCTGTATCAGCAGCGTGCACTCACGACAAAGATATACCATTTGCTGCGCCCAGAATCCAAAGTCATGCTCGATGATCAGGGGCGTAGCAGACACATAAAATCTGGGGGGGACAGGGGACATCTTGGGGACTTTGCTTTATTTATTTATTTATTGATTTATTTATTGTGTTTTAGTAAAAAAACTGAACTTTTCACAAAATTAGAATTAAAATAGCAATATGGATTAAATTACAAAGATCACTGTATAAAACAAGAGAAAAGAAGAATATTAAAGGGTGCAGCAGCAAAGAACATGTCTTTGTATGTTGCATTTCTGGATTTCTCATCCGATTATGAGCTCATAGTAAGAGAGAGGAAATAACAATTACTTCCAGTGGGCCACTGCTAGGACGCCAGCTCGTTAAGAGGCAGATCACCTGTAAGTGGACTCCTGCCATATAGAGGAGTTGCAGCCTTTTCTACCAACTGCAAGTTGCTACCTTTTTTGTGTGGGGAAAGGAGATGTGTGTGTCTCTTGTAATGGAAGGATGGGGTTTTCAAAGACAGAGGAAATCTTGTTTGTACCTCTGAGTAAGCCCTGTTATGGGAGTAGAGGGACCAGGCGTGTGATGTTGCTGCTTTGATTGTCCTCGGGCTAGGGGGGTACAGCAAACAAGGAGGATGAGCGATCGCAAGCCCACCCCCTTATAAGCACTCCCCAGGTCCGCGGCCGGATGTGTCGGACCCAGGGGATTCCTAGTAGGTGGGGTGTATGTGGACCCAGGGGGGGTGGACAGAGGGTCAGCCCGCTATGTGGGCTGCCCTCTAGCGGCCCTGCGAGGGCCGGGCCAGCCTCTCACGATGAGTCTGGTACTTCTTATTCCATCTCATGCTGGCTTCAGAGCCTAGCCTTTCTTTGCCTTTGTTATTCTGAATGCAGAGCTGGCCTCTGTTCCTTTCTCGTTTAACATTTGCTGCAAAGCTTGATCTATTTGGTTCTCTCATATGTTACTAGGACGGCAGAGCATTGGTCTTCTGCCCTGTTATATTATTCAAAGAGCCCTTCTGGCCTTTCTTTGCCTCTCCTTTGTCTCACTGCTTGCTTGCTTAATACATACCTCCTTGCTTGAACACTCAACATATTCTCCATAACACAGCAATGGCAGCTTCAGTCTGTCTTAACTTCTATTTGTTCTGTGTCTTGAATTGGCCTCTTATTTACGCTTTTCTGTCTACAGCGGAAAGGCATTTGCCAGTCACTGCCATGATGGTTCTACCTGGCCATAAGAGGGCAACAGCTAGCCAATATTGGAAGAACATGGGCATATTATGCCAGAGGCTGGCAACTGCCTTCCTAATGTCTACACAAGAGACACAACTCTTGCCTTTGTTTCTAAAAGTAATTCAGTGGATGAGGAAATGCGAGAAAACACATATTGCTTATAAATAGGGGTTGATGTCACACTTGGTTAAGACATTTTGATCACGCCAGGAGCTAATTTCCAGCTTCAATTAAGCAATTACCTTTTAGACTTCTGGCTTTAAATAACGTTAGTATCACCTGGAAAGCACAGAGGTTGCTCAACAGGGTTCCTGGAGCAGGAGGGGTACCCTAGTCGTGGGCATGGATGATTGGAGGGCATTCTTGCCCTGTTTCGGAGCCTGGTCCCTACAGCCATGATGGGGGGAGGGGCCTATTACTTTTGGTTGTACGTACCCTTTGAGGGTGGGCAGACATTGCCTCCTGCTTTAGCCCACTAACAGCTCTGCTTTGCAACTTCATCACACATATCTGTCAGGTGGCATGTAACTCAATGCTACTAATGTTATCAGCCTCAGAAGTCTGGAATCCTTTGCCACATCAACTAGGGTACAGGCTTGCCACCTGAGACTTACCCATGTCTGAGTCGGCGATTGTAGGTAATACATTCTGGGGAGATTTGTGCAAGTCAGACCTCTGTGGACTCCCACGGGTGTCTTCTTTTTTGAAATGCATGGGGTACCCTGTTTTCCTTCGTGGCCTCGACACCCTAGGCCCAAATCTGTAGGTTGTCTACCCAAACCCCTCAGGGGTTACCAGTGGTTTAGCCTTTTCCCTTTGTGCCCAGGTAGGTGCACCCACACATGTGAGGTACCGTTTACGTCAGGACACCTGTGGAAACGCGGGAAGGTAGGACATGTGGTGTTGGCGGTATGTTTTGGTGGGTGGCAAGAGGGAAATGTCTGAAAATTTTAGTTTTTTCAGCAAATTTCAGACTTTGCCAGGGATTGTGGCTAATACATTCTGGGACAATTCGCGCAAGACAGACCTCTGTGGATTCCCACGGGTGTCCTCTTTTTGGAAATGCATGGGGTTCCCTGTTTTCCTTGGTGGCTTGGACACCTTAGGCCCAAATCTGTATGCTGTCCACATGAGCAAAATCTGCCCTGCCGAAAGGCTTGAGGTTACCAGTGGGTTAGCCTTTTCCCTTTGCGCCCAGGTAGGTGGACCCACACATGTGAGTTACAGTTTTCGTTGGGTCACCTGTGGGAACGGAGGATGATAGGACATGTGTTGTTGGCGGCGTGTTTCAGTGAGTGGCCAGAGTGAAATGTCTGAAAATTGTGATTTTTTCCATCAAATTTCAGAGACATTTCCCTCTGCCCACCCATCGAAACACGCTGCCAACAACAGATGTCCTACCTTCCCGCATTCCCACAGGTGTCCCGACGAAACTGTACCTCACATGTGTGGTTGCGCCAACCTCGGCGAAAAGGGAGAACCCCATGCATTTCCGAAAAGAAGACACCCGTGGGCACCCCCCTTTCCACTAAAAACATTCATGGTGGTTTAGTGACCCCCACACCCACCCAAAACAAGTTCTCATTTTTTTTGTTTTGTTTTTGTTTTGCCTCTTTCCTAGGGACAGATTCTGCTCGCAATCCGCCCCCAGGGAGGGCTACATGAGATGCCCCCCATCCATTTGGGGTCGGGGGAGAGGGCCACCCCCTTTCCACTAAAAACATCCATGGTGGTTCAGTGGCCCCCCACACCCACCCAAAACAAGCTATAATTTGTTTTATTTTTTGTTTTGACCCTTTCCTAGGGGCAGATGGGCACATGTGTGTGGCCATCTGCCCCCTTGGGAGGGGCAAAAAATACTGCCCCAGGCTTGGGGGGTGGCTCTGCCAATTTTTGCAATGGCCTCCTCCCCACCCCAAATGGATGGGGGCATCTCATGTACCCCTTCCTAGGGGCAGAAATCTGCCCCCAGGGAAGGCTACATAAGGTGCCCCCATCCACTTGGGGGGGGGGAGAGGGCCAACCCTCCTTTCAAACACAAAAAATCCTGGTTTTCTAGTGGGCCCCCCCACCCACACCCAAAACCAGTTATAATTTATATTTTTATTTTGTCCTTCCCTAGGGGCAGATGGGCACATGTGTGTGACCATCTGCCATGGGGGGGGGGTGGCAAAACGTACTGCCCCACACTTAGGGGGCAGGGTGGCTCCACCAATATTTGCAGTGGCCTCTACCCTCACTCCAAATGGATGGGGGCATCTCATGTACCCCTTCCTAGGGGCAGAAATCTGCCGCCAGGGAGGGCTACAGAAGGTGCCCCCCATCCACTTAGGGTGGGGGGTAGGGCCACCCCCATTTCAAACACAAAAAATCTTGCTGGTCTAGTGGGCCCGCCCCGCTCCCACCCAAAACAAGTTATAATATATATATTTTTGTTTTGCCCTTCCCTAGGGGCAGATGGGCACATGTGTGTGGCCATCTGCCCCCGAGGGAGTCAAAACATACTGCCCCAGACTTGGGAGGGGTGGCTCTGCCAATATTTGCAGTGGCCTCTCCCCCCCACCCCAAATGGATGGGGGGCATCTGATGTACCCCTTCGTAGGGGCAGAAATCTGCCCCCAGGGAGGGCTACATAAGGTGCCCCCATCCACTTAGGATGGGGGTGAGAGGGCCACCCCCATTGCAAAAATCCCTGGTGGCTAGTGGTCCCACCCGCACCCTCCCCACCCAAAATTACGTTTACAAAAAATATATATATATTTTTTTGTTTGCCCCCTTTCCCTGGGGGCAGATGATCACCCATCTGCCCCCAGGGTATTGCCCTCATGCTTTGGGGGTCAGGGGGGAGAGAGCAGCTTACATAGTAAGCAGCCTCTCCCCCCACTTCAAAAACAGATCCCTGCACAACACACCAAACACATATTCTGGGGGGGGATAAATGACATTACATCCCCCCCACTTAACATTGTGGGGGGATTTGTCCCCCCTGTTCCCCCATGTCCTACACCCATGTCGATGATGCAAAAGTGTCATGGCAAGCTGAAACATACAACAACCCTATATCAGTTATGAAGTCATGTGCATAGCTCTATAATCTATTTATTCCATTTCCAAATGTGCATGTGTTTTTATTTGCTTAGCTAACATCAACTATGCCGCCTCTCTGACCGTCTGGCTTCCCTATCTGCTGTACAATGGGATGGGAGCCATCGGCATCTTGCCCGCATCTAAAGTTAAGTGAGAAGACATAGGGAAATCATGTGACCCTGTTTGTTTGTTTGTTTGTTTGTTTATTTATTGAATTTATAAAGCGCACCAGACCCAGGAGTAGCAGGGCGCAGAAGGATATGCGAAGCTTACATATGTTACATAGTGTACAGGCAATAAATGAAAAGCCACATTACACAAGAAATAATACAATATACAAGGCTTAAATTACGCAGAAGGGCACATTTATTTACATTTTAGTAACTATGGATGTACACAATTTACACATTTACAATCTAGCACAGGTCGTACTAATGTACCACAGTTTCAGAGGAGAACTAATTCTCAGTCAAGTTGAGGTGAGTGATGAGGTTCTTTCTAAAGAAAGAATAGGGGAGGTCGGCTCTCCACTGGTGTGGTAGGGAATTCCAAAGTTTAACGGCCTTAACAGGGAAACTGTTGCCGCCAATCTTGGAAGATTTGAATCTGGGTACTAACAGACAGTTAGTGTTGGAGGTTCTTCTAGATATTCTGTCAATTAGGTAGCTGATGCCACGTTATGTAGTGCTTTATGTGTCAAGGAGGCAATTTTTAGTTGTATTTTATTATGGGTAGATAACCATTTGTGATGATGTCTGATAGCAGAGATGTGCACTCTTTTGTTAATGCTTAATGCAGCTCTAATGGCATTGTTTTGTGGTATTTGGAGTTTTTGGATAATGGTTTTATTAGCACTGCTGTAAAGGGCGTTGCAGTAGTCTAGTCTTGATAGAATTAATGCTCTAGCCAGTATGAGGCAATTGTCATTAGAAAGGAAGGGCCTACCTGCTCTGATCAGTTTACAAGTGTAGGCTGTGGTGGCCGCCAGAGAGTTTAGTTGTTTGGTAAAGGACATTGTTGCACCAAGGTAGAAACCCAGTGTTTTTAACTCCTTAGAGATGATGGTGTTATTACTGTCAATGATGAAGGAGGCATATTTATGCCCTAGTTTGGAAATGTTGGAAGGGGAGCCAAGGATTATCAATTCTGTCTTGTCATCATTCAGGCATAGGCCGTGAGTGGTCATCCATGCCTGAATGATGAGATAGATTCTATTCACGAACGCCAGGTCCCTACCATGATCCCCAGAAAGAGGGAGGAGAATCTGAGTGTCATCTGCATAGTTAGTGTAGGTGACACCCAGAAGGTCCAGATCATCGAACATTGGCTTGGTGAATATGTTGTAGAGTGGGGGACACACAAGAACCCTGAGGGATCCCACACATGATAGGGGTAGGATACGCAGCTGCAGAGGGTGAGAATACTCTGCTTGTTCCGTCACTCAAAAATGATTCTATCCACTTAACAGCTCCTGTGGAGAATTGGGCTGCTGTATCTAGATGCCTACAGAGGACCTTATGATCGACCAAGTCGAATGCAGCTGAGAGATCAAGTAGCAGCAATAATGCTGTTTTTCCTTGATCTCTCAGCTCATCAATCTGAGTCTTCATATCAGTGCAGTTTCCGTCCCATGTAGTGGTCGGAATCCTGACTGTCGGACCCCTAGAGGTTTATGCTGTTCGAGGTGTTTCTGAATCTGTAAATAAGCAATTTTGTCTAAGATTTTAAGTAAAAATGGTACCGTTGTGATAGGGCGGTAATTGGTAGCAATAAGTGGGTCTAATGTTTGCGTCTTGAGAAGCGGGAGCACCCATGATTGTTTGAGATTGGCTGGGACAGTGCCGGAGGCAAAGGAGGCATTAATCAGTTTGGAGATGAAGGGGGAGAGGTCTCTTGCAGCCTCTTTTATCATGTGCGCTGGGCAGATATCTTCTTTGCAATTAGATGGTTTGAGAGAAAGGATGGTTTTTTCCACTTCAAAGATTGTTGTTTTGGTGAATCAGAATGTGGTATTTAGGTCAGAGATATTTACATTTGGTAGAGAGTGGTAGTTAGTTGGTTGAGATAAGTTCAGAGAGTCTTTCTTGTTTTTTATTTTGGTTTGGAGAGTGTTGATTTTGTTGGTTAGTGCTTGTTAGTATTTCTGAGCAACAGTTCTTATCTTTGATGCAGATATCGGGAGGAGAGATAGGGGACACTAGTTCTAGAGGATTGTGAATAATTCTTTCATACTAGAGTTGGGGTTCGCTATTCGTTCATTATAGGAGTTTCTTTTTGCCTTGCATATTTCTTTTTTATAGAGTGACGCAGTGGACGCTAGCTTCTTTTTGTTCTCGTGGGAGGGGCAAACGCACCAGTCAGTTTCACATTTCCTTTTTAATAGTCACAGGTCCTTTAACTGTGGAGTGAACCACTTGTTGAGATGTAGTTTAGCTTTACTAGCTCTCAGTTTGAGGGGGGCGACTTTGTCCAAGGTGGAGAGCATAATCTTATTATATTCTTGCACCATAGTGCTTGGGTCAAGGTTGTGTGGCAGAGCATTTAGGGTGGGTAGAATATTGGGGATCACACTGTCCACTGTTATATTCTTTTTTAAACTGGTTAGACAGGGTGGCACTTCTTGGGGTGCTATGAGTTTCTGTCTGGTAGTGGAGAGTGTCAAGGACACAAGGAAATGGTTGGTCCAAGATAGGGGAGAAATAGTGGTGATGGTGGCTGTGCAATTGTGGTCAGCTACTCAGTTCAAGGTTCTACCCTTAGTATGGGTGGGAGCATTCACCTTTTGTGTTATTCCTAATGCATTAAGGGAGTTTACTATTTGCACAGCCTGTTTATCCGAAGAATCATTCAGGCCTAGGTTAAAATCACTGAGCACCAATACTTGGGAGGTGTATTTGAGATTACTAGCAATTAGGTTATGCAGGTCCTCTTCAAAAAATTGGGAGCTCTTTAGTGGTAGCTTGATAGAAAGGGATTCACAAGATTGTAGGTCATGTGGGTCTACTAGTCTTAGAGATAAGCTGTCTCTCGATATGATAGCTATTCCACCGCCTCGGGAGCCATCTCTGTCTTGTCTGAGAATAGTATATCCTTCTGGGATGGCTAGCGTGAGTGCCGGTCCTGCGGCCTTGTGTAACCATGATTCAGTTATGGCAATGAAATCTAAGCTGTCTTCTGTGATTAGGTCGGCTATGTCGATAGCGTGAGCCACCAGAGACCTAGCGTTAAGGAGAGCTCCTTTAAGGGGTTGATTATCTCCTTTAATTGTGGTAAGGCAGGTGGCACGGCTAATGGGGGCTGTTGGCTTGGAGATGAGCATGGGAGTCTGAGTATCAGAAGTACTACAGGTGGGTAGGGTGACGGGCTGTTTGATGCTAGTATTTACCGTAGTGTGGTAACTGTAAATGTTCTTATTAGAAGGTGGTAGAGATCTGGTCAGAGGATCATAGATTTTAGGAAGTCTACTACGTAGTTTAAGTTTTCTAATGTACGTAGTACAAGGGATCATAGTATAATCTCCTGTATGCTAGTAGTTAGAATGGACAAGAATACTAGGCTTGGGTGCCATGTTAAAGGAGGTATGAAGCTGCCATGTTAAAGGAGGTATGAAGGAGTGATTTCTGCTCAACTAGGTGGGTGGCGTTACGGTAGGATACTGAACTAATGAGCAGTTGAGAAGTGATAAGTAGCCTAAGAATATATGGGATGCGCCGGCCTGGCATATTAGTAGTGAGAAGTGGGTCGCAGTAGGCCAGTTCAACTTTAGCTGAATGGGTCTGGGGCACAATATGCACGGTATACAGAATGTTCTAAGACAGATCAGGATAGGTAGATTCAACTTTAGCTGTGTGGGCCTGTAACCCGGTATGCAAGTACACAGGATGTTCTAGGACAACCTGTTAAAGCTATTACAGTACAGGGCAATGAAGGCTATGTAGCAAAGGTGCAGAGTTAGGGCTAAATAAACCTATTGGTTAAAAGGTTTCACAAGAACTAAATAGTGCATGCAGTGGTATCATGGCAAGCATATCCATATGGTGCGGCCTAAGTACAGCTCGTACTGCAATACATACATAACCAGAAGAGTGCATTTACAGTGACAAAGTGAGTACAGGCAGTCTAGGCTGAGGAGAAAGTAAACTACGGAACAGCGCGTTAAGCTAGTTGGTGCACACATACAGACATGTCATTACAGGACATAGAGGCATGCAATCCAAGCCACGTGAGGTTCGAACAACGATGCATACCTAGTTTGTATAGTACAATGCAGTCACATGCAAATCGTAGGTAGATGACATACAATACAGGCTAGGTATATGTTTGATGGAGGTGCGCACATAGGTTAGAAAAGAGGTGGGACACCTACGATGTGTGTAGGCTTGATAAAGGTAGTACAAGTAAGCGTGCGGGTCGAGATTAGAGCTCTACCTAGATTCGAAATTTGCAGTATAGGCAGACAAGCCACGGTTCAAATGTCCAATCTATGGCACACCTAGGATCAAAGGTGCAGAGAAGCTATGCGCAAGGATGTGGGAAGAGTGGAAGCGCGCGTCGTTGGTTAGGTTGTGAGTATATCCGGATACAGATAGCAGCTCACGCAGTCGGCGCAAATGTGTGTCTGCTCAAACTGATAGTGGTTGAACTGCAGTAGGCTCCCACATAACACACAATGACTGCATTGGGCTGTGGTATAGTGAACATACACAGGATGGAACGTGCAGCAAGTATGGGTAAGTTAAGTCAGATTATGAACGGCTAGCTACGGATTGTTTGAACGGAAATGGGAGTTTCGTGATCAGTACCTTAGAAGTATATGGGCAGCGTTCCGTGCAGACGGCAGATTTCGGCAGTGACAGGCAAGGACAGGCATTGTGCCTTGGTTCCCGTGCCTTCATTCCGGGACCCGGCTTCGCCTTCCGGCGATTCGTGATTGGAGATTTTTGCAGGCTGTGTGCCCAATCAGCATGTGGGGCGGGCTGAGGGTGAATGGTGGGGCTTCTGTCGGGTGCCTCAGAAGGCGGCGGCCATCTTGAAGAATGTCGAACCCTCGTGGTTTGGAATGGCGCCAATAAAGGGATGATGTTCCTTTGCTAACTGCAGTGATTTCAGCAGTTATATATACGATCTTTCAAGCCTGGGTTCCGCAGGCAGTAGTTGCAGAAATAAAGCGGATATACCCAGGGCTCAGTGGATGGCCGTGAATAGGACGTCTAGAGTAGATAGACACCCTTGGCCTTACCTGCAGAGAGGGGGAAAGGGTGAGCTTGGTGCTGCTCCTGCAGCGCGTGGTGAGCTCCGGCTCCTTTAGTCAACTTATGATGTAAGGATACAACTGTGTATACAACATCAAAATACATTGTGAAACTAGACCGTTGCTGATCATTCCCATTCTACTATAAGCTTGCAAGCAGCTTCATAAACACAGAAAGGTGTTTTTTTTTTTAGATTAGCAGGTATCCGGTACCAGCTCTGTGTGGAAAACAGTATCAAACAAATACATTACTTGTGTAGTAAAGAGACATATTCCTGAGATGCTGTCTAAAACCCCTATAATGGAAGGCCGTCCATAGATCAAAACCTGCTCCCCAGCTTAGTGCCATGTATCATAGTCTGTAGAGGGATGTGTGGTGGGGTGTACACCCTTTGAAGCATGGAACTCAGCTAGTTTGGGAACCTGGGGTGCAGACGTGACTTTGGTGTTCCCATGTTACAGTTTCTTGTTGCTATCTCTTGTCTGTCAATTGCTGTTCACAAGGAAGCAACTAAACAGAAAGGCCTGTGAGGACTAGGTCATCCTCCGAGACCCTTGTACATGTTATTGTTCTAGTCATGCTCTAAAATGTTAATTGTTACTGTGTAATTCCTATGACACCCTCTTATGGCACACACTCTTATGACACACGCTCTTACCACACACTCTACCACGACACACACTCTTTGGACACTCTTACGACACATGCCTGTATAACACATAGTATTATGACACACACATGCCACAAACTCTTTTCATACACTCTCTTATGGCAAGCACACTTCCGGCACATATTCCTATGCCACATACTCCTACACCACACACACACAGCACATGCTCTTAAACCACAAACTATTTTGACACACTCTCAAAATCAATATGTTTCTTTTATGCAAACTGTATCCATACATGTAGGAGACGAACATTTTGTTCATGCACACTAATATTCATATGAAAACTCACATCAAAGCCAGGATTGACTTTGAAGTAATTTTTCATATGCATATAAAATGTATAGGAATGTAAATTGTGTACATGTACGAACTGTGAATCTTGTAAACACCTACTAAACATATAAACATATAAAAACTCACATCAAAGTCAAACCTCACTTTAATGTGAGTTTTAATATGTATAGAGGGCATATAGGACATGTGAATTTAATATGACTTCACACCAAACAGTATATGCTGCTTACAAACCATACACATATGCCAAACACTTTCACACAGGACACATTTGCACCACACACACTTATGCCACACGCACTTAGGCTGCATACATGTACGCAACACACTATTGCTATTCAGTCACCTACTTATAAAAGGGCTAGAACACTAGCCCTAAATTAATCAACATCTTCTACACTTACATTTATGAAATGTACATTACGTACATGTACACTGCTATGCATGTAAAACTTCACATCAAAGTCAGGGCTGACTTTGATGTCAATTTTCATCTCTATATATGTTGCATGCAAGATGTAAATTGTGTACATGTATGAAATGTAGACCAAGCAAAAACAAAGAGGTGATGGCTGGAAGGTTTAGAATGAATCTTAACCACTGGCACTGCTCTGGGCAACCCTCCAGACCATCGGTCTTCGCCTATCAACCCATTACAGAGGGGGAAAGACCATATGCAAATCAGGCTTGGCCACACCCCAAAAGGGGCAGTCCAGCCCAAACTGACAGGTCACATCACTTCTGCACAAGACCACAAGCATCACCAAACATGTTTTGGCCTTGTTGGGCCTCATCAGTGAGGAGATGCTTGTGGTCTCGTGCAGAAGGGATGTGACCTAGCAGTTTGGGCAGGACAGTCACTTTTGGGGTAAGACCTTGCCTGATTTGCATATAGTTTTCCCCCTTCTGTAATGGCTTGGCAGGGTGAAAAACAATGGTCTGGAGGGTTGCCCAGAGCTATACCTGTGGTTATGATTAATTCAAAACCTTCCAGCCATCACCTTTTTGTTTTTGAAATGCAGACCTTACAGCTTGTATGCCATATGCTCAGATGCTGATAAAACCACAAGGCATACACTCATACCACATAGACTTATACGACATAGCCTCATATGCAATATGCAATACTTTCCACAAAAAGCAACAAAATTAGATTAACATTTTTTTCATATCTAGAGTTAAGGTTAAGCTAACAAAAGGTAAAGTGTACAAAGAGTGGGAATGAAAACACTATGGTACGACTCTCATTGTGCAAAACTACAAATTCAAACTGAACACTAACTTAAAGTATAAGGCAGGTTACGTCAATAATGGAGGTTTCTTGAGTGTTCACGGTGGATTTGTAGTGCTATGGAGGGAGATTTAATACTTTGAGTTTCATGGTTGGATTTGCATTGGTATACAGTGTTTGTGCTAATCACTTGCTTTTCAGACTTAGCATTTTGTTATATTAACCTTAATTCTTTATTTAAAACATTGTTTACATCTAAGATACATATATATTTAAAAACATATTTTTTTAAAAGAGTTAAGGTTAATCCAACAATAAACTTAAAGTCCTCAAACATTGTAAATACGTATGTTCAGGTTACAACATAAAATCAAAAATCAACATTAACCCACCCTGCATTTGATTTATAATAATATTTTTGCAATATAATGTTTTATAGTGAAAGTAATGTATTTTTTTGGAATATATGTTTGTATTGAGATCAATTTATAAATTAAATGTTACAATATAGTGTTGTAATGTCTATTATATTAGTGAAGATTTTGTTGGTGTTGACGGTTCATATTATGTGAATATTTTTATGTTCAACACACATATCAGATGTTTGAAGTTATTCCGTTTTATTATATGCATGGTTTAATGATTATTGTACTTGTAATATTTGTAAATTAGTTACTAGGATTGCTATGGTTTTTCTAAATAACAGCAGATAATACATATTGAAATAATTTCTTCAAATACATCTCATGAGCTAGATGTCTAATGCGTATTATTTTACTAATGCTGTTGTGGTATTTTAGGGTATTTTGATTTTAAATGCTGTAATGCTGATTATACATATTAGATGTTTGCAGTTTGTATATGTATGGTATGTTGTTTATTGTAATTTTAATATGTAGGTATTGCTTGCTTTTTATAACAACAACTACAATTTCCATGTGTTTAACCCAATTGTGTAGTTTCCTGAAAACAAGAAAAAATACCTTCTCAGATTGACAGTGCTCTTACCAAATAAAGTGCATTGTGATGTCAAAAGATTGATTAAAGCAAAACAAGCGAGTTATTCCATCCAAGTGATAATAATACATCGGAAATCCCATTCAGGGCAGTTATGCCTTGTACATTCCATATCCATGCAGACTCCTTCATCAGGACTATGCTGACCTATGTTCCCAAATCATATTTCTTGCATTCTCTTAGCACTTATTGCCACCCAGTTCCCTCCATGATCTACTTTATATTGTGTAGGTAGCCTATAAGCACCTTCCAGCCTGCACTGCTTAGGCAACCTTAATTTTTATACGTCACTCTTGATGCCGGTGCAGTGAGTCCTTAGCTGTCTGCTCCACCATCACAGATTTCTTGGGTACTCTCCTTGTCTCCGTAGGCATGCTTATATCATGAGCCAACTCGTTGTGAATGCTGTAAAGCATGGTCTCTGAACTCTCAGGTAAGTTGCCTTAATAGATTACTTCCTCAGTTTCCTTAAACCACCACCAATGAGTACACAGCATTCAAACTGCCACTGGGTGGAATACCAGAGTCAGAACATTCCACATACATTCCACATGCACATCACACCCATTAATATAAAGTCACAGATACACATCCCCCTTCTTTTTCAAAAATACACATTCTATTGCCCTCCACACTAAGGAGCTCACATTCAATGGAGACCTGAATTAGAAATAAGAAAGTAGACATACAGGAGTATCATAACAAAATTCAACAGAGTTTGAGGAAGTCTGTAAAATTATACTTTAATATTATTTTATTTAATGTCATATTTACCTTAAAAGGGCATGTATGTTTTAATTTGGGAAATTAGTTTTTTATGCAAGCGTGCATAATTGAGCTTGCTGTTGCCATTTGTCATAAAATTATGTAAGCAATCTTTTACATTTCATGCCATTCTTTCCTTTATGGTAATTTGATCATCATTACATTCAAACAATAAAGAATGTTGCTTTACATATGTTATTTAGTGCCCACTCTTTGTGGAGTTTCCACGCTGATAAAGTATACTTTATCACCATGTTATAGGTTCCACTAATAGATACATACAAATTGGAGAATTAGTCATTAAAACATTTTGTTTCATACCATGTGTTCTAGGGATTAAAAATGTGTGTGCAGGATAGTGCCCAGGTACGGCGGTTAGCCCCCTCTGCCTTTAACTTTATTTTATATGCATGGCATCACGCTTTTTAATTTGTTTTTATTGTATGCATTTTATTTTTTTTTGTTTTACTTTTACATTCCCGGTCCGCGGCAGGTGACTGAATGCAATGTTTTCACATTATTTCCATTTACTTCTACTTTTTAGTTTTATTTATTTCTTGTTTTGTTCATTTTTCCCCTTATTGCACCTCTGTTCCATGTTGGCTGCACTACGCAGCGGGAGGGTGCTTGGCCCTAGGGCCTCGCTCCCGTTCCACTTGTTTCTTTTATTTCGTACCTGCACACACTGCATGGCAATCTTACTGCCCTGTCCCTTTGGCAGAGACACAGGGATTCTCCTGATAATATGTGTCTATTTAGTTCTCAAATGGTCTGGAATCGCAGCGGGTGCACACCTTATGTGTCAATGTCTCGCCTAAGTCAAGCCCATCTGGGCCTGTCCAGTCTGTGGACAGCTGCGGATGGCCCTTTCAGTTGAATACTACTAGACGTTTTTTTGTTGTTGCATGGAAAGCTTGTAAAGTATACTTTATCTACTTCACACTTCCCCCTGAGCTTTCTTTTAGGGACTCAGTCCCCACATATTGTATCACCATCGTTGCATCAATAGAAGTGCATTTTGCTAAATGCCCGCCGCCTAGTTGCTCACTCTACACACTACCATGAGTTACTGTGTGATACCGATATGGATTTTGTGTGCTTTATGGAAACTTGTTTTTCTGACTCATCTGGCCCAGCGATAGTTGAGCAATTCGCTCTTGATTTTAATTTTCTCCATTTGCATTGACCCTGAAATCACCCTGTTGGCGGGCTGGCTGTTATATTCAGTATGCAGTTTTTTGGGAGTATTTGACCTTTAAATTATGATCTGAAAATTGAGGCATTGCTTTCCCATTTTGCATTTTCTCCATCTCTAGTTATTTATATTTTGGTCATCTACGGCCCTCCAGAGCATGACTCTACATTTGAAGAAGCGTTTTCAGAACTGGCCGCTGAGCTACAGCTCTGGTGTTCGAATCTTTGGATAGGTGGTGATTTTAATTTTAAATTGAATGATCCTTCAGATATTTACACAGCCAGTTTCGCTGTTGTTATCGATCAGCTTGCTAGCCCTCCATTGGTGGTAGGTCATACCCATCAGTTGGGTAATATGAAAAGATGGAGGCGGCACGGTAAGTATTTGGTTCTTTATTACGGAGCTCCCCGGAGCCCTTGCCAACGCTTCTCCTTCTCACTTCTCAACCGCCTCGCTTTGGTCGCGCGGCTCTCCCGTTCCAACAATAACAAGAGAGTGCGCGCGACCTCCGCGAGGCTCCAGCAATACACGACATGTAAATCTCTACACATCTTCCCCCTCTAACAAAACTAAGTAACTAATATCACAATAAATATAGACAGTCAGAGAAATATAACATAAACAAATTTCGACTAAATCATTCATCTAAACAAACATGGCTAATCCACATAAGAAACACATTTCATTTTAAACAATGAGGTTTTGACATGAATATAAACTTCAAGCCTCATAATCTTTCATCCACACAGGCTTTGACATAGCCCTATGCGAACATTCCTCATTGACTATCACATCAGTATTATTATTGTCAACTCTCAATGTCCTTCCTTTCGGCTCCTCTTCCACTTTACACCATGTTCCTCTCCTAGTTTCCTCTTCCACATCCCCCGCTCTTGCCAACCTTCCTTTTGACCAAACTTCTCCTCCTTCCAGGATGACTACACTACTCCTGACCGCACATATCTTCTTCGGTCCCAGAAACTTACTTTCCACACATTTATTCACTAGTCTGGGATTTTTGACATATACACTTTCCCCAATCTTCCACTCTTGTTCCTTCACCCTCATCCTGTCATCAAACAACTCCTTGTTCCTTTCCTGACTCAAGTTAATGAGCTTCATAATGTGATCCCGATCAACATGAACCACTTTGGCCATTCCTAGCCATCCTGGACAAAGCCTTGTTCCAGGCTCCCTACCTTTCATGGACACAAATGGAGATACTCCAGTCACTGAATGCGGTGTAGTGACATAATTCCATGTTAGCATTCTTAGCACCTCCCTCCACAATTGCCTTGAATTCATGGCCATTTGCAAACCCCCCTTTATATATCTGTTGACTCTTTCTGCAAGCCCATTAGCCTTGGGGTTATACAACGCAGTCCTCGTGTGTTTTATACTATAGCTTGCAAGAAATTTTCTCATGGCCACAGATACAAACTGTACACCATTATCCAATACAATTTCAGCAGGTACACCTTCCTTAAGAAAAACTCTCTCCAAGAAACCAATCAATTCCTTAGCCGTGACCTCCTTAACAGCTTCCCACTCAAACCATTTAGAATGGTAATCCACCACCACAAATACAAATTTCAAACCTTCTCCCAAACCTGCCACCGGACCCATAATGTCCACTGCCAACTTGCTCCAAGGTTGGTCTGGTACTACATTAGGTACTAACGGGGCTTCTCTTACCACCCTACACTTGTCACTTGTCTGGCATGCCATACAATCCTTGACAAACCTTTCCGCATTTCTGTCAATCCCCGGCCACCAATAGTTCTGCCTTAATTTCCTTTTCATGGCACCTTCCCCAGGATGTCCCTGATGCGCCAGCCTTACCAACACAGATCTGAGAGAATGCGGAGGAACAATGCAACGTCCTCTCCTTAGCCTGTTCTCACACAAATTCAACTCTTCCTTTATCTCCCACCATACATTGAATTTACTATCCAGATCTCTTTTGGCTGGCCATCCCCTCACAGTCCAACACTTGACAAGTTTGAGTTCCTCATCTAAATCCTCCTCCTGTGTCCACTCTTCCTGACTAACTGCACTTTGTAATTCTGCCACTACTGACTCCTCCTCCATCTCCTTTCCCACCTCATGCACAGGGTTATTACTCACTGGCAGCCTGGACAGGCAGTCCGCTACCACATTTTTCTTTCCGGGTAAATAACTCACGTCAAAGTTAAAATTGTGGAGTCCTAAACCCCACCTGCTTATCCTGGGAGACCCCATAGCCCATCTACCACTTTCAAAAAGCTGAACCATAGGTTTGTGGTCCGACCTGACAATAAACCTCCTTCCCCACAGGAAATACCTAAAGTGACTCACAGCCCAAAACATGGCTAACGTTTCCCTTTCAATGACGGAATATTTACACTCCGCACCCCTAAGCGTCCTAGACGCAAATGCAATGACTCTCTCTGTGTTGTCCCTGTCATATTGCACCAACGTTGCACCCAGACCCAACATACTTGCATCAATCACCAAAACAATCTTATCTCTAGGATCAAATCTACCAATGGATGGTGCTCCACTCACTGCTTGCTTAATACACTCAAATGCCACATCACATTCTGCCAACCATTCAAATTTCGCACCCTTCTTGAGCAACATTCTAAGGGGAATAGACACTTTGGCAAAATCTTTCACAAATCTATGGTAATATTCGGCCAACCCTAGAAATGATTTCACTTGCTCTTTATCTACTGGCACAGGTGCGCACTTCACTGCCTCCACTAAATTTCTCTTTGGCTTCACCCCATGTTCATCGATTTCATGTCCTAGATACACCACCTTGTCAACTGCAATCTTACATTTGCTTCTTTTCACAGTCAACCCAGCTTCACTCAATCTGCTCAATACTTGTCTCAAAACCTTATCATGTTCTTCGATGGAACTAGCATATATCAGAATATCGTCCTGAAACACAATAATGTTATCCGCTCCACTCATCACAGTCTCCATCGTCCTTTGGAATACAGCTGCCACTGAGGCAAGCCCGAATGGCATTCTACAATATCTAAATGTTCCAAAGACAGTAATAAATGCAGTCAAGTGTTGGCAGTCTTCCTTGAGTGGAATCTGATGATATGCCTGAGAAAGATCAATTACTGAAAATACTTTGGCATTATTCAGTACTGATAATTCATCACCAATTATCGGCAAAGGATGTCTATCTATTAAGATGTTTCTATTTAGATCCCGCAGATCTACACACAACCTAATGTCTCCGTTAGCCTTAGCAGCGACCACCACTGGTGACAACCATTCTGAGCTTTCACTCTTCTCTATGATTCCTCTTTGCAGTAACGACTCCACTTCTACTTTGAGTTTCTCACTTAGATCATGAAGCACCGGCCTCACCTTGTGCACCTTTGGACTGGCGCCCGCCTTCAGTTGAATCTCATGTTCAAAGCCCTTTAACATCCCCAATTCCTGTTGAAACACCATTGGGTTTTCCTTCTCCCATTTGTCTTTCAGCTCAGCCACATCAACAGGCTCTTCAGCATTCGCTTGTATTCTAATTCCCAACTTCCGCTGTTCATTCCACCTCAGGAGAGTTGAACCTTCTTGAGTAACATACACCTCTGACTTGCAGCTCCTCCCTTTGTATTTGATGCAGGCCTGGAACATCCCCAGAACCTCAATCTTCACATTGCCATATGCAGAGGGTTCTATTCTGTGCTCCTTCAATAGTTTCACATCTCCTTGCATGCAACCCAGATATGTTGCCTTCGACATCAGAGTCCACGGTGAACAACTGTCCACCTTCATTGTCACAACTCTCTCATTGACCATGAATACGTCTGTAGGTGCACCTCCTTTGCGTGAGACTTCTGACACCTCGAGTACATGCTTTGCCTGGCTCTGCCCCATTACTTGATTCTCTTCTTGTTCAGGCACTCTTCCGCCTGACTCAATGCTCTGTACCATCCCAGATTCACGACAAACCATCGCAAAATGACCCTTCTTCTTGCATTTCAAACACGAGATATTCCTTGCCGGGCAGAATATGTTTGTGGAAATGTGGCGGTTGCTCCCACATTTGTAACATTTGATTTCCTTGCTGGGAACCCCCTTGCGGAATCCTCTCACAGCCGCCACTTCTCCTTCCAGCTTGTCGCCTTTCATGGATGACATGTATGTATGGGTCTGTTCCATGCTTCTTGCCGTGTCTATAGCTGACTCTAGTGATGCATCTTTTGACAATAGTCTCTCCTGTATTTTTATGTTATTTGTGCATCGGACCAATTGGTCCCTTATAAGTGAGTCTGTTAGCAGACCAAATTCACACGTATGGCTGAGCGACCTTAACGCTGCAATGAAGTTTTCCACTGATTCTTGTGGATCTTGTACCCTCTGAAAAAACGTATGTCTCTTGAACGTAAGGTTTCTCTTAGCTTCAAAGTGGACTTCCAGTTTCTTTTCAGCCACAGAATATTGGTTCGCTTCCCCTTGGCCTTCCTGTGGAAGATTAGGTAGTCCGTCATAGACACTTCTGCCTTCAGTTCCCTAATTGTGGAGTAAAATCGCTTCTTTTCTCGCTGATGCAAACTTATCACCTCCTATAGCAACCAGGTAGGTATCGAATAACTTCTTCCACCTGTCCCATCTTATTGGTGGAGTACCTGGTTCTGATAGAAAAGGCGGTGGCAGTGACATACTCGCTGCAGCCATCTTTATGCACTAGTTAGGTGTCCTTGTCACACCCAATTGAACAACACAATATACCAATGCAGCAACTCCTTTTCCACAACTTGTTGCAATTACTTTCTTGTGAGTCTTTCAGCTTACACCAGTGACTCCTTATTGTACACTGGTAATAATTCCTCTGGTGCCCTTGAATATCCACCAGCTCACAAGTCTTGGTACTTTTTCCTATGCTCAATCCCCTGGGAGGCACTTTCCCTCTGTTTGAACCACTGGGAGGCACTCTATTCCACTTCTTTCTTCCAGTTTGTACCTCCCCCTCTGGCTGTGCCCAACCCCTCTCCACCTTTGCTCCTCACCTCTCTGTCCAATGAGAGCCAGGGTGGGCAGCACCAACCAGGGACAGTTGTGACCGCTGCTCAGGTTTCCGGAGCGAAGGTGGGGAGACCGTCCCCCTGCAGCGCCACTCTCCTCAGGTGCCTCAGAGACCGTCCCCCTGCAGCGCCACACTCCTCGGCTGCCGCGGAGACCGTCCCCCTGCAGCGCCACACCTCTCCGCCTGCTGCACGGTTTCCGTTGGTTGCGGAGACCCGATGGCAGCGCTGTGGACGTCTCGGCACCACGGCCCCTCCTCGATCGGACGTCGACCTGGTAAAACCTGGTCACTGCTCCGTGGCGAGCTCCGTGCCTCGTCGCCAATGAAAAGATGGAGGCGGCACGGTAAGTATTTGGTTCTTTATTACTGAGCTCCCCGGAGCCCTTGCCAACACTTCTCCTTCTCACTTCTCAACCGCCTCACTTTGGTCACGCGGCTCTCCCGTTCCAACAATAACAAGAGAGTACGCGCGACCTCCGCGATGCTCCAGCAATACACAACATGTAAATCTCTACACAATACCTTGGACATTATCTTTGCATGGAAATCAGAAATCACAATTCACCCAGCCCTTCCTATTTCTTGGTTTAACCATTTCCTTATGCCTTTTTCTTGGGAGGGGAACATGGATGTATTTGCACATTAATTTTGTCATAGTTATGGCCGTAATTGGAGGCAGGCCATGTATGAACAGATTTCTAACCAGTTGAAACGCTTGTGCTCCGATTATTCCACTCTTGACCTCAATGTTATCTCGCAGGCTTTTATTACTACTGCTGATCGGGTTGCTCCCCTTATACCATTGGATTCTAAAGCTTGTGTGTCCAAAACTTGGTTCGGTGATCATCTTCGCACTCTTCGTCTTCAGCGGAGGCCAGCAGAATGTACGTGTCACTTGAATTATTGCCCTGAATCCAAGACTGCTTTACGATCAGTACCACACAGCTATACTTGAAGCAACATGTGTTTTCTTCACACATCAGGTGCAACAGTCTCTAAATCAACCATGTGAGCACTTTAAAGTGGTAAAGTCTTTGTCAGCTATTCCGACAGATCCTGCTCCTGTATCTCTATTGTTATATAATTCTCTTTCCTTGAGAACATTTATGAGGATGTGTGCTCCTCTAGTCTGAGATCATTGGAATCTTAGCATGAGATCTCTATTGCCACTGACGGCCCTGTTTGGGCTGCTTTTCCACATTTATCCTTGAGGAAATAATAGTGGTGATAAGTAGATGGTGGTCATCCTCTCCTACTGACGCAATTCCACAGTTTGTGCTGAAGGATGTCATGCCCCAGATTGCCCCACTGGTGTCACATGCAGTTAATACTTAGTTTAAGACGGGTTGGATACCAGCCCCTCTTACAGATGCTTTGGTTATTCCTACACTAGAAAAGCCTACACTGGATCCCTCTATCCCTGCCCATTTTTGCCCATCTCACTCCTTCCCTTCTTAATGAAGTTATTGTAGTCTTTGGTCTGTCTTCTTCTCAGCTCTTTTCTGGAGGAACATTCTTTCTTTCAATCATCTCAATCTGGTTTTCGCCCAGGACATGGCACAGAGGAGGTATTGGTTTCTTTTGTGGATGAGCTATCTCGGCTGCATCTCCGGTTAGATCTGTCTCAGCCTGAGACTGAAACCTTGATTAGTGTGTGTCTTCAAGCCATGGGGAAATGGATGGGCAACAACTGGCTTAAGGGAACTGGAGAAAGATGTAGGTACTGTAAGAGGATTCAATTCCACACTACAGCTAAGTCAACGCCTAGTCTAGAATACTGAATGAAAACCCTTATTGATATATCTTTATGTCCAGTTCATGCGTTCTGGGTGACTACCCCTATATACCACCCCTCTCTTGGAATCCCCCTGACCCCCCTGAGCCAAGAAGTAGTTCTGTTTTGCAAGTTTAAAAGGTTTATTTGATAATTTAAACAATAGATATATATCACACTTTATATTAATTAATAATTGAATATCACACTTAATCTGAGCAGTAATAAATAATGGGTAGTCTGGCACTAGCACACTTGTGAATAGGAACAGAAGAATAAGGTGGTAGAGAATACTTTATATAAGTTCAGATGGATGCAATGTTGAATGAAAATGCAATACAGAAAATACTCAATATGATTTCAACAAAACAATGTAATCACTTTTCTCTGGCAATCCACTCCCCCCCTTTATGCAATGCAAGGAAATGGAAGGAAAGCACACAGTTCTCAGAAATGCAATCAAATGTAATTCAGTTCACCCCAGCAAGCTTAGACTACAGAAGTTTGAAACACAGGCCCAAAATGCTTTTATATGTGCTGGCAATGAAGTGAAAAATATGCTAAAATGCTTTTAATTCCCTCTAGAGGTTCAGGGTGAGTGGTATCTAGTTAATATTAGTCCAGGCTCACTCTAGCAATATTCTAGGAATGATTGGCAGGTTAAACGAATTTTTGGCAAGGAAGCTGCTGTTTTCACACGTGGAGAAATTTGCAAATCGCGGTAAATTCGCGAGTGCGTTTTCTGCGATTGCGGCAATAGTATCGGGGATAGGAATGCGTTTCTAGGTTCGTTGAAAAGCCAAGGTTCCCAGCTTTCAGAGGAAAGTTACTGCAAGTCTCTAAGACAAACGGTCACGGAGATATGAGCGATATGGTAAAGGTCCTTTTTCAGATTTGAAATTTTAAAGTTCAAAGTGACAAGTACAGCTTGCAACTAGAAAATGACAGGTGACAGCTTTGCACATGACAGGTGACAGGAGGCAGTTCTACTTAGATTAAAATAGCTTGGATTAGATTATTTTAACTAAGAGATTGGTTCTGCACAGTTCTGCTAGGTACTCACAATATATTTAGAAATAGAATGGGCCTCGCCACAGATCTGGTCAGGTTTTCTTCACTCGCCACGGATGGTCTCTGCGCACAGCGTCTGGGTCAGCTCTCTAGTTCTGCGAACAGCGGTCTGGGTCAGCTCTGCTCTGCCTCCGGTTCTGCGAACTGCTCTGCTTTCTCTGGGTACAGCACTGCTTCTGGATCTTTCTGCACAGCTTTCTCTGGACCCAGCGCTGATCTGCACGGCTCTTGGAAGCTGCTATCGCTGTTAGGTTTGCTGGATGCTGAGGCCCACTGAGAAGAGTTCTCAGTTTGTGGGTTTGAGTTCTGAATCAAGTTCTTTGGATTTTTAAAGTCTAAGTGTTGAATCTAGTATCTTCTGGATGTTGTGTGGCCCGGCAGAGCGCGTTGCAGCAAATGGAATTGAATGTCTCTATCTGTCCTGACTGTCTGCTTTTATGTGTTTTGAAAATGGGTGTGTGTGCAGCATCACTAGGCTCTACCCCTCTCCACTTGTCATTGGCCACTTCATCCTCTTCCCCTTGATTGGGGGAATGAAATGAAGTGTCATCATGATGAGGTCTGTTTATGGTACAGAGAACCCACCCCTGTCAAATTACACACAATCTATATTTTGACCCAAAAGACATATTTGCACAGGTACACATTTGTTTAAAATTACATGCACCCATCACATATCACAGGAGGTATACCCTGTCCAAATCTGCTCTTCCTGGGAGCTTGCATTCAGAAATGGCAACATATTTCACTTTTTAACTGGTTTTGCAATATCGGACATTAACCCAAATGTATACACATGTGCGCAAGGAGTATGGACATTAATTGATGAAGTGTCAGATTTTTAACATGCATACATTTTAAGTAATACCCTCTTAACTGCTAGCTTGCCCCCAGATCATACCACCGGTTCTAAAAACCTCTTAAAATGTGGGCAGAAAAATCACAAGAATTATGGTATCATTTAAATAATTATGACAAGTCCGTACTATGAGTTATTCATCTTTTTAGAGTTATGTTCTGGCCCCAAAGGGGTGTGGTTTCCCCCAGCACAAGGTTGAATTTCTGGTTTTTCCAGTTCTGCCAAGCCAGCTTGCTCTTACAGGCAGTGCTCCTCCCCTTTCCTTCCAGGAGGAAACCACTTTTACGGCCCCCATAATAAAACATTTGCCTGAGTCAGGACAGGGCTTTGTTCAATTTCCTGCAGAGCCCAGGTAATTCAATCAGGGAAGTGTCATATCCCTTTTGGTGGGAGCAGCAAAAGGCAGATAGGCCTGGGAACACAGCTGTTGTGCAAGTCTCATCTCCTGTCGGGGGTAGCTGGTGGGCAGAATTCAGTTCCTTAAGCCAGGCCCCAGCTAATGTCACTTTTAGTTACCCAGTTTTCTGCATTCAAATAAACTAACCATTTTTTACATATGCAGCTAAAATGCTGATTCTAAGTTTAAAACTATGACATTTAAACAATTGCAACCTATGTGACACTCAAAAGTAGGTCACTCATTTCTTTTAAACATTTAGATTTTTAGTGTATTTCAGTCCAAATTTACTTAAACTGCTGAAATCCACAGCTCAGCCAGTCTTGTTATAAACCTTCAAGTCACTTCAGAATATAACTTTACATTGTATCCACCTCTCAGTAAGTCTTTCTTTGGCCTGCTTTGGGTTCATTTATTCAGTTTTACACAAAAAAAAAAGTCTGGTGTTGTTTTAAAACGCCGGCTTTCTGATAGTGGTGAGTACTGGTAATGCACCCATTTTTGGGATTTAAGAAAATGAATTCCCCACAATTCTAGGTTGCTTTTGGCAATCAGCATTGCCATTCCCAATGGTTTCAGACTACTGTGTGGGTAGTCCAATGGTGGTTTTAGGCAGTGCCCTTCTGTGCCCATAACATCGGCAAAAATGAGTGGCAGCCTATTCTTCATGCATTTCCCTGTGCATTTTCTGGGAAGCTCTGGCCATCATGATGTTTTCCATGTCAGTACTTCACAGTTTTGAGGTAGGGCTCGGATGCATGGGTAAAAACATCCCACTAGCCCCCCTCTTGCAATGGCCATTCTGTTTCACTGATGGGACTCGCAAGACCTGGGATGTTTCCTCATCTTCTTCCAATAGATGGCACAGTTCAGCATCTTTTCCTCCATCCGGTACTGATCGATCGGTTCTCCTCGCCGGTCCTGATGGGAATATTGGGCGGTACCCCGGCCCCTTGTGTCTCTGCTCCCGGTCTCCGGATCGTCCTCCTTGGCTGTCTCCAGGTTTTCTTTCTCCTAGGACGACAAAGGAAGAGCGGCAATACCTATTCATGGACATTTCTCCCCCACCATTGATATAGTGGGGTGGCATATACATTTATAGTCAAAACATATGAACATGCACATTTCTTTTTGCATTCAAAAACAAAAACACCCACATTGAGAAACACAGAATTTGATAGGCGATATGTAGAATATTTTAAGTTAGAACTGAATTAATCTGAGACAGTACCCTCTAGGATTCCAGAGGATTCCTCCAGTTGTTGCAGAGTGTGCCTGGGATGGCAACACTTCAACTGGTTAATGTGGACCCACTTGTCTTCCCCCTCTGCCAAACCGCCTTTGGGGATGCGGATCTTGTAGGCCACAGGGGAGATTTTGTCTATAATCTCAAAGGGTCCCTTCCATGTAGGCAAAAATGTTCTCTGTTTGGCCTGGTTCCTTTGGAAATTGTATAGATAGACCCGGTCCCCCTCCTGATATTCGTTCCTGGAAGTCTTCAGGTCATAGTGGGTCTTCATGCTATCAGCTGATCTTTCTAGATTCCGCTGAGCATAAGCAAAAGCATGTTGAAGGTGTTTCCTTAAATTCTCCACATACTCATGAGTTGTGGAGGCATTTATTAGTGTCTGCTCTTGGGTCCTGTAGAGCAAATGCTGCGGAAGCACCATCTTGCGCCCAGTCATCAACTCAAATGGTGACATTTTGGTTGCAGATGAAGGGGTAGATCTGATGGCCATTAGGACCAGAGGTAATCGGATATCCCAACTTGGCCCAGAATCTGCCACAAACTTCTTTAATATGCTCACAATGGTTCGGTTGTATCTCTCTACTGCCCCAGAAGAAGCTGGCCGGTAAGCAATATGCAACTTCCTTTTGACCCCCAGTATCTCCCACATCTTTGTCATTACTTCACTGGTGAAGTGGCTACCCCTGTCTTACTCAATCCTTTGAGGTAGACCAAAACGGGAAAAGATGTGGTTAATCATCAGGGCAGCTGCAGTTTCTGCCTTGCAATTTGGGGCTGGGAGACATTCCACCCACTTGGTAAACAAGCATGTCACAGTCAACATGTACTTATTCCCCCTAGCAGAGCGAATCACGGGGCCTACAAAGTCGATTTGTAAATCTGACCATGGCAGTGTCATCCCCCTCTTTTGGAGAGGCGCATGGTGCGTGAGGGATGATGGCTGAAATTGTGCACACACAAGACACCCCTTCAAGTATTGGTCGAGGTCCTGCCCCATGTGTGGCCAGTATGCAACCTCTCTTAAGATTTCCATTGTTGTGTGAAACCCCCTATGACCGGCGGTGGCCGCATCATGGGCGTGACTTAACATCAGGCTTCGGAATGAGGTAGGAACCACCCACTGATCGTGGCCAGCTTTGGATTTCCTTACCAACAAACCGTCTTGGATCCGGAACATTTTTGGACATTTCATCAACACTCTTAGGTCCTCTTTCCCAGTGTAATCGGTATCCGTCAGGGGAAAGTTCTCAGGGTCCTCAAGGTGCTGGTAAAATTTACCAATTATTGGATCCCCCTTCTGAGCGGTAATCAAATCAGCATCAGGGGTCTCCTTACTCCATTGTGCAATTGAAAGGTTGTTGTGAGCATTTGTCTGGGACCTAGTGATAGTAGTGACCTGGATTTCCCCCAACAGGGACTCAATCTCAATTAGATCCCCTTGGATGGCCCCGGTTTTGGCCAGCTGATCAGCTAAGTCATTTCCAGTTTTGTCTGGTCCCTCTACTTTGGAATGACCCTTGATCTTTTTCCAATAGATGGTCATCTCATTCGAGGTGACCAGATCATCAATGTTTTGGATCAACGTCCCATGTTTCAAGGGTTTGTTATTAGCACATAACATGCCTCTGGTTTTCCAATTAACCAGGTGCTCCACGAACCCGTTCCGTACATAATCCGAATCTGTGATTATGACCAGTTCGTGGAGTTGATGCTGGACAGCAGTGAGGATGGCCTGATGCACAGCCATCAATTCTGCCACCTGACTACTTCGGGGACCAATTTTGTATCCAGCGGAGGGTTCTGGGAACTCCTTCACCCATGCATTCCCTACGCCAGCCACCAGTTCTTTCTCCCCGTTGTTGTCAACATGGTAAGAGCATCCATCCACATAAACAGTAGGCATTCCCTCACACTTGTCTTCTTCAAAGACTTTGTGTGGGGAATTAAGATATGCCTCCGTGTTGTCCTTGATTTTTAGACTTTCGTCCTCGAGACAGTTTTCTCTGGCACAATCATGCAAGTCAGCCAGACCTTGCGCGAGGGGACTCTTCTTGTTTTGGCCATATCTGACCTCCACAGGAAAGCCTTGCATTGACAGAATCCAGGAAGTAATTCGGGAATTACTCACATTCCCGGCTCGGATTCTGTCACTTTGGAGATATTGCAGAGGCTGGTGTGGAGTCTCCACTATGATGTGTTCCCCCTGGATAAACGGGCGGTAATTCTTCAATGCCCACACCGTTGCCAGGAGTGCCTTCTCACAATCGTTGAATTTTTCCTCCACAGAGGATAAAGTTTTGCTCGCATAGGAGATTACTTTATTGACCTTGTCATGCTTTTGGTATAATACTGCCGTCAAGCACGTATTAGAGAACCCCGTCTCCAGGAAGAACTCCTTGTTTCTGACAGGGTAAGCTAGGCAGGGCGCTTGTGAGAGGCTTCTTTTCAGTTGTTTTACTGCCTCAGCTTGTTCTGGACCCCATTCCCACTTGACCCCCCACTTCAAGAGATGAATCAGGGGTCTGGTGATCTCTGCGTAGCCCTCAATGAACTTTCTGCTGTAATTAGTCAGTCCAAGGAGGCTCCTTAGTTCCCGCAGAGTTGTGGGGTCTTTCAATTTTTGGAGGGCTTCCACTTTCTTTTCCTGGGGACAGAGACCCTGAGGAGTAATCTCATGCCCCAAGAAATTAACACGGGTTCGACACCACTGTGCTTTCTTAAAGGAAAGTTTTGCTCCGGCGGCCCTCAACTGGGTCAGAACATAACAGATCTCCGCTATGTGTTCCTCCACAGATGAACTTTTGATGAGGACATCATCTACATAAGCCAGGGTACCCCTCGCACCCAGGTCGGGCATGGCCTTATGTAGGAAAATGTTGAACTCATTACCGGAGTTAAGGTATCCGAAGGGAGTCTGGGTCCAAGTGTACTGCTGGCCCCCAAAGGTAAAAGGCAGTTTGTATTGGTCCTCCCTGCTGACAGGCACGGTCCAGTATCCATTGGTCAGGTCTATTGCAGTGAATACCTGTGACCCCTGGATCTGGGCCAGCCCTTGGTCAATGTAGGGCAGAGGCCATCGGGAAGTATGGACCCGTTTGTTGAGCTCCCTAAGGTCAGCGCAGAGTCTCCACTGGCCGTTTGGCTTCAATATTCCCAGCACCGGATTATTGAAGGTGCTGTGGACTGGACGGATTATTCCCCGGGACTCAAGGTTCTTAATTATTTCAGTAAGGGACTCCATTGATGCGAGAGGCAAGCAATATTGCTTCACAAACACAGGAGTCATGCCAGGGACCGTGGGGATTGTTGTTGTGTGGATGTCAGTGCGACCACAGTCATATGAGTCTACCGCAAAGAGATCTTGGAAATCCAAGAAAACTTGTTTCAACTTTTGCTTTTGTTCCAGAGTCACACAGGCATCAGCTAGGTTGACTCTCTCTTCCACCATCTGCCTGAAGCCTGGAAAGACTTCTGGTTTGGCTATTTCAGCGGCCTCCTCCAGCTGGGTGGAGAAGTCCCTGGTCAGAGTGCTGATTTGGACTGGAGGCTTCAGGTGGGCAAGGCAGCCCTCATGGACCTGGAAAATCACCTCATCCCTCCTGAAGTCACAAGTCACATCTTCCTTACCATAAGGGCAAGAAGTGTACACCAGGAAGTTCCCCCCATGCCGGGTAAAAATCCTGTCTGGTGTCGTATTGTCACCACTGTCACTGTCAAAGCAGTCCTTGGGGATTGGCCCTAACAGTTCATTACCTAAATCTATGAAAAAATGTCGGTCATCAACCGCCATTCCAATAATGGTGCCTGCGGCTAGAGTAATACTCTTTAAGTCGCTGTTATCCACCTCTATTGGAATGGTGTCATGTTCTATGTTGACTAATGGAGTTGGGTTTACCCCCAACCCTTGCTGTTGGAGAGAAGCGTTTAGATGTATGTAAGCATCAGGGTTTTGCAGATATTGTCCTCTTTTAACTTTCACTTCCAGGGAGAATTGTCGGGTCCTTTCTGGGATGGTGACTTCCTCTTTGATCTGAATTTCAACTGCATAAGGTAGCAATTGAGCTGACCTAAATGCTTTTTCTGGATCATCAAAGCCCATGGGATTATCCGCTAATCGGGACCAAGCTTTGAAGTTTATTAGGTCCAAACTAATGGCAAAGCGATTGAGAATGTCACTGCCTAAGTAAAAGGCGGCAGTGACGTCTCGCACGACCCAACAATTATGGACTATGCTCTTGTTGCCAATGGAGATTTTGAGCATACACCTGCTTGGCAGGAGCTGTTTGGAATTAGGTGCTTCCAGGTCCATTTCCCATTTGTTTATCAGTTTGAATGTGGGAATGGCTGGATCTTTTGGGAGTTGGCGGAACATGGCTTCGCTGATGAAGCTCTTACCGTTGTTCACACACACTCGACCGAGAACAGAGTCCTTCCCATCATTTAATTGGACAGGGATGAACAACTGCTCTCCAATTTGCTGAATATCAGCCAGGCTCTGAGCTGATTTCACATCTTTCTGGACTATAGGAGTGGGAGTTTCTGATTGTGGATTAGTATAGAATCTCAGAGTGTTTCCTTCCAGCGTGGAGTACCACTTTAGACTGGAAGGAAGGTTGATTTTCAGAAATAGAGAGGACCCCCATCACCAGTCTGTTGTCCTACTGCTATTACTGTCACGTCTGGAATTTGGCTATTCTGGAAGTGAAATTCTACTTGGTCAGATTTTTGTTCAACCATGTGGCAGGTGCCGTTTAAACTAACATGGTTGACACTCTGTTTTAATTTTATTGGTCGGCTAGTCTGGGTTCAGAGGACCTTGTTTACACAATCTATTAGGGGTGACACCCTTCTCAGGAGGTCATTCCCTAGTAAACAAGCGGTGCCCTCTGGAGTCACAACTATGACTGGGTGTTTCAACTTGTGTCGCCCAATTTTAATGTCCAAGTCTGCCGTCCCCTCGATGGGAATTTCCTTCCCGTCAAAGTTCTGGAGTTGTCCAGGAAGTGAGGTGAGAGGAATTTGGTAATTCCCTCCCCTTCCTGCATTCAGTTCATCAAAGGCCCTTCTGGACAGAAGGGTAGCTTGAGATCCAGTGTCCACCAGTGCCAAAATTGTACCCTGTCCCTGTACTTGTACCGGGGCATAGTATCTTCCCTCCTTCTCCTCAAGGGGGCACAGATAATGCACATTTTTGGACAACTGGTGGGCTAACTTTCTGGTTTTGGACATCGCTAGCGAAGAGATTTGGGCAGAATTCTGTGGAGAGCCTTGGGAATCTGAAAGAAAAAGTTGGCAACTGGAGATCAGAGCCATTGTGGGTTCCCCTGGTTCCGGTTCTGGGACGCCCCGCCCTTTTTGGAGGCAGTCATCAGAATGGGTTTGAACCAGGGGATTTTCTTGCGGTTAGTTCTGGGATGAGATGGTGGGCGGCGGTAGCTCAGTCTCCACATCTCCCCAGTCTGGATTTGCATCCCTAGGGACCCATTTTTCTTTGGGAGGAGTTCCCCCCTCTCTGAAGGAGAAGATCCTTTTCCCAGGATCCTCTGAGGATCCCTCTCCCTCAAATTGGGAGATCTGTACCTCCTCCTCAAACTGTGTCTGTTTGGGTCTTTTGTTTCTCCTACCCCCCCTCTGCTCCTTAGGAGGCAGACTTTCAGGGGCAGGAGATTTTGTTTCCGGTTCCTGGGTTTCCAGGGGCTGTTTACAAGTGAGGAAGGAAGCTTCCTCCAAGGCTTTACACCCCCCTTCCCCTTGTGCCTCCTCCCTGGGAACCGGTGAGTTATCGGGGTGCTGCCCCCGTCATTGTTCTGGAGCACCAGGTCCAGAGTTGGGTGCGTTCTGCGCCGGCATGCCGATCTGAGGGTTCTGCTGAGCCCTCAGTATGTGACCCAGATCCCGCGCCATGTTTTGAACCTGGCGCTCTAACTGGGAAACCCGCTCAGGCTGATACGGGGCCCTGTTTTCTCCCCTGGGCTGATCCCGGGAAGGGTAGCTATCCCTTCTTTGGTAGTACCCCTGGTTGGGAAGATTTGGATACCCCACCACCCTTGGCCTCCCCTCTCCCGGATTCGGTTGTCTGGGCTCAGGGAATTGGGGAAAGAAGGGTGGAGGATTTTGGGGCTGGAAGTTGGGTGGATACCTGGGGAAGAAGTTCTGCCCAGGGTTTGGTGAGTTTCTGCCCTCCTGTGAGAAGTTGGGAGGGAAGTTCTCTGGGTTAGGTGCTTGGCTGGATCCCCCCCCTTGGGCTGGAGGAGTCCACACATAACCCAGGATGGGTCTGTTTCCCTTGTAACGGGGGCTTACATAATCAGGAGAGCGAGGGACCCCATTTGTGGGGCTGCCTCCCTGGCTCCCTGTCTGTGACTGGCCCGAGGACCTTCTGGGCCTAGCATTATTAGGTTCAGGTAGGTTTTTAGGCCCCCCCATCTCCAACTCTAAAACGGGGGTGACCTTTACCTCTGCCACCTTGGCAGCAGCAGGGGTGTTGTTGACTTTGGGGTTTTTGGGCGCATTATTTTTATTTTCCATTGGCTTCTGCACCTCATAGATCCGGGTCGCCTGTTCAATGACCCAGTCTAAAGATCTTTTCTCGTGAAAATCCCTCACGAGCTGGGTCATTATGTATTTGGGCAAGGCATGGAAAAACGTATTAATAAATTCTCTGCTATCCGTGCGCACCCTTCTTGTGGTCTGTGCAAAAGCACGCTTTAACTCCTGCACAAATTCTTGTGGGGCCTGATCCTCCCCACATTGTAAACTGTAGGCTGCCTTGCGAGCCTCTTGAGGATTTCTATGAGTAGAAAAATGTTTCAAGATGGCCGTCTTATAGGTGGACCATCTTAAATGATTTTGGTCCTCCAGCCCCGCAAAGAAACTTGAGTATTCCGGGGAGAAGGTCCACTTTACATATTGAATACAGCTTTGGCTGTCCTTCAAATGGAAAGTCTCCATCATTTGCTCAAACAACTCTAAGTGCTCCCAAACAGAATACTTGGCGTTCTTATGATAAGGCGTGATGACGCTCCTGATTGCCTTAATCTGCTTTAAGGGGTCCTTTTGCAAGGCCCTTTTTGTCTTATTGGCCCTTTTGGTCCGGGTAACCCTGGTCCATTTATCTTCTGACTCAGAGGCACTGCTCCCAGAGGTTCCCGTCTGTTCTTCCAGGTTTTCCCAGATTCTGCGAGCCTGGGAATGGCTGGCAGAATGTGGGGACCTGGTCTCCTGTGTCCTGTACCGCTCAGAGGAGTCTTCAGATCCCTCCTTGCTGCCAGGATTTGATGGGTACCCCCCCCCCACTGACCTAACTGGGCAGAGGGTTTCAGGATGCCCTTAATGGGCCTACTCTCCTGGGGTTCCCCATCAAATTGCACTGTGCTTGGGTGCCCATACCCGGATGCCCGCCCCTCCATTCCTGGGTGGTACTGGCCTATGAGCCCCATGCTTCTGGCTGGATAGTAATCTGCCATCCCTGTGGCCCTGTGCTCATGTGCGCCAGGGGACATGGGGGTGGCAGAGTCCAGGGACTGAGAGAGATAAAGGCCTCTGGTACTAGGGCTCCTGGGGTTTTGCTCAGGAGTTTCTCTTTCCCAGAGAACCTCATCTCTATCCGCCCCTGCTCCCTGTTGCAATGCAAGAGCCTGTGCCTTCAGTTCCTCAGTTAAGGCCTTACTAGACTCTATCAGTCTCTCCTGCATCACTACCTGTTGTTGGAGTCTATCATTGTGCTGGCAGAGAGCCTCATTCTCTCTCTGTGCCTCCTGATTGGTCCTGGAGCACTGGGCCAGTCTTTGCTGCAGGAGGGTTACCTCCTGAGCTGTGTCCCTATTGGCCTGCTCCTTTCTTGCCAGAGCATCCTCCACCCTCCTGGTCTGTTCTAACAAGTTCTGGTGTTCTTGTTGGAGGTCACCCAGCCCCTGGAGGGCCAAGTGATTTTCTTCTGTTTTTCTTTTTAAATGGCAGACTTCCTGGCCTAAGGCGTCTCTTTCCTGACTAAGAGCCTGCATTTGTGCCGCCAGGTCGTCCCTCTGCCTTTGAAAGGCACCAGCTTTCTGGCGTTCTTCATCAAACTCTGCCTGGGTATCCAGGTCTTTCAAAATCAGCTTGTTGCTCTCTGCCTTCACTCTATCTAGATGACTTTGCAGGGTGGCTACCTGCTCCGTGCATGCCCTGTTAAAGTCTAATTGTTGCTCCAGCTTTTTCTGGCTCTGCAGTAAGGAGTCCAAACTGTCTTGGTGCTCCTTCTGCAGGGCCAGAAATCTAGTATCCTGGTCAGCCTTTTCCTGTTGCAGTATATCCATGTCCTCCTTTATTTTAATGATATACTGCCTACTATCATTTTCTGACTCCTGGCTCCACTGCAGCCTCTGCTCAGAAGAGTCCAGATCAGATTGGGCCTTCTGTAATGCCAGCAGTTGCCTACTCGCCAGATCTTGGCCTTCAGCACATTTGTCCTGCATGTCTCCCATATGTAAATATAAATATGCCGCTACCCTGGCAATCTTGTTGTGCTCATCCTTGGCCTTAGAGGACATATATGGTTCACTCAGGGCCACATGTAAGGGACCTTGGTCTCTCCATATATCTGACCCTGTTTCCGTGATCTGGGGTGTGATTGCTTGCAACCAGACCGTCTGGTCCTGATGAGTCCACTCACCTCTCACAAATAACTTATGTAAGAAGTGCTCTCTGGCTATTTTCACGTCTACTAAGGTCGTCATTCTAGAGATTTGAGTTCCTTCCTGACTTACAGAAGTTTGTATTTTATTTTTGCAAAACAGACCTTTTCCTTAGAGCGTTCCTTTGAGGAGTGCTTTACAGCGTAACACAGCGTGGTGATCCGACCGGATATGTGTATCTGGTCAGCTGGCACGCTGTATTAATCTGCACAAATGGTAGATCTAACCCAAACGTCCCGCTCGAGCCCCCAATTTGTAAGAGGATTCAATTCCACACTACAGCTAAGTCAACGCCTAGTCTAGAATACTGAATGAAAACCCTTATTGATATATCTTTATGTCCAGTTCATGCGTTCTGGATGACTACCCCTATATAACACCCCTCTCTTGGAATCCCCCTGATCCCCCTGAGCCAAGAAGTAGTTCTGTTTTGCAAGTTTAAAAGGTTTATTTGATAATTTAAACAATAGATATATACCACACTTTATAATAATTAATAATTGAATATCACACTTAATCTGAGCAGTAATCAATAATGGATAGTCTGGCACTAGCACACTTGTGAATAGGAACAGAAGAATAAGGTGGTAGAGAATACTTTATATAAGTTCAGATGGATGCAATGTTGAATGAAAATGCAATACAGAAAATACTCAATATGATTTCAACAAAACAATGTAATCACTTTTCTCTGGCAATCCACTCCCCCACTTTATGCAATGCAAGGAAATGGAAGGAAAGCACACAGTTCTCAGAAATGCAATCAAATGTAATTCAGTTCACCCCAGCAAGCTTAGACTACAGAAGTTTGAAACACAGGCCCAAAATGCTTTTATATGTGCTGGCAATGAAGTGAAAAATATGCTAAAATGCTTTTAATTTCCTCGAGAGGTTCAGGGTGAGTGGTATCTAGTTAATATTAGTCCAGGCTCACTCTAGCAATATTCTAGGAATGATTGGAAGGTTAAACGAATTTTTGGCAAGGAAGCTGCTGTTTTCACACGTGGAGAAATTTGCAAATCGCGGTAAATTCGCGAGTGCTTTTTTCGCGATTGCGGCAAAAGTGTCAAGGGTAGGAATGCGGTTCTAGGTTCGTTTAAAAGCCAAGGTTCCCAGCTTTCAGAGGAAAGTTACTGCAAGTCTCTAAGACAAACGGTCACGGAGATATGAGCGATATGGTAAAGGTCCTTTTTCAGATTTGAAATTTTAAAGTTCAAAGTGACAAGTACAGCTTGCAACTAGAAAATGACAGGTGACAGCTTTGCAAATGACAGGTGACAGTTAGGAGGCAGTTCTACTTAGATTAAAATAGCTTGGATTAGATTATTTTAACTAAGAGATTGGTTCTGCACAGTTCTGCTAGGTACTCACAATATATTTAGAAATAGAATGGGCCTCGCCACGGATCTGGTCAGGTTTTCTTCACTCGCCACGGACGGTCTCTGCGCACAGCGTCTGGGTCAGCTCTCTAGTTCTGCGAACAGCGGGCTGGGTCAGCTCTGCTCTGCCTCTGGTTCTGCGAACTGCTCTGCTTTCTCTGGGTACAGCACTGCTTCTGGATCTTTCTGCACAGCTTTCTCTGGACCCAGCGCTGATCTGCACGGCTCTTGGAAGCTGCTATCGCTGTTAGGTTTGCTGGATGCTGAGGCCCACTGAGAAGAGTTCTCAGTTTGTGGGTTTAGGCCCTTGCTTTGAGTTCTGAATCAAGTTCTTTGGAGTTTTAAAGTCTAAGTGTTGAATCTAGTATCTTCTGGATGTTGTGTGGTCCGGCAGAGCGCGTTGCAGCAAATGGAATTGAATGTCTCTATCTGTCCTGACTGTCTGCTTTTATGTGTTTTGAAAATGGGTGTGTGTGCAGCATCACTAGGCTCTACCCCTCTCCACTTGTCATTGGCCACTTCATCCTCTTCCCCTTGATTGGGGGAATGAAATGAAGTGTCATCATGATGAGGTCTGTTTATGGTACAGAGAACCCACCCCTGTCAAATTACACACAATCTATATTTTGACCCAAAAGACATATTTGCACAGGTACACATTTGTTTAAAATTACATGCACCCATCACATATCACAGGAGGTATACCCTGTCCAAATCTGCTCTTCCTGGGAGCTTGCATTCAGAAATGGCAACATATTTCACTTTTTAACTGGTTTCGCAATATCGGACATTAACCCAAATGTATACACATGTGCGCAAGGAGTATGGACATTAATTGATGAAGTGTCAGATTTTTAACATGCATACATTTTAAGTAATACCCTCTTAACTGCTAGCTTGCCCCCAGACCATACCACCGGTTCTAAAAACCTCTTAAAATGTGGGCAGAAAAATCACAAGAATTATGGTATCATTTAAATAATTATGACAAGTCCGTACTATGAGTTATTCATCTTTTTAGAGTTATGTTCTGGCCCCAAAGGGGTGTGGTTTCCCCCCAGCACAAGGTTGAATTTCTGGTTTTTCCAGTTCTGCCAAGCCAGCTTGCTCTCACAGGCAGTGCTCCTCCCCTTTCCTTCCAGGAGGAAACCACTTTTACGGCCCCCATAATAAAAAATTTGCCTGAGTCAGGACAGGGCTTTGTTCAATTTCCTGCAGAGCCCAGGTAATTCAATCAGGGAAGTGTCATATCCCTTTTGGTGGGAGCAGCAAAAGGCAGATAGGCCTGGGAACACAGCTGTTGTGCAAGTCTCATCTCCTGTCGGGGGTAGCTGGTGGGCAGAATTCAGTTCCTTAAGCCAGGCCCCAGCTAATGTCACTTTTAGTACCCAGTTTTCTGCATTCAAATAAACTAACCATTTTTTACATATGCAGCTAAAATGCTGATTCTAAGTTTAAAACTATGACATTTAAACAATTGCAACCTATGTGACACTCAAAAGTAGGTCACTCATTTCTTTTAAACATTTAGATTTTTAGTGTCTTTCAGTCCAAATTTACTTAAACTGCTGAAATCCACAGCTCAGCCAGTCTTGTTATAAACCTTCAAGTCACTTCAGAATATAACTTTACATTGTATCCACCTCTCAGTAAGTCTTTCTTTGGCCTGCTTTGGGTTCATTTATTCAGTTTTACACAAAAAAAAAAGTCTGGTTTTGTTTTAAAACGCCGGCTTTCTGATAGTGGTGAGTACTGGTAATGCACCCATTTTTGGGATTTAAGAAAATGAATTCCCCACAATTCTAGGTTGCTTTTGGCAATCAGCATTGCCATTCCCAATGGTTTCAGACTACTGTGTGGGTAGTCCAATGGTGGTTTTAGGCAGTGCCCTTCTGTGCCCATAACATCGGCAAAAATGAGTGGCAGCCTATTCTTCATGCATTTCCCTGTGCATTTTCTGGGAAGCTCTGGCCATCATGATGTTTTCCATGTCAGTACTGCACAGTTTTGAGGTAGGGCTCGGATGCATGGGTAAAAACATCCCACAGTACTGGTGGAGGGCCCCCTGGCTACAGCTGCTCTTGGGTCTCCTCTTTTCTGGCCTCCCTCGCTCTGCCCATGTCCCATCCGAGTCCCTGTGTTAAAGGCTTGTTGATTAAAATTATGTCATCTCTATCCATGGCAGCTCAGATCAGTACAGTTTAACAGAAGGGGCATTTTAAGCTCAAAATTTGGCACAAGGTTCTCCCATTCTTATATCCCCATCTTTGTGCACCTGTGGTTTCTGATATTGATGTATTTTCTTGATTATTGTAATTCTTTGTTTCTGGCACCACCACCTTACTTGATTCGGTGCCTGCGAATTCTGAAGAATTCTGCAGCTCGAGTGGCTACTTCTACCTCTCGCTGCACCCATATTTATCCAACAGAGCACAGTCTGCACTGGTTGTCAGTTGGAAAGCGTATTCAGTTTAAAGCCTTTTGACAAGTGTATCAGGCTTTTCATGGTTCAGGAGCTGTCTATTTGCAGACTAAGTTCAGTTTCTACGTACCCTGTCGGGCCGTGCGGTTGGCTGAGGCTTACCTGCTTGAGGTTCCACGGTTCAAACTGGTCCGGATTGGTGGGCAGGCCTTTTCAGTGGCTGCAGTCTCCTTGTGGAATTCTCTTCCCCGTGCCCTTTGGGCTGTGGATAATTACCTGTCTTTTTGGTGTTCCCTTAAAACATACATACTTTAGGTGTCTTGCTCTGTTGTCCTCTTTGAGTTAGCCCCAAAATGCCTTTGGGTGAACGTTGCCCTCTATACATTCCCATAAGATTAGATAGTCTGAAGGATGTGCAACTTGCATACTTTGTTTAATTGTTTTTTTCACATTATGTAACAAGTGTCTTCTGTAACACTATATGAAAACAGATATTTAAATGGGATCTTTGAAACATTGGAAATATCTACAAGTAGAACATTTTCATTATTAATACAAAATTGACAAACATTGCATAATTTATACCAATTGTTATATACCTACTACAAATAATATTGAAATGTTGACACAGATAGTTCATAAGTATCTTTGTTGCTCAGTGTTAGTAAAACACATTCGATACAATATTATATCAATGTATGTAAGTATTAAAGTAAAAATATGCACTTTTACAGAATTTCCATTAATATCTTTAATAATTAACTGTGTAGATGAAATAAAATAAACAAGATGTTGGCTTTCTTTTTTAATGCGTTGCATTAAAGGTGCAATCTTTAAGAGAATGGCCCTCATTACGACCCTGGCGGATTTTTTCCGCCATCGGCGGACTTTTCCGCCATGGCGCAAAGTCCCTTTACGCCATGGCGGATGGCGGACTTACCGCCCCATTCCGAGGTCGGCGGGGCGGTAAGTCCCCATTGACCCATTTACCCTTCCCCATTCCCATTTCGGCCCCATAGGGCTCAATGGGAGTGGGGAAGGTGTTAATTACGCCACCGTACACTACGGTGGCGTAATTAACACCGAGGTCCCATAGCGCCATGGATTTTTACGCCCGCAAAAAGCGGGCGGAAAAGTGACCATGGCGCTCTGGGAACTCGTAGTTGGCGGTAAGGGGTCGGCGCAGCTAACGCTGGCGTAAACCCCTTACCGCCAGGGTCGTAATGAGGGCCAATATGTTAAGTTACAGTAGCATACACATTTAAAAAACCTAGTGCGGGGGTATGCATTGTTTAAAGTACTTGTTTTTGAAAGTTTATGTGTGACCTTACTTTGGTTTCCACTTTGCTACTACATTCATTTAATTTTAAGAGGTTGGATTTTACTTTTCACTGTTTTAAGTTTACCTGGCACATCAAAGGTTGGAAAATGTTTTGCATACATTGAACACAAGCTATATATTCTTTTATGCCTGGAGTATGATCTGTGATTTTGGGTACGTCTGTGTTGAATAAAAAATAGGTCATTTAATGTTTGCAATCTGGATAAAGATATAAACCTCATTTCAACTGTAAATGTATCTGATCCAATATGTCTAAAGTGATGTCAAAACCTGGCCTTGAGATTTATTCACTGTTACTGCAAATGCATATGCTGGGGTTATTCGAAATTATTTAGGTGTAACAAACATTTCTTTTAAATCAGGGACGGAATTTCACCAAAATGCCTGGGGTAGCGTAAGTGACATCACACGACCCTTGACCCCTGATGACATCACAGAAAGTGATGTCATTTGACCCCACCCCGAAGTGATATCACGGGTAGCGATGCAGTTGCGACCTCTGGCGACCCCTAAATGACCTCCCTGTTCTAAAAGTTGAAAATGGACTGAAACACAATTTCTTGAACTTCTTTAATTTCATCAAACGTTATAAAAAATTAAATACATAGGTTGCTGGCATGCTTTTTAAAACCAAGTGTGTGTAGCCCTTAGCTCTGTGCTAAACCTTCTTTTGCATGCACATTCCTTTTTAAAATAATTATTTTATTTCCACAAACATTTAAACAACTATCATAGCCAGCAGTTCTGGAAACAGAATTTTGTATGACTTGTAATTCTTGTGGCATTTTGTTGGTTCTTTTTACTTAATGCATGTTGTTCTACTTTCTCTACTGCTTGTAGTGAAAAGATGTTCTGTTTTACTTTATATATCATTTTAGAATTACATTTATCACAGCCTGCTAATGTGGACATAAGAAATTCTGTTTTTACATTGTTTTGCTAATACACGAGTCACTTCATTTCCATACAAAAATTCAATGGGCCTGATTTACAAAAGCCTTTTACAATGGTGCAATCCCATTGGAAAACACTTTATAAATCAGGCCGAATTGCCTTGTTTGCACTGTTTTAACAGTTTTCTGTGACTTTTCCAATTTGTATTTCTTGAAGTCTTTTGCTGTATTCAACATCATCACTTTACATAACATTTCCAGTTAATTTAAAGTATTAGAAAAAATCACCCTATGTTTATATTACCTATATGTCTGATTGTTTTAACACTATATTTTGTTTTTAAAAAGTTCTCCATTAAATGTTATGTGTAACATACCACCAAATAAAATGTGTCCTTAGGAAAAATATTGCAAACATCACATTTTAAAATGGCTTGCATTTGAAGAAAGACAAATGCAAGCATAATGTTGGAAACCATACTGACTTCATTATTGATAAACACCTTCATGTTTTATTATTTTTTAGCAGGTTCTGCATGACGTTTTTCACATTGTAATTCTTACCATGTTCGCTTGGTAGCATAAATAAGGAATATATATTGTAGAAGCAAGAGGAGCAGGAGCAATTATAACACATGATAGATGATTCACCTCTCGCCCTGGCTTTTCAACCAATACCTGGCAACTCTCGCTTACTGCATTTCCATTTTCTGCTCAAATTTCCAGTGCTATGCTGATGAAACCCAACTCATTTTCAGGCTTCATTTAGCCACCTTCTCTCCTTCCCTCATCTCTGACTGCCTGATCACCATTCAAAATGGGTGTGCCGCCAATGATCTTTGTTTAAATGCCAACAAGACTGAGATCCTCCTCATTGGTACACCTTCTCCATCCTTTCGCCTCACTCTCTGGCTGGCCTCCCTTGGCCCTCCTCCTGCCCTTACCTGCGAGGCTATGAACGTCAGGATCATCTTTGGCTCCACCCTTTCCTTCTCCGCACATATCTCTGACGTCTCTAAAAAGGCTAACTTCTTACTGCACCTCCTTAGAGGTACTCTTCCTTTCCGCTCCTTCCCTCAGAAGCTCACTGTCTCCCACGCTCTGATTCTCTCTAGGTTGGACTACTTTAACAGCCTCTTTCTAAATCTAGCTGCCTCCACTCTCCTCCCTCTACAACTAATCCAGAACAGGACTGTGAGACTTGTCCTTGGCCTTAAGCCCTGGGATCGTATCTCTCCAGCTCTGAAATCCCTTCATTTCTTCCCAGTGGATGCAAGGATTACATTTAAAACCCTCTGCATTGTCCAGAAGGCTTTCTGGGGCCTGGGCCCAAAATACCTTCAACTATCTCTCCGTAAATACCTCCTCTTAAGCCCTTCGCTCCTCTACCTCTAACTCACTTAGGGTCAGTCGTTTTTCAAAGAAACCAGCTGGAGATAGATCTCTGTCTTCGGCTGGGGCCTCCCTTTGGAACTGCCTCCCTGCCACAGTGAAACTGGAGGAGAACCATCTACGGTTCCGGAAGCTCCGCAAGACCTTCCTCTTCGCTTCTGCCTTAGCCCCTCTTCTCTCCTGCTGATCTGCTTTCTTTCTCGGCACTGTGCACCTGGTCACCCTTTGTTCTCCAGGCCCAGGTACCTGCTCACCCTTCCACCCCCCTGCACTGCCTCCAGGCCACCCCCTGCACTGGGGCCCGTATCTGTACCCAGACAGTCCCCCACCCACTCTTCTTCTGCACTTATCAGATACACCCTATCTGACTAACCTAGCACTTTGCCACTTACCGGCTTCACTACCACTGTTTATCACCTTTATTTATTTATTTATTTATTTGACTATTTTTTTGTTCTCTCCTATGCTCCACACTTTCCAATTTCTCCCCCCTTCCATGCACTTTCCCCCTTTCCCTTCCCCATGCACTTGCACGTTCTCAATGTCACTGGGCCTAGTAAGATTGTTGTTTATATTTCTCCCCTGTTACCCCCCCTTCGCCTGGTCGCGCTCTGAAACACTTGTGTACGAGCGCGATATAGATAAAATATCATATCATATCAAATGTAACTTGCACACATGTACATATAGCTTTAATTAAAATAACTGTCTCTGGTTTCTGCTTCTTCACTTATTTATATAAGTAATAGTTTTTAATTTTCACACTCATAAAGTTGACTTTCATATAAATGTTGTTGGTCACTGTTACTAACAAATTCAGTGAATACTTCTCTTTATTGAGAATTTAATTTGCCAACTACATATTCTAAAATATCTGTTTGTATGCACTGCTAATTGTGATTTATTTCTTTGTAGCAGTTTTCCACGAAAGTCAAATGTACTACAATTTACATTTGATGTTGTTACTTTGATATCGTTTGCTAGTGTGGCTTCATGCATGTGTTCTTGTCTCATTTGTCCAACAAGCATTGCAATTACATTTTTTAAAATGGGGAATTGGGTGTAGTCTTTCTGGGTCGAGAATGCAGAAACTTTGCACTGGTGCCAGTGCAAAGTTGCTCGGTTTTAGCACTTGGGCAACGTTTGCCCTACTTCTAAAAGCACTGGGACATATTAGAAAACTATTGCACCATGAAAAGTGCAGTTTGGCATGTAGGAAGCACCAAGGAAAACATGTCCATACCTCAAAAAAGATGCATTTCACTGCATTTGTGCACCAAGGCAAAGTTTGCCCAAGTGCTTATGCTGAATGGTACTCTTAAGTATCCCTTTTCAATATGTTCTTGTACACCTTCATGACAATTATAACATTACAAAATACCATACACATACAAGCATTTATTAATTGCCTGATCTTCCTGGATAGTGGATGTCAAGCAAGTTAACTGTGTTCTCACTGTCTTGATTAGTTGCAGCAAATATTTCAATTTGACAGTCAGGCTAAGTTATGGGCCCGATTGTCAAAACTGAGCGGAAATGAAAAAAAGTCTGAAGTGCCCCTTTTTTTCATTTGTGCTCATTGCTTAAATATGCAGATCACCTTACTCTCAAATGTGACCTGCCAATTGCAGGAGGCACTGGACAGTTGTACAAATAAGTGTTGTTAAGCCCTCTTGCATACGTTAGTGTCCAGAGCACACTCCAGATACTAATGAATGACAGGCTCCCAGCAAACACGTGCCACGTGGCATTTGTTATGGTTTTGAAGCAGATGGCTTAGCAAAGCGTAGTCTAAACAGACATGGGCAAAGGAGTATCACTTTGCCATCAAATAGTAAATGGCAATTAAAGCAACTGTTCACTATTTACCAGCGATGACTCGTAAAGTGACGTTGAAGAAGTGGAAATGTAAAGAGTGTTGAGGTGCAATGTGATCTGCTATGTTAGATTATGTGACAGCTGGACTGAATTTTATATGGGACTCAGACGTATTCTATTGGGTGCAGAACTATAGGAGGAAGCAGAGCTAGTGTATATCAGTGTATGAACCCCAAAGCCATCTATTTACAGCTGTGGGCTCTTCATTGGTTAATGGCTGTTAGAATAGATTTCTAAATTCTGACCTGATGGACATATGTTTATGAGGCCACCCTTGTTAGTGAGACAGCTGACACTTCTGGGAAGATAGCCAGAACAATTAACGGTAGCTTGGAGAGTAGTCAAGGCTAAATCTCAGGAAGAGTGAGGGTGATTAGAGGTCTTCAATGAGCACACACAGTGAAACACCAAGAATTACCATTAGACAGAAATATACGAAATATACTATTTATTAGGCCCAAGAATAAACACAATTGATTAATGAAAAGCAATACAAAAATACCACAGAAGCAACACACTAAGTAAAATATATACACTCATTGGAGTCAAATGTGATCCAGTTAATATCTCTGCCAATACCTGCAAAGTAAAGGGAAAACAACTTTCAGAGCATAGACATACTTCAGAAATGAAAAACCCAACTTTATAAGCCCGGCACTATGATAAATCAAGCCTTGGGCTGAATGTAAATGTGCATGTAAACGCACTTGGTCATGCGTAAAAGCCACAAAGTACCTTTATTAAGATCTGGAGAAGTTAGGGACAGAATTCTGAAGGGTGAAAAAAGTTCCAAGAGTCAAGAGAGGAGCTACTGCGATGAACAAAGCTATTCCCAACTTTCAGATGACTTTAGGAAGCAGAGGCTAACCAAGCCAAAAGGAGGACCACTAGGAATCTTCTATGCGTATAATGTTATGGATGAACAAGGGGCCACTGGTCAGGGGTTTCAGTACTCATTGCCATTAGCTCGGTTTGGGTCCAAATTTGGCATGTCTGGAATGGGTCATCAGAGGTTCGATCAGTCGTCCTCAGTTCGGCCTCAAAGTGCACAGGCGCTGACTGTGCAAATGCAGGTCCGGCTTGCAACAGGAGCTTAAACTCTCATTTTGTGTGACAAAGAAGTAAAACACTGATGCAACTCGTCTCAGGACACTGGAAGGCACACATGAAACCTGCCTTCAGTGACCGTCACTGTAGCACAGTGACACAGGGGCACCAAACTCTCATGATCTGATGCAGCCTCCTCTCTCAGGGTTCAAAATAAATATTCAGTGAAAAGGTGCTTTGCAGTGGGAGCAACCATTCCACAGAGTTTCAAGTCGAAACTCGACATGGCGACCTTCCTGCATGGTGGCCAAGGTTTGAGCTGGATAGTCCGCTGGATGGCCCTGTGATACCTTCGAACAAGCTTTTTTGCAGGGCAGTCAGGAGGTATCGAGCTTGATTATACCCACTAACAAAAAAAGGTTTGAAGCAGCTTTGCAGGTCTTCTATGATCGAGTGCAAAGCAGGGCTCTACCGGGACAACAGCGGTCTCAGGTTTCCAACCTTCTTTGGCGCATCTCAGTATAGTCCTTTGTCCGATTTTGGCTCTTCTGAATACTTGGGTCCATCCACAGATCGAGTCAGACCTGTTGCTGATCTGCCAGTCTGCATTCAAGACCCCTCCTCATCTCTAAATGTCCTGCCAGTTCTCGCACCTAGTCAGCCAATGAGAAGATCTGCCCCACTCATGCATGCCAACAGTAGTCCAATCAGGGACAAATGGGGTTCTCATGCCCTCGTGGACACCAGACATCCTGGCACCAGTGGTGTGGATTGAGACCAGACAGTCCCAACCCACTTCCTGGTGACCCACACACGTGACCTGCAGGAGCCCGAGAAAGAAGCGGCTTTCGCGGACAACTATATGTCCAAATAAGGAATACCAGGGTCATGAAGAATAGAGGGCAGGCCAGAGGACAAAATGGCAATGGTACAGACAAACAACCTTTGGCATGGCCATGACAGACACTAGCCACTGTCATGAGCCAAATGTGGTAAGCGCAGTATGGCTTGGTAAAAAGTTGTAAAAATACAAGATTAAGCTTCTGCTGCCACCAGTCTGTTTCGAGGTGCACCTTACAATCACCACAAAACGCTTAGTGAATGACTAGGGCCAGAAAGCACAAGGATCTCATTGTGCAGTACACTAATGTGCAATGATAAAGTGTTACCAAAAGTGGCAACAAAGTCGAAAGACTAAGAGAAATAATGTTTCTCAGTACTGACAGCCTGAAGGATGTGTCAGTTTCCCCATAACAATGTGTGAAAGACCAGTGGAGTGCAGCTGAGGGCTGTGCTCCACTGGAAAAGGTCAGGTCAGAATACTGTAACAAAAGCAAAAGGTTTGGTGTGTCCACAAATATGGAGGGAAATTTGCCTTTAGAGGAATATTCCCTAACAATAATCACTCCAGGCTAACAAAAATTGTGTGTGTCAGAGTGGTGATTAAGGAGAGTGAAGTATTGTGTTGGTATATCTGTGGTGGGTTATTGTGGTATTCAGGGAAATTTTGCATAGATTTAGTGTTCGGTTATGTATGTTCTACTGTGTAACCTGTATTTCTTTTCTGCTGAAGTTGTGTGTCAAGATGGGTTGTTAGGCTAGGGGAGGCTGTGTCAGTCGACAATATGTTATGGCACAATTCAGCACTCACAGTATTTAGGCAGTTTCCTGGGACCTCCCTTCTGACTGTCCACTGACACATCAAAGTCACTGCTGCTGTAGCACCACTGAGCATCACATGGGATTTTGGCACAATGCAGCTGGATATGCACCAAGAACTAACAACTGACAAGCAAACTTCACCACATTGTAAACACAGCATTACCAGGCTGGCAGGCACCAGCAAAATGTGCATTTTGATTTAAAACCCAGTGATTAAAGTGGGCCGGGGCCTGCCGGGACCGGGCCCCGGCAGTCTCAAAAAAGTGGGACTGAGCCGGGGCCCTGCCGGGGCCCCCATCCTACTGCAACATTGGCGGGATGCAATATCCCGTCGCGGCCGCAGCTGCGACGGGAGATGCGCCTGCAATGAAGTCAGGCAAGCTGACAGAAGTGGCAGCCAGCCACAGCGACGCTGTGACTGGCTGCCACTTCCGTCAGTCATAGTAACTGCATCTGGTGACCCTTCGCGCGAGAGGTCACCAGAGGCAGTTACTGTCCCTTTGTTTCCCCAGGTCGCCGAGGCGTCTTTAACCCTCGGCGAACCTGGGGATTCCTCGACATATTTCGAGGTTTATAAAAGATGGCGCTGAAAGTACACATTTCAAGCCATCTTTTATAAAGCTTTGCCGACGACAATTTTGTCCGTAGTCAAAGCTTTATAAAAGATGGCTTGAATTGTGTAGTTTGAAAGCCATCTTTTATAAACCCGAAATGTTTAAAAAAGATGGCCTGAAAACTAGGCAAACTGTAGGGTATGCACACAAATATATATAAATGTGATATATTTGTGTGCGTGCCTTACTATGGTTTGTGTACTTTTGCATATTTGTGTACGCACACAAATATATCACATTTATATATATTTGTGTGTATACCCTACGATTTGCGTACTTTTTAGGCCACGCCCTCCCACAAGCCACGCCCCCAAATGAGGGCCCCCCCTCGATTTCTTACCCCACTTAAAGCCCTGTTAAAACCTAACACATTTTTGGCTCTCTCGCTGGACCACTTACATTGCAGCACTGGTGGCTAATTTGACACTAAATCCCACAAACATTACTTTGGGAAAACGGGAATGTGGCCCCATAACAAAGTATATTTGCCCAGTTGTATTGGCCCAACAAAAGAGTGAAGTTAATAAATGGCAGAGTCAGTGCCATGCACCATATCTCCTCTCCAGAACTGTGGATTTCTGTATTGCTTATCCTCATATAGGGATGTACACTGCAACCAGAGTAAGGATAAGCCATGCATACTCATATCCAATATCCTACCCCCCGCTGTATATCTGTTCTGTTGTACACCTCTTTAAAGCGCTCTGTTATGTATCTGTATTGGTGTACACCTCTGTAAAGCGCTCTGTTGCTTCTCAAAGCTAGGTCCGTGCTGAATAAATACCATCTCTCTCTCTCTCTCTCTCTCTCTCTCTCTCTCTCTCTCTCTCTCTCTCTCTCTCTCTCTCTCTCTATAGAGGGGTCCATCTATAGAGAGAGAGAGAGAGAGAGAGAGAGAGAGAGATGGTATTTATTCAGTGCGGACCTAGCTTTGAGAAGCAACAGAGCGCTTTACAGAGGTGTACACCAATACAGATACATAACGGAGCGCTTTAAAGAGGTGTACAACAGAACAGATATACAGCGGGGGTAGGATATTGGATATATATTTATATATATGTAAGGGATGTTATGGTTAAGTTGCACTAATAAAAACCTATGAAATTCAATGAAAAACCTTGTTAAAGGGACGTTATGGTTACAGGTAAATCGAAAAACCTCTGAAATTCACCAGTTAAGGTAAGCCAAGCAACCATAACTCACACCACCACCGTGCACTGCTAAGACTAACACCCAGGACATCAAAGATGACGTCACAAATGTCATTGATGACATCACTGATGACATCACATATCTGGGCGACTTGTTTTTTGTTCACTGACATATGTAGTCCAAGTGGTTCTGTTCACTCACAGTCAGAATATTAAAATTCAAAACGTGCTATATATCTAGACTTTAACCTTGTCACATGCTTTTTGAATGAATTGTAGTACCCGGTCTTTGTGTATTGTTTGTTTTTGGGGAGGTCTTCTATTTCTGCGGAGGACGCCAATAAGGGTCCAACTAAAAGAAAGGTTGACTCTGCCTTGAAGAAAGTTCATGGTGGTGCCCATCTGGCTCGGCCTTCTGCCACTTACTCATCCTACACGGCTGAGGCTGCCCTCTGGGGTTTAAAGTTCACCATTCAGGTGACTGGGGATGGCTCAACCCGACTCCGATTCTGCAGACGATCAAAGCACAGGTGGAGTTTTTGTCGGACCTAGCCTATGATAGAGTTAAGGCTGCTGCTATGTCAATGGGGTCCATCATGTCGGGACATAGACACATTCACATCAGGAATTGGCGGGCAGACTCTGGGTGGGAGTATACTGCATTGAAGATTCCAATGAAGGTTGCATGTTGTTTGGGGATACCCTTGAGAACAAGGTGCACAGTTTTTTTAAGGCTGGCAAACATGCAGGGCAGTTAAGGAGGAAATCTACTCCTACTTCAAGGGGCCCTGTCCCTACTAGACAATTCCTATGATCTCAGGCTCGCCCTAGTTTTCGGGGTTGTCCAGTGATGGGAAGGAAATGGTGCTCCGGTCGGGTCTCCCCACCTTGCCAACAGAAGTCCTGACGCCAGGTCAGTTGGGGCTCACCTGAAGTACTTCTGGACCCTATGGACCCGTCTTTATGGAGATGTTTGGGTCAATTGACTTTTGCGCTGGGGGTACAAGCTGGAATTTGTGTCCCCTCCTCTTCTGTCTGGCACAATTCAGATGTCGCTCCCCAGGTGCCCTGTCGAGAGGTTGGCCATGCATCTGCCCTGAATGACCTGCTCTCCAAGAAGGTCCTTTGGCGGGTTCCACTGAACGAGCAGGGTCTGAGGCTCTATTCCTTTGTGTTTCTGGTGCCAAAACCCTTGGGGTCATGCCGTCTTTTCATAGACCTTAAGGCCCTGAACCTTCACATTCCGACACAACATTTCAAAATGGAATTTCTTCAGTGAGTTATTCCGCTAGTGAGAGACTTGGATTTCCTAGCACCCTTTACCTACAATATGCTTACTTTCACATTCCCATCTGGTCAACCCATCAGAAGTTTCTCAGGTTTGCTATAGGCAGAGATCAATTCCAACTCCGGGCCTTGCCTTTTGGCCTCAAATATGCACCGCACGTCTTCACCAAGGTTCTGTGACTGATGGTTACCGCTCTACACCTCTGGAGTATTCAGGTCTTTCCATATTTCAACGATTCGCTCCTGAAAGCCTGATCAATGGACCTCCTGTGTCAACATGTGAAGGCCACCTGTGCCCTCCTCAGTTCCCTAGGCATTCTCGTCAACTGTTCGAAGTCTCACCTGCAGCGCTCTCAGGACCTTCAGTTTATCAGGGTCAGGTTCTGGATGGCAAAGGGCCTGGTGATGCTTCCTCTCACCAGAGCTCAGTGGTTGAAGGCCTGTCTGGTTCTTCTTCTTTCTGTGGAGGTGGCTCCGGCCCGGGACTTCCTTCAGGCAATGGGGTTCATGGCAGCCTGTGTGTTCGTCGTCCCTTGAGCTAGACTTCATCTTCATCCGCTGCTGCTCCACATCCACAGGTTCTGGAAGGGAGCCTCTCTGAATTTCGATGCCCCGATTCTGGTGGTTCCCTCCCTCCGGGACCAGCTCCAGTGGTGGCTCCATCTGCTCAATTAGATAAAGGGGTTTCTTCTCTGTCTACCCTCTCTGATTATCGTTACCACAGACGTTTCTTTGGGACAGACCCAACCCGAGATGTGGTCCAGAAGGGAGGTATCAAGGTCTTCCAACTAGAGGAAGCTGGCATCAGCCTTCGGGGCTCTGTGGGCCTTTGCCCCAGTGTTGCTGGGGAGGGCAGTCCTCTTAAGATCGGACAATAATGCCACAGTATCCTGTGTTAAAAATCAGGGGAGATCCAGCTGAAGGTCTTTGGAGACTCTAGCCCTCTGTCTGTTCACCTGGGTGGAGATTCACCTTCTGGCATTGTCAACATGTCATATCAGGGGTCGAGACAATGCAGTGGCAGACCACCACAGCAGGGTATTTCTTCAGAGGATTGGGTGCTGCGGGGTGTGGCCTTTCGGAGGGTGTGCAGATGCTGGGGTCTCCGATTCTCCACCTATTTGCCTCTACCCTGACTGCCAAAGTTCTTTGTTTCTTCTCCAGGTTCCGTTCCCCCGGAGTACAGGGTGGTTCATGCGTACACAGGTATTACATGTGTATACAGGTGGCCGGCGGCGCATCTGTATGCACCAGCCTCTTCCCCTCATCCAGAAGATTCTGCTCCAGATTCAGCATTTTCAATTGGAGGTCCTCATGGTTGCTCCTCTTTGGCCCTGCAAGTGTTGGATCCCCCTCCTGCTGGACCTAGCGATTTCGCCCAGGCTTCCTCTCTTTGGGGGTCTATATCAGGTGCATTGCCTGATGGGGGTAGTGGGACCCAAGAACCTGGTCTGGGGGGCTTGGAAACTGAGAGGCCTTGCCTAGTGTCTGTGGGCCTCTCTGTGGAGTTGGCGTCTTCCATTCAGCTGGACCTGCATACTTCCACATTGAAGGCCTATGAGCATCACTGGGGGCGCTTGATGTCCTGGTGCCTGACTCAGGGCTGGTCCCCTACTTTGAGTTCTGAGGCTCCTGTTCTGCAGTTTCTACAACAGGGGTTCAACATGGGTCTCTCTGTCTCCACACTGCATGCTCAGTGGGCTGCCATCGGCTCCTTTGGGGGTCCTGATGTGGGTGTTCACTCCTTGGTGTGGAGGCTTCTCAAGAGCTTCTTGTTGGCCAGGGCCAGACCTATCTCTGCTTCTGGGTTTCCCCCATGGGATCTCCCCTTGTTTGTAAGGGCCATACATTCCTCTCCTTGTGAGCCACTGGAGGAGGTCCATCTTAAAAGGTTGACCCTTAAGTCTGTCTTCCTAGTGGCTATCACTTTGGTGTGTAGGCTGGATGAGATTGGCGCCCTCTCCTGCGAGGCACCCTATCTGGTTGTCTCCCCTGATACTTTGTTCCTTAAGTTTCATCCCTCCTTCCTTCCTAAGGTGGCTTCCAAATTTCACGTCACACGGGAGATGGTCCTTCCTTCCTTTTTACCTTTCCCTCTTTTCTGTAGGAGGTCCGCTGGTCTACTCTGGATGTCAGAAGGGCAGTCCTGCTTTATTTGGAATGCAGCAAGTTCTTTCGTTCCACCTCCAGCCTGTTTGTCACATTGGGTGGTGCTACCCCTGGGGGAAAGCATCTGTACCCACAATCAGTTGATGGCTACGGCTTGCCATCTCCTTGCCTTATTCTTCTGTGGGTTCTCCCCTCCCATCTGGGGGCAGGATAGGTCCACACGGTTATGGCTTTTTCTTGGGCAGAGGTGCATGGAGTTCCTATTCAGGACATTTGTTGCACCGCCACCTGGTCTGACCCCAACATATTTATTCATCACTATCATTTAAACCTCCACTATAAGGAAGCTTGAGTGTGGCGCTTCTGTTTATTGCCTTTTTGTTGCTACTGTCTTGGACTGTATGCTTCATTCAATTTGTGTTGGCTGGGTTGCATATCCCAGTTTGGTTTGTGGTGTTTTTGATCTTGGCCTATACTCTCTGGAATTGGCATGCCTGATAATGGAGTACTGGGACGAGGAAGAGTGGACGTGGAGCTAATGTATGGATTGCTTACTGGTAATCCTCCTTACTCCTAGTCCTACTTTTCCTCGTCAATGTATGAGTTTCCCGCCTCACCCTCCACCATTGTCAAATGCGCCTTCTGGGCAGTGCTATTTACTGTTGTGGCTCGGGTGAGGTGGGCTATTATGCTCAGAGGCAGGAGGAGGAGGGGCATGTTTAAGGGACATACAAATAGTAAAGGGGTTCCTGTGGGTGGTGCACCACCTCATACTTGAGTAGCGGGAAGAGGAAGAGTAGGACTAGAAGTAATGAAGATTACCGTTAAATTATCCAGAAATTTCTGGCTAAACATAATATTGTAGGCCCAAATTTTCTCATATGTTTGTAAACTGAAACACGTGGCCAAAATCATTCTAGAATAGCTAATACAGCAATGTCTTAAGTGCCCTAATCATCAAATTTAACAAGTCAATATCAGCTATTTTCTGATTTAGTGACAAGTTTAGGATTACCAATGCATAAAATGTACTTGTAATTATTTGATATAACAGAGTTCTTTCACTTGAAGCAACGTGCTTGTGTTGCATCCATATTCAGAGAAGTTCCATTAGTGGATGGTGTCCAAAGTAATGTGAACATAACATGGAAGAACATAGGTGTGGTGGTTGTTGGGGGGAATATGCAAAAAGAAGAAGAAAACAAAAGAGACAGACAATTCTGCAAAATGATTGTACAATGATTTACAGGTGGACTCAGGGTAGATGTTTATGGGAATGCTAATTTACGTCTTGGTTGCGCATTCTAAGACTAGCAGGTGCTCCTTAGTCACAATCTTGAAGTCAAATACCATTGTACCATTTTTAATATTAGGCGTAGGGGGACCCATTGGTGATAAGGAAGGAAGGTAACGTAGCTTGAGAGACAGTAAGGTTGAGGCTGTGGCATCAGTTCGGTAAAGGGTACGAGTCCAAGCACAAGTAAATAGACGAGAAGAGGAGTGGGTGTTGGGCAGAGAGCCTCCCACCAAGGAGGCAGGGAGCAAAGGTGGGTCAGGAGCATCGGAGTTTGTGGTGGATATGGGTGACAATGTGCATTACCTTGTTCAGGGTCTAACGGAGTAGAAGTCCCTGAGACAACAGTATAATTTGATATGAGATCATGGTTTTCATGGAATCTAAGAGAGATGGAAATAGAATTTGGAAGCGAGAAGCCTTAGCCTGGTGGTTGTGGCATTGGATGTGATAAAACATTGGAGTGTCAGGACATATTACAAGCCATAGGGGATATGTTGAGGATATTGCGGAAAGTTTAAGGGATTAGTGATAAGGGGTGGGACATTGGATGCAGGAATAACCATGTATAGTTCGGATTAGTTCCTTATGATGGGTTCTACGAAACAGCCAAGCAATTTATTGTTTTAAAGTGAATCCCTCAAAATGTTATTTTATTTTCAGTAAACGGTCATTTTACATTATTTGAAAATTGTTCTGAATAATTCAGGAAAACAAGCTGTTGTCATAATATCTGCGTGTTTACAAGCCGACAATATGGCTCAGCGTTACATTTTGTGTGGGTAAATTATGGAACATTTAATGAGGTGGGGCTATACATCGTTTCCTGCATAATGGATGGAAGTTGCACCAGAATAGTCGTCTGTCTCCTTATAATAGCAGATGGCAGGAAACGTGTGTTTTCTGAAGAGCGTATCTAGGGCCTGATTCGCAGAACGTTTTCCAATGGGACTGCGCCATTAAACGCTTCTGTGAATCATACCCCTGAAACCTCTTCTCAACTATAGGCGCCTAGGCCTAAGGATGCCTTCATACGATGATAAAAGGGGCACGTGCCCAGATCCCCAACATCGCTTGTGGCCCTCAGCTGGCTGCCTGACACAAAGAAGTCTGTGCACATTTATTTATAAACTACAACACATGTGAGATTGCATAGTTTGCTGCTGACTGAGAGCATGCTTCCTGGCTGTTGTTCTCAACTGCCTTCGGTATTCGCTGTAGTACATCCAGTTTGTGCGTGCGGTATAGGAAACATTGTTCATCGTTTGCACCTTTCATGGGGTTATAGTTCTGACGTGCAAACACCGAAGTTCAAATGCACATTGATAAGTTTGAGGATCAGGATGTTCCAGAAGATCGCTCAGTTTGTTGTGCACTTTTTGCAGAGATCCTATTCCAAATCCTGGGAAGGCAGATTTAGCTTTTCCTCTTTATGTGGTTGATAAACATGAATATATAACCTTTGGTGCTATCAACACCTACTGTGCCGCAAAGCAATGGACCTGCACCGGAAAGTGCTAGTTATAAAAACTAACATTGCATCAGTATGGTGCAGTTCTGTAGCATGGAGCCTCCAAATGATGGTTGATAAAACAAAAGAGCTTAAAGTATTAATAGGGAGAGGTGGTTAGGTAGTCACACACAAAACAATCCAGCCAATGTGTCAAGGCTCATACTCGGGCGTTGACACCGGTGATGCTATGATGCTGGGCAGATTATCTTATCTCACTGTATAGTACTATGCTGCCTTTGGTGAACAGCTTTAATGACGCACATTCTGGTGGTATTGTTTAGCCCATTTGTATGTTGGCCATTTGAGTAGAAAGGGTTCTAGACAGGAGAAAGACACGCAAAAGTCACAGGCCTCCTTATTTTCAGGTCTGCTTACTTAACACAAAAAAGGCTTGCTTATTTCTGCAATTTCAAATGTTCTTCACATCGTGAATGACGATTTGCAAGTCTGTGTCAAACAGTGGCTAAAAGCAAGCGTAGTATCTGTTGTCAGTGCAACAGAGAGGTCTTGTTCCTGTGGCACAAAGGTTCACTCTATAAATACACACTAGTCTATGTTACCTTGTCACACTGTTTCTTTTGTTAGTTGTATTTAAGTCTTAAAGGAATACTGCACAGAGGAGATTATTTAGGCTCACATGGATTAATATTCTGGTATTTTGAGACTTCCATGTATGAGACAGAAAATGAAGCTACAATCATTTTCCTTCTGTAAAACATGTCTCTATAAGGATATGTTTTTTTGTTATATATTGTGATGCTGGTTTTAAATTCTTCATATTCAAAGTCAGGTCTACAAAACAGGATATTATTATTGTTATGAAAGTTACATATTCACAAATAATTGCACCTTGCTGTATGATAACAACTGGGAAACAATGGCCCTCATTACGACCCTTGCGGAAATCGGAAAACGATGGCGGAAATGCAATACCGCCATCGAATAGCGCTCGGTGCGACTATGACCCGTCACCGCAAAGTACGAAGCCATTAGCGACACCGTAGTGAACGCCAACGCTAACTGCACCAAGCACGCGCGCGCGCCATGCGAAACCGCAAACACCACCATGGCGCAAGGGTACGCCAATTCCGACCCTAGCGGACATGTACCTAACGCCATCAGGCATGGCGTAATGTACCATTCCGCCATGGTGAGAAGTACGGCATCGCGAATCAACCGTAAACGGCCCCACTGAGTGCCTGTACACCGCTCCCTGCCCACAAAGTACAACTCCCCGTAGGTGCAATGAAGTCACAATGCAACCAGTGAAATGTACAAGTCACCCATGCATGCCAACGAACAAAAGAAACACAACAGGGGCCAATGGGAGCTGCAGGGCACAGATGGCACGAATACAGAAGCCATCCCAATGGACATGACCACAGTCCCCCACCAAGAAACGCACGCAAACACAGGCACCTGTGACCAGCAATATTCCGAGAATCACATCATTCCACCAGTCCACCTGGCTGACCGGCATCTGTTACACAAAACCCAATCCCCCGCCCCTGAGCATGACAACATTCAAACTGTCATATTGGCAGCCCCCATCCCTGACCTCACGGGCTTAGTAGGCAAACGCGCCCAGTACAGTACCACGCAACTAAACTCCGAAGCTGGAACCCAATGCAGATCTCCTCACAATACATCGCCCCCCAAATAGGCATATGCCACATCACTTGCAAAGAAAAACGCTACACGGGCCAAATCAGAATAGAAATTTAATGCACATCAAAGTCACCAAGCCCATACAGCCATCAGGCCATGAACTCCAAAACACTAATCACCATTGTGGGCTGCATCCGCAAGAAATGACCAGCCACTACTTGTGTGTCGCCCTGTTCCCTCATGGTACACAGAGCCACATTCACGTACGAAAAGGCAACATGGAAGCGCACAGAACCGTAGGGCCGTCCCAATGGGGAGGCACTAGTCCAGCTGAAAGGCCGAAATGTTGCTCCGAGCCACCAGTACTGCGTAAGGGCATGTGGGCCATTGGCGATCGTCCCATAAGATCGTAATGCTGCTCCACTGATTAACACGAAGCAGCAGGTGTCGGGAGTAAACCCCATCTGCAGGAGTGGCATACAGATGGCAGTGGCAAAAGGGGAGGAGATACCTGTCAACCAAAAGAAAAGAAAAAGAACAGAATGGCCATCAGAACCACATTCCAACAACTCACTTCAATGATCACACGAAATCCACAGCCATATGCATGCTAGCCCACTCCAAAGGATCATCACCACCCCAAAACCACTTGCGACTCATAACCATCTATATCGAGGTGCAAACACCATCACAAACGAGTGTACCTGTGCATGCGTCTGTCAAAACAGAATCCATCAGATGGGAATGTTAACGTGCATGGACACAAGTGTCTGAGGGCGCGTCGAGACAGGGAGGGCTCAACAAGGCCAGATAGACGATGGTCCCACTATGGCAGCCCTGCATCACATAGCGTAGGGGAGGCGGATAGATCCCAAGAAGCCCTGTACATGGCAAACTCTGTATCAAATCACCTGCCCATGCATCCATTCATCATTCCCTCATCCCGGGATCAAAACGCCTGAATAATTACTCACATAACATTAGAAACATCCATTGAGTCTGTGCGTTATGCAGCCTGCAAAATCCACAGTGCCCCAGCCCGTAATTCCAGTGTAGTGAAGTAACATGTATTTGGGAACGTCCGGCCTCATCGCCCACGTAGCAATTGCGCATCCCAAACTATTCATATCAATCATTGCTTCCTCGCCATGGGCCCTGTCTCAAGGACATTGAACAATAGAACGTTATATTTGCAGTCAGACCTGTGGGCATCTCCTCGCCGCTAGCTGGAAACCGAAAGCGCCGCCCTTCGAATTCCTCATTTGCAACATCACGCCGAAAAGGCATCTGTGGCCGTTTGAAATCACTAATTATTCCATCGAGTGCGGCTGTGTGTGAAAATGGCAACTGCCTTCACCCACAAATGGGACGCCCCGCCCGTCGTTGCAACTCGGTACAGTGATGCATGAGGGCCCACCGTTACTCGAGTACTACGTTCCACTGACCCTTCACAAGTCTGTTCGCGACTGCACAGATAGTATGTGCAACAATGGGACCACAGCAGAATGAACATGTCAACCAATGTTACACGGCCATCGGGTACAAATACATGATTGCAATAGCAAGATGCCATTCCCCGATTTGCAGCGTTGTGCGCGGGACGTGCTCGGCCAAAGGGGAGAGCAGTTTTCACAGGTGGAATTAATCACCACAGGTGGAGGCCATACAGCCTGAAAACACATAAATTGCACAGCCAGTCTCCTCCCACAACCACACCGAAATGCTACCGGCAGGACTCGCGATGTTGGCCCTGGGGGACCTGATAGCACTGCAAGTACTCCAACTCCAAGAAGAAGACGAACACCAACTACAACCGGCCGCACGGAGGAGACGCAGGAGGAGGAGGAGGCCAAGGCAGGGCCAGCAAGGGCCGCCAGCACAGCCACTACCACCACGCAGGCAGCCCGCAATCCCACGCCTCCGAGCACATCCGTTCGACCTCACTGCTGAGCAGATCCACACCCTCTACCGTTTGGACCGGGACACCATAGCCGCCATTGTGGACATGACACAGGCTGACCTTGTCAGCATGATAGATAGCCCAACCGCCATCCCACCCCTACTGAAGGTGGTGTCTGTACTCCACTTCCTGGCCACAGGCACCTACCAGCACACAGTCGGACAGTTGCATGGCATTTCTCAGCCACTGTTCTCACGGACACTATTTCAAGTGCTCGATGCCCTCCTGCAGCACGCAGACGACTACATCTCTCTACCACGCTCGGAGCAGGAAATTACCAACACAAAAGTGGGATTCCATGCACTTGCCGGCATACCGGGTTGCATTGGTGCCATCAACTGCACCCATGTGGAATTGGTCGTCCCACATGCCATGGAGGCCCAGTACCGCAACCGAAAACAATTTCATTCCCTGAATGTACAAATGGTGTGTGACTCCAACAGGATCATTACACATTGTTGTGCCCGATTCCCTGGATCAACCCATGATTCTATGGTCTTGAGGAACTCTACAATACCACGCTACATGGAGCGACACGCAGGGAACAGATCCTGGCTACTCGGTGAGTCTCATTACATGCATGATTATGTGGGGTATGTGATTTGGCAATGACCTGGCAGGAAGGGGCGGGGGTGTGCGTACGTAGCAATGGCATTCCACATCATACGTTTCTCGTCCACATACAGGTGATGCTGGATATCCACTGAAGAGATGGCTCCTCACACCAGTCCGGAACCCACGGGACCAGCATGAGGAGGACTACAACCATGCCCACTCACGTACCCGTGTAGTCATTGAACAGGCATTCGGCCTACTGAAGACTCGTTTCCGCTGCCTCAGCAGGTCTGGCGGGGCACTCCTGTACCGCCATGAGAAGGTTGCAAAGATGGTCATGGCATGTGTCATGCTCCACAACATGTGCGTACGTAGAAATGTGCCCATGCCCCCTGACGCAGAACTGCAAGCACCTGATGATGGTCATGATGAGGGTGGGGATGTGGCAGCACCTCATGGAGTCTGCGAGGCACCGGAGGCCCGTGACATTCGTCAGCATCTCATTGATGTATGCTTCTAGCACTCACGCCTGGTGGCTGATACATGGACACGGGACTCGTGGCACTGTGTGTGTCTGGGACATGCACAATATGGACTGTACGCCTATGATGGCCTAGTACACAAAGATCAATGTCCACACATCTCATTGGTTGATCGTGCACTTTTTATGGCATATGTGATGTCATGTTGAACACCCTATCGACCCGCCACCCAAGTGAGCCCAACACACCCCCTCCACCCTCCTACCTCCCCCCCGAACACCAGTGTCCAAAGATGCTCATTGTCAGTGGGCTGTCGCTATTGCAAGCCCCCTCTGCGGGTATCAGGGGCACCCCTGCCTGTGGAGCGCAGGTTCCTTCCAGATCTACGTTGGGGGCTGCCCTGGACGGAACTTGCAACGGATGATGTGTCTGCCTGCTCACATCCATGCATGTCCCTAAGGGTTTGCGAGAGCTCAGTGAGCACACGGCGCACTGCGGCAAGTTCGGCACATACGTCTTTGGACGTCGCATGCAGTTCCCCCCTCAGGCTCTCGGTGCTTCTCTCCATTTGGACTCTCAGGCTCTCGGTGCTACTCTCCATTTGGACTCTCAGGCTCTCGGTGCTACTCTCCATTTGGACTCTCAGGCTCTCGGTGCTACTCTCCATTTGTGCCCTTAGCGTCTCTTTACCTCTCTCCATTTCTGCCCTAAGTGTCTCAGTTGATGTTTCTATGTCTGCCTTAGTGCCCCCACATTCATCGGCATGGTCCTTGAGGAGTGTGGCCAGTTGCTGCTGTTGTACGATTACCTGGTCGAGGGACTGTTGCCTCTGCTGGGCCATGGCCATTTGCGGGGGTGTCACAGAGGGGCTGTTGTCCTCATGTTGCCTTGCCACAGGGCTTGTGGGGGATGGCCAGTCGTCGTCTTGTGGGTGCCCCTGCGTGGTATCCTCATGTTGTACGGGATGGGACAGACAGGGGGATTGGGACAGGTCATGGATGGATCTGACTTCGACATCCCCGTTTTCTGTGTCCGAGCATGCTGCCATCAATGGGGTGTCACCTATGGTGCTGCTGCCACCAGAGGCAGTGCCTTCTGTGGCATCCATTGGGGGGACCTGTGGTGGTGGTGTTGTGGGCATGCTGGCTGCTGGGGTGCCTGTTGATGTTCCCTCCTCTGTGCTGCAACCTGATTTGTGCTGCTGCCGTGTCTTGATGCGTGCAGCTGAGGTGGAGGGTCTCTGGCCGTTGGTCTTGGCCCTCTTTGCAGGTGTGCTGGTAGGGGTGTCCTGTAGCTCGTCGTTTGGATCGGACCCTGTGGTGGAGTAAAGGAGGGCGAGGGTTATTGATGGGTCTGTGGGAATTGGAATGGCATTGTATCACATGCATTGGGGTGGTACCTGAGGGTGATTTGGGTCGGGTCCTTGGAGGTGCTTTGATTTGTGTGTGGAGTGAGGGTGCAGTTGTTTGGCAGCCTGCAGTTTGGGTGTGCCTGCTGCACGTGTAGTGCGTGTATTAGGGGTTTTTAATTATTTATGTATTTATTGTGGGTTTTAACGTGCGCTATCAGGCCGATGTGTGTGGACGTTCTCCTGGACATGTGTTTCTGTTGCACTATGTGGACGCATGGTACTTCACATGGATGGACTGTGTGGATTTGGCATTGTTTTATCTGGCCCACCTACCTGAATCTTCGGATGTCTGCACTCCTTTCTCCATCCCTCCGACTCCCTCTATGCTCTCCATTCCGATGGTGGAGGCACAGATTTCTTCCCAGGGGGTCAACTTGATGGGTGATTCAGGACCTCCCCCGGTGGCTGTGGCAATGTTGCGGTTGGCAGAGAGTATGCTGCGGACGCGTATCCGCAGGTCGTCCCATCGCTTGCGGCATTGCTGTGGGGTGCGGGGTGCGGTCCCCACCGCACTTACCCGCTGTGCCACCAGAGCCCATATGGTCTTCTTGTTTGCAAGTGCCGTTCTGGTCATTTGCGTGGAGAAGACGACGGCAGCATTCTCCTGGAGGGTCTCTGTTAGCACGGTGAGTTCCTCACGGGAGAAGTGGATCTGCCGCTTGCGGTCGCACGCTTTCTTCGCTACTTTTCCCATTTGTCTTGGTTTCGCTAGGGTGGGTGACGGGTTGGGGTGTGTTTCAGGGTAGTGATTTTAGTGGTTGTGTGGTTTTAGTGGTTTTATAGGTGTACGCCGGGATGTTTCCCGTTCCGGGCCCTTGTTTTTACTTCCGTTTCCGTATATTTCCGGTCACCGTACTTTCCGGTAGGCGCACACTGCGGTGACCGCTAAGAGGGGTGGCGGTATTGCACCTAGGGCGCCGTACGGCGGCGGTGTGGGCCGTTTTGGGGTCATTTCCGCCATCGCGGACTTTGCACTTCCGCCGTGGCGTGGTGCTCGTGCCCGATGGGTCGGAATGGGCCGCACTTTGCTCCTTCGTGCAATGGCGGAAACGCTATTTACGCTGTGGCGCTCCGGTCAGTCACTTTCCGCCAGGGTCGTAATGAGGGCCAATGTGTTGAGTTGTCAAAATTGCACACTTGGCCCAAATCCCATCTTCACAACTTAACCAAAGTGTGCGATACTGGGGAACACAAAAAGAGGGTAATTCATAGAATTTCGCACAAAAGTGGCGCACGCGGCTGGCGCACAGTGTGCGTGTGCGAATGTCTGCGCCAGCCCCGTGCGCTAAAATTGATATCCGCGCACAGCGTATTCATGGATTTTACCCTCCAAAACCAGCCGTGGCGCAGAGTGGCGCAGCGACCCTGCAGCAGCGCCAGTTACATCCCCAAGAACGCCCTCGCGCAAGGAAAAGCCATCAAAATTCCCAATTCAGCGAAAAAGGGCTGCGCTAACCCTGGACCAGTATACAGGGCTGGCAAACAGCAAATGCCAAGCGGGGAACGTGTATTACTGGGGTGCGCGGGAAGTTCCACACGCGATTTCAGCAGGGTACGTGTATTTCTGGGGTGCGGGGAAGTTCTACACGCGATTACAGCAGGGTACATGTATTACAGGGGTGCGCGGGAAGTTCCACACGCGATTTCAGCAGGGTACATGTATTTCTGGGGTGCGGGGAAGTTTTACACGTGATTTCAGCAGGGTACGTGTATTACAGGGGTGCGCGGTAAGTTCTACACGCGATTTCAGCAGGATACGTGTATTACAGGGGTGCGCGGGAAGTTCCACACGCGATTTCAGCAGGGTATGTGAATTTCTGGGGTGTGGGGAAGTTTTACATGCGATTTCAGCAGGGTTGGTGTATTACAGGGGTGCGCAGGAAGTTCCACACGTGATTTCAGCAGGCTACGTGTATTTCGGGGGTGTGGGGAAGTTTAACACGTGATTTCAGCAGGGTACGTGTATTACAGGGGTGTGCGGGAAGTTCCACACGCGATTTCAGCAGGGTACGTGTAATTCGGCGGTGCAGGGAAGTTCTACACACGATTTCATCAGGGTACGTGTATTACAGGGGTGTGCGTGAGAAGTTCCACATGCGATTTCAGCAGGGTACGTGTATTTCTGGGGTGCGGGGAAGTTTTACACGCGATTTCAGCAGGGTAGGTGTATTACAGGGGTGCGCGGGAAGTTCCACACGCGATTTCAGCAGGCTATGTGTATTTCGGGGGTGCGGGGAAGTTTAACACGTGATTTCAGCAGGGTACGTGTATTACAGGGGTGCGCGGGAAGTTCCACACGCGATTTCAGCAGGGTACGTGTATTTTGGGGGTGCAGGGAAGTTCTACACGCAATTTCAGCAGGGTACGTGTATTACAGGGGTGCACGGGAAGTTCCACATGCGATTTCAGCAGGGTACGTGTATTTCTGGGGTGCGGGGAAGTTTTACACGCGATTTCAGCAGGGTAGGTGTATTACAGGGGTGCGCGGGAAGTTCCACACGCGATTTCAGCAGGCTATGTGTATTTCGGGGGTGCGGGGAAGTTTAACACGTGATTTCAGCAGGGTACGTGTATTACGTGGGTGCGCGGGAAGTTCCACACGCGATTTCAGCAGGGTACGTGTATTTTGGGGGTGCAGGGAAGTTCTACACGCAATTTCATCAGGGTACGTGTATTACAGGGGTGTGCGTGAGAAGTTCCACATGCGATTTCAGCAGGGTACGTGTATTTCTGGGGTGCGGGGAAGTTTAACACGCGATTTCAGCAGGGTATGTGTATTACAGGGGTGCGCGGGAAGTTCCACACGCAATTTCAGCAGGGTACATGTATTTCCGGGGTGCGGGGAAGTTTTACACGCGATTTCAGCAGTATACGTGTATTACTGGGGTGCGGACAAGTTTCACATGTGATAGGCCCTGTGAGAGTGGGGTACGTGTATTTCGGGGGTGCAGGGGAGTCCTACACGTGAAATGGCAGTGTGGGTCCTCCCAGGTGTTCCCTCTACACCCTCCACGGCCCCTGCAGGCAGACCACACCACAGGGGACTACCCTGCACCCCTGGTCATGTCCTGCAGGCAGCCCATCCACCATCGGCATGCCCCCCCAGCCAAGCCACATGTCACCTTGCACTAGTGATCACCAACGCATTACCCCCTTGCTCCCTCACCCCACAGCAGTGCAGGGCACCTGCCAGCAGGCCCCCACTCTGTCCCCTTGCACCCCTACCCCCCAGCACTGAGGGGCACCTGCCAGCAGGCCCCCACTCATGTCCCCTTGCACACCCACCCCCCAGCAGTGCGGGGCACCTGCCAGCAGGCCCCCACTCAGGGTATGTGTATTTCTGGGGTGCGGGGAAGTTTTACACGTGATTTCAGCAGGGTACGTGTATTACAGGGGTGCGCGGGAAGTTCCACACGCGATTTCAGCAGGGTACGTGTATTTCTGTGGTGCGGGGAAGTTCTACACGCGATTTCAGCAGGGTACGTGTATTACAGGGGTGCGCGGGAAGTTCCACACGCGATTTCAGCAGGGTATGTGAATTTCTGGGGTGTGGGGAAGTTTTACATGCGATTTCAGCAGGGTAGGTGTATGACAGGGGTGCGCAGGAAGTTCCACACGCGATTTAAGCAGGCTACGTGTATTTCGGGGGTGTGGGGAAGTTTAACACGTGATTTCAGCAGGGTACGTGTATTACAAGGGTGTGCGGGAAGTTCCACACGCGATTTCGGCAGGGTACGTGTAGTTCGGCGGTGCAGGGAAGTTCTACACGCGATTTCATCAGGGTACGTGTATTACAGGGGTGTGCGTGGGAAGTTCCACATGCGATTTCAGCAGGGTACGTGCATTTCTGGGGTGCGGGGAAGTTTTACACGCAATTTCAGCAGGGTAGGTGTATTACAGGGGTGCGCGGGAAGTTCCACACGCGATTTCAGCAGGCTGTGTATTTCGGGGGTGCGGGGAAGTTTAACATGTGATTTCAGCAGGGTACATGTATTACAGGGGTGCGCGGGAAGTTCCACACGCGATTTCAGCAGGGTATGTGAATTTCTGGGGTGTGGGGAAGTTTTACATGCGATTTCAGCAGGGTTGGTGTATTACAGGGGTGCGCAGGAAGTTCCACACGTGATTTCAGCAGGCTACGTGTATTTTGGGGGGTGTGGGGAAGTTTAACACGTGATTTCAGCAGGGTACGTGTATTACAGGGGTGCGCGGGAATTTCCACACTTGATTTCAGCAGGGTACGTGTAGTTCGGCGGTGCAGGGAAGTTCTACACGCGATTTCAGCAGTGTACGTGTATTACAGGGGTGTGCGGGAAGTTCCACACGCGATTTCAGCAGGGTACGTGTATTTCTGGGGTGCGGGGAAGTTCTACACGTGATTTCAGCAGGGTACGTGGATTACAGGGGTGCGCGGGAAGTTCCACACGCGATTTCAGCAGGGTATGTGAATTTCTGGGGTGTGGGGAAGTTTTACATGCGATTTCAGCAGGGTTGGTGTATTACAGGGGTGCGCAGGAAGTTCCACACGTGATTTCAGCAGGCTACGTGTATTTCGGGGGTGTGGGGAAGTTTAACACGTGATTTCAGCAGGGTACGTGTATTACAGGGGCGCGCGGGAAGTTCCACACGCGATTTCAGCAGGGTACGTGTAGTTCGGCGGTGCAGGGAAGTTCTACACGCGATTTCATCAGGGTACGTGTATTACAGGGGTGTGCGTGAGAAGTTCCACATGCGATTTCAGCAGGGTACGTGTATTTCTGGGGTGCGGGGAAGTTTTACACGCGATTTCAGCAGGGTAGGTGTATTACAGGGGTGCGCGGGAAGTTCCACACGCGATTTCAGCAGGCTATGTGTATTTCGGGGGTGCGGGGAAGTTTAACACGTGATTTCAGCAGGGTACGTGTATTACAGGGGTGCGCGGGAAGTTCCACACGCGATTTCAGCAGGGTACGTGTATTTTGGGGGTGCAGGGAAGTTCTACACGCAATTTCAGCAGGGTACGTGTATTACAGGGGTGCACGGGAAGTTCCACATGCAATTTCAGCAGGGTACATGTATTGCTGGGGTGCGGGGAAGTTTAACACGCGATTTCAGCAGGGTATGTGTATTACAGGGGTGTGCGGGAAGTTCCACACGCAATTTCAGCAGGGTACATGTATTTCCGGGGTGCGGGGAAGTTTTACACGCGATTTCAGCAGGATACGTGTATTACTGGGGTGCGGACAAGTTTCACACGTGATAGGCCCTGTGAGAGTGGGGTACATGTATTTCGGGGGTGCAGGGGAGTCCTACACGTGAAATGGCAGTGTGGGTCCTCCCAGGTGTTCCCTCTACACCCTCCACGGCCCCTGCAGGCAGACCACACCACAGGGGACTACCCTGCACCCCTGGTCATGTCCCGCAGGCAGCCCATCCACCATCGGCATGCCCCCCCAGCCAAGCCACATGTCACCTTGCACTAGTGATCACCAACGCATTACCCCCTTGCTCCCTCACCCCACAGCAGTGCAGGGCACCTGCCAGCAGGCCCCCACTCTGTCCCCTTGCACCCCTACCCCCCAGCACTGAGGGGCACCTGCCAGCAGGCCCCCACTCATGTCCCCTTGCACACCCACCCCCCAGCAGTGCGGGGCACCTGCCAGCAGGCCCCCACTCAGGGTATGTGTATTTCTGGGGTGCGGGGAAGTTTTACACGTGATTTCAGCAGGGTACGTGTATTACAGGGGTGCGCGGGAAGTTCCACATGCGATTTCAGCAGGGTATGTGAATTTCTGGGGTGTGGGGAAGTTTTACATGCGATTTCAGCAGGGTAGGTGTATGACAGGGGTGCGCAGGAAGTTCCACACGCGATTTAAGCAGGCTACGTGTATTTCGGGGGTGTGGGGAAGTTTAACACGTGATTTCAGCAGGGTACGTGTATTACAGGGGTGTGCGGGAAGTTCCACACGCGATTTCGGCAGGGTACGTGTAGTTCGGCGGTGCAGGGAAGTTCTACACGCGATTTCAGCAGGGTAGGTGTATGACAGGGGTGCGCAGGAAGTTCCACACGCGATTTAAGCAGGCTACGTGTATTTCGGGGGTGTGGGGAAGTTTAACACGTGATTTCAGCAGGGTACGTGTATTACAGGGGTGTGCGGGAAGTTCCACACGCGATTTCGGCAGGGTACGTGTAGTTCGGCGGTGCAGGGAAGTTCTACACGCGATTTCATCAGGGTACGTGTATTACAGGGGTGTGCGTGGGAAGTTCCACATGCGATTTCAGCAGGGTACGTGTATTTCTGAGGTGCGGGGAAGTTTTACACGCAATTTCAGCAGGGTAGGTGTATTACAGGGGTGCGCGGGAAGTTCCACACGCGATTTCAGCAGGCTATGTGTATTTCGGGGGTGCGGGGAAGTTTAACACGTGATTTCAGCAGGGTACATGTATTACAGGGGTGCACGGGAAGTTCCACACGCGATTTCAGCAGGGTACGTGTATTTTGGGGGTGCAGGGAAGTTCTACACGCAATTTCAGCAGGGTACGTGTATTACAGGGGTGCACGGGAAGTTCCACATGCAATTTCAGCAGGGTACATGTATTGCTGGGGTGCGGGGAAGTTTAACACGTGATTTCAGCAGGGTATTTGTATTACAGGGGTGCGCGGGAAGTTCCACACGCAATTTCAGCAGGGTACATTTATTTCTGGGGTGGGGGAAGTTTTACACGCGATTTCAGCAGGGTAAGTGTATTACAGGGGTGCGCGGGAAGTTCCACACGCGCGATTTCAGCAGGGTACCTGTATTTTGGGGGTGCAGGGAAGTTCTACACGCAATTTCAGCAGGGTACGTGTATTACAGGGGTGCACGGGAAGTTCCACATGCAATTTCAGCAGGGTACATGTATTGCTGGGGTGCGGGGAAGTTTTACACGCGATTTCAGCAGGGTAAGTGTATTACAGGAGTGCGCGGGAAGTTCCACAAGCAATTTCAGCAGGGTACATGTATTGCTGGGGTGCGGGGAAGTTTAACACGCAATTTCAGCAGGGTATGTGTATTACAGGGGTGCGCGGGAAGTTCCACACGCAATTTCAGCAGGGTACATGTATTTCTGGGGTGCGGGGAAGTTTTACACGCGATTTCAGCAGGGTAAGTGTATTACAGGGGTGCGCAGGAAGTTCCACACGCGATTTCAGCAGGGTACGTGTATTTTGGGGGTGCAGGGAAGTTCTACACGCAATTTCAGCAGGGTACGTGTATTACAGGGGTGCACGGGAAGTTCCACATGCAATTTCAGCAGGGTACATGTATTGCTGGGGTGCGGGGAAGTTTAACACGCAATTTCAGCAGGGTATGTGTATTACAGGGGTGCGCGGGAAGTTCCACACGCAATTTCAGCAGGGTACATGTATTTCTGGGGTGCGGGGAAGTTTTACACGCAATTTCAGCAGGGTAAGTGTATTACAGGAGTGCGCGGGAAGTTTCACAAGCAATTTCAGCAGGGTACGTGTATTACTGGGGTGCGCGGGAAGTTCCACACGCAATTTCAGCAGGATACGTGTATTACTGGGGTGCGGACAAGTTTCACACGTGATAGGCCCTGTGAGAGTGGGGTACGTGTATTTCGGAAGTGCAGGGGAGTCCTACACGTGAATTGGCAGTGTGGGTCCTCCCAGGTGTTCCCTCTACACCCTCCACGGCCCCTGAAGGCAGAGCACACCACAGGGGACTACCCTGCACCCCTGGTCATGTCCCGCAGGCAGCCCATCCACCATGGGCATGCCCCCCCAGCCAAGCCACATGTCACCTTGCACTAGTGATCACCAACGCATTACCCCCTTGCACACCCACCCCCCAGCAGTGCGGGGCACCTGCCAGCAGGCCCCCACTCATGTCCCCTTGCACCCCCACCCCCCAGCACTGAGGGGCACGTGCCAGCAGGCCCCCACTCATGTCCCCTTGCACACCCACCCCCCAGCAGTGCGGGGCACCTGCCAGCAGGCCCGCACTCATGTCCCCTTCCACACCCACCCCCCAGCACTGAGGGGCACCTGCCAACAGGCCCCCACACATGTCCCCCTGCACCCCCACCCCCCAGCAGTACGGGGCACCTGTCAGCAGGCCCCCACTCATATCCCCTGTACCCCCATCCCCTAGCAGTGCAGGGTAACTGCCAGCAGGCCCGACACATGTCCCCCAGCCAACACATCATCACAATCTAGATCCCTGGCCCTTATGGCCAGCCTCCACATGCCAAAGACCCACCCAAGTATTGCATACACCCACATAGAAATGCAAATTACATGATACAACCCCAATGGCAAGTATGTAAATTAACACATGTCCGTCACACACACACAATGGGTGCAAGTGAATGTCAAAACCCATATCATGACATGCATGAAACCAATGAGATGATACCACAAATGGAAGTATAAAAAAATATATATTAAAGATAACATGAACGTAAATCAAATTAAACACACAACAATTGGAATAACAAAAGAAATGGTCCATGTCCGATAAATAATGAAAATCAAGAAAACATAAGCAAAAGAAATCCAAAAAGAAATGTTGTCCAAAGTCACAGTTCAAAAAATCAAATCCAAGGGAAAATAAAAAGTAAAAACCATTGCTCCATGGTGAACACAAAAAAAATATCAAAAAAGATGAATCCAATGTAAAACTATGTACAATTGAAGAATCCAGGGTCCATGAGCCCAACTTAAGAAATGAAACCTACCAAAAACTACTACCTAATAAAAAAACTATATACAAAAATGTGGTCCATCGTCCAAGTGGTCCAAAATAAAGAAAAAACCAAAGGAAAACTAATACTAACTAACTAACTATTTACAAGGGCAGCGGGCAAGTCCAACGGCTCACATGTTGATGTTCCGGGCCAGGGCATCATCGAACTCCTGCTCGATGTCCCGGAGGTGATCCTCTTCCATGGCCCCGAGGGTTCGCAGGGACCATGACATCTGGAACTCCAGGTCCCTGCGAATGGCCTCGAGGCACTCGGCCCGCCTCAGGGCCCTACGCATGTAGTTCTCCGCCCTGACCATCGTGAGCCATGTCTCTTCCACCCGCTGCCACTCCACATCTATCGCATGGCCCAACCGCTGCCACACGGAAGACACTTCCCATCCAGGGTCCTCCTGCCCTCCGGCCGATGCCTGCCCCTCTGATGTTGATGGCCCCGAACCATCATTGCTCCCACCTACAGCCTGCTCCTGCTGCTGCTGCTGCTGTCCATGTGCCCTGTCCGATGGTGCCTGCACATCCTCCATCTGCAGGTCTCCAGTTGTGGTGTCCACCCCTGCTGGACCGCCAACTCCCGGCTGTGGCAGGGATGGGATCTCCACCAAGCTGGCTGTGTTGGTCAGGCCAGGTCCACAGGGGGCCCTGGTGGAATCTGGGCTGGAAGACGATGTGGAGAACGACCGGCGCATAGCCTCCACAGAGGAGGAGAGGTCCGCCAGAGTGTGCATCACATGTAGGAACCCCCCAACCATGGCCCCTCCCAGCAGTGCCACGTCACGACGCTGCTCTTCGTGATGGCGTGCGTTCTCCACCCAGGAAGAACACATGTCATCAAGAATGACATGCGTGCGCAACGCGACACCCACCAGGACGGATCCCATATGGTTGCGGGACCCCTCGCCCGCAGGGAGTAGAGAGGCAGGTGATATGGCACTCTCCCCTACCTGCGGACGGGCCTGGTACGGGGCCTCTCTGCTGGTGCATGATGGTGCAGTCACAGGGTCAAGGACAGTGACATGCATAGGCCCCTCTGCGGTGACCTGTGCTGCCTTCTGACCACTTGCACCAGTGGTACTACCCCCACCAGGCCCCATGTGCGGCTCAGTAGCGGGCTCCTCCTCCTCAGTGGAGACCACCAACCTGGATGTCTCCACATCGTCTTCCGCCATTGGAAGCCCCTGTGGGGGCTCACCCAGCCCTTCCGCCACAGCCGTTGTGGCAGACGCAGCACCAGCCCCCTCACTCCCGGATGATGGTAATTCCTGGGAGGGTGGCTGGGCCTTTTGTTGCCGCCCAGTGGAGGCATCCCTGCCACTTGGCTCCACAGCGCCGTCTCCGCCCTCTTCTTCACTTGACGCTGCGTAGAGGGAGACATAGAACACAAGCATCAGGGTACAGTACAAAATACCCTAGACAGGAAGCAATAACACATGAGTGGCACTGTCAAATGTCACTTCCATAACACATGGGTGAATGCACACAACACACATGCAGAAACAGTCCTGGCGCCTGCAATCAACATCAACATCCATGTAGAAGGGCCCCTGTAAACCAAGATGTTGCCTTCAAAGTCAAATGCATCCATGACATTTCAAAGTCACACACACACTTCTCAGGCACACACACACACACATGTGCACCATACATGTACATGACATCAGCACCCATTCCTCACCCCCCCTCCATGTCCAGGAACAGAGACAGCCATGCTTTCATGTGTGCATTCCACATAGAGCTCCCCATGTTGCATTAAAACACATGCACCAACCATGTGGTTCACACATAACTGGTCTCACATGCATGACCATGATGTCCCTGCACACACACATCCATACATGGTCTATGTCACACATACAGGCAAACATCAGACTACCAGCACACTGCAACATTCCCTGTCTCACACAGCAATGCTTGGCCACTTACCGCTCAACTCCAGACGGGTCTGCCTCCGAAGGATCTGGGCATGGAGCGCTGGGCCTACGTGTTTCAGGACCCTCATCTGGATGGTACTCAGGCATGCCCGGCCCCCTCCGTGAGGCGCCGGGCCTTGTGGAGGGTCCTGGACCTGAAGTCCTCCCAGCGCTTCTTGACGTGCTTGATGTCGCGGGTTGCCACCCCCTCCGCGTTGATGGCAACCACTATGTCATCCCAGATACTCTCCCATCCTTCCTTGTTGGCGCGTGATGTTCTGAAGAGGGCATCATAATGCCCCAGGACATGCTCCACCAGGACACCAACTTCGGTGGCAGTGAAGCTGGTGGCCCTCTGCCTCTCTGGCTGGGGGTTGCCAGTGGTGCCAAATGGTGTAGTGCCCGACATGGAAAACCCAGAGGCAGGAGTGGGTGGGCAACTGGGTCCTGGGGCTGGGCTGTTGGAGCGATGGAATCCCAGTCGGGAGTCTTCTGTTCCAGCAGAGGTGGACAGAGCAACTGGACCCCTGCAGATGGCTGACGTGCAGGCACCAAATAGCAGGGCACGTGGGCAGCAGGCAGACAGGCAGCAGCAGATGGCTGGTGGGAGCGTGCTCGGGGTTCTGGGGGGCAGGAAAATGGCCTTCTGGGCTGGAGCGTGGCCTACCGTGTGTGCACGTGTGGCCAGCTTGATACGGAGTGATTTGGCACGTGAAAATCTTGCAAGTCAGCGTGTAATTCGAGGAAAGGCCCTTAGCGCATAAGCATGTCAGCACACGTACGCGATATCATTGGACCAAAGGCCCTTAGCGCGTAAGCGCGTCTGTGACGTATTGTGCACGGGCGTTGCCCTTTCGCGTGTAAATCTTGCGGCGCACCCCTGAAATTCACGTACTCCCTCGACCAGGGCCCTTTCATGGGTGAAACTTCACGCGCCCCCAGGAATACACGTACCCTGCTGAAATCGCAGGTGAAACTTCACGCGAACCCCAGGAATACATGTACCCTGCTGAAATTGCGTGTGAAACTTCACGCGAACCCCAGGAATACACGTACCCCGCTTGCTCGCACAGGGCCAATATTCCTGGGGTTCGCGTGAAGTTCAACACGCGATAGGCCATGTGCGAGTGGGGTACGTGTATTACTGGTGTTCATGGGAAGTTTCACCCGCGATAGGCCCTGTGCGAGTGGTGTACGTGTATTTCTGGGGTTCGCGGGAAGTTTCACACGCGATTTAGCTGTCAGAGCGGGGTACGTGAATTTCAGGGGTGCACGGGGAGTCCTGCATGTGAATTGGCAGTGTGGGTCCTCCCAGGTGTTCCTTCTACACCCTCCATGGCCCCTGCAGGAAGACCACATCACAGGGGACTACCCCGCATCCCTGGTCATGTCCCGCAGGCAGCCCATCCACCATGGCCATGCACCCCAGACAAGCCACCTGTCCGCTTGCACCACTGATCACCAACTCATGTCCCCCTGCACCCCCACCCCCCCAGCAGTTAGAGGCACCTGCCAACAGGCCCCCACACATGTCCCACTCATGTCCCCTTGCACCCCCCCCCAACAGTGCAGGGCACATGCCAGCAGGCCCCCACTCATGTCCCCTTGCACCCCCACCCCAAGCAGTGCAGGGCACCTGCCAGCAGGCCCCCACTCATGTCCCACTCATGTCCCCCTGCACCCCCACCCCCCAGTAGTGCAGGGCACCTGCCAGCAGGCTCCCACTCATGTCCCCTTGCACCCCCACCCCCCAGCAGTGCAGGGCACCTGCCAGCAGGCCCCGACACATGTCCCCCAGCAAACATGTCATCACAATCTATATCCCTGGCCCTTATGGCCAGCTTCCACATGCCAAAGACCCACCCAAGTATTGCATCTACCCACGTAGAAATGTCAATTACATGATACATCCCCAATGGCAAGTATGTAAATGAACACATGTCCATCACACACACACAATGGGTGCAAGTGAATGTCAAAACCCATCTCATGACATGCATGAAACCAATGAGATAAAACCACACATGTAAGTATGAAGAAAAACATTTATTAAAAGCAACATGAATGGAATTAAAATCAAACAAACAACAATGGGAATAAAAAAAGAAAAGCTGCATGTCCGTAAAAAAATGAAAACCAAGAAATCATAAAGGAAAGGTGTCCAAAGTCACAGTCCAACAAAGCAAATCCAAGGGAAAAACAAAAGTGAAAACCATTGCTCCATGGGGAAATCCAAAAAAAAAAGATGAATCCAATAGTGAACTATATACAGCTGAACAATCCAGGGTCCATGATCCCAACTGAAGAAATGAAACCTATCAAAAATACTACCTAATGAAAAACTATATACAGAAACGTGGTGCATTGTCCAAGCGCAAAGAAAATAAAGAAAAAACCAAAGGAAACCTAACACTATCTAACTATTTACAAGGGCAGCGGGCAAGTCCAACGGCTCACATGTTGATGTTACGGGCCAGGGCATCATCGAACTCCTGCTCGATGTCCCGGGGGCGGTCCTCTTCCATGGCCCCGAGGGTTCGCAGGGACAATGACATCTGGAACTCCAGGTCCCTGTGAATGGCCTTGAGGCACTCGGCCCACCTCAGGGCCCTATGCATGGAGTTCTCCACCCTGACCATCGTGAGCCGTGCCTCTTCCACCCGCTGCTGCTCTGCATCTATCGCATGGCCCAACCACTGCCACACGGAAGACACTTCCCGTCCAGGGTCCTCCTGCCCTCCGGCCGATGCCTGCCCTTCCGATGATGAAGGCCCCAAGCCATCATGGCTCCCACCTTGTTGCTTCTGCTGCTGTGCCGCTGCCTGCGCCCTGGCTCCTGCTGCCTGCACATCCTCCTCCAGCTGGGGTGCAGTTGTTGAGGTGGCCACCCCTGCTGGACGTCCGACTCCCGACTGTGGCAGGGATGTGTCCTCCACCAGCCTGGCCGCAGGGTCAGAGGCAGCTCCACAGGGCACCCAGGTGAAACATGGGTGGGAAGATGGCACGGAGGACGACTGGCGCATAGGGGTTCAGTTGAGGAGCGGGTCGGAACGAGGTCCAGAAAACAGAGGAATCCAGCCCTGGTGAGCTGTCCCAGTGGGTCTACGCGGTCAACGAGCCATGCGAGAAGACGTGCAGTCTCATCATGAAAAGACTGCAGGTCAGCTCGCATGGCACGTTGACGCAACGCCACCCCACCCAGGACAGGCTCAACCCGGTGCCGGATAGCCACATCCGCAGGGAGAGGAAGGCCAGTTGGTGTAAGCCAATCCCCCCCCTGAGAACGGGTCTGGATATAGGTATCCCTGCTGGTGCAAGATGATGCAGTCACAGAATCGGGGACAGGATTACACACAGATACCTCCGCGGCGGCCTGTGCTGCCTCCTGTCCCTGCCCCTGCACTGCACCACTAGCACCAGTGGAATCCCCACCTCCAGACCCCATCTCTGTCCATTGCATGGCCTCCTCCTCCACCAAACCCCCCACCAACCTGGATGACTCTGTGCCATCTTCCTCCGTCGGGCCCTGTGGGGTCTCAGCTGCCCCTTCGGCTGCTGAGGAGTCCAACTCCAACCTCCGCCTCTTGGACCTCCCCTCGGCAGCTGTGACCTGGGACGCGGCACCAGACTCCTCACTCCCCGACGAGATGACAACCTGGGAGGGGAGCCGGGCCTTGCGTCTCCGGCTGGTGGTGCGATCCCTGCCGCTGTGCTCCACAGCACCTTCTCCGCCCTCTTCATCAGTTGATGCTGCAGACATGGAGAGATAGGACACAGGCATCAGGGCACTGTACAATGGACTCATACACACATGACAGTTGTACATGAGTGGCTTTGTCAAACTTCAGACATGGCATCACAATCCCTAACACAAATGTCATTGCAACTCACACACATGAGCTATTCCACAGCCATATTGCAACAGCCAGCACCATCCATACACATACAACAGCATGAGCAGCCAAAGGTGAGCCAGACATCACATGAAACACAGGGAGTGCACTAGACATGCACACACCCCACCACAATTACATGCATGTGTACACCTCCGTCAACTGTCGCAGTGATGAGATTGGCATCCATGTCACATCTGGCAATCAGTCTTCTACATATCAGTCTCACATGCATCCATGTTGCATCACTGTTGCACCCATGTCAAATACACACACATGCACATGTACACGGTGCAGATACATGCAGCTGGAACCAACATCCATGTGTGACACCACAACCATGCCAATTTACATACACAGTAATCCAAACATGTGTGCTCACACATCTGCATTCGGCCTGCGTGCTTACCCACACATACACCATCCATGTTTCTCACACATGAAAGGACTTGCATGTGTCAGCCTCACAGCCCTGTACATACACATCCATACATGGCCCTACAAAACCACATTTACAACCTGCACACTACTGGCACACCACCACACGCACAGCTTCCAATCAGTATGCATGTACACTTACCGCTCGACTCCAGACGGGTCTGCCTCTCGAGGACCTGGACGTGGAGCGCTGGGCATATGCGTTCCAGGACCCTCATCTGATGTTCCGACAGGTGGCCCCGGCACCCCTTAGCATCCTCTGCCTTCAAGAGGCGCCGGGCCTTGTTGAGGGTCCTGGACCTGAAGTCCTACCAGCGCTTCTTGACATGTTGGAATTCACAGACTGCAAATTAGCAAGGGGTGTCCTGAGAGTCCCTCTGCCAGACATTAGTCCTGGTTGCTAGAGACTTACCCAGAGTCTTTAGCTCACTATCTTTCACAGAGAAGAAATATCCCAAACATATCAGTCTTTGTCCTGCCCTGGGGCAGTCCAGCACCGAAATGCTAGGCAATTCTCCTCTGAACAAGAGTACCAACAGCATCCCCAGACACGTGTTTCGGTCTGGTTGGACCTCATCAGTAGGGAGGAGCTGTGCCTCTCTAAGAATAGTGAGCAAGGGGTCCACGTCTGGATTCCCCTAGTAACTTAGGGTGAGACCCAAAGTTATTCAAATATGCAAATTAGCAAGGGGTGTCCTGGGAGTCCCTCTGCCAGACATTAGTCCTGGTTGCTAGAGACTTACCCAGAGTCTTTAGCTCACTATCTTTCACAGAGAAGAAATATCCCAAACATATCAGTCTTTGTCCTGCCCTGGGGCAGTCCAGCACCGAAATGCTAGGCAATTCTCCTCTGAACAAGAGTACCAACAGCATCCCCAGACACGTGTTTCGGTCTGGTTGGACCCCCCTTGTTAAATTGGAATTCACAGACTGCCACCCTCTCCGCGTTGATGGCAGTCACGATGTCCGTCCAGATCCGAGTCCGTCCTTCGTTGTCGGTGGCTGACCTTCCGAAGAGGGCATCATACTGCCCCAGGACTTGCTCCACCAGGACACCAACTTCGGTGGCAGTGAAGCTGGTGGCCCTCTGCCTCTCTGGCTGGGGACTGCCAGTGGTGCCAGGTGGTGTAGTGCCCGACATGGCAACCCTAGAGGCAGGTGTGGGTAGGCAACTGGGTCCTGGGGCTGGGCTGTGGAGCGATGGAATAGCAGTCGGGAGTCTTCGGTTCCAGCAGGGGTGGTCACAGAAACAGCACCCCGGGCTGACGTGCAGGCAGCAAATGGCAGGGCACGTGGGCAGCAGCAGATGGCAGGTGGGAGTGTGCTCGGGGCTCTTGGGGACAGTAATTCGCCCTTCTGGGCAGGAGCGTGGTCTTCTGTGTGCAAACGCGTGGCCAGCTTTATACGGAGTGATTTGGCATGTGAAAATCTTGCACGTCAGCATGTAATTCGAGGAAAGGCCCTCAGCGCATAAGCGCGTCAGCATGCGTACGTGATTTCATTGGCCCAAAGGCCCTTAGCGCGTAAGCGTGTCTGTGACGTGCACGTGCGGGCGTTTCCCTGAACCCGCGTGCATGTTACACATCCAAGAACTTCATGTCAGAGTGTCAGCTCGTGTAATTGGAGGATGGGCCTTAGCGCGTATACGCGGAAGTGACATTGGACGTGTGGACCAGTTGAAAAGGTACGTGTAGGACGTCATTTCCTTGTACGTGCTTTTCGTGGAGAGCGAGTGGGTGAATTCTGTACTTCTTGTCGGTTCACACGCGATTTACTTCACAGCGTTTCTAGTTCGTACTCCCTGTTACCTCTGACAGCTTTTTTCTGATTTTCTGTTGGGCCTGTTTCCTCAAACAGCGTTCACTTCTTCTTTTGTCCTGTCTCCTCAGATAGCGTACAATTCTTCTTTTGGCGGGGGTGTTGCCAACGCGCACATTTTCATGCTCTTTTTACAGGCAGACAGTGAGTCACGCACGTATTTAACAACTGTGCTTGCCCCGTGTGTCTCGTACCCCTTCAGAGGTCATTGTAGGCTGCGTGTGATACGCGTACGTTCATTTTTGTGTTTCTCGGTGCCACAGCGTAGTGCAGGTTCATTTTTACACGCACGTGGTCTACGAGGGGTTGCGTGCACGTTATTTTCTGTTTTTGGGGTGCCTGTGCGTTGCGTGACCCGTCATCTTTCCCCAGGGGTCACATACAGCCTTGCTAGAGCACTAGGGTACGAATTCCATCTAGTACCCTACCCCTTTGACCCCCAATTGCCCAGGACAATAGTTTTACTGCAACTCCCATACGCACAACAACATCAGTGCCATGGTTCGGAGGCGACCAAGTGGTAAGGGTTGGCCAAGGTGGCCGAGTCTCAAGAGGTGGGCGTGGTGGGCGCGGTAGGGGACGTGGCCGGGATTTGCAGGGTACCCCTAGCTCCCCATGTGTGGAGGACCAGTCAGGGACACCCATGCCCCCCCCATGGTTGAGGGAAACGTGGCTGACACCATCTCTGCTCAGCCCTTGTTGGACCGGCCCATTGTGGCACCTGACCTGGCACAGGGTGACTCCCAGGCTGTCTTCCAGGTCGCCAAGTCTAGGCCACGTGTGGCGGTGCAAGTTGGTGTCACCAGGCCACGTGGATCAGGGGCAGCTATGTCATCTGCTGCCCCGAGTAGGCAGGGTGGGGACGCTGCAGGGGCAGCTGCAGCTCCATCCACCCCAGCTCTGACTCTCCCAGCCAGGGCAGTGTTGATCCCAGTCCATCTTGCTAACATTTCCCCTGACTACGTCACACTTCAGCCAATACCTGCACCAAGTCCCATGCTCAGTGTGCATTCCCACACTCCAACTACCCAGTCCACCGATGCTCCTGCCCCTAGTGGCCAGAGCGGCGTAGGCCACTCCACCACCTTCCAAAAGAAAGAGGAAGAGTGCTCATCCAGTACAGGCTGATACCCCAGACACGGCTACGCAGTCCGGCACGCCAAGGAAGCCTAGCTTCAATGATGCCGAACGTGATGCACTTGTGCAGTATGTGTCGTCACATGACAGCGAAATGTTGATCACTTCAGGGTGCAAGACCACACCTGCTCGACGTCAGGCACACTGGCAGACCATCGCGGACATCATAAGTGCCCTTGGATTTGTGAGGTGCACAGCTGGTGAGTGCTACAAGCGCTGGAATTACCTTAAGTGCAGGGCAAAGAAAAAGCTGGCCTCAAGTCATGCCGCTACTCTGGTGACTGGATGTGGGTCTCCACAAGAGGACATTGAACTCACTGTACATGAGTCTGTTGCTGGGACCTACGTCACAGAGGAACAGATCCAAGGTGTGGGAGAACTGCCAGATTACAAGGCATTGTCCGGTGAGTGCACATGCATGTGTGGGTGATCCATGTGTATGTTGTGTGTGTGAGGGGTTCTGATTGAGTGCCAGGTGAGGGTCTGTGTGCCTGAGTGGTTTGGGTCACCCATGTGCTTCATCCAAAACATTCTGCGCCCCTGGATTTGTGTATTACAGTATCCCTTCTGCCCACAGTAGACATTTTGTGCAACATCACGCCGGTTGCCCTTGAAGTGGCATCTTGCAACAACATTGTTCCGTATTTTTCAGTGTTCATTCAGGCTGATTGTTTCAATTCCCACACTTTCACTACGCATTTCTCAGCCCTATTGTCAAACAATATGTGACATGCCTATGGTACATGCCATCTGTGTGATGGCATGTGTCATGTATGTGGATTGTACATGCCACTCACAAGCCAATGTGTGATGGCACTACTAGCCAGCATGCAGCTAATGTGTTGCTCTTCCATCTTGGTGTCATCAGTGTCTGACATTTTCCTCCCCTTCAAACTCAGTGACAGTGCATGCATGGGAGGGTTATAGTCATGTGGGACATGTGTCAATCAAGTACTGGTTCTGTAGCTTGTCAGGCCTGAATGTGTGCCTTGGTGCTAATGCCTGTTTCCATTTTTTGTCTTTCATGTTTTTGCAGGGGATGACGCACTTGATGCTGTTGAGGGTGAGGAGATGGTGCAGACCCAGGAGGAATCTCAGGCACGACCGGGCACCAGTGGGGGACGTGGTGTGGTGGTGGGTGAGAACCCATTCTTGCTGCAGACCATTCTGTCGAGAGGTGCCTCTGGGTGCACCTCCCCAGACCTCTATTCAGGTGCTGATTCGGATGATGAGACCTATGTGCCGTCGCAGGTAAGTGTTTCTGGCAGGGATTCTGTTCTGTCCAACCCACCTGCACCAGGGGTAGAACCCTCTATGGGGATGTCAGTGTTGGTAAGTCCGCCTTTGGCGGTTACGGATGCAGGGTCACACTCCACAACATCTGATCCTGTTCCTGGGCCAGCAGATCAGAGGGGGAATGCAGTTCTGCAGCCTCAGGCAGTGCCGGCACAGCAAGGCGCAGATCGCCTTGCCCCAAACAGGTGTGGTGCCCGCCGACACGGTGGGCGTACGCCACCAGGCAATACCATATGGGAACAATCCATGTACGGTATGGCAAGCCAACAGGCAGCATCAGTTGAGATGATGGCTCAAGCAATGGAGAGGGTGGCCACTTCCATTGTCCCCCCTGAAAGGCCGATGGAGCAACTACAGCAGGCAACAGACTCCATTTGCCAATTACACAGGGAGGACATGTTGGCGTCCAACAGGGACAGACGGGCGGCACTGGAGACTCTACGCCAATCGATATCAATAGAGTCCGAGGGCCACAGGGAAGCCCTGAGGGTAGAACTCCTTCACCTCAGGGAGACTCTTGTTGACCTTGAGGCTTCCACTAACTTGAGTACAAACAGCGGCTGGAGCAGCTCACACGTTCGCTCTCAGCTGAGATGCAGGCAACTCGGGAGGAGATCCGGGCATCACGTCAGGTGCTGCATGGGGATCTCCGCACTATAATCCTTCAAAACGAGACCTTCCACACCCGCATGCTTGCTGCCATGGAGGACCAGACTAGGGCTTTGCGTGGGCTGCCTCCCATAAGACCACCACCTCCTGTGGTGGCAGCAGCAGAGAGTGATGAGAGCGACCACAGCGATTCTGAATATCTCACGATAGTGTAGCCGTGCAGGCCATGAGCCCATGGAGGTGTTTTTTTTTCTCGCAACATCCACACAGGTGGCTGTTGGTGTGCACCCTGTCCTCTGACCTCCTGGGTGGCCTCCCCCATTCCCCCTGCCCCCCACATGGCCATTTCTGGTTTTGATTTTTGATTTTTTGTTACAGTGTGTTGCCTTGTGTGGCTCCCGTGGGAATCCACTTTATTCTGGCTGGGCACATGCAGGCTTGTCCTGAGTTTGGGTTAGATGCTTGGGTTCGTGAGACACACATCCCTCCTGCTTCCTGTTTCCATGGGCTTGCAAATGGTGTGCCCAAGTGACAGTGACTTACACAGTGACGTTGGACTCCCATGACATGTGTGGGCAGTCTGTAGTCAATACTGTGTATACATTCCTAGTGCATATAGTAGTATTGTACACTGCATGGTGTATTGATGTGTGCTTGTGCATCCATGTCTCCCTCCTAATTTGCAGGTTCATTCCTCATGTCTTCACAAGGATGTCTACTTTGGAGATGGAGTTCATGTTGTAAGCAGTGCACTTCCATACTTGCGTGGCACCAACACTGTACAGTTGGAAGTGGTCGATGTGCTAGCATCACCAGGTTGTAAGACTACGTATCCTTTAACTTAGTACTGTCATGTGAATGCTATGTTTGGGGATGGGTAGCTGCATTGTAGTGTGGTAAGTATTTGGTCATGTGTGTTGTCAGTTCTACATTAATGGAAGCATATTGTGTGTGGCCAGTTTCCATTCGGGACACTGTACTTTGTGACACTTGTGTCATGTTTTGGGGATTCCTTTGTTTGCTCTCACATAGCATGACATGCCATGGTGTGTTGGGTGGAGGTGCTGGGGAGGGGTTGGGTGACATGGCACTGTTGTCATGTTGTATCTTGCAAGGGGGTAATAATTTTATCAGCATAGAAGTGTGTCTTTTGATGACACAGCATTGGTGGTGTTTGTGTAGGTAGGGATGCACACAATGGAACACTTCCAGGTGAACAATCTCAAGCTGGTATGGTTGTGACAGTTGACTGTCACTTGACTCATCTTCATTGATTGTCAGCTGGTATGTGCCAGGGCTGTGTGCACTCCACATGGGTGTGATTTTAGGTGAAGTAATTATCCACCAGCTGCGTACAGGCTGCCTCACCCCGTGCCCTTTCCCCTCCCATGCGCAGCGGGCGTGCATGTGGTTGGGGATGTGGGGGCACCACCATGTCCATGGCCAGGCCCCGGCGTGTTGCAACGTTGTGCAGGACACATGCTGCCACTATGATCCTGCACACTACTGGGGGAGTGTATAACAGCTGCCCGCCAGAACGGTCAAGGGAGCGAAACCGTGACTTGAGCACTCCGAATGTGCGCTCCACTATGCCCCGGGTTGCAATGTGGGCTGTGTTGTATCTTACCTGGGGTGGCGTGGTGGGGTTCCGAATTGGCGTCATCATGTGGGTGCTTAGAGGGTAGGCACTGTCCCCTGGGGAGGTGGTGATGGGTATCATTAGTGGGGTTGTGACATTACTCAGTATCTGACATGCATGCATGTGCAGTGGCATTTATACTCACCAAGCAACCATGTATCGCCATGCCGCCCAGCTTCTAGGTCTCGGTTTAGGGTTGACATTCTGTAAATTAAACTGTCGTGGGTGGACCCTGGATAGTTGGCATATACTGAGGTGATGATTCCCTTGGCATCACATACTTCCTGGACGTTGATGGAATGCCAGTGCTTGCGGTTTCTATAGATGTGCTCAGATGCCCTAGGGGGACGTAGAACCACATGGGTGCAATCAATGGCACCTAGCACTTTGGGGAATTGTGCCACCCCGTAGAAATCCTGGGCGGCAGCCTGCCTTTCTGCAGGTGTTCTGGGAAGGTATATGTGCCTGCGGACTGATGGGCGTGTAGTGATGATGGCCAAGACCTGGTGTAGGCAGCGTGACTGCGTGGCCTGTGACACCCCCCACACTATGGCACTTGTCCGCTGAAATGATCCAGTGGCCAAGAAGTGCAGTACATTAAGGACCTTCTCCAGGGGGCTGAGTGCTTGGGAGCACAGGGTGGGTGATGTGAGGTCATCCTCCCACTCACTGACCAGGTCGAGTATTATGTGAGGTGGAAACCTGTACCTCCCAGGCACGTGGTCATCAGGCATCCCAAAAAGGCTGGTTCTGGGTGTAAAAATTCTGGCCCTGACTATCCTCCTCCTCCTCCTGCGGTATCCCACAGCCACTGCTGCTAGGAACGGTATATTCATCCTAGCGTCTGAGCTTGTTTTTTGTTTGCGCGCACTTTTATGATGCGCGGGTCGACGTACGCCTGCTTCCTGCTGGCATACGTGTTTCCGGATTGGCCCGTTTTTTTGGGCGCATGCCTTAGCCACGTTCGATTCCATGAATACGTGTTGTAGGCGAGCGTGTGAAACTTTCCGCGCACCCCAGTAATACACGTACCCCGCTCGGCCAGGCCCAATCGTGTGTGAAACTTCACACGAACCCCTGAAATACACGTACCCAGGCCAATCGCGTGTGACACTTCCAGCGCACCCCAGTAATACACGTACCCCGCTCACCCAGGCCCGATCGCGTGTGAAACTTCCCACGCACCCCTGGAATACACGTACCCCGCTCCCCAAGGACCGATCGCGTGTAAAACTTCCCGCGAACACCCGGAATACACGCACACGCTATTTTTCACACAGAGGATGTCGCTGTTTGTCGCGTACCCCTTTGCACGTCATTTGTCCTAGGGGGCCACAGTATGGGACATTCATCACAGCTGTATATTCATGCTTTTTGTTAGCACACATTTTGGCGCACATTTTTTTCCAGCGCAGGGACGCTGCCGCCTGCCTTCGTTTGGCGGACGGGTTTGGGTCTGTCCACGTCTTTGCCCATGCGCTGGTTTGCCCTATTCGATTCCATGAATACGTGTTGTAGATGAGCGTGTGGGCGTTCCACGCACTTGCCTCCTGTACTTCCCCCGTGACGCCCACATTTTCACGAGTTGTTCCCCATTCCGAGTGTTACGCCCCGTGTTCTGCCTACTTTTGTTATGTGCGCTGCACTATGTGCGCTTTCGCTGTGGCCTTAGTGTACGCCGTTAGATGACCTGTGTGCCGGCGTGCGCCGTGCACTTTTTCAGCACACATCCCTGATTTTACTCGCCACGGACTTCCATGAATAGATGTGCACTGGTTTCCCTGCGATATTCGCACTTGCACTGCAATTTTTGGTCTTTCACTGCGAATCGCACATTTTCGCACGCTTGCGCCGAAATTTTCAGCGCACATTAATTCCATGAATCGGCCTGTGAAACTCAGAGTGCCAAAGCAGTCAAAATGACTGGACTGTGAATATTTTAAATATGTCAGCAAGACTGTTAGCTTCTCAGAGTATGCCTTTCAAAAAAGCCTCAACCAGCTATAGTCTTCTATTATATATAGTGGTAGTGACATATGATATATTGCATGCACAATGCAATTTGTTGCTTGGCTCACTTAGGAAAACACCGTTTGGAAGCCATAGCCGTGTCTAAGCTAAATGTATGTTTGCTTATGAAAATCTGTGGTAATTTCTAATCTGTAACCTTTATCTATGTGAGGGTATGTTTACCTTCCCATTGCTTCCAATTTGTCTCCAGTGCCCTTGCTTGAGCACTCACATTTTGTGAGGCTGCTGATCTGAGTTCTGCATGCACGCTGAGGTATGTGCACCTTTTTAATATGGCTACTGATTTGTGTCTTAGATTTATGCTACAGCCGTAATCATTCCTCATGGCTGTTATTGGTAAAAATGTGTCCTCTATGCTAGAACACAAGTAACCTTATCATAGACTGCTAATGCTGTCCTTAAAATGACACTTGTTTGATATTCTGGATCCAGAAAGGATGCTTAGGACTTCAAGTAGGGTCCCATGCTTATCTTAATCAGTATTGGGCAGTATATCAGATTATGGTTCATGAATGTATTGGGGTGCTGAGGAGTGGAGCTAGAAATTCCTGGATACCTTAATGTCTTTCGTTTGGGTTGGGCCTCAAATAATTCTGTGCCCTAAAGCCTAAACTCCTATAATATGGCCATGTCTAGGCCATCTTTAAAAGCAAAATGTCTCGAGAGATTGGAAAGGTGAGGCACTCATTTTAATGTATTGACTGATTTCAAGAACATAGAAGCAGTATGTGTTTCTTAATGAATTCCAGATCAAGAAACTCTCTCGCCAGTAGATGATTTGTTTTAATTTTTTCTATTCCTGAATACAAATGACATTTCGCTCAAAAAACACAATCAAGCTTTATAATCCTCATACCATATTCGAAAAAAGGAGAGAAGGCCACAGTGCTCATCAAAGAATATGCCAGGGCTTGAGTGCATACAAAGACATTGTAATCATTGAGTAATTACCTGGAAATTGTTGTTCACTGAAGTGGGGACTTGGGCTGATGAAGAATTTTCTTTGCTGCAGTGAATAGCAATGAATGGCAACCAAGGCCGTTCACAGGTATGATGTTCAATGCACTTGCTATCATGGGTGATTGAATACATTCAACCGCAAAAGTACTGTTTGGAGATCGTGAACTGGTTTCCTGTGATGATAGAAATCTTGCAATTTATTAATGCAGGCAGGCAGAGCCAGTGCTTTAAGTCAGATGAAAAACAAGGGGTTCCTAAGATATTGCAACAAAAAGTGTAATCTGCAGCACAACCCAAGAAGAGTTTAGTGCTGGTTAAGAAGCATGAATTCACCACCAAAACCTGTGGTCCTACTCCAACCCACACTTCAGCCATGAAATATTGAAAAATATACTCTCATAAGCAAATGTCTGGCTCTCCAGTATGTACCTCGAGGGCTGCACACTCCAGCTAGCTGCCAGTGCTATCTGGGGTGTGCAGCTATCTATGCTATCCCTTGGGATCAACAGATACCTCTCCTCCACGGAGCCCATAGCAAAGAAGATACAAACGGCTTGGTACCAACTTTCCCCTGTGTGGAAAATCAACTCCCTTTTCCCAGAAAACAAATTCAGATCTGCTGTTCAAGCCTTGGTCCTCTCCCACCTAGATGGTGGCAATGCCCTTCTGGAAGACCTTTCCGTTGAGCACATGAAATATGTCTCAAATGCTGCAGCACAACCCATCAATAGGCTCTGAAAACCAGACCACATCACCATGTGCCCTATACAACTGCCCTGGCTCCCATTGCAAGCAATCATCACATTAAATTTGTGCTGCATCATCTACTGTGTCATCTCCCTCAGGTCTCCAAGCTATCTCACAGAGAATCTGAGCATCTCTGGAGGCCTATAATCCACCAGAATTAATGACATGTGCAGAAAGAAACCAAAGGCATGTGTTCTCTCTCTAAGCTCCAAAAACTGAAATCTCCCCCCTATCAACACTAGACTCACCCCACACTTTGATATTTCAAAAATGTGTGAAAGACCATCGTCTTGAAGGAATGGCTCCTTCCTTACACCTAGGTTCAAACAACCTCCACTCGCCATCTAACCGGAGGCTAAGTGATATGCACCCCACTGTTTCCACCACTGGTTGCTTGTTTTTCCCTCGCTGCCAAACTGCCTGGCCTGTCCCTCCCCTGTTTTTAGCTCCTTACACCCTTCAACATCCGCTTCCCTCCCCATGTCCTCCCCCTATGACTTGCAGAGCACGCAGTTGCTTCCCGACGATAGGCAACACTCAATAAATGCCCTAAGAATAATGATAATAATAATTTTCTTAGGACAGAAAGGTGGTAGACCCATTTTAACGAAAGAAAAGGTTTTTCATATAGTAGAGCTCTGGCATAATTATTGAGGTGCTATTTTTTCTTGTTGGCTATTTATGTGCTTCATTTCAAGTGTATTCCCTATACACATGGACACATTTATTAATCTGAATCCTGAATCACGCAAATTCCTTCTACATTTGGGATCATTCGAACTTTAGAGACTTTTAAGAAATGTGGTTTATGAAGTGTTGCTGTCCAGATTCACCTCTCTATATAAAGACATTCCTTCTTGAGCACTTCAACTCTCACTGGGAATCAGAATATATATATATTACGGTAGTGGCCATGTAGTTATGGTAAGTTGCTGTTTCCATAGGAAGAGTACTTTTTGGGTGGCTTATAACTTTGCTCTCCCTGGACGAATCCTCACCAAACTATGCAAAAGAATGTATATGGCCCACTCTGAATTTTATTGCAAAATTTGGTGAGGATTCGTCCAGGGGGGCAAAGTTATAAGGGGGTCCCAAAACTTTCTTTTTTTTCCCATAGACTGAATGGGGAAAAAACTTTGCTCGCGCCTACAGCCCAAACCGCTGGACATATTTTCACCAAATTTGGACCAGGAGTAGCGGCTTGGTCCCGAAAGCATGCTTTTGCAGATTCGGTGAAAATCGGTCCAGTAGTATTTTTTAAAATGACCAAAAAGTAGGTCAAAAAAATTAGTGATATCTGTGTTTGGTCCGCGGACACACTTCCCTGTTCGCTCCGCGGACAGTGTTCTGATTGGCCAATCGGCTTGCGTGATGTCCGCGGACATGCAACGTGTTCGCTGATTGGACAGCGTAGAGCGTGAAGCGCGTCAGATTTTCGGTAGTGCCTGCCATCTTGGATTCGCGGACGTCCGTGGACAGCGCAGTGAAACTTGGTTTAAAAATTGTATTTAGTAGAATGTGTTGGTGTTTAAGAGTTTTTGGGGAGGGTGGGAGAGTATGAGATAGGTTAAATGTTGTATATTTTTATGTGGAAGACCCTCTTGTTGTGTTCGATTTGTCTATGGACAACACGGCTGTTCTGAAATGTTCTAAATAAACTAAATGGGGGGGTTTTCTGAGGACGCAATATGTGTCTGTTTTGTTCGCAAGCAAGCTGAAAATGTTATAAGAACACTTGCGGTGTCCTGAAATCTACGTAAATAAAGAAAATGGGGGTGTCCTGAGGACGCTGTCCGTATTGTTCGCTGGCAAGTTGAATGTGTTCTAAAAACATTTGTGGTGTCCTGAAATGTTCGCAAATAAACAAAATGGGGGTGTCCTGAGGAGGCTGTCCGTATTGTTCGCTGGCAAGTTGAATGTGTTCTAAAAACACTTGTGCTGTCCTGAAATGTTTGCAAATAAACTAAATGGGGGTGTCCTGAGGACACTGTCTGTATTGTTCGCTGGCAAGTTGAATGTGTTCTAAGAATATTCGCGGTGTCCTGAAATGTTTGCAAATAAACAAAATGGGGGTGTCCTGAGGACGCTGTCCGTATTGTTCTCTGGTAAATTGAATGTGTTCTAAGAACACTTGCGGTGTCCTGAAATGTTCGTAAATAAACAAAATGGGGGTGTTATGAGGACACTGTCCCTATTGTTCGCTGGCAAGTTGAAAGTGTACTAAGAACACTCACGGTGTCCTGAAATGTTCGTAAATAAACAAAATGGGGGTGTTCTGAGGACGCTGTGCGTATTGTTCTCTGGCAAGTTTAATGTGTTCTAAGAACACTCGCGGTGTCCTGAAATGTTTGCAAATAAACAAAATGGGGGTGTCCTGAAGAGGCTGTCTGTATTGTTCGCTGGCAAGTTGAATGTGTTCTAAGAACACTTGCGTTGTCCTGAAATGTTCGTAAATTAACAAAATGGGGGTGTCCAGAGGACGCTGTCCGTATTGTTCGCTGCCAAGTTAAATGTGTTCTAAGAACACTCGCGATGTCCTGAAATGTTCACAAATAAACAAATGGGGGTGTCCTGAGGACGCTGTCTGTATTGTTCGCTGACAAGTTGAATGTGTTCTAAGAATACTCGCGGTGTCCTGAAATGTTCGCAAATAAACAAAATGGGTGTGTCCTGAGGACGCTGTCCGTATTGTTCTCTGGCAAGTTGAATGTGTTCTAAGAACACTTGCGTGTGTCCTGAAATGTTCGCAAATAAACAAAATGGGGGTGCACTGAGGACGCTGCCCGTATTGTTCACTGGCAAGTTAAATGTGTTCTAAGAACACTCGCCGTGGCCTGAAATGTTCCTAAATTAACAAAATGGGGGTGTCCTGAGGACGTTGTCCGCATTGTTCGCTGGCAAGTTGAATGTGTTCTAAGAACACTTGCGTTGTCCTGAAATGTTCGCAAATAAACAAAATGAGGGTGTCCTGAGGACGCTGTCCGTATTGTTCACTGGCTAGATGAATGTGTTCTAAGAACACTTGCGGTGTCCTGAAATGTTTGCAAATAAACAAAATGGGAGTGTCCTGAGGACGCTGTCCATATTGTTCTCTGGCAAGTTGAATGTGTTCTAAGAACACTCGCAGTGTCCTGAAATGTTCGCGAATTAACAAATGGGGGTGTCCTGAGGACGCTGTCCGTATTGTTCGCTGGCAAGTTGAATGTGTTCTAAAAACACTTGTGCTGTCCTGAAATGTTCGCAAATAAACAAAATGGGGGTGTCCTGAGGACACTGTCCGTATTGTTCGCTGGCAAGTTGAATGTGTTCTAAGAATATTCACGGTGTCCTGAAATGTTTGCAAATAAACAAAATGGGGGTGTCCTGAGGACGCTGTCCCTATTGTTCTCTGGTAAGTTGAATGTGTTCTAAGAACACTCGCGGTGTGCTGAAATGTTCGCAAATAAACAAAATGGGGGTGTCCTGAAGAGGCTGTCTGTATTGTTCGCTGGCAAGTTGAATGTGTTCTAAGAACACTCGCGTTGTCCTGAAATGTTCGTAAATTACCAAAATGGGGTGTCCAGAGGACGCTGTCCGTATTGTTCGCTGGCAAGTTAAATGTGTTCTAAGAACACTCGCAATGTCCTGAAATGTTCTCAAATAAACAAATGGGGATGTCCTGAGGACGCTGTCCGTATTGTTCACTGACAAGTTGAATGTGTTCTAAGAATACTCGTGGTGTCCTGAAATGTTTGCAAATAAACAAAATGGGGGTGTCCTGAGGACGCTGTCCGTATTGTTCTCTGGCAAGTTGAATGTGTTCTAAGAACACTTGCGGTGTCCTGAAATGTTCGCAAATAAACAAAATGGGGGTGCCCTGAGGACACTGCCCATATTGTTCACTGGCAAGTTAAATGTGTTCTAAGAACACTCGCCGTGGCCTGAGATGTTCCTAAATTAACAAAATGGGGGTGTCCTGAGGACGTTGTCCGTATTGTTCGCTGGCAAGTTGAATGTGTTCTAAGAACACTTGCGGTGTCCTGAAATGTTCGCGAATAAACAAAATGGGGGTGTCCTGAGGACGCTGTCCATATTGTTCGCTGGCAAGTTGAATGTGTTCTAAGAATACTCGCGGTGTCCTGAAATGTTCGTAAATTTAAAAAATGGGGGTGCCCTGAGGAAGTTGTCTGTATTGTTCGCTGGTAAATTGAATGTGTTCTAAGAACACTTGCGGTGTCCTGAAATGTTCGTAAATAAACAAAATGGGTGTGTTATGAGGACACTGTCCGTATTGTTCACTGGCAAGTTGAAAGTGTACTAAGAACACTCACGGTGTCCTGAAATGTTCGTAAATAAACAAAATGGGGGTGTTCTGAGGACGCTGTGCGTATTGTTCTCTGGCAAGTTTAATGTGTTCTAAGAACACTCGCGGTGTCCTGAAATGTTTGCAAATAAACAAAATGGGGGTGTCCTGAAGAGGCTGTCTGTATTGTTCGCTGGCAAGTTGAATGTGTTCTAAGAACACTTGCGTTGTCCTGAAATGTTCGTAAATTAACAAAATGGGGGTGTCCAGAGGACGCTGTCCGTATTGTTCGCTGCCAAGTTAAATGTGTTCTAAGAACACTCGCGATGTCCTGAAATGTTCACAAATAAACAAATGGGGGTGTCCTGAGGACGCTGTCTGTATTGTTCGCTGACAAGTTGAATGTGTTCTAAGAATACTCGCGGTGTCCTGAAATGTTCGCAAATAAACAAAATGGGTGTGTCCTGAGGACGCTGTCCGTATTGTTCTCTGGCAAGTTGAATGTGTTCTAAGAACACTTGCGGTGTCCTGAAATGTTCGCAAATAAACAAAATGGGGGTGCACTGAGGACGCTGCCCGTATTGTTCACTGGCAAGTTAAATGTGTTCTAAGAACACTCGCCGTGGCCTGAAATGTTCCTAAATTAACAAAATGGGGGTGTCCTGAGGACGTTGTCCGTATTGTTCGCTGGCAAGTTGAATGTGTTCTAAGAACACTCGCGTTGTCCTGAAATGTTCGCAAATAAACAAAATGAGGGTGTCCTGAGGACGCTGTCCGTATTGTTCACTGGCTAGATGAATGTGTTCTAAGAACACTTGCGGTGTCCTGAAATGTTTGCAAATAAACAAAATGGGAGTGTCCTGAGGACGCTGTCCATATTGTTCTCTGGCAAGTTGAATGTGTTCTAAGAACACTCGCAGTGTCCTGAAATGTTCGCGAATTAACAAATGGGGGTGTCCTGAGGACACTGTCCGTATTGTTCGCTGGCAAGTTGAATGTGTTCTAAAAACACTTGTGCTGTCCTGAAATGTTTGCAAATAAACAAAATGGGGGTGTCCTGAGGACACTGTCCGTATTGTTCGCTGGCAAGTTGAATGTGTTCTAAGAACACTCGCGATGTCCTGAAATGTTCTCAAATAAACAAATGGGGATGTCCTGAGGACGCTGTCCGTATTGTTCACTGACAAGTTGAATGTGTTCTAAGAATACTCGTGGTGTCCTGAAATGTTTGCAAATAAACAAAATGGGGGTGTCCTGAGGACGCTGTCCGTATTGTTCTCTGGCAAGTTGAATGTGTTCTAAGAACACTTGCGGTGTCCTGAAATGTTCGCAAATAAACAAAATGGGGGTGCCCTGAGGACACTGCCCATATTGTTCACTGGCAAGTTAAATGTGTTCTAAGAACACTCGCCGTGGCCTGAGATGTTCCTAAATTAACAAAATGGGGGTGTCCTGAGGACGTTGTCCGTATTGTTTGCTGGCAAGTTGAATGTGTTCTAAGAACACTTGCGGTGTCCTGAAATGTTCGCGAATAAACAAAATGGGGGTGTCCTGAGGACGCTGTCCATATTGTTCGCTGGCAAGTTGAATGTGTTCTAAGAATACTCGCGGTGTCCTGAAATGTTCGTAAATTTAAAAAATGGGGGTGCCCTGAGGAAGTTGTCTGTATTGTTCGCTGGCAAGTTGAATGTGTTCTAAGAACCCTTGCCGTGTCCTGAAATGTTGGTAAATTAACAAAATGGGGGTGTCCTGAGAACATTGTCCGTATTGTTCGCTGGCAAGTTGAATGTGTTCTAAAAACACTCGTGGTGTCCTGAAATGTACGTAAATAAACAAAATGGGGGTGTTCTGAGGACGCTGACAGTATTGTTCGCTGGCAAGTTGAAAGTGTTCTAAGAACACTCGCGATGTCCTGAAATGTTCGCAAATAAACAAATGGGGGTGTCCTGAGGACGCTGTCCGTATTGTTCACTGACAAGTTGAATGTGTTCTAAGAATACTCGCGGTGTCCTGAAATGTTCGCAAATAATCAAAATGGGGGTGCCCTGAGGACGCTGCCCGTATTGTTCACTGGCAAGTTAAATGTGTTCTAAGAACACTCGCCGTGGCCTGAAATGTTCCTAAATTAACAAAATGGGGGTGTCCTGAGGACGTTGTCCGTATTGTTCGCTGGCAAGCTGAATGTGTTCTAAGAACACTTGCGGTGTCCTGAAATGTTTGCAAATAAACAAAATGGGGGTGTCCTGAGGACATTGTCCGTATTGTTCGCTGGCAAGTTGAATGTGTTCTAAGAACACTCGCGGTGTCCTGAAATGTTTGCAAATAAACAAAATGGGGGTGTCCTGAAGAGGCTGTCTGTATTGTTCGCTGGCAAGTTGAATGTGTTCTAAGAACACTTGCGTTGTCCTGAAATGTTCGTAAATTAACAAAATGGGGGTGTCCAGAGGACGCTGTCCGTATTGTTCGCTGCCAAGTTAAATGTGTTCTAAGAACACTCGCGATGTCCTGAAATGTTCACAAATAAACAAATGGGGGTGTCCTGAGGACGCTGTCTGTATTGTTCGCTGACAAGTTGAATGTGTTCTAAGAATACTCGCGGTGTCCTGAAATGTTCGCAAATAAACAAAATGGGTGTGTCCTGAGGACGCTGTCCGTATTGTTCTCTGGCAAGTTGAATGTGTTCTAAGAACACTTGCGGTGTCCTGAAATGTTCGCAAATAAACAAAATGGGGGTGCACTGAGGACGCTGCCCGTATTGTTCACTGGCAAGTTAAATGTGTTCTAAGAACACTCGCCGTGGCCTGAAATGTTCCTAAATTAACAAAATGGGGGTGTCCTGAGGACGTTGTCCGTATTGTTCGCTGGCAAGTTGAATGTGTTCTAAGAACACTCGCGTTGTCCTGAAATGTTCGCAAATAAACAAAATGAGGGTGTCCTGAGGACGCTGTCCGTATTGTTCACTGGCTAGATGAATGTGTTCTAAGAACACTTGCGGTGTCCTGAAATGTTTGCAAATAAACAAAATGGGAGTGTCCTGAGGACGCTGTCCATATTGTTCTCTGGCAAGTTGAATGTGTTCTAAGAACACTCGCAGTGTCCTGAAATGTTCGCGAATTAACAAATGGGGGTGTCCTGAGGACACTGTCTGTATTGTTCGCTGGCAAGTTGAATGTGTTCTAAAAACACTTGTGCTGTCCTGAAATGTTTGCAAATAAACAAAATGGGGGTGTCCTGAGGACACTGTCCGTATTGTTCGCTGGCAAGTTGAATGTGTTCTAAGAACACTCGCGTTGTCCTGAAATGTTCGTAAATTACCAAAATGGGGTGTCCAGAGGACGCTGTCCGTATTGTTCGCTGGCAAGTTAAATGTGTTCTAAGAACACTCGCGATGTCCTGAAATGTTCTCAAATAAACAAATGGGGATGTCCTGAGGACGCTGTCCGTATTGTTCACTGACAAGTTGAATGTGTTCTAAGAATACTCGTGGTGTCCTGAAATGTTTGCAAATAAACAAAATGGGGGTGTCCTGAGGACGCTGTCCGTATTGTTCTCTGGCAAGTTGAATGTGTTCTAAGAACACTTGCGGTGTCCTGAAATGTTCGCAAATAAACAAAATGGGGGTGCCCTGAGGACACTGCCCATATTGTTCACTGGCAAGTTAAATGTGTTCTAAGAACACTCGCCGTGGCCTGAGATGTTCCTAAATTAACAAAATGGGGGTGTCCTGAGGACGTTGTCCGTATTGTTCGCTGGCAAGTTGAATGTGTTCTAAGAACACTTGCGGTGTTTTGAAATGTTCGCGAATAAACAAAATGGGGGTGTCCTGAGGACGCTGTCCATATTGTTCGCTGGCAAGTTGAATGTGTTCTAAGAATACTCGCGGTGTCCTGAAATGTTCGTAAATTTAAAAAATGGGGGTGCCCTGAGGAAGTTGTCTGTATTGTTCGCTGGCAAGTTGAATGTGTTCTAAGAACCCTTGCCGTGTCCTGAAATGTTGGTAAATTAACAAAATGGGGGTGTCCTGAGAACATTGTCCGTATTGTTCGCTGGCAAGTTGAATGTGTTCTAAAAACACTCGTGGTGTCCTGAAATGTACGTAAATAAACAAAATGGGGGTGTTCTGAGGACGCTGACAGTATTGTTCGCTGGCAAGTTGAAAGTGTTCTAAGAACACTCGCGATGTCCTGAAATGTTCGCAAATAAACAAATGGGGGTGTCCTGAGGACGCTGTCCGTATTGTTCACTGACAAGTTGAATGTGTTCTAAGAATACTCGCGGTGTCCTGAAATGTTCGCAAATAATCAAAATGGGGGTGCCCTGAGGACGCTGCCCGTATTGTTCACTGGCAAGTTAAATGTGTTCTAAGAACACTCGCCGTGGCCTGAAATGTTCCTAAATTAACAAAATGGGGGTGTCCTGAGGACGTTGTCCGTATTGTTCGCTGGCAAGCTGAATGTGTTCTAAGAACACTTGCGGTGTCCTGAAATGTTTGCAAATAAACAAAATGGGGGTGTCCTGAGGACATTGTCCGTATTGTTCGCTGGCAAGTTGAATGTGTTCTAAGAACACTTGCGTTGTCCTGAAATGTTCGCAAATAAACAAAATGAGGGTGTCCTGAGGACGCTGTCCGTATTGTTTGCTGGCAAGTTGAATGTGTTCTAAGAACACTTGCGGTGTCCTGAAATGTTTGCAAATAAACAAAATGGAGGTGTCCTGAGGACGCTGTCCGTATTGTTCTCTGGCAAGTTGAATGTGTTCTAAGAACACTCGCGGTGTCCTGAAATGTTCGTAAATAAACAAAATGGGGGTGTTCTGAGGACACTGTCCATATTGTTCGCTGGCAAGTTGAAAGTGTTCTAAGAGCACTTGCGGTGTCCTGAAATGTTCGTAAATAAACAAAATGGGGGTGTTCTGAGGACGCTGTCTGTATTGTTCGCTGGCAAGTTGAATGTGTTCTAAGAACACTCGCGGTGTCCTGAAATGTTCGCAAATAAACAAAATGGGGGTGTCCTGAGGACGCTGTCCATATTGTTCTCTGGCAAGTTGAATGTGTTCTAAGAACACTCGCGGTGTCCTGCAATGTTCGCGAATAAACAAAATGGGGGTGTCCTGAGGACGCTGTCCATATTGTTCACTGGCAAGTTGAATGTGTTCTAAGAACACTCGCGGTGTCCTGAAATGTTCGTAAATTAACAAAATGGGGGTGTCCTGAGGACGCTGTCTGTATTGTTAGCTGGCAAGTTGAATGTGTTCTAAGAACCCTTGCCGTGTCCTAAAATGTTCGTAAATTAACAAAATGGGTGTGTCCTGAGGACATTGTCCATATTGTTCGCTGGCAAGTTGAATATTATCTAAAAACACTTGCGGTGTCCTGAAATGTTCCTAAATAAACAAAATGGGGGTGTTCTGCAGACGCTGTCCGTATTGTTCGCTGGCAAGTTGAATGTGTTCTAAGAACACTCGAGGTGTCCTGAAATGTACGTAAATAAACAAAATGGGGGTGTCCTGAGGACACTGTCCGTATTGTTCGGTGGCAAGTTGAATGTGTTCTAAGAACACTCGCGGTGTCCTGAAATGTTCGTAAATTAACAAAATGGGGGTGTTCTGAGGACGCTGTCCATATTGTTCGCTGGCAAGTTGAAAGTGTTCTAAGAACACTTGTGGTGTCCTGAAATATTTGTAAATAAACAAAATGGGGGTGTTCTGAGGACGCTGTCCATATTGTTCGCTGGCAAGTTGAATGTGTTCTAAGAACACTCGCGGTGTCCTGAAATGTTCGTAAATTAACATAATGGGGGTGTCCTGAAGACGTTGTCTGTATTGTTCGGTGGCAAGTTGAATGTGTTCTAAGAACACTCACCGTGTCCTGAAATGTTCACAAATTAACAAAATGGGGCTGTCCTGAGGACGCTGTCCGTATTGTTCACTGACAAGTTGAATGTGTTCTAAGAACACTCGCAGTATCCTGAAATGTTTGCAAATAAACAAAAAGGGGGTGTCCTGAGGCCACTGTCCGTATTGTTCGCTGGCAAGTTGAAAGTGTTCTACGAACACTCGTGGTGTCCTGAAATGTTTGTAAATAAACAAAATGGGCGTGTCCTGAGGACGCTGTCCGTATTGTTCGCTGGCAAGTTGAATGTCTTCTAAGAATACTCGCGTTGTCCTGAAATGTTTGTAAATAATCAAAATGAGGGTGTCCTGAGGACGGTGTCCGTATTGTTCGCTGGCAAGTTGAAAGTGTTCTAAGAACACTCATTATGTCTGCGGACATTAAAAGTTCCCATAAGCCATAGTTAAAATGTTTGACTCTATGGGTGTGATATGCTGCAGTGGTTGTGGCCAGGGCATAGAGTCTTATAACTTTGGTTCTTATAACTTTGGGATCCAAAAACAAATTTATAAGGAATAAAGTTATAAGCCTCTATGGGTGTGATATGCTGTGATGGTTGTACTTATTATAATATACTTAATGTTTGGTTAGTAACTGGAGTACATGTATTTCTTGTTCATTTCTGTGATAAAAGAAAAGATCATGTTAGTATTGGTATTTTGTAACAACTTAATACATTGAATAATCAAACATTTTTTTTACCCTCATATTTAGTAGATTACAAAGCAGAGTACTGTGCAATTTGCTCAGTTTCTGTGTTTGTTCTTAAAATCATTGGGTCTGTGGGAGAAAATAAAATCCATGTTGTATTAAAAACAAAAAACTTTTTCAGTTATCCTACAGTTTATTTGTTTGTTTCTTTTCAGTGTTCACTTGTTGTTTCTGGCTAATGCTGTATACATTGGCTTGTTGCAGTTTTTTGGAGCAGTAACATATCATTTATTTGTTTGGATATTGTAAAATTTTGGAGCAGTTAGATACCAGTAGGCGTATTCTAACTGTCTATTTTTTTATATATTTTAGGGTATTGATTTATCAGTTTGGATATTGTAAAATTTTGGGTTAGTTAGATACCAGTTGGTGTATTCTAACTATCTATTTTTTGCTCTAATTTAGTGGTATTCATTTATCTGATTAGTTGTAGTCAAATCTTTGGGCAGTTAGATACCTTTTGGAATATTCTAACAGTTTGTATTTTTTTATTACAAGTTTACTTAAGGTTTAAGTACAGTCTAGTTAATACATTTTGGTTTTAAGAACATTAAATACGCGTTTGAAAGATTTGCTGGTAATCTCTGCTTTAGAGTAATGGCACTATCATTACATTCAAACCATCCACATTTCTTTTTTATATATGCGGTGTAGTGACCTGAATTGGTTGTAGCTCCTGCGTGGTAGATTATACCTATTGGTATGAAGGTTTTCTTACCAAGTGATACTTGAACATGTGTGAATCAGTCAGCTTGCAGTTGTTTTTGGTACCATCTGCATTGTAACGTAGAAGCATTAGTATTACGTATTTACTATGTGTTTGTATTAGTAAGGTGGAGCGATTATCCGATTTGCAGGTAGTACATAATCTACCATGGTTTGCATTTTGCACAAGATGCTGAAATGGAATTGATTCACAATTAGGTATTGATATATATAGAAAAGTGTTCATTGGGGATTTGCTCTTGTCTCACATTGTTGCAGAGAGTGCATGTATGCTTCCACATGTATGAAATCTGGAAGATTTCATTTATAGGTATGTTTTTATTTTGTAGTACTTGTAGTAAGTACATTAGACATTCTTGTGGATCTTCCTGTGAGTTTATAGTGAATTTCACCATTCCAGCACAGTAGTCCCATTGTTGTCTTATTCCATAAACACAATATGTGTTATTAGGATTATTTGTTGCATTTCTGTGAAGTACTAACATTTGCAAACACAATTGGTCTGTACCGTGTAAGTAAATGTTGTCAACTATTGGTGGCAATTGAAATAGAATGGTTATTTCTACATTTGCGTAGCAACTTACTCCAACTATATTTGAGAGTTTAAATGGACCAGGTAGTTCTGTATCTGATTGATTTTTTTTAGTTTGTCTTCCTTCTTTTACGAAGTACCTGGTTTACTTTCCGTAAGGGGTTCTTTTATGTTTGTGGTACTTAATGAAGTTTTAGTTTCTTTTACTCTCTTTGGAGGATTTGCAGTGACATCCTGTTGCATTTCGGTTTGACTTAGTTTTCTTTTACAACGTTTTACTTTTTGTGGTACAGAATATGTGTTTAGATGGGGGTGTATAGAGAGCGAAGTCTATTTTATTCTAAAATGCTAGGAATATCAGCGTTTAGTTTACCTGTATCAAAGTTGATTAGAAATAGACCGTCAAGTGTACGTAAGCGTAATAGTGCTACGTAGCTCATGCCTTCTTTAAAGACTGTGTTACCAATGTCTATCTTTGCTTTGTCTAGGGTAAGACCTTGTGATTTATGAATGGTGACTGCGTATGCAAGAGTTAGAGAAAATTGTTCTCTGCGTACATACATGTCTTTGAAGAGAAGGAATCGAGCTGTTGAGCGTCCTATCCTTTTTACTTCTGAAAGTTTGTCAAAGAGAATATTGACAAACCGAATTTTGTTGTCATGTGGGTATGTTTGAAAGCCAACAACTGTACCCAGTGGTCCATTAACTAGGCCTTGGTCCACGTCAACGTTACGTTTTAGCATTACTGTGCAATTTAAGGATAATTTTAATATCTGTTCCAAGCCAGCTGTGTTTGAGATTGAATTTTCTAAACTATTTAGTCTTGTTGTGGCTTGCTCACACGTGGCTAGTGTCATAACATGTACATCTAGTTTGTCTGTGGCGCTAATTTCCATTATTGGTTGCATTTCTTTACTTAACATTATTTCATTGAATTTGAAACAGCCTGCAAGAGCTGGCATTAAGGCAATACAATAGACATTTTTATGGGCTAATTGTTCCATAACATCTGTAGCACATGCATTATCGTAATAAAGTGTATGAATGTGCCAGGTTTTCAATATTGCTTCTGCTTCTTTAGAAAGTATACCAACTCTGATACTTTTTAAGATGTTGGCATAAGTGAGATCTGCAGATTGCTGCATGTTTTCTGTTAATTCTCTGTATTGGAAATGTTGGCAAAGGTTGACATTTCCAATGCTGCCAACAGTCTTACGGCATAGTTTGTGTCCTAATGTTTTAAAAATAGGCTTACCTTTTACTGGTGTCAATTGAAGAAGATCTCCGAAAACAATAACGTGTTTTCCTGCAAAGAGCTCTTCGTAGTTTGTTTTGAGTACTTCTTGTAATCCGAGGTGAATCAAAGCCAACATTAGGTTGGACACCATGCTCACTTCATCTATTAGTAGCATTTTCATTTGTTTTAATACTCTGCGTAGTTCCATTGCAGCGTCTGTAGAAAGTTTTTAATAGTCTAATTTGTTTTGGTGTTCTACTGGCAGGAGTAGCAATCGGTGTAAAGTGACACCACCTATGTTGTAGGCAGCTAAACCTGTGGGGGCATTGACAACAGCTGACAGTTTGTTGTTTGTCACTTGTTGAAGGAACTTACTGATGATTTTGATTAGGAATGTTTTACCAGAACCAGCTTCACCACTGACATAAAGTAGTATAGGTTTGTCATTTTGGCAGGTGCATTCTTTGTTTTCATGTTGTACACCATGTGCAATTTCTTTTGTTACTTCTTGAAAAATGCTACGTTGCTCATTGTTTAGTTTTGATTGAAGTATAGTTAAGTCTTCTTTATCTTCATACTGACACATGGTGTTTTCTACTTGTATCATAGCTAATTCTACCTCATTTGTTATTAGTGGTTCTCCCAGTGGTTCCTGGCTTCCTGTTACAGAAGGTTGACTACTGTCAGGAGTGTCCTTATCTAGTTGGGCCTGGAGTTCTTCTTCGTGTTGCTGTTCATTGTGCAACATTGTATTGTACTGTGTAAAGTTTACATCAGTTATAGTGCTTTCATTTGCTTTGAAAGCGTCTTCATATGATAGTAGTTATCTAGTATGTCTTCTTCTTTTCTCCATGTTTTAAAGAGTTGTAGCAGGGACATGTAATATACTTCTTTATGTTGAGGAGTCTTTAATGACAATTTGATATGATTAATTAAATTTGGTTTGGTGGGTTTAACTAAGCTGCCTTCACAGTTTGTCACTCTATATTTACCTTTTTTTCCATCAGGTTTTATATTATTTTTGTATGTGTAGTTTTGGGCTATGTGGTATAGACACATGGTTTCCAAAGTATTACTTCTGTTTGGGTAGTATGTGTCCAATACATTGTTTTTTAAAATGTCTTGGCTGTTGGGATCATGTTTGGCTATTGTTTCTATATCTTCGTATGATTTTAGAAATCTTTTTCTAGATTTAGCTGGACCAAGACTTAGCCATACTATATTTTCAGATTTACCATACAATGCAGTACCAGTTAAACGATCAGCTGCATCATAGAATCCACATACTCTATGGGAGAGCATTTTTATGCCCAAGCTGTATAACTTCTGAGACAGGTCATTCCAGAGGTCTTGGAGCTCTGTCTTTTCTGCTTTGGTTAAGTATGCTGTGACATATCGTGCAACTGCAGTAGAATTGTCTGCAATGTACTGCACATCTATGTTTGCATTCCATAAGTGGGCAATGTTTCCATTGTAATCATTGATATATATTTCTTCTTCTTTTCTTTTAATGTAATATGTATTTTTAGGTGACTTACCTTTAACACTATGTCTAACTGAAGACATGAGGTTGTTCACTTGATCTGTATTTGTAACTGGTATAGGAAACCAAATCGGCATTTGGTGTAGTATTTCCCTTGTGACAATATTTGCCACATTTGTGTCTTTGAAATTGTAAACTTGGTGCATGAAGATCACTATTTGTGGATTCTGATGGAATTTCACAAGTGAAATATTTTTCAATAAACTGTAAAACAGTGGCATCACTGTCTTGACCAAATTTAGGAGCATCTTTAATCCATTAAAGCATGTCGATATGTGGTGCTCCTCTGGCTTGGTATTCTTTTCTCCAAAAGAAGTGTTGCACTTCTTCAAGGGGAGGAACAGTTGTATTACAAATAAAATGTAGCATAGCAATGAAGTAATGGTGACAATATCTTGAAACATTAACAGGATCCAGAGAAAAAAGTTCTCCAGGTTTTAGTATATCTATGTTTATTTTGTTTTTGTTTGATATGCATAGGAAATCATGTAAATCTTCCCATGCATATTTTGCACAACTTAATGTAACAAACCAAGTGGGTGGGCCAAGGTTTCTGATCATACAGCATACATCTCCATGACGTCGAAACCAGTACTCTTTAGTACCACACATATTTGCTAATAGATTTGTAATATTTGATTGTAAAACCTCATCTTTTTGTTGCACTTTTTGTAATAATTGTGTAGCTGTCATTTTTTGAAAGTGGGATCCTGAATTTAATATGTGTGCAACTCCGTAACATAAAGTTGCTAGTTCACTTTCAAAGAGTAGGTGGAATATGTATTCCACATTTTGTCTAAATCTGGGATCTTCAGAATACATCCGTAATGAGCGCTATTCTGATGCTGATCGTACCTTCCTCCTTTGCCAGTAGGAAAGAGTAGATTAAAAACACGTGCTTCTTTACTTTTTTCCCCATATGCTGATTGGTGATCCTTTTGTTTGTTGCATTTGGTATGTTTCCAGTGCATCTTCTATGGTGTCATTAGAGTGCAATGGATGAATTGTATAATGGTCTCAAGTATTTTATATTGTAGCAGGATCTAGGAACTCAAATTGACCAGCTTCTTGTGTCTCTTGAATTATTTCAGTTGTATCCTAAGTTTTCTTCAATATTAATTTCTTTGTAATATTCATTGTTCTCTTTAAGATATTGCAAGGCTTCTCTAACTTTATGTAAATCTACCAGCTGTTGCCAAATTTTTTTGTCTTTTGTAGGTACTCCATTTACTAAGATAATTAAATATTGCTGCATTGGACGTTGCACTCCTAGAGTATGCACATTTTCTTTTGGATCTAATGGTAAATAAACTACTTTTCCACGAATACCTTTCACTAATTCAAAGGGAGGTAATTTTGCCGTTTTTGGTTGAAGGCGTATGATTGCTTGAAATGGGTACACTGTTTGAATTATGATGCTCTCATGTAAATTAAGTTGTTGTAAGGGTTTTGGTAGTGGATATAATTCCAAATTATTTGTGATAGCACGTGAAGGAGTTTGGTAGTTGTCAAGTTTTGCAGTGTGGTAACTGCAAAGTATTAAGGGGTCAATTATTTCGTATTTGTTTTCTGCTATAAGGTAGAGAGCTAATTCAAACCATGTAGAATCTTCATTGTCGTCTATTTTGTATGATAGGTGTACAGTTTTTGTGTTACTTTTATAAAAAGTTCTGCGGCAACATACACACACATGGTTTGGTACTTCAGCTGATGTACTTTTAAATTATAGTATTTCTTTTTTGTATGTGTGTAGTAAAAGGTTGCCATGTGTAGAATTGTTGCTAATTTGGTTTACAGATATTTCATTCTGTAAGTGGCTTTCACTTCCAAAATATTTTTTCTGGATATGGTTGATTTCTTCAAGGAGGTCTTTTGCTGTACCATGTAGAAGAATGTTATTTAAATTGGCTAGTGCTAAAGCAGGACTTTTAGCATAGTACAGTTTATAAACTAGATTTCTTATAGTTGAATGATGTGTTGATATCCTTTTGACATCATGGAAGGTAGTTTTGCAAGTAGGTCCTGTAATGCAGGCCAATGAATGTCCTTGTAGTCCTGTGTACTTGCGCACTGGACAGGTATCCATATTTTGCAGTAGTTTAATTTTGATTTTGTCTTTGCTTTTCACATATTGATTGAGGAATTGGAGTAAAGACTTGAACATTTGTTTGGGAATGTTACACATTGACGGGCATGGCCATTTGTACACTAGATGTTATGATTCAGTTGAATGGAGGGGTAATTCAAATTTTTCAGGGCATATTTTTGTAAGGAGTACTTCTTGTTCCATTATGGTATTATTAACTTTTTCGTAACCTCGACCACTGCTATGTATGGCAATTGTATTTGTTTGCTTAAGAAGTTCTTTCTATTGACATTGCGTTTATTGAGAAGTCTTTTTTGTAATTTAGTCATTAGTTTTGTTAGTGGTTTCATTTTGTTTAACACTAAAATAAATAACTTTCTTTTGAGAAGAATTGCACTGTCTATAAACGCTTCTAAGATTCATTTCCTACGATAGGTTTTAAGGGTTGAACCTGGTTTCTCTCCTGTTTTATAAGATTTTGAAGGACTCTGTGATGGAACATTTTGGCTAAGATACTTTTCTTGGTATGCTTACTTTGCACTATATCAAGATTTATAGAAGCAGTTTTATCTGTAGTGATAGCTGATTTTTTGTTAATTGTTTTCTGGTTTGTTTTACATTTTGGTAGAGGAGGCAAAGTTTTTGTACTTGAAACTTCTTTTGCTTCACTAAATGACTGTATTGGCTGTTTTGTTTCAACTTTTTTTTTACAAATTCTGCTAGAGATGGATGCTTATGTTGGACACTTTTATTTTCATTTGCTCTACTTCTGTGTTGCTTTCTACGGACTTGATTTTTGGTAGGCATTCTTTAGGGTCTGTTAAAAAAATAAACAAGGTATGGGTTGGGGTGTTCTGCAATGTATGTGTGCTGTGTGCATGAGTGTTTGAGTAAGATGATGAAGATGTATGAAATGGTGTGTGATTTGTGCATTGGGCAACTACAACTACTAGGGATGGCTATTCTTGAATGAATGTGCTACTAAACCTGGGATCAGATGACAGAAAAAAGTAAGCTAGTGGTGTGGAGAAGTATACATTGTAAATCTAATGCTATACAATTAAAACAGTTGTTTGTTCTATAATATCAAAATTCTAGCAGCTGAGTTGGGTCATTTGTGTGTCGAAAAATCGGAATTTGTGGGCCATTCTGGATGCAAATCGCTTTTTAAGAAATGGGGATTTTCGGAGAGAATGGTGCACAATCTCTATTTTTAGGCACAGAAATAGCATGAATTAACTTTACAGTTTGTTTGAGTAATAATACAAATATTATGGTGGTATTCAACTTACTTTTTTTCTATAATGAGCAGGTTACTTCTTAGTTGTTCTTTGTACTTCAAAATCGGCTGCTTCTTTTCAGGAGAATGGTCTTCACTGCAACTGTGAAAGAAATATATTAGTAATTTTGTTTGTATATACCACTGTTTTTAATTTAGACGTTGATTTTTTTTAATTGACATCCTCACCACCTTCCTCAAAACCATTAAAACTATCTTATTCACTTAAGATACATCGCACCAGTTGAATACATATCATATGTTGTTAATGAATAAACTGTATTGCAATGACTAACTGTAGCAAACAAAATATCTTTAGTATGCCTTGTGAAGTTCATAATGTACCACTGAATACCACTATTCCTGTAACTAAGCTTTTGCGAGTAATAGTGCCTCAATTTCATGGGCTGCTTGCCCTATATATATGTAAGTAATAAAATAAAATAAAAAATTTAAAAAATGTTTATGTTATTGTACAAGTATTGTTGTTTGAGATTTGAACATAGTGTGTGCATGCAATTTTGTTTGACTATATGTAGTCTATGGGCCTCATTACGACCCAGGCGGTAAGTTACCGCCTGGGTCGTACCTTTACCACCATGGCGTAAACTACGTTTACGCCATGGTGGTTGGCGGACTTACCGCCCCATTCCGAGGTTGGCGGGGCGGTAAGTCTCCAATCCCCATTTACCCTTCCCCATTCCCATTTTTGCCCCATAGGGCATAATGGGAGTGGGGAAGGCGTTAATTACGCCACCGTAAATTACGGTGGCGTAATTAACATCAAGGTCCCTTAGCGCCATGGATTTTAACACCTGCTAAAAGCAGGTGTTAAGTCCTCCATGGCGCTAAGGGACCTCGGAATCAGGCGGTAAGGGTCGGCGCTGTTTACGCCGCTGTAAACCCCTTACCGCCTGGGTCCTAATGAGGCCCTATATATTTTATTTCAAAAATATTAGTTCAATATGATTTGAGTGTGTGTTTGTATAAAGAAATTAAATAGTATAAAGATTTGTACGTGACAGTTGATTTTAGAATATTGAAAAAAAGACAGTGGCATTCATTACAACCCAGGCGTTAAGGGTTTAACGGCGCCGTCGGCGCTGTTAACCCTTAACGCCTGATTCCCATTTTAACGCCTGCTTTCAGCAGGCGTTAAAATTCAAGGCGCTAAGCCACCTTGGTGCTAATTACGGCACCGTAATTTACGGTGCCGTAATTAGCGCCTTCCCCACTCCCATTATGCCCTATGGGGCAAAAATGGGAATGGGGAAGGGGCCATGGTAAATGGAGATTTACCGCCCCGCCAAGCTTGGAATGGGGCGGTAAATCCGCCATCCACCATAGCGTTAACGTAAATTACACCTTGGCGGTAAAGTTGAAAACTTAGCGCCAAGGTTGTAATGAGGGCCAGTAAGTTCATTTTACAGATTATACAAGCTAAAAGTCAGTGGGCCTCATTACGACCCTGGCGGAAATCGTGGCGCCAAATGCACCATGGAGCACGGCGGAAAGCTGCCGATAGCGCCATGGGGGTTGGCGGATTTACGGCCCCATTCCGACCTTGGCGGGGCGGTAAATCCCCATTCCCCATTTTACCCTTCCCCATTCCCATTTTTGCCCCATAGGGTATAATGGGAGTGGGGAAGGCGTTAATTACGCCACCGTAAAATACGGTGGCGTAATTAACAACAAGGTCCCGTAGCGCCATGGATTTCTCCGCCCGGAAAAACCAGGCGGAAAACGCTCCATGGCGCTACGGGAACTCGTAGTGGGGCGGACGGGTCCGCCGCGAATACCGCTGGCGTAAACCCACTCCGCCAGGGTCGTAATGAGGCCCAGTTAATCTGTTTATATGAAACTAGAAAATGTGTTCATGTATTTTACAGAAAATATGCATACCTGTAGTTTGTGTTCATGAATATGGATATGCATGCAGCTGCAAGTAGAAATCTTGGAGACTCATACAGTATTTCTTGTAGAAAGTGCTTTCCAATGATATGACACTTGTACTCAGAGAGATTAACAGTACATTTAAAGTGGTGATCTATGATGATGCATTTAGATGTAGAGGTCTTGGATGTGATTGGTGAATGTTCATGTGACTTCTTAGCTATATCCAATGTGGAAATGGCACAGAAAGTGAAAAGGAAATGGTAGAAGGACTGTTTATGTTACGATATGTCCGCGGACATGGCAGCAGTTTGAGGAAATCAGATGTTACATCCGGGGATTTTTGGGTTGGGAAGCCTTGCAAATGAGAATGAGCATAGAAAGAGATTGGTCAGGAAAGTTTAGTGGGTGTTTTGTGACAGGAGAGAGTTTCTCAGATACTCTTTTTGCTGAAAGAAGAACAGAGAGCTATGGCTGTGTGTTTCAGAAAACAGATTGTTTGGATTTTGGGAGACTCGTGGATACATTGGTTGAAGGTGCATGCAGAAAGCAGTGGAGTAGCTGTAGATCTTGGATTCCCACATGTCGAAGTGCACTGGCATGGAGTACGTGGAATGAAGTGGTTGAGCTTGCTACCTCTCTGTGCTACTTTGGAGACAGAGCAACGTCCAGACATAATTGTAATTCAGAACATGTGTCTGAAATTTCTTTGCAATTTGCAAATAAAGAAGGACTTGGAAAGGTCATGGACATGTTCCCAAATTCTTAAGTAATTTTTTCACGGATTGGGCAGAGACAAAAAATTGGCTTTGTTCTTCTTCATTTGGTCCACAAATGGAGAAAGCAAGGCGCAATGTCAATAAGGCTGTTTGTGCCTTTCTAAGAGATTTTGGCATGTCCTCTTTTCACAATGAAAATATTATGTTTCGTAGTACATACATTTTTCGCAGAGATGGAGTAGATCTAACTTATGCTGGCAATCAGATTTTACTAAGAAATATACAAAATGCATTGCGACCTTTTTTAGACTTACAACATCCATTTTGAAGTAGGTGTTGAGTATTTATAATTTTTCAAACACAAACACCACCAAAAGGCTCTTTTCAGAGCCACCACCTCCTCCCAGTAAAATTGCAATGGTTATGATAGGGCACCACCCCAAAATTTTAGATGTCCACTGTAGTGAGCAGATCTTCTCATGCTCTGAGACGATAGTCTCAAAAGCACTTTGAAGTCGCTCCCCCCTGCAGGGTACTGCGTCGCAGTACATACACACAACTGTGACCCTCGAAAGGTACGGGTTATCAGCATTGAGTATGGCCTGTGAGGCAGTTTGAGGAAGACGCTGTCCCATAGGAATGTTCCTTGTGGTGACAGGATCAGAAACGGAAGATGAAGTAGAGGAAATCAACCTGCTACTCTCATCGCAAGGTACAACCTTGCAAATGGCTCCAGTGTGAAATGACTTGAGGTGTTGCTTCATGGTAGTGGTCCCAAAGCTATACGAACCATGCCTCCTGTGACTAAGTACCATTTTGCACTCATTGCAGGTGACTTGGTTCGCACAAGCCTTAGGACCATTCCCATGAATGGTAAATAACCGCCACACCCAAAACTCACACCGAGTGCGGGTAGTAGGGATTTCCATTACCTCATTCTCGTCATCCTCTTCTTCCTCCTCTGCATCCTCACTCCTGTTCCCCTCTTCAGGCCCTTGGGGAGGTGGTGGTGGTGGAGGGGCTGGGGGTGGTGCTGAAGCAGGTGCAGCACCAGGTGGAGTAGTGCAGCCATGGATGCCATCAGGATGAAGATGTCAATCTGCAGGTGGCAGGAAAAATCGCTGTGCTCTGTAGAATAGCCAGAAACACAATGAGAATAAGCTCTAGGGCGTGGTCTTTTATAGGGGTGCTTGTACGCAGTTTGCGGACATGCACGCTGTCCGCGGACAGATCGAATCAAAAAAAGATTCAAAAAGTTTCCAACAGTATGTAGAAACTCATGATTAGTATGTGGGACTTGTGCTATGGTGAGTTTTTATAGAAAAATATTGTGGATTACTTGAAAACGTACTTTTAAATTGTTTGGGGACACGAACAGTGTCTGCATTTTAGAACACGCAATCAGCGTGGGCGCGGTCACATGAACGCTTTGCGAACATGTCCGCGAAGTGAGCCACTGTCCGCAGGACAACAAATGCACAGACATTCGTTTGCGCATGTGCGTTGATGTTCTACGAACAATGTTCGGGTCCTGAAGTAATTGAAAGTGCGTCACACGTCAAACGAACACTTACGGACAGGCGTTTGTTTTTAGAACAGTTTCAACTTGCTTGTGAACAATACGGACAGACATAACGTCCTCAGAACACCTCCATTTTGTTTATTTATGCAGATTTAAGGACACCACATGTGTTCTTAGAACAGTTTCAACTTGGTTGCGAATAATACGGACGTGCATATTGTCCTCAGGACACCCCTATTTTGTTTATTTACGAATATTTCAGGACACTGCGTGTGTTCTTAGAACAGTTTCAACTTGCTAGCGAACAGTACGGACAGGTATAGTGTTCTTCAGGACACCTCCATTTTCGTTTCTTTCCGAACATTTCAGGACACCGCGTGTGTTCTTAGAACAGTTTCAACTTGCTAGCAAACAGTAAGGACAGGTATAGTGTTCGTCAGGACATCTCCATTTTCGTTTCTTTACGGACATTCAGGACACCCGCGCTGTCCGCGGACACCTAAATAGCTTTTTATTTTTTAAACTGAAATTAATTACAACACAATATAAACATTTAACTTTATTTAACATATATTAACAATTTATGACAGAGAAGGTGAGGCAGAAACGGAAACATAAACAGGAGAATTAGGGGTATCAACAGGATTTGTATCAGGTGAAGAAGTGATGGAAGTCTCATCAAAACGTTTTGGTTCATGGAGAGGGTTTGGGGATAATTTACTTGGATGTGGTGAGGGGGGACATGTACATGTGGGACAATGGTACGAGGTTTTTGGTTTAAAATGATCTTCCACAAAAGTTTTTAAATTATTAAAAATGGTCAACAATAAATACATTTTTTCTCGTATGCTGTGAAGAGTGTTATCCATAACTGCTTCTTCTGAAGTATTTTCTATTTTGGTATGCTCTGTACTAAAAAAAATACATATGTTAAATGTATATAAAATAATAATAATTAAATTGTTTATATTGTAAAGTGTCTACCGTTAGTTTCACTATCTTCTGACATTTCCTCACGTGTGAAATGCTCCTCTAGCCACTCCAGAGTACTAGACATTTCTGTGAGAAAAAACAACATAATATCATTTTTTTTTTAAATCTAATACAGAAAGTTTATAAATATATGAGTGAAATGCGGTACACTTACTATTTCAGGTAAGGTATGTTCTGAGTAGTCTGTAGGTCTGCTATTGTTCTTGGTTGTGGAGTGTCTGTGAGGTAATTATGTTGGAAGCCTATTTATCTTCTTTTGGTATATTCCATTTTAGAAAGAACATATTGTATTTAAATGAATGGTTAGTGTGTTACATATATGGGCTACACTTTTTATGTATTCCTACATATAATGTGTATTTGTGCTGGTTTGTGAATTTGTAAAATGTTCATATGTTATGATATAACAATCAAACATACCCCCTCAGAGTTTTTAGGTAGTGGTACTGTTGTCCGAACATGTCCGCGGACATTAAAAAAGTTTGCGGACATCAAAATAAGTAGAGAAGGTTCAGTATGTTCAATTTTACATGTACATAAAATCAGAGTTATTATTATTAAATCGTGCTACTAAAAACCTATGAAATTCAGTGAAAAAACTTTGTTAAAGGGAGGTTATGGTTAAGTTGCGCTAGTAAAAACCTATGAAATTCAGTGAAAAAACTTTGTTAAAGGGACGTTATTGTTCCAAGTAAAACCGAAAAAAAACCTGAAATTCACCTGTTATGGTAAGCTAAGCAACCATAACTCACGCCACCACTGTGCACTGCTAAGACTAACACCCACAACATCAAAGATGACATCACAAATGTCATTGATGACATCACTGATGACATCACATGTCTGGCTCACTCTTTTTTCCTTTAATGACATATCTAGGGCACATGGCTTTTTTTCTGTAACAGTCAGAAACTAAACATTTTGCAGGTTGGTTCTTATTAACTAAACCACAAATGGACATACAGGCCCATATCGGTCGGGCCAGATAACAACAACGGAAAAGACATTGCTTATGGTAATCCTGCAATGATTCGTCGACCACCTGTCTGTTGTTAGGAAAGTGGAAGGGGTCACACGCACAATAAGGTGCAAGGTAGCTGAGAAGAAACAGGAATAAGAATACATGTAAGTAGCCGTTGTTAGTGGCAGCCTACAAGACAACATTTTACGGGAAGGTTATCGTAAATAGGCTGCAGGTGGCTGCCTCATATACCTTTGGGTGATCTACAGTGGGTGAATGAGTAGCGTTATATGTTCACCCACTGCCTTGCTCTCTGCTTTGAAGCTCATACTGTCTTTCTACGGCTCCACACATGCGAAATGTCTTTCTAATGTTGCCAACAGACCCTCCTTTCATGTATTTTCTTTTTGCAAAAAATGACAGTGCCGGCAAGTGCAGTTAGACCCACGGCACAATCTGCTTGTGTGTGTTGAAAGAAACATTAAAAACTCACCCTTCCGATTGCAGGAGAATGCAGGAGCTGTTTTGATAAAAAAATGGTACACTAAAATATCACCTGTCGACGTTTGTGTGCCGGTCGAGTGCTATGTGCACCTCTGGCCATTATTCAATACAGTGAGGGTGCACAGAACTGGTAACTGTTTGAAAGCGCTTAGTAAGGGCAAAACAGGCAATGTAGCAGTACACGATTGAGCATAAGGTGTGCTGATTCACTGCACGAGTTGCGTTACCTTTCTGTCATGCCCTTTATGTCTGGATTTGCAGGGGCTGGAGAAGCAGGGCAACAAAACGACCTACAATCGTAGCTGCCATTTACACTGAATGGTGGAGACATGGCACTGTAATAGCACATGAATACTGCCGTTACAAACCCTTGTACAATGCACACAGAGAAAGTGTGCAGTAAAGTTACTTCATAATTATGCATACAGAACTGCAGCCTAATAAATTTGAATCCTAATACACATGTAATGTAAAGTTGTACTTACATAACTTTGGCAAATTCCATGCTTGTATTGGGTGGTCGACAAATTGCTGTGTACGGCGTAGTGAATCGTTGCAGACTACCTTTGGGGCACATGGGCAGAGCTACTGCACTGTGAGTTATCTTTCAATTTTTTCTACTATACCATACAATTGGCCTCATTACACAGTAGGCGCTAAGGGATTACCGGCACCGTTAAGGTCACCGGTGCCAGCAATCCCTTAGCGCCCTACTACGAGGTCCCTCAGCGGGTCCTGGGCGTTAAGGATGGGACCTGCTGAGGGACTTTAGAGCTAATAACGGTACCACAAATTGCGGTAACGTTATTAGCTCCTTCCCCATTCCCATTGAGCCCTATGGGGGCCATATGGGGGCTCAAATGGGAAGGGGGAATGGTATTGGAATGGGGATTTACTGGGTCCTCCAGGGTCGGAATGACCCGGAAAGTCCCCATAAAGCCTACCCGGACCCGGTATGCGGTAAGGGAGTAGCCTATGCCGCTAATATCGGCATGGTTACCTCCTACCGTGTAATGAGGTCCAATGTCTGCCCTTGTAGCTAATCATGCTTCCCACTCAAGGCTGTTTTACAATGAGAATTTGTCCTGTTGAAGGAGAGATATGTTAGGTTTTGCTTTCCGGAGACCATGCTGGAAAAAAAAAAGATCCAGGCAGCAACGTGTTTCGATTTTACCATGTGTTTCCATATGTTGGTAGGGTCATTACAGTGAAGTCAGTATGACGTATAAGGAGAGATGGTGCCCTACACATGCTGCACTTAAATGTGCATTTACATGCCCATAGGGACATTTATATGTGGAGTGTGTTACGAGGCAACGTGTGTGTGATGGGTCAACATAAGTGGGTGGCTAGGCCAAGGTACGCAGTTTGGTGTCTTGCAGCAAGAAGATGGTTGGGGGCTCTCGTTGATCAAAGAAAAGGAATTACTTCAGACCTCCTTCAAACACTCTAAGGGGGTATGGTTTTCAAATGCTGTTTCCATTACACATTAAGAAAGGGAATCAGAAGTTTGAAAGTTTTAGGAGTGACGCAGAGTGCCAAATATGGCTGCCGAACTATGTACCATGTGCTCCAGTTAAATCTGTGTTGTATACCTTCAATTGAAATGGTGTACATAACAGATGACCTCATTTTTTTTTCTTTTGTTTTATTATTCTTGGTTTAACCATGAGTGTAGATGTATCAAGCAGACTTTTGTTTAATTCCCTGTCTAATTTGGGTTTTCTTTGTCTATCGTCATGTTTATCAAAATCAGTTCCATGATTTTAGCCGTAACCATAACCTGCACTGTCTTTTCTCCTCCAATCAGCCGCGACCACCAGAGGCCTTCATTGAAGATGTGCACTGAGATGTTTTTCAGATAAGGTTTTCTGATATGGTCGACCCCTGGGCGTGATAATAAGAGATGTCATGTTGTTTCAACCTCATTCTGGTTGTTACATAATCTGCATTTGTTAGATGTAGACAAACCTCCAGTTGCGAGAATTTCGTTATTATGGAGGAGATTCAAGCGAGCTCTCAGGAATGTGTTTCTGAGCTTTCTATTTGGATATTTTTCCATGAAAGTTTGTAGTTCGTGAGGTTTCCGTTCCTGTGGCAGCAGGTAGGCAACCAATTTGTGTGTTGCGGCTCTGTCCGACATTGAGATCCAATCCAATTCATTAATTTTCTTTTGGATCTTTGTTGGATTTTTGATCAGTTTTGGATCTTTGGATCTCAAAGAATTTGGCTTCCTGTTCTTTTTCCCACTGGTTTAGGAGGTTGCAGCATCTACCTATTAGCTCCTCGTTTCTAGCTTTGAGTAGCTTTGGACAGTTTTCTAGCAGAATTTTTATGTAGAGCTTCCAGTGACAACTGGCTCAGTTCATGCCTAATCAAAACCATCAGCGTCGAGTTCGACAGGTTGAGAACTTTCTCCAGAAGTGGCTTTCTAGTGATTTCCAGATCCCTTTGGGTAAGGGTGGCATAGCTTCAGCTCCATAACAAATTGATGGTACAACTTTAGCTTTATAGAAGTTTATAACGGGGATTAGTGAGAAGCAACCAAACTTGTTATCAACTGCTTGTGCCTGAGATGTTAAACTTCTAATTTTTTCATGTAAGATGTTTTGCATAGCCGTCTCCTGTTGTGAGCTGTCCAGCATAACTCCAAGGTATTTGAATTCTGTTACCTAATGCCCTACACAGTGCCAGTGTCATGCCAGGGACTGAATGGTGCAGCATATAGGACACTTATGTAAGCCATATGGATGCATTGTTCAGTTTGCATTGTTGTGCTTGTGCAAATTATCGGGTATGTTACTGTACTATAGTGCATTCTATGCGTCCACTTATTATAGGCTTAGGTGAACAGTGTATGTAGGAAAAAGGTTATCCATTGGGTGGAAGCAATATTATGCAATGGGAACTGCACTGGCAAAGGTGTAGTTGGCTGTGTTATGTGTGGGGTTTGTGGTAAGTGGATAGATGTTTGTATGCATGGTTGTACTGTGCTGTGGGAGTTGTGGGAAGGGTCTACAATATTGAGGGCATGGCTGGAGCCCCTACACTGTACGGAGTATAGTGAAACATGTAGGACGTAGGCACAAGCCGCGTAGTGTAATATTGGTGTGCATTGTAAATTGTGGCATTGCTATGTGGATTGCAGAAATGTGGGCACACATTTCACTGTAGACATTACGGAGAAGTATGATACCAATAATTTCATACTTGCTGTTTGGATTGTGGAGGGCCTGTGCTGTTTTGTGTGTATGGGATGTGAAATGTTGTAGTCATCATTGCTGCATTATCTGTGGGAAAAGAGAACATAAAATGTTATTTCGTAACTTTGCAGTCCACTACATTGCATATATTGATTTACTTTGTGGACCCTCATAACTAGTCCTTCATAAGTACTATGATTTCAGCACATGGACTGTGCAATGTTAGCAGTTCCTGTGTTTCTTTGCATAGTCATTGTGTCCGGGAAAAAAATAATCCATGCTGGATAAAAAAAATAAAAAAATAAAAACTCTTACAAATGTCTTTGCTGCTGTGGTGCACAATGAAATACAGTAACGTTTGCAGTGGTTATTGCAATTTTTAATGTGTGCTCTTGAAGAAGGAGGAAATGCAATGGTTTACGGGTTCTGGTCTATTCATGTTGGTAGTAAGGGTGGAGTTGTATAGCAGTTAGTGTTTTATAAATATTTACCTGCTTCCTTTTTGTAGCGCTGTTTCTTCATGCATTTGGTTGCTGCTGGTGTTTTGCAAGTATTGTGCCATTGCACTGTGCTACTGCAGAATTGTGAGGGTCGTTAAGTACTTGTTGGTGTACTGTAACTCTTCATTCTTTGGAAGCGTTTGAGGATATGTTTGTCTCACAGTGGTTGTTGAAGGTTGAGTTGGATTGTTTTAATGCTGCAAGTACCATTGTAGTATTCTGGTTGCAGTTAGATACCAGGTAGCGTATTCTATCTGTTTACAGTGTCCAATTCCAATAGGGTACATTTACAAGCTTGTGCATTCCTGTTGCTACTTTCACATCTGTGTACATTCTGAAGTGGTGGTTTACCATTATGGGTTTACATAGTGATAGCTGCATATGTGTTGCATTTGTATGAGTATTCTTAGACAGGTGGTGACTCATTATGCGTATTTGCTGCTTTCAGAGGTTACTGCAGATAGTTTTGAACTCTCATACTTAGCACTTTCCCTTTTATGTATCATGTGGAAAATACTGCTAGTGTCATTTCAGTACATGTATTGTTTGTCTGAGTATACTCGTTGGGTTAATTGGGGATACAATTGTCCAACACGCATTTTAATGCATTTCTTGAATACTTGCTGTATGCTAAGTTTCTTTAGGTCCACAGTATGGAAGGTAATTATTTTTTTGTGCAATTACTGGTGGGTGCTGAGGAGAAGGGTATAGCAGGTTTGTACATCAATGAATACATTTTGGCTTCAAGAATATTAAGTAGGCATTTGCAAGATTTGCAGCTAATCTCTGCTTTGGAATGATGGAAGTATCATTGCATTCCCACCATGACCATTGCTTTCTAATGTATGCGATATAGTGTCCTGCACTGGTTGTGTCGCATGCGTGGTAGATTATGACTACTGTTGTGAAGGTTTTCTTGCCAAGTGATACCTGCCCATGTGTGAAGGCAGTCAGTTTGCAGTTGTCTTTGGTTCCATCTGCATTGTATCTTAAGAGCATTACAATTACATATTGACTTTGTCAGTGTATATGTAGAGTCAAACGATTATCAGAATTGCACGACATACACAATATGCTATGGTTTGCATTTTCCACCAGTTGCTGAAATGGAATGCAGTCACAGTTAGGTATTGATACATACACAAAGCATTTGCTAGCGACTTGTTCTTGAATGGCATGGTTGCAGAGACTGCATGTATATTTCCACATGTATGACATCTGAAAGATTTAATTCATGAGTATGTTTTTCCTTTACAATATTTGTAGTAAGTACATTAGAAATTCCTGTGGATTTTCTTGTCTGTTTAACATGAACTTCACCATTCCAGCACAGTAGTCAAATTCTTGCCTTATTCCTGAGACACTGAAAATGTTGTCAGGATTACTTACTGCAATTATGTAAAGGATGAGCATTTGTAAACACAACTGGTCTGCACCATTTAAAGAAATGTTTTCAACAATTGCTGACATTTGGTATACAACATTCATTCTTACATTTGCATAGCAATAAACACCTGTTGTATTAGAAAATGTGAATGGACCGGGTACTTCTGTGTCTGAGTACTTTGATGGAAGGGCACATGGTTTGTTTGAAGAGCCACTTTTTTGTGTGGAGTTGGGTATGTCTTGCCTTTTTTGCTCCTTTTGTCTCTGCTTTTGGTAGTTGATGGAGTATGAGCTGATTTCAATTTCTTTGGTGGTACTGTTGCCAAATCATCTAGAATTTCTGATTGAATGAGCTTTCTTTTGAAACCTTTGGGTTTCTGAGTATCAGGGTACATGTTCAGATGGGGCGTGTAGAGTGCACGTAGTCTATTGAACTCTATGATGCAATGAATGTCTGCACTGACTGCAGTTGCATCAAAATTCACTAGATATAGTCCTTCCAGTGTACGTAGCCATGACAGTGCTATGTAACTCATGCCTTCTTTAAAGACTATACTGCCAATATCAATCAATGCTTGATCTAAGGTTAGACCTTGCGATTTATGAATAGTTACTGCATAAGATAGCAACAGAGAAAACTGTTCTCTGCATACATACTTGTCTTTGAAAAAAAGGAATCAAGTCGTTGTGCATCCTAGTTTTTTAACTTCTGGAAGTTTGTCAAAGTGGATGTTGACAAACTGAATGCTGTTGTCCCATGGGTATGTTTGGAAGCCAACAACTGTACCAAGTGCCCCATTAACTAAACCTTGCTCTATGTCAAGGTTACGCTTTAGCATTACTCTACAGTGCACTCATAATGTTAAAACTTTCTAAAAACCAGCTGTGTTGGAGATAGAGTTTTCTAAGGTATTTAGTCATGCTATGGCCTGTTGACACATAGGTATTGTCATACCATGTACGTACAGTTTGTCTGTGGCCTGAATTTGTACTAGTGGTTGTTTTTCTTTTTCCAGCTTTGTTGCATTGAATTGTGCACAGCTTGCAAGAGTTGGCATTAAGGACATACAGGTGACATTTTTGTGAGCTAATTGTTCCATGACATCAGCAGCACATGTGTTATGCTTGTACAACTCATGGATACATCTAGTATTGAGGGTAGACTGTGCCTCCTTTGATAGTACACCAATCCGTATGTTTTTTTAAATGTTGGTGTAGCTGATGTCTGTAGACTGACGCATGTTTTGAGTTAGTTCTCTGTATTGGAAATGTTGCCAGAGATTTACATTCCTGATGCTTCCAAGACTTTTATGGCACACTTTGGGCCTGATTCATGGAATTGTTTTACAATGGCGCAATGCCATGGGAACACATTCTGTGAATCAGGCCCTTTGTGTCCTAAGGTTTTGAAGATAGGTTCACCTTTCACTGGTGTTAATTGAAGGAGATCTCCGAAAACAATGACATGTTTTCCTCCAAACAGTTCTTTGTAGTCTGTTTTGAGGACCTCTTGCAATCTGAGGTGAATCAACGCTAACATTAGGTTAGAAACCCTGCTCACATCATCTATTATGAGCATTTACATTTGTTTCAAAACTCTGCATAGCTCCATAGCAGCTTCTGCTGAAAGTTTATAGTACTCTAATTTGTTTTGGTGTTCTACTGGAAGTAATAGCAAGCGGTGTAGAGTGACTCCACCTATGTATAAGGCAGCTAAACCTGTGGGCATGGTTACAAGAGCTGAAAGGCTGTTGTTTAATTGTTGGAGGTGTTTACTGATAATTTTTATTAAGAATGTTTTCCCTGAGCCAGCTTCACCACTTACATACAGCAGTACAGGTTTGTAGTTCTTATAGGTACAAGTTTTACTTTCGTTCTGTATACCGTGTAGATTTCTTTCACTTACTTCTAGAAAAATGGTACGCTGCTTATTGTTTAGTTGGGATTTCATTACAGCCAACTCTTCTGCAGATTGCTCATACTGAAACATGGTGGTGGTTACTTCTGTCATGGGTAATTCTGCCTCATTTGCTATGAGTGGCTGTCCAAGTGGTTCTTGGCTGCCTGTTAGAGAATGTTTACTGCTCCCAGAAGTGTCTAAATTTAATTGTGATTGATGTTCTTCTTCTTGTTGGCGTTCATTGTCCAATATGGTTTCGTACTGTGTAAAGTTCCCACCTGTAATTGTACTTTCATTTGCATGGAAACAATCTTCATAGGAGGCGCAGGTGCCCAATCAATCTTCTTCATTTCTTCATGGTTTGAAAAGTGCAGTAGAGCCATGTAGTACAGTTCTTTGTGTTGAGGAGTTTTTAATGACAATTTCATATGATTAATTAGGCTGTGTTTGGTAAGTTTCACCTTGCTACCTTCACAACTTTCCACACTGCATCTACCTTTTTTTCTCATCTGGTTAAATGTTATTTTTGTATGAGAGGTTTTGGGCTATCCTGTACCCCAGTTCCGGTAGTATGTGTTAATTACGTTGTTCTTCAAAATGTCCTGGCTGTTGGGATCGTTTTGGCTATTTTTTGTATGTCTTCGTACAATTTCAGTACTCTTTTTCTGGATGCAGCAGGACCAAGGCTTAGCCACACTATGTTTTCAGATTTCCCATATAAGGTGATGCTGGTTAAATGGTCTGTGGCTTCGTAGCAGCCACATTCTCAATGGTACAGCATTTTTGTGCCACAGCTGTACTATTTTTGTGCCAGTGTTTTGTCAGATGATTTGTCATCCCAGAGGTCTTTGAGCTCTGTTTTCTCTGCTTTGGTTAAGTAGGCTGTGACATATTGTGCAACTGCAGTGGAATTGTCTGCAATGTACAGTATATCAACATTAGCATTCCATAGCAGGGCAATTATTGCATTGTAATCATTGATGTACTTTGCTGCTTCGCTCCTTTTAATGCAGTATGTGTTCTTAGGAGATTTCCCTTTCACACTGTGTCGAACCAAAGACATAAAGTTGTTTACTTGCCTTATTGCGGAAACTGGTCTAGGGAAACCAAAGCGGCATTTGTTGTAGTATTGCCTCTGTTCTTAAATTTGAAGTGACAATACTTGCCACACTTATGTCTTTGGAATTGCAAAATGTGTGTCTGGGTAGGTCACCATGTGTACTTTCTGAAGGGATTTAGCAAGTGACATATTTGTGACTGAACTGCAAAACATTTTCATCACTCTCCCCACCAAATATAGCAGCATTTTTAATCCACAAAAGCATGTGGATATGTGGTGCTCCTCTGGCTTGATATTCTTTTCTCCAAAAGAAGTGTTCCACTTCTCTTATGGGAGGAAGTGCTTTATTGCAAATGAAGTGCAGCATGGCAAGAACGCGATGATGGAAGTACCGTGAAACATATACAGGATCAAGAGAGTGTCATAATCCCAGTAAGTGAGCAATGTTTCCATTCAGGCATGCAGCAGAAGCAAGGTACATCACATCAGTCAGCAGGTCAAACGTGGGTACAAGCCTGGCAAACATGGCATTTGTACCATTCATAGCATATGCTCCCATAGTTTCTCATAGTGCTTACAGTGTTCTCATACACTAAACATGGCCGCCGCCAGATCCATAGATAACTTACAACACACTCTTTACATATTTCAAAGGGAGCTACTTAAGCCCCGCCTCTGCTGGAGCGCTCGCTTTGCGTCTTCACAGCTGGCAGCGGGTAACGCTACCAGCATCTCTCATCACAGAACCTGCCAAAGGAAAAATCAGAGACATTAGTTTTCACCAAAAAAAACAACAGAATTCCATAGTTATTGAAAAGACTTACCGAACCAAAGTTATCTCCAAAGTAGTTTTTTATTCAGCTGTGTTCGTTCATAGCCTCAGCATCCTCTGTCAAAAGTTCTCTCACAGCCGCAGCATCTTAAAGCAGCATTCATTGTTCGTAGTCGCAGTACCTTCATTCAGAAGTTTCCTCAGCAGCCACAGCCTCTTCCGAAGGTATTTTTCCTCAGCTTTCTGGAAACCTGCAGACAAATAAAGTATTTAACAAACAGACTTAATAGAAAATAAGAAAGAAGAAGTTTAAATAAGTTTACCTGAAGTTTCTTCATGTTTTCACTGCTCAGTTATTGCTGTGCTCTTCCCCAAAGGAATGCAGTTACTCTGCATAGACGAACATACGCTAGTTGAACGTTTCTCTATCCCGAGTAACGTTGCAGTCATCCTGCAGCCATTAGACTCTCTGAATTCCGAGAACCTGCAAGAAAAAGTGAAAATATTAGAACGGGAGATCTCTCCAACGTAGGGACTATTCCAAATCTAAAACACTATAGTATTGTCTCCAGATACTTACCTAAGACAAATTCCGGAACAGCAAAGACATTATAAAGGCAAGAGTCTATTGAACACCTCAGCCTTCCAAGTTAAAGTTTCTTCATTCCAAGGCGCCCCTGTAGAATAACAGGATGGAGAGCTCTACAAAACATACACACAGGTGAGAAGGGAGGGATTAACAAAAGCACACAGTTATACATTAACTTCTCAGAAAACAGGTATTATAGCAGTTCTATTGTTGTATTTGTTGTTTATACAGAAAAAGAATCCTAAAAGTGCCCAAGTAACAGGTCCACAGGCTGAGAAGGCATTATGCTCCCGAGAGGTCCAGGTAAGCATTACAGAGAGCAAAGTTCTCCTGGTGTTTTCATGTCTATACCTGTTTTGTTTTTGTTTGCTATGCAAAGGAAAGTGTGCAAGTCTTCCCATGCATACGCTGCACAACTTAAAGTGACAAACCATGTGGGTGGGCCAAGGTTGCATAGCATCCGTACATCTACTTTTACCGCTGGAACCAGTACTCTTTTGTACCACACTTGTTTGCCAAGAGATTTGTAATACTTGACTGTAAAACTTCATCCTTTTTTGTACCTCTTGAAGTAGCTGTGTAGCAGACATGTTTTGAAAATGCGACCCTGTTTTAAATGCGTGTGCAACTCCATAACATAGCATTGCCAATTCACTTTCAAAAAGGAGGTGTAATATGTACTCCACGTTTTGTTTAAATCTAGGGTTTTGGGAATACATTTGTAAACATTGGTATTCTGATGCTGTTATTTGTGTGCATCTTGCATCATATCTTCCACCTTTTCCAGTCGGGAAAGGTAGAGGAAAGCCTTGTGCTTCTACACTTTTCTCCCATAAACTGATTGGCGCTCCTTTAGCTTGCCACATTTGATATGTTTCTAGTGCATCGTCTATGGTGTCTTTGGAGTGCAATGGGTGTATTGTATAGTGATCTAAAATATTGGAGGTTCTAGATTTTCAAATTGGCCAGTTGTTGAGGAGTCCTGAATTATTTGGGGGGTTTCTCTCTGGTTTTCTTCAATGTTTATTTCCTTGTAGTATTCATAGTTTTTTTAAAGGTATTGCAGGCTTCCCTAACTTTATTTAAGTCCACTAGTTGCTGCCACATTTTTTTGTCTTTTGTAGGTACACCATTTACCAGGATAATCAAAGATTCTTGTATTGGCCTTTACACTCGTAGAGTGTCTACATTTTCTTTCAGATGTAATGGTAAATAAACTACTTTCCCACGAATGTCTCTCAGTAATTTGGTGGGAGGCAATTTTGCAGTTTTCAGTTGAAGTTGTATTATTGCCCGAAATGGGTGCACTGTTTGGATTATAATGTTCTCATACAAATTAAGCTGCTGCAGTGCATTTGGCAGTGGAAATACTTCCAAATTATTACTGATCGCCTATGAAGCATTTGATTATTGTCAAGTTTTGCAGAGCAGTATGTGCACAGTATGGAGGTGTTAGTAATTTTGTATGTGTTTTCAGCTATAAGGTACAGAGCTAAATTGAAACCATTGGGATTCCTCATTGTCTTTTATTTTCTGCATTATATCTATAGTTTTGGTGCTCTTTCTATAGAAAGTTCTCGAACAACACACACATACTTGGTTTGGCATTTCAGTAGTGGTGCTTTTTAACTTTTTTATTTCTTTTTTGTATGTGTGACATAAAAAGTTGACATCTGCAATGTTGTCAGTACTGTTGTCTCAAAATTCTGGAGTTTGTAAGTGCTCTTCAGTTCCAAAATATTTCCTTTGTATGTGCTCTATTTCTTCAAGCACTTTTTTGGCTGTACTGTATAGGAAAATATCATTTAAATGTTGCAGTGCTAAAGCTGGACTTTTTGCATAGTACAGTTTGTAAACTAGATTTCTGTCAGTTGGATGGTGGGTTGCTAACATTTTGATACAATGGAAGGTGCTTATGCAAGCAGACCCAGAAATACAGACTAAGGAATGTCCACGTATTCCTGTGTAGTTGCACACTGGACAGGTGTCCATAGTTTGTAGTATTTTCATTTTTCTTTTCTCGTTGCCTTTCACACAGTGATTGAGGAACTTCTGCAAAGATTTGATTAAGCATTGGCAAATGTTAGACATTGATGTGCAAGGCCATTTGTTGGTGAAATGTGTTGGTTTGGTGGAATGAAGAGTGGCATCTAAGTTTGATGGGGATATTTCTGAAAGCAGTGTTTCTTCTTCCATTATGGTATTGTGTATCTTTTCATACCCTCGTCCACTCCGATGTAAGGCAATTTGGTTTGTTTGCTCTTGTTTGTATGATTCTTCATTGAAGTATGGCTCTGTGTTGGTGGTCTTACTCCACTCACCTGTTCAGATATAGCTAAAGGTATCCATGCTGATATTGCATTTGTTTCGAAGTACTGCTTGTAGTTTACCAATTAATGTTGTTAGTGGTTTCATTCTGTTTAAAATTACTCTAAACAATTTCCGTTTCACGATCATTGCACTGTCTACAAGAGCTTTCAGGATTACTTTTCTGTGATATGTTTTGAGGATTGAGCGTGATTTCTCCCCTTTATTAATAGGGTTCTGAAGGACTTTTTGGTGTAAGATATTTTTTAATTTTTGGGAATGCTTGCTTATGGTTACATTACCATTTGTACATAAGTGGTCTGTTAGTAGTAGTGCGAGTGGCACTCTTTTTAGTGTTTTCCTTTTCATTGTCACATTTTGACAGATGCATTACACTTTCTTTACTGGTAGGTGCATCCGTTTTGGTTAATGACTGTATTAGCTCTTCTCTTTCAACTTTCTGTAGAAGTTCTGCTTGCAGTAGATGGCTACTTTCTATGCTTTTTGGTTGCCTCTATTTCTGAGTTGCTTCCTAAGTAGTTGCAGTTTGGGAGGCATTGTGTAATAGCTGTTGGAGAAGAATGGGACGTGTGGGTGTGCAGATTTTTAAATGTATATGTGTGCAATGTGCATGAGTGGTTCAATATGAGGGTAGGCATATAAATGGAAGTGTGTCACTGGGGCCTCTAACTTTCAGTTGGGGACAGTATCTTGCTATGTGGGGATTAGTCTAATGATGGCGACATAATAAACACTGAGCACCTGTTGAGGTGTCATGAGTTACAATGAAGTAGATATTGGTGGGTTGCCACAAATCTATATTCTACAATACAAGAATAGTGCACTCTCCCAGTAAGACGTAAAACATTATTATGGTATTGTACTTACTTTGTTGCTTGGCGAGAGTAGGTTTATTGCAGGTTGTATTTTGCGGTGCACTTGCTAGTGGCTTTCAGGAGAGAGGTGGACACTACACCTGTAAAATAAGCTGGTAAGAAAATATCTTGGCTAATGGCATAGTCCTTGCATTTGTACAATACATTCTTTAAAAGTGTAGGGGGATGTCTTGGCAGGAACAGAAACTGTGTGTGTATAAATGGGTGGCTTATTATATGAATGGGGACTTGGGAGAATAAGCATGTTAGTTAAAGGAGTAGGTGGGTTATTTGCAAGTGTATTGTATGACGTCCTATTTAGCAAGTGTGTGTATTAGTGTAGGACTATTCACTTTGAAATTTGAATACTTCTCATTGTGAAAGGATGACAAAAAGGTTTGGGAAGATGTACAGACTGCAAAGCAAAATATTTTTGTGTGTGCATTTGCATGTACTTTTCTACATACATATGCTTCCTACATGAGTGGAGCCATTGTTTCTGTTCTTTAATTTCATTATGCACATTTATGAATGGTACTGTTGTCAATGCGCACATAAAATTTTGGGTGTAATTCATGGATTAAATGTGTGCGGAAATCAGTGGCACAAGCTGGCGCAAGTGAGAAAAAGCCAGCGCACGCGTTCGAATTGCATGCGTGCGAATCACACGTGAGCGATTCATGGAAGGCCCTCAGCATGTATTTTCCGGGATGTGCGCCAAATCTGCGCGTCGGGGCACACCGGTACACGCGTCATTTCCATTTCCCGAATGCCATGCGCAGCGCACACAGCGAAAGTGCACAACATCAGCGCACGCATCAAAAAGGGGGCGGAACAAGGGGCGGAATACGCAGAATGGGGAACAATGCGTGAAAATAAGGGTGTAACTGGGGAAGTACCGCTGGGAAGAACACGGAAAGCCCACACACATGCGAACTACACGTATTCATGGAATAGAATAGGGAAAACCTGCACATGTCAAAACACACGCACAATTACGTCCGCCACATGAAAGTAGGCGGAAGCGCCCCCGCGCAGCATAAAAGTGTAGGCAAACAACAAACGAGCATATACAACTACGATGAATGTCCCGTTCCTCGCAGCAGTGATCGTGGGACACCGCAGGAGGAGAATAGCCAGGCCCTGCATTTTTTTGTCCATGACCAGCCTTTTTGAGATGCCTGATGACCAGGTCTATGGTAGGTATAGGTTTCCACCTCATATCATCCTAGAGCTGGTCAGGGAGTGGGAGGATGAACTCATACAATGAATATACAGTACATTGAGCACCTTCTCCAAGGGGCTCCAAAGCATTGAGCCCCTTGGAGAAGGTGCTCAATGTACTGTATATTTTGGCCACTGGGTCATTTCAGCAGTCAACTGCCATAGTCGGGGGCGTCTCACAGGCCACGCAGTCACGCTGCCTACACCAGGTGTTGGCAATCATCACTGCGTGCCCCTCAGTCCGCAGGCACATATACATGCCCAGAACACCTGCAGAAAGGCAGGCCATGGTCCTGGACTTCGACAGGGTGGCACACTTCCCCAAAGGGCTTGGTGCCATAGATTGCACCCATGTGGCTCTACGTCCACCTAGGGCCACTGAGCACATCTATCGGAACCGCAAGCACTGGCATTCCATCAATGTGCAGGTGGTATGCGATGCCAAGGGAATCATCACCTCTGTCTATACAAACTATCCCGGGTCCACCCATGATAGTTTCATATTCAGAATGTCCGCCCTGAGCCAGGCCCTGGCAGCTGGGAAGCATGGCGACACATGGCTCCTAGGTGAGTACAAATGCCTGTGCACTTGCATACATGTCACACACAGACAAATACACAAGCCGAACTAATGATAACTATTATCACCTTACCAGGGGACAGTGCCTACCCTTTGAGCACCTACATGATGATGCCCATACGGAACCCCACCACACCACCCCAGGTAAGATACAACGCAGCTCATATTGCAACCGGGGCCATAGTGGAGCGCACATTCGGAGTGCTCAAGTCACGTTTCCGCTCCCTTGACCTCTCTGGTGCACAGCTATTATAAGCACCCCCAGTAGTGTGCAGGATCATTGTAGCAGAATGTATCCTGCACAACGTTGCAACACGGCATGGCGTATGGGTGGACATGGTGGTGCCCCCACATCCCCAACCACATGCACGGCCACTGCGCATGGGAGGGGAAAGGGCATGTGGCGAGGCAGCCCGTACCCAGGTTGTGGCCACATTTTTCACCTAAACTCCAACCCCTGCGAAGTGCACACAGGCCTGGCACACACCAGGTCACAATCGATGATAACAAAGGGACAGTCAACTGTCACTACCTTACCACCTTGAGAATGTGTCCACGGAAGTGCCACATTGTGTGCATACTTAGCTACTTAAACACAACCAATCCCATGTGACCAAAGGGAACACATTCAAGTTATCCCCACTTGCTAAACATGGCATGAAAGGACGGGTTTGCCACCCAAACCCTCCCAACACTCCTGAACCCTGACTGCCACACCATACCATGCCATGCAACAGCAAAACATCCAACCATATGCACAACACATGACACAATAGTCCTTAAGTGCCACGTGATAAATGTAAATAGGCACCAGACAATTATACCTCACATGGAATCGGAAGAAAGGAGTGACCAAAACCTCACACCCTGAAAACAGTGCCACAAATGCATGCCACCAGTGGTGCAACCAACAAAAGTCATAAAAACTGTTGCCATGCACATTGGACAATTGCAAATTGCCATATCAAACACTGCACACCGCACAGCACAGTGAGTGTGCATTGCATTGGTGAAAAGCCTTCCGCATCATTTCAAAAAATGGCATTCATCCAAATATTACCCTGTCATGCATGTATACGATCAATGACTCAGAAGTGAACATGGATTGTCGTGACACAGCATGCATGAGTAGGCAATCTGGGTGCACGCATTTGCATGGTGTCAATGTAGTTGGGGGGGTGTTGCCTAAGTGTATTTGTCCATATGGACATGCCTAGAATACATGCATGTGAAATGAAGTAAATGCCAGTGTCCCGTACACAGCACACATGAACATAGCACCAAGGACGGAGGCAGAAGGGCAAATGTCTGCAAAGAACAAGCACCTACGTATCACCATAGACAATGGCAATTTGGGTAGTGGTTGAAAATGACAGCCAGAGTACAAGGAGGAGGCCAAAGGGTGGTGGAGAGGGAGAGGGAGGAGAGTAGGGAGGAGGGGGCCGAGCTCAAAATGACTAATGGGGAAGATGGTGCAAGAAAGCACACACAGGGGGCAGAGGGAAACCTGACAGTGCAGGAGAGTAGGGGATGTGATGATGAAGGGGGGAGACAGAGGGGCACTGACAGGGGCAGGGGAGAAAGGGGGGTATTCAAGTGACTGAGAAGGCATGTGGACAGGTCTAGACAGGGCCACCTTAGTGGGCTTTTGATAGTGGTGGCAGGCTCAAGCATCCTGGTTGTCTGGATTGTCACAAGGGCCAGGTGCAAACAGTGGGAGGGGGGAGCAGGTCCAGGACACAAACTGAACATTTAAATGACAAACAGTGGGAGGGGGGAGCAGGTCCAGGACACAAACTGACCATTTAAATGACAAACAATGTAGTCATAACTCAGATGTCAGATCCAAACACCAGCCAGTGCTGGGAAATGTCCAAAGTGGTGCTAGCTAGGAATGGGTGGTTTTTGAAATGCGTGGCGACAGGGGTAACTCAGCGTGCAGCCTTCATGTGGCATATCAAAAACAGTGTGGGAAAACTGTCCCAATTCAACATTCTCAGCACATGAACCCCTCCCACCATCAGTGTGTTGTATGCAGCCAAAGGATGCATGGTACCAGCTACAGCAGGAAGTGCATCAACATAGACAGTCAATACATAACAAACATCGCAAGCAACATGATGAAATGCACAGTCAGCTTAATTCTCACCAAAGTGAAGTGCAGACATCCATTGGAGAACCCATCTGCAATACCCACTAGGGGTGTACACACAACTAGAACTGCAGGCTGGCCACAGATGTGATGGAAGCCCAATGCCCATGTGTGATATGCTGTTACACTGAGCCATCCTTGCGAGCCCATCGAAAAGGGAAGCAGTAGTAGCATATGTGTCAGGACCCCAAGCAAACACATACACAAGATAAGCCTGAATGGGCCCAGCAGGAACAGTGGATGCCTTCCGATGCCACAAAGCACGACACTGTCACATGTATGCACTATAGACAAAATAATATTTTTTAAAAAAGAATTCTAAAGAAAATACAAATTAAATCAAATAATCAATTAAAATAAAAAAATGAAACGAGTAATGAAAGAAACAAAAGCAAAATCAATAAAATAGGAGAACACCAGAAAACAAACAACAAATAAAATCCAAAGTGAAATAATGGAAAAAGAACAACAAAATAATGGAAAAATCAAATAAAATGAAAAATGAAAATAAAATGATAACATACTTACCAAAAACCATACAATTAGGATGAAAAATCAAAAATTTTTCAGAATAAAAACTGCTGGAAAAAAAAACAAAAATGTGCATGAAAAAAAAACAAAAATGGCCATATGTGACCCAGGGGGTGGGGGGAGCACCCAGGAGGCGGGAGGTACAGGGTGCACCTCAACATCCACATGTGTATATGTTGAGGTAAAAAAAACTCACTGGGCTCAGCGCCTGCACGGCCCGACCTATGTGGGAGATAGGTTGTCATCGTCACCCTCTGGATCTGAAACAGAAGGTTGACGTGATGCAGTTGACTCGCCACGCCTAGCCATGCCTTGCGCACAATGGCAGCAAGTATGCGGGTCTGGTAAGCCAGGTCCTGGCAGGCAGTGAGACTGAGGTACCGCTGATCTGTACCCCTCCCCGGAAGTCCTTCAAGGATGGCAACCTTCTCCACTTTGCCACTCTTAACTCTCGCTCTGCCATCAAGCATTCCTCCGATATCTGTCGCCTTCTTGAGGAACTGGACCTTGACGTCCTCGGTCTCACTGAGACATGGTTCACAGCCAGCTCTGTCGCGAGCTTTGACACACTCCTACCTGAAGGTTACAAGATCCTCTCTGTGCCCAGGCCCAACCGTGCAGGGGTGGGTGTTGCCCTTATCTTCCCTGAGTGGATTCCTGCCACTGTCACTCCTACGCAGACCTACTCCTCTTTTGAATGTCTTGTCTGCCGACTCTCTCTCTCTCCTAGCCATTCCCTTACCGTGGCCACTATCTATCGGCCACCTGGTCAAATTTCCTCCTTCCTCTCTGAGTGGGCTGATCTCTCCTCCTCACTCCTGTCCTCTACCACTCAACTCCTCTTTCTTGGTGACTTCAACATCCACCTAGATGCCTCCTGTCCCCCCCACTGGACTCTTTCGTGACCTCTGCGACTCTCTCTCACTCTCTATTCTCCCGTCTGGGCCTACTCATTCTGCAGGGCACACTCTTGATGCTCTGATCTCTTCTGACCTTCCCCTCTCTGTCCCTCTCTCCACTCCTCTCTCCTGGAGTGATCACTTTCTCCTATCCTCCCACCTCACCCTCCCTACCCCACAGGCAAAGCCACCCTCATCATTGCCACCCACCTTCTCGGTCATCCGACCCATGAAGCGCGTGTCAGTTGCGGCTTTCGCTGCCACCTTCTCGCCCCCCCCCCTTCGGCTGACTCCCACCCTGACACAGCCCTCTCCTTGCTCCACTCTGCTATATCTGATACTCTTGATATCCTTGCCCCTGTCATGAAAATCCGCCTGAAGCCCAAAGCCAAATGTAACTCCTGGTATGGTTCGGATCTCGTCACCCTAAAACGCAAGTGCAGGGTGGCAGAGAGGAAATGGCGTGCTTCATGTTCATCCTCTGACAAACTGGCCTGCCGCCTGCTCCAAAGGCAATACCGTCTCTCTGTTCTCACCAAGAAGAGAGCCCTTATCCAAGCCCGCATCTCCGCGGCATCTAACAACTCGGCTGAACTCTTTAAAATCTGCAAGGAGCTTGCCAACCCTGCTGCAGTCTCTACCTCTCCTGTCCCCTCCCAGGCCCTCTGCACTGCACTGGCCTCCCAATTCATCTCTAAAACTCAGGACATCCTGTCCTCACTCTCCTCCTATCACCTCCCCCCCTCTCTTCCCTGCTCTTCCTCTGGCCCTTCTGCAGCCACCCCTCCTCCCTCCTTCTCTGCCTTTCCCCTTTTTTCTGCTGACGAGGTTTCCAGACAAGTCCGATCTATGAAAGTCTTGTCTAAACAGATTCACCCCTGTTCCTCCAAAACTATCAAGGACCACATCGACTCCCTGGCTCCTGCCCTGGCTGACTTTTGCAACCACTCCTTCGCCTCTGGAGTCTTCCCATCCCCCCTCAAGCACTCCCTTGCGCACCCTCTCCTTAAGAAACCCTCTGCCGACCCCTCCTGTCTGGCTACCTATCGCCCAATCTCCATCACTCCCTTCCTGGGCAAGCTCCTGGAGAAACTGGCCATCTCCCAGCTTAACCTCCATGCTGAAGCTGTTGATAGTCTCCATGACCATCAATCTGGCTTCAGAGCGGCCAGAAGCACCGAAACTGCTCTCCTGAACATCCGTGAGGACCTGCTCTTGAACCTCGACTCCAACACTCCGTGTGTTCTCATTCTGCTCGATCTCTCTTCTGCCTTTGAAACTGTCAACCATGCCATCCTGCTCAACCGTCTCCGTGATAACCTGGGTATCACTGGTCAGGCTCTGGCATGGCTGACCTCTTTCCTTTCCAATCGACCCTCCCAGGTTCAACTTGGGTCCTTCCTCTCTGACATCTTTTTCTCCACCTGTGGCATTCCCCAGGGATCTAATCTCTCTCCCTGGCTGTTCAACCAGTATCTGGCACTCCTTGCCCACCGCATCGCCCCCCTCTGCCCCAACTTTCAGTGCTATGTGGACGATACCCAGCTCATTTTCAGGCTACCCTCGGCCTCCTCCTCTCCCTGCCTCATCTCTGACTGTCTGTCTGCTATCCAGGAATGGTGTGCTGCCAATGACCTCTGCCTTAATGCTAGTAAGACTGAGATCCTACTCATCGGCACACCTCCTTCCCTGCAGCTCTTTGGCCGGCCTCTCTTGGCCCTCTTCCTGCTCCTACCTGCAAGGCAAAAAACCTCGGGGTCATCTTCGACTCCACACTCTCCTTCTCTCCTCATATATCTGACGTCTCTAAGAAGTCACATTACCAGCTGCACCTCTTCAGAGGTATTCTTCCCTTCCTCTCCTTCCCCCAGAAGCTCACTGTCTCCCGAGTCCTGGTTCTCTCGAAGCTGGACTACTGTAAGAGCCTCTAACTTAATCTGCCTGCCTCCACTCTCCGCCCTCTGCAACTCATCCAGAACAGAACTGCGAGACTTGTCCTTGGCCTCAAGCCCAGGGACCGTATCTCTCCAGGATTGAAATCTCTACACTGGCTCCCAGTGGCTGCGAGGATTAAGTTCAAAACCCTCTGCATTGTCCACAAGGCCTTCTGGGGCCTGGGGCCTAAATACCTTCATGAGGTCAGCTAGAGTAGATCGGAGGGCTTGTTGTTCCAACCTCAGGGCCTCACGGTGTGCCTCTGCTTGAACATTAAGTGTTTCATGCAGAGCCACCATTTCAGCCTGGCACGCCCTGTCACACACCGTCATGCCCAGCCTGAGTGAGTGGCACGTGGACTGCGTAGCTCACTGCTGGAACACCATTTGCCTTACAGAGGGGAGGATGGAATGGGCCACACTTTCCATACCTTGAGCAATCATCTCAACTGATCCCCCCTGTTGCTGTGTTATGGCAATCATGGAACGCTCCCACTCAGTTGACCCCGGTGGCACACGGCCACCACGTTGCTGGACACCATACCTGCTGGGCCGAAGGAGCCGTGGTCCTTGCTGGGTTGGTGCCGCCCACGGCTGCAGGACTGCATCCCTCCGTCGACCTGATGCCCCAGGAACATGGCCATCTGGTGTCGAGTGTGACCATGCACCCGTAACCACCACAGGCAGACATTCCAACCCTGCCTGGCACCCTACTACAGGTGTTGCAGGCAGAAGACCATCCGAAACAGGATCACCTACCGGCAACGACAGGTCATGATGCAGATCCGGCTCAACATAGTAGTCAGAGGATACATCAGAGCCTGACTCAGTCAGCTCTGGACACGATGGCCTGGAGCACCTGTGGGTTCTCGTGGGCTGCCACCCCCGACAACCACTGGTGTCTGGTTGGTCATGTGAACTGACCACCGTGTCTGGGATGACATCTTCATCCTCTGCCGTCAGTGTGTCATCACCTGTAACATAAAAAAGAGAAACAAGAACACGCATGTCAGTAGCACATACCACACACATACAGTTCACAACATTGACAGACAAACAATGAAACAGCCATGTCACAGGCAACTCAAAACCCAACATGCATCCAGTGGAATTGCAATGCAGGGCCATCCCAAAAGTAGTAAAGGTTGTGTGCAAAATGTGAATGCATGTATTGCATGCTGCACATCACCTGCATCACACACAACCTCTAGAGGGCATACATCCAATACCAAAATAAGAGATGGTTACAAATAGTCAGCACCTAGCATAAGCATGTGTTAACACACAAATAGACACAGCTAGAAATGTAACCAAACACACCATGATACATGTAACATGCATGTTCATGTGCAGCACTCAACTACAATCAACTATGCACAGTACATGGTCATAGGAGGCACCTACGGTACTGCATTTCCATACTGTGATAGGAGGGACATGGGTACATACATGTCAGGTCAACATCACACAGCACCATCATGATTGCATGTTGAAGGACTTAACTTGGCACAGGAGTGGGTGTGTGCATTGTAGTGCATGTATAGCCCCTCAACTTACAACATCAAGATGTGGGTAGTGATGACAATATTCAAACATTATGGCAGTGTAACAGCAATTGCAGCCATCATGTGCAAATGGCATGCACCAGGTAGCATGGTTTCAGTGAAACACTCGACCTCTGGCCAATAGCAGGGAGGCACTGCATGGCAATGACATGTTCCACGCCAAACTGTGCATTGCCAGACAGTGTAGGCATGTGTTTATTGGATTTCATCAGTCAGATGTCACTACAGCCGATGAGAAGTGGACATGATGGAGGAGAGGTGAAGAACCATCAATAGTACATCCATGCATGTAGAAGACAACACCAGTTGAAAAGTGGTCATGGGCCTGTAACTGGGGGAGCCATGGCCATGATACAGATGTGCACAGCCTAAAATCGTGCGTGATGACACACAGACCTACAGTGAGCCTGACATGGCTGTCCAAATGAGATGACACTTGGATCATCCTGGACAAATACAACAATGAGCAGGTGGTCAAGGACACCTAGGGGCATACATGGAATGCACATGTAACATGATCCTGCACATATGTGCATGGGAAGCCACTGCAATCAGTACACTCAGAGTGAGCCACACTGCACCAAGGACAAAGGATGCATATGACATGATGTGACATCTCAAGATTGCACTCGTACACAAGTGTCTCAGAGCACACAAAAGCAAAGGGGGGGGAACAAGGGATAAAAGGAATTCAAAACAACTATCATACTGGGCAGAGAGACATACAGAACACGCTACTGCGTGGAGAAGGGATAAAGACCCAGGAAGGGGGAGAAGGGGAACGTGCCAAACAGAGGAGACCAAAGAAGGAAAATGAAGTCCAATGATAGAATGTCCATTCAAAACGTGGGAGTGCAGCCAGCAAGTGGCAAGTGCAGGCTGTTTTGGACAGGGCAAATGAGATGAGTGCAGACAAAGAGTGCTGGACTGTATGGGGACAAGCACCGGACCCATTGATGTGGGAGGCCTGTTGGCAGTGCAGCAAGGAGGCAGGGTGAGCAGGTACCTGATTCAATAGACAGAGTGTGTGCAGGGGCACAGTGCCAACATAGGAAACTGTTCAGCTGGGTCGAAGAGGGGCTAATACAGGAACAAGTAGGAAGGTGTTGAGGTGCTTCCAGAAGCAGATATTTCTCTCCTCAAGTTTCAACATGGCCAGTTGGCTGTTCAAAAGTGAGCTCCCAGCTGTACACAAAGATCGGCTCCTACCTTATTTATTCAATTAACAACTGACCTTGAGGGAGTGTGGGGTAGAGGAGCAAAGGACTCACGAGGGGTGGAATTGGTAGAGGGATTGTTGAAGATACTTTCTACCCAGTCCAGTGGCATTCAGACAGAGACCATTGGTAGTACACCAAAAGCAAATGGCAATGAGGCTATCCATGGATGTAATTTTAGGAGGGGACGGGGGTGTTTGTCCCCCCCCAACTTTCAGGGCACACCATTTTGTCCCCATTCATTTGGCTGGGGCACCTTTTCTTCAGATGTCATGTCCCCCCCAACATTTTCAGCAAATTTACTCCACTGAGGCTATCAGAAATAAGGGAGGGACAAGAAGTGGCCAAGGTCAGCCAGGAAAAGAGTTGGTTGTCATCAGCATAGCACCGGAACTTGTACAAAAAAATGATAATGCAGTAGTCAAGAGCTGCCACTTGCTCTCCATGAATTGGGGCCGAGAGGTCAGATCTCTGGTGAACAACATAGGTGGTGAGGGAGATTGAAGATAGGAAAGAGCCTACTTGTAGTTGGGCGGGTCACACATGCCAAACACACATGTCATTGAGTAACACGCATCGATACTCACCAGATGATGCCTCATAATCCATTCTCTCTCCCACTCCACGGATTTGTTCTTCCGGGATGAACTCTGAAGCGATCTCCTCATGCTGAGTGAGTTCATCCCCCTCTGGTGGTGGCCACCATCAGTCACCAGAGACATGGCACCTCATTACGAGAATGGAGGTAATGAAAAAAGGAAGGTGGAATGGTAATACTGGCATCGTTAACGGGTCTGGGGCATTACGACCCGACAACCCACCAATACCGGCACCGCCCGTACCATGCCCCCTCATACCGGCATGGGCACTTACATGCACCCCTTTGGGGAGTAAATACCGGCATGCCAGTAATAGGAGGACATCACAAGCCACACGGGCATGCAAATACCGGCATCCCGAAGGCGGTAATCAGAGCCTGCACGATGGCGGCCATACAGGCCTTGCGGACCACCCGTAAACAGCAATCAGCGATCAAGCCAACTGCCACAGGTGCACACAATCACCACAGGTGGACTCAATGGAGCCTAGCCCAGTATAAAAGGAGTACACCCACACACCACACCCCTTCCTACACCAAATTGATACCACTAGCAGTTGCAATCATGGCGCTGGAGGACATGCCTTTACTGCTACAACTACAGCAACAACTGCAACTACAACAACAACTACAGCTGCAGCAACAGGCAGCACAGAGGAGACGCAGGAAGAGAAGGAGGGTGAGACAGGCCCAGCAATTACCACCAGTGCAGCCAGTAGTACCTCGTAGGCAGCCACCAATCCCTCGCATCAGACCCAGTCCATTCAATCTAAACCCTGACCAGACCCATACCCTGTACCGGTTGGACCGGGACACCATCACCACCATAGTGGACATGATAGGCAACGACATTGCCAGCCTCATAGAAATACACACTGCCATCCCCCCGCCACTAAAGGTGGTGTCAGTGCTCCACTTCCTGGCCACAGGCACCTAACAGCACACAGTGGGGCAGCTGCATGGCATTTCGCAACCACTATTTTCACACATGCTGAACCAAGTGCTGGATGCCCTCGTGAAGCACGCTAGCACCCACATATCCCTACCACGGACTGCCCGAGAGATAGCTGACACCAAAGTAGGCTTCTATGCACTGGCAGGCATGCCCAATTGTGTTGGTGCCCTGGACTGCACCCATGTGGAATTGGTAGTCCCCCACGCCATAGAGGCGGTGTACCACAACCGCAAGCAATACCACTCCATCAATGTGCAGATGGTATGTGACTCCAGCAAGATCATCACACATTGCTGCGCCCGGTTTCCCAGATCAACACATGATGCCATTGTGCTGCGCAACTCCACGCTACCCCGTCACATGGAGCGACATTCTGGGCTACATGCCTGGCTGCTTGGTGAGTTGCCTAACTGGCCCATGGCAGTGCTTTGGGGTAGTGATGTGTTAGGATGCATCCTCCACCTGGGTGGGAAAGGGGGGGGTGCATACTCCACCTGGGTGGGAAAGGGGGAATGCATACTCCACCTGGGTGGGAAAGGGGGGGATGCATACTCCAACTGGGTGGGAAGGGGTGGATGCATACTCCAGCTGGGTGGGAATTGACAGTGAGTGGAGAATGCACGCAGAGCTAAACACTGCTGACCTGAACTTCCCAACCCCAACATGACACATCACTGGCACACATTTGACCAATTACGCATATCAACGACAACATGTAAGACACACAACCTGGCCACCATGGGTATGTCAAACAATACATGACTGAACAGGATTGCAACTATGCCAATGTGGTTAGTGTGACCATGCAAAGTGTAGTATACACAGCAGAAATGGGAGGCAAAACAAAGTCCTACAACTACAGTACATCCGCATCAGCATGCATGATTCCACCCTGAATCATCTGTACAACACCATCCAGACTACCCCACCATATTGCAGTATAGAATGCATCTAAACAATATTCATACATACCTACAGGGACATGTGCAGGTTGACAGCAAATAGCTGCGGCCATGACTGTATATCCTGAAGGTGGCAGCTCAGAGTGACTCACCTAGACCTATCTGTATTTGCTTGCAGCTGATGGAGGATATCCCTTGAAGCGGTGGCTACTTACCCCTGTGCAGAACCCGCGGAACAGCCATGAGGAGGAGTACAATCGGGTACATACCCGTACCCGTGTAGTGATTGATCAGACCTTTGGCCTGTTGAAAGCGGGGTTCCGCTGCTTAAGCAGGTCTGGTGGAGCACTCCTCTATGCGCCTGAGAAGGTGGTAAAGATCACCATGGCCTGTGTCATCCTGCACAACATGTGCGTCCGGAGAAATGTACCACTGCCATCTGACATTGACATGCATGCACCGGGTGAGGATAATGAGTATGAAGATGGAGGGGAAGCAGCACCCCTGCCAGTACGTGATGCACAGGATGGCCGTGCAGTACACCAATCACTGATTGATGAATACTTCTGACCCACAGGGACCTTGATAGATATGTGTCAGTGACACATTGTACACTGTGTCCATGTGGACATGTACACAGGGAATGTGGCGAGTTGGCCTCTGTACACCGTCATACTTTAAATTGATACACACGAAAAGAAGAATGTCCAGCCATTTTCTTTTTAACACAACGTGTGTATTGTTATCAACTGAAGAAAGTGCAACCCCACCACCCCCAACCCCCAGTGAACTCCCAAAACCACCCAGTGAACTCCCACAACCCCCAATGTACTTACAAACCCCCCAGTGAACTCCCAGAACCCCCAATGTACTCCCAAAACCCCCAGTGAACTCCCAGAACCTCCTAATGTACTCCCAAAACCCCAGTGAACTTCCTGAGGCCCCAATGTATTCCTAAAACCCCCCAGTGAACTCCCAGAACCCTGCAATGTACTCCCCGAATACTCCCATTCACCGCCAACACCATATGACCCACTCCCATAGTTCTCCCACACTATTTCTGGGATTTCTTGCTGTCCGGGGGTGGCATTTCAGTGTGCCTCGCACTCTGCCATGTTGGACGCACAGGGCTGGATGGTCCAGAGGAACTGGGGGCAGAGGAAGTGGGTGTGGTAGATGGGGAGGAAGCTGTGGTGCAGGTTGTGGCTGCTGCATGTTCAGCAGGATGGATGTGAGGACCTGCGTGATGGCCCCCAGACAGTCTCTCATCACCAATGCCGAGGTATTAACAGCGGCTGTGTTGGCGGCTATGGCGGCTGTGGTCCCCGCTATGGCCTGGCCTATCCCACACCTCGTGTCCTCCCCATCCACGATATATTGCCGGAGCAGGTCCAACATAGAGTCCTGTCTGGCCTCCACCCTCGTCAGCCGTGCCTCAAGGCTGATGGTGGGAGCAGCAGCGGTTGAGGGTGCTGTGACGGGGCCTGCAATTGCAGTGCGGTTCTTGTGGCTGCTGCTTAGGTCTGAATCATGCGGACAGGGATCCGCACTGCTGCAGGTGGGTGAGGGCTGAATGTGGGGTGGTGGGGTGGGCCCGTGGCTTGGGGAGTGTGGACATGCCACATGCGTCTGTCCTTCCTTTTCCACATACTCCTCCTCTGCATCATCAGTGTTGGTCAGTGGGTCTACGGCCTCGCCTTCCACTGGTGTAGGTGTAGGCAGCTCAGTGTCCACGTGTCAGGCGCACTGGGTGTTGGTGTGGGCTGCGAGGCTGCCCGGAGGTGGTGTTGTCGCTGGCTGTTGTCTTTGGCCGGGACGTGGACGTGGATGCCCTTGTGCTGGGATCTTGGCTGGCATCCTCTCCATCGGTGCCTGGGGGGGGGGTAGAAGAGATGCAGAGCATCAGTGATGGTGTTACATGCTAGATGCATTATATGGTGCGGTGGAGTATTTCATTTGCCATGCATTCATATCTTACAGGTGTGTCACACAGGGTAGTATGGAGGAGGCATTTTGGCGTTTGCTGCATGGCAGGTGGTGTGCCGTAGTATTGGGGTTTGTGTGATGTATTGCATGGGCACGGTCTGTGTGTGTTGGCTGTGTGTTGGTAATGGGATTGGCACTCAGCATGCATTTCAGTGTGGCAGGGTTTGGCCCTCCTTCTGGACAAGAATATGTTAATGTGTGTGTTGGGACATGGATTGCCTTGCCTAGACTCTCTTCCACATCACTTGTAATATGTCATGGTTTCCCCTTCAGGAATCTGCAGGGTCACCCACCTCCATCTGCAGATGTTGCCGCACCCGTCTACATCTCCCCAAATCCCTTGATGGACTCAATCTGGATGAACGTGCTTGCCGTCTCCTCCCAGCTGGTCAGTTTGGCAGGAGAGTGGGGACCCCCGCCTGTAGCCATGGCCTCCCTCCTGTTGCTTGCCAGGATATTACGAACCCTGAGGCAGAGGTCATCCCACCTCTTTTTGCAATCCTTCACTGTCCGTGGGGTGGTTCCGACAGCCGAGACCTTGTGGGCTACCTCCTCCCAGATCTCCTTTTTGCGCTGCTGCACCTCACGCTTCCGGTTCTGCTGATTTATCTCATCAGCATGTGCGACAAGGGTGTTTGCCAGCATATTAAGTTCTGCATCTGAGAAACGCTTTTTACGGGTAGCTTTCGACATGGTCAAGGGATTGCCACTTGTCTCTCCTGAATGCAACTGGTGATTTGGGAGGATGGCAATGGATTGTGTTTTTAAAGATGGCCGACGCAGCATTTCCCATTCCGACGCGATGACTTTTCTTCCGGGTCTGGTATTACGAGCCTGGTATTAGCATGTTTTATTACCGGGTCGGTATTAAGGGGTGCCTCCTATGCTGAGGCGGTATCGGCGGGTCCCGTGATGGCAGTGTCGCGGGGTTCTTTAGCGGCATCCCGGTATGGCCATTACCGGCATGGGGGTGCGCGCGTGCTCGCACACTCGTAATCACCCGCTATTAGCGGCGTCATATGAGCACGGACAAGCTAGTACCTCCATGTCGGTAATGACCCTGTTTTTACCGCGCTCCTTGTAATGAGGCCCATGGTGTAATTGGAGGCACGCTTTTGCTTAGCGACTTGTAGCAGTCCTGAGCTGTGCGCACCTGGAATCCTATGGATGTCACACCATCCGCAACATGCTGCCAGTGGACCCAACGCTGGTGATGCGTTGTATGGCACTGTGGGCCCACAAGCATATCACGTTGGTGTTCCGACACGTAGTCCACAAGCAAGTCCAGTTCCTGATTGCAGAAAGGCTTCCTCCTTGATGAGCCGGAGCCGTGTCTGGGGTCCCAGCCTCTTGTGCAGGAGCACGCTTCCTCCTTTTGGACGGTGATACTGACACTGAGGGGGCAATGTGGCCCTGATCAGTGGGGGCAGTGGCGCTGGTGGACTGGACCAAGGCAGTGGGTGTTGGTATGAGGACAGAAGGTCTGGCTTGGGTCTGAGTCACTGCTGGGGTAGTGTTGGCTGCATCTGCACATGCAGTTACCACCACCCAGCTGCTTGGGGCAGCAGATGTCATAACTGCCCCAGATATGTGTGCCACAGTCAAAGCCACAGTGGACGCACATGAGCCCACCCTCCGGACAAGATGGAAATCGTCCTGGGAGTCCTTGTCACACAACGCAACATGCGCTGCCTGACCCAGAGCCTGGGTGGAGGTGTCCACAGATGCACCTGCAGCTACCACCACCGGTGGGCCTGTGACAGCAGATGTAAATTGCTGTTGGGTGACATGGGCATCAGGTTGTGATGCAACAGCTGCATCACCAGGAACCACAGGGGGTGTTGGCATGTCTGCACCAGCACGTGGCTGGGCATCCCGTTCTAGAGGGGCACCCCTGCCTCTTCTATCCCTGTGGACTCCCTGTCCTCCCTGGTCTCCACGCCCACGTGCCCGACCACGTCCAGCCCTGGAAGGACGCCCAGCTTTGCACCCCTTAGCCTTTGGTGGCCTCCCAACCATGGCACTGATGGAAAATGGGCTATGGGAGGTTTGCTCAACAATTGTCCTGGACAATTGTCTAGAAGGGGGCAGGGTACTTGATGGAATAGGTACCTCAGTGCCCCTGCAAGGCCGTCTGTGACCCCTGGGGAGAAATGGTGGGACACACAATGCTCAGGCACCCCCAAAAAGAAAACAAAAAATAAAAAAATAAAAAAAATAAAAAATAAACAAAATGTAAACACAGGAAATTTGAGAAAAAAAAACATTCGTGCACGCGATCCCAGTAGCCCACGTGCGTGAATATTACCTCCAGCAGTACGGTGTGGCACCCAGGAACACAAAAAACACGTACGTGTGGAACACGCAGGCTACTATGACCTCTAAACTGTATGCATGCACAGGGGGGACCACAGTGGGAAAAAAGCGTATGCGACTCACCATCTGCATTGCGTGGAAAATAAAAACCAAAAACACACACGCTTCACCTTTAACCCATGCTGAAAGCTACACCCGTGCTTGTAACGTCACATACGCACTTACGCGCTAAGGCCCTTTCCTTGAATCACACGCCTTCACATGCAGATGTCATTATTTGCACGTGCGGATGCACCCGTGCTAAGGGAAACGCCTGTGCGTATCATGTCACATACTCGCTTATGCACTAAGGGCCCTAAGGGCCTTTCCTCAAATTACACACTGACATGCTGTTTTTTCACATGCCAAATCACTCCGTATCAAGCTGGCCACGGGACAACACACGGAAGACAACGCTCCTGCCCAGAAGGCCGAAATACTGCCCCCCAGAGCCCCAAGCAGACTCCCATCTGCCATCTGCTGCTGCCTGCCTGCTGGCCACGTGCCCTGCTATTTGGTGCCTGCACGTCAGCCATCTGCAGGGATCCACTTGCTGTGACCACCCCTGCTGGAACAGAAGACTCCCAACTGAAGTTCCATTGCTCCACAGCCCAGCCCCAGGACCCAGTTGCCCACCCACACCTGCCTCGGGGGTTGCCATTTCAGGGGAAACAACATTGGAGACCACTGGCAACACCCAGCCAGAGAGGCAGAGGGGTACCAGCTTCAGTGTCACTGAAGTTGGTATCCTGGAGGAGCAAGTCCTGGTGCATTATGATGCCCTCTTTGGAAGACCACGCGCCGACAACGAAGGACAGAAGAGGATCTGGAAGGACATTGTGGCTGTCATCAATGTGGAGGGAGTGGCAGCCTGCGACATGGCACATTTCTGGAAGTGCTGAGAGGACTTCAGGTCCAGGACCCTCAGTAAGGCCCGGCACCTCTTGGAGGCAGTGCATGTAGAGAGGTGCCGGGTCCGCCTTACCAACAACCAGATGAGGGTCGTGGAAAGTATACGCCCAGTGCTCCACCTCCAGATCCTTCAGAGGCAGACCCGTCTGGAGTCGAGCGGTAAGTGTCCATGGGTACTGATTGGACGCAGTGCATGTTGAGGTGTGCCAGGAGTGTGCAGCTTGGACAGATGTCTGGAAAGCCCCATGTATGGATGTGTATGTGCAGGGACATGAGCTTGCCGCATGTGAGTCCAGTCATGTGTGAGTTGTGTTCAAATGCATGATGCACGGATGCATGTGGGGATGTACAAATGTTTACATTTCTGTGTATATACTGTGGCATGGTTGTGGTGTGACACATGGATGCTGGTTCCATCTTCATGTACGTGCAGGGCATAGTACATGTGCGTGTGTGTTTTTGACATGTGTGCAAATGTGATACGCCATGGATGCATGTGACACAGACATGAAGGAGGCTGATTGGCAGATGTGACATAGTTGCCGATGATTTCACTGTGACAGGTGGTGGGGATGTACAGATGCATGTATGTCTGGTGATGTGTGTGCATGTGTTCAGCACTCCCCGTGTTGCATGTGACATCAGGCTAACCTTTTGGATGCTCATGCTGTTGTGTGTGTATGGATGTTGCTGCCTGCTGCAACATTCCTGTTAATTTGCGCATGTGTGTGGGTTCAAATGATATGTGTGTTGGGGAATGTGATGCCATCTGTGAAGTTTGACACTGCCACTCATGTGCAACTGTCATGTGTGTATCAGACCATTGTACCCTGCCCTGATGCCTGTGTTCTGTCCATGTCTGCAGCGTCAACTGATGAAGAGGGCAGAGATGGTGCTGTGGAGCACAGCAGCAGGGATCGCACCGCCGGCAGAGACTCAAGGCCCAGCTCCCCTCCTGGGTTGTCATCTCTTTGGGGAGTGAGGAGTCTGGTGCCTCGTCCACTGCCACAGCTGCCAAGGGTAGGTCCAAGAGGCGGAGGTCAGAGGTGGACTCCTCGGCAGCAGAAGGGGCAGCTGAGCCCCCACAGGGGCCTATGGAGGAAGATGGCACAGAGTCATCCAGGTTGGTGGTGGGTTTGGTTGAGGAGGAGGCCGTGGAAGGCCCACACACGGGGCCTGGAGGCGGGCATTCCACTGGTGTTAGTGGTGCAGTCCAGGGGCAGAGATAGGAGGCAGCACAGGCCGCCACAGAGGTGCCTGTGTGTAACCCTGTCCCCAATCCTGTGACTGCATCATCCCGCACCAACAGGGATGCCTTCGTCCAGACCCGTTTTCAGGGAGGGGATGCGCAAACAACAACTGGCCTTCCTCTCCCTGCGGATGTGGCTATCCGGGACCGGGTTGAGTCTGTCGTAACTGGGGTTGCGTCGCGTCACGTGGTATTCGGGATGAGGTGCAGGGTTCTCGTGAGGAGAATGCACGTCATTTCGAATATCTCATTGACCGTGTCAGCCTACTAGGACAGGTCACCCAGGCTGGGTTCCTCTGTGTGCTGGGTCTCCTAGTGACCCCATCCTCAACTGAACCCCCTATGCAGCAGTCACCCTCCGTGCCATCTTCCTGCCCAAGTATCACCTGGGCACCCTGTGGAGCTGCCCCTGAACCAGCGGCCAGGCTGGTGGAGGAAACATCCCTGCCACAGTCGGGAGTCGGAGGTCCAGCAGGGGTGGCCACCCCCACAACTGGACCCCAGCAAGAGGAGGACGTGCAGGCATCGACCATCAGGGCACGTGCATGGCAGCAGCAGGCTCAGTGCGGGAAGCATCATGGCTCGGGGCCATCTACATCAGAGGGGCAGTTATCGACCGGAGGTCAGGAGGGCCCTGGATTGGGAGTGTCTTCCCTGTGGCAGCGGTTGGGCCAGCAAATAGATGTGGAGCAGCGGCAGGCAGAGGAGGCACGGGTCACTATGGTCAGGGTGGAGAACTCCATGCACAGGGCATTGAAGTGGGCTGAGTTCCTCGAGGCAACTCGCAGGGAGTTGGAGGCCGCCATGACTGCATCCCTGCGAGACCTCAAGGCCATGGAAGAGGCCCGCCTCCAGGACGTTGAAAATGAGTTTGATGATGCCCTGGCCCGGAACATCAACGAGTGAGCCGTTGGACTTGCCCGCTGCCTTTGTACATAGTTCTTTAGTGTTAGGTTTCCTTTGTTTTTTTTATTTTGGAGTTCATGGACTTTGCTCCACTTTATGTACATAGTTATTTTGTCAGATTTCTGGTAGGTTTCCTTTGGTTTATGCCTTTTCATTACATTTTTTAATACATATCATATATCTTCATTGTTGGTGTGGTCTACTATCATTGGTTTTGTGCATGTCTCTATCAGCATTGCTTCAGTCATGTGTTGCCACTGTGTGGCTCTGTTGTACATTTATGCTTAGCCATGGTGTTTTTTTTTTAGACTCTCATGGCATGGGTAATTTGGGAGTGGGTGCAGTGGATGGTTGCGTGCTTGTACTGGGGGGCAAGGGGGAATAGGGTTGGCATTAGGGACATGGGTCTGTTTTGTTAGGTCATGTTGTTTGGTGGCCCATGAGTCGGGGCCTGCTGGCAGGTGCCCGTCACTGCTGGGTGGGTGGGTGGTTGGGTGGCTGGGAGACATGAGTCGGGGCCTGCTGGCAGGTGCCCGTCACTGCTGGGTGGGTGGGTGGTTGGGTGGCTGGGGGACATGAGTCGGGGCCTGCTGGCAGGTGCCCGTCAATGGTGGGTGGGTGGTTGTTTGGGTGGCTGGGGGACCTGAGTCGGGGCCTGCTGGCAGGTGCCCATCACTGCTGGGTGGGTGGGTGGTTGGGTGGCTGGGGGACATGAGTCGGCGCCTCCCTACTTGGCCACGTTGGCACACAGCTCTTCGTGATGACGTGCATGGTCCCCCAAGGAAGCACGCACATCATTAAAAATGTCACATGTGCGCAACCCGACACCAATCAGGACGGACTCCATCCAGTCACGGGCCCCTCGTCCGCAGGAAGAGGAGTGCCAGATGACATGGACCTCCCCCCCTACATGCGGACGGGCCTGGGACAGGGCATCCCTGCTGGTGCATGGTGCTGCAGTCACAGTGTCAGGGACAGAGACATGCACAGTCACCTCCGTGGCAACCTGTGCAGTCTCCTGCCCCTGCCCCTGGACTGCACCACTTGCACCAGTAGTACCACCCCCACCAGGCCCCATGTGCGGCTCTGTAGCGGCCTGCTCCTCCTCTATACCCACCACCAACCTGGATGGCTGCACACCGTCTTCCGCCGTTGCAAGCCCCTGTGGGGGCTCATCCGCCCCTTCCGCTGCAGCCGTAGTGGCAGACGTGGCACCAGTCCCCTTGCTCCCGGATGATGGTATTTCCTGGGAGGGTGACTGGGCCTTGCGTCGCCAGCTGGTGGAGGCATCCCTGCTGCTTTCATCCACAGCGCCATCTCCGCCCTCTTCTTCACTTGCCGCTGTGTAAAGGGAGACATTGAACACAAGCATTAGGGTACTGAACTATAGTCCCCTAGGCACAAAGCAATGGTACATGAGTGGCACTTTCAAACGTCACTTCCATCATGTCCCTCCACAACACATGGGTCAGTGCAGGCAACACACATGCAGGAACAGGCATGGCACATGCAACATAAATTGGCATCCCTAAGGCACCGTAGTTGCATCCAATGGTGGGCTGATTCTCACATGCACCATGGGACATGCTGGTCACATGCACACACATCCCCGGAGGGTCATGCATTTGGCCCGGTATACCCCCAGACACAGTGGATACAGGGATGACTAGGCTGTATAAGTGAATCAGCACATCATCACTGACATGTGTCATGCATCCATGGCGCACACACGGTGTCCAGTCATAATATCGAATACAAAATTTCGAATGTCAAAAAAGTCGAATCAAAAATGTCGGAAAAAAAAATGTCGAATTATTTTTTTTTCGATATTTTTTTTGGCTCTAGTTTATCTAAAAAAATAGGTAAAAACAAAAAAACAAAAAATGGGGGTTTGAGGGGAACCCCCCCATTTCGAAAAAAAAAGTCATAAAAAATAAATTTGACATTTTTTTCGATATTTTTTTTTCGACTTTTTGACTTTCGAAATTTTTGATTTCAAAGTTATGTCTATAAACCCACACACACTACTCAGACACACGGAAATGTACATTATGCATGTCCATAGCAACAGCACACATCTCTCACACCCCAAACATGTCAAAAGACAGACACAGGCATGCATACATGTGTGCGTTACGCATGCTGCTCCGCATTATGCATTGTTGCACATGCACCATCCATGTGGGTCACGCCTGACTGGACTCACATGTGGCACCATCATGTCCCTGCACACACAAATCCAAACATGACCCATTTCACACATGCATCCAAGTAGCGAACTACCAGCACACTGCAACATGCCCTTTTTTAAATGTGAGTGCATCTCACATCATCTGCTGGGTGGTAAGCTGGCCCCGGTGCCCCACTGCATCCGCTACTTCCAAGAGGCGTCGGGCCTTCTTGAGGGTCCTGGACTTGTAGTCCTCCCAGCACTTCTGGACATGTTTGTTGTTGTGGGGTGCCACCCCCTCCGCGTTGATGGCACCCACTATGTCCTTCCAGATCCTCTTCCATCCTTCCTTGTCGGCGCATGATGGTGTGGAGAGGGCATCATAATGCCCCAGAACTTGCTCCACCAGGATACCAACTTCCTTTTCACTGAAGCTGGTAGCCCTCTGCCTCTCTGGCTGGGGGTTGCCACTGGTGCCAGAAGGTGTTGTGTCGGACATGGCAACCCCCAAGGCAGGTGTGGGTGGGCAACTGGGGCTGGGCTGTAGAGTGATGGTACTTCAGTCGGGAGTCTTATGTTCCAGCAGGGGTGGTCATTGCAACTGGACCCCTGCAGATGGCAAATGTGCAGGCACCAAACGGCAGGGCAAGGTGGTAGCAGGTAGGCAGGCAGCAGCAGATGGCTTGTGGGAGGCTGCTCGGGGCTCTGGGGGCAGTATTTCTGCCTTCTGGGCGGTTGCGTGGTCTTCCGTGTGTTGTCGTGTGGCCAGCTTAATGCTGAGTGATTTGGGACGTGAAAAAACAGTATGTCAGCATGTAATTCGAGGAAAGGCACTTAGTGCGTGAGCGCATCTGTGACGTAACACGTGCGGGCGTTTCCCTCACCACGGGTTAAAGGTCCAATGTGGGTTTCCATTGCTCTGTACGTGCTCTTCATGGGATGCGGTACGTGTATTCCGAGGGTGCGCGTGGACTTTTCCACGTGTTTTGGCTGGTGCGAGCAAGGTATGTGTATTCTGAGGGGTGCTCGTGGAGTTTTACATGTGTTTTCGCTGGAGCGAGCGTGGTATGTGTATTCTGAGGGGTGCGCAGGGAGTTTTTCACGCATTTTCGATAGCGCGAGTGGGGTACGTGTATTCTGAGGGGTGCATGTGGACTTATACAGGCATCTTTGTGCTTGGGGGGCTGCATGCTGGTCCACTGGCCTTTGCGCCATGTAGGGGATTTGTGCGATGTTTTTGGCACACAGGGAGGGGTTGGGGGGGTTACTGGCGCTGATGCAGGGTCACTGCGCCGCTCTGCGCCACGGCTGGTTATGGATGTTGAAATCCATGAATACGCTGTGCGCTAAAATGGGTTTTGGCGCACGCGGCTGGCGCAGACTTGTGAGCTAAATTCTATGAATTACCCCGTTTGTCTTTATTAAGAAATGCTGCAAACTATAAAGTGTGAAAGGTAAGTGGCAGGAAACTGTTGTCATGCATGCAATGGATGCACTTGGCTTAGTTTGGTGGGATATGCTGACTGATCCTTTTCTGTGCGATTTTTCCAAATTTCATAGGAGGTCCGTCAATGGGGGAAAGCATTGTGAAATTGACGGAATGAAAGAACAGGGTAACCGTTTGCAAATAACAATGTCTGCAATGGTCAAATGCCAACTTTGCCAGCACCTACCTCTGTAGGAGCCATTTCATGGTAGGTGATGGCAGAAATAACAGGATGCATTTTCAGTACGTTATGGAGATTCAGTGCCAGGTACCCTGTTGCAATGGACTTATAACACTGTTCAAAATGTACTGTACAAAAAGTAGTGATACCTGCAGTGCGTGCTGATGGGTGGCGATGCTGATGAATGTGGATGCAGAACTCATAGAACGTTTTACAGTACTTTTCAGTGCAGGTGTTTTTGATTCACAGGACACTTGAACTCTGAGTGTTTAACTGTTAGTATGGACTGTTCAACAGAGATGATAGCGTTAGATGCAGAATTCTTGGATGTAATTGATGGATGCGTCTGTGACTGTTTAACAGTAGCCAATGAGGGAGTGCTGGAAACAAACTGCTGGAAAGGGAAGAAGGACTGCTCCTGCTTTACTGGGGTGCAGCCCTAGCTGTAGTTGGTAAAGCGCACATGCTACATGCTGTCCTTCTTAATATACTTGCCATGAAATGGGACTACGGATTATCCAATCAGGTGTATGTCTGATTTTGTGTTCCATGCTGTGATGTTCTACTGTGTCCATGAGAACCTTGGTGCTTCTAATGTGACGTTTGTCAGTGGAGCTGATATTTTTTTCCCCCTATTGGAAATAGTCTTGTGTTCCGCAAAGTAAGATGCAGTTTGCAGATGTTCGGGTTATAATGTAAGGAGGAAAAGCAGAGAGCAATCCCCAATAAATACCAAACAACAAGGTGTTTCTTTAAAAGTCACTTTAAAAAAAAACACTTTTCACAACTACCAACAAAGAGGGGATTCTCTATCCTGTTTCAAATGCGCTTGTGCACCCTCCCTCAAAGGACAATATGTTCGTGAAATCCGCAGCATTTGGAGGTGTGCACGTGCTACAGCTAGGTCTATTCAGGGTGGCTGGCATGGAAATGTTACTGTGCAGGAGTTGGGATTGGTCAATTAGATTTCCTGGGTGTGTAACAACAGACTGTGCCAGAAGTTGTGTTTGCAAATAAGAGTGCACATGGCTACCGGTATGGTTGTGCCGTTTAGTAGGCAGACTATATGGCTTTTGGGTGACTCCTGAATACATTTGTTAAAAGTTTACACTGAACGCTGTGCACTGGCTCCACACCTTGGTTTTCATAATGTTGATGTCCACTGGTATGGAATATGTGGGATCAAGTGGCTGCATGTGGGTCCTCTTTGTGCCAGTTTGGTGATGCTCGATCATTCAGACATTATTAATGTTCATTGTGGAGGGAACAGTTTAGTACATGTTAGCAGCATCTCACTGCAGTTTGCGATGAAGGAGAAATTTCGACAACTGAAGACAATGTTTCTAAAGTCACACATACATTTTCCTTGCATCGCCCAGAGACAGATGTGGCTGCGTTCTTCCTCATGTGGGCCACAAATGGAGAAAGTGTGGCGCAATGTGAACAAAGGCTGTTTGTGCCTTTTTGCAAGATGTTGGCATGTTCTCCTTCCACAATGACAACATTACATTTCATAGTAGCAATATTTTTCGGTCAGATGGAGTTCATCTGACTGATGCTGGCAGTGAGCTGTTTCTGCATAGTATCCAAAATGCAGTGCAGTGATTCCTGCAAGCTTAGGAAACATTTCCCCAGTGGGTGTTCACCACTTCCAACCGTACAAACACAAATACCACAAAAAGGCTCTTTTCAGAGCCACCACATAGTTTTTGGAATGTGCATAAAATGTTTTTACGGAGTCACGCCACCCATTTTTCACCACCCTGTACGCAATGCTTATATGCAGTACATGCACAGTACAGTGACCTTTGAAAGGTATGAGTCTGCTACAGTGGATATGGCCTGCAAGGCTGGTTGTGGGATGCACTGTCCCACTGGAGTGTCCCTATTGGTGACAGGAGCAGATGCGGAGGATGCTGCAGAGAAAATTAACTGACTGCCTTGTTCAAAGGGGACAACCCTCCGAACAGCTGCCCTGTCTTCAATTCCAGGTGCCGCCGCATGGAGATGGTGCTGTAGATGTACAAACCAGGTACTATGTTGCACACAATGCATTTCACCTGGTTAGCATGAGATTTGGGCACATCTCCTACGGTGGTAAATCATTTCCACACCCACGACTCATGCTGGCTGCAGGCAATGAGGAATTGCTCTACTCTATCTTTGTTTCCTTCTTGGTCTCCATCTACATTATCACCCCTGTTCCATTCATTGTTCAGGCCCTCCAACAGGAGGTGATGGTGGTAAGGTGTGGGTGCTGCTGAGTCAGAGGTAGTAGCAGCAGCTCTGGTGGCCATTACTTGGAAAGGTACTTTCGAGACACAGAATTGGTCACAAAGCAATTTTTGCACAAAGCAATGTGCACCGCTGTTCTGTTCAGGAAAGCCAAACAGGGACTGCAGTGCAGCTGTGGGGTGTGGCCTTTTATAGGACTCTTGTGGAGCACGTGCAACCGGAACATGGCCCTAAATCTTTCCCAAAAACAAGTAGTTGCGGAAGTGTGCACTTTCACTGTAACACTCCATACATTGCAGGAATTAGTATTTTTTAAATGTGAATGGGCCCGGATCGTGTCCGCCAAATAAGGGCCCATGCTGGTTGTGGGAACGGTACAGTAGGTGGGATGTTCACGTGCAAAGGTACCCCCAGGACGTGGGTGAGCGCTTCCACCTACTAAAAGTACATCAAATGTTTCCTCACATATCTTGGCCAGGGGTGGTGCTATCAGGCGTCAGAGGAAGAGATATGCATGTGCGAAGTTGTGCGACCGACAAACATACGGTCCCACAACCACTTACAGGTGTTTCTGTGGATGTGTATTTGCGGCCCATAGTGGCGTCCTACGGATGCTTCCATTGTGATTGCGCATAAGCCAACCAGGTGCGGCGGTTGTACGACTCCTACATTTCCCTCCCTTGCAATCATCGCCACCAGTACTGTGGCCCTCAGAATTATAATGGGCTTGTTAAAAACAACACAAAAGGCACATGTAAATTCAGCAAAAATGTACATATCAATTTTTACTCCCATATTCATAGCCACTTTTAAGAAAGGGAAGGGGGACCAGAAACGGATACATATACCGGTGATTTCGGCATTTCTACAAGTTGGTCCTGAGGGAAGGAAGGGATTGAGGTCTCATCGAAGCATTTCTCATGACACAGAATTTGCAGTGATGGCGGGCTGGAAAATGGGAAAAGGGGCATGTGCAGGTAGGGCAGTGGTATTTTATTTTCTCCATAATATGCCCTTGTACAAAATCTTTCAAGGTGGCAAAATTGTTCAGCAATTCATTCATTTTAGCATCCAGTTGGTCTAGTTTGCTATTTACAGTGTCTTCTTCAGTTCCTGTGGCCATATGTTGTTGTGGAAGAGGTGCCAATTGGGGGGTACTCCTTTCTATTCCTGTATTTTCTGTTAAAGAAAAACAAATGTGTTTGTTATACATGAAGCAATATATTGTAATTGTGTTACTTTTCACACTGTATTCCCTACCTCTGGGGTTATTGTGGTCACTCATTTCATCATGCAGGAAATTCTCTTCCAGCCATTCTAAGGTGCTTGTGATTGCAGTAATTCCTTTACTTTTTACACTGCAGTGCCTACCAATGGGGTAATCGTCCTCACTCATTTCGTCATGCAGGAAATTCTCTTGCAGCCGTTCTAGGGTGGTTGCCATTGCTGCGCACAAAAAGAAAACATAATGCTTTCCTACCATTGCACACTGCAGAACCTGTGCAATTATAAGGTAAACTTTAGTGTACTTACCATGTTGCAGTGACGTTCTGCTCTCACTACTTTGCAGGCCTAACTCTGCCTCTCTGTTCTTTGTTCCTATGTAATACAGCTGTGCAGTAAGATTGTTGAAGGCAGACATTGCTTCTCTTGTTGGTGCATTCCATTATGCTGCATACCCTATGCCTTTGTGCTGTTTGTTTCAAAAGTGCAGAGTTTGTACACCTAGTGCATTTTCCCTTCCAATTGATGTACTTGCTGCTGTTTGTATATGTTTATTGTCTTTGCTGCATGGTACCACTGTATACAACCACCCCTCCCTTTCTCGGCAGGTTGGATCCCACCCGATGTCGATGAACAGACGCACTGTTCCCAACCACTGTGGCTATTATTATGGAGCCACCGGTTTCAGTATGCTGTACAGTACATCTCTACAAACTAACAGTATCCTGGTAAAAAGCTATGAAATTCAGAGAAAACAAAATTGTTAAAGGGACTTTATGGTTAAGTTGCACTACTAAAACCCTATAACCTTTACTGGAAAAACTATGCTAAAGGAACATTGTGGTTAAAGTGCCCTACTAAAAATATATGAAATTTATTGACAATATACGTTGTTAAAGGGACGTTATGGTTAAGTTGCACTAGTAAAAACCTACGAAATTCAATGGACAAACGTTGTTACAGGGACATTATGGTTACATGTAAAACCGAGAAAAAAAACAGAAATTTGCCAGTTATGGTAAGCTAAGCAACCATAGCTCGCGCTACCACTGTGCAATTCAAGGACTAACACCCATGGAACCAAAGATGACATAACAAATGTCATTGATGACACCACTCTAAGTCCACGTCGTTTGGATGCATGCAGCACTTTGTCTAAACCCATTTTCACCAACTGTGGAGTTAAACAAGGGTGTCCATAATTTTTAATGCCTTCATTTCAGATATCGGCGAGGCACTTGGGAATGCACTTGGGAATGCAAAAGGATCTGATCCTAAAATAATGGATTCTGTTTTGAATGGCATCTTGTATGGAGACGATTTAGTACTCATAGATCTTACACCCAAACTTCATGTGTTGGAATAATATGTTCAAGTCAATGGGTTACTTATAAATCCAAGTAAGTCTGTCGTCTTAATACTACAAAATCTTGCCAAAGGTACATTCAAGAAATTCAACTGGCACCTTGACGGTGAACCTCTACACCAAGTAGAAAAAGTAAAATATCTGGGTATGTGGTTGAACTCAAACATAAATGATCAAATTTGGGTTGAGAAAACCAAAGTTAAATGTCGTCAACTAAGTGCTCAAGCTACAGCTTTAGATACAAAATATGGCAAGTTTTCACTGGTTCCCACTCTAAAGTTTTACAAACAAAAAGCAGTGCCAGCTTTAATTTATGGCACAGAAACTGCCTTTGGTTGCCCCTCTAGTCTGTGGGATAGCCTTGAAAATATTTTCTGGGGCAGAATCTTGAAAGTTGCTAGAGGAATACCTGCAGCAGTATTAAGATATGAATTGGGGTTAATCTCTTTAAATGCAAAGGTTGCATGGAACACTTTGTCTGTATTTCGCAAGATAATCCTGCCAAATGGTGCTCCGCAAATGAAAATTTTGCATGATTTGAATGTTAAACAATCAAACACAGTCTTTTCAGCCTGGATAAATCAATGTCATCAGATTCTAACAGACATAAATAGCGATGTACTCACTTTGAAAGAAAATCCTGAAGCCGTAAAGAAAAAGCTATGGGAAACTGACTGGATTAGTACTTGCACGAACAGAGCTAAATACTCACTCTTGAAGAATGTCCTCCCTGAAGGGAAAACCTACAATTCAATCTACAAATATCTTGAAAAATGCCCAGACAAACAAATCAGTTTAAGACCAAAGAAGTAATTACGAGATGGACCAAATATGAGAAGTTGAATCCCAAATGTAGATTTTGTGATCATTTAGAAGAAAACATCAAACATCTAATTCTTAATTGTAAAGCCTTCTCCACGATAAGAATGACACTGTTTGAATCAATTGTGGCAAACAAACCTTATCATACCTTGGAAGAATGGTGGTAAGAATGTTTCAGAGATGTAAACAATAAACTAATATATGCTCTAACATTTCTCTTTAAAAATATTGATGAAGAACTATCTAAATCGCAAGAAAATTTGACTTAAATATAGGCCTGGGATTCGTGATGTACTCTGCCTAATTCAGTGTTCATTTGATTTATCTTATTATTTTTGTTTAAATTTTAATTCTTTGATGTTTTCTGTTCGCTAATTGCGATATGTATAGATATGAATAGTCAAATGTAATGTCATCCTCTTTTAAAGGTTTGATGAAACCAACAAAAAAAAATTATACCAGCTGAGCCACCCCATGAGTCTAGGGGAGAAAAACAAGACACAACAAGATAGATTACAACAAACAATACTTGAAACAATCAATGAATATGCCTCTGTCGTAAAGAATTAGTTAGGTTGGGCGACATTAGTAGGGATTATAGTTAGATAGCAGAAATCACAAGTAGTCAGGGACATCATTTGGGGGTCACCTGGGGTTGAAACTGCGAACTATGAGGTTTCCCTTGCTACCCTGTGGTCTCCCTTGCTACCCCTAAAAAAAAATCTTTTTTTTGAATGTTTTTTTTTACATTGAAGCTCCTGTGATGTGGCTCTTTGTTTCTGGAGAGGCCGGAATTTATGTTGAGGGCTCCCCAAGTGTAATACTTTGAGCAGTGACCTTAAATAAGAAATAATAGGAATAAAAATAATTTGTCTTTCTCAAATTCTATACAATAATCGCTAGACTCTTTCATTACAGGGGTGAAAGGTCATGTTCTATCGCTTCCCATGATGTCACTTTGGGGTGGGTTCAAATCAAATGACATCACTTATTGTGATGTTGTCAGAGGTCAAGGGTCAGGTAATGTGACTTCCGCTGCCCCTGGCATTTTGGTGAAATGACGTCCCTGAAAGTAGTGTTTTCTAACTAGAAAAGAAGGAAGGAGGGTTCATGCATACCAAGAGAGGACTCACTACACAGATAGGGCAGATGAAATTGTAGGCTGGATAGATGCAGCATAAACAGCAGGGAAACCAATGTATGGCAAATGCACAAGGTAAATGTAGCATGACCAGACACGAATATAGATCACCAATATGGAGGAGGGAAGTGCAGGAGTACAGCCGTTATATGTAGTTGCATTGCAAGTTGATAGCTGGCAAATGTAATGATATAATGGAACTATTATCTGTAATAGGTTGGGCTCAGGAGGAGCCATCAGATATGGATAAGCCAGTGAGGAAATTAACATTTCTATATCCAAACCACTTAAACGTTTTGTAATTAATATTGTATTATGTCGAGATATACTTTTAGGCTATCCTCGCCGATATTCTATGTTTTGAATAAAGCTCGGTTTTGATGTGCATTTTGAGGACTTCATTAATGAGTATCATTGTTTATGCTATTGTAAATTTGAACCAATCTCTACAGCATACAAGTCTTTGATGGCAGGCACCAAAGAGCCACAGCCATATGCAATAAAGTGAAGCAGGTGTTAGATGAGTGACTAAGTCCCTCAGAGCTATCCTTGGCCTTGGCAGCAGTAGACTTTAACTCCAGTTTAATTCCTGCTTGTGGTGACATGTTTTGTCAGCAATTTCTCCCCTATCCTTGAAATGCTTGCTGTGCTAAACAAGATATGTTCTCATTTCAGCTGGTCATATAGCACCAGGAATACATTGTAAGTGTTGCAGGTCCAACACAAGCTTCCTTAACACTAGCTGCAAATGTCTGTGCCAATCCACTAGGATACAACTTTGGAAATCCTTGACTACCTGTGTGAGCAAAGTCATGCTTTGACTACAGCGACAGCTAGAGACAAGCTTTGGATAGGTCCTTCTGCACATCGACTCAGTGGCAGCTCATGTGCAACCTCTTTTTTGTGCTAAGAACCTTTGAAGATGATAGACCTTGCGTGAATCATACCCTTGCATCACTTAGTGTGGTAGGTCCATTTATATACTTGTTAGAAAATAACCTTTTTAAAATAGAAATGGAACATGACAGCACAGGTGACTCAGATATGTTGTAGCTAGTGAGACAAAATATTTTGGTATCTTTCCTTGACACCTGCTTTAAGGTCAAATTGCCTGCATTCCAGACTGTGGAAAGTAGGATAGCAAATTAACAAGACACAGTTGAAATGTGCAAGAATGACCATGCAAGGTATTTGGAAAACATTTGCTTAGAGAGCAGATCTTTTAAAGGCAGTCAACAGCAGAGCCTCTTGAATAGCTAGTCTGTGGTCTGACAACGTGTAGTCACACTTACCAAGTTCAACTGTGTTAGGTATGTGTGAACCTCAATTAGCGTGTGCAGCTGCCACACAAACACACGGAGACACACACACACAAAAACACACGGACACACATTGGACTCACTTCTTGATTGATTCTGAATTCTACAACATGTTTGGTCCAGGGTGTAGAACATCTAGTGATCTTCTGATGCACAGATGCTGGATCCATATTTGAGTGATACATGTCAGCTCAGAAAATATTGATCCTCCAAGGGATCTATGTGGCTAGTAGCACTTACATGTGTTGCCCGCCACAGCCTAAGCTCCCCTCAGCTAATGTGAAATTGAAATGTGTTTTCACTGATGCATGGGAAATCATCTCTCTGTACTTAATGTCAAACAACTGGTGTTGATCAAATTGAAAGAACACCATCTCCCAGAAGACTATGCCAAGCTCTCAGTGCACTTAAATGCACAGCAACAATCACCTCAAAGTCAGCAGCCACTCCTAGTTGAGCCCAGAGGATGAAGTGCAGCGGAGTGTGGATGGCGGCTACTGTTATATTCATTGATACTACTTGCTCTCTAGTGTGAACATTGAATGACACTGATTTGGTGATGGCGAATCGAGGTCACTCTTGTGAGGATGGTAACAATGTTACTGATACCCCAGAGCATGCAAAGCATTATGCAGGGTTATGATCAGAATGTAGCACATGGGTATATGAGAAATGTATTTGTTTGGACATATCACTGTAATAAAGTGAACCTACTGAGTCATAGGGAGGGGGGCACTATGAGAAACCTTCTGGTGTTTCACCCATTAGTTCCTGGGAATCTCCCTCTTAGGTGGCCAGGGCACAGCCATCGCCTTTAGATCCAGACCCTGGAGGTGGACCAGTGTAGAAGGATCACCTGGGTGAGGGGTCTTTGAGGAGTAGGGGTGAGGCAGCCAATGGTGAGATGTGGTATCCCACCCCTTTTTGTTCATCAAACCCATCCTATTTTTTAGGATTCTCAAAGGTCCCACTCCCGCGCCCTTTTTACACAAACACTGCGCTGAGGAAGAGGGTAACTGAGAGTTACAGGTCTAACTCTCATGCATCATAGTGGACATGTCCCATTAATCGGGTCAGGCAAAGTCAGGCACTTGACTTCAAGTGCATACACCTGATACCAATTAGCTCTCCTCACACAGGTAAAAGACACACTCTGAGCAAGGCAGAACACGAGTACGAGAAATGACTTCCACGGTGAGGGAACGAGAGTAGCGGGACATAAAATCCAAGATTACCCTACTGGAGGTCGTTGCCTCTGACAGGCCACGAAAGACTCGTGGAAAAGGCCAGATCCCACAGCGGAAGGCTGCTTTGTGTGTCAAGGATGCTAGCAACCCTCCTGGGTGAATGGCAGAGTTGGGGAGGGGAGGCCAAGTCTGTGGTACTAGCCTTGACTTGTGAATTGTATATCATAAAATCAAGAAAGATATGACACAGCTGGTGAGTTGGTAAGTGACCTGAGAGACTGGTGTGTGTTAAAGGAAGTTTTGAGTGGCAACATTATATTGCAAGTGAAGGCTGCAGGTGTGTGGATGAAACACGAAGAAAAGCAGACCTATGAATGAACTTTTCACAGCCGTTCTTACTTCAATCAGCAATGCTGAGTAACAGAGTGGTCCAGCGAAACAAAGTAGCCCACTCGAAAGTCTCTGTGAAAAGTGCATTGTTTGTAACGATAAAGCAAACGAACTGCAAAAGCGAAGTAAACAAAATTAACTCTAAGAGAAGGGGAGAGTGAAAATTGAACCTTGAACTTTTAGTCAAAGTGGTCCTGCAGAGGTCTGTCAAGAGAGCCACGCACATTCGAGAAAGTCTTTGACATCAGAAAGAGGTCTGAGCCTGACTGAGGGAGACCCGAAGTGTAATAAGCTTGGGGAAGGAAGCCCCTTGCAGGTTTAGTTAAAGTATATTAAAGAGGTCTGAGACCGACAGAGGGGGCCCAAGTGTACTGTGTTTTGAAGAGGCCTGAGCCTGACAGAGGGGGGCCTCCATTAACTTTTTGTTGAAACAATATTAACAATATTTGGAAGTCTGGATAGAGGGACTTTAACATGGCAGGCCAGGCGGGTCTCGATTCACATTTTGGAACTGTTTATTGTGTTGAAAACCCAACCCTGAGTGTGACATCATGCCTGCAGGGACCGCCTTACTCCATGTGGTCTAATGTGGGGAGGAGAATTGATCAAGTCACATTTCTTCTTTTGAACACTGATTTTTCCTTTACATACATTTCTCCTTTATACACATTTTGTACATTAGATAGGACAGGCATTAGGTTTTGTTAGCATAGGTCATTTTGAATTGACAGACTCCACTAGGACGTTTTTGTTTTTCGTTTGATGGTTGAGACTATTCCCATCTTAGTTATAGGGCAAAGTAGGAGCTTTTCAAACCCCAAAAACTTCAATAAATGTTTTTACAAATTGTACCTATTGTGTCAGTGTCATACTTGTGGTACCATGCCTCCCCTACAGCACACACCTCATTTTTGACACATTTCCAAAGAGAAAGTGGTTCACATACACATATTGCCAGACGCCCACAAGGTTGTGGATAGACACAACATTTCTAAAGTACTCCAACAGAAACGGTAGTACATAATACATGTGTTGAACTGCTGCCCAGTAGGCAGTATATACACAATGTCTAACACACTCTTGTAGGGAAGTGGGTGCACACACCATTTCTAATGTTCTCCCACAGTGAAGGGGATACTTACCTACATTTTGAACAACTCCTGCAGGGAAGGGGACATGCATACATTTGTCTGCACTGACACAGGAAAGGGACCATGCACACACTTTCTATCAGATTACCATAGCGAGGAGGAACACACCTACTGTTTGATGCAATCCTTCTGGGAAGGGTCTGTACATACAACATTTGCTCCACTCCTTCTGCGAAGGGGCGAGACACTCACATTCTGCTGCACAAACTTGGGGATGGAGATACACATACAGTTCCTAATAAAATTCTGCAGGTAATCGGCAAGACACAATTGTTGCTGCACTCCAGCAGGTGGGAATACACAATTTCTAACACACTCCTACAGAGAGGGAGCACATGTCTAATTTTCTGCAGGGAAGCAGGTGTACACACAAATGTTGATGAACTCTCATAGTGTAGAGGGCACACACACAAAATTTCTCTGTAATAGAGCAGGAAAGGGGAACACACCCAGTGTTTGCCACATTGCTGCAGGAAAGTGGGGGACATATAATTTCTAACACAGTCCCGCCGATAAGAAGACACACACCTAGTTTAATTTTTGCTGCACTCCCTCGGGGAAGGTGGATACACAAAGACAACATTTGTCTGTCCCAACATTTGACGGTCAGCTTAGCGACTTCACGCGATAAGGCTCATTGCAAAACATCATCATCAAAACTAAGAAAGGTATGTTGCACTGTTGCCAAATGTTAAAGGCACAGGAATAGAATTTCAGCAACACTTGAACAGCTGCTCTTGCTTCCCACCATCAGTAAGCTTCCTCTCTTAGGCTGATGGTAGGCAATGGTATCACTAGGTTCGATGAAACAGCAGAAATTTGCCCTGTGGAGAAATGTCAAATTCTGTGAAAACTGTGTAATAGAGCAGGAAAGGGGAACACACCCAGTGTTTGCCACATTGCTGCAGGAAAGTGGGGGACATATAATTTCTAACACAGTCCCGCCGATAAGAAGACACACACCTAGTTTAATTTTTGCTGCACTCCCTCGGGGAAGGTGGATACACAAAGACAACATTTGTCTGTCCCAACATTTGACCGTCAGCTTAGCGACTTCACGCGATAAGGCTCATTGCAAAACATCATCATCAAAACTAAGAAAGGTATGTTGCACTGTTGCCAAATGTTAAAGGCACAGGAATAGAATTTCAGCAACACTTGAACAGCTGCTCTTGCTTCCCACCATCAGTAAGCTTCCTCTCTTAGGCTGATGGTAGGCAATGGTATCACTAGGTTCGATGAAACAGCAGAAATTTGCCCTGTGGAGAAATGGCAAATTCTGTGAAAACTGTGCCCAATTTTGCTGTTTTGCCATGGAGCTGTTTCTGATGTTTTCCCACATGAACGTTTGCTTTTCGATCGAAATGTTTCTGATTTGGCCAAAATTGCTACTTTGACCAACATTTCACTCTAATAATGGGCTGTGAAAGATTTCAAAAACTAAAAGACATTCAACAAAATCAAAAAAATGAATGTTTGGGCCAAAAAAGATATTTCAGATAAACAAAAGCTAAATTCACTCACAAGTGATGAATCAGGGAAACAACTACTCTGCCAGCAAAGCGAATTTCACCAATATAGTTTCTCTGGTAATAATTTTTTCCCACTGATAGGGGTTGATAGGGGTTGGAAAGTGTCAAGGAAGAATTCGATACTTCGGAGTTCTGCTGTACCTTTTTAGGGACCCCTAAAATGTTTGCTTTCTCCACTTGAAATTTGTAGGCTCTTTGACCTCTTTTTGTTGACAGAGGGAATGCTACTGAGTTTCACCTACGATTGCAACTATTTTAGTATATCATCTCATGGTATGCAACATAGCTTCTTGGACAGGGATGCACTGAAGCCCTTAATTTTAGCGCTACAGTTATTATCCCCTACTACATTGGTTTTTGGGTGTGGGGTGGTGGAAGCTGTAGTTTAGTTTTGGATTCACCATGGTTGCATGCTGATTTAAGTCCAATGTACGTTTTGGTAGCTATTGGGGTACAGATGTATTATTTTTTTTGTTCTCCTTTTGGCCTTTCTGTTTCTTGGGCATTCATTCCTTTAGGGAAACCACAAAGCAGATCTAAAATGGCCATTGTGCACACATGGGCTTAATGTGAGCCCAGCCCTGCACCCACTACAGTGGAGTGTGCTGCTTTAGATTAGTTGCTGGACTCAAACATTACCATTACACATCCTGTGGGGGTGATTCTGGGTTTTTGCTATTGTTTGGCATGCACCTGATTGGATTCCTACCAAACCTTTTATTTAAAGTCTATTTGTGTGATAGTAGGACTGGTTTAGGCCAGTCCCGGTGCGTATGGATATCTGGGGGAGGCACTGTTCCTACACAAAATTCTATATTTTAGGGATTGCTGCAGGTCTGCTTGTTTGCATTTTGAACAGTACATCTGGCCATATTTTTTTTATTTTTTATTTAAGTGTATATGTTTCAAAGAAACCTTTACATGAAACCTATATAAATACACATTAAAATATACATTAAAATCATGATTCAAGTTCTCTCTCATAAAGAGCAGCCTAACATGTGCTACAAGTAAAAGCACTAACTATTACAAACAACCATTTTACCAGTGTACTTAGCTTGCCCTCTATGTATCTCCATACCAAAAACACAGCATTTAATACAATTTGCAAAGATGCGCTAAACACATTTGATCAAAATTGATTTTCGCGAATGCCTTCTAACTAATGAACAAAATTCTTGTAACACTTACTGTAAACCTCTATCCATAAAGAACATTGCATTAGCAGGTGCCTTGTGGTTTCTAGCTCATTCCCATAGATTTTACACCTGGTTTCTTTTATCAGAGGAAGGATCCTGGTCGCAATTACCATAAGAGATCGTAGTAAATTAATAGTAATTTCATGATAAAGCGACTCATATTGTGTTCACTTAATTAGATAGTTGAAAGGCAAGACGTATGTCAAACATCAGGTAGCATACAATTTTAAAGATATCTACTCTCCTAAGAATTCAATGTTATTTATGATATCCCATGCAGATGCCTTAGCAACAGGAGACTTTCTTGCCATTACCACTTCTCTACAGATTTAATTTCCCATACTGTTCACATTATTCAACCACAGCTTTCATTACCGGATTGAATATGGGTCCTTAAACCAGACAAATAAGGTATCACCCCCTACCAGCTTATATCCTAATAAGGAAAATACTCCTTTTAATCTTAGTGATGGCGTTTAAGGAGACAAGACCTAATTTCATATGACTGGCTTCCTGTCACGGCCGCCAGCGACTGGCGTTTGTGGCGAAGGTGGACACGAGGACGCCATTAAAATGTTCCATTACGTTCCTCCTCGCCTATCAGACTCGGTCTAGTCGTTTTCAAGATGGCCGCCGCCGTTTGTATATATCTCACTCGGCTGCCGGCGGTTCGGCGCGTTGCAACTGAGTTTATTCCACGCCCTGTTGCTTGTGCTAGTTTTCCTTCTGATAGTCTGACTTGCTATCTTCCTGTTTTTTCTCCTCCTCCCGTTCCCTACGGGCCCCACCCCCCTTTCTCTGGATCCTGTTTGCCTTCTCCTGTGTTCTGTTCCCGTGCTGAATCTCTGCTGAGATTTTCTTCGCTCTAGGAGACTCTTCTCTCGGATTCTCCGTTCACTCTTGTCCTCCACCCCGAGAGGTACCTACCTATAAACCGCCCTATCCATTTCCCTCGATTAGCGGAAACACGCCGACCTTACCATTTTTCTGGGTTTTCGGCGAAGGATCATTCAACCTACTACAGTGCCGACGACTCCCACAATCTTCACGTCTATATTGGATCCAGGGGTTTTTTGCCGTTCCAGTGGCTTTTTCCCCTCTGGCTGTCGCGGAGGGGAGTCACCGTGGGTTTTCTCTGTCTGAGAGTCACGGTGGCTTCTTTCCGAGGTAGACCATATCTTCTAAAAAAGAAGAAGCCGTACACAGGACTTACCCGCCGGAAGAAACTGGACTATTCAGGTGAGGAGGAAGAGATTGGGGAGGGTTATCAATCGAGTGAAGACGAAGATACAGCTGATCACCTAGCAAAACCGTAGCCCATAGTGCCAGTCGTGATAGTTCCACTGATAATGATTAGGGCAAACCCATGTTATATCTCCATAATTTCCCCTCCAAGGTCTTAAGCCATGACAATTCATTCTCTGTATAAGTATCTAGCCCATACAGGATGCGCTGTATAGCAGACATCCTGTATACGCTAAGCATGCATCCCACCAAAAAGCCATCTTTAGGGCTAACAAAATTCTTTATTAGCCCACATTTGGATATAGCTTTGGGAACTGACAATATAGGATGGATTACCTGTGTTGTGTTTAGCTCTGGTTTTAATTTTTCGGCTGCTGGGTGACCTTCCAGGAATCCTCTGATCTTCCTGTTGGTTGGGTCAGGCATCCCCTTCTGGGAAGGTTTTGTGGACAGGTTTACCACTACTTGCAGTTTTTAGACTGTTGGTCAAGTACCTTGGACTTGGAATCTGTTGTTGACTTGAAGGGTGGTGGGACTCCAGTACCTAAACTCATCTGCTTACGTATGCCATACTGGGTCACCCCACCATTGTTCTCTGTATGCGACTGCCGTTGCCGGTGTGCTGCCTCTCAAGTCACCAGAAACTTTTTGTACTTACTTCCATTTCTGTCTTTTGGGTACCACTCCTAGGAATGCTTATTTTTATTCTATTAGGCCTGTCGTGGTCTTCACAGGTCCGGGGTTCAAGCCCCGAGGTGCAAAGAGCATATATTTCAAGTGCAAAGGAAGATCCTTTATGACAGGGTTTTTTAGCTGTATTTTGCCAATGTTTTAGAAGTTGCCATTGTGAATACATACCACTGTGTCCTCGGTTGGTGGGTTATTCAAGATACTTACATACAGGGACACCCTTGGTTCATAGTCCTGGGCTCTAGCAGGACTGGATAGATGTGCGGTGAGTCTGGTAGAACATGGACGAAATGCTGGCAGTTTCTGCTCATGTTTCCAGCCACCTTATTGCCCATCAACGGGTATAAACATGTGTGTGACTTTAATGAAGTGTGTATTTTTCACAATGCCATATTTCATTAACTGTGTGACTAACTGAACTTTACTAACCTTTATCACTTGAGTTAAACCTGACTGCTCTATTATAGCTTCCATTTTAGACTGCTTTAGGTTCCCTTTTATTTGTATTGTATTTGTATTTATTGCAATGTATTAAGAGCTTTCCCCAAAATGCTGTACCAAAATTAAAACACAGTAGTGTTAAGAACAGAAATATGTTGGGTTCTTTTCTGTAGACACAGTAATCAGATCATTGTGTCAGTTGGTGTCTCATTGTTTCTTTATGTTATGTTCACAGTATAATATTGTTTAATATGTATGTGTGGTGTTTGTGTTGTGTCCGGATTGTGTATTAGAACAGTGTTGTTTTGGTGTTTTGAATATGTTTTAGATTTGTATTATCTATGAAATATTATTGCATTTTATATTTAGACTAAGACTACCCAGTTCCTTTTATTTTGTGTCCTGGACCTAATGTAGTTGGGAGTAGCTGTGGGTTACCTCTGAAACTGTTTACATGATATTGTTCTATCTCCTCTCTTGGTTATTACATATTTTTTTTATCATCTACAACTTCATTGAGGCATGGATGAAGACCAACTGGATGTGCTTCAATGGAGGGAAAACCGAGCTCATGGTCTTTGGCTCTCCACAAGCAAGAGCCAAACGCGATACAGCCTACATTTAAAACCACAACTCTACGATGAAGGTCTCAGACAAAGTAAAAATCTTCAGGGTCTATTTACAAGCCTCCATAGGAGCAGATGCACATGTCGCTTATCTCAAACAAACTTTCCAGTACCACCAAAAACTGTTAAGACAAATTACACCCCTACAAATTATAAACAGTTCCGGTGCATCCGACCTCCCCATCCCCATTCAGCCGTATGGGGCCAAATGGGAATGGGGAGCATTTTTTTTCCAGCGCCCGCAGATGGCCAATTACCGAGTGCGGCAGGGCCGTAATGACCCGGTAATTGCCCCTTCACGGGCGCTGGAAAATAAATTACACCAGTGGCAGCCGTGCCTGTATTACAGGCACGACTACCGCTGATGTCATAATAAGATACACCACTGTCAATACGGAACTGCCTGGAATACATCAAAAAGCAAATTGTCCCTTATGTACTCAGTCAGACGTTAAGGTCCGAAAACAAAGGGCTAGTTCAAGCTGGACACACACAAAAAGCAAAGGGACTGGGACGAGCGTTCCCTTGTAGAGCTACTGCTAAATGGAACAAACTCCCACTGCACCTTAGACTTGAACCCAACTACCCCAAGTTTAGAAAAAACTTGAAAACTGCACTGTTTAAATGAGTTAAACAATTCCTAGAGCCTCCCTCTGACTGAACCGTCTTGTCCTTGTCTGTCCCTCAGGTGTTGTCCTCGTCTCTTTGTCAGCGCCCTGATGCCTGTGGGTTGCAGCACTCAACAAATAAATAAATAAATAAATAAATAAATAAATAAATAAATACAATTAAAGTTAGGGGCCTGCAAAAATGCATTTGCCATGAGAGGTCACCAGAAGGTGTAACTGACATTCAGATGCCTGGGACCAAACATGTGCCTTGGATTAGTTAAGGTGAAAGGTCAGTGAGAATATGCACACCAATACAATTTACTTTGAATAGTGGCACCATGCAGAGTAAAGAATGTAGGCGAGTATCATCTCTGCACTCCAAATGCACACCAAAGAAATGCATGCATTTAAAATGAAAATGAAAATAATTAAAATGTGTGAAAACGAAATTAAGAGGTGCATCACAACATAACATCAGATTGGCAGCGTATTTGGACAGTTTGTTGATAACATTAAGCTCTATCAGAATGTAGTCATCCAAAATTTAAAAATATTTGCCCCAAATTACATTTTCTAAAAATATACGTTTTATCAATCACAGATGAGTTCAATCAAATCTTTATTTCAAAGGTTGAAACCATCACAAAATAGTACAGTAAAGGTTAAGGGAAAAAAAAACTGTTATACACAAGGATTAAAAGTGAAACCTCTTTACAGGGATTTAAAAAAATAATTAGTTATTTTAACAACATTCTTCATTTAACAATAATGCACCTTCGATGAATAAACATACAGCCTGAGGTATCTTCTTTGTTCTGCATTGATCATATGTAATTAATTCCGTCAATAATTGATCTACAGTTGTTCCTTCTTACTAGCATAAAGATTTTATTCTAAGGTTATGTGATAATGTGCAGAAAAATTGAAAAAGCCTAAGATTTCCCAGAATAGTATTATCACAGGGACACAAGGCACCCATATGATGACCATTGCTGTCTGTATGACGGTTCAACATGGTGGGTATCGGTAGGCTGCTAGCCCTTAATCTACATAACACACCCCTCTTATGCAGGCTCAAGAACCTGTGTACATAATTAGCATTTACCTCATGACAGCAATGTCCTATCTGTTATGTTGTTACCTCTGAAAAGCACCGGTTTTAGTATCTGTATAGTTGCATACCGCTGTAAAGCTCTCTGTTGCTTCTCAAAGCTAGATCTGCACGTAATAAATACCATTACAATAATAATAATGATGATGATAATGTGCAAAATAATGGGAAACTGAGTACTTCCTAGTCTCCTCACTATGACGCTGATGCCTTCCCTATTCCATAAATCTCAATCAAATGAAGGTAACATCCTTCTTCAGTGTACTAGAAAAAGAAAAGAGCTAAATAATGAAGGTAACATCCTTCTTCAGTGTACTAGAAAAAGAAAAGAGCTAAATAATGAAGGTAGCATCCTTCTTCAGTGTACTAGAAAAAGAAAAGAGCTAAATAATGAAGGTAACATCCTTCTTCAGTGTACTAGAAAAAGAAAAGAGCTAAATAATGAAGGTAACATCCTTCTTCAGTGTACTAGAAAAAGAAAAGAGCTAAATAATGAAGGTAGCATCCTTCTTCAGTGTACTAGAAAAAGAAAAGAGCTAAATAATGAAGGTAACATCCTTCTTCAGTGTACTAGAAAAAGAAAAGAGCTAAATAATGAAGGTAACATCCTTCTTCAGTGTACTAGAAAAAGAAAAGAGCTAAATAATGAAGGTAACATCCTTCTTCAGTGTACTAGAAAAAGAAAAGAGCTAAATAATGAAGGTAGCATCCTTCTTCAGTGTATTAGAAAAAGAAAAGAGCTAAATAATTTTAAAAGGCTTCAATTGATTTAATCAGGGAATTTCTGTACATATTTCAGAAACCAGGTGTTTGTTGATGATCTCATGTGTTAAGTGTGGCTTTGTAGTTGACCATAGTTTAATCCAATGCAGTGATATAGTTCAAACCTACTTCCGATCTAACCAATAACTTGAGGCACTTTTTCCACCTCTGAAAAGATGTCATAAGAAGTTGTTTTCTTTGATCTGGATTGATGGTGCAGGGGAAAAACCCCACACCTCAGTCCCATACACACTAAATGCAATAGACCTGGACATATAAATGGGAAGCACAGAATTAGATGTTAACAGTCTTATATCTCTGCCAAAATTGATAACAGCAGAAATATTTGCTTGGGTAGAGTCACTCAAACAGCTGGAAGGACCCATGTGATGTACCACTTCAAAGTTCATATACTTTTGTACAAGTTCATAAATTGTTCTATATTCCTATTTCAAAAGCGATGTTTCGTTGTTCCACAAATGCGTAGAGCGTTTTTTTTAAATAATTCATTCAACAGAAAAAAGGCCTATTGTATTAATGTCCAATGCATTTTGGTTCTAATGACCATCTTCAGGGACACAATCAGGCTTGGACTCCATTCCCAAGCACAATGAGTGCCTTTCGAAGGTATGTTCATTTTCAAATCTGGAGCCCCAATTTGTATCTTATTGTGTTTCTCATGGGGTCTTCTAGGAGTTTCTTTCTTCATTGTATAAACCACTCCACGGGGCACCAGGATAGCGATGGACTGAAAGTCGCCAGGAGAGGAACCCCTAGAAGACTCCATTAGAAACACAATAAGACACAAATTGGGGCTCCAGATTTGAAAATGAACATATATCAGAAACGCTTTATGAAGTCTTTTTCTATAGGTGTTTGTATTGCCATGAAAACAGCCTTTAAAAGTGCAGAGGAGAATTTGTCTTCTCAAACTTTCCATCTGATCCATTTGGATGTTTGTTCCAGATTCCTGATGTCCTTAGCCTGCATTTATGGTTAATGGCAGACTTTGTCACGGGATTGGTTGCAAAATACTAGTAATATCCTAAGCTTCCATGTCAGCATGAGAATTCCTATTATTTGCATGTAAGATGGAATTAGTACTCAATAGGCAAACGGCCTTTACAGTTCGATTGCATGCCTCAATTCCCACCAGGGCAGCAGTCTGCAGGTCCATTACAAATTCTGCCTTTTTTGATGGGCCACTCCTGGCCTTAATACATTGCCCAATGTTGTTATTATTCTTTTTAGGTAATCAGGCATCAATGTTTTAAAGCTTCACATAGCAATGTCACCAACTGCTTGCATGTGCATTGATTGATACTGCTGTTATGCCATATCAGTGACCATTTCAAATGTTGTTTTATTGTACCTTGGCTTACCTTGACTTTCTAAGTCATTTATCAGGTCCAACATTTTCTCCATGAGGATTTGATCTTGATCTTGAATGCGCTCCTCCCTTAGATAGGTAACAGTTTGTGTTCATTCTTTCAGCATAACCTCCATCTTGAGAGTTGAGACAACACAGCGTACTGTGACATCAACAATCTAGGGTGAGAGGCTGTTTGCAAACCCTTTTTTCTGGTTCTGTAAGATGGTCTATTGTTGGTAGATGGTATCGAAGTGCAGACTTGCATTCTGTTGTTGATTCCTAGTTTTATACATGAATCCTTGATGTATTATTTAGAGATAGGCAATCAACAAACAAAGATAACATTCCAGTGCTCCCCTGAATGCTCTTATCGTATTTAGCGCCTCCTGGGCTGCTATATGAATGACAAACATTAGCTGCAATGATATCAGGACAATTATCCCCAGTAATAAACAATCTACTGGTACTCCGAGTTGTAGGCAAATAAACAGACTGACAGCAGTTTTCTACCAAATCAGTTTTAGCATAGGTACTGCCTATAGCAGGCAGAGTCATTCTGGCATTTTTTTGATTTCAAAGGTGATGAACCCAGCTTCTGTGACAAGGAGTTCAGCAGTTTGTCAATTTTTAACCCCAGATGGTCCACAATTGGGCTGTGATACAAGGTGGAGTGATGCGTTAGAAATTAGAGTATAGGAAATGTAGTGTTTCTTCAAAAAGTACAAGCTCTCTCCCACCTTTTCTAGTCAGGTTGCTGAAAAACCACACCTCTGACAAGCCAAGGGTGGTGTTAGAGGGAAATATAAAGGGACACCCATAGGACAAAGAAAAAATGATGTAATGCTGTCGGATAATATGTTATGTTATGTTGATTAACACTGTGCATTGCTACGACCCACAGGCAGTCTCCAGGGGCTTGCCTGGCTCTGCAAGAGATCAAGAGATGGGGTGGAGAGGTGTTAGTGAGGATAGGATGAGAGCAGAGTCATGGGTGGCTGTTGGTGTATAACTATCTGGGGTCTTGGTGTGTACTTGCGTCGTTGATGATTGTATGGGCTATGTGATGGGTGGTTCACTCTAGGTGTGCTTCCAGAATCTCAGAGAGATGGTCGGGTGTGAAAATTGAATTTGTTCTTGGTGTGTGTATGTGTTGTATGGCTAGCCCAAGGTCTAGTGTAGTGGTGTTGATTATATTTGAAGAGCAGGAAGGGGAAGTGGGTTAGTAAGTCAGTCGGTTTGGTGCACCCTCTGGAATATCGGGCAAGGAAGATTGAGAAGGGGATAAACCGTAGAATGAGAGTAAACAGACTGATTCTATCCAGAGGGAATATGTGTCCATTGACCCAGGCAGAGACGAGAACAGCCCAGAGAGTAAAGACAAGTCTGTGCTTGGTGAGTGATTTCCAACTAGGCCAGCTGAATTAAGGGTTTTCTGTGGAAAGATGCCTGGCCAACTGGGTCCCTTGCTGGTCCTCCCAAAATTAGAAGTTACATTTTAAAAGGTAATTTAACCCCAAATTCCAAATTGTCCTATTTGTCAGGGTAGAATGTGGGAAGGTAAAAGGACAGGGAATACAGTGGGTCATTTCAAAACCGGGAGACAGACGCAAATATATCCCCATATTCTGTGTTTCTTCTGTATATCCAATACAAAGAGACCTGTGATGTCTTTAAGTCTCAGTCCACTTTGCAGTGAAAAATGAAATTCAAATCTAAAAGCCTTCTGGTTGACACTATAAGGTGGAATTGTTTTGTAAAGTTAAGTATCATTTGAAATATAAGTAGGGGTTTAAATCTGTGTGAGTCACAATGTGTCATGGTGCAATGGCAAGTACTATTGCCTAGGATGATTTCATGCAGTGAATGCCTCTGCTAGGTCCATAGTATAGATTGGATGTTTGTGAAACAAAAGGCATGCTTAAAGAAATTGATTCAATGGGCCTCATTACGAGTTTGGAGGTAGCCATGGTGCTTTTATCACCTTGGCTGCCTCCAAAATCGTGTCCAGGTCCGGGTTCCTTGAATGAGGAATTACCGGGTCAATCAAACCTTGGAGGACCCTTTAATTCCTTATTCAAAAAACCAATGCCCATTCCCATTTGAATCCCCATAGGGCTCAATGGGAATGAGGATGGAGCTAATAACGGGCCTGTTATTAACAGGCCCGTTATTAGCTCCCTGGTCCCCTTGCGGGACCCGCAAAGGACGTCCGGTCTGACAAGACTTTCTGAGCGGGTCCCGCAAGGGAACCTCGTAATACGGCGGAATGGGTTTACCGGCACCGGCACCATTACCGGTGCCGGTAAACCCATTCCACCAACCTCGTAATGAGGCCTGATGTATTAAATACTGCGTGAAGTGCAATCCCCTGCATTCCCCTGTCTTTCAATGTTCAGGTAGAGTCAGGTATAATGTGGGAGGGAAGGGGGTTTTCTACTAAGTATCTTTTACTGGTACACATGTCTATAGAGAGATGCACCCACAAATTCATAAAAGTAGTATAGTTGTGGACTCAGAACAGAACATGTACATTCCAGAGAACATTACCTGTGAGTTCAACCATACTTGAGTCAATGCAAGCAAGTTGCGTTTGCATGTCCCTGGCTATACAGAAAGTCCCACGCTAGTTGGTAATTGTCTTTATGGTCAAGTTAATAAACAGGTAATATTTTCACCATGTCATGCCTACATAGTGTGGTTGGTGGAGTATAAAATGATTGTGATAGTTATGTTCCCATTAACTTTATCTGGTACAATCCTTGTTTCTATGCTGGAGAAATCCACATTTTTGATCATACTAGCATCTGCTTTGTGAACCACAGACTTGGAATGCACTTCCACTCTCCCTAACAGTGGAACATTCCTTCCTTAGTTTTAGACGCAATACCTTAAACTAGCTGAGAACCAATGACAAGTGATTGCTGATGCATTCCACTACTGAATACTTTATCATGTAATATGGCTATTACTTTGCTGATAACGACTTCCTGATGCCTCTTTGTATTCACCACTTATGTATGTATCACTTTGTCCTCTACTGTAGTCCTAGTCTTGTTTTCCTTATACTTTCCTATGTATTTTATGCTTAAAGTAAACTTGTAACCTTTGTGCCCAGTTACCTAAGGGTTCGGTGTGCCATACAAATAAAGAAAAAAAAAAACTAGGCAAAATAAAATACAAAAATACTCAGGATAGATGGGGGCGCATTATCTGACATCCTAGGTTGATGACATAGCTGATGTACATGTATTACTATATTGAGAAACACGGAACATGCACAGAAATTTCATTTTTTTTAAAGGTCTTGTCTTTACTGTTTGAATATCCATAACATCACAGGACTACAGGACAGATTTGAATGTAGCAATCGACCATGCAATAATGAGTTATTTCTTGCATGGTCAGTGACAGGATTTAGAAACATGGAAGTCAGAGATGTGACAGATGATTGAAAGTGAGGCCCCAGATATTTGGATTCACAAGGGCCCGCTATATAAGGTCCTCTAAAAATTGTATGTGACCTCCACAAAGGCTGAGGAAAAACAGAATCTTTTGAATCTTTATGTGCACCTTTTCTTTTTATCTTCAAATGGTGGAGAAAAGTCTAGTAAAAATCTCACATGTATTGTACCATTTTACACAAAATGCACAAGCAGCCTCTGCAGTAGAGTTAGCATTGGTGCATGAAGCCAAACAGTGCTTTGTGGCCAAACTCACTGGCTTTAATGATATTCATAACCTTGTCTCCTACCACACGAGGAATTAAGAGCCAAAATAAATAATCAAGCCATCTCTACTAATAGATAATTATATGACTCATAAATGTCTGTGAGTAATAGATAAACTCATGACTCACAGACAGAATTTGGTCAGCTGTACAATGATATAAAAATCATCAAATAGCTCAGTTGACCCAAGAGAAAGATGCTGCTATTCAACAACTACACCAGCTTACCATGCAACTGATAAATGTGAAAATGGAAGAATATCAGAGTTATGTAGCTAAGCAAGAATTAGTGTATAAAATACAAGAAATGTATGGATTTTGTAAAATGGATGCTCTCTGCAGAGTTGTATTGTTTTTTGCTAGAATCATTACAATTGGTCCTCTTGCAAGACAAGGCGGGCATTTGGTATTTTCTTCAACTTATAGAAATCAACAAGAAGCCTGCAAAGCAGCATCCACCTAAAAAATGGGGCTTGGCTATTACTTTATTGCACTATATGCCACAATTTGTATCTAATAAACTATCGGCAACCAGTAGTTATAGCAAGGGTAATTAGCATGCAATGGTCAGAACACATAACACTAACTCAAAACCATAACAATGAAACATATGAAACTATGTTGACCAGTTGTGCTAAATCCTAACTTAAAGGAACACAAAATCAAAACTCGTAAATTTGTGGGCACTTTTCTTTACTGGGTTGTCGCCAACATATGTTTCGACCTATACAATTAGGTCTTCTACAGGTCAATAATTAGGCAATAAGCCCCGAGTGGGGGGCTTACCATGTCAAGTAATGCCCCGGGGCCCATAGTTAAAGGCCTGAGCATAGCGAAGCCCTTAACGAAGGTCCGGCGTATTACCTGACATGGTAATCCCACCAGTGAGGGGTTTATTGCTATTAGTACCCCCGTCCATTGGGCTGGGGTACTAAAACCAATGCTTTTCAGTTGCAAAATGCTCTGGTGTTTAGCAACTGAAAAAAGAAAAAAAGAAAAAAATTCTGCCATGGAAGGGAAAACAAAGTCTGTTCTCCATTTCCATGGCGGCCATAAAAAAAATAGGAGAAAAAGTAAACAAATAAAATGATCGCCATGGAAAGGAGAGAAGGGACTACACATAGTAGTTCCTTCTTCCTTTCCATGGCTGTGTGTCGCAGATCGGGAGGGAACGTGCTGGGGACAGAAGTGTTCCCAGCACGTCCGCTCCCAAAAAGGATTTCGGTCGGATCTCAAGTGCACCAACCATTGACAAGTACGCGGAAAGGTACCCACTCAGCCAACCATGCAGACCAAACCCAGTGCACATCTTCACAGGTGTAGGAGAAGATACAGAGATTGTGGACAGAAATACCCTAATGGACTGCCTCGACTAAAGCACCAAGAAGCCACAATGCTGACTTCACTAGTGACAGACACTATCCACAATCTCTGTTTCTTCTCTTATACCTGTGAAGATGTTCACTGGGTTCAGTTTGTATGGTTGGCTAAGAAGGTACCTTTCCGTGTACTTGTCAATCATTGGTGCACTTAGGATCCGTCCAAAATAAAATGGGTGGCTGTGGGCATTTATGGACTTCCGCCTCGTCATGTACTTAGGAGGATGGAGGGGTGGTCTCAGGACTCCAGGGACCCACTCTTCACCACCATTTTGGAAATCACTTATATTTACTGTCAGCGTGACGTCAGAGCATCCGTGACAACAGTCATGTTGCGTCAAACATCATGCTTATTTTAAATATCAAAACAAATTTGTTTCTAGGTAAACTGCTTAACATTTAAACTGATCTATAATGTCAGTCTGATCAGAGAATTATAAAGATAATCCACTCAAAATAGCAAAAATGGCCCACTGCAATGAAGTTAATCACATGTAATCACATTTCAAAACTGTGCAAACAATGAAGCAGTGCTTCTCCAGATCGTCATTCTATATATATATATATATATATATATATATATAAGCTGTTTTCCAATAGGAATTAAACGTTCAAACAAAAAAGAAATATTACTTGCAAGTGTTGTGAACATGCTTATTCTGGCAAGGAGAAGTTCAATGACTTGTACAATCACATTAACAGAGGCCCAATAATTAATCTGCCAATAGACATAATCTTCAACCAAACTCAACACAGATATTCATAGTATCTGTATACAACTAAGCTAATTCCCCATAGATTATTGCTCCTGCACAGTAACATTTTCTTTCAACTGCGGAGAAAAGTTCACACCAGACTCAATACATACATCTGTAACCAACTCAGAGAAAATCACTATCCATGATCAAATAGAGGGCTTACAAGTGCCAGTGAAACCCACTGCTGGTGTGGTGCATCAGTGTTGGCCACATGTCACAGAAAGTCCAGCAAGACACACTCCCTCTTCCTCCAATATGTATGATCTAATTTTTTTAATCTAAATCTCTAACACAGCAGTGACATTTGTTCAATTAGGCTTGTGTGGTTACAGTATTTGATGTACCCTTGCACATATGTTATTAGAGATGTCCCAGATATCAAGCAGTCCCCATATAAATCAAAATACTCATAACGTTACATAGTGCTATATTCTTTATATAGCTTATTACATTATTCAATTTTATTCGATACAGCAATCACATCAGCAGAGAGTCACATGGTCTCCGAGAAAGAACCCCATCTCATGATCTGTGTTTAAACCTTTCATCACAGTTCTGTATTTACAAATTGCTTTTGCTTCAGCCTTTCTCAGGGCCTTCACTCTATCTCCCCCTCTTGGGTCTTTTGCTATTGTTTTAAAACCAATAAATCATATATCCGCCTTATTATCCATTTGGTGGCACTTTCGCCAGTGAACAGATAAGGGCGGTTTTCAGTCCTCTTTGTTCAATGCACTCAGGTTTTCCCTGATGCGGATCCTGAGCTCACAGATAACACTCGCAATGTAATTTATCCTACATGGGCACACTATGGTGTAGACAAATGTAGTTCAGCAATGAATGAAGTCTATGATTCTCAGTTCTTCTTTAACATTGATCCGAATACCCTTTCATTCTAGGGTGTACTGACACATATTACATGTACCACATTTGTGAATCCTACTAAGGTTCTGATGTAGCCAGGTTTTCGGTGCTTCTATTGATGTAAGGAATGATGGGCTCAATTCTTTTTTTAGTGTGGGTGCTTTTGTATACACAAAAATGGGCCTCTCCGCTATATAATTTTGTAAGTCTGGGTCCACAGTCAAAATGTTCCAAAGTTTATGAAATATTCTATACAACTTGTTGTTCTCTGCAGAATATTGCATAATCATTCTAACAATCTGCAAATCTTGTTTTTAGCTGGTTTTGGTTTGAGTAAATCTCGCCGGTTCATAAGCAAGCTCTTCTTTTTTGCATTTGCTAACACATCTCTGGTGTAGCCCCGTTCACTAAACCTCTCATCCAAGACTTTACATTCTTTCTCAAATGCTGCCACATCTCTACAGTACCCACATGTCCTTATTTATTCACCAGTTGGGATATTTTTAATCACTCTTTGTTTATGGCCAGTAACACAGAGTTGGCCTTGATGGGCTTTCTAAAGGTCTTTGACACATTTGCATCACCATTGACATAAACATGTACATTAAGAAAAATCTATTTCATTGGGATGTGATGTAATGGTAAATTGGTTACCAAAGTCATTGTAATTCATAAAATGTACACACTTCATTAGTATAGTTTAATTGCACTGCCAAAGGAGAAAAACATCATCAATGTAGCAGAGCCAAAGTTTAATCCATGGTGTGAATTGATTTTCAGAACATACAAATGTATTCTCAAAACAAACCATGAAAAGGTTAGCCAATGGTGGTGTGTAAATCACCCTCATGGCTACACCTCTAGTCTGCTTGTACATGATGTTATTAAATAAAAATACATTGTTGCTTAAGCTAAAGTCCAACAGTTCCTTTAACATGACAATATGTAAAAAATAGGATGCAGATCTATTTCCATATGTGTAATCTATAGTCTTCAGTGCCAATTTGTATTCAATAGACGTGTATAATGCTTTCTCATCCAAAGTCACAAAGCAGAAATCTTCCACCCATTAAACATTTTCCAACAGTTGTAACAGATGCATCATGTCTCTCAAAAATGCTGGCAATTTAGGGACTCCCTTGCATATAATCACATCTATGTCTTTGGAATATTTCTCTGTTATCCAGCACATTCCACTTACTATGGGCCATTCTTCCTGTATCTGATTAAAGGATTTCTGTACCTTGGACAAGAAATATATTGTAGGTAGTCTAGGGCTTTCTAATGTCAACCTATATTGTGCTAACAATAAATCTCCTAGGGAGGTTTCACAACAACTCAAGTGCACATTTGCCCAGAACCACATTCTTCAATGCCCTTCCAAAATATGTAGTGGCTCAGTTAGTGCATCATTTTGAGGAGTCGAAAACTCTTGCATGGATAGTCATGCAGGCTACAGGTATATATGAAGTACAGAAACCAACTGCATCCAAAAACAAGGAAAGGAACCCCAAACAAATGCCAGCTACAACCACCATTAAGATAGCTGAGGTGAAGAGTACTCCTAGGTTTGACTTAGAGACTTGGGGAAAAGACATATTACTCCGATATATAAAGAACCTAACAGACATAGAAGACCCTCTTTCAAAGCCAGAGAACCAGTCCTCAACCTGGCATGCAAAATACAGATACAACAGCATCCTGGGTATTTAGGCTTTAAATTAATCCTAGGCTAAATGTGTATTCCTCCTGCTGAGAAAGATAATCAGCACCGGGCTCTAATAGATATCGGGTCACAACCGACCTTGATAGCTAGAGAAGTACTTGAGACTATCAACCAAGGAAAAGGTTGACGTCACTTTATTTTTCTCAAACCCCTCATTGCAGAGCTTCACAATTCACAATTTCAAAGGGAAAATATCCCAGTAGATGGGGTTATTGAAATCGAGATCAAAATAGGGTGACATAGATTCACCCACCCAGTGATAGTCGTAGCTCCCCAGAACACACCTGTTTTACTAGGAAACAATTTACTTCAGAGGTGTTCACCTCTGATAGATTGCATGAAAGAGGTCCTCTGGATTCAAACTCTTTGTTCAATTAAACTAAAAAGAAGAAAAACAAAGATGTTCCCAGTCTCACTGCGCCAAGAAATTATAATTAGTTGTTTGTGCAAAGAAAAGCCTTTATTGTTTGTGCGAAGAGAAGCCTGACACGTGTTTCAAGCTGTGTACAGCTTTTCATCAGAGGCTTAAATTGCATAGTACATCATTTCCATACAAATTGGGTAAAGTTAAAAAAAAAACATACACATGATTGTTTTGTGCAAAGAATTGTTACATAAAGAACATAGGCACAAGTTGTGAGCAAGCAGTCCAGGGCGCGATGCAACCACAAAAAATATAACACATGTACATCACATGTAGGAAGAGTAAAAAAGTAGAAATTAAGTTACCACAAATTAACCAATTTCATTCGTAGTAGTCCGTTGACAGACAAACAAAAAAAGAAGAAAAAGAAACATGATTTTAGAAACAAAAGTTGGCCATAGCAGCGCAATCAAGTTCCACTTAGTAAGCTAAGTCTTAAATCAAACACTGTAATGTATTCCAAAAATAAGTACCTTAGGTTGCAGCAATAAGAACTCCACATTTAGAGTAGGACAATGCCAGATACAGTTCTGTAGGCAGATAGATTAAGTAATTACTGGAAAGCCAATTGCAGAAAAATATTACGTAAGTTACCAAAACAAACCGTAATGCTGTCAATAAAATCAATAAAAACATACCTCAAAATGCCTCGCAGTTGCGGAAAGCTAATTTAGCCAAAGAAACCAGGAAAATAAAATAAATTTCAAATTAGTATTCAAAAAACCACCAAAGTACCCATTAGATTAACTCCAATTAACTCGTGATTCAAAAGGACTGTGGACAATTCCTGACTGGTTAACCAAAAAAGCCAATTAAAAGTTAAAACTACAACATGGGGAGAGCAAAATAAACAGACCTACCTCAATGACCGCTTGTTTCAGTCTACTCGTGTTACCATTGCACAATGCACGAAAGAAAGGTAGGACTAAATATACTGGAATGCAGTATAGCACAATGCATGGCCTTCCAAGTAAGACAAACAGAAAGGGGCAAAAAGGATCGCCGTGTGGGGTGAACTAAACACACCTTTAGAAAAGCCTAACTTGGTGAAACCGGTCCATAAGCCCAAATTAGTCAAAAAATAAAAAGGAGAATTTAGCAAACAATTATTACTCATGTTTTGCTGATGAAATGTATTTTTTGTTTTTTGTTTAAATGTATTTATTTATTTAAATATATATACATATATATATATATATATATATATATATATATATATATATATATATATATATATATATATATATTTTTTTTTTTTAAGACAAAATTAATTTAAAAGTAACAAGCCACCGCTAGTCATGAATAATTGAAGTGGTATTTAAATAAACCAACAATTCCAATGCACTAAAAAAAGTGTGGGGCCTGAGTGCGCTGCTACTGAACAATATTACAAATAAAGGCACATTGCACAGTAATAATACACGTGGAACAAGAATATAATTACAGGAAGGGCCCCCCCAAGAGGATAATTAAAGGCACTTGTCAACCCCAACAGCGGAAATATGAATTATAAAAATATGGCAAACTCATGATCTGAATTAAGTCCTTCAGAAACAGTGCGATATTTACAAATTAATTTGGCCTCCAATTGTCGTAATTTTAGTGTAAGGTTACCACCCCGTGGGGGCAGTGACACTTTGCACAGCCCCACAAAACGAATGTCATTTTAGCAGTCCATTTCATGAGATTTTTGCCAATGATAGGCAAGGGGGTATTTAGCATCTTGGCTCCCAATGGAAGCCAGATGTTCACGAATTCTAATTTTAAGTGGGCGAATAGTGCTCCCTATATATTTCAGGCCACAGGTGCATATAATGCAATACACTACAAACTTAGAATTGCAATTGATGAAAGACTTGATTTCATGATTACCTCGTAGCCCAAAAGAGACTGTGGATGTTTCAAATGTAAAGTTGCACATATCACCACTCAGAAAAATGAATCAGCAGTCTAGCTCTGGTACAAAGAAAAAGATAACTCATTTACTTCCCTATTCAACTCAATACATCTAAGGAAAAAGTTCACTCCAAAGTTTGTTTAACACAAGAAAGAAGTTTTATCAGCAAAATATTATTCAAGAAATTACAAAATTATCAGAAAATTCCCACATTTAAGCTGAATGACGAATGGGATTCTGGACTTGATGCAGTAGATTCAAAACACAGGGTTACCAGCAGGTGTATGCTTGATATCCAAAGTGGAAATAAAAAAGTACACCATCATTGTTGGGTCAGCGGTAATGCCATATCTGACATACAACATCTACTTACAATTAAATTGGATCTTATTAATAACAAGGGCCTCCTTCCAAGGTTGTTGGTGTGAGAAAAAACTGGTGGTAATTACGTTACCACAACTTTTCCTGCACCGTCAAATTATCCTTTTGACGGATTTAGCACTGGCGGTATTACCATGCTGTAATTCTGCCAATTTCCACAGGAAAAGTATAGGATTTACCTCCAGCTTGTTGCTTGAGGCAAATCCTCCCTTTAATGCACTCCAAAATGGGTTATTACAACCACTTGTAATCCCATGATAATCCACCGGACCAAGTCATGCTAACAGTAAATTATTTGCTCGTAATGAGGTCCAAAGTCTGGTCATGAATTTGGGGAAACTCAATGGACTTCAAAGATCTAGAAAATACATTTCGGTCAGCCGGATGTTTGCCTTATGCTTCTGAGGTTCAAATCAATGAAGCAGTGACTATTCCAGGAAATGCACAACAATACACATTACTAATAAAGATTAGAAAAGGACACATCCTGTTTAATGAAGACGCTTTTATTAGCTTAACCAATAGTCTTCAACAGCAAGGTCTGTGCATTTTACTCCATTAGTAGAGATTAAGTTCAACATAATCAGACTTTTGGTGCGCAATAAGGACCCCCAAAGGATACTTTTAGCCCCAGATAACATTATTGTAATGGCTGCTGACTCTAAATACTTTTCCATGGATTTAGCCAACCCTATAATTGGTCCCATAGCAGGGGATTGCTACAACACTACACTACAGATGCTAACATACCAGAATGTGTTCATGCTACAGGGGCATTTTATGGTGTACTCCCTGTTCAACTATGGAGCGGAGGAGGTTGCCTGTGAGATGCTAGAAGATGAAGTAGGATACAAAGTTACAAGTGACTACCTGGACACCAAGGAATCCACTGCCAGGTAGACACCATAAATAACAATCTCTTCTCAGAGTTAGAAGAATTTTCATAGATAGCCATCTCAGAAATATTTCCAGGCTTCTGCCAGATGGTAGGAGAACAGATCCGTATGGCTGATGCCTGCGAGCTGGAAGAACAAAAACACAAATTTAGAGCATGTATGGATTTTCAGACTGTTTTTTCTGTAGATTCACATGATTGTGGAAATACTTCCCTTCATTACACAACCAAACTTACAGACCCTAATGTGGTGCCAGTATTTGTAAACAATCCCGGTTACATCTAGCATCCATGGACTCATTCACAGAGATTAGCAAGAATTATAATCACATGGGATTATTCAACTAACCCACAGTAATCCATCACTTGAAATATTGAAGCCCAATGGACACTGATGACTCTTTGCAGACCTAAGGGAACTGAATAAGAGGGTGCACATGCCAAGGTGACATCTTCCTTATATTGATCAAGGAATTGCACAGATCCAGGTTTCAAAAGTATATACTGCCCTTGATTTGAGTCATGGATACATGACTGTGTCGGTACTCCGTGAACACCAGTATACACTTGACTATACCTTAAGGGGGCAGCAGTACACATGTACTGGAACTCCACATGGACACATTAACTGCGGAAATTGGTTCAATATCTTCCTATATAAATCCATGTCTGACCTTATTGAAAGAGGGAATGTGGCTTCTGTGCATGATCTATTGATCGAAATCCAAACTGTTAATGAATACCTGAAGGACATCTGCCATGTGTTGGCTCAGCTAACTAATGCAAGTGCAAAGTTATCACTTCTGAAAGCACAGAGGTGCAAAACTAAAGTAAACCCTCTGGTAAACTATCTAGGCCATGAAATTACAGTTGAGGATCCTAATCCACAGAAGAAAAAGGTTGAGGCTATACTGAAATTACTGAAATTGAAACCCCCCACACAACTATGTGAATTACATAGCATTTTAGGATTAACTAAATATAGTTGTACATTCAAAGAGGACTATGCTGAAATCACTCAACCCTTGAAGGGGTCAAGAGGGAGTAGGGGAACTCTCAAACGGAGGCTGTGACACAACTGAAACACAATTTATCACAGTCTCCATGCTTGGTTTGCACAATCCCAATGCCTTTTTAACTGTTGTCTTATATCAGAAGCATGAACAGGTGGAGATCAAATTTAATGAATGTGAGAAATCATTCCTGGCAACAGTATGGCCCACACAGGGATGATGCCCAGATGGGGAGTCATTGCGATCTGAGCATCTGAGCACTTGGACCTCACTATAGTGACTATGAAGCCAGAAAATGGCAAATCCTTGGGTTTAGATAGGATCACTGCTGACATCTATAAGGAAGATTGTCCCATTTGGGCACCCTTTGTTAATTAAGTTTTTAACACAATAGCAGTTGATTCAGTGGTCCCCGCATCTTGGACCAAAGCAGAGATAATTCCAACCCACAAAAAAGGCTGCAGAGATATGCCAAGCAATTATAGACCCATCTACTTATTAGATGCAGCAGACAAAATATATGCTACGGTTCTCTTAGGTCATCTTTAACAGTGGATTGATGAAACTGAGGCTATCCACCTTCTACCAGCAGGATTTTAGTGTGGGCTTAGTACGACTGACCAATATTTTAGATTGTACCTAATTTTGTTGAAATGTGTCACGCTGAGGAAAATAAAGATACATGTGACCGTTATCAACCTCCAAACAACCTTTGACTGTGTCCCTCGGATGCTTCTCTGGGAAAGGCTAAGACAGTTGTGTGTCCCACTTTCTCTCTTAGGAGCTATTACTAGCTTGTATACAAGCAATGAAACAATGGTTTGATGAAGCCTTTCTGGATAAACATCTAGAGCATTTCCAGTTCCTAAGGGCATATGCCAAGGCCGCATTCTTGCACTGACTCTTTTGGATTATTTATAAATACAGCTGTTGACCTTGTAAATGCAGCAAATATAGATGCCCCTTGCCTGGCCCAAAAAATCCAATGTTTTTGTTTGCAGATGATGCTATTTTGATTTCTAAAACGTCAATAGGCCTGAGGAATTCATTACGAATATTCCAGAATTCCTGTATAGAGAATGGGATGGAGCTCAATCTGTCTAAAACCAAGGCTATTCTGTTTAGTCCGCAAAGGACAAAGGTACCTAAATTGTTCCTCTTTTTGGTTGGAAATCAAATAGAACAGGTATCTAGTTATGACTATCTGGCATCAGATTCAATAGTAAGGGGTTGTGGGATAATCAACTAGAGAAATCTCACTTCACTCTTGGGCGATCATGAAATGCACTTTCTAGAATTGCTTGCGTACATGGTAATGGTGCCGTTACCCCTTCTATGCAATTATGTAAAGCACAGGCATGCTCTTCCTCAACCTATGGTACTGAGTTGTGGGTCTATACAAACAGGGCAGTTATCAATAATGGGAAATACATTCTTAGAGGGGCTATTAGGCCTCCCCAAGAGTACGTCAAACATACACAGATCAAGTTTATTTTATTTTATTTTATGTGGTATTTATTATGCGCCTATACAGCAAATGGTGTTTCAAGCTGCCACAAGACAAAATGGGGGTTAGGGGCAGGGATGAAATATAAAAAAAACGATCCCACTAGGCCTTGTATCATTTGGATTTTGCAAGTGCAGTAACAAGAAGTGCAGGTGAGTGGCGGGGTGCCAGTCAGAGCGGAATGCACTAATGCTAAGGTGGGAAGGAAAGTGTAGGTTGGAGTGGCGAAGGTGCACGTACTAGGGAGGTGGAGGGGAGGAAGAGGGGCCCTCGGCTAGGCGAATGCTAAGGGGAGGCCAGGTGGACATGTGCGAGGGGAATGGAGGGAGCGCAGGGAATGAAGGTCAACATGCTAAGTGCGGGAACAGGGCTGGATTAGACTCAGTAGGGGTGCAGGCCCCGCCAGGCTCATACGGGGGAGGGAGCCCAGTAGGGCAAATGCAGTTTTGTGCAAGCATCAGCGGAGATCGAGGTGCTTAGGTAGACTGGACGAGGAGGGACTGCCGCCCTGTGCTGTATGATGCAGAAGGAACCAGGCAGTCAGTCAAAAATATGGCATATGGGGACATTAGCACAGGAGGGGGAGAGGGAAGAAACAAGAGAAAAGCAGGGTCTTGAGAAGCTTCCAGACTTTAAGGAGATCCAGCTCAATCCTGAGAGGGGCAGTGAGGCCATTTCAGAAGGAGGCTCCTGCAGAAGAGAGAGATCTACCCCCCATTCGAGTTTGACCTAAAAGTATAACTTTTAATGTAAATCTCAAACCTGTCCTGTATTGGCTCCGAATGTGGTCGCCTCTGTTGTTAGCTAGATTTAACACTGTAATGCTGGACATTCTCACCCAGGTTTGGAGCTCAAAATTACCCTGGAGCAAGTATGTCAAGTCCCTGCTTAAAAATCTAGACCTTATCGACTTGTGGGTGAACCCTACCAGTATAGATTCTACCACTAAGGAATGGGTTAAGAGAGAGTATCCCACTAGGGAATTTAATCAACAAACTTAGAACTGTCAAAAATCCACATTACTGTATGAATACTGGTTGTCTAAAAATGCAGTTGGGCTTAAGGACTACCTGGACTTGGTTCGGCTACAACCAGCTATATCTCTACACATAAAGTTTAAACTTGGTATCCTCCTGCTTGCAGACCTGAAAAAGAGATGGATTGCACCTGAGTCTGATGTATGCATCTCATGCACATCGAGTACAGAGTCACTGCAGCACTTTATACTTATTTGCCCGGCATATAGCAAGTTGAGACTTCATTATTGGAAACCCCTGCTAATGGTACATGAAATTAGATCTGTTACAGATGCAATGGACCTTTGTTAATGTACTTCAAATCATTTTGCTATTTTAGCCATCTCAAGTTTTAGCCATAGAGCCTGGTTAAAAAGAAAATGTATAACTTACCAGATATTCTTAATTTATGATACGAGCACTTTAAGTACGAGCACTTTAAGTTGTATTTTTTGGTTTTTATCTTGCTGCATCATGTATTATGTATTATGTGTATGTTTGAATGTATTTATTATTGCATTTTGTGATGATGATGGTATGGGTATTAAAAAACTACTGTCCATTGATCCATGGAAAACATATAACAGTTGAGACTTCCGACCTGCCTCTACAATAATTCCAGAGTGACCTGATCAGAAATGGGAATGTCTCTAGCTCAAGGATTACCTTCTAGATTTGTGCAATGCAGGGTTTCCCTGTAGAAATTACATATAGTCAAAACAAAAAGAGTTTAAGGCACAAGAATTAGCCGTCTACGTGGTTGTGTTCAAGGCAATTGTTTGTACGATGAAGAGTTAAAAGCAACCAATAGTATGGATGCATATACAGCTCATCTTCATAAAGTATATGACGAGAACACCTGTCAAGAAATGCCCATAGCTCATGTAGATTGTTCTTCCAACCATATTAAAGAAAATTATGAGAAAGAGTTAGTAGCTGGCATAGGAAATGCCTGGGTGAATGACACTCCTGAACTCGCAGCCGGTTATAAAATTGGTCCCTGCAGTAGTCAGTTGGTGAACTGAAGTCAATATATAAAGCTGTCCCTACTATCGTAAATGCCTAGATCCTGGAACTAGTCAGCATAACTGATTCTGTCTATGTCTGAAAGAGATTTGTTGAGTATTCAGTGAAGTGGAAATCCAGAGGTATTCTTTGTTCCAACAACAAACCCTTAAGACATGGGAGATTAATCCAAACAATAGATGATTTAAGGACATCAAACAACATGAATATATTATGGAAGAAAATTAAGGGTTATTCAAAAGTAGAAGGTCACGATAAAACAGGAAATAATTTGGCTGACCAACTTGCCAAAACTGGAGCAATTCAGGGTGAGTACATCGATATGGAACATCTCCTTAGATGGCTTAATCACAAACTCATGCTGAGAAAGAGTGTTCTATTCTGCAAGCAGAGATGCTCGAGACCAAGGTTTAATTACCGCACAATAAGAAGATCTCATTGTAGGATGATACTATCAATATCGAAAGGTCCCTTATCTGAATTACTTTAAAACAAGGAGAGTTGTTATAGTGCTGCACCAATTCAGCTCAAACCCTAATGAAAAAACAAAACAAAAAGTGTAGTCGGATCATATCTAAAAAATGAATATGATAAGTGCACGTGTTTATGATTTATAGCTGTCAAGTTGTTTTTAAAATAACCTATTTTTGTAACATATTTAATGCGTGTTTAACAGTTGTGGATTTCGTCTCTGGTCTTTGACCAAGCACTTAGCATATTCATTGTTTAGGCACTGCACTCACTCTACTTTTTCACACCTCTTCTCTATCCCCCTGAATCTGTATTAATAACAGTGTTTTTTTTCCTTCTTATATATGTTGCTGAGTAATAAACAATATAAAATAAGTTCAAGAATGATATGATCAGACTGGACTTTTATGTTTTGTTTTTCCTTACCTAAACTAGACTGGAAGGGGAAGGAGGATCGAGTTTTGATGAGATTTAAAAAGATTTTCAAAATTCAAGATGGACTGTTTGTTAGGAAATCACATTCTGGTTATGATCAGTGGGTGGTACCTACATTATCCTCCTTTCTCTCCTCCTTCACACCCATAACACAGGATGAGGTCACCAAGACAGTCTGCTTTATGATAGACTCATCTAAACAGGTGTTATGCTGCTTCTCTTGACATATCAAGGATAACATTACCTCTCTAGCTCGCTCCTTGGCTGTGTTCTGTAACCATTCTTTTGCCACTGGCTCCTTTCTATCACCCCTCAAGAACTCCCTTGTGAATCTCCTCCTAAAAAAGCTGTCTACAGACCCTTCCTTCCCAGCTAACTACCATCCTATCTCCACTATCCCTTTCTTGGGCAAGCTCTTGGAGAAGCTTGTCATCTCCCAACTAATCCTTCACACTGAATCCATTGGCTGTCTTCACAACCACCAGTCTGGCTTCAGAGCAGTCAGAGGTATGGATACTGCTCTCCTGAATACCTGTGATGACCTGTTCTCAAACCTTAACTCCATCTCTCCCTCTGTTCTTATCCTCCTCAACCCATCCTCCGCCTTCAATACAGTCATACTCATAAAGTGGCTTTATGACACCCTAGGCATCACTGACCGGGCAATGGATTGATTGACTTCCTTCCTCTTGAATAGGCCTTCTCAAGTTCAACTCGGCCCATTCCTCTCCTCTATCTCACTCTCTATATGTTGCTCACTAATAAACAATATGAAATAAGTTCAAAGAATGATCTGATCAGACTGCACAGTTTGGATTTATTTGTCCTTACCTGAAATAGACTGGAAGGGGAAGGAGGAGCGTTGAGTTTTGAAGAGATTTGAAAAGATGTTCAAAATTCAAGATGGACTGTTTGTTTGGAAATCACATTCTGGTTATGATCAGTGGGTGGTACCTAAATCCTCCTCCTTTCTCTCCTCCTTCACACCCATAACACAGTGTGAGGTCACCAAGACAGTCTGCTCTATGAAAGACTCATCCAAACAGTATGCACCTGCTCCTCTTGAACTATCAAGGACAACATTGCCTCTCTTGCTCACAACTTGGCCGAGTTTTGTAACCATTTATTTGCCATTGGCTCCTTTCTATCACCCCTCAAGCACGACCTTGTGAATCTCCTCCTAAAAAAGATTTCTGTGGACCCTTCCTTCCAGGCTGACTACCACCCTATCTCCACTACCCCTTTCTTGGGCAAACTCTTGCAGAAGCTGGTCATCTCCCAAATAATCCTTCACACTGAATCTGTTGGCTGTCTTCACGACCACCAGTCTGGCTTCAGAACAGTCAGGGCCATGGAAACTGCTCTCCTGAACACCCGTGAAGACCTGATCTCAAACCTTGACTCCAACTCTCCTTCTGTGCTCATCCTCCTCGACCTAGCCTCTGCCTTCGATATGGTCAGTTAATCCACCCTCATAAAGTGGTTTTGTGATACCCTAGGCATCACTGTCCGGGCCTTGGATTGGTTGACCTCCTTCCTTTCAAAAGGACCCCTCAAGTTGACTGGGCATGTTTTTCTCCTCTATCTCACTCTCCACCTGCCGTGTTCCTCAGGGTTCTGTCCTCTCGCTGCGGCTCTTGAACATTTACCTTGCCCCTCTCGCCCACCTGATAACCACCTTCTCTCCTCATTTTAAATGCTACACTAACAACACTCAGCTCTCCTTTAATCTTCCCTCCTCTTCCTCCTCTCCTTCCTCTCTCATTCCCGACTGTCTGAAAGCTATTCAGCCATGGTGTGCTTCTAAGGATCTCTTCCTTAATGCCAGTAAAACAGAGATCCTTCTCATTGGGAGATCTGCCACCTCCCTCCCTCCTACTCTCTGGCTACCCTCCATGGGCCACTTCACTCTCTTGTGAGCCAAAAAACATGGGCGTCATCTTCAACTCCTCTCTCTCTCCTTCTCAACCCGCATCACTGACCTTGTCAAGTAGTCTCACTTCAGCTTCACCTCTTCAGAGGCATTTCCCTTTCCTCACCTTCCCTCAGAAACTAAATGTCTCCAGAGCTATGGTTCTCTCTAGGCTTGACTACTTCAACAGCCTCTTACTTAATCTACCTCTTTCCTCCCCTGCCCTCTTCAACTAATTCAGTGCAGGCAATTAAAAACATATCATCTGCGTATGCCTATAGGGGCAGGGGTTTGGCTCTGACCCTAGGGTAGTCTGACTTCGACTCCACCAGACCCTTATATAGACCATTTTATCCTTGGCCTCAAGCCCAGGGGCCACATCTCTCCAGGCCTACAATCTCTCCACTGGCTCAAGGCGCTGAAGGATCAAATTCAAGACTCTCTGCATCATCCACAGGCTTTCTGGGGCCTGGGACCACACTACATCCAAATCTCTCTCCTTAAATACCTCCCTACTAGAATTCTTTGGTATTCTAGCTCTAAATCTCTGCAAGTCAGAAGCTTCTCTAAGCAGCGAGTGTGGGGTAGATCTCTTTCTTTGGCAGGAACCTCCCTCTGGAATGGCCTTCCTGCCCCTCTCAATCTTGAGCCAGATCTCCTTAAATTCCAGAAGCTGCTCAAGACCTTCGTTTTCTCCTCCCCACCCCCTACCCTGCTAGCTCCACCTGCCTCTATGCCTGGTGGCTTGTATCCCTCATTGGCCTTACCGGGGGAAGGCCCTTCCTCGACCAGTCTCCCCTTACCCTTACCAGCACTTGACCTTGGCACCCTCCCCTGACTAGCCTCTGGGCTTGGTCCACCGCCCCACCTTCACACTAGTTAACCCCTATCCCCTTGCCTGAGCACTTGCCCTCCTGGGCCTCGCTTCGCACTTGACCATCCCTTGGTGTCATGATCTCTGCTTCCAAAAGATCAGGACTTGCCCGACTCCCTTGGAAGCAGACCCATAATCCCGGTTCCGAATGCCAGCCAGTCCCAATTGGGACCTTTTGGACCCTGTCCTGGCGCCAGTGGCACCAGGCTCATAAAGATGCCCAGTCCCAGCGCTGGAAGCGCCGGGCTCATAATGGTTGGGTGGACTTACCTGCAGCAGACCATGCTGCTTACTTACCTGCCAGTTGAACCCCTGATCCTCTTCTGTTTGGGACTACTTTTCCTGTTGGGTGGGCAGGAGCCACTCCCTAGGTTCAGAACACTGGAACTCTTCTGGAAAGCAGGAACTCTTTTCTTACCTAGGCGTGGCTGTGGAAGGAGACACCTAAGCACTACAGGAGGCTATTTAAACCACACCCGATGGATGAATCTTGCTTTGTGTTATTCTGCATTCTCTGCAGCAGAACGCTCATCGTGTCTTCTGCTTCTGATCCTGGGCCTAAGGGAACAAAGGCTTACCATCCTGGAATCCAGTCTTCAGCAGCACCTGTAAAGACAAAGAAAGAACAGGTTAGCACTACGGTCTTCAGTGGCAGCGCATCTCTTACCTGGTCCATCGGCTGTCACCAACGCCTCGCGCTGCATTCCGGCATCTGAAAGACAAAGGCTTACCTACTCTTCGCAGGCTCCGGAGGTCTTCGCACTGCATTCCGGCATCTGAAAGACAAAAGCTTACCAGCTCTTCGCACGCTCCGGAGGCCTTCGGCGCTGCATCCCGCATCTGAAAGACAAAAGAAGGTGCGTTTAAAGACATTGGGCAACTTTATTACTCACGTGCCATTACTCCTTCCCACGCCGAATCCAGTGGGTATCCCAGCACCCTTCAGCTTCTCTAAAGCTCCGAACTTGTACCTGCAAGATAAAAGGGACAGTTAGTGCGCATCGTGAAGCAGGCTACAAGCGCTTACTTACGTGCTTCCAGGCGCTTCTATTCCTCACGCGGGTTCGATCCTCAACTCTCATCAGCCCGCCATCCGCCATCGCCGGAACCCTGCAAAACAAGAGATATCATTACAAAAGACTTTTAAGACATTTGAAGTGCCCAGAACTTACCGTTCGTGCAGTTAACGACGGACAGCAGTCCTCTGAGGTCAAGAGGCCTGCACCCTTATCCAGTGAAGAAACTGGTTATGGCATCCTGCCCCGAGGCAGATGGAGAGCTCGGCGTTCACTTACCTAAGGTGAGGGCGTTAACCTTTGGGGTTCTACAGGAGAAGAGAAAGGGAAGAGGAGGGAGGCACCCAATAACCCCAGTTCATTAATCCCATATTTTCTATCTGCAGACATCTTACTCTTCGAGTCAGACATACAGTGCACAGAGGTCCAGCCCAAAGAGCCAACCGTGTGTTACACATCACCTTTGAAGATACGGCATTCACCCAGTCAAGACCGGCGCCTCTGCGGGAATCAGGTGAGCGTTACAGATCACAAAGCCTACCACAAAACTCCCACCCAGGCGCTATGGAAACCTCGGATACCGACCAGCTAGCCCAGTTACTTGGGGAACTAAGAGCAGAAGTGCATGCAGCCCGTCAGGAAACGAATGCTCTAAGAAGGGAACTGATTATTTCCAAGGAGCGAACAGACGATCTCGCTAGACAATTGCTACAGTCACAAGCTGGACTAACTCCGTTACCCGCATCAGGGGCAAATCTTCCTTCAACATCCTCTACGAACCCAGTGCAGATCAACCTACCTGGGAATGTACCTCTGGCTCCGCCCGAACGATTTTCTGGTGACCCAAAGAGGTTTGCAGTATTTATTAATCAGTGCCGGTTGCACTTCTTATGCCGGCCAGCAGCCTTTCCAACTGATCAAGCTAAGGTAGCTTTCGTGCTTTCGTACCTTAGTGGCAATGCGGCAGACTGGTCGATCCCTCTAGTCAATCAAGATGATCCGTTTCTCCATGATTTTCAAGCTTTTCAGCTCAGTATGGAAAAACTGTTTGCAAGACATTCACAGGGGCAGGCCTTGGACAATGAGCTCCTTTTATTGCGACAGGGTAATCAAGACCTTTTGGCTCATATTGCGTCTTTCAAAAGACTGATAGTGGAAACTCGATGGGCTGAGGACAAAAGGATTACGCTGTTTTATAGAGGTCTACGTGGAGAGCTCAAAGATGTTTTAGCCCAAGTAGTGAATCCCCCGCAAGACTGTTCGGACTATATTGACTTAGTCGTTCAAATTGACCACAGACTGCAGAACAGGAAGGCCGATCGTTCCAAGTTTGATGCTCGAGTATTTTCCAAACCACCAACTCCTACCAAAGGAGTAGACTCCGGGGAACCCATGCAAATAGGGGGCCTGAAAGGTCCACTAACACAAAAGGAGCGGGAAAGGAGAAAACAGCTGCAATTATGCCTCTATTGCGGAAACTCGGGGCACTTTCTTCGAGACTGTCCGGTGAAACCAGCCAAGAAGGCAGTAGGAGCTGCAGTTAACAGGGTCACAAACTCTGAGCAGGGAAACGACCTCGCCCGACAAGAATAGAGGTCCTCTTGCCGAGCGTTAAAACCAGTTCAGTGACCTCGCATTTCGTGATACCTACGGTCCTCATTAGCCCTGAACATCCGGATCGATTACATGCGATTGAAGCTTACGTCGACAGCGGTGCCATTGGCAATTATGTGGATCATGAAATGGTTTTGCGGATGAATCTGACTCTTTGTCCAAAGGCTGTAAAGGACGTCATTACTACGGTGGATGGTACGGAGATAGCCTCCGGACCAGTAACGGATACCACCCAAGAAGTGACGCTAGTAAGTCAAGATGGACACCACGAGAAGATCGTGTTCGATGTGATCAAGGCCCCTCAGTTCCAGATTATTCTACGAATTCCTTGGTTAGAGAAGCACAATCCTCAGATCGATTGGCAAGCAAGAACGGTTCAGTTTCCAGAATGTGTCTCTACTTGTCACCCTCGACCTGGTGTTGCACTGGCAGCAATTTCCTCAGAGGCTCCCCAGTTACCTCCTGAATACCTAGAATTCCAAGATGTTTTCCGGAAGGATCAGGCTAACTCTCTACCTCCTCATAGGTTTTATGACTGCCAGATAGACCTGATACCTGGATCTACTCCTCCTTGTAGTAGAATTTATGCCCTCACCGAGCCTGAGAATCTTCACCTCCGACAATACCTGGATCAATACCTAGCGAATGGGTTTATTCGTCCTTCCAAGTCCCCTGCTTCCTCAGCTTTGTTCTTCGTTCCAAAAAAAAGAAGGGGACCTTAGAACTTGTATAGATTAACGCGCCCTGAACCAGATCACCGTTAAGAATAGATATCCGTTACCTTTGATCCCTGAACTCCTGGACCAAGTCAGAAAAGCATGCATATATACAAAGCTGGATCTTAGAGGAGCCTACCACTTGGTACGAGTAAAAGAGGGCGATGAATGGAAGACGGCCTTCCGCACCAAGTATGGGCTATTTGAATATCAGGTCATGCCCTTCGGACTTTGCAATGCCCCGGCCGCCTTTCAATATTTTATGAACGATGTCCTCAGAGAGCTCATAGATGTGTGTGTTGTTGTTTACATTGACGACATCCTTGTTTATTCTTCATCGGAAACTGAACATCGGAAACACGTGAAAATGGTCCTCGAGAGATTGCGTCAACACAAACTTTTCGCTAAGTTGGAAAAATGTGTTTTCAACGTGACTGAAGTTGAATTCTTGGGATTCATATTATCACCTAGCGGAGTGCGTATGGATTCAAAGAAGGTCGATGCAATTCTCAAATGGCCATCGCCATCCTCCGTAAAAGGTGTTCAAAGCATGTTAGGCTTCGCTAACTTTTACCGCAGGTTTATCCCCGAATTCTTTTGAATAGACCAGCCCATCACCGCCTTGTTAAAGAAAAACAAACGTTTTGAATCGTCTACCGAGGCGGAACAAGCTTTCCAGAATTTGAAGACTAGATTTATCTCTGCACCGATCTTAAAACATCCTCGCCCAGAACTCCCCTACATCGTTGAAACTGATGCTTCGAGCCTTGCCATGGGGGCAGTTCTATCACAAAAGGACCCAGTAACCAATCAGTTGCATCCCGTGGCATTTTGGTCCCGCAAATTCTCGCCTCCTGAAATCACTTACACTATTACTGATAAGGAACTTCTAGCTATCAAGTCCGCCTTTAAGGCTTGGCGGCATTATCTTCTGGGGGCCCGACACACCGTTACTGTGATTACAGATCACCGAAACCTGCAATATTTGAAAACCGCAAAAGCTCAATCCTCTAGGCAACTCCGTTGGGCACTATTCTTTGCAGAGTTTGACTTCATAATTACCTATCGACCTGGTACAAAAAACGGTAAAGCTGATGCCCTTTCTCGGATGGGAGTGGAAGAACATTTGATCAATCCTAAACCTATACCTATCATTCCCGAACAAAGAATTCTAGGTGTAATCGCCACACAATCCATAGAGGAAGTTAAGGATAAAGCCAGGCTACTGGTAACTCCAGCAGACATACAGAATTGGCATCTGCAGGGAAAGGACTTTACGGTGAAGGACAACCTATTATATTTCCAAGAACGGTTATACCTGCCCAGCACAGATTTACAGAAAAAGGTAATCTCTTGTTATCACGATTCTTTAATGGAAGGACATCCCGGTACGACCAAGACCTCGGAAAAGATCAAGCGCTACTTCTGGTGGCCGTCTTGGAAAAAAGATATCAGAGACTTTATAATGTCCTGTGGAGTATGCGCCCAAAACAAGAGTCAAAAGGAAAAACCAGCCGGCCTCTTACGCCCTATTGACATCCCGCCTCGCCCTTGGCATACGCTTTCTATGGACTTCATCACCGATCTACCTCCATGCTCCGGATACAATACGATCCTAGTAATCGTGGACCTATTCTCCAAGATGGCGCATTTCATTGCACTCAAAGGCTTACCAACAGCAGCAACTCTGGCCCGAGAATTTCTCGAAAACATCGTCCGACTGCACGGTTTTCCTTCAGTTCTAATTTCGGATCGAGGTAGTCAATTTATTTCTCATTTTTGGCGAAGTTGCTGTCGGTCGGCTCAAATTGATGTGAGACTTTCGACCAGCCACCACCCTCAAACCGACGGACAAACCGAGAGGACCAATCAAACTCTGGAACAGTATTTGCGCTGCATGCTACAACAAACTGAAAAAACTTGGAAAGATATCCTTTGGATAGCCGAATATGCCTACAATAACTCTGTCCACTCGGGAACTGGGAAGACCCCGTTTTTTCTTTTATACGGTAGTCACCCTCGAACCTCGGAGTTGGATCCACTCCAAGATCTTGGAACACCAGCAGTAGACCACCTGCATTCTACAATCACCCAAGCCTTTAAGGAAGCCGTTTCTCACCTTCAAAGGGCTAAAGAACAATACAAGAAAGGAGCAGACCAACATCGGAAGGAAGCCCCCCAATATCAAGTAGGAGATCAAGTCTGGTTATCCACCAAATATCTACCTCTAAAAGGACCACGCACATTCAACCCAAGATACCTTGGTCCCTATTCCATCACTACCATAGTAAATCCAGTAGCGGTCAAGTTGGACTTGCCCCCTCACATGAAGATACATCCGGTCTTCCACTTCTCTCTATTAAAACCCGTGCAACCTCAAACCCGACTAACTACATCTCCAAAACCTATTCTAGTTGATGGAGAACTCGAGTTTGAAGTCAAAAGCATCCTGGATTCCAAGATCTCCAAATCTAAACTATTTTACCTGATTGACTGGAAAGGCTAAGGTCCCCAAGAAAGATCCTGGGAACCTGCAGAATATGTCCACGCGCCTCGTCTAATCAAAAGATTTCATCGAACATTTCCTAACAAGCCCAAACCCCCGGAGAAGCCCGGTTTGGGAGGGGCCTTGAGGGGGGGTGCTGTCATGATCTCTGCTTCCAAAAGATCAGGACTTGCCCGACTCCCTTGGAAGCAGACCCATAACCCCGGTTCCGAATGCCAGCCAGTCCCAATTGGGACCTTTTGGACCCTGTCCTGGCGCCAGTGGCACCAGGCTCATAAAGATGCCCAGTCCCAGCGCTGGAAGCGCCGGGCTCATAATGCTTGGGTGGACTTACCTGCAGCAGACCATGCTGCTTACTTACCTGCCAGTTGAACCCCTGATCCTCTTCTGTTTGGGACTACTTTTCCTGATGGGTGGGCAGGAGCCACTCCCTAGGTTCAGAACACTGGAACTCTTCTGGAAAGCAGGAACTCTTTTCTTACCTATGCGTGGCTGTGGGAGACACCTAAGCACTACAGGAGGCTATTTAAACCACACCCGATGGATGAATCTTGCTTTGTGTTATTCTGCATTCTCTGCAGCAGAATGCTCATCGTGTCTTCTGCTTCTGATCCTGGGCCTAAGGGAACAAAGGCTTACCATCCTGGAATCCAGTCTTCAGCAGCACCTGTAAAGACAAAGAAAGAACAGGTTAGCACTACGGTCTTCAGTGGCAGCGCATCTCTTACCTGGTCCATCGGCTGTCACCAACGCCTCGCGCTGCATTCCGGCATCTGAAAGACAAAGGCTTACCTACTCTTCGCAGGCTCCGGAGGTCTTCGCACTGCATTCCGGCATCTGAAAGACAAAAGCTTACCAGCTCTTCGCACGCTCCGGAGGCCTTCGGCGCTGCATCCCGCATCTGAAAGACAAAAGAAGGTGCGTTTAAAGACATTGGGCAACTTTATTACTCACGTGCCATTACTCCTTCCCACGCTGAATCCAGTGGGTATCCCAGCACCCTTCAGCTTCTCTAAAGCTCCGAACTTGTACCTGCAAGATAAAAGGGACAGTTAGTGCGCATCGTGAAGCAGGCTACAAGCGCTTACTTACGTGCTTCCAGGCGCTTCTATTCCTCACGCGGGTTCGATCCTCAACTCTCATCAGCCCGTCATCCGCCATCGCCGGAACCCTGCAAAACAAGAGATATCATTACAAAAGACTTTTAAGACATTTGAAGTGCCCAGAACTTACCGTTCGTGCAGTTAACGACGGACAGCAGTCCTCTGAGGTCAAGAGGCCTGCACCCTTATCCAGTGAAGAAACTGGTTACGGCACCCTGCCCCGAGGCAGATGGAGAGCTCGGCGTTCACTTACCTAAGGTGAGGGCGTTAACCTTTGGGGTTCTACAGGAGAAGAGAAAGGGAAGAGGAGAGAGGCACCCAATAACCCCAGTTCATTAATACCATATTTTCTATCTGCAGACATCTTACTCTTCGAGTCAGACATACAGTGCACAGAGGTCCAGCCCAAAGAGCCAACCGTGTGTTACACATCACCTTTGAAGATACGGCATTCACCCAGTCAAGACCGGCGCCTCTGCGGGAATCAGGTGAGCGTTACACTTGGCCCCCTCCCCACTGTATTTCTCTCTTTCACCTCTACCTGCACTTCCCGTTACTGCACTTGCAGGTTCTGAATGTCACAAGGCCTAGTAGGACCATTACTGTTATTTTCTCCCCTGTACCCCCCTTGTCTTGTGGTGCCTAAAACCAAATTTTCATGTATAGGCACCATACAAATGCTCAATAAATAAAATAAAAAATAAAAGCGCAATGTTCATCCACGCCCATCACGTAGTAACAGCTGGTCATCATATTTTTATAAAGACAATGGACATCCTACGTGAGGTTGCTCAAAGGGAACACATCAGTCAAGACTTAAACATTTAATTAAAGGGGTGTCTAGTGTGTACTTAGTTCACACCAGGTTCTCCCACTCACCCGGCCCTCTACAAAAGAGAGGTATAACCTTCAATGGTGTGATCTTCAGACTTAACCTTTTTGGTTCAGTGACTCACTGTTCACACGGCAACAAATATATGCTGACGTTATGTGTCTCTTCACTAAGTGGGTCAAAGTGTCTTCCCGCTCCAAATTGCAAAGTGGAAATGGCAGCTATGTTATTGATGATTCACATATTTTATTGTTTTTGACTCCACATAAAGATTGAGTCTGACCACTGTACTCACTTCACCTGTGAAGTAATGACTAAAATGTGGTACATTCTTGGAGTCAAAATAATACTCCATATCGCCTACCAACCGCCATCCAGCAGGGGCATTAGGGGGATGGTAGAGTGATATATAAAAAAAAACAATAGTAGGATTCTTAAAGAAGTTCATGGTGTATTTAGGACTAAGTTGGGACATGCAGTTAAAACTAGTCCTGATGGCTCTAAGGTCTACACCCACTTCTGCAAACAAAATATTCCCCTTTGAACTCATGACTGGAAGGAAAATGGTCTTGCCTCAACATCTGTTATACCGAACACAGGAACAGATGATAAACAGCTCTACTACTCATGAATACTTAGAGCACTTGCAAAAGCACCACCAGCATGATTTTGCCTATGCCCAGAGGAACCTTGAAGAGCTGCAGTAAGTGCCATACCATATTATGACCTGCAGACATCTAAGAAGGAGTACCCAGTATGTGATGAAGTTTATCTTTGTAATTTCTAGCAGAACCAGTGCAACGAACGCACATCTTTAGACAGCTGAAAGGGGTCATATGAGACCATAGATAAGATCTATGTCGCTGCCTACAAAATAAATATCCCAAAAGGAGAACAGACTGAGGAACGCTAGGCCCAAGTTAAACTAGCTGACAGCCTGCCACACTCAGACTAGCCTTCATTGGATTGAGCTATCCGTTCCTCCTCCTGATCTGATAAATTCAGGCCAAACCAAGAAATCTCAGCAAAGAGGTAATTATGAATGATTAGACTGGAAGGACACATGTTTTTTATAACGATACAGACTTAAATGAGTTGTTAAAAATGTAGCTGTAGAATTTTAATGTAGTGAAGGTAGAAGAGAACAGGTAATTTCCAAAAATGTAAAGTTAAAATATTGCCAAGAATGTGTACTAAACCAGCCTTTCTAACCCTCTCTGAAAGCAGAAAGATACCTTGATTTCCAACTTCCTGTATCCCTGAAAGTAGAAAGGGGAACTTAAGGAAAAGGCGTCAAGTGTCAGCCACAATGAAGGAAATCGAGGCAGCAGCCCAACTGCCCTTCAATGAAGAGAGGAGGAACATCACATTCTCAACATTGATGAGACCATACATAGTGCTGTGTGGAAATTAATTTTAGTCAGAAGTCCTGGAAAAACTGCCTTTTTCCTGGAGACATTATTTCCAAGTAGCGGGAGATTGTCAGGGATGTTATAATACAATGAGGCATTTGAATAAATAAAATGAGTTTTGGCAGGGAAAGGGAAATTATCTGCACTTCTTTTGAGCACTTATTGGAGATTTGCGCTTCTTGCAAACTGTCCCATTTGAAAGGATGCCAGATTAGAGCGCACACTGTGCTCACTATCCTGTTCAGATAAAAAACCATAACTCAGGTGGACAGGGTCAGTGTTGCCCGGCAGGGGCACTGTCATGGTAGAGGGCTTTACAGGTCAGGCCCTGTGCCTGTAAATGCAGCACCAGCACAGCGCTAGAAAGGACGAGACATCAGGCTGGAGTCTGGTGGTGCTATGTCCCTTTTATTAACATGGTCGCATGGTCACAGCCATGGGACATAAGGATGAGCCGTTAGCATGGACTTGTTGTCCTTAAAGAGGCAGCACATCACAACCAGCAAACTCGTAGTTTGGCGGTGTGGGAAAAGTGGCGTTAATGGAATTACCGCCACTTTTTCCTTGCACCGCCAAACTTTTAATGAGCCTTGTCTTTTGTGGATTACACATTGGGCCTCATTACGAGGTGGGCAGTAAGGGGTTAATGGTGCCGGTGCCGTTAACCCCTTACCACCGCATTACGAGGTCCTTTAGCGGGTCCCGTTAAGGGCGGCTGGTTTTACCAGTCACCCTTAGTGGGAGCCGCTAAAGGACCAGCATGCTAACAACAGGCCCGTTATTAACGGGCCCGAAGTTAGCATGGTCCCCATTCCCATTGAGCCCTATGGGGGCTCGAATGGGAATGGGGATGGGTTCCCTGAATGGGGAAATACCGGGTCCTCCAAGGTTGGAATGATCCGGTAATTCCCCATTCAGGGACCCCGGACCCGGTATGTGGTAAGGGAGTAGCCATGGCGCTAATAGCACCATGGCTACCTCCATACTCGTAATGACCCCCATTGAAAATAATTTGGGCCTCATTACGAGTTGGCCGGTAAAAACGGGTCCATTACCGGCATGCCGGTAAGAGCGGGTCCGTGCTCGTATGAACCCGCTAATAGTGGGTGATTACGTGTGCGCGAGCACGCGCGAGCCCCTATGCCGGTAATGGTAATACCGGCATGCCGCTAAAGGTCCTCCAACCCCCCTATACCGGCATCGCGGGACCCGCCCATAGCGGTACCGCCTCATACCAACACCTATACCAACCCCTAAATACCGGCATGGTAATACCGGCATGGTAATACCGTGTTCGCAAAAAACTGACCCGGAAATTACATCATTGCGCAGGAACGGGAAATGGGCCGGTGGCCATCTTTAAAAACACAATCCATTGCCATCCTCCCCAACCACCAGTTCTTTTGTGTTGTGCTGTGGCAGAATAGAAGCAGGATGTCCAAGGCTACCAGGAAGGTGACCCCCAGGAAGTGCAAACAGCGTTTTTAAGATGCTGAGCTAAGTATGCTCGCTGACACCCTGGCCCAGCATGCGGACACCATCAGGAGCACTGACATGAAGCATGCGGCCCAGACCAAAAAGAAGGAGGTGTGGCAGAAGGTCGCACAGAGGGTGTCGGCAGTGGGAACCACCCCAAGGAGTGTGCGGGACTGTCGGAAGCGGTGGGCCCACACTCCCCAGTGAAGTTGACGGCATCGGAGGAGACAGCCAGTACCTTTATAGATCCTGAATCCATAGAGGGAATCGGAGACCAGGAGGTGGGCGCCGCATCATCCACAGAAGAAGGTGAGTGACCCATCTCATCCGTGTAGGCTAAACCATGATGTGGCACAAGTGACGTGGAAGTGAGACTAACCAAGGCAATGCATGTCCCAGGCCCACATCAACATATCCAGTCAAGAATGTGTGCCACACCCTGCTACACACGCATGCCGAGTACCAATCCCAACACAAGTACAACATGACCCAACCGTGCCCATGGAACTCACCACACATCCACCATACCAATGCCATGCCACCAGCCATGCATTGATTGCCCACATGCCCCCTCAGAACACCAACTGCCACACTCCTAAAATAATTTCATGCATGAATGTATGAACATATCACAGCGCAATGGATTATCGCTGCCATGTGACACCATCACTGATGACCTGCATCTCTTCCATCCCCCAGGCACCGATGAGGAAGATGGCATGCAGGACAGGTGTGCAAGTTCATCCACTGCACGGCAAGGGACCAGGGCCACCGCCACCACCCAGCCCAAGAAACTGCCCAGAGCAACAGGCAGTGTGCCACACCGGGCAGTAACCCTGCAGGAAACACCTGCACCCACTGTCCAGTAGCAGCCACCCACAACAGTGGGAGGCGTTTCTATTCATTCTCCGCCAACCACCGGGATGTTGTGGATGCAGAGGTGGAGAATGAGGGTGACATCATGTCTGGCACACCCACCCCAAGCCACATTACCAGCATCCCTACCCCTACAGAGGCAGAGAGCATGTACGATCCCTGCCTCCACGACTCAGACCTTGATGAGTCAGACACATGCCTCTTTGAGGAGGAATGTGCCCTGGACATGGGCACCACACAAGTGCCATCCACCACCCTGCCTACCACCACCTTGCCTACCACCACCCCGGTCACCAGCACTCCTGCAGCCAACGACTCCTTCGAGGCTCGCCTGTCAAGGGTTGAGGCACAACAGGAGTCGATGCTTGAACTGATGCGGCAACAAATATCAGATGGAAATGACTCCATAAGGGCCATTGCCACAGCCATCGCAGCCAACACTGCTGCTGTTGAGGCATCCACAAGTGCCTTGAGGGAGTGTCTGGGGGCACTTACGCAGGCCCTGTTTGCAAACCTGCCCCATATGCAGTGCCCACACCTTGGGGCAGGCATGGGACTGACCATCGACACCTCCACTGCCCCAAGCCCTTCTACCTCGGCCCAATCGAGCCGTGTGCGTATGACACGGAGGAGTGCACGGCGCTTGACCATGGCACCCCCGGATCCCAAAAAACCAAAGAAATAGAGTGGGCAGACAATGACATTTGAAAAATGTACGTTGGTCAAGGGACCAGTGTTTGTTGTACATATGGGCACATTTGGGGGGTTTGTTGGGTGGGTGAGGGAGTTTACTTGGGTATTTTTGGGGTTTGTAGGGTGGGTGAGGTAGTTCACTGGGGGTCGTGAGGGGTTTATGTTCACATTATCACGTGTCTGGAAAATACATCCGTTGTGTGCAAGAAAATCATTGGCTGGACATACTTCTTTTTGTGCATGTACATTTAATGTGTGATGGTGTACAGTGGGGCACTTCTGACAAAACAAGTGTACATGTCCACATGCAGCCAGTGGGTCACAGGCACATTACTTTCATGGTCCCTGCGTTTCAAAAGTATTCCTCAATTAGTGCTTGGCGTACAGCATGGCCATCCCATGCATCACGTACTGGCAGGGGGGCTCCTTCGCCTCCGTCTCCATCCCCTTCATCCTCACCCGGCCCATGCATGTCAATGTCAGGTGGCAGTGGTACATTCCTTTGGACGCACATGTTGTGCAGCATGACACAGGCCATGGTGATCTTTGCCACCTTCTCAGGCCTATATAGGAGTGCCCCACCAGACCTGCTAGGCAGCGGAATCGCGCCTTCAACAGGCCAAAGGTCTGCTCATTCACAACACGGGTATGAGTGTGCACACGATTGTAATCCTCTTCATGGCTGTTCTGCGGGTTCCACACAGGGGTAAGAAGCCACGGCCTCAAGGGATATCCTCCATCACCTGCAAGCAGATACAAATAGGTGTGTGTCACTCTGAACTGCCACCTTCAGGGAGCACAGTCATGGCAGCAGCTATTTGGTGTGGGCATGCACATGTCCCAGTACGTGTACAAAATAGTCACCTATATGCAATGTATACTGTAAAGAGGTGCGGTACACTGGATGGGGTTCAATAGATGATCCAGGGTGTAATCATGCATGCTCTGGCAGATGTGCAGTGGTAGTGCAACAATGTTTAGCCTCCAATTCATGATGTGTATTCTTTACTATGCATGGTCACACTAGCCGCATTGCCACAGTTTCCATCCTATTCAGTCATGCATTGCTTGCCATCACCATGGTGCCCTGGTTGTGCCACTTACTTGTAGTCATCCATATGCATTATTTGGGATATGTGGCCCAGTAATGTGTCATGTTCCGTTTGGCTAGTGCAGGTGAGGTGTGTTTAGATCTGCATGTATTCTCCAATCACTGGCTATTGCCACCCAGTTGCACTATTCCTCCCCCTTTGCCACCCTGGTGAACTATCCCCCCCCTTTTCTCACCCGGGTACAGTAGCCCCACCCCCCTTCTGCATCCGCACACATCAGTACCCCACAGCATGGCCATGGGCCTGTTGTGCAACTCACCGAGCAGCCAGGCACGTGGTCCAGCATGCATGAGAATGGTGGTTGTGAAATGCCATGCAGCTGGCCCACTGTGTGTTGGTAGGTGCCTGTGGCCAGGAAGTGTAGCACAGACACCACCTTAAGTAGTGGGGGGATGGCAGTGCGTATTTCTATGTGGCTGGCAATGTCGTTCTGTATCATGTCCACTATGGTGGTGATGGTGTCACGTTCCAACCGGTACAGGGTGTGGATCTGCTCAGGGGTAAGGTTGAATGGGCTGGGTCTGGTGCGAGGGATTGTTGGCTGCGCTGGTGGTAATTGCTGGGCCTGTCTCACCCTCCTTCTCCTCCTGCGTCTCATTTGTGGTGCCTGTTGTTGCTGCTGTAGTTGTTGTTGTTGTTGCTGTTGTTTACTGTAGTTGTAGCAGTAAAGGCATGTTCTCCAGCGCCATGATTACAACTGCTAGTGGTAGCATTTTGGTGTAGGAAGGGGGGTGGTGTGTAGGTGTGCTCCTTTTGTTCTGGGCCACTCAACATTGCCTACACCTGTGGGGGGGTTGTGGTGTGTGGGTGTGCTCAGTTTATACTGGCACAGCCTCCATTGACTCCACCCGTGGGGATTGTGTGCACCTGTGGCAGCTGCCTTGTATCCTGCTTGCTGTTTGCGGGTGGTCCGCGAGGCCTGTATGGCCGGCATCGTGCAGCCCGTGATTACCGGCTTCACGGTGCCGGTATTTGCATGTATGCGTGGGTTGAAATTACCTCCTATTACCGGCATGCCGGTATTTGCTCTCTGAAGGTGTGCGTGTACACGCCTATGCCGCTATTACCGGCACCGTTGTTTAGTGTACTGCTAATACCGGGTTTGCGGGTCGGAATGCAGCGGGACGGTAAACGATGCCGGTATTACCATACCGGCATCATTTTTGCCTTACTGGCATACCTCGTAATGAGGCCCTTTATATATTTGACATCCGCAAAACAAAGTGAGCAAAGACGTAGGTGCATTGCTATAAACATATCTGTTGTTTTACTCGCATATTAGATTTGTCATATTCCCTATAAGAGGGCAACCAATCAGTGGCTCGCTGTTTCCATTTGCCCCGGAATTGCTGAGGTATTGATCTCGCTCTCAAAGTGCTGCAATGCCTTTCCGCGCGCTGATGAACTTCCCTGGCGCATCGTTTGTCCAGCTAAAGGCAGCAGCAGCAGCATTCTTCTATCCCCGATACATTTAATGGAAACAATTGATAACTGCTGCACGCGCCCGCCATTTTCATCCTTTCACGGAGACAGAGAGGAGTGATTGGGAGTCCCAGTAGCAGTTTACTGCTGAACCATGCAAAATCTCGGCCTTGCCAAACCGAGAGAACATAGACGCTGGTCTCGCAAGGACGGGGTGGGATTACTTTAAATTCCCTGCAGGAAAAATGAGAAGCCTTTTCACGGCATGTCAGCAGTCTTCGGGCCCACTCAAGAGACCTTGCGCAGATGCTGTGCTAGTTCATCAACCTCTTAGGCCGGATTTTTGCTTTGTTTGGAAACATCTAAACCTCATCCAGCACCGGTGAAAGCATCAGTGTTACCGACAACCAATTAGTATGAACAAAACAAAAATGACAGTCCAGCAATACGAATGCCAATATCTGACAGCATGACCATTGAGGTCAACTCCCTTGCAGACCCCAAAGTAAATAAACAGTGAACGCTGATTTACTCACTTGTTCACTCTGAAAACATCTACAGTCTTAAATTATTAAATGCAAAAATGCAGTAGGATTAAATTAGGGTTCTGCATCGTTTTGTACTTGCACCATTCATAGTCCATTCAACGAGATTATTAACCACATCATATACAACTTTGCAGTGAGTGCAAAAATAGTGTCAGTCCGTGTCTCACCATTTCCTATAAAGAAATGAAGCAAAGTATTGCAAGCAGAGACTATATTGAATTTTATGGAGTGGCCAGATAATGGGAGATTAGAGGTAAAAGGAGACAAGGAGAGAAAAGCGAACGGACGAGTTACTGAGACTGATACACTGCATTTCTTTTCAGCTGTCAATTACTGACTTTAGGTTAAAATCTGGGCCCATCACACAGCAAACCATTGATCTAAGAACAGTGTGGGCTAAAGAAACATCAAGAAACATCACATTTGAAATGCTAGCTACCCCCACTTACAGGTAAACTCAAAGATGTCATGGTCGGGATGACACAGCCCCACCATAGAATTAGGTATAGAGCAGATAGACTCCAACACTCTACCTCACCTGCCGCAACGGCCAGCGTTGCCATTCTCAAATTAAACTGCATTTGGGCAGATTAGCAATATACCCATAACAAATTGTTATTGTCTGTCTTCCAAGGTGCTCCGAGACCAAGACAGTGAGAACCCGATAAACACTAAACTTGATTTAAAAAGGGCCTACAGTTGTGTGTGGATCACCCCGTAGACTAATGGAAGCAGTGGGCGAAGTGTACGAAAATAAGTAGTGGCACTATGTTTCCTGCTGGCCTGCCCCCACGCTCCCCAAACCCTTTATTACGCCCCCTCCCATGTGCAATCCAAACCCCCAAACAAACACACTGCTGTTTAGGGGAATGTTCCGTTCAATGCACTGAACTAACTGCAAGTTTCAACTTCTTCCTACACATTTATTTTAAAACTAAACATTACGGAATGGTTTCTTTTTAAAATAAAAGTATAGGAACGGTAAAACTTAAAAAATAAAAGTAGAGGAGCACCGTTCTCAACCGCTCCCACCCACTTCGACCACTGAATGGGAGCCATCATTCAGAACCTGAAGCAGACATTACAACTACAAGATCATGTAATTTTGATTGAGCAACACAGCGGGGGCCTTCCAGTAGTCCTTGATTGACATCTTCAAGGACATCCTAAAGACTTATGGTGGAATTTACATGGAGGAGATAATCTTATTCTCCACATCTTTCCATGATCATAATGTCCATGAGAGAGTAGCTTTATCCAAGTTACGAAAACACAAATTGTTTTCCGAATGTTTTGTTGTTTATCTAGGCTTCATATTAATTCACATCGGGGTCAAAATGGATCCACCTAAAATCCAAATCATCCTCGAAGCCCAAATCTGTACAACCCGAAAGATCTCCAAAGATTTCTACCGTATGGGAGCTTTGTTCCAAGTATCCTGCAAAGTACTCCCTTCTTTTTATATTCAATTCTCTTTATTATACATTTAAAACCAACAACCAATCTTCAATCACAAAATCCCCACCCTCTCTCCCTCATCCCTCCCACACACAGCATAGAAACGGTTGAAATCAAGTTTATGAATCTTCCCCAGATCGCAACCAAAATCTTGTTTTTCCTTTGTTAATGGTAAATAACCCTTTCAGTTAATGACATGTTGTGAAGTTCTCGAGATCACTAATCTAACTTTGGGTGTTTCTCTGATTTCCATTCTCCCAATGTGACTTTTTTTGCTAATTGCGCTGCTCTCAAAATTCAGCATTTCTGTGGGTAAGACAAATCCTCCTAAAAAGTGTATCCACCCTAAGAATCAATGGACCTCATTACGAGTTTGGAGGTAGCTATGCCGTTTTTAGTGGCATGGCTACCCCCAAACTCGGGTCCGGGTCCCAGAAAATGGGAATTACTGGGCCATTCCGATATTTGCAGGCCCGGTAATTCCCATTCGCGGGACCTGGACCTGATACATCCCCATTCCCATTTGAGTCCCCATAGTTGACATCCTGTTCTGCTAGCGGGTGCCGCTCTGCAAATCTGGTCTGACCAGGCGTAAAGGGCGGCCCCGCAAGCAGACCTCATAATGAGGCGGTGAGGCAACAACGGCGCCGGTAGTACTACCGGCCCCGTTGTTGCCTTACTGCCAGGGTCGTAATGAGGCCAAATGTCTCAAAATCAAAGCCCGGGTTCGTTCTCAACATTTTGTTAATTATCTTTGTTGTTTCAGCCCAGAAATGTCTAAACTTATTACACTCCCAAAGCATGTGCTCCAATGTGCCCACTCCGTACTCACACCCCCACCAAGCCTCTGATTCCGTCAAACATTGTGTAAATATTCTCTCTGGAGTCCAGTATGCCCTATTAAGGATTTTTATTTGTCTGACCCTTTGCCCCAGGTTCAGCGATGTTAAGGGAATGTTCTTACATATGTTTACCCATCTACTTTCAGTCTTTCCAGAGTCTCATTTACTCAACCAGTCAGTAATACAGTCAACATTTTGCTCCATACTATTCCTCAAAACGTTATACCAATTCGAAGCCACGCAACCCATTCTGTGGAGTTCTAGTATATGTGTGCCTAGATTGCTTTGCCTAATGTTTTATTTTGGGATCTATCAGTGATTTAAGTAAATGGAATTCAGCCAGTATGCCATCTCTAACACCGTTCTCTGATGGCAATCTTCTAAAAGTAATCCACTTGTCTTCCAGTAGATCCCTTAACCACCTCACTCAACCCATATACCAGTTAAGCCATAAGATCATCTTTCCTTTGTGTTTCACTTCAGGATTAAACCTTATGAACTGAGTGGAGAGGCTCAAGACTAAGCAATTTTAAAATGTTAATTCAACAGTCGCTCAAGAAATCTGTCAATGGTGATTTGTCATTCCTTTGCAGATTTGCTGTCATTAAGGATTTAGGTTTGAGCGGTGTGCTCATATTTGCTTCAACCTGGTTCCATTCATCTGGTAAGTCCTCAAGGAAAGGTACCAGGTGTTTTGCTGTAAATGCATGGTGGTATATTGAAAAATTGGGGAAATTCATTTGGCCGCTGGCACAAGGGAGTTGTAATTGCCACAATTTCAATCGTGTTGGTTTTTGTTCTCACAAGAAAGTTTGTAACAGCTTGTCAATATCATTCATCAGGCCTTATTCTGTGGATAGGGGGGATCATGCTTAGCTAATCTGTGGTGTTATATTCATCTTCATGGCACTAACCTTGCCCCACAACGGAAGGTTCATTGGACTCAATCAATCTAATTCCACCTTCAGATTTGATATAAACTCTTTTGTATTCTCTTTCATCAAATAGTTCATGTTGTTTGTTATCCATGTTCTAGGGTATCTCACTCTTTTGGGACACCAGCGCAAGCCAACGCTTGATAGATCACTTGCCTTTGTCTCCTGTGATGTGGCCATGGCCTTAGATTTTGGCCAATTAATCGTGTATCCAGAAATCCTCTCAAAGTTGCCTATTTGTTCCATGAGCACTTGTAATGATGATTTGCTATCGTTTAGTACCATTAGTAGATAATCGGTATATGACCACAGATTTTATTCGAATCCACCATATTTTACACCTTGTATTATTTCATCATTTGTCAGAGAGATCGCCAGGGGTTCCAGAGCTATTTCAAACAATAAAGGCGAGAGTGGACAGCCTTGTCTTGTAGCCTTTCCAATTCAAAAGGCCCAGAATAAGCCTGTTTGTATTCACCACCGCTGAAGGTTTGGTATATAACAGTTTGATCCACTTTCTGTTAGATCCCATTCTTCTTATTGTTTTGAAAAGGTAGTTGCATTCAATGCGATCAAATGCTTTCTCCACATCTATTGTAATGTAACAACCTCCACCTTAAACTTACGACTTTCAGATGACATTAGGATCAGCTTCCTCATGTTCAATGTTGCGTGTCTTCCTTTCATGAAACCAGTTTGATTCATGTGTATCGATGTCGGTAGAACTACTTCCAGGCGTTGGGCTAAGCATTTAGATAGTATTTTGTTGTCTCTGTTGATCAAACTAATGGGTCTATAGCTACTCGTGACTGTGTGTGGTTTATCCTTTTTCAGTAGTAGCAATATTGCTGTGTGATGATCAGAGTCCAGTGAGAGGATTGAAACATTACCATCATAAGGTCAAACAAAGAATCCGGTATTATCATGTAGAATTCTACAGGTAGACCATCTGGGCTGGTGCTTCCCTGTGTTTAGACAGCAAGCTGCTTTCTTTAAATCATCCTTTGATACTTCCAAATCCAGCGTCTCCCACTCAGTCTGTCAATGTAGGATTCCTTACAACTCCCAAAAAGGCTGCTAAATCCTGTGTCACATTTAAACTCCAAAGAATATGGTTGACTATAGAAGTTCTTAAATTCCAGGTTGATCATTGCTGGATTATAAGTTACTCTTCTGGATGCGTTTCTTGCTTCACAAATCACAGTCTAATTTTATTGCATCCTCAAACGGTGACCGAGCAGGTGGCCAAATTTCTCTGTTCCTTCATAAATGCTGCATTTTGTCCAGAATAGAGCCTTTTTCAGCCTTCTCCAATAAAAAAGTATTGTATTCATATTTATTTAGCATCTGTAATGTCTTCTCTCCATCTGACGGGCATATCATTATTTGCTTCTCCAAAATTGTGAAAGTTTTCCCCAATGCTTTCATCTCTTTTTCTTTAGAAATGTTCCTTCTGCACGAGAGGCAAATTAGTATAGCTAACCTATAACATTTGCAAGCTCGCCATACTGAAAATTTCTGCCTCTTCGGCTAGTTTCGCAATTACCTCATTATCTTCCAATAAAGATGCATATATTCTACAGATGTTGGATTTCTCAATAACATAGTCAAGTGAGATGTCGAACAAGACTGGAGCCTGGTCAGAGATATTAATACCACCTATCTTTCCTGATGTGAAATATCTGGACAGTCTCCCCGTCATAAATATCATGTCTATATGAGAATATGCTTAATGGGCCATGGAGTAAAAGCTGTATTTCATGTGTGTTAAATCTTCTCATCTCCATAGATCCATTAACTTATATTCTTCAATTAAGGTTTTAAAGGCAAATCGGTTCCCTTATCTATCGCCCATCCATCTGTTGTTGTTCCTGTTCATGAGTGGTTCTAACACCTCACTAAAGTCTCCTCCTAGAATAATATTATTTTGTCTTAAGGTCTAAAGCTCCATTTCAGCTAAGGGGGTCTCCTGTAGAAAAACAATGGGCCTCATTACGAGTCCAGCGGTAACAGTGCCGGAAATTCCGGCAGGTTACCGCCGGACTTGTATTACCATTCCGCCTCCGTGATTGCCGGAATCACCCGGGCATTAGAACCCCAGTGACCCGGTAATTCCAGAGGCGGAAATCGGTAAATCCCCATTCCCATGGAGTCCCCTAGCACTCCATGGGGATGGGGACCATGGAAACACCGGCTCCGTCTATGACAGAGCCGGTGTTTCTATGTCAGCCTGCAGGCGGGTGGTGTTAAACCCGCTAGGTCAGACCTGGCGGGAGTGACACCCCCCCACCTGCAGGACTCTTAATCAGCCGGTCCGGAAAGAACGGTGGTGGCGGATTTACCACCACCATTCTTTCCGCACCGGCAGGGTTGTAATGAGGCCCAATATCTGTTTTTAAACTTTATAGATGAGAAAGTACTTTCTTTTTCTTAATAAGGTAATTCATTCTGTTGACATTTCAAAAAAGTATTCACAGATTCGGTTTCATCTGCCCTGCCATATTTTTGTTTAATTGCATTGTTTATTTGTACAGCGCTTATACACAAGTGAAGTACTTCAAAGCACTTCAAGGCAAGAAGGGAGCAAGGGAATACAGTAATCATTCTTAGGCCTTCAAGTTCCAAATGATCTAACAGAAAGTAACCAGTGTTCTAGGCCTGGCGGCATTTCTACTAGTGCAAGTGCATGAAGTGTTTCAGGCGCAACCAGACTAGGGAGGAAAGACAAATGGGGACAAGGCAGAACTTACTAGTCATAGTAAATTCGGGTTATGCAAGTGTACAGACCAATGTGGGAGGGAGGGGGGTAAGTGTGCCAAGTCCAGCAGAGCCCTGGTTTAAGTGCAGAGAGGTTACACCTCTCATGGATTGTATGCTGCAAATATTCATATGAAAAGTATAACCAATCACATAAAAAAATGCAATGTGTGGTGAGGGAAGAGGGGGGAAAACGTGAACATTCTAAGTCAACTAGTAACAAAACATTTAAAAAAAAGAAACAGTAAAAACCTCTTGCTGTTCTTTTTTTTTTTATTTATTTTTTATTTATTTATTTACAAGTATATACAAAAAACAACATCATAGTACAGAGGAACAACAAGGAAAGGAAAATAAAAACGGATCAAACAAAATCATTGAACATGTTCCAAATCTTTTCATATGAAGACAACTTACATTTCAATTTGTAGATCATTTTTTTCTGTTCTAGACAGGCCATGCATTTCTTGAACCCATTCCTCAAATGACGGATGGATCCGACCTTTCCATCCTCGAAGGATCAACCTTTTCGCAACAATGGTTGCTCTAAAAAGCCATTTCTTGAGGGGAGAGCTGACATCAGCCAGCTCAGAATCATCCCCTAGGATCATTGTCTTAAAGTCCAGGACACACCCTCACCCAAAATTCTGACACACACATCACAAATGTCAATCCAGAAAGCCCTGACCCGCACGCAGCATGTGTTCCAATGATCCAACTTCCTGAGTACAACCCCAACAATCAGCATTGTCAGTCATGCCCCTTTTATGCAATGTTTCCGGACACCAATACACACGGTTCAGGATCTTAATTTGTCTAGACCTTTTGCCCAGATTCAGCGAACATAAGGAGACATTTCCGCATATATTCTGCCAGGCCTCAAGATCAATATCAGACCCAATTCTCTCGCTCTACACTTCCCGTAAATTGTCATTGCTCCGAAAATACGACACAAAAAGTTTGTATAACCTACTGGCTAAACCACCTCCCTGTCCATTAGAATCAGTCAGAAAAACAGTTATGTCAAAAGAGTCAGACCAGTTCACCTCACCGACAGACCTCTTGAGTCGTCTATAAGCCGAGTCTGACAAATCCTCAAAACTCCATCTCTCTCTCAGCTCAGTAGCAGTCAGCCACCGAACATCATTCCCCAAATCAGAAACCTTTTTAACATTCGTTAGGAACCATTCGGGCCAACAAATTGTCCTTGAGTTATCTCTAATCCTAGAACTCAGCCAGATAGAGGCATTCTTATACTTAAAAGCGTCCCTACCTAGCAATGTCAAGACCTCAATCCAAGAGTAGCGCAAAAAGGACGTGGTCAACAAACTACCTCCCGGAATCTTTGTGTTAGTGGTCAACAGTGCTTCCGAGCCCAGTGGCCCATATGCATTAGACTCCGCCACAGCCCATCTGTCCAGCTTACCATCCAAAAACGGAACAAAAGACTGAGCAGAAAATGCTAAATGGTAGGCCTTAAAATTCGGAACTCCTAGACCACCCAAATAAATCGGACGCTGCAATTTCCACAGACTAAGTCTGGGCGGTTTTCTGTCCCATAAAAAATCTTGAACAAGGCGGTCTAGATCTTTCCAATAACTACACTTTATTCTTAGAGGAAGCATGCTAGTCATAAAGTTAATCCTGGGAGCCAAATTCATTTTCAGGGCATTGACTTTACCCCATAGTGAAAGATTAAGTAAAGACCACCTTTCCAAAACCAATTTGCAATCTCGTACAACCACACTCATATTTTCATCAACCATACGGGAGACCGGAAATGTCAACCATACCCCCAAGTAGCGTAAGCGCCTATCGCACCAAGTAAACCCCAGCCCCTCAACCAGAGACTTATCACATCTGTTGGACAGAGGCAATACTTCTGACTTCAGGTGGTTAACCTTGTATCCTGAACAATCATGAAAATTCAAGAAAATCCTCATCAGACATGGCAGGGACATGTCCAAATTCTGCAACACCAACAAAAGGTCATCAGCATAAAGCCATGCCTTTTGCACCACACCCCAACATTCAATGCCCTGTAAATTCGGTTCATTCTTTATGTAGATAGATAGCAAGGGGTTCAATCGCTAAAATGAATAACAGAGAAGAAAAAGGACAACCCTGTCTCGTGCCCCGCTTCAAACAAAAAGGTTCCGACATCACTCCATTAGTCTTAATGTCAGCCTTTGGACTGGCCTATAAAAGAGCAACCCAGGAAATAAAATCCTCCCCCAGATTCATCTTCCTCAGCACCGAGTATAAATAATTCCAACTGACTCTGTCAAAAGCTTTTTCAGCATCTAAGGACAGGACGGCTGCATCACCGACCAATCTGTCCGCCATTTCCATGGTTAACAACAATTTCCTGATATTACTGGACGTACGCCGACTCTTCATGAAACCAGATTGTTCCTCCCCAATCAAAACCGGCATGAACTGTCCTAAGCGTATAGCAAGAAACTTGGCTAAGATCTTGTTATCTGTATTGATAAGGCTGATTGGACGATAACTAGCTGGCTGATTGCAATCCTTATCCTTTTTTAAAATGACCGAAATTGACGCATGGTTAGTACTCTTAGGTAACGACCCCACCAGTTTGCTCGACACAAACATATCTCTCATGAGTTCCAAAGCCAAGTTCGGGAGGACCCTGTAAAATTCACATGGAAGGCCATCCGGCCCCGGTGATTTACCCACATTCAGGCCGGAAATTGCGCCTTTAATCTCATCAATTGTTATCATGTCACCAAGAAGATCACGCTCAGCATCCTGAATCCTAGGCAAATTCAAATTACCAAAAAAGCTCTCACCCCTACCTGTAATGCCAGTCTCATCGCCATACAGATTCTCATAAAAGTCGCGAAAGATTGAGTTAATTTTAATCGGATCAAAAGTGATTCTACCCTCCTTGTCAATCATAGAAGCAATTGCCGACTCTGAGATCCTTTTTCGCAACCGGTATGCCAGCCATCTGTCACAACGCTCCCCTTTCTCAAAATATGTACACCCAGAATAGAACAAACTACGCTCGGACCTCAGCGACAAAAAATCTTCCATTTCTTTTTTGAGTTTTTTCAATTCAGCGAGTTTCACTGAGTCTGTTGGATCGAGCATCAGATCCCAAGAAATTTCACCAATACGTAAATCAAGCTCACGCCTCTTACCCTCTTCTCTCTTCCATTTACCACTAGACAGCCCTAAACACACACCACGCATACAGCATTTAAAGGCCTCCCATGTATTTGCCACACTGATCTCTTCTGAGCGATTGTCCCTAACAAAATAATCAGCTTCAGAAACAATCCGGTCCAAAATATCATCATCCAATAGAATAGAGGTATTCATTTTCCATGAGAAGCTTCTTTTACACTGAAATTTAAGTCTCAATTGCATCACAACAGGGGCATGATCACTCAATACAATATTACCAATATCGGTAGAGACCACACTATCTGACACAGTCCCACCAGTGAAAAACATGTCCAGTCTAGAAAATACTGCATGTGCACTGGAATAAAAACTGTATTGCCTTTTGTCCGGATTCTCTAGACGCCATATGTCTTTCAAACTATGTTCCTCTAAGAGTAATCTAAGTGACCGATGATGATAATCGCAACAAAGTACACGGCAGTTCTGACTTTTATCCATTTTCGGATTAACCACTGTATTAAAGTCACCTCCAAGCAGAACATTAGTATTATTCAACTCTAAAAGAGTCTGTGCCACCATTCTGAAAAAGGATCCATCATCCACCGTAGGAGCATACACATTGCAGTGAGTTAACAATTCCCTCTGAATCTCGATCAATAACGCAATCATTCGACCTTCTTTATCTGCAATTTTGCGTATAACTTTCATAGGCAATTTCTTCCGAAACAAAATGACCACCCCCCTCGATCTGGATGAAAAGGAAGAGCCAACAGCAACACTAACCCACTCCCTTTCCAACCTAGAAATGTCATCCTCCAATATGTGAGTCTCGTGTAAGAAACAGATGTCTGCATGCATGTCTTGCAACATTTGAAACACTTTCTTTTTCTTGAGCAGGTTATTGATCCCATTCACATTCCAGGAAATAATACGTAGGTCATCAGAAGTCCCACCTGAGCGGGAAGTCATCATCACACTCTGAATATCAAAGTCATCAAATGTAAAAAGAACACAAAAAAACAAAAATAATAACCAAAAAATAAAAAGAACGAACAAGACAGTGAAGTCTATTCAGCCAAAAAAGAAATTTGAACAACATTGAGAACCATCCCCAGGACCCCTCCCAATGGTACAATAAAAACCATCTATATATTCATCAGAAAAACCCTTCCAAGAAAAGATAACAATATAAGCAAATAAAAGAAAAACCCAACACCCCCAGTCAACCCTCAAAAACCCCACCATCATGAAATCTTAAAAGACAAATCACAGAATCACAGAATAGATACCCCTAAACATCACCACCGTAAAAATAGTTTAACCCCACCTCCAGACACAACAAATTCCAGAAACAGAAGGTATATAACCAATTCTGCACCCACCCACAACATTGAAAGATCAGTGTAAAATACAAGAAGGCCATAAAAGGCAACTCCAAATGCATATATATACTATGTAGAGGCACGGTAGCCATAGAATTCACTGGTATCCAAACAGTGTCATGGAGCATCAATTAACAGTGACAATATAAGGAACCACGGCCCACCAGGATACCCCACCACAATGGAGCCATTTTAATAAATTAACGGCGTATAAGAAAGAAAGATAACAGGCAAGGAAGGCTGAACATCCACATATAACACGTGCGGGATAACTCAAAACCTTGCCATTTTAAACCGTAGTGAATATGTTGATCCACACATTGCACTTTTACTCCTTACGCGGTGTGTGACAGGCGCATCAAAAACATAAATGTCTCGTATATCTACTCGAAAAAGTTATTAAGATAGAGTGAGACAAGAAAAAACAAGCGCTGAGAAAAAAAAACTGAAGCTACCACGGTCACATTGGCAATTCATACATTACATGAGGAGAAGTTCAATAATGCTTTACACCACTACTTCTTATGCAGGCTGTGGACTTGTGCGTGTAATAGTCTTAAGAATCATTAACCTTCTAGCTGCTTGAGAAACTTGATTGCAATACTGGGCAAACACATGTACTGAACCATTGCTAACATTTCCCAATGCATCTAAACTAAGAGGGCAGTGTTTTCTGCTAGTTCAACTTAGCCATAGTAATGATTGCACGTTCGAATCCAGCAGTAATTGGCAAGAAGTTTGTTTCATGGCATCCCTCACATGTGTTCAATTCTTCGATCCATACCATCCCTCAGAGTCACACTCAAGGCAGGTGCATCTGGCTGGACTAGCAGTGAAGCTGTGATAGCAGCGGCGCAAAAAGGAAGAACCGTATCTTGGACAGTTCCTCCCCGATGCATCGCCGCTGCCTATGGTTCAGGAAGTCATCCGAAGTGTAATATCCCAGTGGCCGAGTCCGTGCTTGCCCCCCACTACTCAAAACAGATAGCGGGGAGGGGCGGAGTAGGAGGGGGCTGCACTTGGTGTAGGTCGCATCTCATTCCCTCCCTTCAGACTCCGCACCCCCTCCCCCTCCTTGTCTACAATTGACTCCACGCAGCACTCGCGCCGACTAAACATACCTCGGAGTTCGTCCGGCGGTCCACATAAACTCAGAAGTCCCGCGGATGACAATCCGAATACCTGCACACTGAAGTCGCCACATGTGTGTAACGAAGCTTCTCCACAGTTCGGCTCCCGTCTGCAACGCAATCTGCGTTTTCCGGATTCGAAGACCGCTGACACTGTGATGACGCATTCACGCACACGTCTCATGCGTCAGATTGCAAGGTCCCTTCCTCACGCTGTTCTCGACCGGAATATATCCCATGAACACGCAATTCCATCGAATGAACATGACGGTGGGGGGGTTCCAAGCAATTTCAAAAAACGCGAACTGCCATAATCCAGCGGCGCCATTTTAAGAACCAAATATTTAATAATTTAGTAATAATAAAAATAAAAAACGTTGTAAAAAAAACAAAAAAACACAGGCACGGTGGTGGGGAGACTAATAATGTCACTCACTGTTCATAGGTGGTGCTGGCAGGCCCCTTTTGTATGTTTCTAGCCAGTCCAAAGCTAGTGCAGGATCAGATGTGTTTCTGTCCCCATCAGGAAACACAATAGTAAGGACATTATTTCTGCTAAGAAAGGCTTTTAAAGTGAGCTGACTAGCCAGTTCTTTAGCACTCCGGAAAGATCTTCTTCTATGCAGGATCTCTTCAGGATAGTCAGGGTAGATATAGACAGATCTACCTTTAAATAGGGCATTCCCAACCTGTCTGGCTGCTCTCATCAAATGCTCCTTAGATCTTAAATGTAAAAAGGTAACCAAAACATGCCGAGCCCTGTTCCCTCGATGTTTACCAATCTGAAAAATATTATCAATGTCCTCAATCCTGATTACAGAGCACTGGAAACTATCATTAAAAACTTGTAAAACCAGGGAAGGCAAGTCCTCCTCATCTCCATCTGACTCCTCCACACCAACCAGCCTGATGTTTCTTGCCCTGATTCTCATCTCCAAATCCAAGCGTTGTTCCCTTTCAGTCTTCAAGTCAGATTGTAGGTTCTTGTAAGCCTGGAAGCTACCAGCAATCTCAGAGCTCATAGTTGAGGAGGATTTTTCCAATTCTGAGACTCTGCCATCCAGCTGACCGGTTTTCAGATTGAGTTCAGCCATTGTCAGTTTAATATCACTGACATCCTGGGCCACCTGAAGAATGGTTTTGTAGACATCACCAAGGCTAGGGGTTTCTTCCATCTCAGGAACCTGCTTAGATTTCTTTGAGGCTCGGTTTTCTGCTTCCACCATCTTCTTCTTGGAACTCATTATAATTTCAATATAAATAGCTTCAGGGAGAGGTCCAGAGCAGTTGAGTTAAGCTGCTACTCCACTGCCAGCCATTCTAGAATCCAGCACCTCTTGCTGTTCTGACCAGGTGCTTGTCAGCCTCAAACATTATATTACCTCACTGCCAATGCCCTCTCTCCTCAATCCATAGCCCTCTTCAATTATGGGTCGTGTACATTTAGCATATCCTACACCAAATATATAAATACAATATACTCCAGAACTTATGTTAATGCTAATAGGACAAAGCATTTAAGAAGCACCTCATGACTTATCAATTTCTCTATTCTTATATCCCTACACAATATTTTATATTTTAAAAAAACATTAACAAACAAAATTAACACTGCCACTTACACAGAATGCTGTAATGTGGCAAAGCCTTCATTATTTTATAAAGAAGTATTCTATATCTGTGTGAATGAATGATAAAAGGGTCAGCCCCATGATTTATAGTAGCGCAGAGTTAATGGGAGGTGTTGCGAGCATAGAAAAAGATTAGAATGTACAATGGTCTAAACAAACCTCCCGTAGTGAGCAATGTCTACAATTGTTGTTCTCTGGCATAAATGTAGCTCTATGTTTCCCCCTTATCATAAATTGTAAGAATATTCTTTTGGTTCATCTCGAGCGATCAAATAACAAATTGGAAGAACCTGTGAAAGGCTCAACTCTAATAAGCAGTCTGTTGCTCAGTCAAGATATGAATCAGGCGTAAATCAGTGCAGTCCCGGGTCCTCCCCTGGCCCACCGGCCAGCCAGCACATAACTCACAAAAACGTACCCCAATGAAGGCTTCATAGACGGCAACTCCTCAAGGTGACAGCAAGACACCTTACATCATCACCCACTGGTGCCTAGAACATACGTGAGCGTACATCATCAAAAGGTCACGTTCTTAGAGAAAGGAACCTTACAATCAGCTTCTGCATCATCAAGAGGAAAGGTAAGCTGTTAAACAATAATCGACAAATGGCACCATGTTAATATTTAGAATGTGCACATATTGTACATGTAAACTATATACATTATGTATATTACATGCAAAGAAACCTGTATGTATGCGCAAAAACATTAAACAATAAATAAAGAACTTTCCCATTTAAGATAAAGAAGGAGTAAGTTAGCTAAACCAACCTATAGCAAATATGTATCAAATAAATGGCATTAACAGTTCCAGCTCACCACAAATGCAATATTTTTCATGATGAGGTTCCTTCAGCCATCGAGTGGCCTCTTCAGGGATGTCCGTGGACCTAACTTTATTAGAGAAAAAAATCGTTTAAATTACCAGCTTTTCCAAAATAGCTCCAATGTTCCTTTCTCTGGCTAATGCTTTGGCCTCGTTGAATGCCTTCCATTTTTTTTAAAGAATATACCTAGGGAAATCAGAAAATGGTTGGACAGCAAATAATAAATTGGCCCTTTCTCTTGCAGCTTTCAGTTGTTTTTCTTTAGTGCTTATCTTAGTGAGAATTAGATTAATTTGTTGTGTCGTGTCCAACTCCTATTTACCAGCTCTGAAGACTAAGGGGGTCATTACGAGGTTGGAGGTAGCCATGGCTCTATTAGCGCCATGGCTACCCCCTTACCGCATACCAGGTCCGGGTTCGATGAATGGGGAATTACCAGGCCATTCCAACCTTGGAGGACCCAGTATTTCCCCATTCAGGGAACCCATCCCCATTCCCATTCGAGCCCCCTATAGGACTCAATGGGAATGGGGACCATGCTAACAACGGGCCCGTTAACAACGGGCCCGTTGTTAGCATGCTGGTCCTTTAGCGGCTCCCAGTAAGGGCGCCTGGTAAAACCAGCCGCCCTTAGCGGGACCTGCTAAAGGACCTCGTAATGCAGCGGTAAGGGGTTAACGGCACTGGCACCTTTACCAGCGCCGTTAACCCCTTACCTCTAACCTCGTAATGACCCCCAATGATGTTAGCGCCACATACTTCAGATAAGACTTGAAGCACAAATGCCTCTGTATTTTCAGTAGGTTTCTGTTCCCACCAGCTGAAGATTGTAACATCTGCTCTTCATTACCTACCCAGCATTCTTCCTTTTTAGACTGAAGATCTCACCCTTCATATCATTGAATGCCCTAAAGCTTACAGAGATCTCACCTGCCAGGCCAGTCTATTCCTTTTCAAGTTTGGTTACTCTGCTATACAGAAGGGCAACTTTCCGTGTCAAATCAGATCAGAAAGGCTAGATTACACTTCTCCCACATCCTGGGCAACTTTCTTCAGAAGAGAGTAGATATCTTTTGAGTCCAGAACTTTACAATCTGACTCAAGTCCTTGTTTGGGTATCTTTGGTATGGGGCTCTCAGCAGTTTCAATTTTCTTTTTGGTATGGCTCATTGTAATATTATTGTAAAAGCAAATATGAAGCTATCTTCTGTCAGATCCGTAGAGTCGGGAGAGCAGGAGCTCAAGACTTAAGCTGCTGCCTGGTCAGCTGACACTCCAGAATTCGAATTAGCCCCCTTCTTGCACTTCCTCAAACAACAAACCTGCAATGTTTAGAGAAACCGCATGCAAATAGCTTTTGAACAGGTACAGATTCTCTTAACCACAACTCCACTCTAGGGTCTACATGATACTTAATAAATGTTTCCTGTGGAGGCAGATGTCTCAGCATACACTATCAGGTCACTGATGTGAAGTGTGCCAAGTGTTTGGTGCATTCAGCAATATGTGGGAAATGCCGCTGGGAGACACTGCCTGAAAATAGAAGCTGGTGTCTGAAAGATCCACAAGACTATTTAATCCAGAAGCCATGATAAAACTGCAACGAAGTGCCAGATGCAGTTGGCAGTCCATGGTATATGCCTCTGGGAGATGCCACCTGAGGAAGGATATGGTGACTGATAGGCCCTGAAGTGTACTTAGTCCAAAAGCCTGCAGAGAATGTGCAGCAAAGTGCGCCAAGTGTAAGGCACAGTTAGCAGTACATGGGATATGCCACTCGGAGTTTCTGCCTGAGGGAGGAGCTCAAAAGTGATAGGGCCTCATTACACGGAATGCAGTAAACCATGGTGCTATTAGCACCATGGTTGCCGCCGGTACCATACCGGTACCACCATGGAGGAAAGGGGAATTACCACCCCATTCCAAGGTTGGCGGGGCGGTAATTCCCCCTTTCTCCATGGCCCTTCCCCATTCCTATTTTTGCCCCATAGGGCTCAATGGGAATGGGGAAGGAGCTAATTACGATACCGCAAATTGCGGTACCGTAATTAGCACCAAGGTCCCTTTGCGGGTCCCAACTTTAACGGCTGGTCTACACCAGCCGTTAAGGTCGGGTCCCGCAAAGGGACCTCGTAGTAAGGCGGTAAGGGTTTACCGGTACCGATGCCCTTACCGGTACCGGTAAACCCTTACCGCCTACCGTGTAATGAGGCCCATAGACTCTGAAGTCTAATTAATCCATTAGAGGTGGCAAAGCCACCTGTACCAAGTGTCAGATGCTTTCTGCATTGTGTGCATCTGCAGAAGTTCATACAATAAAATGGCGTTTTAACAATCATTATATTTCAACTCTGACATCGAAATTCAGTGATTTATTCTGTGCCCTGGCCAAAGCCCTCACTCTAAGCAGATTTTACGATTAATGGGGGTTTGAACATGGAACACTGAGCATTAAGCTGTTATGGCTATACGCAAGGCACTCACTTCTATTGGGAATAATTCTTTAAAATATCTGGTAGGTGGTGGGAAGGGCCCATTAGATTTAGGGCCTCATACAGGGCCAATTACAAGTTGGGCAGTGCAGCTAAAATCGGTGGTAATGTGGCAGTAATGGCATTACTGATGCATTACTGTACAGCTGAACTATGGTTTTGCCAGTGGGGTGGAGGAAAAACCTCCCAAAAAATTCTGGAGGTAATTCAGTCACCTTACTGGCAAAATGTGTCAATTTTGGTGGCATTTTCACTAGTGGAATTACCACCGGTGGCAGTTCTGCCTATGGACTCCATAAATGGGGACTAACACAGCTATATTGCTACTTATAATATGGCAGTATAATAAGGGTACATCCGTTTTGGTGGTATTTCAGCGGACTTATCACCGAAATACCACTATACTTGTAATTAGGCCATTATTCTTAATAAAAGTGGCTGGAGAATATGAGGTGCAGATCTTCTATCTCTGTTATAAAAGTCAAAATTCAACCTATCATCATAATTACTACTATGCCTTTTGAAATGGATCCAGTTGCCCGGTTACCTGTGGTGATTAATACAATCAAATCATCAAACTCCTACAATGAATTTGACCTGAATCTTATAATACTCGCCATGGAGTAGGATCAGTGGTTGAAACCTTCTGCAATGACAATCTCAGCCTCTCACTTGTGAGGGAGTTTTAAATCATAAGAGCGCTAATACCTTAGAGTGGAAGGTGTAATTCTTCGAGAAAAATCTAAATCCCAAACAAATAGAGAGAAACATGTTGGTCTTCTCATAATACTAATCTAAATGTAACAGGAATAAAATCACAAAGACACTCCTACTGGGTTACGTTGCAAGCAAATCAATCATATTACCTCAGACCGAACCACAGGTGTAAGAGAAGTTTTCTGTAAGATTATGAAAGATGTCTAACCATTGGAAAGTATAGTCATCAATTCCCTTGACTTGATGATGTCTCTGCTAATGCCCCAAACCAAAAGAGTAATGGTTATTAATATTGCACAATCAGTTTCAGCGTGCAAGTCCGTTAACATAAATAAGTCCCAAGGTCCTGACTACATTGACTGTACTATTTGGTCTGGCACCTTTTAACACATACAGATACATTGTGATGCTAGAGAAGGAATTATTAGCAGATAGTGTAAGGATCAGACAAAGACAAAAGTCTCACAACATACTAATTTGACTGTATTTCTAAATGAAAAGGCAATAAGAGTCTTCCTCCAATGAATAAAAAAGTGCTGTGTTTGGAGATTTTAAGGGTTTGAGGGACTCTAATTTCACATTTAAAATGAATGAGAAATATAAGCTGAAGATCTCTAACTTTGGGCCATAATTTACCCTGTCTAAAAAGTTTAACCTGCTTGTTGTTGGTCTGATATCTGGATACACAACAACTTGAATAAGAAAACATAGCAGTGGATTAATACAAATACAATTAGTTCTCCAGTTAATACAAATCGCCCATCGAGTTGATTGGGTCAGGCCTTCAGAGAAATGGTTTGGGCTGGATTGGTGTAATGGTTACTTGTGTTACTGCCAGGTCCATCACGAGGGGGGGTCAGGAGGAACAAACTGCCCCAGGCCTCGCACTTGCAGGAGGCTGCGCGGCCCTCTTTCCTAAATTACAGGCAGCACAGTCCACCCGTGTCCTTTATTCACACGGGGGACTGTGCTGTCTGCTCTCTGCCCTGCAATGATTTCGCTGTTTGGTGCGAAGCCGTTTGGCTCCGCAACAAACAGCAAAATAATGGGAGGCAGCAGGGCTCAGAAGTGAGCTCTGTTGCCTCCCGTTATTAAGCTGACAATGTGGACATGCTGCCTAACAGGAGAGGACTCCTCTCCTGTCAATCAGTGTGTTAACGTTGCTCAGCGTGAACATGCTGACTGGTAGAGGAGTTCTCTCCTGTCAGGCAGCATGTCTACATGTCGCAGTGAGGGCCATCCGGTCCCCCGTGGCTGCGCAGGGGGTTTTCAAGGGTGCATGGAGGTAAGGTAAGTGTTGTTTACTTTAATTTAAATGTGTACATATATATATATGTAGTATATATGTGTATTTAAATTAAATGAGTAAGTATATGTGCATGAATGTGCACTTGTATGTTGATGTTTATGTTGGTGTCATTTGGTATGTTTCGTTTTATGTATGCGTGTATGCAAAGAGTTGTGTGACTGGTGGATGAATGCATGGGTGAAAGTGTTGTATGTGAGTGTGTGTGCCAGCCCCCACTCCGAAATTTAGCAGACTTGCGGGCCACTTAATTAAGGGTTGGGGTCATGGCATCAGAGGTGCACCTAGGCTAAAAATGGGGGGGGGGCGACAGAGTGGGACTAACACTTCAAATGTTGGGAGGGGCGTTAATGTCAGAGCCTGTGGGGGAGGGGCAAACTTACTTGTGTGGGAACATCTAACATTTTTCCACATTAGAATGAGACTATTCTGATGAAGCTTCAATGTTACAAGCAGCTAACTCTCGCCCTCATTTCTGAAAATTCACACTTAAGGATTGCTGCGAGAATGAGATGTCTCATGTCACCACTTCCCTTCCAATCATTCCCCTGGCATGCAAGTGCTAACCCCACATCACAAGTTCAATGAACTAAAAATGTATGTTTATGAATGCAGGTGCTAACAGTGAAATATTTTATGTTAGTAATTTCAGGGCCCCTGTTACCAGCGAAGCCCAGGCCCTGTTTAATGTCTGTGGGCCTCATCACGAGTTGGGCGGTAACGGTATTGGGGTTTGGCGGTAATGGAATTCCCCATTCCCCACTGAGCCCATTCGGGAATGCCCCATTCCCCATTGGGCTCAATGGGGAATTTTCGCGCTCTTACCGCCGGATTCGCGGATTTCCCGCCGGCGGTAATAGCACGAATCTTCAGCATATTTCCCCCCAGCTCAGAGCTGGGGAGAAATCTGCCGAAGCCCTGATTTGGCAGCCCCTTAAATCCGGCGGTAATAGCGTGCCCAAGGGTTATCGCCAAACTCGTGATGAGGCCCTGTGTCTTTTTCCGTCGGCCACAGCTCTTTTGGTCAGACCGGCAGGGGCCGGATGACAGTTTTGAAAGCGGATAGTGAGTCGGGACAATGTGGGGCCAATAAACCCATTGTGCTGTCAGTCTCCCCACTGAGGGATGACATCTGGGTCTTTCAGCTTTTGCAGTTGAAATGGGCTCCCAAGCAGATGCTCCCATGTTGACAGTCTTATGACACAGACACCTACTGATAATCTGCAGTTTTTACCTCACTGTATTATTTTTACTTAATTTTTGATTTAAGCACTCGACAGATGCCTTGGCCTATTTTTCCAATCTATACAGCCTGGGGTACCCCACAAACAACACAAACAAATGGACCCAAACCAGCCCTGACACATCTTCAATCAGCCCTGCTTCCACTTGCCTCCCAATACCCTGAGCCCAGCCAGGAAGCTAAATACCTAGTTCACCTTCCCTTTGGCCACTAGTCGTACCTTTCACCCCAATTCAGAGGCTCTTTAAGTTCATGATGCTATGCTAATTTCTTCAGCGGTGGGATATCTAAAAGCTGAGACCAGAAGTTAAGACTTTGGCTTTATCAAAGTTAGTTTGTTGATATTGCATGGATAGGCATTTGTACTCTGCATGTTGGATGCTGCTGCCGCTCGATAACGAGAGCTACGGGATGGCGGCACATCGAAAGAGGCCTTCTACCTCAAAGGGAGGGCTTCAGCCCTCCCAGCCAGGGGATGGCTCCGCCCATGCAGCGAGGTCGAGTCACCAAAACACAACATTTCGGGAGGGGGCTAGAGCCCAATCCCTCAATGTTTTTGCACCCTACGTGTCTGTCACTGAAGTCCTGTTAAAAACAAACATTGGCAAGGCCAACAGTTTTGGTGTGTGCATAAGTATTAGGCATTTGCCAGGCACTGCTATTAGATGCTCAGGTACTCAAACCAGTTTGCACCTGCGCCCATCAACAGCCAGTTAATACCAATACAGCAGTATCTTTACCATGCCTACATGAAAGCCCAAACTGTTATCATTGCCAACGCTTGTTTTGCTTTACCTATGTTGCACAGGACCATGCATCAAGGTTAAAGCAAACAAACTACTTAGCTAAATTGACCCACATTGAATTTCGGCCAATGGAGCCAGTAATAACACTTATGGTGCACAGTCAGCCTGGACATACTTTCTGTGGCATGGCATGTTTACTGGCTGGGAGTGCGTACATGGTAATAATGGCATTTATTGGTGCTGCATGCATGGACCACATGGGATCAACCAGCATGAATATATCTTTGTATTTGTATTTTGTATTTTGTTTATTTGTATAGCGCACCTGGCCCAAAGGCATCTGGGCGCATATTTTAGATTACAATTATACAATACAGAAAGAATACATGGTTACAATTATACAATACAGAAAGAGTATATGGTACGATAACAGTGAAGAAAGTGCAAAAGGATGAAATAGGGAGCATGAGGTACAATAAATGAGTAAGTGGTCAATGTACAGTCAGGGTTACAGTTACATTTACAGTGAAGTACAAGGTACAATAACAGTGGGGAGTGAGATGCTTATCCTGAGATAAACTCAAAGAAACAATGGACTAAAAGTCAAGGTTGCAGAATTACAAACAGGTAATATACTATAAGGCAATCACAGTGCAAGGCAAGCAACAGTAGTATCAGGGTGTTGAATCTTAGGAAGCGTGATTGTCTTGAGCAGCAAGCCACAATTTGGCTTTGCTCTTGAAGGATTGAAAGGAGGGTTCAGTTCTAAGAAGGATTAGCAAGGTGTTTCACAATTTTGTAGCTAGGGCCGGGAAACTCACCCCTCCAGCTTTTTGTAGTATGAAGCTAGGAAGGGAGAGGCAATGGGTTTGGGCGGCTCTCTGCAGTCGGGCAGAGGTGTGGGGTGTGAGTCGGTTGACCACTTTATACTAGCATATGTTGTGTGCAACGGCAGCATGAAATGTATTGGAAAATGTTCCTGTGCACGGTTGGCGACTTGCAAAAATTAGGTTTTTCCATGTGCTTCCATACAAAACCAATTGCAAACTATGGATTTCTACCCAATTTTATAAACAAAGATCTGTAAAATTGATAATTGTAACCCAGTGTTTCAAACATTTTCTTGGGAGTGAGAAACCCCCTCAAACAACCCTTGTTTGGTTTGGGCACCCTCACTGTGCTCTGTCGATCCTGCATAATTGGCACAAACATTTAAGCCTCTTCAGTTGAGAAAAACACCAGCCTCCACTGTACATCATCCATCTGTCACTGTGTATGATATGTGTTTTAATGCACACACAAGGGAAGGGTGCTCCTTAATGCTGGTGTCATGCACCACATGGCGTCATGCCATCCTAAATATGTTTATGTCTATGATACAAAAGTTAGTCCGGCATAAACCGTTCTTCAGAAGAGAAATGAGTTTCAGGTTAGACTGCTGCCTACTATTTGATACTGCCCATGGGTGAGGTCCAGGCCAGAAGGGTTGGTAATACCTAGATTGTCCATTCCAAAGGTTGGGTTGAATTAGGTGGTTTGTGGGTATCTCATCAATTTGAAATACTATCTTCTGTGAAATAATTTCATTGACATCCTTGGAGGACATTGAACCCTGAAGTCTGTTGGTTATAAAGCTGATAGTCTCTCAGGTATTCATTATTTATTTATTTATATATACCTTTGTTTATTTTTTTTTCTTGCTTTTTAACCATTTAAAAGGTTTTTACAAGTTTCTTGTTGTCTTTGAAGTTTTGGTTTCCTGTTAATCACCTCACCACTTATGTGAAGAGAAGTCACAGAGAAGCTTATGGTTTGGGCGGTTCATGACTTATGTGGTGTCTGAAACTACTGCCTGGGTATTGATTTTCTTTAGTGCTGCGTCTAGAAATTTCGCAGCTGCCATGGTCCATCTTGAGGATTCTCCAGATATTAACCAACACCAAATCGTTGCTTCATCTATTACCAGTGGATCGAATATAAGTGGTGAGATGTAAACTTCTCTTTCCTTAGTCAGTTGTGAGCAGGTCGTAAAGAGGTGCCTTATTGTTTCCGGTTGTTCTTGATTATTACAGAGGCGGCAGATGCTAGATGTTGCCAGTCGTCTAATTATTTGAACTTCCCTAGTGTGAAGTTGATTTAACGTGGCTCTCATGAAGAGCTTTCGCAGCATTTTGTTTGGGAATTTTTCACAGTACTTTATTGGTTGTTTTAGCTTATTATAGTTTGGCGGCAGGTGTTGCAGTAGTTTGTTTTCCAAAGCTTTGTCATTTGTGGTGATCCAGTCTTGGAGTTTGATCTTAGTTGACACTCTTACTGGATTGGAAATAGGTTGTTCTTCAGTGCAGGCAAGATCTTCTAGTTTTCCTTGGATGCTTTTTACCCAATTATTCAGAGGTTTACAAGTTCCACTTTCGATTTCTGCCGCAATTACTCGATGCACTGGAAGAGTGTCAGTTTGTAGGATCTTCCTGTACAGCTGCAGAGCGCTCTTTTCCAGCACTGCCACTAGTGAAAGTAGGCCCAGTTTTCGCCGGACTGCAGCCATAGAGGTTGATTTCGGAAGGCCAAGGACCGATTTCTACAAGTATCCTTCCAACTGTAGCCAGATCGAGGCAGGTATGGTTAAGGAGGCATTCATTCCATGTGTCATGGTCTGGATAACTTTTGACTTGTAAAATTGTATGGCCGGGGAGAGTGAAAATTTACCACATTTTTTGTCTACCTCTCTTGTCTGTGCGGTGAGATTTCTTATTTTGTCCCATAGACATTTTTGCATTGTTGTTTCTTTGAGCGTATTATCGATCCAAATACCAAGGTACTTGGACTCTTTGACCACTTCGATATTTACCTTGTCTAGGTACCAGGTGTGGCCATCCTTGTTTAGCCCTTCTTTACTGTTGGCAAATTTGGAAAGAAGGAGGATCTTGGTTTTGGATTTATTTATTTCAAGGTTGTTTTCTTTCATATATACTGTCAAGTTGGTTAGTTGTTGCTGGAGTCCAATTTTGGTCTGGTCCAGTAAAATCAAGTCATCAGCATACCATAGTCTGGAGACACCCTTCTGGCCAATTTTTGGTGGAAAGGATCGGATGTTGTTTTCTGAATTTTGGAATTTTGGAAACCACTGTAGGTGTTAATTAAACATTTACAATAATTAGAAAAATTTACACAATTAATCAGACATTAAGAACATTTTTATTTAAGAAGAAAAAATAAATGTTGAGAGAAGGAAGAGAAGTAGCCAATGTAGAAGGAAAAGGAACAGCGAAAAGAAGGCTATTACAAAGTTTAAAAGCAAATGGCACGAATGAAGTAAATCTCGATTGTACGCAAGGAGGAAAAGTCACTGCCCGTAGAAAATGAGATGATGAGTGAATTGTTCTTGATAGAACACAGTCTGTGACCAAGGAAGGGGGAGTGAGACCATGGATACAATTTAATACAATATAAAGGAAGTGAAACTGGAGGAGATCATGAAAAATAAACCAAAGAAGTGAACCAAACAATGAGGCAATAAAAATAGAAGAGGAAGAGAGCAAAACTAACACACATCCAATTTAAAAATAGACTGAGGAATATAAACAGGCAGACTGGCAAGAAAGAAAGCACAATAGTAAAAATGTTGAAAAAAAACCATAGCAAGGATTAAAGTATTAGTAGCAATAAAAGTAAGCAGAGTGAGGCAGCAGAGTGACAGCTGCTGTCTCTGGAAGTCCATAGCGTTCTGGGCGGTCTGTACGGTGCAGCCGTTTTCAGCAGCAAAGCAAAGGTAACTGTGTGTAGACGTTAAAACGTTGCGTTTTGACAAGCTGCTTCCCCAAAGTCAGCGTCTGTGATTCACTCTTCTGCTTCCCCTCTGCTTTTCCCCTTTCAGACTTGCTTTGTAGTTTCATTCATACAATACAACTCCTGTTCTTGTATCCTGTATCCCTTTCTTTGAACGAACTACACTTTTCCACCTAACTAACTGGATTGCATTTGACAGATGGCGCACAATGTGTGCATAAATAGACATTGCAGCATTTTGTTTGAAGTGGTTGGGGACGGGCGGGGAACTGCACCTATCCACTCTCTTTTGGAAATGAAAGCGACAGAAGGTGTTCTGCATATTACTCGGTGCAGAACTAGTGACTTTGATCTTTAAGCCCTCAATTACAAACTCCTGGGGCGAGTGGTAAGGCAATACTGGTTATGTCGGGACTGCGGGTGTCTCGCCTTTGACCCACCTGACTGTGAACATATTGATACTTGGCCTGTCATCGCTGAATGAGTGTTTTTGATCTTTAAGTCCTGAAAAATGAGCTCAGTGTGTGGAAAGGTGATTTTGGTTAGGTGGGGACTGTGGGCGTTTCGTCTTTGACCCGCTTGCCGTGAAGACATCACTACTCGGTTTTGTCTCTGAAGGTGTTTTTCATCTACTTCCCATTAACCACAATTAAAGCAAAGAGCATAAAATATAAAATCGACTGAGGCTATGACTATCCTAATGAAGACATCGAATCTACGGAGTGCCTCATCTGGAATGGATCTATGGGCACCTGAAATCGAGGATTCTAGTTTAAGAGTTGATAATTTGTGTCAAGTCAATAGATCAATATTCAGATCACTGCCCGTGAGTAACAGTATTAGTGCTTTTTTTATTTTCCCTATTGATCAACAACAACCATCGGGCTCAGGCTCACCCCAATTATTTATATCTGTTAAGAGTGATCTTGAGGCATCCACAAGGGGGCTGCCACTTAGATCAAAATCCATCCTCAAATAGGGACTACACCCTCACGGCTACGACCATTAAAAATACAATCCTGAATTATTTCCCTCGTGAGCATGATCAAATAAAAGCATGTGTAAGTGAAATAATGGATAAGGAGAAACATGTATCAGCTAAATGCCTATCACTGGACTCGGCCCAGGGTGAGCCAATCATAGACTTACCAGAGTAAGACCTTGTAAATTCTGATATTCTCCCAAATCTAGATTTGTCGTTTGAATTGAATACAATTTCAGCTTTGTTGAAAGTGTCCAGAGTTTCAAAAATCTATCATGAAAAAACAGCTGTGAGAGAGCAAGATGGTCTTGAAGAAGAGAGCAGGGGGAAAGTCCCCCAGGAAGGTCAGCAAAATTCTTCAACTATGACAGCCCTCAATTATGTTCTGGGCTCACTTGTGAAGTTCTTTGAAGATATTAAATGTGAAGTTCAACAACACTCGGCTCATCTACTGGAAATTACAAAGGACCTCGAAATTAACTACACTGCGCTGGTAGCCCTAAAATCAGCAGTCAATGACTCCATCGAAGAAACCCTGGCGGAATCAAGTCAGCAATATGCAACTCATTCACAAAAACTGGACGCCTTAACCTCTAAATGGGAGGATGTTAGGGTAGATATAGTCACTCTAAACCAGAATCTATTGCGAGTTAATAAAACACTATTCCAAAAACAAGGTCGGAGTCGCTGTAAGTGCGCCCAAGTAACATCGGATAGTCAGGAATTGGATGTTAGTCCAGTCCCTGCTTCAGCGATGGAGGAATTCATACGCTTAGCGCGGTTGAGTGCAAAGAGGCTCTTAAACCACAGGCGGATCAGGCGGTGGAGGAAGAGGCTTTGGATATAATTGAACCGAGCTCCAAATCCCAAATATGGTCTAAGAAAAGCAATGGGAAATCAAAAAGAAAACAAAGAAGACAATTGCGAGGCACCGCTTCAGACTCGATTGAAATAATTGATGAGCCTGAAAAAGTTGCTCTCTTATCAAAAAAGAACAAGAATAAAACAGGAACCACCAATCCGTTTATTTGAAATCTCAAAGGAAAGCAAGCTGAACTACTGGAGGAAATGAAGAAGAAAAATTAAATCAGGGAACCAGTAGCTGAAGTGAGGGTGGTTGGTAATAATAAGCGCCCAAATGCAGTGCAGCCCTCTTCACTGCCCTCCAATTTCACCAACAAGGAACAAGAAGTAAGAACGGTTACAGTGGGGTTGCAAACGGACCTGATCAAACACCTGTTAGGAGTTGCTCCTATTTTTTTTTTAAACCAGCTAAACATCCCGTGAAGATTTCCCCAATTTTTCTTATATTCAAAACAAAAGGGGCAGTAAACGACAAGCGACTATCTGTCGTAATGGGAGGCCAAACTGGCTTGCCTAATACTAAAGAATTGGAGCTTCACCATCTTAATGATAGAAACTCAATCCCCTGAATCCTAAAACTGCACAGGAAAAACCAAGATTCTCAGATGCAGTTTGGAGAGAGAAGAAGCTCGACGAGAAATCCACTCCTGTGAATTGGTCTTTGTATCAATTGGGGGATCAGAAAACAAATAAGTCGGAGATTCCATGGCAGGGCTTATCTTTATATTTGTCCCGCTCTATCCCCAGCAATAAAGGGGTAGCTCTGCTGAATCGCTCAGCAATTATGGCTGAGATCAAGGCAATACCAAGTTTGAAATATTTTACAACTGCGGACATCGAGATAGTTGGATTTCCATGCCTCCCTAACACCGACATTGCAGAACTTGAGTTGAAATCCATGTTAGGATGGTCCTCTATCCTGGGCGCTAGTTCGGAATGGCTGCGTAGAGGATTTAAAATCTCGGAAACCCAGCCTGAAGGGATTAGTTTAATTAAGACTTCCAACTGGAATTTAGATCAAGGCTCTCATTCTCATCAAACGATGAAACAGACAAATTCTCCAGCAACAGCTAATGAGATGGTCCCTGGGATTGTCTCCCAGATTTTGCACAAACTGGGTTTGATTGAAGAGCACCTCTAACTAAGTTGAAGATTAGAACCCTGTCATGGAATAGGAGGGACTCTAATTTATTCTGTAATGAGGCAGTGAAATGCCATATATTTGAGTCATATGATGTGATGTTCTTTCAAGAAACTTAGTTGACAATGTCATTTGATATTGATGGTTTTTCAGCTTATCATCAATTGGCGAGTGTGGTGGAGGTGGGACACCCCACGGGAGGTTTATCTATCCTGTTCAGAAATGAGGTTTCTGGGGGTTCAGCACAGCTCTTTAAAGAAGCTATGGGGTTCATGATAATTAGAGTAGTACTGAGGGATATTGAGGGATAAAGGGGGTGGTTACTGGTAAACATTTACTGGAATCTGGCTCAATTCCCTATATTTGACTTTGTGCAGAGGCTGTGGGACATCCTGATTATTTGTACAACACAATTTCCAAGAGACGACATTATGATTATGGGAGATTTCAATTCTTATTGTCTTGCAGATGTCCCCCCATACTCTGCCCAGGGAAAGCGAAAGCTAGAGGATGGCAGAACATGGTGTCAATTTATGAATGATTGGGGATTGCTGGTCCTGAATGGTAATCTAGCTGCAGATATACCAGCTGCCCGAACGTGGAGAAGGGTGCCTCATGTTCTACCATTGATTATGTTTTTGTCTCTCAGAATCTATTTGAAAGCTGTGGTCACTTTAAAATCATTTGAGCTCTCAAGTAATCTGAAAAGAACACATGTGACACAGCCTTTGATTTCCAATGTGGTGGGAAATAGGCTGGTTTAATTTTCAGAGGGGGAACAAACCCTTGATACCAACCTAGAGAGAATGACCAATGACTGGACTGACCAAGACCTGTTACTCCACTCTAAGCCTGGTCAGTTTGTGGAATTTTTATGGAATCTTGATCAACCAGTCCAGTGCCCCTTAAAAAATAAAAAAAATAGACAAACATTGTTTTGACATCCAAACCTTGGAAAGAAAGAGGGAAAGAAGTAGAAAGCTTTATGCTTTAAAAAAAATCAAAAAAGAGCTTAGCTCAATGCTCTCAAGAGGCCAGATCTATTAACAATATCTTTAGGAACTTGATGAGATCCCAAAGATCCCTAAAACTGCAGAAAGATGGAGAAGATATGCTAAAGATGGTTTTCTTTAATAATTCACGTAATTGTTGGTCCCTAATTAATAAGAAATCAATACAGGGCCAGGAGACGATCATAAAGGAACGGTTATGGGTTGATCACTTCAGTAACATCCATGGCCAACCACAGACAAGTGAACGTAAGATTGCACTCACAACTGAATGGTCACTTAATTACTCCTTGGAAGAGATTAGAACTCTTATAATTAAATCTTCAGCATCACAGGCGGCTGGCCCTAACGGACTCTCAAATGTGATCTTAACTTCTAATCCTGCACTTTGGGGCAAGGTGTTAAAGGCATTATTTGATAACATAATACAAACAAGAACAATCCCTGATTCTTGGAGGAGTTCTGGATTATTTCAATTTATAAGTGTGGTGATCGTTTGGTGGCTGCAAACTACTGCCCAAAATTTTTATTGGATGCGGATGGTAAAGTCTTTGGGGGCCTGGTCCTCAGAGACCTGGAAGAATGGGCAAAAGCTAAACATATCATATCCAAATTTCAAACAGAATTTCGGAGAGGCCTTTCCACCGCACTCATTAATTTGGCCCTTAGCTGCCTGAGCTCAGGGAGCAATGTCAAGTGGGGAAAACCTCTGTTTGGGGCCTGGGTGGATTTGTCCCAGGCCTCTGATACGATAAACAGAGATCACCTATGGGGAAAATTGAAGAGTTGGGGGGTCTGGGATAATCTTTTGGCTATCCTGATAGACTGCGTGTGATACTGGGGGTCATTAGAGTTTGGAGGTAGCCATGGCGCTATTAGCGCCATGGTTGCCTCCAAACACGTGTCCGGGTTGTCTGAATGGGGATTTACCGGGTCATTCCAACCTTGGAGGCCCCGGTAAGTCCACATTGAGAAAACCGTTCCCAATTCCCATTCGAGCCCCCATAGGGCTCAATGGGAATGGGGAGGGAGCTAATAACGGGCCCGTAAATTAGCTCCCTGGTGCCTTAGCGGCTCCCGCTAAGGACGGCTGTTTTTACCAGCCGGCCTTAGTGGGACCCGCTAAGGGACCTTGGAATGTGGCGGTAAGGGGTTAACGGCACCAGCATCCTTACCAGTGCTGTTAACCCCTAACCGCCACACTCATAATGACCCCCACTATCTAGATCAGGAGATTTATATCAGGTGATTCAAATAGAGAGAGGCATCCTCCAGGTTTGCCTGGTGGCTTCCTTCTTATTTAATCTTTATTTTTTCCAATCTATTTCAATGTTTTCTATCCTTGCTCTTGGCAAGCCCTAAGATTGGAGACACTAGTATATCCTGGATAGCCTACGCTGATGGTATCGCTATTCTGGACTATACACAAATCGGCCTTCAAAGGTTGGCGGATGCCTTGGGTGAATACGCCAAATTAAATGGACTTAACATGAACCCTGAAAAATCCAGAATAATGATATTTAAGTGTCCTCAGGTAAAGACTAAAGTATTAACCTGGAAAATTGATTATCAAGTAATCCCATTGGCAAAGGAAATAAAGTATCAGGGTTCTATGATAAGTGCCTGTCGCACTAAAGTGGAGTTAAATAACATCATAGATCTTTGTTCTCCAGCATAGATCTTGCATGGATTCACATGCGAACACTCCCACCTTCCCTGCTGTGGCTCTTCTTGGTTCATACTGTAACTTTGCCTGTTATAGCAAATCTGAAGATGGTCACAAGGTGCAGTATGATCCAGAAAACAGTGATTGGTTTATGGGACGAAGGTGGTTTTTCAAGATTAAAGTGAGACTGCTTTCTTTTTACCAAGGATTCCCAGCCTGGCAGGGAATATTAATGAGCATGTGAATCCATTCTAGACCCATGCTGGAAAAGAGTTACAGGTAAGTAACTTGTTCCTTTCTCAACCGTGACTCTTTTTGGCTAGACATCATTGTCTTTCCTGTTCACCATAAGTTGGCCTCAGAATGTACCTGCAAGATGTGTTCCGAAAATCCATCTTAACAGTGATGTCATCGATAATCTGTACCTTTTCCTCCCCGGTGCCCTATTTAAAGTATATCCTTGACTGTTGACCCACACATAACCTTGTGGAGGCAGCATACATTGTGTCCCTGCAACCAAGGTGTAAATTGGTCTCCTATTGAACCCTGAACTTGGGCTATGGGAAAATCCTTCTAACAGTCCTGTCATGAAGGCTCCCAGTGTTGAGATGGATTTCGAGAACCTGGTCTGGTGGACAGGTTTTAGGAGGCCACACCACTTATAGTGAACAGAGGAACTCTGACAGGTTAACCAAAACATAATCAAGGTAGCGACGGAGAACAGTCAAGGCTATTCTCAGAAGTGTGTGAGTGGGTCCATGGGTCCACAATGAGTCTACACAGTGAAGCACACAATTCCATTTACAGGAATGCACACACATAGTATATTTCTGGAGCTTGTGGATCTGCTTAGATCACATGCTCTGCATGGTCCAACATCTAGTGGAAGTTGCGTGGTATTACAAGATTTGTTTTTCGAAACTCAAACGTACCTGCACAGGGCGTGATTAGTGGAACTGTCCCTAGTGTGACGTGTACTGTACCCATGGTCCTTCGTGTCAAGGTCCCTCAGATTGTTTTTTTGCCGCCATCGAAGTCCATCACAAATGCAGAGTTCTCTTCTAGGCTGATGCCTTTGATTTACTAAAGTTATATTGGTAGAATGGCTTCCTTTCCTTTATTGTTCGCTTCGCTGCACGACTGCTCATCCACTCAACAGCTCCTGATGAACACCTACAGTATCGACGACTCATCGATCGATATCCAGACGCGGCCTTATGGGCCGCTTCGGCCCATTACAGTAGGGAGAGAGGGTGAGGTTCTCTATACTAACTCCTTTTAGAGAATGTTTATCCTATTAGCCCCTTCTCTTTTCGCCCAACTGCCCTATTTAAACATAATGGACAAAACCCAATTTAAATGTTTTCCCTCCTGCCGTCGTACATTTCTGTGGAAAGACACGCACTGCGTGGGCAACCACTGTCTCCCTAGGGATCACACCAAAAAGCACTGTAAATCTTATCGGCTTTTCCGGACAAAATACCTAAAAGATCGGCGGACAAAATGCTGGGCTGCTCATGCTATACAGGCCGAGGCTTCCAGAGACGCGACAGAAGGCTCAAACAAGGACACTTACGGAGTCGAGTGACGCCAAGGGTGATCGGGTTCCGTCCAGACTCCATGAAGCAGGCCGGCAGTCCTGTGATGGAGAAGACACCCAGCGGCCACAGCACACACAAGCACAAAGACGGTAAATACATACCCCATGGCCACTCTCGAAGACACCGTCGAGCCCCATGCAGTGACTAAGGATAAAGCCTCAGGTTCCTCACTGTTTTCTGGGCCATTAGGCACACTTTCACCTGTTGACAGCTCCTGAAATCCGAAAGACGTCGGTTCGGACACTGCATATAAAGTCCCTCCTTTTGCGTGCTGAAAGACAGGCGTGGAAAGGCATCACAGTGTCTCCTAAAAAAGCGCCATAAATACAAGTGCTAATTCAAAAACATGTTAGCGCCTCTCTTCTAAAACTAAGGTCTCCGAAAAAAAAAAACGCAAGATTTCAAAGGCATTAACTCCCGTGGCCACCAAGAGAGTCTTCCACCCCCTCAGGCACCCTCTCTGGGGCTATGCACCATAAAGACAGCATTCCCTTAAAAACCACCCGTATTAATGATGTTACCTCTTCCCAGGGCCCTGTCATCTCTTGCTTTCCACCAGAATGTCGTTTTACTCCAGAACAATTTAACAAGATCTTACGGAGAATGTCCTGTTTTGTGGACTTCATGGATAGTCACCCAGATCAGTTAACAGTACTCAGAAACGCCTCGCAGCCAGGGGCATCAGCAGAGCCACCCGCTGCCAAAAAGTCATGCCTTGAGCCACAGCCCAGCACCTCTGCTCTAGGCATTCTGGCCTCTGCATCCAGAGACACCACTCAGTTCCAAGACCCATCTCAGAACATATATTATGACGACCAAGAAGGGATTTGCGGGGGTCACAGGTGAGGGCATCGGGGGAGGTGGAGGGAGGCAACATGGGGGGCAGGGGGGACGAGCGGTGGGCAGGGATCTCTATAGCCAGGATCAAGAACAGTACTATGATGATGACGTTTATATAGTACAGTCTACAGACCATCAGGACCAGCCGGTTGCAGACTCGCCAGTTAACAACTAACTACAGTATAACAAATTGTTACTGAAGGCGGTGCAACATTTCAACATTGACACTGAGGAGGCACAGCCGACAAGGACTTTGTGGAAAACATCCTGGGGCCTGGGGGACAAAAAGGCAGCCACCAAATTCATACTTCTCCTGCAGTAATTTCAGAGACATATTCAGTCATTCCTCTTGACTCCTAGACTTACAAGGCCGGTCTACCCAAGGATGGAAAAGCTGGTCAGGCCCGCACCCACTGACCCCTGTACATTAGAGACCAGCTCAAAAGAGATTATCTGGTAGTTACCACCACCAGAAAGAGGGCGTGCCCACCACTGGTGTCGGCAGAATCCCTGTCCGACAAGGAGAGTAAAAAGATGTAAACATTTGGGAGAAAGAGAGCTTCCTCTGCAGTGTACCAAACGAGAATTGCTCACAATACAACCCTGTTAGCTAGTTACGGCTGCCACAAATGGGACGAGCAGAAACTACAGGACGTGCCAGAACCACTAAAAGCCCAACTGCTTAAGACTGTTTCAGAAGTAAAAAAAAATGTCTAATTGCATCATGAAAAACAATGTAGGAAACATGATAGACAAAGGGACGCTCATTAAGTGGCATGCCTGGCTTAGGCAGTCAGGGTTTAAGCTAGAGACCCAAGCAACCCTCCTGAACATGGCAGTAGAACGAAACATCCTACTCGGTAAGGCCATAGAGGATGCCCTAAAGAGTGCCAAGGATGAGTACGACAATCTTAAATTCCTTGGGCAGCTGACTAACAGACCTTATTCCCAACAGGGGTCCCCAAACTCGAAAGGATTTCGGGGCCAGAGCAGTCAACGTTCCTCGGTCTACTCTCAGGGAGAGGACAGTCCTCGTCCTGGAACCAGTCTCCAGGCCAAGGTTCCCCATCTAGCTTTCAAGGGGGAATAAAAGAGGAAGAGGCAGAGGTAGATGCAGGACCTCACCTGGTAGAGGCTCAGCCCCTCCCAAACAATGACACACCGCTTCAGGTACCCTCCCATGCTACCCCAGTAGGAGGTTGAATCACTCACTTCACCCATGCATGGGAGGGGATAACAACGAACAAATGGGTGTTGTCCACTGTGGCAGGCGACTACTGTAAAAGGTTACGTCAGATGCCACCTTACCGCCCGCCAAGACAAAAGAAACTAACAGCAGAAGAAACAACCATTCTGTTGGAGGAAATGATGGGGCTGCTCAAAAAAGGATGCAATAGAAATTGTCCCAGCGATCCGGGTAAACAAGGGTATATATTCAATGTTCTTCCTTGTGCCAAAGAAAGACCTTAACATGCGCCCGGTACTAGATCTGCTCCCCGCAAACTGATGTCAAACCACAGAAATTCTATATGACCACGCTTCAGGAGGTGATTCCACTCCTGAAACAGGGAGACTACATGGCGACATAGGACATGAAAGATGCATACTTTCGTATTTCAATGCACCCTGCACACAGAAAATACCTGCGCTTCAAGATGGTGGGAGTACAATACCAGTTCAAAGTACTCCCATTCGGCATCGCCTCAGCACCAAGAGTGTTCAGCAAAGTGCTTGCAGTAGTGGCAGCACACCTGCACAGAAAGTCCATTCCGGTATATTCTTATCTGGACGACTGGCTGATCACCGGGGAATCGCCTGAAATTTGCAGGTTGAATACGCAAAAGACTATAGATCTTTTTTTAAAGCTGGGTTTCTCCAACAAGAACAAATCAAGTCTCATCCACAGCCAAATCAAACCATTTCTTGGGGCTATCCTAGACTCAAGAGGAGCTGCCGTTCCCCTCAAGCGAGAGAGTACAAAATATGTTGCTGCAGGTACCTCAATACAAGGTCGGTCACCAGATAATCATACGCAAAGCAATGCGCTTGCTAGTCATGATGGCCTCTTGCATTTATTTAGTTCCTCACGCGCGCCTGCATCCAGTGCAGGAATGGTTAGCGAAACAGTGGTCTCAGGCAAGCGGACAGTGGGACGATCTAGTGGTTGTTTCACTCACCCTACTTCAGGCTCTTTGCTGGTGGTCCAAAGACAACCTGTTAATAGGAAAGCTTTTTTGAGCACCACCAGCCCAAGCAATTCTAACTACAGACGCCTCACTCGCCAGGTTGAGGGGCGCACTATCTCCACCACACAGCCCTTGGACAGTGGACACTCGCTTCTGCCCAAAGATGCATCAACTTCCTGGAGCTCATGGCAGTCCTCAAAGCTCTTCAGGCTCCAGGGGCAGACAGTGCAGGCCCTCAGACAGCACCACAGCCATGTTCTGTCTGAACAAGCAGGGAGGCACACAAACTCTTAGTCTGTCCAAACTATCCTAGAAGATATGGAGATGGGCAATCAAGCGGAACAGTTTTTTAACATCCCAACATGTTACAAGGAAACTCAATCAATTCTCTGGCAGACATATTAAGCAGACACCCTCTACCAAAAGACCATGAGTGGCAACTCAACAGATAAGGGTGGAATGGGTGGAATGGAAGGAATGGGTGGAATGGGTGAAGTGGGCGGAATTAATAGAGTACTCAGTTAGAACAGTGAACATTAGCCTGCGCCAGACCCTGACAGGATTGTGAATGTTAGCCTGAGTTGCTTGTAAATAGAAATTCAAATGTAGGCATGTCTCACACTAGGGTGGAGCTGTGAACATTAGCCTTTGCATCTGTATAGAAATACAAATGTAAATGTTAACATGACCCACATGTGTATCACTGTCTACCCTGCCTTCCTGTTCCCCATGCTGTTGCTATATATCCGTACCCCCCCTGTCGCTGTAAGCCCAGCCCCCTGTCTATGTGTCTGTGTGCCGCTATGTTCCCTGCCATCCTGTTCACGTGCCTGGTCTCGAGCGCTCCAAAGATAACCATCATATCACATCACTACGCTTACTCTCTACTATACACCATCATTCAAGTAGAACACAGCTATACCCCTGATTCATTCAACCTAGCTGTTCACATATGAATACGACCCCATGAACACCTCATCACCCTAATAAAATGCAACTAGCCGAGCACATTCCGGCCTAGTTGCTCACATATGCGTCCTTCAGGCCTAATGCAGCCAGAAGACCAGTCTGGATGTCCACCCACCAGACTGCACACATCCAACAGATATATCCAGCACCACACCTAACACTAGGATGCAGCTACCACCCGGCAATTACATTAGCTGCACACATCTGGTGCACCCAAGCACCCTACAACACTATCTCTACTGACCAGAACTATGGTTCCCGAGGGCGTTCAACCTACCAGCGCTTTGAGGTCATACCAATGATATATAGAGCGCTATATAAATGGCAAGTAACATAACATAATTTACACAAATAGTGAACATAGGCTCCCACACGATTACGATTCATATGAAATATTGTACATTTTCTATTCTTCCCATTATAAAATACCATGTTGGGAAGCTGCTCCCGACTCTGTTATTTGGTTTGGAATGTAACATCCAAAGCTTTGAAATAAATTGGGAAAGAATCAAGGCCAAACTTTGGAAGAGAGTGTTGAACATTCCAAACTCGGTCCCCATGGCCCTGATTCGATACGAGCTGGGGCTGATTTCTCTCTTATCCTGGATGGTATGGAGATGGGTTTCATTCTAAAGACTAATTGCTGACCCTCAAATAGACTCCCACTATGAAGATGTTTCCATCCAACTGATTAAGGGTGATAATACATTTCTACAAAACCTTAAGTCCAGATGTCTAGATATTCTTGTCAAAGCAGATTCTGACCAAGAAACTCTAATTTCTAATCCACTGAAATATAAGGAACATATGAAAAGATGGGATTGGATTTGAACAATTGACAGGATGAGAGCAGCCAAGCTATCCCCGAACTTTTCAATCTATGATAAGCCAAGTTCATCCTTACCCACCTATTTAAAATAACTTCCAGATCCCAAGGTCAGAGATAACTTCCTTAGATTTAAACTAAATGTCTTGCATTGTTTGGAAACCCTGCATATTCGTGCTGATGTTGCCTATCCGAATTATATCTGTCAGGAGTGTGAGATGAATTCAAAACACTCTATTAAACATCTTCTGTTGATATACCTGGGGACAAGGGAATTGAGGTGGACCAGATTGCAAAGATGTGTTCATAAAGTTGAATTTCTGGACTCTGAAATATTTTGGGGAAAGAATCGTTTCAGGAAATTAGCAGACCGATTCATGGAATTAATGTGCGCTGAAAGTTTCGGCGCAGGCGTGCGAAAACGTGCGAATCGCAGTGAAAGAGCGAAAATCGCAGTGCAAGTGGGAATATCGCAGGGAACCCAGCGCACATCTGTTCATGGAAGTCTGTGCGCGAGTAAAATCTGGGATGTGCGCTTCAAAAGTGCGCGGCGCACGCCGGCGCATAGGTCATCTAACGGCATGCGGTAAGGCCACAGCGAAAGCGCACATAGCACGGCGCACATAACAAAAGTAGGCGGAACACGGGGCGTAACACTCGGAATGGGGAACGACTCGTGAAAATGTGGACGTTATGGGGGACGTACAGGAGGCAAGTGCGCGGAACGCCCACACGCTTGCCTACAACACGTATTCATGGAATCAAATAGGGCAAACCAGCGCACGGGCAAAGACGCGCACAGACCCAAACCCGTCCGCCACATGAAGGCAGGCGGTAGCGTCCCTGCGCTGGAAAATAATGTGCGCCAAAATGTGCGCTAACAAAAAGCACGAATATACAGCTCTGATGAATGTCCCATACTGTGGCCCCCTAGGACAAATGACGTGCTAAGGGGTACGCGACAAACAGCGACACCCGCTGTGTGAAAAATAGCATGTGCATGTATTTTGGGGGTGCACGGGAAGTCTTACACGCGATCGGGCCCGGGGGAGCGGGGTACGTGTATTCCAGAGATGCGCGGGAAGTCTCACACGCGATCGGGCCAGGGGGAGCGGGGTACGTGTATTCCAGGGGTGCGCGTGAAGTTCTACACGCGACTGTGCCTGGGGAAGCAGGGTACGTGTATTCCAGGGGTGCGCGGGAAGTTCTACACAAGATCGGGCCTGGGGGAGCGGGGTACGTGTATTCCAGAGGTGCGCGGGAAGTCTCACACACGATCGGGCCAGGGGGAGCGGGGTACGTGTATTCCAGGGGTGCGCGGGAAGTTCCACACACGATCGGGCCTGGGTGAGCGGGGTACATGTATTACTGGGGTGCGTGGGAGGTTTCACACGCGATTGGCCTGGGTACGTGTATTTCAGGGGCTCGCGGGTAGTATCACATGCGATCGGGCCTGGGGGAGCGGGGTACGTGTATTTCAGGGGTGCGCGGGAAGTTTCACACGCTCGCCTACAACACGTTTTCATTGAATCGAACGGGGCTAATCCGGAAACACGTACGCCAGCAGGAAGCAGGCGTACGTCTACCCGCACAGCATAAAAGTGCGCGCAAACAACAAACAAGCTCAGACGCCAGGATGAATATACCGTTCCTAGCAGCAGTGGCCGTGGGATACCGCAGGAGGAGGAGGAGGATAGTCAGGGCCAGAATATTTACACCCAGAACCAGCCTTTTTGGGATGCTTGATGACCATGTGTATGGGAGGTACAGGTTCCCACATCACATCATACTCGACCTGGTCAGTGAGTGGGAGGATGACCTCACATCACCCACCCTGTGCTCACAAGCACTCAGCCCCCTGGAGAAGGTCCTTAATGTACTGCACTTCTTGGCCACTGGATCATTTCAGCGGATAAGTGCCATAGTGGGGGGGGTGTCACAGGCCACGCAGTCACTCTGCCTACACCAGGTCTTGGCCATCATCACTGCACGCCCATCAGTCCACAGGCACATATACCTGCCCAGAACACCTGCAGAAAGGCAGGCTGTCGCCCAGGATTTCTACGGGGTGGCACAATTCCCCAAAGTGCTAGGTGCCATCGATTGCACCCATGTGGCTCTACGTCCCCCCAGGGCAACTGAGCACATCTATAGAAACCGCAAGCACTGGCATTCCATCAACGTTCAGGTAGTATGTGATGCCAAGGGAATCATCACCTCAGTATATGCCAACTATCCAGGGTCCACCCACGACAGTTTCATTTACAGAATGTCAACCCTAAACCGGGACCTAGAAGCTGGGCGGCATGGCGATACATGGCTGCTTGGTGAGTATAAATGCTGCTGCGCATGCATGCATGTCAGATACTGAGTAATGTCACAACCCCACTAATGATACCCATTACCACCTCCCCAGGGGACAGTGCCTACCCTCTCAGCACCCACATAATGACGCCAATTCGGAACCCCCCACGACACTCCAGGTAAGATACAACACAGCCCACATTGCAACCCGGGACATAGTGGAGCGCACATTCGGAGTGCTCAAGTCACGCTTTCGCTCCCTTGACCGTTCTGGCGGGCAGCTGTTATACGCTCCCCCAGTAGTGTGCAGGATCATAGTGGCAGCATGTGTCCTGCACAAAGTTGCAACACGCCGGGGCCTGCTGTGGACATTGTGGTGCCCCCACATCCCCAACCACATGCACGCCCGCTGCGCATGGAAGGAGAAAGGGCACGGGGTGAGGCAGCCCGTACACAGCTGGTGGCTAATTACTTCACCTAAAATCACACCCCTGTGGAGTGCACACAGCCCTGGCACATACCATCTGACAATCAATGATGACTCAATCTGACAATGATGATGCCTCAATGGACAGTCAACTGTCACAACCATACCAGCCTGAGATTGTACATCTGGAAGTGTTCCATTGTGTGCTTCCCTACCTACACAAACACCACCAATGCTGTGTCATCAAAAGACACACTTCTATACTGCTAAAATCATTACCCCCTTGCAAGATACAACATGACAACAGTGCCATGTCACCCAACCCCTCCCCAGCACCGCCACCCAACACACCATGGCATGTCATGCTATCTGATAGCAAACAAAGTCATCCCCCAAACATGACACAAGTGTCACAAAGTACAGTGTCCCTAATGGAAACTAGCCACACACAATATGCCCCCATTAATGTAGAAATAACAACACACATGACCAAATACTTACCACAATACAATCCAGCCAGCCAACCCCAAACATAGCATAAACATGACAGTACTAAGGTAAAGGATACTTAGATTTACAACATGATTATGCCAGCACATCGACCACTTCCAACTGTACAGTGTTGGTGCCACGCACATCTGTAAGTGCACTGCTTACAACATGAACTCCATCTCCAAAGTAGATGGCCTTGTGAAGACATGAGGAATGAACTTGCAAATTAGGAGGGAGACATGGATGCACAAGCACACATCAATACACCATGCAGTGTACAATACAACAACAATATGCACTAGGAATGTATACACAGTATTGACTAGAGACTGCCCACACATGTCGTGGGAGTCCAACGTCACTGTGTAAGTCACTGTCACTTGGGCACACCCTTTGCAAGCCCATGGAAACGGGAAGCAGGAGGGGTGTGTGTCTCATGAACCCAAACATCTAACCCAAACTCAGGACAAGCCTGCATGTGCCCAGCTGGAATACAGTGGATGCCCACGGGAGCCACACAAGGCAACACACTGCAACAAAAAATAAAAAAATAAAAAATAAAAAATAAAAAATAAAAAATGGCCATGTGGGGGCCAGGGGGTGTGGGGGAGGCCACCCAGGAGGTCCGAGGACAGGGTGCACACCAACAGCCACCTGTGTGGATGTTGCGAAAAAAAAAACACCTCCATGGGCTCATGGCCTGCACGGCTACGCTATCGTGAGAGAATCGGAATCGCTGTGGTCGCTCTCTTCACCCTGTGCTGCTGCTGCCACAGGAGGTGGTGGTGCTATGGGAGGCAGCCCACGCAAAGCCCTAGTCTGGTCCTCCATGGCAGCAAGCATGCGGGTGTGGAAGGTCTCATTCTGGAGGAATATGGTGCGGAGATCCCCATGCACCACCTGACGTGATGCCCGGACCTCCTCCCTAGTTGCCTGCATTTCTGCTGAGAGCGTACGTGTGACCCGCTCTAGCAGCTGTTCTGTCCTCATGAGAGTGGAAGCCTCAAGGTCCACAAGAGTCTGCCTGAGGTGATGGACTTCAACCCTCAGGGCTTCCCTCTGGCCCTGGGACTCTAAAGAAATGGCTTCCCGCAGAGTGTCCAGGGCCGCCCGTCTGTCCCTGTTGGATGCCAACATGTCCTCCCTGAGTGATTGGCAAATGGAGTCTGTTGCCTGCTGTAGTTGCTCCATCTGCCTTTCTGGGGGGGACAATGGAAGTGGCCACCCTCTCCATGGCTTGAGCCATCATCTCAGGTGATGCTGCCTGTTGGTTTGCCATACCGCATATGGATTGCTCCCATGCAATATTGCCTGGTGGCGGACGGCCACCGCGTTGGCGGGCACAACACCTGTCTGGGACAAGGCGAACTGCGCCTTGCTGTGTCGGCACTGCCTGAGGCTGCAGGACTGCATTCCCCCTCTGATCTACTGGCCCAGGAACAGGATCAGATGTTGCGGAGTGTGGCCCTGCATCCGTAACCACCAAAGGCGGACCTACCAACACTGACATCCCCATAGTGGGCAGTACCCCTGGTGCAGGTGGGTCAGACAGAACAGAATCCCTTCCAGAAGCACCTACCTGCGAAGCCACATAGGTCTCATCATCTGAATCAACACCTGAATAGAGGTCGGGGGAGGTGCACCCAGAGACACCCCGGGAGATAATGGTCTGCAGCAAGAGAGGATTCTCCCCCACCACCACACCACGTCCCCCACTGGTGCCCGGTCGTGCCTGAGATCCCTCCTGGGTCTGCACCATCTCCTCAGCCTCAACAGCATCAAGTGCGTCATCCCCTGCAAAAACATGAAAGACAAAAAATGGAAACAGGCATTAGCACCATGGCACACAATTAGGCCTGACAAGCTACAGAACCAGTACTTGATTGACACATGTCCCACATGACTATAACCCTCCCATACATGCACTGTCACTGAGTTTGAAGGGGAGGCAAATGTCAGACACTGATGACACCAAGATGGAAGAGCAACACATTAGCTACATGCTGGCTAGCAGTGCCATCACACATTGGCCTGTGAGTGGCATGTCCAATCCACATACATGACACATGCCATCACACAGATGGCATGTACTATAGGCATGTCACATATGTGACAATAGGGCTGAGAAATGCATAGCAAAAGTGGGGGAATTGAAACAATCAGCCTGAATGAACACAGAAAAATACGGAACAATGTTGTTGAAAGATGCCACTTCAAGGGCAACTGGCGTGATGTTGCGCAAAATGTCTACTGTGTGCAGAAGGGATACTGTAATACCCAAATCCAGGGCCGTAGAATGTTTTGGATGAAGCACATGGGTGACCCAAACCACTCAGGCACACACACCTTCACCTGGCACTCAACCAGAACCCCTCACACACACAACATACACATGGATCACACACACATGCATGTGCACTCACCGGACAATGCCTCGTAATCTGGCAGTTCTCCCACACCTTGGATCTGCTCCTCTGTGACGTAGGCCCCAACAACATGCTCATGTAGAGTGAGTCCAATATCCTCTTGTGGAGACCCACATCCAGTCACCAGAGTTGCGGCATGACTTGAGGCCAGCTTTTTCTTTGCCCTGCGCTTAAGGTCGTTCCAGCGCTTGTAGCACTCACCAGCTGTGCGCCTCACTATCCCAAGGGCACTTATGCTGTCCGCGATGGTCTGCCAGTGTGCCTGACGACAAGCAGGTGTGGTTTTACACCCTGAAGTGATCAACATTTCGCCGTCATGTGCGGACACATACTGCACAAGTGCATCAAGTTCGGCATCATTGAAGCTAGGCTTCCTTGGCGTGCCGGACTGCGTAGCCGTGTCTGGGGCATCAGCCTGTAGTGGACAAGCACTCTTCCTCTTTCTTTTGGAAGGTGGTGGGGATCGTGAGTGGCTTACGCCGCTCCGGTCACCAGGGGCAGGAGCACCGGTGGACTGTGTAGTAGTAGTGTGCGATGGCACACTGACCATAGGACTTTCTGCAGGCATTAGCTGAAGTGTGATGTTGACAGGGGGAACCTCAGTCTGATGGACCGGGACTGACACTGTCCTGGCTGGGAGAGTCAGAGCTGGGGTGGATGGAGCTGCAGCTGCCCCTGCAGCCTCCCCACCCTACCTACTCGGGGCAGCAGATGACATAGCTGCCCCTAATCCACGTGGCCTGGTGACACCAACTTGCACCGCCACACGTGGCCTAGACTTGGCGACCTGGAAGTCAGCCTGGGAGTCACCCTGTGCCAGGTCAGGTGCCACAATGGGCCGGTCCAACAAGGGTTGAGCAGAGATGGTGTCAGCCACGTTTCCCTCAACCATGGGGGGGGCATGGGTGTCCCTGACAGGTCCTCCACACGTGGGGTGTTAGGGGTACCCTGCAAATCCCAGCCACGTCCCCTACCGCGCCCACCACGCCCACCTCTTGAGGCTCGCCCACCTTTGCCACCCTTACCGCTTGGTCTTGTTGTGCGTATGGGAGTTGCAGTAAACTATTGTCCTGGGCAATTGGAGGTAAAAGGGGTAGGGTACTAGATGGAATTCGTACCCTAGTGCTTTTGCAAGGCTGTATGTGACCCCTGGGGAAAGATGATGGGTCACGCAACGCAGAGGCACCCCAAATACAGAAAATAATGTGCAAGCAACCCCTCGTAGACCACGTGCGTGGGAAAATGAACCCGCACTATGCTGAGGCACCCAGAAACACAAAAATGAACGTACGCGTGTTACACGCAGCCTACAATGACCTCTGAAGGGGTACACGACACACGGGGCAAGCACAGTTAGTAAATACGTGCGCGACTCACCGTCTGCCTGGAAAAAGAGTGTGAAAAATATGCGCGTGTGCGCGTTGGCAACACCCCCGCCAAAAGAAGAATTGTACGCTGTCTGAGGAGACAGGACAAAAGAAGAAGTGAACGCTGTTTGAGGAAACAGGCCCAACAGAAAATCAGAAAAAAGCTGTCAGAGGTAACAGGGAGTACGAACTAGAAACGCTGTGAAGTAAATCGCGTGTGAACCGACAAGAAGTACAGAATTCACCCACTCGCTCTCCACGAAAAGCACGTACAAGGAAATGACACCCTACACGTACCTTTTGAACCGGCCCACACGTCCCACGTCACTTCCGCGTATACGTGCTAAGGCCCTATCCTCCAATTACACGAGCTGACACTCGGACGTGCAGTTCTTGGACGTGTGACATGCACCCGTGTACAGGGAAACGCCTGCGCACGCACGTCACAGATGCGCTTACACGCTAAGGTCCTTTGGTCCAATGAAATCGCGTAGGCGTGCTGACACGCTTATGAGCTAAGGGCCTTTCCTCGAATTACACTCTGACGTGCAAGATTTTCACGTCCCAAATCACTCCGTATCAAGCTGGCCACACGTAAGCACACGGAAGACCACGCTCCTGCCCAGAAGGCCGAATTACTGCCCCCCAGAGCCCCGAGCACGCTCCCACCTGCCATCTGCTGCTGCCTGCCTGCCTGCTACCCACGTGCCCTGCTATTTGCTGCCTGCACATCAGCCCGGGGTGCAGTTGCTGTGACCACCCCTGCTGGAACCGAAGACTCCCGACTGGAGTACCATCTCGCTCCACAGCCCAGCCCCAGGACCCAGTTGCCCACCCACTGCTGCCTCTGGGGTTGCCATGTCGGGCACTACACCATCTGGCACCACTGGCAACCCCCAGCCAGAGAGGCAGAGGGCCACCAGCTTCACTGCCACCGAAGTTGGTGTCCTGGTGGAGCAAGTCCTGGGGCAGTATGATGCCCTCTACGGAAGTTTGCGCGCCGACAAGGAAGGACGGACCCGGATCTGGACGGACATCGTGACTGCCATCAACGCGGAAGGGGTGGCAGTCCGCCTATTCCATCATGTCAAGAACCGCTGGGAGGACTTCAGGTCCAGGACCCTCAGCAAGGCCCGGCGCCTCTTGAAGGCAGCGGATGCTAAGGGGCGCCGGGGCCACCTGTCAGAAGATCAGATAAGGGTCCTGGAACGCATATCCCCAGCGCTCCATGTCCAGGTCCTTGGGAGGCAGACCCGTCTGGAGTCGAGCGGTAAGTGTACATGCATACTGATTGTATGCTGTGCGTGTGGTGGTGTGCCAGTAGTGTGCAGGTTGCACATGTGTTTTTGTCGGGCCATGTATGTACAGAGCCGTGAGGCTGACACATGCGAGGCCTCTCATGTGTGACACATGGATGGTGCATGTGTGTGTGAGCTTGCATGCAAAATGCTGATGTGTGGGCACACATGTTAGGATGACTGTGTATGTAAGTTGGGATGGTTGTGGTGTCACACATGGATGTCAGTTCCAGCTGCATGTGTCTGCACCGTGTGCATGTGCATGTGTGTGTATTTGACGAGGGTGCAACAGTGATGCAACATGGATGCCTGGGACACTGATGTGTAGAAGACTGATTGCCAGATGTCACATGGGTGCAAATCTCATCACTGCGACAGTTGTAGGAGGTGTACACATGCATGTGAGTGTGGTGGCGTGTGTGCGTGTCTAGTGCACTTCTTGTGTTTCATGTGATGTCAGGCTCACCTTTGGCTGTTCATGCTGTTGTATGTGTATGGATGGTGCTGGCTGTTGCAATATGGCTGTGGAATAGCTCATGTGTGTGAGTTTAAATGACATGTGTGTTGGGGATTGTGATGCCATGTCTGAAGTTTGACAATGACACTCGTGTGCAACTGTCATGTGTGTATGAGTCCATTGTACAGTGCCCTGATGCCTGTCTCCTATATCTCCCTGTCTGCAGCGTCAACTGATGAAGAGGGCGGAGAGGGTGCTGTGGAGCACAGCGGCAGGGATCGCACCGCCAGCCGGAGACACAAGGCCCAGCTCCCCTCCCAGGTTGTCATCTCATCGGGGAGTGAGGAGTCCGGTGCCGCGTCCCAGGCAGCAGAAGGGGCAGCTGAGACCCCACAGGGTCTGACGGAGAAAGATGGCACGGAGTCATCCAGGTTGGTGGGGGGTTTGGTGGAGGAGGAGGCCATGCAAGGGACTGAGACGGGGTCTGGAGGTGGGGATTCCACTGGTGCTAGTGGTGAAGTGCAGGGGCAGGGACAGGAGGCAGCACAGGCCGCCGCGGAGGTGCCTGTGTGCAATACTGTCCCTGATCCTGTGACTGCATCATCTTGCACCAGCAGGGATGCCTACGTCCAGACCCGTTCTCAGGGAGGGGATTGGCTTACACCAACTGGCCTTCCTCTCCCTGCGTATGCGGCTATCCAGCACCGGGTTGAGCCTGTCCTGGGTGGGGTGGTGTTGCGTCAACGGGCCATGCAAGCTGACCTGCAGTCTTTTCATGAGGAGACTGCACGTCTTCTCGCATGGCTTGTTGACCGCGTTGACCCACTGCGACAGCTCACCAGGGTCGGATTCCTCTGTTTTCTGGACCTTGTTCCGACCCCCCCCTCAACTAAACCCCCTAGGCCCCAGTCGTCCTCCATGCCATCTTCCCACCCATGTATCACCTGGGTACCCTGTGGAGCTGCCTCTGACCCTGCGGCCAGGCTGGTGGAGGACACATCGCTGCCACAGTCGGGAGTCGTACGTCCAGCAGGGGTGGCCACATCAACAACTGCACCCCAGCCAGAGGAGGATGTGCAGGCAGCAAGAGCCAGGGCACAGGCAGCGGTACAGCAGCAGCAGCAACAAGGTGGGAGCAATAATGGCTCAAGGCCTTCATCATCGGAGGGGCAGGCATCGGCCGGAGGGCAGGAGGACCCTGGACGGGAAGTGTCTTCCGTGTGGCAGCGGTTGGGCCATGCGATAGATGCTGAGTGGCAGCGGGTGGAAGAGGCACGGCTCACAATGGTCAGGGCGGAGAACTCCATGCGGAGGGCGCTGAGGCGGGCCGAGTGCCTCGAGGCCATTCGCAGGGACCTGGAGATCCAGATGTCATCGTCCCTGCGAACCCTCGTGGCCATGGAAGAGGACCGCCTCCAGGACATTGAGCAGGAGTTCGATGATGCCCTGGCACGGGACATCAATGAGTGAGCCGTTGGACTTGCCCGCTGCCCTTGTAAATAGTTAGTTAGTTAGTGTTAGGTTTCCTTTCATTTTTTCTTTATTTTGGACCGCTTGAACACTGAACCACATTTTTGTATATAGTTTTTTTATTAGGTAGTAGTATTTGGTAGGTTTCATTTATTGAGTTGGGCTCATGGACCCTGGATTCTTCGATTGTACATAGTTCTACATTGGATTTCATCTTTTTTTTATATTTTTTTTGTGTTCACCATGGAGCAATGGTTTTTACTTTGTTTTTAAACCTTGCATTTTATTATTTGGACTGTGACTTTGGACACCATTCCTAGTTGGATTTCTTTGGCTTATGATTTCTTGTTTTTCATTATTTACCGGACATGGACCATTTCTTTTGTTATTCCCATTGTTGTGTGTTTAATTTGATTTACGTTCATGTTATCTTTAATATATATTTTTTAATACTTCCATTTGTGGTATTATCTCATTGGTTTCATGCATGTCATGATTTGTGTTTTGAGATTCACTTGCACCCATTGTGTATGTGTGACGGACATGTGTTCATTTACATACTTGCCATTGGGGTTGTATCATGTAATTGCCTTTTCTATGTGGGTGGATGCAATACTTGGTTGGGTCTTTGTGCTGGGTAGGCTGGCCATAAGGGCCATGATTTAGGATCGTCATAACCTGGGGCAAGGGGACATGAGCGGGGGCCTGCTGGCAGGTGCCCCACACTGCTGGGGGTGCAGGGGGACATGAGTGGGGGCCTGCTGGCAGGTGCCCCGCACTGCTGGGGGGTGGGGGTGCCGGGGGACATGAGTTGGTGACCAGTAGTGCAAGGTGACATGTGGCTTTGCTGGGGGGCATGCCCATGGTGGATGGGCTGCCTGCGGGACATGACCAGGGGTGCAGGGTAGTCCCCTGTGGTGTGGGCTGCCTGCAGGGGCCGTGGAGGGTGTAGAGGGAACACCTGGGAGGACCCACACTGCCAATTCATGTGTAGAACTCCCCGGCACCCCCCTAATACACGTACCCAGCCCATTCGCATGTGAAACTTCCAGCGCACCCCTGAAATACACGTACCCAGGCCAATCGCGTGTGAAACTTCCCGCGCACCCCTCAAATACACGTACCCAGACCATTCGCATGTGAGACTTCCCGCGCACCCCTGAAATACACATACCCAGCCCATTCGCGTGTGGAACTTCCTTCGCACCCCTGAAATACACGTACCCAGCCCATTCACGTGTAAAACTTCCTGCGCACCCCTGAAATACACGTACCCAGCCCATTTGCATCTAAAACTTCCCGTGCACCCCTGAAATACACGTACCCAGCCCATTCGCGTGTGAAACTTCACGCGAACCCCAGGAATACACGTACACCACTCGCACAAGGCCTATCGCGTGTGAAACTTCCTGCGCACCCCTGAAATACACGTACCCAGCCCATTTGCATATGAAACTTCCTGCGCACCCCTGGAATACACGTGCCCAGCCCATTCGCATGTGAAACTTCCCACGCACCCCTGAAATACACGTACCCAGCCCATTCGCTTGTGAGACTTCCCGCGCACCCCTGAAATACACGTATCCAGCCCATTCGCGTGTGGAACTTCCCGCGCATCCCTGAAATACACGTACCCAGCCCATTAGCGTGTAAAACCTCCCGCGCACCCCTGAAATACACGTACCCAGCCCATTCACGTGTGAAACTTCACGCGAACCCCAGGAATACACGTACACCACTCGCACAGGGCCTATCGCATGTGAAACTTCCCGTGCACCCCTGAAATACACGTACCGAGCCCATTCGCCTGTGAAACTTCCCGCGCACCCCTGAAATACACGTACCCAACCCATTCGCGTGTGGACCTTCCTGCGCACCCCTGAAATACACGTACCCAACCCATTCGCGTGTGGACCTTCCTGCACACCCCTGAAATACACATACCCAGTCCATTCGCGTGTGAGACTTCCCGCGCACCCCTGAAATACACGTACCCAGCCCATTCGTGTGTGGAACTTCCCGCGCACCCCTGAAATACACGTACCCAGCCCATTAGCGTGTAAAACTTCCCGCGCACCCCTGTAATACACATACCCAGCCCATTCGCGTGTGAAACTTCACGCGAACCCCAGGAATACATGTACACCACTCGCACAGGGCCTATCGCGTGTGAAACTTCCCGCGCACCCCTGAAATACACATACCCAGCCCATTCGCGTGTGAAACTTCCTGCGCACCCCTGGAATACACGTACCCAGCCCATTCGCCTGTGAAACTTCCTGCGCACCCCTGAAATATACATACCCAGCCCATTCGCATGTGAGACTTCCCGCGCACCCCTGAAATACACGTACCCAGCCCATTCGAGTGTGGAACTTCCCGTGCACCCCTGAAATACACGTACCCAACCCATTCGCGTGTGAAACTTCACGCGAACCCCAGGAATACACGTACACCACTCGCACAGGGCCTATCGCGTGTGAAACTTCCCACGCACCCCTGAAATACACGTACCCAGCCCATTCGCGTGTGAAACTTCCCGCGCACCCCTGGAATACACGTACCCAGCCCATTCGCGTGTGAAACTTTCCGCGCACCCCTGAAATACACGTACCCAGCCCATTTGCGTGTGAAACTTCCCGCGCACCCCGTACCCAGGCCAATCGCGTGTGAAACTTCCCGCAAACCCCAGTTATACACGTACCCCGCTCGCACAGGCTCTTTCGCATGTTGAAGTTACCGCGAAACCCGTAATACACGTTCCCCGCTTGGCGTTTGCTGTTTGGCAGTCCGGTAAACTGGTTTTGGGTTGACGCAGACCTTTGTGCTGGATTGGGGATTTTGATGCCTTTTCCTTGCGCGAGGGCGTTCTTGGGGGCGTAACTGGCGCTGCTGCAGGGTCGCTGCGCCACTCTGCACCACGGCTGGTTTTGGAGGCTAAAATCCATGAATACGCTGTGCGCTGAAATGGATTTTATCATACGCGGCTTTCGCAGTCTATCGCACGGGAACACTGTGCGCCAGCCGCCTGCGCCACTTTTGTGCGAATTTCCATTAATTACCCTTCTCACGGTAGAGATTGTAAGGATTCTGAATATTTTAAATTTGGTTGACTGAACTGTAAGAATATGTTAAGAATTAATTGTGAAATGATTAATATGTCTTTTATATCTTTTTTCATTTCATGAGGGTTTTTCCTCATTTTGAATTGTTAAATAGTTAATTTTGCATGATTTGGATTTTGAAAATTCTTTTTTTTTCTTCTTTTATCTTGCTATGTATGCATTTTGTAATCTGTGTAAAAAGTCAAAATTTCATTTTGGCTGTACCGCAATAAAAGAATACAAATAAATAAAATAAAAGTAAGAACAATGCAAATTCTACAGATATTCGAAAGCTGATGGTGGTAAAAATGAGCAGGGATATAAATCTGATTGAAAAAGGAGAGAGAAGTGTCAACAAATACCTCTAGATTCTGAGCAGAAGTAAACAAAGAAAGTGACTCTAGGTAAAAGGGAATGGAAATGGAAAAGGGAGTTTTAGAAGCATGAAGTGAAGAATATGAAAAACCAGAAATAAAAATTAATATATATGCACCTTAAGTAAATCAGAAAAGGAAGACAAAGAGAACAATATTTGAGCATCTTAGAAATGACAGTAAAATTCCAAGGACTCCATATTGGAAGAAAGTGGATTAATGCATATGGAAAGAAGGAACTGACTCAGGACAGAACCTTGCAGAATGCCAAAACCAAGAGGAAGAGACCAAATCTTTCTGTACCTCTTTTGGCAAGCCTTGCTTCACCATATAGTAAAATAACTCTAACCTATGCCCTTTCTCTCCTCTACCACTCTCTCTACTTGGGGTGTCCCCCAAGGATCTAACCTTTCCCCCTGATTCTTCAATATCTACATGGCCCCCTTGGCCCACAGGATCTCTACCTTTACCTCTAACTTTCAGTGTTATGCGGATGACACACAGCTCTCTTTCAGGCTACCCTTGGCCTCCTCCTACTCCTCGCTCATCCCTGTCTGTCTATCCGCAATTCACACTTGGTGTGCTGCTAACGGTCTATGCTTGAATGCCAGTAAGACAGAGATCATCCTAATTGGGACCCCTTGCTCACACTTTCCCATTTTCTCACTGGTCTGCCTCCCTTGGCCCTCCACCCACACCTACCAATGAGGCAAGAAATCTTGGGGTAATCTTCGACTCCACTCTCTCCTTCTCTTCTCACATCTCAGAAATCTCCAAAAAGTCCAACTGCCAACTGCACCTCCTCAGAGGTATTGTACCTTTTCTCACTTTACCCCAGAGGCTCATCACCTCGAGAACCATGGTTCTCTCTAGGCTGATACTTAGGCAGCTATCTGCAGTCAGAAAAGGTTTGGCTGCATTAAATAATTTAGTCACATAAGCTGCAAAAGAGGCAATGGTGTTTCTTTGATGGGACAGGGAGAGTGTGGAGTCGAGGTAGACCCCTAGTGTCTTCCCGGATGCCGAGACTGTGATCACAATGTCGTTGATAAGGAAGGATGAGTATTGGTTGTTGAGATTTGTGAGCACTGTAGAGAAAGCCTACCATCAGGATTTCTGTCTTTTCTCCCTTTGGGCAAAGGTGGTTTACTGCCATCCAGGGCTGGATGGTGGAATATGTTGCATTGAGAGTGGTCGCATCATCTGCATAGTTACCAGTGAGCGGGGGGAGAATTTGCATGTCATCGGCATAGTTAGTGCAGGCTATGCCGATGGAGTTAAGGATGTCAAAGATGGGTCTGGTAAATATGTTACATAATGTAGGGGATATGCACAAACCTTGGGGAGCTCCACAAAGGATAGGGGTGGGAGTAGTACTGGCATTCTCCGCATACTCTCTCATGACTCTTCCTTGTAAGAACGTCACTGATATGCGCAATTGTGAATCTGATGAATTAACTTTTAAGAAACCCTGTTGATAACCCCTCTGGAAAGATCTACATGACAACTGAAGATGATAGTAATATGTAGGCTAAAAGCTGTAAATAATCCAGAAAGTAGTTATACGTTAGCCCTGCTGTACCTTTTCAAAACTTGAAGATGCTAAATGTCTTATGATGATGTACTTTTATGTGTACAATTTTTTGCAAGAAAGTAATGCACAATAAAAGAAAAAAGAAAATAGGAAGGAGGTTATCCACGCTGTGGCTTTGGGGGAGAAGTTGGCCGCGGTCATGATATGGTCGCAGAGGATTTTGTGATCCACCAAGTCGAAGGCCGCTGATAGGTCTAAAAGGAGGAGGAGGGCAGGCTTGCCGATAACCCTGATCTCATCCAGCTGTTTTTTTTTAATCCAGCAATGCAGATTCAGTGCCATGGCAATGGCAAAATCCTAATTGCCTCATTCCCAGCATGTGGTTGGTTTCTAAGAAGTGTTGGACTTGTAAGTAGGCCACTCTATGAAGTATTTTTAATGTGAAGGGAACTGTTGTGATAAGCCTTTAGTTATTTGGGTTTGTGGGGTCTCATGTAGGTTATTTTAGGAGAGGGAGCACCCATGATTCCTTAAGGACAGAGGGCAATAGGCCTGTGGAGAAAGAGGCATTTATGTAATAAACGGCATCAGGGCTTCTGAACAGTCCTTAATAATAAAGGCTAGTTTGCACCTAGAAGCATTGAGACTGTTAAGGATGACTTGGACTTCAGTTTCTGTGATCCCTTTGAATTGAAACTGCAGGCTCCCCTCCGACTGAGGTGCCGGCAGGATGTCTGGGGCAAGGTCATGTGGTGGGTGGTGAGGATGAGCTTGATTGTTCTGGGTTCTTTTGATCAGCATGTCAATTTTGTTACACCAGACTTCTTCCTTGGTGACTTGGGTGGGGTGGGAGGACGGGTCTTAAGTTCCCTAAAGATAGTAAACAGTTCCCCAGTGTCACATTTTGCTTTGGCAATTCTATCATTGAAGGAGGAGGATTCTGCTGCAATGGTAGCTAATTTGTAGGTTTTAGAGATTCTGTTGTGCTTTGTTTTCATGGAGTTGGATGGAGTTTTGCGCCATGTTGATTCAGAAAGGTGTTTTTCATTACAGAGTTCTAGCAAGTCGGGAGTGATCCAGTAGTTGGAGTGTCTTAACAGGTTTTCTGCGTAGCATTAGCGGGACAATCGTATCAATCACAGCGGCTAGTGTAGAGGCGTAGAAGTTGACTAGGATATTGGGTTCACTAGAATATGGAAGTTTTAAGGGTGGCTGTGTCCATCAGTCGTAGCATGCTGTCTTCAGTGAGCTTCTGTGCTTCTGTGAGCTATGAGTAAATACCGGAGGCAGGGGCAAGGTAGAGAGCTTTGTTTTCTTGGGGTGTACGATAGAGAAGTGGATGATATGGTGATCTGACCAAGTACAAGGCATGGTGGATTTCACTGTGATCAGACAGTTAAGGTCTGCAATCCAGTTCTGAGTGCGTCCTTTGGATTGGCTTGAATTGTTGAGACAGTGCCTGAAACCTTTGGGTTCAGAGGGATTGCAGTGAAGAAGTGTGTTGTTAAAATGTGACACAATAAGATTAGATGGACATTTTTTTTTTGTGTGAGCTTATTACATGGCCTGTGGTAGTGGCCGTGTAGTTATGGTTAAGTTGCTAAACCCATAGTAAGAGTACTTTTTGGGTGGCTTATAACTTTGCTACCCCTGGATGAACCATCACCAAACTTTTGTATATGGCCCACTCTGAATTACTTTGGCAAGTTTGGTGAGGTTTCGCCCATCAAGGGGGGGCAAAGTTACAGGGGGATCCCAATTTTTCTTTTTTTCCATAGACTGAATGGAAAAATATTTTGCTCATGCCTACAGCCCAAACCACTGGATGGATTTTCACCAAATTTGCAGCAGGAGTGGCGGCTTGGTCCCGAAAGTGTGCTTTTGTAAATTTGGTGGAAATCCGTCCAGTAGTTTCTTTTAAAACAGGCAAAATGTAGTTGGCAAGAAATTAGTGATACATGGCCCCACTTCCATGTTCGATCTGCAATCAGAACTCTGATTGGTCTGGAGGGCCATGTGGTGTGCGCGGCCACCCAACGCGCCCGCTGAATGGCTGGAGGAAAGCGCGATGTGTGCCACATTTTACCGAAATGACAGCATGTTGCATTTGCGAATATCCGCGGATAGCGCAGTGGGGAACAGGGCTGGGAACCATGTTTTGGGGCATTTGGTGTTTGGAGGAAGGGCTGGGAAGGATGGAGGAGTGAAATATGGTTGATATGATGTATTTGTTTAGGTGGAAGAAGACTGTGTGGGGCACAGAAATCTGCAGACACAGCGGTAGTCCGCGGACAGGACTGCTGGGCGGCTTGTCTGGTGAATGCAGGGAGGCTTAATTAGGATAGGAGAGTGGAATGTAGGTGATATGAGGATGTTTGCATAGGTTAAAAATAGGCTCTGCACACAATAATCTAGGCACTAGCACAACTACTGCAGTGTCATATGGCCATACCAGCAATAATGTATCCAGGCGCCAGGCTTATGTGTGTGGGTTGTGGTCACTGGTCAGATTCTTGAGTGCATGGCCGTATTATGCTGTGGTGGTTGTGGCCAGTCCCTAGACTCTTGGGTGCATGGCCGGAGGCTGTATGCACCCAAGAGTCTAGCGACTGGCCACAACCATCACAGCTTAATACGGCCATGCAGCCAAGAATCTGGTCACTGGCTATAAGCATTGCAATACTATTTGTACAGAAATGGAATGTGGCTATTGGAAAGATGTATTGCAAGAATATGTGTATAGTGATTATACATACTGTACACTTTTTGTGCACACAGTGAGACAATACCATTGAAGTGCAAATGGTACTTTTTATTTATGTAACATTGTGGGCACAGATTGCGTTTGTTGTACATTATAATGCAGGAGAAATCTTTGGTTCTTTCTCTGTGTTTGGTGGGGAGTTGAGGAAGCATGTTTGGGGTTATTTGTTGAGCGAAGAGGGCTTTTTAGAGTATGGAGTGGAATGTAGATGATATGGTGATATTGCCATTGGTGAAAAATAGGGTTGGCAGTGTACTTTTATATCTGTAGATTGTGTTTACATTGTGAAGTTAAGGGCAAATTGTCATGTGTTGGTTGTGGCAGTGGCCAGATTCTTGGGTGAATGGCCGTATTATGCTGTGGTGGTTGTGCTACTTCATAGACTCTTGGGTGCATGGCTGGAGGTAGGCAGTAGATGTGCTTTTAAACATTGCTGTTTCTTTTTTGTATGTGTTCATTAGAAGATTTGCATTTGTTAGGTTTTCGGTATTCCTTTGTACAGTTAATGGATTTTCTAAGTTATCTTCGCTTACAAAATATTTGTTTTGAATGTGGTCAATTTTTGAAGGAGTTCTTTGGCTGTGCCCTGTATGAGAATGTTATTAAATTGTTGTTGTAAAGGAGGACTTTTTGCATATTACAGTTTGTGGACAAAATTCCTTAGAGTGGAATGGTGTGTTGCTAATGTTTTCATGTGGCGGAAGGTGCTTTTACAAGCAGGTCTTGTAATCCAGGCTAGTGAATGTCATTGCAGTTTAGTGTCACTATTTACTGGAGAGGAGTTAATGGTTTGTAAAGTTTTTATTCAAATTTTCTCTTTTACTTTCACATAGTGATTGAGGAATTGGCATAAATGTTTGAGGGATTGCTTTTGTACATTACACATCGAGGTGCAGGGGCATTTGTAGATTGGACGGATTGTTTTGGTGGATTGGGGAGTTAATTGTAAGTTTGTTTCTTTTTTGTATGTGTTCATTAGAAGATTTGCATGTGTTAGGTGTTCAGTACTCTTTTTTACAGTTACCAGATTTTCTAAGTTATCTTCACTTCCAAAATATTTGGTTTGGATGTGATCCATTTCTGAAGGAGTTCTTTGGCTGTGCCCTGTAGGAGAATGTTATTAAAGTGTTGTAGTTGTGAGGAGGACTTTTTGCATAGTACAGTTTGTGGACAAGATTCCATAGAGTGGAAGAGTGTGTTGCTAATATATTCATGTGGTGGAAGGTGCCTTTCAAGAAGGTCTTGAAATGCAGGCTAATGAATGTGCTTGCTGTCCAGTTTGATTGTGTACTGGAGAGAAGTCAATGTTTTACAAAGTTTTCATTCTAGTTTTCTCTTTTACTTTCACATAGTGATTGAGGAATTGACATAACGTTGTGAGGGATTGCTTTCATACATTACACATCGAGGTGCAGGGGCATTTGTAGACTGGATGGATTGGTTCTGTGGATTGGAGAGTTGATTGTAAGTTTGTTGAGGACATTTTTTCAATGAGGGTTTCTTCTGCCACAATGGTGTTGTCGATAGATGTAATACCCTCGACCACTGCTATGTATGGCAATTGGGTTTTTATGCTGTTGTGTGAATGCGTTTTCATTGAAATACGGTTCTGTGTTGGTTGTGTGAATGCACTCTTCTGCAGAGAAGTTTGCAAGGTATCTTTGTTTACATTGGCATGGTTCGAAGTAGTTTTTGTAGTTTACGGATTCATTTTGTTAGTGGTTTTATTCTGGTTAAAATAAATATGAACAATTTCCTTTTGAGGAGCGTTACACTGTCAATAAGAGCTTCCAGGATTCGTTTTGTGCGGTTATTTTTAAGGGTTGAGTGTGATTTCTGTGTTTTTTTTTAATAAGATTGTGAAGTACAGTACGGTGGAACATTGTTTGTGAAATTATAGGGGAAGTGTGCTCAAATATGTTGTTGCTCTGATAGTTCGGCCATCTCCTGTTAAACATACTGTGATCAATTATAAAAGCTTTTCTATGTATCTTACCTTACTTTTACTAATTTTCATACATGCAAAAACAACATATTGGGCGCAGTGATCTTGTGCTAATGTTAACAGTTGATGTGTCGCCCTAAATTCAAGTACCCTTGCGGCAATAATACAGATGGGCCGCTCCTGAAGCTGATATTTGTCTGAAAGATCTGTTCCACCTCTTTTCTTACGTTCATGGGCATCGTACCCAAACGTGCCTCGTTATAATTTACGCAAAAACATTACTTAATGGAGAACCTGGAAGATAAACACAGATATCACCATGCAGAGGGTACGTTCTCTTTCTTGCCAAAAATGGTATTGATATATAGCATTTTTTAAGGAAACAGTAATAGTTTGCAATGTAACAAGTCCTTTCATTCAACAAAGGACGTTTTCAAGACATTATTAAGTCCACGAAATTAACAATATCTTTTTTTCCCATGGAAGTTACAGCTAAGGAACATCGCATGACTCGATTGTGGTTTCCAATTTCTTCATGATATGCTGATTACGAAAAGCGATCATTCTTGTGTGTGTTTATGTTGCAGCAGTGAAACATTGGAATTGAGCAGAAGATGGTTTTTGTGGGAGAAGATGTTCATTCTTTGCAGTTTGAAGCAGAACGTTTTTTGCTTGTGCACGTTGCTATATTTGGAAGGCTGATAAATTGCTTCTTGTTACTGGTACCGAGAAAGGGCAGTTTGGTCAATGTCGGTCGTCCCATATGATGGTGATATGAAAAGTTCTGTATATGTTTATTTTCCAATGTTGATTGAAGAATCCATCGGATGGTAGCTGGAAACTGTGGCACATGCAGTACGGTAGAAGAGGCACACAGCACCGCGGGTCAACGTAATGTTAATTGTATTGTTTTTGAGTGTTACACTTTTGTCGATTGGTTGGGACAGTTGTGTAAATCACGCAAGTCTCCTAACCAATTGAAAGAAGTGGAAGTCTAAAAATAGCTAGATTTGTCGACAGTTGCTTGTTCAGCACAAAGTTGGTAGGGGACCGTGATCTTCACAAAATATAGCAGAAAAGTCGCCACAATGCCAACACTGCACAGAGCAGATTTGGTTAGAGAGAGGAGCGCCCATGCTCGGTGAGGGTCTGCCTTGGCTCCTGTTGTCTGTCACATAGGTAGGGGCAGAGCCAGAATAGCGCTCACGGAGCCAATGTGCTGTGTCTGGCTGCACCCCTCACTCCTTACCGTAGCTTGGAAAGCACCTTGTTTGTTTTTGTTTTTGTTTTCAAAAGCTTTTTTGTGAAGGGCTGTTTGGTGCTGATGCTGGTCAGATCCCGAGATTCGGCTCCATATGTGATGCCGGCTCTGGCAAAAGATGGGGCATTGAGCAGCGCTGGGTATAGCTTGCAATCCAGACAGATGTTATTATAAGTAATCTGAGAAGATTACTGATGGAAAAGTGAACCCAGTGCCCACGTTTAATGTTTACCAACTGCGCAGTGCCCCGAACTCAGACTTTATGAGACTTTAGGATACACCGGTATGTTCCATGGGACAAATCGGTTTACATTTGTGATGTCATCTTTGAAGTCATGGGTGTTAGTCTTAGCAGTGCATGGTGGTGGCACAAGTTATGGTTGCTTAGCTTACCATAACTGGCAAATTTCTGGTGCTTTTTGGTTTTACTTGTAACCATAATATGGATAGGTTGTTATTAGTGCAAAGTAACTATAACATCCCTTTAACAAAGTTTTTGCACTGAATTTCATAGGTTTTTATTAGGACAACTGAACCAAAACGTTCCTTTCACAAAAAATGTTCACTGAATTTAATAGCGCTACTTCATCATAACGTCCCTTTAACACAGTTTTTTCACTGAATTTCATAGGTTTTATTAGTGGTTTTTAATAGCGCTACTTAATCATACGTCCCTTTAACACAGTTTTTTCACTGAATATATTGTATATGTGAATTGAAAAATCCAGTCATGCCTCTTTGAGGAAATTGAAATTAAACATGTTTAAGATATTCAGCTAAACGTACTGCTTGCAGCTATGTTTAAGGCAGGCAAATAGTGTAGATTAAATGTAGGGTTGTAGCGATGTTTATGGTTGACTTCTGACACCAACAGTGTTGCAGCGTGATAAGATGCACTATGGAGCTTTGTAATGCCTCAAGTAATTGAGACATGACTCATCTGGCGCTAACGGTGTATAATCTAATGAGTATGAGTAACTTCTGGCACTAATGCTGGGAGGATGTGTAGGGTTCACATCTGGAACTAAAGGTGCAGAGGTGTGTTGTTTTTGAAGCAGCTGGCACCATAAGTGCTGGTGGTCATGTACAGAGTGCAATACAGTTAGCACATTACAAGAAAATGTGTATACTATGAGAATTGTTCTTTTTTCTAACTTACACACTTACATGGGACATTTTTATTTCACCCATTGTTTGTGTGTTTTGGACGTGCAGCTTCTCCGTATGCACGTCTGTTTTATGTGATTTTTTTCTTTCTATCTTTAGGGTGATGTGGCATTGCCATGAACAAGGCTGTTTTGTGTGTGCAAGAAATGGAATTTCAGCTCTACATGTCAAGCTCTTTAATCCTTTAGATTGTCAGTATGGTTTAAGTCAAGAATGCAGGCCTGAACGTACAGGTATGTGCTCGAGAGTGTCAGTCTCAAGATCTGAAGGTGACAGCCCCAGATCAAAGGAGAACAATTGTATGTTAGATGGTGGCAAATGTTGATTGGTTTGATCCATATAAGGCAGGTCTGTACTGGAGCATGGCAGGCTTGTTTTCCGTGTATGGCAGCCTCGGGTACAAGGTGACTGGTTATTTTATAATTGGTTGGATGTACTGTTTGGTGTCTTGGGTCTGCTGGTGTACGTTTTGATGAAGTTCTTATTTAGCTGCACGGTCTATGTCTATGCCTGTGTATACAATGCTTCCTCTTTTGCGTTTGAAGGAAATGGAGTTGTGTAGTATGATAAGAGCATTGATAGTCACTAATGGAATGTCCAGTGAGACATGGAATGTGGGGAACCTCCAGATTTCTGGCTTTCCATGAGGCAGGACTTCAGGATGGGATCTAGAACTGAGTGGAAGCTATAATGCTGCTGTTAACCATTTATCTTAAACCATGTAACTAATAAACAAGTTTTCTTTTATATTTACCTATCATCCCTGATTCCTGCACTTTGCATACTACAGAGACATTTGCCAAGGTTCGCATGACATCTGCTGGAAAACCCTTGTACCTGACTGATTTACGTACACAAAATAACAGAATAGCATAACCTATACAAGAAGTTCATCAGCCTACTCATTCATAGCACGTTTTGTACCAAGACGGCCACCGCTGCTCATCCCATCTGTTGGAATGGTCACTTCAAACCAATATGCACTGTGACCCATATGCATCTGGCGCTCTGAAATAAGAACTTCTTGTTTCCTTAATGAGCCTGCAATGCAAACCAAACAGGGGACTGTAGGAGTCAACAGCCTATTCTTCACTGTGTTCACTACTGCTGTAGAGCTATAATTTAATTCCAGGAGAATACAGCTCTAGACTATAGGTGTTAAAATGAATTTCTAGAATATGGCCCAGGGACAGATTTTAGGAGGCCATCCTAGTTATAGTGAACAGGGGAAGTCTGAGGGGTTAGCCAAAACCAAATTATTGTTGCAATGGAGAATAGTCAAAACTATTCTAAGGAGAGTGTGAGTGGGTCCAGTTGACAGTGAAGTAGAAAAATACTATATTTATTGTAGGCCCAAAACACAGACTAGAAAATGATTCAAGCAAGTGATAATATCACGCAACACTCAATGATAAACATACATACAGTCCCTGTAGGTTCTAATATGCATTCAATGACATAAAATAATAAAATAAGGTATGTATGTGATGCAGTAAGATGGAACCAAGTCACAAGAAATATGCCGTAGCTTCTGAAGTCCAATCCTATTAAGAGTGGGGCTTTGTGCCCAAAAGTCACAATGTTTCACACCAGAATGTATCTGATGCAGATAAGTAATTCTGTTGGTGAAATCTTCAAAAGAAGAGATGCAACAAAGTTACTTTGGCAACATGACCTGAGGAGGGTGGGCATTACCGGTCGGGCCATAGTTAGAAGCCAGAGGGACGCGAAGGCTTTAACAGAGGTACTAATGGTCTTTTTTTTGGTTGCGAGACACATCATGTTTCAGAACTGAAAACAAAGTAAAACCCGCCAAAAAACGCATGTCGAGGACTTGGAAACATAGTCAATTTTCCCTTTCGGGTAAACAAAGAAAAAAAATAAACAAAACAAATGGCCTGCATAGAACAGGGAGAAGGGACTGGACCCTTTTCCCTTTTCATGGCGGTTTGAGTCTGGGGACCGGCGCACAGGAGACACAGGAAAGCGAGCAGCATTACTGGCAGGTAAGGCTCGCAAACACACCAATTGGTCAGTTTGTTTCATTGTTATTTAGGCGCACTGGGTAATAATGGCAAGTAAAGATATGTTTTTATCTTTGAGGTTTCACTGCCCAGGTGCGATGACCAAAAAGCAGTGGAATGAAAGGATACAAAGATTCTCAATGTTGTCTTATAGAGGATAGGGGAGACTGTATGGGTCAACTTGGTGTCACTGGTGGTGGTTTTCCCACCTTTGGTTCAGGTGAGAGATGCCCAGGAGCTGCTGGTGCAAGGATTCTTCCAGTCGGCTCTAAGAGCAGAGCACAAGCCTTGGCCAAGGAGAAATGCAGAAATCTCTGATGCAGACCTCAGGACAATTCATAGGATGGGGGAAGGCAAGTTCCTGCGATGGCCACCACACACAGACATCCTTCCAGTCACCGTTGACTTCCAGAACAGTATCCCTTGAACCCCACCCAGAGGCTGAAATTTAACAGGAAGGCAACTGACACCACAAGTTGGCGATCACTGAAGTTCTGGCTGCAAACACGAAAAGATGACAGCTCTAGCAAGGTAGCACAATGGTGAGCTGGTCAGTCGACCGGCTGTCCAGGGACATTTCGAAAGGCTCAGGATGGCTGGATATTTGAGAATACATTCAGATAGTTGGTCTCACCACTCCAGAGGTCAAAGAACCACACAGGAACATGGCAGATCAGGTAGTGCAACAGGGCTTCACAAGGTCAAACGCAGGCTGGGATGCTGGGCCTCTTCAGGAATCTTCATCAGATCTTCAGTCAGCTATTCTTCTACAAAGGATAATTGGTTCCAATGCGGATCTGAAGAAATGGCTGTAGGAGTACATCCAAAATCCAGGGTGGGAACAAGTCTGAGCTTACCAATGGTAATGATCTGTCCATTCAAACAGCCACCAATAGACCAATCAGGCACCACTGTTGGTTTCACTCATGTCCCACAACCACACACACACACTCACACACACACACACACACACACGCACACACACACACACACACACACACATCAATAACCTAAAAAACAATATGGCCAAAGAAGAAACGAAAATCCCATGGCGTAGCCATTTTAGGGCGCTAGCCACGTTTAATAGCCATATGCGGTAAACGCAAATGTCCACACTAGAAAAAACAAAGTGCTAAAATATGATTGCTAAAACCAGCTTGTCTTTAGGCATATATTAAGGTAAATTCCCAAGTGTAAAAGACTAGTGTATATGACAAACCTGGGCTATTCATCCCTTCTGCCCAGGGGGGAGCCACCACCTTTAGGGCTAGGAAGGTGAGTCCGCTAAGCAAGACTCTCCTAGGGGTCTGGGAAAGTGGTACCTCACTGGTAGTTACTCCACTGTATGGGACAAGCTCTCCCATTATTCCTATGAGCAATTCCCTATCAAGAATACACTGTCTGCATATATGAGGATAGAAAAGACTGATGTTACTTATGTTTTGAATCCAACAAGCACTGACATTGCTTCAACCTCTTTAGCTTCAGGTAATGCTAAATTCCCCTTGAGTTCAACACTCAAAAAGGAAAGTCACAAACCTTTCAAATATGGCGTTGGAAATAAAGAGGCAAAGAACCTTGAATGGAGGAGAGCGAATCCTACACAGCGGCATGCTTCTGATGTGAGAATGTCCTGGGAGGACAGAGAAGCCCTGCACCCCGGATCCAGTGGTAGCGTGGAAGAAGAGCAAGAGCAAAGAAGGATGTTGGAAAGCCAGCACCGAGAGTGGCAAGCAAGCCACGACCGAGACAGGGATGAAGTTCCATCTCACTTGGTAGCGTGACCATACTGCAACTGTGTTAGGTCTGAAAGCCACAGAACAATGACAAAACCAGGGTTACTGGGAGGAACACATCCTCCTTTCCAAATACGAGGAAGAGACTGCTGAGACATGCAGAGTCCAGAGAGCATGCTCTGACATACCACTTCAGAAGCCGGAGAGGAGAACCAACAAAAATCCCTATGCTGGGATGCTATCTCGCTGGAGCAGGCCCAACTGTGACAGAGATACCAGGGTTGCCCCGGGGCAGAGGGAGGCAGGTAGAAGGAAGAGAGCAGGAAGCCACAATGGGTTACATGAGCCTTAGAAACCCGAGTCCTGAACATTGGTCACGCCCAAAGATATCCCCCTGCTAGGGAATCAGAAGGGTGATAAGAACCCTATTGAAACAAGTGACATTGTACATTATCTAGGGAGAAGCAAACCTATGGGGTTCAAACAAGCACAACCAAAGGCCAAAAATGTAACAACCAAACTGATGAAAAAGGGTAAAAAGAAACCTCTCTCTGTTAAATGACGCTGCCATACCGAAGAACCCGGGAAGGAGAACAAACAAAAACCACCACCCGGAAATGCTCCCCCGCTGGAGCCTATGGTATGGTAACAAAGGCACCAGTGTAGTCCAGAGCAGAGGGAGGCGAGTGGAAGGAAGATAACAAGAAGCCAGAATGGGTGGTGATGGAACCCAAGTCTTGAACATGGCCCATCACTAAAGAGATCACCCAAGAAGGGTCAGGAGAACAATATTGAAACAAGTGATATTTTATATTATCTGACCTGGAGGGTTCAAATAAGTAAAACAAAAGCCAGAAGGGGAACAACCAAACTGGCGGAAAATGGATGAAGGAAAAATCCCTTCGTTAAAAGGATACTAGACTTTGGATTTATATCAAGAGTTTCAACTTTTCCTAAGTAAGTTAAAGGAGGAGTTGATGAGTCTTCTTTGGTGAGCTGACTTTGAACATTTCATTTGAAACTAAGAATGATAGCCTGAGTGATATTATCCAAAACCTGGGATCGATAAAGCATGAGCCAGAAGCATAATGTTCTGGTTTAATGTATGTTGTTTTTCCACAGTGGAAAGGCCAGATAGTGGGTAGGTTTTGGACTGAGGACTACTTTTTATTTTGAAAATAGACAAGCACCCTTAACTTTGTTTTGTAGGCAGGGTTGCAGGCAGGGAAATCCCTCTTTGCATTAGGGATATTTAGGCATTTTCCTTTTAAGTTTAATAAACGCACAAACACCAAAATGCTCTATCTGGAATTCAATGTGACACCCATTCACGTGAAATTACTGCTCCATTGCTCAACTTTGCTATGGAAAATATCTAGCGCTTCAGTCGATTCCCTGTTGGGATTATTGAATAAAGGGATACAGACCATAGGAAAACTTATCCCAACTGGCAACATAACGAAAATCTGGTCCATCGCAACCACATGGTTAGACATGGTACTAGATCTGGTTTGGACTTGGTTTATGTGAAATACAAAAAGCATATGGAAACATAACTGCTCTCGCAGAGCGAAGGGCAACTAATAGGTAATTTGGCCACACAAAAAACATGCAATAACTTTTTTGGAACACTTTTTGGATAGAAATAAACCAGTGAGGTATACCCAAAACTTTGCAGGAAATTTCTTACCGTGGGACTATTTAAAAATAAACTTCAACACTGTAAAAACTAAACGAAATAGTGGGGGCTTGGACTAACACACCATGGGATTGTAGGCAATGCTGACTGTGTAGGGATGCTTGGTTGAAGTCAGCTAGACACCTCTTAACCTCTTGTGATGTTCTACAGTCTCTGCAGATAGATGCATTTTGAGGAGCTGGTATACTAGTGAGAACGCCAGCAGAAGTTGTATGGTTTATGTTCATGAGTGGTAATCACGAGGCGTCTATTCATTATTTTATTACTTTATGGAGGGAAATTGTCTTTATATTAGATGTATTGATATGCGGGAAATCAATGTGTAATTGTAATTTGGTTGTGGTATTTAAAAGTTGCTATGTCCAACTAACTAAATAAAAAATAAAAAAGTATAATAAACACACTTGAAATATCCTGCATGAATCTGACTCTCTTTTCTGGTTCACCACAGGTGATACAAAAGTATCCCCATTGCGCTACATTGTAAGATGCTTTGGGCAAGGTTACAATTTACAAAAGTGTAAATGTCAAACAGGAAAAACAGTTTCGCAGTACTGATAGTCTGAAGAACTGATTAGTTTCCCCATAACAACATGCACAAAAGGCCAGGGGAGTGAAACTCAAGGTGTCACTTCCCTGTAAAAGTCAGGACAGTTTAAGAAACAAAATCAAAATGGTTGGGGGTCCATAGAACTATGGAGGGAAATTTGCTAAAAGAGAAATCTTCCTAACAATTGGCTGAGATTTACACGTGTACTGTCTAGGATACCCAGGGAACATTGATTCTTCCAAGCTAATAGACTTCCACTACTTAGTAATGTCTAGATATATGGTGAGATCCTAGCACATATTCAACAGGTAAGCATCAGTCTTGTGAAATGAAATGACCTAGGGTGGATTTTTTGTATACCACTGCCATGGTAATACTATGTTTGTAATTTAATGTCCAGCACATGATTTTGCTGTGTTCCCTTTCTCTTCTTCCTTGGAGTTATAGTGATAATGTGCAACTCTGCTTTTCTATGTGCCTTCTTTCTAGGATAGACTTTGCATACTAGAAGGAGTGCACTTTATGAAGTTGGCTCCTTAGAACTTCTCACTACTGCCTAGATCTATGCCCTAATGAAACAAATGATATCCATACAAAGGTATTTTAAAAATGTACTTTTAAGTAGATGAAATCAAAAGTTCAAAAGCGCAAAAAGGAGAACGCGGGATAATAGAGGGAGAGATAAACTGAGGGAAATTAACTGAGCCAGGCATTGAGCATTGTTCTGTAATGCAGTTTGATTACAAGTGTTGTTTCAATGATATTGTGGTATCAAAATGTCTTAAATGTTTTTTCTATTTTTTTATTTTTTATAATGCTCTAACTAATGGGGATGCTGCTTCAAAGCATGTGGGAAAAACAAAGCAGAACATGAAATACATTATATAGATGTTACATATATAAAAGACACTGGAAACATTGGATGAGGTTCCACTCCCAAGTATTCTACTTAGTTGCAGTTGGAATCAAAGAGCGGATCTGACAGCTGGATTCCATATTGAGACCTATGGCTTTGATAAAGCACCATTGGTTACACACATTCTGGTGCCTACATGTTATTCATATTACAAAAAACATAAAACAAAAGAACATAGAAAAAAGACAGAAACACTGTCCCAGGACCAAGTCGGACAAATGTGGGGTCATCATAAAATGGCTGACACATTTGGGAGAGAGAAGTTAATTACGTAAATTTTAACAGGGCATACCTAAGGTGTATCTTTTGCTCAGGGAGCCACATTTTCACATTTTCTTTGAACCTCTTGAAGGTATGCTATGTTCTCAAGGCTCTGAGGAGGTTTCGGACCTACAACTGCAAGGGATCTCCCATCCTTCTTGCAGTCTTTTGAACCTGGATATAGCTAGATTGTTAACCTGCAATGATCTTAGCCGTCTTGTAGGTAAATATTTGTTTATGTAAGAGTGCAGGTATTTAAAAACACTTATCCCTCAGCCCTTCCTCCTAAAACCTTGCACTTCCAACAATATCCTGTTCCTGTAGCATGCTCTACTGTCCTTGTTCCTGGTTGTTGATTCTCCTTCCTATGCATCATCCAGTATTATATTAAAATTCTCTCACCAATTGTTGAGGGCACTGGTCCGCAGCTCTGTAAATCAGTGTTTTGCCAAAAATGCATTGTTTTTCCTATAGTTTTTCAAAAATAAAATATATTTAAAAAACAATCCTTTGAGCAATCAAAGCACTCAAATATATCAACATGCATTTCAGCTTTTGGTGTGAGATGAGATCTACATATTCCCCAAAGAAGGGTGAAAATACTAAAGGAGATGTACTATTATAAATGAGCAAAATGTGTGCTCTACAGTGAACACAAACAACATTATAGGATTCATTGATCTGCCTGGAAGCAGGTTTGGCACCTTAGCAGTACCCCATAAAACATCCTTGTTTCTTATTTTAGTTTAGTGAAGAAATGGGCACTGACCACTTTCAGTCAGGCATCCATGTGGGGGGCCTTTTCCCTGTGTGGGGTCCTGGGGCACATGCTGCTTTTGCCCTCCCATAAAGACGTCTCTTGGGGTGCAGTATGGTGGTGGTTGTTACATGAGCCGGGTTGAGGTCCTGCTGGGGGGTTTCAATAAGTTGTATTTTCCATTCAAATTCTTATAGAGAAACGTCTTCTGCTTTGATTAGTTTGGTAAACATATGTACAGTGGTTTCTTTCAATCCCCCTAGAAAAAGCAGTCCATAAATATGCAGGTATAGTTTGCCATTAGAAGTGGGGCAGGGACTGCCTGTGAGCGAAATAGAAATTTGCATCAAGCAATGTGAGCGGCTGATGCAGGCCACTTTATTATTAATTCAAATGAATGAGTACAAAATTATGTATTTGAATTGATAGTATATTATTCGTTTTTTTGCATGGAAGATAATGGCATGCCTGCAAGGAATAATAGGAAACAGGTAGGGCACATCTGGCTAGGTCAGACTATCTCAGTCAGTGATATTTTTTGACATGATTTGATGGCACATTGTATTGATTTAATAGTTGTTTTCATTCATTCATGTGCTCTGTTGTAGATGATTATCTGTATGCTTGATTTTGCATCAGGCTCAAGTTAAAGTCTAGCAACATTAATTTACTATAGGTTAGCAAGAGGTTTTATGCACATTTGTAATGAGACCAAGATGGAGGATGGAAATGAGACACGTGCCCTTTTCTTTTGTTGTCGTCTAGTATTATCATACAAATTAGTATATTGCTTACCTTGTTAGTAGAAGGTCGAAAATATCCCAGAAATGATTGTTGCCATGGAAAGAACAGAGACCGAAAAGCATATGAGTGTTGTTTTCGTCTGTGCATTGAACTCGTGGAATTGCAGAATTATTGACAGCTTTATTTTGAGAGCTATTTTTATTTATGTTTTATTTAAAGACTCATTTGATGCACACAAACAGTGCAAAATAAATTCAAAAGATAGCATCCATCCTATAACATTTATGTTAAATCACATTAATACGTAGGGCATGGCTCGAGAGATTGCTAAGGAATACAGAAACGTTCAAATAGAGATCTGAAGTTGTTTTCAAGTGGGTCCTTTGCCACATGTTCAGGGCCCAATTCTAAGGTGCAGCCAAACATACAAAAGGACTGACACATATAATCATTTTAAAACTCTATCAAACAGTAAAAATCAATTTACTGATTGAGAGAAAATCTTTTCTCTTTTATTTCTGTTTTCTTGACCATTTGGTCTAAATATATATCTTTTTAACTATAAGACACATAGACTGGGGGCAGTGACATTAAAAAGAAAACTGACCTCCATGAAATGTGCACCTAACCACCCAGAGTGAGAAAAGTAGTGAGAGAGTTGAGGGCAAGGATCTCCACACCCTTTGTAGGTGGCTCAGCAACACCAACTAGGAATAGCTCTACCAGACTACGGGTGCATGAGGTATCCACGCACAGAGCCAGAGAATTATCAATAGGGACTTATACCCAGGAATAATTAGTCTTAATTGAATAACTACTGTCTAATTTGTGTTACAAAAGTTTTATGCGGGTCTTCTGATGTTGAAATGCTGGTGCAACATCAAACATATGGTGACAATTATTAAACTAATTGAACGATTTGGAAGCTCATACTAGCAATTTAATAATGGAAATAAAATGCTTGAGTCTCCAAATTGATGGCCCTTGAAAGCTGGGCCCAGGCAACTAATAATCCACTGGGGGTGCTATTGAGCAAAGAGGAAACTGATGGCACTTTGCCTGCAGTGCACTTGCACCCCAAAGGACCACACATGCGCTGACCAAGTTGCACTGCCCTGCAGACTTAGAACTTGCTCCCTAGCTGCGCCCTGCCACCTCTTGAACAGCCTGAGATTGACCAGTGGACATACTGAGTAGACTAGGCAATGGAGACTTTTTGCAATGGGTAATGTTTGTATGTGTATTGTACAGGCCAGAAACAGCTGCCCTTACCACACGTACTTCTTCACCTCACCCTTCCATCCACAACCAAGTAAGTCTATTGACAAGACAGAGTGCAGAAATCAGGCAAGGTTGCACAAGACTTTCCTTTTCTCCTCTGTTTTTTCTCTTTCCCTCCCCTGCTGACCAACTGTCTACGGCACTGACAGGCTGCTTTGCTACCCCCAGAGTCTCACTGGGTACCATGATCAGTCTCCCCTGCACTGCCTCTGGGCCTACTGTGCACTTACGGACTGTAACCTCTACAGTCCCCTTCCTCCTTGCACTTACGCTGATCTGCGATGCCTAGCCGCACTTAGAGCATTGCTGCCCTCATTGCACTTCCTCCTTCCCTCTCCGTGACACTTCCCCTCCTCCCTTCACCCTCCACGTGGTGTTGTCGCACTTGCACGATCTGAATGACAATGTGCCAGTAATTTGCCAGTTTGAGTGTTCACAAGCCTTTGCAATCAGTTGCTCTGCCAATGCTGTATTTATACATATTTGTGAGGGAAACTTACCCTGTCCCCGGCATGCTGTGCGAGTACATGTTTGCACAGAACTTCAACTGACCCTGCCCATATTATACCTTTTTGTTAGGGAGGGTTGCATTGACCCTGTACATACTCTCTGTTTGTGAGGGAAGCTTGTCTGGCTCTTCCAATTCTGTGCATGTTCCCTTTTGGTAACGAAACATGTGATAGACATGTCCATGCTGTATGTGTACCCACTTGTGAGGGATACATGCACTGCCCTGTCCACTCTAAACCTGTATTTGTTTGTGAGGGATGCTTACATTGGCTTTTTTGTGCGCTAACTTCCACTTCATCATGCTGAACCATTTGTGAGAGACGTTTGCTCTTGTTGTTTAAATGCTGTATCTGTATCAGATGGAAAGTTGCACTGGTCCTGTCCACGCCATATTTGTTTCTTGTAGAAGCTTGTAGTGGCTCTTCACATGATGTACCTGTTTGTCGAAAGCATCTACCGGTCCTGCCCATGTTTTTCTTGATGGATTTTGAGGAAAGCTTGCAAAAGCCTTATATATGTTGTACTTTTTGAGGAAACCTTGTGTCTGTCTTGCATATGCTGTGCCTATACCTATTCTGTTTGTGAGGGACACCTATGCTCGTCCTATTCATATAGTAACTGTATGTCTGTATTTATTAGGAAATCTTGTACTTTTGGAAACTCCGTTGTACCGCTTACTAGACATGGGCTTATGGGCACCTGTGAGGAAATGTGTACCTGGTGCTTTACACGCTGTACATGTTTGGTGTGTGATAGTAACTTGGGAGTGTTGCTGGCGATGATGTATCTGTCTAGTGTGTGTTGGAAGCTTTAGACTCTGCCTCCTTGTCAGTTCCTGTTCTTTGTCTTTGCGTAATTTACCCACATTGTACATTTCCCATATTTCAGGGAAGTTTCAACGTCTGCTGCATGCATTGTCTTTTCTGTGTGTGAATAATGTGTGTTCCATTTGTGACAGTGCCTATACCTGTTAGTGAATTAAGAAAGCAGTGTGGCAGACATTTATGAAACACAATTAATAACTTTTTGCAGTAAACTGAGTACTACCAGGGGAACCTTTCTTGTGCAGTTTGTGAGAAATGGGACATTTTAAAGAACATTGGAACAGTACAATTAGTTATAAATCCCAGCTACAAAGCACACTAAAGTCCATATTTAGAAAACCTGTTGGACCTGAGTTTTCATCATATCTTCAATCCATCTCGTGGCGGCCTGGCCGGGTGGTAATCCACCGCCCCATAGTCATGTCTGGCCCTAAAGGCAGCACTTTGGTCATCAACCTGGGCAAAACATGTTCACCAGGTTGATTTCCTGATGGCAGATTTTCCAGATGGTACTTTCTGCCTGCTTGGGGATGGCAGGGAGGGCTCACTTCTGTTCTCCGCGCCATCTCTGAGATGTCAAAGGAATTCCTGCCACTTGTCTGCGAATGCAGTCAAACAAAGGGTATGTTTTTGCCATGGATATGCTATCTGTAAAGAGGATGTGAAGGGGCTACCACCAGAAGTAGCAGTGACAGTAGCAAAGCTGCGGACCTCCACAAACACCCTCTCTCCTTCATTGGCTTAAGTGGTGGTTTCTACCATTTTTTCTTTAGTGAAGACTTAATGGATGCAGGTGGCGGCAGGACAGAGGCAGAGATATGGCAAGTATAGCCAGTTGTAGTTACACCTCCAAATAGGGGGTGCTCACAGAGAGAAATGGGGGTTGGTAGACAGAAGCAATGGTCACCTTCTAAAGTAGGTGTCAAATAGACACCTGCTTTATGTCAGTAGAGTGGTTCACAGCAGCCCAGAAAATACCCTCACAGAGGCACACGTGTGTGGGGCTTTGGGGTATAGGATGTTTTAGGGTCATTATTTTCAATTATACTGATATCGTAGATTATTCATGCTTCTGCCTATTTGTATTGCTAATCCGTCTTGACCCTTTAATAGTTTCTAATCCAACCAGTATATTAAATATTGTGTGTGTAAGAGATTTAATTTGACCTTGCTATTGTACGGTAGGCCCAAAACCCAATCAGAAAAAGCATTGCAGGGAAACAATAATAGAGTGCACAATCTGTCAGATAAACTGTAATAGAGTGCACAATCTGTCAGATAAACTGCATAAATACATACATATTATGGCTGGGAGGGTCAGTCAGCTCCTTAGAACTGAAAACACATTTAGTTACAGTATTTAAAGACAGAATCCACAAAATGTGAATACATTACAAGTATCAAGAACATGTTAATCCCACGTTCCTTATTCACGCCCACCTATACAAAAATCTAAATACAATGTACCTTAGCAGGCTCTACTGATTAGTACATTACCTGTGTCCATCTTAAGTGCAGCCCCCTAAGAATTACCTAATTGTGAAGTCAGTAGAAAATACTCCATCCTGAATGGCTAAAGTAATACATTTAACATTTACAAAAATGACATACCCTCATTGGTCAAAACATGTTCATGTAACGTCTGATGTTCAGTCCCTCCGAAACAAACCAATCATTTAGTGAGGGTAAACAGTAAAGTCAGCAAATTAGACACAGTAATATCCTCTCCAATGAGCTCAGCCAATTTGGCAATCCAGACAGTTCCGAGGTCTTGTAGCAATATTTCCTGCACACTTTTTATATCTCCCATTTGAAACATGTTGCTATCCCTGGCACACATTCTTTTGGCTATCTCTTGAGAACCAGGTGGCTTCATAAAAAAATATAACTGCGGCTCCTCTAGTTGGAAATTAATGTCTCATATTTATTCATGCTACTAAGCCATTCTATTCCATACCCAGTTGTCCCAACCCTCCTAAGGGGGCAGTATGACCAAGATCTAGTTTGACGCTTTGACAATGTCTCCACTCAAGGCTTTGTTCACACCAAAATAACTTTTGCTGCCCATCATTCCACGACATACTTGCTAGCCCATTGATCTTTAGAATGCGGCAAAGTTCAATCCAACTCGAAAATTGCTTGAAATGCTGTGACAAATGACAGAAATATTGACACTAAATATGACCAAATCTTTATGCTAATAGAATTTCTGTAGCATTTACTTCCCTTCACGCTTAGGGCATTTCACCTGCATCCTGACATTCCACCCTTAAGTTAATTAATTTACTAATTTAGTTGCTTCTTTCATCTTGAAAAATCCATCTTTGATACCAAAACCTTACTAACATAATACATGTTACCTCCTTGCTGTGCAAATTCCTCTGGGGTACACATCAGAAAACAGCAACCCCATATCCTGTGCAGTCAATGCATTCTTCCCTACAGTTCTCTAAGTCAAGGGGGGATCAAAAAGTGTTTCTGGTGGACCAAACGGTTGCTCTACTGTAGCCATGCAAAGCTCAATCCCACCATTCCATTTATCTGTTTGTGTGGGTATGTTTCAAAAGGGGCGTGGCCTCACCTGTTTTTACTGTATGTGACATCATAGGCATTCCCTTGGCCACTATCTTACTGCAGCAACCCATAAAAATGGCAGGAGCAAAGAAGGATAAGCAACAGAACAAGAAAAGGAATAAGCATTTTGAATATATTACCCATCCAAGAGGGAACTCATGAAAACATAGCCTCAAACCATTCTTGTTCTGTGACCCCCTTCCATCTCCATTATAGTGCACACGGTTGTAGTGAATGAATTGCCTGAGTTAAGGTGTCATTATCTGCATCATTGAAAGGTATGTAAGTGCAACAAGAATTGCCTCTTTTTGCACAGACCCCACCCTTCATGGCAGTGAGCAATTTGAGTACATATCTATTTTGCAGGGTGGTCATCCTAATTGCTGAGTTCCTCCCTAATGGTGTTTAGTTCATGTTCTGTTTCATTTGCAAGTTGGATAAACTTTCAATTAGTTATTTGAAGCCATTTCACATTCACTTCTGCCTGTACACCGGGAGCAAGAAGAGAATAAAACAATGTCTCAACTTTAGTAAACAGCCTAAACTCTGATGCATGAGGTGCACTAGTGTGGGTTTGGGGTGCTCCCTGATGGCAATAGGGTGTAGGCCAAACCCCCACAAATCCAAAATACCCCTGTGATATCAGGGAGATTGATGGTCACGTTACACTGTGTGTTAGTCCCCACATGCATGCTGACATTGCCTCTGAAACAGAAGGAGCATCATGTGAGTTTCAGTACTTGGGTAGGCTTCTCATGTTGGTCAATCCATGTCCATTTCCAAACAACCTTTTCCCAAACAGCAAAACACATCACACATATTTGCGATACTGCACTCTTTGATAGTCCAACCATTCCTCCTGCTTTGCACCCCATCAATCCCTCAATCCTTTAATTTCTATAAAATACACAAACTTCAATCTGCAATTGAGGTCTTATTTTGCACTGAAGCTGTTCCTGTCCTCCTTCATCGGGACGTCTGATCAGTGGTACCATAAAGACAGCTTTGCCTTTCCTCTGCCCTACTGCTTGATAGTTCAGTATAGGTTTCTTTAAACCTTCTGTGAATGCCATCTTCTTTATGTTTATATAGTTATCTGCATAAGCTGTGGAGTCAGCTTCTATCCATTGTTGGCCCCTCTGGGCCTGAATCAACCCTTGCACCCTGCATAAGGCAAGGTGCACTAAACATGTAATTACTTCTAGTGGCAATTATTGTGGTATGAACAGTCTGGATGTGCCTTTTGCATGGGGGAGTATAGAACACACATAACAAAAATTGCTTAACTTCCCTCTTCCCACTACCTTCATCTCGTTGTACCACATATTGTCAGTTTTGGGGTGATGCATGTCTTTAGCACTGCATAAATACATGTCTGGGCTGGTGGGGCAGGTTGTTGTCCTGCTGCTGGAGGGGGAGGTGGAGCACAGATGTGTGGGGGCTCATTTACTGGAGCCCAGCAGAGAGGAGCAGCTGGCGGGGCAGGCTGGTGTCCTGCTGCTGGAGGGGGAGGCTCAGCGCAGGTATGTTCTTGCTCATTAACTTGAGCCAAGTGAATTGGCTCGTGGGGCAAGGTGTTGTCCTGCTGCCGGAGGAGGAGGTGGAGTGCATTAGTGTGCCAGCTGAGTAACTCGAGTTCAGCGGAGCGGCTGGCGGGACAGGCTGTTGTCCTGCTGTTGCTGTGTTACTGGTGGATTTTGTTTCCCCTCTGTTTTCTCCTCAGCCTGTTTTCTCCTGTGGCTGCTCCACTCAATGTGTCTTTCTTGTCTGTTGTGAAGGATTGCAGAGGTCTTGTGGAGGATTGACTTTGTGTACTTTGTGGATTTTGTGGACTCTGTTTTACAGTCTCAGGATTGCCATCACAGGATTATCAGATTCCAGGTTGTTCTGTTTCCCTCCCTCAGATGGGATTCCACACTTTTTTGGAAGTAGACTAGTGGAATTTTACACATGTTTGTTTTGCACTGCTCCCTGCTTAAAATATTCTCCTTTAAGACGTGGAGGAGTTGAGGAGGTAAAGCAAGGTTGGAGCAGGTTGGAGAAGGAGGGGGGTTTAAGGTGACTATTTGTGAATCATATCACATAATCCTTATAACACCTTGAGTCAGGAACTGATGAGTGGTCCTAGGTCGATCATTTGAACTGTTCTATTCACTGTTCTGTGCTGTCATAATGAGGCCATAACTACAAAACCAATTGTTACTATTCTACTTTCCTTTGCCTGGAGTAAGGGTTAAGGAGTTAAGATATAAAAAGTGGCAGAGGAGTACTCACAATATACCTCAACCTGTCAGGGCATCCCAACCGGGTCAGTCAGGACAAACTTACACTAATCTAATTGCACCCAAAGGCCAACCAATGTTTACCAAAACTAAAATTATGTTAGCAAATGGGTCTCTGGATGTTGTATCTCTGTGTGTCAGAGTAGAGGTGACCCGAGGAGAACTCAGGGTGGATGTTCATAACTCATCTGCTCAATTTGTAGCAGATAATGTGCATGAGCCAATACCTACTCCCTTCATGGAAGCAGGACCTCATTCAGATACTCTACATATTCCTCCAGAATCCCATCCCCTAGTTGCAGTGATCACAAATGTACCCCAGCTGAGGGCTGGCTTATTTGAGGACGGCAGGGCTTTGCTTCATGAAGCTGCACACTGAATTAACATCAATCTTCAAGCCAGACCTATGAATCCTAACTGCATTCCTCTGGCCAGAAGAGTTTCTTGGGTCAGCTTGACAAGTAAATCCATTAAAGGGGATTGCATTATGGTGACCTTTGCTAGCCCTAGAATCACAAGCTATCTGATTCATTCTAATTTGGGAAATCCTAGGAATTGCTTAAGTGCTTGATTAGTCCGTTTGATCTTTTCTTATCCGGCAATGGGGGCATACATGGCTGGTGGGATGCCCGATGGTTTCAGCCAACCGGTCAATAGAGTGCCCCAGAAGACACATGCTAGATCCATTGGAGACACAATGAAAATGGAGCAGTATGGAGCGACAAAGTAGATGGCCCACTGGGGATGACAAGTCAACTTCCCCTTAGTAATCGTTTTGCATGTCTCATGGACATGGATGTAATTGAATGACTACCTCAGACCTCTGTAATGACAGGGTTTTCCCTGATGGCAAAGTGTGATTTTGTTGGCAAAATCACCTTGCAGTATTTAAGAAATGACTTTGTGCTGATTTGGGAGTACCACAATGTCCAGTAGGGTACTTGGAGTTTGAATGGAGGATACGCAAACCCTCTTCTGGTCTTGGCACCCAGGATCAGGAAGGAGAGGCTAAGCACATCAAGACACTCAGACTGGACTTCAGAAAACATCAGGTTTATTTTTTTCAGCAAGGCAGGAGACAGCTTGCTACACCCTCCTCCAAACCTCTGGGCTCTCCCTCCTTACATGCAGTCTAGAAAGGTGAGGTAATGGCATGATCAATGTACAACCCCTTTCCCTGCCTGTGATTAATTGGCCAGAAAGGTGAGATAATGGCATGATCAATATAAAACCACTTTTCCTGCCTGTGATTCGTTGGCCTACCTGCCACTCAGAACTAGTCTAAACAGTATTTTATCTGTCTTACTCTTCACCAGTGGACTCTGCATGAACTTTTATAAAAAAGTTATCCATAGATGTCATCATGATTTAGCACAAATCCACCATCTTAGAAATTGCCTGACCATGCCTGGCTCATCACAAAATGGTGGATTACCCTATTCCTGGTCAAAATTTCATACCTGCTCCGATTTGAATTTAGTTTTTCAGTAATTTATAATAAGCATGTACTACTTAACAAATCTTCTGTCGCACAAGACATTCCGACCCCATAAAATAGATCACCCTTCAAAGTGCTTTCCTGAAAAGCACTATATTTCAGATTTTCACAACATTTAGTGTCATTGGTCAACCCGATTAGTTATCTACATTCGGACTGAGGGGGTAGGGCATACCTCATATACATTCAGTTTGAGGGGGAAGGGGAACCTACTGTACAAGTTGATGCTCCCACAATTAATTCACTTAAAATTATTTGGAATGTGATGGGGGTAAAAATATTTTGTTCAGATTTGGGGTGTTGGATTTCCTTGTGCATGCAGATGTGGTCCTGCTCCCGGAAATGCGGTCTCTGGAGGAGGATATACACAATGGGTTTGTGGCATATTAAATTGTGACTCATAAAAAATATATGGGCAGCAGTTTTGGAGGCATGGCCACTCTGGTGAAATCCACTTATATCAGTGAGCCTGTCAAGGTGGACATTTTGAAAACCTCTCTCCAAGTGATAAAGTAAAAGAGAGTACAGGCCACAGACATTCTGCTGGTGAATTCAGCCTCCATCCTCAATATTTGAATGGTTGTTTATTGTGCCTGGCCAATATGATGGATGTTTTATTAACCATAGCAGCAAGCCAGGATTTGGTTGTAATAGTGTGGAGGGAGGAGGGGATTTTAATTTAAGAATCGGGGGCGGATGGGCCCTGTTCTTTTCAATGATAGCAGCAATTGTTTAGTTGGTGTTCAGAAACTGACAATGTCGGACCCTCTTATCTGTTCAGATGGCCTTAGGTTATTGCAGTACATGTATGATAGGGGAATGTAAACTGTAAATGGCAGTTTCCCAAATGATATACCTGTAAAAGTGAAGTTCTCTTCCACACAAGACAGTTCTGTTATTAATTACTTCTATGTCCCTCTGAAAATGTGGGGCGGCTGGTGGATTTTCATGTGGTTGAGGACATAGTCAGCGATCACTTCCCATTGCCCTGGAGCTAGAAACACCATGGAGACATACACCCATCTTTAATTTGAGCTTGCACAAGGCTTTTGTGGATACGGGCAAGAGAAGGTTGAAATGGCCTTCAGTTGATCATGGATCTCATTCTCACGAATGGACAGGAGATTAACATGCTGCTAGAGGGGAATGGAGGCTTGGAAGATAAGTTGAGCAATGTATGTCTTTAATATCTATGGTTTTGAAGGCATTTACCATTAATGGGTATACTGCAAGAACGAGGAACCAGATATGCTGGTTCAACTCGGAATGTACTAATGTTAAAGTGAGGTTAATAACCACATTCAAGAATCTGGCATGTTCTAGAAGCAACATTATCCTGGCAAGGGTGAACTTTTAAAGGTTCTGGCACACAGAAGAGCTGAGATTGGCAAGATTTGGTGATCGCATTGAAATTAAAATTTAAAAACATTCTGGGAAATTGTGAACTATGGTCCAAGATACAAATCCCAGTACCTAGGCACAGTAGTCTCTGATCAGGCCTGGGTAGAGCATTTCTCCTGGTTTCATGGAGTGAAAAATTTGGGATGCACTATGGAGGCCCCCTATACCTCACATCTCCATGTATTATGCTCATCTGTAGTGGTGGACTGCATGTCACCTTATACTGTGGAGCAAGTATCCCGTGTGATAAATCATCAAAAGGGGAATAGTGCACCAGGTCCAGATAATATCCAGACTGACCATTTCTTGCAAGAGGTCCATTTGAGGTCCCAGTTCTTACTTTGGGTTTTAATGCTATTGTTGTGAGAACAGAGTGCCCACTTCTTGGTCCCAACTGCTGATTCAGCCTAATTTCAAGGGCAGAGTGATCTCCCATGCTCTTACAGGCAAATATCCCTTCTACATTCTCCTTTTTAAATCCATCCTAGGATGGAAGCTTGGGTGACAGAATATATCAACTTGTCCCGGATTCAGTTGGGTTTAAGAGCGGGCATGGCTACCTTGGCGCAATCTCTAAATATGTACTTAATTGTGGCCCATTCTTTATATATTAAGGATGAAACTGCATTCCTGGCCTTCATCGACCTGAGCACTGCTTTTGATAAGGTTAACAGGGATACGTTGTGGCGTTTGCTCAGTTCCATGAACTGTGAAGAAGAGATAGTGGGTCTCCTAATCAGGCTTCATCACTCCAACCAGGCCTGTGTTAGAAGTGGTAAAAATGGGTGTCGTATAGATTATTTTCCTTTGGAGATGCGTGTGCACCTGGGCTATGTCCTGGCACCCCTGCCCTTCAGTTTGTACATAAATAGTCTTTATCACCATTTAGTTAAATCAACTCCAGATGTCCCAAGGTTGGGCAGCAGGGTATTGCCACTCCTGGTTTACGTGGACAATACTGTTTTGATTGTGTGTCCCCCAAGAGAAACTGATTTACAGTTACACAGCCTTCATGGATGATCTGGATCTGAAGATCAATGTGCAGATGTCCGCTGTTATGGCATGCTCTAAGGGACACCAAAGATTCCATCAATGTCCAATAAAGGTGTACTATCATGGGATTACCTTTTCATCAAACTTTTCCTCAGCTGATCATATCAAGAAGCAGTCATAGAATGCTGATCACTACACTTTTTAATTGTCTTTCCTTTGGAGCCATTCCGGCAGTCTGGGAATGTAATTCCACAAAGAATTCCTATGTATTATGTAAATTTATTTTAGAGGGCGAAGCCCAATGTCTTTTGTTTTACCTAGCATTTTCAGAGTTCAGAATGAGGACCCTGAGACTGATCTTATGTGAACTTGGTTTCACGCAATATAAACAGGCATTGTGTTTTTTGTTGTGGGTTGATTCCCCAAGAGTGGGATGGGCCTTATTAACATTTGTTAGGGGAACTCTGGATAAAAGAAAATCCATAATGATTTGAAGTTTATTTTATTGGGGTTTCATTTATTATAGTTTTTATTTTTGTTGGTTTAACTTGTACATGTGATTTGTATTTGTATGATATGTTTATGGAAATGGATTTATTTGCTGAAATAAACTGAATGATTGATTTAAACATCCCTTCTAATTCTGGTCACTTATACACTATTCACTGATATATATGTAGTGTTAATGACATTACTCGACCCACCACTAGAAAAAAAAAAACATATAAATTCAACCATAAGCAAAGAGAGAGAGAAAGGGAAGAAAAAAAATGATACAAGGCAAAGAGGCACAATGTCACTCATCTTTTTCTCCCACTTTGTCCTCATCCTGCTGCTGGATAGCAGAATTGGATCTGTTGTCCTTCCGGGTGACAGTTATGTGTATCCACACTTTGTGACCAGCAATTTTAACTGCTGTGGGCATGGCATTTATGATGTCGTAGGGTCCTTCGAATTTTAGATAGCGGAAGTTGCTGGACCTGTTCACCATGTTCATGTAGTCAATGTGGAAGTCTCAAAATGGCCCTGAGGGGTGGGGCAATGTTACTTTCAATGTCCGAAGGGTGCGACCTGTAGTGTACATTTGACATATGGTATAATTAATCATGAAATTATCAAGATGTTCTTGGAGGTGGGGAACAAACCATTCTTCCTTTAAGTCAGCTGCAATATACTGCTTTGATAAATGCACAGGGTAGTGCAACTGCTCGAGGGCAATTGCAAGTAGTTCCTGATGAATAACTGCTTTTCGTAAAATATTCTTTCTCCAAATAAAATCTGTGGGGTTTAAGGCACACCATTTTTTGATTCACAAATCATTCTCTTGCTGGGGAACCTGTACCTGTAATTCTATAATCGGAGTCACTGGGATTACATTGTAAGGAATCATTTGTTCTACCTGCTGTAATATTACCCCAGGGGACACCATGGGATTTGGCATCTACAGCTATGCAGCTTCTTTTGATACAGGAAGGCGCAGTCATTACCATAAGCAATTCGGTCTGTATTCTTGGTGTGAGCTGTGCACTTCACTACTGCAACTGCCGTAGGGAGTGTCAATGCATTAATTAACCTAGAAAGTAATGCAGCTTGTTGCATGGGTGTAAAATCAGATTTTTCTAACCCTAGCCACAGCCATTTGGAGAGTCCAGAATGTACCATTGATGTGACATAAGCTGCATCTAAATTAAGGGTAGGGGAGCACACTTTGGATATTTCTAACACTGTTATTAGTGCTATGAGCTCTGCAGCCTGTGCTGAGTGATGTGAATGCAGGCGTACCTTAGATATAACTTTATACTCACCTTCAATCCTCACTATAGATCCCCTGTAAGCCTGACCGCAGTGCTCTGATCAATCGTTGATGACCCAACAATGAAGAGCACTTCACCTTCTTCGATTGGGTCTTCCCCAACATGGGTAGTTTCATCTGAAGTGTTTTGTATGTGGTACATTCATGCACAACGTCACCTGGATGTACTGGCCATTCAATGAATATTGATGGATTGACAGCGTGACATCTCACTAAGTGAATGGAAGGATTGGACAACATTACTTTGTATTACGATTTCTCTAGCATGGCAAAAACTAAATATTCCACATATGATGTGACACGGCATCCCACTGTGATTGTGGATGATTTTGAGTGAGGACAGCCATCATCATTTGACCATTCAAATGTGAGAACAGGAAGTGTAAGTGAAGTAATCGAATATTCAGGCCCCACAATAGTTACATAATCCTAGGAATCCTTTCATCTGTTTGACCATGGTTGGCTGCCGGGTATGGTGTAATGGTGTACTGTTGCTGCCCTTTCTGGTGTTACTCTCCTGCCAGCTGCTATTAATTGCACTGGGTATAAAACCTCTTGCTGGCAGTATTGCAATTTGACTTTGTTGACCTGTATCCCTTCTGCGCCAATAAGGTCAAAAGTGTGACCAAGTCAGTTCTCACTGCTCTTATATTGTGCTACACACTAGGAGGTTATCTACATACTGAATTACTGTGCTCTGTACGTTTCCTAAGTACATGTGCAATACCCTATTGAAAATGTTCAGGGACTCACAATATGCCTGTGGCAAACGAGTGGTGGAACCTGTGTCCTCTGTAAGTGAATGTTGTGAGATACTGGGAGTCAGGGGGTATTCGGATTGTCAAAAATGCATTCTTGAGGTCCATTACTGTGAAGTAGGTCACTGCAGTTGGGATATTACAATGGATGGTTATGGGATTGGGAACCATTCTGTCACTACAATATTGTTCAAAGGGCGTTAATCCTGAACCATCCTCCAAGACGACCCTTCAGCTTTTTTCACTGGGTACACACTGGTGTTGCATGGGAAGTCTGATGGCACTTTTACACCCTGCTGCCATAATGCTACAATGGTAGAATTAATATGTTTATCTGCTTCTTTGGTCATGGGGTACTGCCTGACCTGGGGAAACAATGCCCTGGTTTTCAGTTTGATGTGAGATGCCCCTTTCCCCTTTTAAGAGAGCTACATCATGGGGGCTACCAGTCCATAGTTCTCTGGGCACCTTGCACCTTCTCTAAATCGTTCTTCACATGTGGTGGCAGTGTCTTAGCAAGAAGCACGGTATGGGGTACTTCTCTCTGCTCGATAATTATCAGACAGGGTATACTGATTTGAAGCACCATTTCTCATGTGTCATCAGTGTCCTCAAACAATATCTTGTCCAAAACATCTTACAATTGCTGTGCTGCATCAATTTATAGTACTGTATGCCATTCTATGTCATTCTCAACTGTGTCAGACCCTACTACTTTGCCTTAGTAATAACTGTATCTAAATCTAATGTGATAATGGTACCTGGTGCTACCTCGTGGGGGGCTGCTGGTCTGAATAGAAATACTGCTGGTATGCAGAGTGTTTTGTTCTCAATCCTGGATACCCAACCTAACAGAACTGTTAACACATAGATCTGGGTGCAGTGACATGCCCTGCAGGACGCTGTGGTCACAACATGCTTATATTACCTCAGTAGCTCTACCATGGTATTTGCCAGGGGCAGATCACACTATGCTCTCCTCAGTGAATGAAACGATCTTGTTCAACTCGCTCATGATATCCCTTACTAGGAGGTTAACTGGGGTATCTTGTTAATACAATAAAGGTGTTGTCAATTCTTTTATGCCTATGGTGATAGTTAAATCTTCAGTGAAATGAACCAATACAACAGCCCCAGAGAATGACTGCATGTCCGTTATTTTGCCTGACAGAGGAAACTTCCCTTCCTTAATACCTGATTTGGTAGCTCATGTCCCACTGAGGCTTCCTCTTCCGGGTCAGAAATTACTGATAGTACTGGGCATGTCAGACCTCACTATCAGCTATCCTATTGTGGGTAAATGTTTGTGCCTGGAAGCGGGAAAGGATTGGCCCCTATCACACGCGCCCCTGTGTAATGAGTCACTGAGCCCTGTGGCTGGGGACTTGTACCCCATGCCTGTGCAGGTTACTGCTGCATGTGTGTTTGATGGGGATTTGGTGCTGGGTATTGAATCTGCTGTGGTTGCATGGGACCTGGGTCAGGTGGGATAATGGGGGCTGCATCTGGGATGGTGGGTGGTCAGAGAGCTGATACGCTGGACCATGAGGGTTGTTATAGGATATGGGCGGCCTACTTCTGGATTCACGTGCAAAGTGTCCTATCCTTCCACAATACCGACACTGCCATCCAAACCTAGGTCTCATTGCTCCCCATCCACCCCTCTATCTCTTTGTTAATTGCCCTTTCCTCTCTGGAAACCTCCCATCCCCCATCTCCCATCTCATGGCCCTTCTGTCCATCCCTGTAGGGGGTTATGTCCATGACGCTGTTGCATGGTGTTATTAATCACTGATCCTTCCATGCTGAATTCAGCCAACATTCTGTACTAGTTTTGCTTCTGCCTTCTTTGTTTGCTAGACTCTTGTCTTCTCCTTTTGTTTCTTCACTCTACAATAGTTTAATATTTGTGCCTGTAATTAGGGCCATGCTTTTGCTTTGATGGGAACCACCTTCTTTGAATCTGCCTGCACTTCTGGGGGAAGACCCTAAAGCAACATGTGATAAAAGACAGCTACATTCTGGTCCCCTGTCTTTCCAGTGACTAATCGCGACATCTCCTGTACTTGTTGAATGTACTATGCAGGGTCCTTATCTGCCTTGTGTGGGCCATGTTAGAGTTTATGTCAGATGTGTCTGGGTATCTGTCCCTCAAGCTTTCCATACTCGTGCTTGAGAGTTGTTGAATGGTACACCATCTTTGGTTTTACTGCTCAATTTCACTCCTTTGTACCCCGCTTTCTTCTATATCTCATCCTCCTGTTCTCCTAATAGGGGGGCGAACAAACTCTTCATGCCCTAACAGCTAACATGATCCCTGCTGTTTTTTCAGGCCATAAATCCACTTGCCTGATCCTTGTATGAGAGAGGAAAAGGTGTGCATTAAGTTATCCCAATCCATGTGGGGCCTGGGCACATAATGTGCTCTTCCTGGTCCCTTCTGCAGCAATGGGAACTGGGTCCCCCATTTTTTATTCTGGGATACTCTCTTCCTACCCAAATTGGGGCAATTTTCCTGAGTCATGACCTGAGCTAGCGACCTCGTGGTGTTGCTTTCTCTTGGTCATCTATTTCCCACTCATCGCCATCATCCTTCCTATCTTGTAGACAGTGCTACAGATAAGATTTTGATTGTTTAGAGAGTAAAAAGTTAGGTCAATTTCCTAATGGGGGTATTTTATAAGTTAGTAAAAATATGTTTTAATCAAAATAGAGAAATATTTTTGTAATACATATTCCTTTGCACCTAGTTACTCATGTGTATTTTTTCCGATCCAGCTTTAAAATAGTAGTTTCTTCCTGTTGTGCTACTGGTCCAAACATATCCATGGATCGGTGTGGGTGTAAGCAGGGGCTGAAAGTCCACCATGTTCCTAGTTTTTGTTGGGAGTATTTTGACCCTCTATTTTTTATTGGGAGTATTTTTATACATTTTTTTTATAATGTGCTTAATACCGAAGAGGTTTCTAAGCACGGACCCAGGATTCAAACCTTTGTTGCTCTGTATCGTATTGCTTGCAAGATGAGCGCTTTGCCACTGAGCTACACTGCGGCTATTCTTAGGGAGTAAAACTCTGTAGGGCTGCTTGCAGACCTTCTTGACCCTTCCTGAAATGGGGGATTCATCACTTGTGTTTACCTTAAGATCTTTTATAGCTTTACAGTCTATTTTGAAGAGAATATCTCCCACCCTCCCCTCATCTGTGCCTTTTGATGCATGCTGCCCAACCCCTTGTCCCTGCACCACTTTCGCTAGTTTCTCTTCCACCTTCTACAATGCAGCCTCTAAGTGTCTGCAAGCCTTGTATTCTATTTCTATAATTAATAGATATCACCTGGATTCCCCAGGTTCCTTTGATGTTACCGTTCTGTCCTTAGTTGGGGACAAAATTCAGGGGTTGGTGTACACTGCAGCGGGCTGTTAAGGAAAGGGCCCATAAGGGGGTAGGGCAGGGCCTGAATGTGTACTAGATTAGCTCCCTCTGTACTGTCATCAGGGGCATTCTGTTCCTCCTCAAACATTTTCCATAATTCAAGAATACTTTGCCTATGTTTCCACTTTTTCCCTTTATAAGTTGACAACAAATATAAATACATATGTTCCAATAATATTTGTATCATTTTTATCATGCTATCATGCTTGCCATGGTTTAAACAATTTGCCCACAGTTCTGTGAAGCTACTTTTGGTGGTACTACAGTCATTTCTCTTTATATTGCAGAAGTGCTGTGCACATGTGCTCCAATGGAGCCCATAATAACCTGAGGTTCCAACCTCACTCAAATCAACCAGAGCTCCACAGTCACTGGACATAAGGCGCCTTATTAAAAAACTCGCAAGGCCCAAATAAACCAACTACTCAATCAAATATAAAAACACCTGACCCTAAAACACAGTCACCTCACACAATGGCAAAAAAACTCCATGCCCCCAAACACCTTTTTATACAAAACATGCTACTCCCAATGCCCAAGAATCAATATCTTTATGTGCCGGCTACTGGTAACTGCAAGAAAAACACATTAATATACACACTTTTGTAGATCCTTCATCTACCTCCTTGCCTCGATACAAGGGAACTGAACCCTCCTCAAACTCCCCTGCTAGAACTGAGAGATATCCTGTCCTTTCCTCATGTGACAATCACTTTGTATACAATGCTGTCTTTTCATGTTTAAGAGGAGCTTCCCCACATATATTTTCCACTTTTACTATCATATGTGACATCACCTATGCCCACGCCGGGGGAACTTCATCTCAATGCTAGTCAAAACTCATACAATAACACACAACGTTGTCTTTCCTCGCCTTCGAGGACCTTTCTCTACAATCACAATACCAATTCACAAGCAATAACAAAAGATATCAGCAACACTGCATTTCATGCAGAAAGTGCCAGTCATGTTCTAAGTGTTCTCCAAATTCCCCCAAGGCCTTATCCCCTGCAAAATGCCTGCACAGCCCAGCTCGGCAGTCCACACTCGAGGGATTAGGCAGATATTCAGGGTAATACAGCATATACTCACCTCTCCGTTTGTGTGCACAGCTAATGTTCTCAGGAGGCAGGGCTGCACAGCTTGGGTCGTGTGGTCAGAGATCCCCAGCGTCTTCAGGAAGCACTGGAAATCACGCGAGGGTCACAAAAAATGTACAGTAGGCCCAAATCCTGATAAAAAAAAAAATAATCCAGGCAAACAATAAAGGAATGCATGACCTCTCCAAAAAAAAGCTTTAATACATGCTAATTACAGCCAGGAGGATCAGTCAGCTCCTTAGAAATGAAAACTGAAAATGCTCTTGATCAGCTCACATTGAGTTACAGTATTTAAAGCCAAAAAACATAACTTTTGATTACAGTGCAAGCATCAAGAACATTTTAATCCCACTTTCCCTATTGGCACTCACCTATATAACAATCTAAACACAATATACCTTAGCATGCTCTCTTGGTTTCTACATTACCAGTGACCATCTCAAGTGTAGCCCCCTATGAATGACCTAATTTTACAGTCAGCAGAAAATACTCCATGCTGATTGGCTAAAGTTAAACATGTAACATTCACTAAAATGCCATACCCTCCTTGGTCAAAACAAGTTCATGTAATTTTTGATATGCAGTCCCACCGAAACAACCCAATCATGTAGTGAATCTGAACAGTGAAGTCAGCAAATTAGATACAGTAATATCCTCTCACATGAGCTCAGTCTTTTTAGCAATCCAGACAGTTCTCAGGCCTTGTAGCAGTTTATTCTGCAACACTTTTTGCAACTCCCATTTTGAAACATGTTGCTATCCCTGCACACATTCTTCCGGATATCTCTTCGGAACCAGGTGGCTTCATAAAAAACGTAACTGAGGCTCTACTTGTTGGAAATTAATGTCTCATATTTATTTGTGCTGCCAAGCCATTCTTTTGCAGACCCAATTGTTTCAACACACCTAAGGGGGCAGTATAATCACAATCTAGTTTCACGCTTTGGCAATGTCTCCACTTGAGGCTTTGTTCACTCCAAACTATGTCCTTCACCACTATTGAACTTATCTATCGTCAAGAACACAAGCTGTCATTCTACATTTCACACCAAGCTCCTGAGAACAGATAAGCCCTGCAAGAATAACTAACATGTGTGCTGCACCTCAACCTTCCTCCAAAGCCCTTGGCACTGTGAATGCTCACTGGGGGAAGCAGGAGTAAAGTGTAATAATTAAATGGAAGGACAGTGGCTCTGCACTGTGGCCTAGTGCCGTAAATGACAGAAATCTACACTCTGACAGGGCCTAGTTCAATGTGGCAGGACTCTGGCTAATGTGGCTCCGTTGCTTCCCTTGTCCCCCCCACCCCCCTCCATGCTCAGTGTTGCTCCTATGCTCCCCTTTGTCCCCCCCCATGCCCTCCATGCTCCGTGTTGCTCCGTTGCTCCCCTTGTCCCCTCCACCCCCCTCCATGCTCCATGTTGTTCCGTTGCACCCCTTGTCCCCCACACCCCCCTCCATGCTCAGTGTTGCTCCGTTGCTCCCCTTGTCTCCCCACCCCCTCCATGCTCAGTGTTGCTTCCCTTGTCCCACCACCCCCTCCATGCACCGTGTTGCTCCGCTGCTCCCCTTTGTCCCCCCACCCCCCTCCATGCTCTGTGTTGCTCCGTTGCACCCCTTGTCCCCCCACCCCCCTCCATGCTCAGTGTTGCTCCGTTGCTCCCCTTGTCCCCCCAGCCCCCTCCATGCTCAGTGTTGCTCCGTTGCTCCCCTTGTCCCCCCCACCCCCCTCCATGCTCCGTTGTTGCTCCCCCTCTGTCCCCCCACACCCTCCATGCTCCGTGTTGCTCCCTCTTTTGTCCCCCCACGCCCCTCCATGCTCCGTTGTTGCTCCCCCTCTGTCCCCCCTCCCCCCTCCTTGCTCCGTGTTGCTCCCCTTTGCCCCCTCCCCATCCATGCCACGTGTTGCTCCCCTTTGTCCCCCCTCCCCACTCCTTGCTCCGTGTTTCTCCCCTTTGTCCCCCTCCCCCCATGCTCCGTGTTGCTCCCCTCATTCCCCCTCCCCACCTGGAATTGTCCCCTTGCCCCCTCTCCTCCTCTCTCCCCTTATCTTTTCCTTACCCCTCCATATCCCATGGCCCTCCCCTGTTATTTGTCTTTACGACCCTCCTGCCCTCTCTCCCCTGTTACTCCTTTGGTGTGGTCTTTCTCTCCCTCTCTGCACTCTGCTACCTCATATCCTTGCATAGACATGCTTGATGGCTGCATGTCTTATCCCCCCCTCTCTTACTCCTATCCCCTCTTCCCCCCCTCTTTCTGTCCCTCATGCCATTTGGCACTTACTCCTATCATTTGTCCCTTGACCTTTGATAACAGCCTGTCTGCCCCCCGCCCTACTTGTTCCTCTCCCTTTTTCCCCATCATGCTCTATTCTGAACCGCCACCAGACCAAACATGATAGTCATTAGTCACTTTTTTGTTCCTCCACTCCCCCCACTCCGCCCTCCCCTTCCTCCTGTTTTTTCACTTGCACTACATCAGTTGTCGTCAGGCATAGTAATGTTACTGCTTGTTTGTTCTCATGTTCTTTCCCTCCCCCTCTCCTCCATAAATGTGTCAGCACTTGCACTATCAGAAATGTTGCCAGGCCTAGTACGATAGTTATTTCCCGTTCTGAATTGTTTCAAGGACTTGTAAGAATGTAATTTGTTTTCTCCCATGTTCCCTCCCTCCTTGAAGCGCTTTGAAACACATTGTGTATAGGCGCTATACAAATAAACAATCAATCAATCAAAGAGGCCATTATGCTAATGTAACCATTAACAATATATTTTTCTACCCATTATTCCACCACATACTCGAAAGTTTAGTGCTCACAAGAATGTGGCAAAATTAAATACAACTTGAACATGGCCTGAAATGCTGCGACAAATGACAAATATACTGTCACTAAAAAATGACCAAATTTTTAGGCTAATAGAATTTCCACAGCTTGTACTTCCCTTCACGTTTAGGGTGTTGCACCTGCATCCTAACATTATGAGGAGGCCTAAAACATGATAAACTGCAGCTTCTGAACATGTGGGGCAAAACATGCATTTGAAGTGGCAAGGACACGTCTGGGATGAGGGGATCGCATAGTGAAGACACATGAGGTTGATAGCATGGGCAGCAAAATTACCTTTCATCTAGGGTGCCAAAACTCCTTGCACTGGCCCGAGGTGGCGTGAGGATGCAACACCACAGTAATAAGTAAGGGGAGGGCCATGCACAGGGGCGCGGTTCCGGCCCATGGGGTAAACCTGTGGTGTAGGCTCTATTATTAGCAGCGGAGCCACTGCACTTGGAGTGCATGTTTGAGCGAGCCCAGCAGTGAATGGTGGCACTAGTCCTCAGCAGCTGCTGATCTTCTTGAAGGGACCCCCCTCCACAGATCACAAACATGACCTGTGTGTTTTGGAAGAGCTAGCATTTGTATACTGAAAGCATAAGGGAATTATTGATAGTGCTCCTCTTTACAGAAAATTATGCAAAGTTCCCAACAGTGCTGTCGTATGGAATGTTCCATGAACACAAACACTTGTCTGTGGCCCACACTTTGAGATTTTGATAGTTTCCTATGAGGCTTAGAAAAGGCTTGGGAATACTGGTGGTCTGGTGGTCTCCTGACTTTATCGCCCTCACGAGGAAAGAAGCTGCAATGCTTGCAAAATCAACAGGGATTCAAGCCTCTTGTCCTGCATCAAAATTCGAGGGCGGGGAAGACGGTGCACTCACTCCCTTCAAGGAGTAGTGAAAGGGACAAGGCAGACTTCACACCCTGTGTCCCTGCTCCTTGTAGGAAATGTGAGAATGGCCTGGCATGTACCTCAAAGGCAGAGTGCTTATCTCTCGCTGTTTACTACATTCCGTGCCATTTACCGCCAGATCCAACGTTAGCCCCAAAGCAAAAAATAGGCCCATAACAAAAATACCAGCAGGGTATAAAGGAATAAACAGTCATTCAATTTCTGTGCTGGGCGACTACATCTTTTGTTTGCATCCTTCCGAAGATCGAATAAAGCAAAATGTCGGGGAGTAAGTAAAGGATCCGTTGCAAAAGAATTTGCTGCAATATTATTTATATAAGACATGTGTATGCAAACGATGAACGGCATTGCAAACTCATTTCAAGCTGCAGATGAAAGTAAAAAGAAATAACCGTCTGCATGTATGCCAAATTCCAGCTGCAAAAGACTTGAATTGAAGGCTTGTTCATTCTCTGGGGATACTTATGCTTGATTAGCTTAATCACGCCATTTCTAGGCCTCCTAAAACTGCAAAACCAAAATTTCCAAGTTTGTCATAATTGGAGAACGCTGAATAGTATTCCGAGCTCTGTTTTGTCAGAAAGCAGATGGTGGGAGAGGGAAATGCCTGCTGTAATTTCGCTAATGGGTCCTTAACCCCTCATAAAATATGAACAAAGAGTTCAGATGGTTTGTTATTTCGGAGCAGAACTTCCCAAATGCCGCCCTCACGTTAGGTTGCTCTCTCTTGTCTATACATTATCTAATGCATGAAGAAAATGGGATGTGGTGAACAAACCATGTGCTCAAACAATACACAGAGAAGACGGGTTGCTGCTGCCATTGTGGAGATGGTTGTGCCATCACATACGTGTGTGCGCGCACGCGGGCGCGTGTGTGTTGTGTGCGATTATGGACTGTTTTATGAGCGATCCGTAATGTGTTTGTGTAAAAGGACAAACATCTGTCTACATATAAGCCTGCACTGGAAACACAAGCAATGTGTGCACATGCCTGTTACGGTGTACACATGTACTCCTTTAAAAAAAAAAAAAGTAAGAATGCTAAGTGCCAATAGATTACACAGAGTTACAAACAGCAGCAACACGTTTAATCACGAACAAAGTGTGCTTTTCAAACAACGTGTGCATTATCTGTCAGATTCATTGAGACCCATATACAACCTTTTTTTTGGCACAAGTGTAAATTCAACAGGGATTTTTTAAATGATGACATTTGCAAACTACCGATTCCAGGTTAATTTTTACAGGGAAAGGAGAGGGAATTGGAAAAGCATCATGGAAGGCGTTTACGTCTTTTCATGATCTGTACCATTTTCATGCACTGTCAAAGGGCAGGAGGGGCACGCAGCGGATATAAGATCTCTGACGTGCTGACATCTTCCGGCTTGTCCATTTGTTTCGTTTTACGCCTGCATGAGATTTTCATACAGTCATGAATCAAATAGATTCTTGCGAAATTCTCTTTGGTTTTCCACCTGCAAAAGGCGAGGCTGATTCTATAGGTGTAATTTGCAGGTAGTATTCATTTCTCCCTGAGACTATGGGCTCAATCGGTGCGCTCTATAAATGAATAAACAATACAATAGAGGAAAAGCTCAATAGTAAACAGGAATGTGCCCTATTTTAACCTGTAGTATTCTCTGCCACCCTGTGAATGTTAAGAAATTGCATGCAGGTGACTTAACAGTACATACGTGCTAGCGTTGGTGGCCCCCTGCATGAAATGAACATTTCTTACAACATGACCCTGCTTTTAGAAATATTGGGAACCAACCTCCAGTTGGAGAATGATTGACTGAGCAAAAACATTGAGTGTTAGGTGTGATATCCGAGTCCCTCTTTTTGATGGTGGTGGAAGAATTCACTAGCTCACACTTGAGAGGTATAAAATGAAACCAGTAAAAGACCACGGAAAGAGCCTCAAGACCCCCTAATGTCCTGAACATAGCAATAGCAAGCCCTCGAAATTGATATCAAACACTCTGATACATGGACATGAGCAAGTACAACAGTAGTAGAGTGGCTAGGTGTAATGCTCCTCTCCACCATGGACAACTGCATTTCCCAGTCCTGCGGTCATATTTCACTTGTAGAAATTACAGAGTAATACTTCGAGGCAGCCCTGTGTCCATGCAAAATTTCAGAATTGTACATTCATAGTTAAAAAAAAATGTTAACTTTGATCTCGTTTTGAAGAGCTTTTGACCTGGGATTTTCCCACAGGTGAAAACAAAATTCTGCCCAAATACATCAAAATTGTCCGCTTCAATGTTCTGAATTTTTACAGCTGCCTAGATTTCATTTGTAATTGGTGCACTAAAAAAAAAATATTTGAAAAACCACTCAGCCAATTTTGGGATATTATACATTTAAGATTGTGTATAGGCGCGTTACAAATGCCATATCATATCATATCATATCAAGATGTATCTATATATGATGCATACGCAAAGACAACAAAGTGTTGCCTAAAAAATATGTGAACAAAGTTCAAAATAGACACTTATCATATGCACATCAACTAAGCCTAACATACTTACAACAGCCATAATCCCACACAACATATACACTGTCCCCACTGCGTACACATTAGAACTTACACTAATGCAAGGAAATACATAATTCAAGCAGCAATATCTATTTTCGGCACATGTGCAATGATGAACAAAGATCAAACCACGTGCCAACCATACTGCCAGCAACCAAGCCAACCATATGCACAGCAGCCATAATCACAAACAACTTATACACTCACCCCAACTGCATTCACATTACAATAGGCACTTAAGGAAGAAGATACATATTTCAAGCAATATGTAGCCAACATTACCATGACTACACACTATGCATGCACACAAGCCACTGCATATACAGCACAACATACACAAACACAAGAAAATACACAATTTAAGCCGCCCTATGCAAGCATCATAATAATAACCACCCACAACATATGCACTCACCCCAATGCGTACACATAGCAACATACACTCTCACACCCACTGCGTACAAATCACAACCTACCCTTAAAGCAAGGAAAAAAAAACATCATCTGTTAAACATACCAATGCTGTATACAATACACACACATAAGGAAACAATTTAATCAACACAAGGCAAGCAACATCATTATAACTACAATCTACATACTCACCCCACTGAGTACACATGGCAACATTCACACTCAACTCCACTGAGTACACATCACAACATACACTAAATCAAGAAAACCTATAATTTAAGCAAGGAAACACATAATTTATTTCAATGAAAATGCCTGTGCTGTACACAATACACACAAACAAGGAAGTACATAATATAAGCATATTTAAGCAACACTATGCAAGCAACATCATTATAACCACACACAACGTATGCACTAACCGTGTACAGATGTCAACCTAAGCACTTACACCCACTACGTACACATCAAAACATACACTTACGTAAGGATAGACATAATATATTTTAAAAATTGATGTTCATTCTGTATACAATACAAATTATAAAATTAAAGCAGCTAACATTATAACACAGAAAAATAAAGCAGCACATTAATGTGATATATCATATGTAGACCTGCAATGGCTAAAAGAATGATTCCCCACATTGGTTAAATGTACTCCATCAACTCTAAAATTGTTTTATTTTAACTTGTTATGTTGCAGTGAAAAATTGAATGTAGGCCATGTTTAACCACCAAGTTATATATACATCTATTTACATTGATGTGCACACAATTTATATTTTGATTCTTCCCACATACAATCTGTGTTCCAGGGAAAAATGCTACTATGTGTACCAAGCAATTTTACAGTTCAAAATATAATTCAATTCCTCTTCAGCATCCCAAATCATTCTTTTCAGTGTTGAGCAAAATTACATACGGTATTTTGCCACTGTCTTGATCCAGAACAAGTTTCTCCATTATGTCTTACCATTTTGCATCGCGATAGCCATGCCATTCCACATTCAAATTTGAAAATGGTAGGGGAGTCAACACTTGTCTTACAACATGTTCAAGACACACATTCTAGAATTCTCCTATTATCAACACATACTTTACCTAAATTAAATTAAAAGAAAAATAAATATATAATAGCAGTCCAAATTACCAAGTATGACTTCAATGGGCTTAAGTCCTGACATAAGCGAGTGTTAGTTATGTCCAAGAAGTCAAAATTTCAAAGTTCGACATGGGAATGCAGCATATCGCACACTGTGCGCAGAAACATACTCAAGTCAAGTCTGATTCCTGAAGGAAATGCACATACATCCAAATATACCCCATATAACTCCAGTCGGCGAAACACACGCCAGTGTAAGCAATCGGAAAACAAAAGTTAAACATGACTAACATGTGTACATACCACCCGCAAAAGTGTGAACTGTGCACCCACACACTTTCACCAAATAGCCCTGCCATTACACACACGCATCACACACAAAACTTACATCACCAATATCATGGTACAAAATACACCACTCTCCATGCAACTCCCTAGATCCACGTTCACTTTAAATTCCTCCAAACGTACGCCTTTTGCCCATCACACCCATAGTGGCTCACAATGCCCCCAAAATGCCAAACAAAACATAAACACACCCATTGACACATCCACCAAACACAGACACACACCCAGTGACATGCCTACAAATCACTGGTCAGACCTGCAGAAATTACCACATCACATTGACAAGAAAGGGTGAAAGCAGGCGGAAAGTACACCACCGACAAGTGCACATTCAATGCCGAGGAACCCGTCTCGGACATTACACCACAGATTAGCAGAACATGTGACACATGTCACATGTACACTAGAACCACTCTGGCAATGTCAACCTAGGCAGCACAATGCAAGATTGACAGAGCAACCACAAGACAAACACTTCACACAGCAAAACAGGCACATTCCAAGACATATCAAGATACAAACATACAGAACACACACAGCTACCTCAATACACATGTGACACCATCAAGCAGACATCGCCCCCACAAGCAGCAAACAAGGTGCAGACAATGAAAAAAAGAAACACCCTCCACACATGAAAGGCACAAAACCTGTGCACACACCCATATCAGTGTCACAGATTCACACACAGCACAAGAACAATCCATGCAAACTGGTACAAAGGCAACACTACATGTACACTACACACAGGCCACGACTAAGGTCCATTTTGTGAGGTGTGTGTGCCATGTGTCCATGTAGGTTGTGTTGTGAGGGATGTTGTGAAGCCTGACCCTGTGCATGGTCATGGCAGGTGTGTCCATTGGCATGGCGTTGTGAGAGATTCACATGAGAGGCATGAATGTACATTCCGGACATGTGCACCTTTGTTTGCTTTTCATGTGTGACTGTGTCATGATGCACATGGGAATACACATGTATCAGGTGAGTAGTCCTGTACCAGAGGAAGTGTTTTCACTCCATCAATGATGTGCCCTTCTGTCTATGCGGCCATTGGGATTGCCATGTGCAGGCATGGGATTGTAGTGCCCATGGATGGGTGTGTTTATTGGGTCTATGTCTCCTTGTGTGGCATCCATGCATGGGCGAGACACTACATGCAGTGGCGGTGGGTTCCCAAGTGGATGGGTCATGTGCTTGTTATCCCAGGGAGGGTGGGGGAGTGGTGTCTGGCCATGAGGTGCTGTACATTACTGAGTTCATCTTCCATGGGTTGCCTACATCCTAGGGGAACACACTGACCTTGCACTTGCCTGTTATGTCCATAAGAGGAATGGGCCTTTTTTGTCAAGCAACCTTGTGGGTTGAACGTTTTTTTTTCTGCAACAGTGAAGGATACACTGTACAGTGCGGCCTATCACTACTGATTAGAGTGAGGGGAATCATACATACGATGGCTCCTCAGAATGCATGGGGGTCATGAGTCCTTTACCGGATGCCTATACATATGTGCAACTAGTCCCATCAAGCCAGTTTCTTGCCCAGAGAGGGCTTGGAAGGGGTGTACCATGGAAATCAGGCTGTTCTGCATCAGAATACATTGGGACTACAGGTGGGTACATTGTGAGAATGCATGTACCCCTTGTGTCCCACGATGACCAACGGTGTACATTGTTAGCTGTAGCATGAACATATGCTTCCATGTGTTACAGGGAAGGTGCCAGAGCCGAGCACAGGGCATGGATGTCATCACAATGGTTTCCTTTGGGATCTCTACATCTGATGTAAGCACACTTCTTTACTTACATGGCTCCATGCATGTGTCTTGCTGCAGGCTGTGGGAAGAGATAGGGTCTGATGTCCCACATAGGGTTCTCAATGTGCCTTCCTCCCCTTGTCCTCAGATACATTGTTGCTGTCTGTCACCATTGTGGAATATGCGTCCCTTCAGATGGATTCTTCAGAGAAGTGGCAGCCATTCACCAGCTGTTTGGCGGCTACCTGTTGATCATGGAGAGTCACATTAATGGGCCTATTTTTCCAGCATGCTGTGCTATGCATGGTGACAAACACACTCATGCTACCTCTCTGATGCAAGGTGTGAGATGGATTTGCAATAAAGTGTGCAGTCACCCATGTTGCCATGGTGTAGTCTGCGTCTCATATATTGTGTTTATTGCTCATGCTGCTGTTTTTCCGTACACATAGCTACTTTGTGCTTCATTCATGTGCATGCCAGGGGGCTATGCAGGGGTAGTGGGTGCATGCAAGTGAGTGGAGAGAGGTGTTATTCCATGTGGTCCATGCAGGTGTCCTGTTGCAATCTACTGCTTGATTTGTCATGGAGCTTTCCAACAGTTTGTCTTGGGCAGTGTCCTACAACTGTTGAAGTAGGTGCACTGATATTCACACTACTGATGTCTTGTTCATGGTCTGTCATGTTGGGTTGTGGGATGTGGAAAGTGCACTCTTATGCAGTGGAGTCATCCCTGGTGGGTGGGTGTGGTGTATTACATTCTCATGTGGGTATGGTAGAGTCATTGCCATGGGATGGGTGGGCCTTGCTTGTGTGCCAAGGTTTCTCCAGGTGGTGCCCTCTCCTTCTGATCTCTAATGTAAGGAAGTTCTGGTGGTATGCATTGTGCATCAACATTTACAGTTCTCCAACAACCCTCACTTTCAATGTCCTTGAGGGCAGCATCGTAGTGGTATCATGGGTTGTGCCTACTCTGTGGTTGCATAGGTTGATACTCGCTGATGTTCAGCTAGTTGTGGCCTCGAATTACCAGGCCTCATGTCAACTGTGCATTCCCGGTTAGGTGCCTTGGTGATACACTCCTGAAATCCATACATAACCCACCAAAGTGCCCACTCCGCAACAACACTTTTGGGGATTATGTGTCTGACTCATGTCCCTGTACTTGGTGGGACTAGTGCATATTGTTGTGTGCTTCCATTGTGTGGGCATCCCAAAGTCCAGGGACACAGTGTTCCAGGTGTCCATTGAGTTATTTTGGGTTGTGTATGTTCCGTGGCGTATTGTGATGGCACTGGGGTGTCTTCAGACTCTGTGGGACTTTACTGTATTTATGTAATTATGTGTGGAGTGCAATTGCTCTTTGTTGTGGGTGCGGCATGCCGACAACTGGTAACGTGTGTCATGTCATGTAGGGTGGGTGTGTACATGTGGACACTGATGCTGGATCCAGTGGTGCTGAGGGGCACATGGTGGTTTAAATGGAGCTGTGTGCAATGTAGTTGCAGTTGGTCCCCGCTTGCTTGCTGGTCATCCCTTCTGGCATTTTGGCAATGTGAGGTACTGGCATGGCGGAATGGTTGCATGTGCCTGTCCATTGCTTTTTCCTCCAGTGTGGGGTTGTGTGTGTGTGTGGAGGCATGCATGTTCCCTATGTGTTGGGCAGATGTCTGTTTCCTTGTGTGTCTCAGGCAGGTGAGTGTGTCCTTTCATCATGAACAGCGTCTAGTGTATAGTCAGTGTTCCTTTCTGGTAGCATACATGATAATGTGAAAATGCTGTTGACCAGATGTTCCCTCACTCAATGCTGCTGTCACATTGGGCTCCCCCGGGTTGTTGGGCTAGCTTGTAGCTCTGGCCTGAGGTAAGGTACTAGGTCTGCATATACACTGTTGCAAACTGTAATGTTATGCAGGATGCAACATGCACATATGATGTTGCACACAACATGTGACCTGTTCAGGAGAATACTCCCGAGTCATCCATGCATCTGAATCATGAATTCAGAAGACCTAAGACTGCTCCATGATGCCCTGGCCCTATGTGCAGTATTCTACATTTCCTGCGGTGTGGTGCCATTGCTGCACATAGAGCACCATCACCAATGGCATGGGTACATTTCCTTTGCTGGGGGCATGGAGTGGCATATGTGCCTTGATGTAGAGATGTGTGACATGATGCTGTCCTTGCTGATGCGCATAGTCAGTGTTGTGGTTTGTTTATTAATGTTTGCCGGGATGTTCTGCAGCTGTGTGTGTGGGGTTCAGGCATGTCCTGTTTGCTGGCATTGTGTGTGTGTTTTGCATGGAGGGGTTCTTCCTTTTTTGGGATGGTTGTATTGGTTGTATGTTTGATGTGGCAGTATGTGTCTTTTATGTGTTCTGTGGTGTGTTACGGGACGTGTGTTGGGGTTTGTGTGTGCAGTTTCCTTGCTGCTGGTAGGTGTTGTTGTATATTTTCTGCTAATTGTTTGGCCAAGATGGAAGTTCCATCTTGGTGTATGCTTTGGTGTATGCCCTTTTGCTTGACTTCCGACTGTCTGTTGTTTGTTCGTAAGTAATTTTAGTGAATAGGTGTAAGTTACCCCCATGTACGTTGTGACCCATTTTGGGCATACATTGGACTTACAGCTCGTATCTTCCTTAGTAAATCGGGCCCAATACTGTTAATGTATTTTAAATGTGAACTCTACGCATTATAAACACATCAAAAAGTACAATACCTACTAATATTTTCATTTTATGTATAAACATTATAACAGAAACATTTCTAACGTCAGCACTTTGAATCATAATATGAATCTGGAAAGAAAGCACATATGCACTGTAATACACATACATAACACTATACATACTCACATGCAAAACATATCTCAAAATACATTCCCTTTCACAAGCGCATCTATAATTTGCATGACGACATTGTGTGCATGTTCACTGTCAATATGCTGTATTGTAACTGCAGATTGAAGCACAAGCGCATGCATAATGTTCACTAGCTTTTCACTGTACCATAGGACGTACATACTACAAGCACATGTATGATGTAAATTCTGACCATGTCGTAGATGTATATGATTAATTAATAAAAAACATGTTAAAATACAATGGGAATGAAATACAAATAAACAATATGCCACAGCTGATAATACATGCACAACACATTTGCTTTTAAATTACACATACCACTATCAGTACTTAGGAATTTTTGGTTGAAATACAAATGTGCCAACAATAAATAGGTGCACATGTGTCATGTAAACTACAGCAATGTTGCTAAAGTAATCTAGTAATCACCAATACAAATATAGAAGAATATAGAAACACTTCACCAACTTGGTTCACAACAAATGCATGTGTCTTAAATTCTTTTAAGCATGCTCGAATGTGCTACTTTTCAACAACACCTATTCACAATAGTAAATATTTGATTTCAAGATGGTGATCATTGTGGATGGGAAGTATGTTTTACAAACTTCATAAATAATTTAAAAAGCAACCATTATACAATTAATGTATTTTCCTTGTAAAAATTACATTTATGCTATTACTTTTTTATAGCAAATTCAAAAATATCAATGCTTAGATTTTACAAATGTTAAAAATTAATAGCTTACTGTAAACTGTTTAGTAATAATACATTTCACTTGATATTAACGAAAGATATGAATGTGTACTTGTACATAGTAGGAGTACATAAAAACCTGGAAATATAAACTAAACATACAAATGTATGTTCATAAATACTATTCACCGAAGGAATCCCTGTTATTATAAATGTAAAATTAGCATACAAATGTATGTTCCTTCATAGTATATCAAGTGTACATGCATGCATGCTCTTCACAAAATAAACCTTTCTGTTAATATGAAGGGAGCATACAGATGTATCTTTGTTCATATCATTTGTGCATCCAAAAACAAATAGCCGTTTCCATTAAGATGACATCAGCATGTGAAGTAGTATTTCAATTGTACTTCTATGCATGGTCCTTCCAAAATACCCCTTTCTATTAATTTAATCTGAGAATACAAATGTATTTTTGGGCATAGTATCTATACATCCATAAACACTTCTGTTTCTTATTTTTTTGAAAGACACTTCATATTAAGTTAAGATACTATGTGTATGTTTTTCTGTACTATTCATATGTTAAAAAGCCTTGCAATTATTAACTAAACATGCCAATGTTTGTCTATGCGTGGTGTTCAGAGAATTAATAGCTATTTTAATTAATTTGAACTCAGCAAATTCATGTCTCTACATAGTCTTTACATTGTACCTATATTCCTGCTTTTCACAAAATAACCCTTCCCATTAATGTCAAATGAGCCTACACTTTCATTTTGTGTGTGTTCTATTTATACATCTAATTACACTTACAGGTCTTGGGGATGCATAAGCGCTTCCCATTAATATGAAGTTAGCATACACAGTATTTTGTGTTTGTTCTATTTATACATCTAATAAACTTACCATCCTTGGGATGTAAGTGTGTATATGTACAATGTTGACACATTAAAATAAAGTTTCTGTAAAAAATTGCAATGCTAAAATGCATTGAATTAACTTATAATACAATGTATATATGTTTGTACCATTACTAATAATACAATGCAATATGCAAAAACATTCAAAGGTATCTATGTGCATACCATTCACACATCCCAAAACCCCACACGTCGTCATTAACATAAAACACATGTTTGTCCTTTCATGTAATTTTTCATATTAATAAACTTTCCCGTTGTTATAAACTAGCACTTTAAGGTATGTCTGTGTGTATCATATACATTTTGTACACAAAAATAAAACTATTTAAGATTTAAAAAATATTTTATTGAAGGAAACAAATGTACATATCAAAAAGTACATATATTTGTAATATTTTCAATTTATTTTACATATTACAATGCCATTAACTTTCACATGTTTTAGCTATCATAAAAACATGCCTTAATTATCATTGGTGAAATATCAACATTAATGCAGGATGGATATTTTAATTGTATTTATTTATATATTTTTCTACAGGAGGAACAATGTTCTTATGGTCATAAAAGAATGTACAATAGATAGGAAATAAGGTTTGATGAGAAGCAGCAAGCTAATTATATGGGGGTGAGTTTGAGGGACATTCTGATCAGGTTGTGGAGGGGAGTAAATGGAACAATCAATGGGGACGATACATAAGTGAACATACATAAATTAAGGACAACCAGCATTGGACTTGTGCTAGAGATGTGGCCATGATGGGTCAAGTGCTAGAGTGGAGGCAGAGGAAGTGAGGAACAGAGGCAGATAAGAGGCAAGGGGAAAATGTGAGCCAGCAGACTGATGAGAGGTAGGTTAACAGGGTAACTCAGAGGCAAAGAGGGAGGGTTATAGTTTGGTTTTAAACAAATCCATGCAGACTGTTTCTCAGATTTCCGGGGAAGAGAATTCCATGCAAGTGGAGCAATAAAATGGCAGAAGCAAGAAGAAGCAAATGGAGGGCAATGAGCCACAAGGGTAGTCGAGGAGGCAGAGTGCAGAAAACAATAAGGCTTGTAGTGTTGTGTAAAAGAGGATAGAGGAGGATATATTCAGTGGAATACATTGAGAACAAGATACAGTCCAACATAACATAGAAACATAAAGCTCATCATGAATCATGTAAATACATTGTACTGCCATAACAAAAACATATATAACAAAAATATGTATGGTGAACACAAGATAAAAAAAAGATTCTCCACAAATACATTGTCATTTCATTTAAGTTAATTGTCCCCAAAAAGTTACCTTTGGAAAAAAATGTCAATTTCAAGCAAACGTGTAATAAGAGTGTCCTTTGGGAATTAATTTCAGCTGGAAAATAGCTGCAAAAATAAAATATTTTGCCAAAAAATACCACACACATTCCTTTGTAAGGGATGACAAGAGTGTCATAAATCTCCCCCCGTCTCACCTGTGATCGGGATCTCCCTTGTTCGGCCGCAGGACTCTTCCTGTGGGTGGTTCGGGTCTTGAATAGGCTCGCCCGAGCCTCGTCAGGTTGCGGAGCGCGTTCAGAGTTCCAGGAAGTTCGTGGTTCCAGGGTGTCCAGGATTAGCGATAAACAAGCAATGTAGGGGGGAAGTCCAGGAACAGGAAAAAAGGCAAGGAAGGAAGTATGAGGATCAAGGAAGCAAATGTAGAGAGCAAACACACGTTGGGTCACTATCGAAAATAGTGTTGAGACGCGCGGACCCGCAGGGGCGTGACCAATTTATAGTTCGTGCTACGACGTGAAAGCTAGTGCGTAGCACGGAGCTTGGTACGGCCATGTTGGGAGGAACAAGGAGTACAAGCCCTTCATGACAATGACCATGAGGTCCAGAAGGGGTAATTTCGCCGGGTCATGACAGCATGCCCCCTCCGAAGACTGGTTCCTCCAGGCTTGCCTGGGTGAATAAGATGGAATCTTCTGAGCAAACGAGGGGTCTTTAAATTAGAAACTGGTTCCCATGTTCTCTCGCTAGGGGGGTAGCCTTTCCACTCGACCAGATATTGTAATCGACCCCTTCTATACCTGGAATCACATATCCTGGACACCTCATATTCCAACTGGTCGTCCACAACAACAGGTGTGGGTTTGAAGGGTTTTCGAGTAGAAATAACATAGGGTTTCAACAGGGAAGTATGGAAGACTGGATGTATCTTCTTCCAGGAATCCGGGAGCTTAAGTCGGAAGGAGACAGGATTGATGATCTCCTTTATAGAAAATGGACCATAGTAGTGAGGAGCCAATTTGTGTGGTCGTAGATGTCGAGGTAACAGTTTCGAGGCTAGCCAGACTTGATCGCCAACTGAATAGGAAGGTGATGGTCTTCTCTTAGAGTCTGCATATCTTTTGGTTCGAGTCTGGGCCTGTTCTAACTGATCCTTGGCCTCTCTTTGTAAGTCGATCAGCGTCTGAATCCAAGAGTCAAGGGTAGGTACCAGAGTAGATTCTGGAAGAACTGATGGTAAAACAGACGGATGATAACCTTGACTGCAATAGAAAGGGCTGATCTTGAGAGCTGAATAATCTGAGTTATTGTAGAAGAATTTGGCTAAAGGTATAAGGAGAGACCAATCGTCTTGAACCTTGGTGGCAAAACAACGAAGATATTGTTCCAGGGTTTGATTTACTTGTTCCGTTGCCCCATCGGTTTGTGGATGTTAGCCTGAAGAAAGGGCACGTTGGATTCCTAGAACACGACAGAGATGTTTCCAGAATTGTGAAATATATTGAGGTCCCCGATCCGAAATAATCTTGGAAGGGAGGCCATGAAGACAAAAAATATGTTCCAGGAAAATTCCAGCAAGTTCTGAGGAAGATGGTAGTTTATACATTGGTGTAAAATGAGCTAGATGAGTGAACAAGTCAATGGTTACCATGATGGTTGTATATCCTCGGGAAGGTGGTAATTCAACAATGAAGTCAGTGGCAATAACTTCCCAGGGTCTGGTTGGCAACGTAGGTTGTAGAAGCAGACCCGCCGGCCTCTGATTATCGTATTTGTTCTGACTACAAATTGCACAGGTCTTGATGTATTGAACTACACTGGACTTCATCCCTGGCCACCAGAACTGTCTTTGTATAAGACGGAAGGTGTTGGTTACCCCTCGATGGCCGGAGTGAAGAGTATCATGGCATAGATTCATTACCTTCTGTTGAAGTTCTTTTGTCGGAATGACCACTGAATTGTTCTTGAATAAATATCCTTCCTTGATTGTCAAACGCCAGGGATTTTTCTCGGATATGTCCTTCCAGAGTTCAGATGATTGAGTCTGTACTCTGATTTCTTCCAGGAGATTGATCGCTTGAGCTACAAAGATTGTAGGTGGAAACATTTTAGGATAGATCTTATCCTCCAAGGCAACGTAGTCGGGACACCGAGAAAGGGCATCGGCAATCATGTTTTGCGGTCCAGGAACATGTGAGATTTGAAATTGATATTGAGCAAAGAAGTAGGCCCATTGAGCTTGTCTACTGTTCCTGCACTCCATGGATTGTAGGACCTGAAGATTTCGATGATCAGTACGGACTTGAACTGGATATTTAGCACCCAGGAGTAGATGTCTCCATTCAGTGAAGGCATGACGAATGGCCAATAACTCCTTCTCCAGAACTGAGTAGTGAGTCTCACTGGTCGTCATGGTCCGTGAAAGGTAAGCAATGGGATGTTCCAACTTATCATCGGATTCTTGTTTTAAAACTGCTCCTATGGCGTAATTGGAGGCATCTGTTTCCACTAGAAAAGGACGATTTATGTCAGGTTGGGCCAGGATGGGGGCCTGAGTGAATTCTTTTTTCAAGCGTTGGCATGCCTTGTCTTGTGGTATAGACCAGTTCAATGGAATGCCTTTCTTCAGGAGATTAACAATGGGTTGAACAATCTCGGAAAAGGTGGGAATGAATTTCCAGTAGAAGTTGGCAATCCCCAGGAAGGACTGTATTTGCTTTACAGATGTTGGGGCGGGCCAAGCCAGTATGGCCTTCACCTTTGAAGGATCCATACTAATTCCTTCTGAACTAAGGAGAAACCCCAGATAGTGAACTGATGTAGCATGAAACAAACATTTTTCTGGTTTGGCTAAGAGTTGATTTTCACGGAGAAGTTGAAGTACTGCCTTTACATGTTCTTCATGTTTCAAGGAATCCTTTGAGAAGATCAATATGTCATCCAGGTAGACGATAACATTGAGAAATAACATGTCAGAGAACACCCTATCCATAAAACGCTGGAAGACTAGGGGAGCATTAGTCAGACCAAAGGGCATGACTAGGTATTCAAAGTGACCAAAGGGTGTTCTAAATGCTGTTTTCCATTCGTCTCATTCCCGGATACGGATCAAATGGTAAGCACCTCGGAGATCCAGTTTCGTGAATATCACTGCACCTCTCACAGCTTCAAGGATATCCGAGATCAAGGGTAGTGGGTATCTGTCTTTCAGGGTGTGTTGATTTAGGCCCCGATAGTCCAGGCAAGGTCTGAGCTCTTTGGTATCCTTTTTAGGAAAGAAGAACAATGAAGCACCAGCTGGTGATTTTGAAGGTCTTATGGTGCCATTCTCAAGATTAGTGTCTAGGTATTCCCGGAGGGCTCTCTTTTCTGGTTCTGAAAGGATAAACATCCTGCCAAAGGGAATCAGTGCTGAGGGTTCAGTATCTATGGCACAGACTTCGGGTCTATGTGGAGGTAAGGCTTGAACGATGGCAGTAGAGAATACATCAGCATACCCTTGATAGATCTCTGGAACTTGTACAATATTGGAAACCATGAGTGGTGTCTCCGGACACCTTGGTGGACTTTTAGGGGCTGTGACTGAGGTATCCAGGTTTAAACAATGGTTCATACAGAACTCCGAGCCCAGGAATAAGGATCCGGCCGTCCAGTTGATATATGGATTGTGCCTTTGTAACCAGGCCTGCCCAAAACCAAGGGGTAATGGGCTGATTTTATAATGTCAAACACAATTCTTTCTTGATGATGATTTATGGAAAGATGGATCTCCCTTGTTTGCAGACTTAAGGGTCCTGAGGAAAGAGGTCTTCCGTCAATCGCTTCCACGGCTGTGAAAAACTTCTTGCTTGATACGGAATGTTATGACTTCTGACCCAATCTTGATCAATGAAAACTCCCATTGCTCCACAATCCACCAAGGCCAGTATGGGGTAGACCTTGTCCTTGGATGGCGATAAAAAGGCCTGTAATATCACCAATTTGTTTTGTCCAGGAGAGTTCAAGGATGGAATTGATGTGAAGCAAACATCGCTCTCACGAAACCTTGCTCCATTTAGGATCGGGAGCTGGCGTTTCCTGAGCGTCGGGGAGGAGCCAGAGGACATTCTTTAACTAGATGTTTATCCGAGGCACAATACATGCATAAGCCTGTGTGTATTCTTCTTAACCTTTCCTGCGGGGAAATTGGTCCACGAAAGGCTCCAAGTTGCATGGGTTCAGAATCAGTGCTCGGACTCTTGGCAGATTCTGTCCTTGTAGTATTCTCTAGGGAGTATCTTTGAATTGATACTTTATTCTTTTTCTTTTTGGCCTTTCTTTCTTGGATTATAAAGTCTATTTGCATAGACAAGTACAGGAGGGCCTGGAATGAACTAGGACGTGCCACCCTGGCTAGCTCGTCCTTAATCTCTTCATTTAGACCTATGCAAAACAAAGTAAAACTGGCTTCCAGGGGCCAGTCCGCCTCTTTGGCTAGCTGTTTGAATCTGGTAACATAGGTCAACATGTCTTGAGATCCTTGTTGGAAGTCAAGTAGCTTTTCTTGAGCACTGTGAACCAGCTCTGGTCGTTCGAACATGGTCTTGAGTTCCGCGATGAACCCTTCATAATCATCCAGGAGAGCATCCCCTGAATTGAGTAATGGAGTGGCCCATGTAAGGGCATTACTGGAAAGATGCTATATTATGAAGCCCACCTTAGCCCTAGGAGTTGTGAAATAGTAGGGCTTAAAGGTAAAATGTACCAAACAAGAATCCATGAATCCACGTAAGGTCTATGTTGAAGCGTCGTATTTATCAACCACTGTTCGCAGAGTCGCGTGACAAGACGAGCTGTCTTAGCGCAGCATTCTCGGCTTTTATATTCTGCATCTCTGTGGAAAGTTCTTGCATTCCGCGCATCAGGTCCTGAATACCATTCTCCATGGTAGAATCCGTATTGCTCGTTCAGCGTCTCAAACTGTCATAAATCTCCCCCCGTCTCACCTGTGATCGGGATCTCCCTTGTTCGGCCGCAGGACTCTTCCTGTGGTCGGTTCGGGTCTTGAATAGGCTCCTCCGAGCCTCGTCAGGTTGCAGAACGCGTTCAGAGTTCCGGAAGTTCGTGGTTCCAGGGTGTCCAGGATTAGCGACAAACAAGCAATGTAGGGGGGAAGTCCAGGAACAGGAAAAAAGGCAAGGAAGGAAGTATGAGGATCAAGGAAGCAAATGTAGAGAGCAAACACACGTCGGGTCACTATCAAAGATAGCGTTGAGACACGCGGACCCGCAGGGGCGTGACCAATTTATAGTACGTGCTACGACGTGAAAGCTAGTGCATAGCACGGAGCTTGGTACGGCCATGTTGGGAGGAATAAGGAGTACAAGCCCTTCGCGACAATGACCATGAGGGCCAGAAGGGGCAATTTCGCCGGGTCATGACAAAGAGACCCAGAAACATAATTCCTGATGACTTAATTATTGCAAGTGAACCAACTATAGAACTTATAGAAATCAATATACCTCATGAGGAAGACCAAAACAAGGAACCTACCAAACTGAGTATTATAGTGGAATTAGATGACAGCCATTTTCCTCTTCAAAAAGAAGCACAGCATGGTAAGAGTATATTAATATATAGCAGATATAAAGGTATATTGTGTTAGCGGTTAAGAATGAAAATATGTGTGTTCCCAAGCATAAAAATAAATATTCAAAGTATCCAAACAATTAGTTAACTATTATGACTGTACAATTTGGTTAGGAAACAATTAAAGCACTTGTAATTTAACATAGTTAATACACTATTTTCATTAAATGTTGGTTTTGGTGCACAGTCTGTTGGTGAAGTCGTTCCTTTAGGCTCCACAGCTCATTTAAAAGATTTAAAAGTAAACTATCAAAATAGAGATATGCTGTTAATTACCTCAAAGATTATGTCTCAAATTGTGTACCACACTTCATCAATTTGATTCACCATCCCAAACACCTAAAATAAACAAATTACAATTACTAAAACATGATCACTCGAAATTACCCACTTTTCTAGAATTAAAAGTGATCCTATCCTATGAACCAAATAACCTACATTGCATGGTACTACTTTGCCTGTTGCTACCTGAACAGATTTTACAATACTTGACAGTGCTGTCACACAAGTAAATGAAAAACAAAAATCACCTTGTACTGCAGCTAGTACTATTCAATTGGGTAGAGTCCAAATATTCTGTAAAATGAAACAAAGTTCCCTTCTAGGATGTGCAAATTTTAATTTCACAGACTGCACACATAAATGTTTTACCTAGTACTACTGCTAATAGTACCATTTTAAATGTGGTAAATCCTTTCATTATGAAATAAATATTCATTCTACTACTGCTTTTTTATATAAAACAAAGCCATATTTATTTTATTTATTTATTAAATTTATATAGCGCGCAGGCAGCCCAGGGGCATTGTGGCACTGTTACTTGCAAGGAAGACTTAGTTACAATGTGAGCAGGTTGTGCCTTGGGTTACAGTAAGGCAGTGACCTGTGATCAGATATATCACATAATACATCATACAATACAATTATGAGGGCTAGGCCATGTAATTGTTAGATGAACAGGGTCGTTTTCAGGGTTTTCCGAAAGGCGGTCAGTGAGGGTTCAGAGCGCAGGGAGCTAGGGAGGGTGTTCCAGTGTACGGCAGCGAGGTACGGGAAACTGGAGCCCCCTGCTCTGGTCCTTTTTACCCTGGGTACTGAGAGCATGCTGGCATAGGGTGATCTAGTGGGTCTTGTGGAGGAGACCAGGTGGATCCTCTGCGAAAGGTACATTGGGGCGGCAAGATGGACACATTTGTGGGTGATGCTTAGAGCCTTGAATAGGATCCTCTCCTTTATGGGGAGCCAGTGGGAAGCTTTTCTGGCAGCGGTGATGTGCTCTCTCTTGGCAATGCCTTGTGCAGCGCGTAGGGCACTGTTCTGTATTACTTGGAGCTTCTCAAGATTTTTGTTGGAGGTCCCAAGGAAAAGAATATTGCAGTAATCAAGTCGCGAGCCGGTTATGGCCCTGGCTATGTTAGTGCAGGTGTCTTTTGACAGATAAGGTCTGATTGCGTTAAGGAGTTTTGGATGGTAAGCGGCCGAGGAGGCAATGGCGTTTACTTGTCTGGTCATGGATAGATTGGAGTCTAAGTAGACGCCTAGTGTTTTTACCGTGTCAAGTACTGGGATCGTGATTGAGTCAATGGTGAAATGGCTGAACTGAGCGTCAAGTTTCTTGATGGTGTCAGGGGAGCCTACGAGTAGGAGCTCAGTTTTGTCGGAGTTAAGGCAGAGGCCGTTGATAGCCATCCACATTTGAATTGTGTTGTAGATGTTGTTGAGGGTAGCAGAGTCCGTGTCATAGTCGCCTGTCAGAGTGAGAAGGATCTGTGTGTCGTCGGCGTAGTTGGTGTAAGAGATGCCCATGGCGTCAAGGATGAGGAAGAGGGGGCGGGTGAAGATGTTGTAGAGGGTGGGGGAGAGGCAGGAGCCTTGGGGCACCCCACATAGCATGATAGAGGGTGATGCAGTGGCTAGGTCAGAGAAGACCTGCATGGTCCTGCCTTGGAGGAAGGAGGTGATCCATGTAATGGCTTCTTGAGAGAAGTTGGCTGTGGAGGAGAGGTGGTGGCAGAGGATGTCGTGGTCTACAAGATCAAAAGCTGCCGACAGATCCAGGAGAAGGAGCAAGACAGGTTTGCCTTGGTCCCTTGCGTCGTCCATTTGGTTTTTTAGGTCGAGTAGGGCGGTCTCTGTCCCATGCCTAGGGCGAAAGCCGGATTGTCTCAGTCCAAGGAGGTTCTGTTCTTCGAGGAAGTGCTGGACCTGCAGGTAGGCTGCTTTGTCTAGAATCTTGAGGAGGAAAGGGACAGTGGTGATGGGGCGGTAGTTATTAGGGGAGGTGGGGTCAAGTGTGGGTTTCTTTATGAGGGGTCGGACCCATGCTTCCTTTAGGCAGGCGGGGACTCTCCCAGTGGTGAAGGAGGCGTTGACAAAGGCTGTTAGAAAAGGGGCCAAGGTGTCTGCGCAGTCTTTGATGATGGAGGCAGGACAGGGGTCGCCTTTGCAATTGGAGGGTTTTATGTTTTTCATAATGTTGATCATGTCGTTTTCTTGGACGGTTTTAAACAAGAAGGTGGGTGGGGCCTCAGTGGGTGATGGGGGCAGTGGTGGTGGGGAGGGTGTAGTGTGGGTGGAGAGTGTTAGTTTGGTGTTCAAGATTTTGGCTTGGAGAGAGCTGATCTTATTGCGCATGGCTGTTTGGATGTTGTCACACCATTCTTTGTCCTTAGTGAAGTTTTGGGGGGTGGGTGTGGGGTTCTCAAGTTCCCTGAAAATGGCGAACATTTCCTTGGTGTTCGACTTGGCCTCAGCAATTCTTTCTTCGAAGGATTTAGCTTCCATTCCATGGCAACGTTTCTTACATTAAGGAAATACCTTAAACCTACTACTGTGTCTGACCTTCATGGATCTGAGTATGGCCTTTTACAAGGTCAATAAAGGGAAATGATGTTACACGCTTAGATCTGTGAACTGCCAGATGGTGTTGTGAACATTCTAGCAATGATACATAAAGGAAATATGGCATGAATAAAGACTGGAGTTAAGGGCATTTGCACCACCGATTTCCAGTTAACATGGGCATGCAGCAGGGTAGCATACTGGCCCCACTCCTGTTTTCACTTTACATTAATGATTTGCAGGAATCGCTGCTGGCAATCAATGCACAGGTACCAAGGATTGGTAATTAGTACTTTATGGCATTGAATTACACAGATGATACTGTACTCTTGGCCAATACTCCATGTTCCTCTGTGTGCCTTACAATCACTTATCACCCAATACACATATCTTATGAATGCTTTAGATTTGCAGGTAAACAACGTGAAATCAGCCATCATGGTTGGCCAACTAGGCAAACATGTTAATAAACTCCCTACCATGTTTACACATTCTCAGAAAATTCCATGGGTTGTAAACTTTGATCACCTTGGGTTAAGATTAACTTATAATTTTAAGGGAAAGGTCCACATTTTAAAATAAACTTAAGAAAGTGCAACAGGTAGTAGGTGGCACTTATAGATTTATGAGATGCTGCAAACACCAACCGGTATCTTTGGCTCTTAATGTGTACAAATCCAATCCAGTGGCAATTGCCAAAGACGGTCTATCGATTTGGGGTTGCCGAATCTGCGTAGCCTACAAATTATAGAAAACAATTTTATTAAAATACTGTTGGGTCTGCCTTTTTCCACACCAAATTTTGCGGTTCATGCAGAAGTAAATATTTCCTTTTGAGAATATGACCTTAAGTTACAGTCTATTTTTTATGGGATTTATCTTTGGAATATTCAGGAGGCTGCCTTAACTCTTTTCATCCTCAGAACATGCTTTTTACAACCCTCGATGATGGATTTTCTGGCTCTTTCATATTATTCAATATATGTTAAAGATTGGTGCACTGGACCGCTTTCAAAACCCCATGCCTATGATTAGATCTTGTGTCATTGCTTTTAAAATTCAACTCATGGCTGTTACAGAAGCACACAGAGAGCGCAACAAACTAAAACTGCAATTTATCCAATACCATATACTTCTTTGCATAACTACCATCCAAGAATCTCTCTTGTGGAGCAATGCCATTAATGAATGTTGTTTGGTTACAGAAGCAAAATTATAGAAATTGCTGACAAGGGCGGTAACTGCTGTATGGTCAAAGCAAGGTGACTTAAGATGCCCATTATGTGGTACATTGATTTAAGATCTTATAATTTCTTCTTCTGTCAAATCTATGCTACGATCAGAAGAATTTTCTTACTCCCTTTGCTTAGAGAGTCAGGGATTTGGCAATGTAGACTGTTCCTATGCTACGTGCTAATGGTGGAGACCCCAAATAAGGGTTGGCAAGTACTCTCATATACGAGACAAGCCTTAGGATTGAGGTCCAGAATAACAAAATATCTGTGAGGAGGTATTACCCTTACAAATAGCTGAAATGTAATCTGAACGCTACAACAGCTCTCTCTAGTGCAATTCTTTAGGGGTATGTATTGTTGTATGTGTGGTTGACATTTGTGGAACCTTGCACATGAATAATCCTGTTGCTAACAGTTTTGTCTACTCTGTTTTTAATGTATAGTCATATACGTTGACTAATTTGTTATACTGTATTTTATTGACTGTATGTCTCTTTTATGACACTTTGTGTCAAGATAGAAAAAGACATTGAATTGACTATTATTAAATGTACTAGTATTTGGGACGTTAGTACATCTGTTCTCAACAAAAAGCAACTCACCAAATGATCAATTACTCATACCTCTTCTGTTTCTACATTTGAACCTTCACCTATAGAAGGAACATCGAAATGAAATGTCCCCACCAGTGACAGCAATAGAACTATTTTAAGTGGTGTCATTACTACAAGTAAAACCTTCAAAAAACAAATTTACCAGCTTGCATGCCAATGCCATTTGTAAAAATAAGTTAGTTCTTGGGTTGGATGATGTGTGAAAGGTGATTGAAGTCATTTTCACTATCTGCAAATCACATTTAAAAAGAGCTAATCCCCCAAAATTTCATTTGAGAATTTCAATGCTGTCATATATGTGTAATAGGCATGAGCACATATATGTAAAACATGTTTATGAAAATAAAACAAGTGAAGGCAGTACAAGTAGAAATCCCAGTTCAATTGTAGTCTCTGCAGTTGAAAAAAACATATCATAAAAAGGAAATATGCAAAACGTGAACCAGTACAAAAATGTAAAAAGCCTTTACCATCCAAAATGTATCAAATAGGTGATTTGGTTGTACTCCCAACTTTACCTGACATTGGTTCAATGCAGAGTGTCCTGATTCTTTTTTAGAATCTTTAAAATGTGCAAATATTATTTAAATAGGAGAAACAAATGCTATTATCTGTCTGCCAAAATGAAAGTAACACCAATTGCGACATATTTTAAAAAAAGTAACATTCTGGTTATGGCACATACTGTACACGTATAAATATTGTAATGCATATGTGTGCTCTTCAGCATCTGTTTTTTTTAAACAATTTAGTTTGCAACCTTTTTTATTAACACTTTCAATAATGTTCAACTTTTTCGGATCTTTGCACATTTTTAAAATGTTATAATGTAGAAGTAACATAAGGGTTTGCAATATTTTTGAATTGTCACACAACTTTTATATTTAAAAAGTTTAATAAAATATGTATTTCACCTGTATTTTTATTCAGAGTTTTTCTACAAATAACTTTATATTCCATTATACTTTTTTTTTTAAATCTAGGAACTGTATGGACAAAAGATTATGTATACATATGTTTGTTAAAAGCAAATGTATAAAATGTGCAAGTTATATAAATACATTATATGTGTTGGTTGTATGTTTTGTGAAAATATGCATATTGTATTGTACTTTTACCATTAGTATAGTCACAATGTGCTGTTAGTGGGTACACCCTGGAAGGACTGAAGTACAGAGTTTTTGTAGGTCAAGGAGTAAAATTAAAATATTTGTTGCATTTGGCCAAATAAGGCTTAGCGGGGCTGTCAAGACGCTCGTAAAGAGCAACCCACGTGGACAGGTGTGTGGGTGGGTGCTGAGAGTAGTCAGAAGATGGAGTCAGTGCTATAGACTCACTATGTGTTGAGAGAAACTTGAAGGCATTGCCACAACTACTCCCCAGGGATCTTCTGTTCAGGTGGCTAGGGAAGGGCCATCGCTTTTGGATCCCGACACTGGGGGGTGGACTAGCAAGGGAGGATCACCTGAGTGGAGGGTTTGGGGATGGGAGAACGGTAGCCCACTTTTTCTGACATTGAATTACCTAACCCTCTGTCAGCCTTTGTAGGATATTGTTTTAATTACCCCCCTGAAATTACACAAAGTACTGAGAAGAGGAAGATGCATCAAAGGGTAGTGTAGACTACATATAGAAAACACCACTGTAGTATTAGGGTGAAGAAGAGGGATCCTGGAGACTGTAGAGCTGAAGGTCAGGCATGTCCCATTGATTGGTTTAACTAGAGTCAGGAAAATCTTATCCAGGACTCACACCTGAAACCCTTTGAGAGGGTTCAGGTGCACAAAAGGTGGAGCACAAGAGAGGAGGAAGACAGCTGCCTAGGTACAAAGGGAAAGAGCAGCAGGGAAGCCAAAGTGGACCGTTGTGAACCAGAGGAGAGCGGAACATGAGAAATCTGGACACTTGCAGAGTAGGGCGCTCTGAAAAAATGTGGTGAGTGAACTGTGTCTCCAGGTAGCCAGTGAGGTTGGAGGAAGGAAGCCATGTGGAGTGTCGACCATTCCTGTTTGGTTCTGCAGATGCTCATTACCCTGGGTGGAGGAGCCGGCCCAGAAGTGCCTGAGGCGCAGGTAGCAAGACCCTGACCTCATTCATTGAGAAGATGTGAAAGCAGTAGAGGGGTGATGTTCAACAATGCGACCAGTGAGTTTCTGTGTATGAGGAAACGCGGTACGCGAATGCAGGAAGATAGGCTATATTGTGGCAGAGCAGGCAGTATCCTTATGAATGTCTATGAGCTGTGATGAAAGCAAGAACAATTGAATGCTATGTTAACAATCAAATACATTGAAAGATACTGAAACACTTATCGGAGTGGTCAATTGCAAGCAGCACGTTCTCGAAAGTCTCTGATCAAGCAGAAGGGGCAAAATGAACCGAATGCAAGGTTAAAAACGGATTGTGTGGAAACAATATATCAGAGTGGTCATGTCTGAAGAAACTGAACATGTTCAAAAGTCTCTGATCTATTAATGACACCGATAAAGTATTAAGAACATTCAATAATATTGAAAAGAGAATCAAAGCTGTAAATGAGCACCTGGAAGGAGACAGTGAAGTGTGAGCAAATAGCCAAACTAGCAAAATGAATAGAAATGAAGGTTGCTAATCAAAACCAACAAAGTGGAAGTTGAGAAAAAAAATAACCTATGAACTTTTCAGTCTCCTGAGTTGGTTGTAAACCACCAAAGCAATTTAAGTCAAGGTGACAGAAATCTGCGCTAAGGGCCACTGGTTGTGTGACTTGTAGTGGGTGGGCGGTGCGCCCTGTCAACTGCGCCTGAACTAAGAAGCCCCAAGAAATATAGGGGAATTGTGAAAGAAACCCTGAAAACAAGATAGAGATGAATATTGAAACTGTGTTGGATGAATCAATGCTTGAAGCTTGGGGAAGGGAACACTATGCTCTTTTGAACTCTGGTGAATCACTGATTGAAGTTTGTGTAAGGGAACTCCAAGCTCCTTTGGAACATTGTTTTATGAATACGTGCTTGGAACTTGGGGAAGGGAATCCTGAGCTCTTTTGGAACATTGTTGTGTGAACAAGAGCTTGAAGTTTGGCAAAGGGAATCCTGAGCGTCTTTGGAACATTGTTTTGTGAACCAGTGCTTGAAACTTGGGGAAGGGAATACTGTACTCCTTTGGAACATTGTTTTGTGAACCAGTGCTTGAAACTTGGGGAAGAGAAACCCAAGAATCGAAGGAACATATGAAACCTGTAAACTGTATCCCGATCTTGCGAAGGGAGCTATAGATTGCTCTAGCCTTTATTTTGAACACTAATTGAGTTAGAATAGCGCTACACTACATTTCTGTGTTAGACATGAGGATGGGTTTTGACAAGCATACTTTGATTTGGACATATAATTTCCTTAGTTTCTTTAGTTATGGAAACTCCCCACCAAAGCTATAGGGTAGGTTTGGCCTTACAACATCCTGATATTTAATAAAGATTCTACTTTGGATTCACAATCTGTTGTATGTGTCATCTCTTGAGACTATGCCTGTCTCACAGTGTCCAGCATGCCCACATTTGTCATAGTTATGTGATGTAATCTGATGTCAGAGGTGTTGAGGCATAGTTTGGTGGAGTGTTATGTGAAAAGCACAACCACATTTTGTCATAGTTCTTGCTGTATTCTGAAGTGTGTGCCTGCAGTCAGTGTCCACTGGACAGGTGCCTTATACGTAGCTGGCAGAATTCAGAGGTGATTTGTTGTTTGCACACCCACTCAGATAATTGGCTTCTTCTATTAATTTTTGCAGCTGCGATAAACCAGTTAGTGACAGTCTATGCTCCAGCTATTTGCAACAAGAGGAGCATGGGTTGTACTTCAAGGTTCTTCAAGGCAGATAACATGGCTGTTCTACCCATCTATCAAGCACTTATTGAGCCTTTTCAGTTTTTAACTTTACCATGAGCCGCCCATCCCATAGTTCATACATGCGCAATGCCTGCCCATCCCTCCTTTCCTTCCGTATGGAGTGATTCTGAGGCTGGTCCTGATTGCCCTCCTGGAGTATTGTACGGTGGACCCCCCATCAGGCCTACTGTTGTGGAACATGGCCATGGCACAAGTCCTCCCCTGACAATTTCCTGCAGTGTATACAAACCTTTCCGATTGCGATAGCAGTGATTTTTTCACAACCACTGTGAGTGCAATTTTCCTGTTTTACCATACGTGCTTGGTGCAGTGATTCATCAATCCTGAGAAAATTCATATGTGAAGGGTTTGTGATTCAGCTAGTGGTGCTTGGGGATGCCAGGGTCAAGATTGGTGTAAGCTGGTGTGTGTGGTCTGGGCCGCTGCAAAAGTGGCCGGCGTTGCCAGGGGCTGAGAGATCAGGGTCACTGTGAATGGAGTGGGCGCCGCCTAGTGCTGAGTGTTTCTAAGTTCAGATTGGGAATTGGAATTTTTAGAGAGAGGTTTCAGTATAATGCAGCAAATACCCATGTTTTGTGGACTTTTCTGAAGGAAAGGTAGTTTTTGGTGTGGCAATATGCTTTCTGGGCGAGAGGCCAAGGAGCAGTCTGGCATTTTGGATTTGTTGAAGTTTCAAGAGCTGGCATGCAGGGACTCTGAGATAGAGGGATTTGGCATATCCTAGGTGAGAGATGATGATGGCCAGTATAGCAGAGACTCTTTGAGGATTGGAGAGGTAGAGCAAGATTTGGTTGCGTAAGTGGAAGTGACAGGTTCTAGATACAGAGTTCATGTGTTTGTAGAGAGATAGGTCTCTCTCCATGGTGCATTGAGGGATTATATCTGAAGTGGAGACGGAAGGTTGGGCTCCTAGGGCAAATGGCCAAAGTAAAGGTTGGGGAGTCAGAGCAGTTTTGCTGCATATTAGGATTTTTGATTTGCCTGGGTTCAGGATTAGGTGGTTGGTCATTATCCATAGGTTGATATCTGAGAGGCAAATGGCGAGGTTGGAAAGTGGGGAGGCTGTAGTCTTGGGGATTTTGAAAATGATCTTGGTGTCATCTGCATAGTTGTAGCAGGTAAGGTTGTGTGAGCAGATGAGAGCTGGTAGTGGGCTTAGATAGAGGTTGAAGAGAAGGGGTGCAAGGGAGGCTCCTTGTGGCACCCCTTTTGTGATTGGGCGAGGGGAAGACGAGAAAGGAAGGCAGATCATGATTTGTGAGCATTTGGAAATAAAAGAGATGATCCAATTAAGGGCAGTGTCTTTGATGCCTAGGGTGAGGAGCCTGTTCCTAAGTACTTAATGGTCGATAGTATCTAAGGCTGCTGATAGATCCAGGAGGATGATAGCAGTACACCCTTCTGAATTGGCAGTTCCTTATAGGTTGTCCCAGATAGAGACCAGTGAGGATTCCATTCCACAGAGGGGTCAGAACCCCGATTGGGCTTCAGCGAGGAGTCTATTGGCTTCTGTGAATAGGCCCAGTTGCTTATATGCAGCACTGTCAATTAGTTTAGCAATGAATCAGGTGTTCGAAATTAGGTCGTAGATTGATGGGGATAGTGGGCCGAGGTTGAGTAGCGGTTTGACATGGGAGATTTTGAAGGCTTCTGGGAAGGTGCCAGATGAGAGGGATCGATTCATGATGGAGCGGGCTATGCTGCCAGCACAGGTGGGGGTAAGAATCTTTTTTAAAAGCGGTGGTGGGCAAGGATCTTAAGGCAAGCCTGATGGTCGGCTAAGTGCTAGTAGGTTGCAGAAATCGGCTGGAGAGAGAGGTGTGAATGAGGAGAAAGTTGGTCGGGAGGATGGGGAAAGGTTCAGGTATGAGAGACGGCCAGATGTGGAAGGTGGGATCCATGCTAGTTTTGTGGTGACGGTGCAGTGTCTTTTAAGTGTGATGTTATGCATATGTATATTGAAAATAAAGGATTTTCATTAGAAATATAAATTAACCATCATGATTATAACATAATTACTTGCATTAACCATATGAAATGCTGTTTTAAAAAGTAAACAAATGCACCAACAGTGTGTACATTAAGAAAACATACAAGGCACACAACATATGCATGTGTGCCATACAAATAATCAAACCATGAGTACAATTCAGTGAGTTTATGCAAATAAAAATAAATTAGAATGTGGCATCAAATTTTAATTATTAAAACTTAACAATATGTAAACATTCAATCAGTGTTATTTATTGTAAACCACAAAATCCCAAAAAGTACATCAAGTTATTTTTAAAAATATTGCACATTACTTACTTTTATAAAACCTTTTGGATTAACTTTCTAATTACGTTGGGAAAAAATAATATTTCTCAATATTTTATAAAACAAAAAGTTCTATGTTAAACAATATGAATGCAAACATCCATCGTACTTTACAAAACAATTCTAACACACATTAGGTTATGGTTATTAGGTTATGTGTTTATACAAAAATAAACAAATGTGTGTCATACAAAACACGTTATAAGAAATAAGTGCCAGTAAATGTAAAACATTAAAGTATTAAATATGTAAAACATTAATCAAATAAAAACTAACATCACAATTTTGCATTATATTTTAAATAGTTAAGCATGTGCAGTGTATATGATGGTAATGAGCAATTACAGAATATAAAAAATAAAACTAAACTAACACCGCAACATATTTCAACATGTATACAATTTTTGAAAATTTGAATACACTATTTTTGTATAGAGCTGTTCAATAGAACAATATCAAAGTGATATCAGTATTAAAAATAAATATCAAATTAAGGAAATATTGCATGCCTTCAAATGAACAGGCAACTACTTGAAACACATTTGAAACACAGCAACTTAAATCATCAAATGTATCCAATTGGTTCTTAAAAAACATTTCTTCTCAAAATGTACAAGTATTTACTAAACAAATGTATGGTTTACATACAATCATTAATGGCCTCATTACAAGTTTGGCGGTGCTGCAAAAAAAGCAGCTGTAATTCTATTGCTGCCACTTTTCCCGCACTACCAACATCTACGTTTTAGCAGATTTACCACTGACAAAATTACTGCATGGTAATTGTTAGGAAAGATTTCATAATTGTAGGGAATTTTCCTTCCATGTGGCAACCCCTAAACTTTTTTGCTGTTGTTTTCACCTTGTTCTTGACTTTGCCAGAGAAGTGCAGCCTTCTGCCGCACTCCTCTGGGCTTTCGCTCCTTTTCTTATGGGGAAACTGACATGCCCTTAAGACAGTCAGTACCGGGGAACGCTGTTTCCCGTAGTTTCCTTTATCATGTTGCGGTTTAGTGCAACATGACACAAGAGGGAACTGTAAGATAAGTTACAGCTCTCTTGGGTCTCTAGCCTTCTACAGGCCCTAGATACTCTTTTAGGATGGAATTTTGATCGGTGCAAGTCATTCAGGGACTGGAATGGTGGCAGCGATCGTTTTGTTTATTTTGAGCTCCTTTTGGCGTTCTGAGCACGTTTTTCGCACTGAACCCAAAATGGTGGCCTGGCTCCCAAAATGGCCAGACCATGAGGCTCCTTTGTCTTGTCCACTGACCGTCTTGCTCCCTTCACCTTCCCCAGGTCGGGCGACCCGGGGCCTTCCTTATTTGGGCATGTACTTTCCCGCGAAACGTGGTTGCTTTCGCGGGCTTCTACATGTCGTTTGTGTGCCTCCAGGGTGTGGGCTGGGATGTCTGGTCCCAATACACATCCTGGGTGCCAGAGAGTCTAGGGTGGTGTGAATGCCTGGGACCACCGTGGTCCGTGATTGGTCCACGTATGGTATGTGTGTTGATGAGCGGATCTCCCATTGGCTCTCCTCCGTTTTGGCGCGAAGGGAACCGTGGATAAGAGGGGGCTGGAAACACCACTACCATGTCGATCTCCTGAGTTCTCACGAACGAAGGAATACAGGAGCCAAGTATCCTGCAACCAAGAGGCTGGACCGAGGAATCGCTGGTGACCCGCTGAAGGAATCCTCCCTTGCACTGCTGTCGTCCTGTGAAACCCTTTCCTCCTTTGATCGAACCAGAAGGCCTGTACTGGTGCTTCGACCTTTGGAATAGCAGGAACAGCTATTCCGGGCGACTTCATCAACTCCTGCCAAGTAAGCCTTCGGAAGTGTCTCTGGGCCATCCAGTTGACTGACCAGCTTACAAGGGAGTCCTGCTCTGTAAACCGCCGCCAGGTTGTGTTGTATTTCGAGTCCTGGTCACTCTCCCACGCTTCGTACACTTGGCGTTCCCAAGTCTGAAGGGAGGAGTGTACATTTGGCTCGAATACACACGGCCGCTCCGTTGTCCTGCTGCGGCAACAAACTGTGCTGGTTTCGTCGATTGGGACGTCTTTTTGCTCTACACGACTACGAGGCGTTCCCTGCTCTTCTGAACCTGCCAGCTGCTGAAACTAACGTGGAGAAGCCTGGGTCTGCTTGCTTCGGGGACCGGTGAGTAGTTTAGCTAGGATCTGGTCGCCCTCCTGCAGTATCCCATTGCTTTTCCCTGCTGTGTAAAAACAGCACCCTTTTGGCCGTACTCGCGCTCTGCTTCTGCCCGCTGTGGAGGCTGCGCTTGAGTTGCGGAACCTGTTCTCCTTCTGCTGTGCACTAACCCGAACTGCCTGACTTCCTCCGAAGAGCTTCTCCTTTTGCCCGTTGGCACCGGCGTGGCAGGTACTTTGAGCACAAGGCTCCACTCTTCGCAGGGCTCGGACTTCCATCTAGTTAGGTGCCTCTGAAGGCGAACTGAGTCTAAAGCGTTATCGCACTGCCTGTTTTCCTTCCCTTTCAGGTGGACTACATATTTCGTGCTTATAACGCTAGCGACTGTTGTATTTGTATATATATTGTGTTGATATGGTATGTGTTGGTTTAATATTGTGATATTGTGATTTTCTCGCTACGGTCATTGTTTTTAAAGGCCTTAAAATAAATGTGTATATATTTTTGATATAACAACTGTTTGGAGTAGTTTGTAAGCGCTCTTGCTTTGTGTGCTCATTGCGGGCTTTCAGTCACCCTCACCCCTCTTGAGACCTAGTCTTGACCGCCGCGATCGCTACCTTGATTGGTCTGGCTTGTCCAGAGGTTACCCTGTTCCAAGTAATTAGGTTGGCCTTCTGAACTTCTGCGCCACCAGGACAGAGTTCAGAAATCCGTCTTAACAAATTGGTGTACAGCGGTGGGATACGACTGAAGGTATCCAGTGTTGCGCTCGAACTAAGGCATTTCAGGTTATTCCAAACAGTACACGTAGTGAATTGTTGTAGTGTAACTTTAAAAAGGCCATAGTCCTATCAAACAGTATGGAAACAAATACGTTGTTAACTTTAAATGCTTCCAAATCAGAAACGCTGAAAAAGATGTGTGCGGAGAGAGGTGTTTCCTCTCAAGGCACAAAATTGGAAATGATCCAGAGAATCGTGGCGTGGCAAGAAGCGCAGCTTGACGCTATAACTTCTGAGGACAGTGCAGAAGGTGGTGGGGCTGCTCTCACTAGTAGAACCGACGGTTCTGCCGCTGCACTGATCCATCGCGACCACGAGGACAGGGAGGATGTGATGTCTAATGTTTCCTCTGCCAGTGTTGATGGGGAGGCTATGCTTGAATTCAAGAAGCAAGAGCTGCGGTTTAGGCAGCAGGAGCTTGAATTCAGCATAGCCAAACTAAAAATCGAACAGGCAGAAAAACAGAAAGACAGGGATCACCAGTTGGAACTGGCCAAGCTTCAGGTTGCAAATGGATCCAAGGGTCCTAGACATGGGTCTGGGGCTTCCTCTCATCCACGGTTTCCGAAAGATCTGCTCAGTGTGTATGAAGAAAGGAATGACATTATGGACTGGCTGAATGCGTTTGAGTATGCATGCGAGGTTCAAGAAGTTGACAATGCTGATAAGATTGCGTGGTTGCTCAGTAGACTGCCCCATTCTGGCTGCAGTGCCATCATGGAAATGTCGAAGGCTGAGCAAGCTGATTTCGCAATGTTAAAGCAAACTCTCATTTTAAAGTTTGGGAAGACTCCGGCCCAATATTTAAAGCGTTTTCGAGAGTATAAGAAAAAGGAAGGTGGTACTTGGGTATCTTATGTCGCTGAATCTTTGAAAAACTTAACTGGCTGGGTCGAAGGTTATAAGGTTTCTACCTTCGAAGGCATGATAAATCTTGTCATGCTGGAACATATTTTTGCTTCTTCTTCCCCGGAGCTTAAGCAGCATTTGGCCGATTCGAAGGAGATAGATCCTAAGAAGCTGGCCATTGTAGCAGACTTATGGGTGTCACATCGAGTGTCCCATAAGGACAAAACTCATCCTGGTAAGCAGGAGGAAGGGAAAAAGTCCAAAGATATGGAGGGTGGGGAATCTGCTAAATCTTCTTCCCATAAGGGCCACAAAAAGAAAAACAAGGGTAAGACACAAGAGAACTCACAGGGCAGTGGAGGTCCGCCTCCGAAACAGAACTCTGGTTACAATAAGCCTCCCTACGTAAACAGACCCACTGGGGCTTGTTTTTCTTGTGGAGCAACTGACCACGTGAAGGGGGATCCCCGTTGTAAGGTTAGACCTTTAGGGGTCCACTCCGCTAATCTGGCCTTCTCCTCCTACGAGGAAGAAGAGATTACAGGAGCATCCTTCTCCTCAGACTCATTTCCCAGCGGAATAGAGGCTGAGGTAGTTTTAGTGTCCCTGGGTTCCTGGGAGCCTAAAGTCGCAGAGGCTTATGCTAGGATTCCGGATAATACCAAGCACTACTTTAAAGACAGTGTGCTGATCAATGGAGTGGATACTCCAGCTCTTAGGGATAGTGGGTGCAGTCGCACTGTAGTGGATTCTACCTTGGTAGACTCAGAGGAAGTTGCCAGAGCTACTCTGATGCCCACTAAGTTGGCTGACGGCCCCCTCCGTATGTTTCCCGTGATCCCTGTAAATCTTACTTTAAATGGTACAGCAGTCAGGATTCCAGTGAGCATTCAGAGAAACGTCCCGGGAAAGGTCTTGTTGGGTAATGATCTCAGAGCTTTAGGGCTCGTAGGAGACACTGCCGAAAGACCCTACACACAGTCTCAAGCACGGGCAGCATTGGCCAAGTCCAATACGCCGCCCCAGCCAAAGGGGAAACCCAAGGCGAAAGGAGTCTACAAGTCAAAACAAGGGAAAGAGAATATTCCCCCGAACTCGCCTACCACTGCGGTGGAGGAAGTTGGTCAATCGCCCGGGCCTGACGAGGAGGTGGCGATGCCTGAAGTATTCGACCCCAACGATCATCCTGAACTAAAAGACTTGTTAGTTGAAGGAGGTCCTGATAGGGACGAATTCAGTAAAGGCCAACGTGAGTGCCCATCTCTGGAAGGCCTAAGGAGACAGGCCTGCTCCCAGCTTGAGGGTGAACCTCCTGGGAAGCATAGGATTTATTGGGAAGGTGGACTCCTGTATGGTGAGCCCACAGAGTCTACAGAGGGAGACCATAGGAGGTTGGTGGTTCCCCTTGCTGTTAGGCCCTTCCTCCTGCAGTTGGCGCATGAAGTTCCCCTTGCTGGTCACCTTGGTATGAAGAGGACCAAGCAAAGGTTATCCATGCACTTCTACTGGCCCAAGATGGGGGTGCAAGTAGAAAGTCACTGCAGGAGTTGTGCCTCCTGCCAGTTGTCTGGTAAGGTTGGCGCGACAATCCAAGCTCCGTTGGTACCGTTCCCAGTTGTGGGGGTACCATTTGAAAGGGTAGGGATCGACATCGTTGGTCCCCTTGACCCGCAAACATCCTCGGGCAATAGGTTTATCCTGGTGCTGGTCGACCATGCAACCAGGTATCCTGAGGCCATCCCATTGAAAACTGTAACTGCCAAGTCAGTTGCAAAAGCTTTACTCGGCATATTTACTAGGGTTGGCTTCCCTAAAGAAGTTGTGTCAGATCGTGGCAGCAACTTTATGTCGAAGTATATGCAGGCTATGTGGAAAGAATGTGGGGTCACCTACAAGTTCTCTTCTGCATACCACCCCCAGACCAATGGTCTGGTGGAACGTTTCAACAGAACGTTAAAGAGCATGATTGGGGCTCTGGAGGAGCCTCAGAGAAGAAAATGGGATCTTCTTTTACCATGCTTGCTGTTTGCCTACCGAGAGGAACCACAGGAGGGTGTTGGCTTCAGCCCCTTCGAACTTCTGTTCGGTCATCCCGTACGGGGACCCTTAGCCATCGTCAAAGAGGGATGGGAGATGCCCACTCCCCCTGTTACTACCAATGTAGTTGATTATGTGCTAGGGCTCAGAAAACGGATGGTACTTCTGATGGGCTTGGCTAGTGATAAATTGAAGGCAGGGCAAGCGCTGGTGAAACATTGGTACGACCAGAAAGCTTCCCTCATCAACTTTACACCTGGTCAGCAAGTCCTGATCATGAATCCAATAAGGCCTCGAGCTTTACAGGACAAATGGTCAGGCCCTTACACAGTGGTGGAGCCCCTGGGTGAGGTGAACTATTTAGTGGACCTTGGAAGGCCTGGACAGGCTCCAAAAGTGTTTCACATGAATAGGCTGAAGGCTTTCGTCCCAAGAGTCGAAATCGCAGCACTGCTACTGGCTTCAGATGTTGAGGAAGAGGAGTCTGAACCTCTCCCCGACCTGTTCCACAGCGGTCCTTCAGATAGCTCCATTGAGGGTGTCCGAGTGGCCCCTCACCTGACTTCTGATCAGCAGGCTGAGGTGAAAAGTTTGCTTAGGCAGTTTTCCCCCCTGTTTTCACAGTCCCCTGGTTTGACACCTTGGTGCAAACATAACATTGACACAGGAGACAGTGTACCTACCAAAAGTAGGGGATACAGGATGTCAGATAAAGTACGGTCTTATATTAAGACCGAGGTCAACAAGATGTTAGACCTTGGGGTGATTGAACCCTCTAGTAGTCCTTGGTCCAGTCCTGTGGTGTTGGTTCCAAAGGCAGGCACTTCTGAATTGAGGTTCTGCGTGGATTACAGGGCTCTGAATGCTGTCACCAAGACAGATGCACACCCCTTGCCTCGAACAGATGAGCTGGTGGATACTTTGGGTGCCTCCAAGTACCTCAGCACGTTTGACCTCACTGCTGGCTATTGGCAAATAGCTTTAGCAGAACATGCCAAGGAGAAGACAGCATTTTCTACTCCAGACGGCCTTTACCAATTCCGGGTAATGCCGTTCGGGTTGAAGAATGCACCTGCCACTTTCCAGAGGCTTGTGAATCATGTGTTGAATGGGTTGGACGAATTCTGTCTTGCATATCTGGACGATATAGCAGTTTTCAGTGCTACCTGGGAAGACCATGTGAAACACCTCGGGATTGTGCTCCAGGCTCTTCAGAAAGCCCACTCGACCATAAAGGCTAGTAAATGCCAGATTGGACAAGGCTCAGTGGTTTACCTTGGACATGAAGTAGGTGGAGGGAGGATACAGCCTCTACCCAGTAAAGTACAAGCAGTACAAGACTGGCCTACCCCCACTACGCAAACCCAAGTGAGAGCCTTCTTAGGACTCACGGGGTATTACCGCAATTTTGTGGCAGACTATGGCACCATAGCTGCTCCTCTGACTGCCCTCACAACTCAGAAGAAACCCAAGAAGGTAACTTGGACCGACGAGTGTGAGAAGGCCTTCAATGGCTTAAAAGACTCCTTGTGCCAGGCCCCTGTCCTAAGGGCCCCGGATTATCAAAGACCTTTTATCGTGCAGACGGATGCCTCTGACACTGGGATAGGAGCTGTACTATCACAAGTAGATGAGAAGGGTAAGGAACACCCTATCGGTTTTATTAGTCGCCAGCTTAAGGACAGAGAGCTCAGATGGTCCACGGTAGAGAAAGAATGTTTCTCTGTTGTGTGGGCCCTAAGGAAGCTGAGGCCCTACCTCTATGGGACCCACTTGACTGTGCAAACTGACCATAAGCCATTAAAGTGGCTAATGAACATGAAGGGGGAGAATCCAAAGTTGCTTAGGTGGTCCATAAGTCTACAAGGCTTCGACTTCACCATTGAGCATAGGCCAGGTGTCCAACATAGCAATGCTGATGGGTTGTCCAGAATGTTTAACCGACCTGAACAAGAGACTCATCCAGGGGTGGATTAGTTCCCCCTGTCCATAGTCTGGGAGGGGCGAGTGTTAGGAAAGATTTCATAATTGTAGGGAATTTTCCTTCCATGTGGCAACCCCTAAACTTTTTTGCTGTTGTTTTCACCTTGTTCTTGACTTTGCCAGAGAAGTGCAGCCTTCTGCCGCACTCCTCTGGGCTTTCGCTCCTTTTCTTATGGGGAAACTGACATGCCCTTAAGACAGTCAGTACCGGGGAACGCTGTTTCCCGTAGTTTCCTTTATCATGTTGCGGCTTTAGTGCAACATGACACAAGAGGGCACTGTAAGATAAGTTACAGCTCTCTTGGGTCTCTAGCCTTCTACAGGCCCTAGATACTCTTTTAGGATGGTATTTTGATCGGTGCAAGTCATTCAGGGACTGGAATGGTGGCAGCGATCGTTTTGTTTATTTTGAGCTCCTTTTGGCGTTCTGAGCACGTTTTTCGCACTGAACCCAAAATGGTGGCCTGGCTCCCAAAATGGCCAGACCACGAGGCTCCTTTGTCTTGTCCACTGACCGTCTTGCTCCCTTCACCTTCCCCAGGTCGGGCGACCCGGGGCCTTCCTTATTTGGGCATGTACTTTCCCGCGAAACGTGGTTGCTTTCGCGGGCTTCTACATGTCGTTTGTGTGCCTCCAGGGTGTGGGCTGGGATGTCTGGTCCCAATACACATCCTGGGTGCCAGAGAGTCTAGGGTGGTGTGAATGCCTGGGACCACCGTGGTCCGTGATTGGTCCACGTATGGTATGTGTGTTGATGAGCGGATCTCCCATTGGCTCTCCTCCGTTTTGGCGCGAAGGGAACCGTGGATAAGAGGGGGCTGGAAACACCACTACCATGTCGATCTCCTGAGTTCTCACGAACGAAGGAATACAGGAGCCAAGTATCCTGCAACCAAGAGGCTGGACCGAGGAATCGCTGGTGACCCGCTGAAGGAATCCTCCTTTGCACTGCTGTCGTCCTGTGAAACCCTTTCCTCCTTTGATCGAACCAGAAGGCCTGTACTGGTGCTTCGACCTTTGGAATAGCAGGAACAGCTATTCCCGGCGACTTCATCAACTCCTGCCAAGTAAGCCTTCGGAAGTGTCTCTGGGCCATCCAGTTGACTGACCAGCTTACAAGGGAGTCCTGCTCTGTAAACCGCCGCCAGGTTGTGTTGTATTTCGAGTCCTGGTCACTCTCCCACGCTTCGTACACTTGGCGTTCCCAAGTCTGAAGGGAGGAGTGTACATTTGGCTCGAATACACACGGCCGCTCCGTTGTCCTGCTGCGGCAACAAACTGTGCTGTTTTCGTCGATTGGGACGTCTTTTTGCTCTACACGACTACAAGGCGTTCCCTGCTCTTCTGAACCTGCCAGCTGCTGAAACTAATGTGGAGAAGCCTGGGTCTGCTTGCTTCGGGGACCGGTGAGTAGTTTAGCTAGGATCTGGTCGCCCTCCTGCAGTATCCCATTGCTTTTCCCTGCTGTGTAAAAACAGCACCCTTTTGGCCGTACTCGCGCTCTGCTTCTGCCCGCTGTGGAGGCTGCGCTTGAGTTGCGGAACCTGTTCTCCTTCTGCTGTGCACTAACCCGAACTGCCTGACTTCCTCCGAAGAGCTTCTCCTTTTGCCCGTTGGCACCGGCGTGGCAGGTACTTTGAGCACAAGGCTCCACTCTTCGCAGGGCTCGGACTTCCATCTAGTTAGGTGCCTCTGAAGGCAAACTGAGTCTAAAGCGTTATCGCACTGCCTGTTTTCCTTCCCTTTCAGGTGGACTACATATTTCGTGCTTATAACGCTAGCGACTGTTGTATTTGTATATATATTGTGTTGATATGGTATGTGTTGGTTTAATATTGTGATATTGTGATTTTCTCGCTACGGTCATTGTTTTTAAAGGCCTTAAAATAAATGTGTATATATTTTTGATATAACAACTGTTTGGAGTAGTTTGTAAGCGCTCTTGCTTTGTGTGCTCATTGCGGGCTTTCAGTCACCCTCACCCCTCTTGAGACCTAGTCTTGACCGCCGCGATCGCTACCTTGATTGGTCTGGCTTGTCCAGAGGTTACCCTGTTCCAAGTAATTAGGTTGGCCTTCTGAACTTCTGCGCCACCAGGACAGAGTTCAGAAATCCGTCTTAACAGTAATTCTGTCCATTCTTCGAAGGAAAAGATGGAGATTCAACTCCAGCAGCAAGCAAAACCCTCCACTTAACCTCCAGAAAATGACAGAATTACAGCACGGTTATTCTGCCTTTGGTTAATCTACCTCCATGGGACAATGTGATGGTAACGGTAATGGAGTTTGTATTTCTGCAGATTTACAGTCAGAAAACCACCAAACTCATAATGATGCCCAATATACTGAAAATATCATTGGACATACAAAGTCTGAAAACACTAACCTACATATGTACATTAAAAATGATACATAACATGTTACATACATCCATATTTGTTACATCTTTCATATTATAATTGCAAAAATTTATTACCACACATTACATGCAACACAATTTTTGCGATGTTATTTTACATGCAATTTTATTTTACAAGGGTATTATTGATACTACAAATCTAATATGTACACCAGTCACTTAATATTGTAATTCCAAAAATGTAATATTGTTAATAACATTACCAATCATTTTTAAAAATACAATTTACGTAATGTGAATTTTCAAGGCTATTCCTGATACTACACATCAGATATGTACATCAGTCATTCATAATTCCAAAAGTGTACTATTGATAATAACTACCACTTGCAAAACTGACATTGCAACTACTAGCATTACACTTAAAAAATCACATACCACAAAATTGTTAGGTATTTTGCAATTGGGCATTAGTATTAAATGCAGGTAAAGTTACGTTCATATTAACAGGAAACGTGTGCATATTCTGTTTAAAAATAACACAAAATCATATGAAATAAACCTATTATATGTTTATTACTGTAAAGCCTGTTGTACAGTTGTTCAATATCTATAAATACTTACCAGTTTCTAAATACATCAATAAATTACGTTTGTTTCTAAACTTATTTGAAACAAATGTATATAATAAACAATGCTGTATATGTTTAAAAAAATGTTTTACAGACAATCAGATTACATCAGTGGAGAAAAACCTTGTAAATCCATAGCTACTGCACGTAAAAAATACCATGAACTTAAACAAAATTAAGTTTTACATGATACAACCCATTCAACATTAAAAACAATTGCGCATTTACATTTTTTTGATAATGCACCAACAAATAAACACAATGCAATATATCAAATAACGTGCAAAAAATAAACAAACACTACAATACATAAAATACAAATGAAAAGAAATACAAACAAAGCTAACTATTTAGCTTTTCAAAACATGTACAATAAAACATCTGTTTTTTAGCTAAACATACTCAAATCATTACAAAGGTAATGAGACAAGTTCAGATTCACAAATGTACATGCATACACATAGCCAAAAATAATTATTTTTGAATTGTTGTAGACAAAGCGTTAGCTGTTCAAAAGAAGCAATTTAAGCACACTGTAAATGCTCAAAAGACATGAACTATGTTCCTTCACAAGTGTTTACGTAACATTTAAAAAGTGAGAAATTACAAAGTGCAAAATTTAAAAAACATTATCTTAGGCCAATGTATAAATACTTACACCTAAGAACATGATTTTGTTGAATAACCCTGCACAGTAAATAATGATATAACATATGCTTTTATCACAAAAGATAATGAATTTGAATGTATAAATGGAAACATTCATTATTTAATTGAAGTTGAAAGTCACACAACGAACCAAAAACAACCAAATGTAAGTAAAGATGACCACAAGTAAATCAATTGACATGTACTAAAATATGTGCTGTACATAACCTACACTTAAAATCTTTTAAATATTTGCGATTAAGTATTGCAAAACAAACACAAAATTCAACTTTAAATCAAATTGACTCTTGTCACATGAAGTAAAGTACCGGATTATGAGGAAATCACCTTTCCCGTTCTTCTGGAAATCATTGCAGTAGGGCATGTCATCACATTTGCATGTTTGGTGCACATAATACAGCCTTTAGACATTTAGGGGGTAATTCATAGAATTCAGCGCATAAGTGGCGCACGCGGCTGGTGCAAAGTGTGTGCATGCGACTGTCTGCGCCAGCCACGTGCGCCAAAATCCATTCCCGCGCACAGCGTATTCATGGATTTTAACATCCAAAACCAGCCGTGGCGCAGAGTGGCTCAGCAACCCTGCAGCAGCGCCAGTTACACCCCCAACTCCTCCCTGTGTGCCATGCACAGCGCACAAATCCCGTACATGGTGCCCAGGCCAGTAGACCAGCATACAGCCCCCCAACCATGAAAACGCCTGTAAAACTCCCCGCGCACCCCTCCAAATACATGTACACCCCTGAATCACACGCGATTGGGCCTGTGCGAGCGGGGTACGTGTATTACTGGGGTTCGCGGGGAGTTTCACACGCGATTAGGCCTGTGTGAGCGGGGTACGTGTATCACTGGAGTTCGCAGGGAGTTTCACACGCGATTGGCCCTGTGCAAGCGGCGTACGTTTATTACTGGGGTTCGCGGGGAGTTTCACACGCAATTGGGCCTGTGCAAGCGGGGTACGTGTATCACTGGGGTTCGCGGGGAGTTTCACACGTGATTGGCCCTGTGCGAGCGGGGTGCATGTATTACTGGGGTGCGCAGGGAGTTTCACACGCGATTGGGCCTGTGCGAGAGGGGTATGTGTATTACTGGGGTTCGCGCGGAGTTTCACACGCGATTGGACCTGTGCGAGCGGGGTACGTGTATTACTGGGGTTCGCGGGGAGTTTCACATGCGATTTCACTGTCAGAGCGGGGTACGTATATCCAGTGGGGTGCGCGGGGAGTCCCACACGTGAATTGGCAGTGTGGGTCCTCCCAGGTGTGCCCTCTAACCCCTCCACGGCCCCTGCAGGCAGCCCACACCACAGGGGACTACCCAGTACCCCTGGTCATGTCCCGCACGCAGCCCATCCACCATGGGCATGCCCCCCAGCCTTGCACTAGTGATCACCAACTCATGTCCCCCAGCACCCCCATGCCCCAGCAGTGAGGCTCAGGCCCCGACTCATGTCCCCCAGCACCCCCACCCACCCAGCAGTGAGCCTCAGGCCCAGACTCATGTCCCCCAGCACCCCCCCCCACCCAGCAGTGAGCCTCAGGCCCTGACTCATGTCCCCCAGCACCCCCACCCCCCAGCAGTGAGGCTCAGGCCCTGACTCATGTCCCTCAGCACCCCCACCCACCCAGCAGTGAGCCTCAAGCCCTGACGCATGTCCTCCAGCACCCTCACCCACCCAGCAGTGAGCCTCAGGCCCTGACTCAGGACCCCCAGCACCCCCACCCACCCAGCAGTGAGCCTCAGGCCCTGACTCCTGTCCCCCAGCACCTCCACCCACCCAGCAGTGAGCCTAAGGCCCTGACACATGTCCCCCAGCACCCCCACCCACCCAGCATTGACGTGCACCTGCCAGCCGGCCCCAACTCATGTCCCCCAGCACCCCCACCCACCAAGCATTGACGGGCACCTGCCAGCAGGCCCCGACTCATGTCCCCCAGCACCCCCACCCACCCAGCAGTGAGCCTCAGGCCCTGACTCATGTCCCCCAGCACCTCCACCCACCCAGCAGTGAGCCTCAGGCCCTGACACATGTCCCCCAGCACCCCCACCCACCCAGCATTGACGTGCACCTGCCAGCAGGCCCCAACTCATGTCCCCCAGGACCCCCACCCACCAAGCATTGACGGGCACCTGCCAGCAGGCCCCGACTCATGTCCCCCAGCACCCCCACCCACCCAGCAGTGATCCTCAGGCCCTGACTCATGTCCCCCATGTTTTTCGTGTTACTGGGTGCCACCGCGTACTGCGGGAGGTTAATTCCACACACGTAGGCTGCAGGGTTGTGTGCACGGTTTTACTGCAGTTTTGGGGTGCCTGAGCGTTGCGTGACCTGTCACTACATCACCAGGGTCATATACAGCCTTGCAGGTGCAGGGGGGCTGTTAACATCTTGCATCCCACCCCCTTCACCCCAATTGCCCAGGACAATTATGGTGTACACCTCCCATTGGCACTCCTGCATCTGTGCCGGCACTACTCCATCTGTGCCATGGTTGGGAGGCCACCAAAGGTGAGGGGCGCCTCAGCTGGGCGTCCTCCTCGTGCCGGGCGTGGTCAGGGACGTGGCCGGGATGACCAGGGAGTAGGGGGACTCCAGGGTGTCCAGGGTGGCTGCAGAGGGGCAAGAGGCAGGGGTGCGCCACTTGAACACAATGTTGTGCCATGTGTCGGTGTAGACTTGCCACCACCCCCTGTGGTTCCGGGAGATGCAGCTTCTGCATCGGGCACTGGTGCCCGTGTGACCCGGCAGTCCGTTTCATCGACTTCCACAGGCCCACGGGTAGTGGTAGCTGCAGGTGTAGCTGTGGACACCACCACCCAGGCTCAATGTCTGCCAGCGCAGGCTGCGTTGGCACTTGAAGAGTCCTTGGAAGATTTCCAACAGGCCAGGAGGGAAACCGTAGGTGCACGCAGGGCTGCACTGACCAAGACACAATTGTCCCTGGGGCAGTAATGTCATCTGCAGCCCCGAACAGCCGAGTGTTGGCAAGTGCAGGGGCAGATGCAGCCAACAACACCCCGGTTGTGAGTCTGCCAACCAGGACAGTCACGGTCAATTACCCTGCCACAGCGGATGTTGCTGTGCAGGGTCCATTAGAGGGCACCCGGCTGCCACTGACGCAAGTCAGGCCTTTGGTCGTCCCTCCACCTGCCACTCCCTTGGCTCAATCCACTGGTGCCACTGGCCATACTGATCAGGATGGCATTTGCCAGCCAGGGTCTGCGCCACAATCCAAGAGGAGGAAGGTTGCACCTGCAGCACAGGCTGGGACCCCACACACAGCCACGACCTCCTGCATGTCGAGGAAGAAGCCTTACTGCAACCAGGAACTGGACTTCCTCGTGGACTACGTGCAGGACCACAGCCGTGACATGCTAGTGGGTCCTAATTGTCAGACTACGGCTGCCCACCATGATACCCACTGGAAGCAAGTTGCGGAACATGTGAGTGCATTTGGACATGAGGTGCGCACGGCGCAAGAGTGCAAAATGCGTTGGAATTACCTCAAACACAGCGCTAAGGCTAAGCGTGCCTCAAATTACAACTTGACTCTGGTGACTGGCAGTGGGCCTGCACCTGAAGAGGAAGACCTCACTCCGCATGAGTCGCTCATTGCAGAGTTCATACCATCTGAATAGGTAGAAGGAGTGGGAGGGATGCTGGACTTTGATGCCCAGTCCAGTGAGTGTTGCTGCATGTTTGTTGAGGACATGTGTGTTTTACTTCTGTGATGTGTTGTGTATGACTGCCACTACATGTCACGTGTACATGGTTCTGATGTGCAAGTGATGCAATGCTTCCCTGATGCATGGCTGCTCTGCTGGATGGTGGACATGTGGAGCGGATGGGGACTGTCTGCATCACCACTATCGCACCCTTCTCACATGCTGATCACCAGGATGCCCCTCCAGTCCATGTTCCAGCTCACTGGCCCTTCTGCATGTAACGTGGGGTGGCCTTCCTCTCAGCCCAGGGACTATGTCATAGCATGACTGATGTGCATGGGTCCTCTGCCTGCATGCAGGTACTCCATGTAGGCATGCTCCCTTGCCCCTCCACCCCCACTCTGCACCCTAATTCCACCTTTGCACTGGTCTGCTTCAATTTTGCCGTTGAGTACTTCCCTGTTCATGCGTCCTGTGTACATACTAACTTCCAGCGGCCAATCTGCCAGACATATTCTGTGTGGTACATCCTTTGTACTTGATGCAGGGTGTCTCACTTGGACTGTGCAGAGGTCAGATGCCCCGCAGGGACATGAGTGCCCATTCATGCTCATGTGTATTCCATGCATGCCCCTATGTGTCCTTAACTGGATGATCATTTTAGTACGAGTCCAGGGTGACCTACATTGCATGGCATTTCATCAGCCTTCCCATGTCCACTGTGGCTCAGTCCTGCGTCACACACATGTTTAGGGTGTGACAGTCTGTGTGGGTCACAGGCCTCAGCCTGTTTAATGTCCAACTGGTGTAGTGTATCCTTCACACGTAGGTGTACTCCAGAGGTTTCATCATGTGTCCTGCTTACTGTCCCATCATCATTTGCTGTGTTGTCACTTGACTCACATGATGCAGTTGATGCTAGTCAACACTGTCTTTCAATGCACAGGTCTATGGTCAGCCTTTTGATACCATGCTAGGCATCCCTGCATTTGCACTTGGGGGAGGGGTGGTTTGCTTGTAGCCATGCTACCCATTGAATGCATATTGCACCTGATGCCTGAAGTTGACCTTGCACTGCCTTCACATTTTCTGACACACATCATGAAGTACTTGTACATGTAGATACTGAGTACCGTACAAATTTGCTGCACTGCATCGACCCACTTCTGTGCAAACTGACACCATTCTACATGCCTAATCACAGAAGCAATGTCAAGTTGACCCAGCATGCATTGCAGGTTCTATTTTGTTTGTACCATGTCTGCTTGATGTGTTTGGTGTCTGTGTGATGTCTGTGTGTGTGTGTTGTGTGCTTCTAACATCTGTAGTGACCTTTTTTCTCTCTACTTTTCAGATGATGACGCAATGGAGCCAGAGGATGGTGTTGTCATGCCAGGCACATAGTTGTTATCACTACAGCAACCCGGCACAAGCGGGGGTAGTGGGGTGGTAGTCCACGAAAACCCACATGTGCTACAGTCCTTCTTGTCTCTGGCTGGCAATGAGTCCAGCCCGGATGAACACTCTGACGTCCATGTCGAGTTGGATGTGCATCAGGTCCATATGTCAGGGGTAAGTGATTCTGATGTGGGCACTCCTCTGTCTGCGGCACCTGCACTGAGGGGTCAGACAGTGTTGGAACCTCCGCCTGTGGTGGATCGGGACACAGGGTCACCCTCCACACCAGTCACTGATGTGCCTGGGACATCACATCGATGGGGCATGTAGTCGCGCTGCCGCGGGTGGTGCCAACACAACGAGGACACCCGGTCCTTGGGTCTTGCAGGGGTGAAGCCCAGCAACGCGGTCGCCGCGCGCAACCGCAGTATACTGAGTGGAAGCAAAACATGACTGCCAATTCTGAACGGCAGGGGACAGCAATGGAGAACATTGTTGAGAGCGTGGAGCGTGTGGCCCAATCTGTGCTCCCCACTGCTAGGCTGGTGCTTCTCCAGCAGCAGGCGGCACGGTCCATTGCCCGCTCGCTCAGGCTGGTCATGGTGGCCTCAGACAAGGCACGTCAGGCTGAAATGCTGTCTCTGGGTAAAGCAATTGCTGCTCACGCAAAGGCACACATGGAGGCCCTGAGGCAGGAGTATACTTCCCTCAGATCCACTCTGGGTGTCCTTCTGATGTCCCAGAGGGAGCGGGCAGAGGAGAGGTTTGCGCAGCTTGAGGTTACCATCTCGGCTGAGCTACATGCTTGCCGGGAGGTGCAGCAGTTGTCCAGCCAAGCCTTGCAGGAGGAACTCCGTATTACACGTGCTACCTTGCAAGAGGAAGCACGTGTATCACGGGAGGATCTGCATGCAGACCTACGTGTCATCGCCACACAGAACCAGGCTCACCCGTCCGGCAGACTTGCTGCTGACGAGGGGCAAGCTGCGGCTAGGTGTGGTCACGCTCCTGTGTCATGTCCTCCTTTCCAGGAAGAGCCAGACTCGGACGACAATTTATCTCCCACATAGGTCGGGCTGTGCAGGCGTTGAGCACATGGAGTTTTTTTTTTTTCCTCAACATCATCGCATGTGGGTGTTGAGCAGCACCCTGTACCTCCCCCCTCCTGGGTGCCTCCCCCTCTGGGTCGTATGTGTACATTTTTGATTTTTCTTTTCGTTTAGTTAGTTTAGTTTCAATTTGATAGTTAGTTTAATTAGGTAATGCAGGTTTTTCATAGTTAGTGTAATTAGTTAATATAGTTTAAAATTGCTTGTCTATTGTGCTTTCGTGTGACGGTGTGGTGCTTTGTGGCTTTTGAAAGCATCCACTGTCTGTTCCAGCTGGGCCCTTCAAGCTTGTCTTGTGTATGTGTTTGCAGCTTGGGGTCCTGACTCACATATGCCACTCCTGCTTCCCTTATCCATTGGCTCGCAAGGATGGTTTGGTGTAACAGCCTATTACACAAGGGCTTTGGACTGTCATATCTGTGGCATGTCTGCTGCTGTCCAACTTGTGTTAACACCCCTAGTGGGGATGGCATGGGTGTTATTGTCCACTGTTCTTCTTTCGCTAGATGAGAACTTTGATGATTCTTGTGTACATTAATTGCTATGCATTGTGTAGTATGTTTCTTATCTTTACTGTACATGTGCTTGTTGCAATTCATGCCGTAGATAGTGTGTACCACACTTTGCCTGTGAAAGACGCACTGATGTTGTGATTTCTGGTGTACGTCTGTGACATGGTCCAGTCATGAAATGCCTGAAGAGACACACACAGATGATTTTAAAGCATTAATCATTTGTTTCATGCCCTTTCTGCAGGGGGATAAGCCTCCAGACCACCTTTGCCAGCAGACATGGCCCATTGGACGTCTGGAAGCTGGACACGTTTGGTGGTGCCAACATGCGCATGTGTGCGCAAGCAGAAGCACAGGGATTGCGCTCATACATCCAAAAACAGCTGACATGTTTCAAGGGACTACAGGCAAGGTGAGCAGCACTGGGGGGCCACAACGCAGCAAACCTTTCACCAGGGCATTTGCACATGCATGCTTAGTAGCAGCACTGACGGTGAGCTCGGAGAAATATTGGTGTTGAAGCACACAATACAGCTGAGATGCGTTGGTGGCCTAATGGCTAGTTGATGGGAAAGTTGTCTGGGGCACATGCAGGGGCAGTGGCACATACCCTCCTGTCCACCATGGTCCATTGAGGCACTTGTATTAGCCATGTAGCATTCCAAGACATGGAAAGAAGCAGCTCACAGGGACAGACAGCAAGGGACAGACTTGGGTGCAATGCATTTCATTTCCATGTAGAATTTGACACATGCACTACCTACTTTATTTCGGTCATGGTGGAACACGACTTGACATACCTTGCTATATGCGTCTGGCTGCTTACCCAGGGAACATTGCATGTTGTGTGAATCGTGACACATTGGTCTTCCATTTGCCACGCACCCACCAGCGCCTGACTTGCTGCATTTACTGTGTATGAACCATCACAGGGGTAAGGTTATGTATGGGTACGAAGCATCCACACCAGATTGTTTGTAGAGTAGTTTGTTACTTTGGGGCACATATGGTGGTGTGTTTATGTGTTATGGGCACGCACAGATTAGTAACTGTAGCTCTCTTTGCAGCATTGAACTGAAGTTTCTCTTTGTCTTCCATTTGAGTAATTTGTTACTATGTGCATGATGATCAAGTTTGGTGTAATTGTGTATGTGTTAATGTGAGTAGTACATTTTTGTCCATTTCCTACTTTCCCGTGCAATCCTACTCCCCTCTCCTGCCCCTAATTCCGGTTATCCAGTATAGCAATGCCTCTCCCGACTGCATATGCATACCCTTGCTCCGGCCCTTGCCGACTTCTGCAACCACTCCTTTGCCTCACGATCCTTCCCCTCCTCTCTTAAGCACTCCCTTGTGCATCCTCTCCTCAAGAAACCCACAGCGGATCCCTCTTGTCCGGCCAACTATCGTCCAATTTCCATTACTCCCTTCTTAGGCAAACTCCTTGAAAAGCTGACCATCTCTCAGCTAAACCTTCATTCTGATTCTGTTTGCTGTCTCCATGACCATCAGTCTGGCTTCAGATCTGGCAGAAGCACAGAGACTGCTCTCCTGAACATCCGTGAAGATCTGCTTTCCAACCTTGACTCTAGCATTCCCTCTGTTCTCATCCTACTTGATCTCTCCTCTGCCTTCGACACGGTCAACCATACCATCCTGCTCAACCGTCTCCGGGATAACTTGGGCATCACCGATCAGGCTCTGGCCCGGCTGACCTCTTTCCTCTCTGATCGACCCTCCCAGGTCCAACTTGGGTCCTTCCTATCATCTGTCTTCCAATCCGCCTGTGGTGTTCCCCAGGGGTCTAACCTCTCGCCCTGGCTTTTCAACCAATACCTGGCAACTCTCGCCCGCTGTATTGCCATTTTCTGCTCAAACTTCCAGTGCTACGCAGACGACACTCAACTCATTTTCAGGCTGCCCTCGGCCACCTCCTCCACCTCTCTCATCACTGATTGCCTAACTGCCATCCAAGATTGGTGTGCCGCCAACGATCTTCGTCTTAATGCCAGCAAGACAGAGATCCTCCTCATTGGTACACCATCACCTTCCTTTCCCCTCACTCTCTGGCCAGCCTCCCTTGGCTCTCCTCCTATCCCCACCTGCGAGGCCAAGAACCTTGGTGTCACCTTTGATTCCACACTCTCCTTCTCTGCCCTCATCGCTGATGTATCAAAAAAGTCAAACCTCCTACTGCACCTCCTCAGAAGTATTATTCTTCCTTTCCTCTCATTCCCCCAGAAGCTCACTGTCTCCCAAGCTCTGGTTCTCTCTAAGCTGGACTATTGCAACAGCCTCTTTCTTAACCTACCTGCCTCTACTCTCTGCCCTTTACAACTTATCCAGAACAGGACTGCGAGACTTGTCCTTGGCCTCAAGCCCTGGGATCGTATCTCCCCAGCTCTAAAATCTCTCCATTGGCTCCCAGTGGATGCAAGGATTAAATTCAAAACCCTCTGCATTGTCCACAGGCTTTCTGGGGCCTGGGTCCAACATACCTTCCGATATCCCTCCACAAATACCTCCCATCTCGAGCACTCCGCTCCTCTACCTCTAACTCCCTCAGGGTCAGTCGTTTCTCAAAGAAACAAGCTGGGTGTAGATCTCTGTCTTCGGCTAGGGCCTCCCTCTGGAACAGTCTCCCTGCCACTCTAAAACTTGAGGAGAACCATCTCCGGTTCGGAAGCACCTCAAAACCTTCCTCTTTGCTTCTGCTTCCTCCACCCCTCTCCACTATTGATTCTATTCTCCCTCGGCATCATGCACCTCGCCACCCTCTGTCCTCTGGGCCCAGGTACCTGCTCATCTTGCCACCCTCACGCACTGCTTCCGGGCCACCCACCGCACTGGGGTCTGTATCTGTACCCATACAGCCCTCCCCTTTTCTTCCTGCACTTTCAGACCTACAAAGCCTGCTGCCATAAACCCAGCACTTGCCACTTTCTGGCTGCACTCCCATTGTTTGTTGCCTTTTCATTTATTATTTTATTATTATTTTTGTTTTTTTCCTTCTCGCTCTGCACTCTCCTTTTGTTCCCCCTTCCATGCACTTCCCCCCTTCTCCCTCTACCCTGCACTTGCACGTTCTCAATGTCACTGGGCCTAGTAAGGTCGTTGTTTTTGTTCTCCCCTGTTCCCTTTCCCTGCCTGGTCGTGCTCTGAAACACTTGTGTATGAGGGCGAAAGAAATAAAATATCAATCAATCAATCAATATTCCTGACCCTCCTTCCCCACCAGGGTCTCAGAGGCCTGTGTGAGTTTGACCTTGCAGGCACCCAGACCACAGTGGGGGTGGTTGTTTCGTGCCCTCCTGTGCCTGTACACATCAGTTTGTGGTGCATCATTCTGTGTTATGTACCACACATGGTACACACCCTGTTGTGACATTGTTTTACTGTGCTACCTTGGTTGTTACGTCATTGTGGTAGTATTTGGGCTTTGTGACATACTGCTACTTCAAGTCATCTACTGGAGGCTCTTCTGGTTTGTTTTGCTGCCTGCAGGCTTTTTGCTTGGCTTCTGTGCTGGCCTGCTTTGAGTTCTCTTTGATTTGGTGTTTTTGCAAGTTAAGGTGGCCTCTGAGGGTGCTGCACACTTTTTTACACACAAGGTGGAAGATGGTGACAAAGGGGAAGGGTGTAACGCTCACCTGATTCCCGTAGAGGCGCCGGTCTTGACTGGGCGTATGCCGTATCTTCAAAGGTGATGTGTAACACACGGCTGGCTCTTTGGGCTGGACCTCTGTTCACTGTATGTCTGACTCGAAGGGTAAGATGTCTGCAGATAGAAAATATGGGATTAATGAACTGGGTTATTGAATGTCTCTCTCTTCTTCCCTTTCTCTTCTCCTGTAGAACCCCAAAGGTCAACGCTCTCACCTTAGGTAAGTGAACGCCGTGCTCTCCATCTGCCTCGGGGCAGGGTGCTGTAACCAGTTTCTTCACTGGATAAGGGGAGCAGGCCTCTTGACTTCGGAGGACTGCTGTCTGTCGTTTACTGCACGAACGGTAAGTTTCGAGTAATTCTAATGTCTTTAAAAGTCTTTAGTAATGATGTCTCTTGTTTTGCAGGGTTCCGGCGATGGCGGATGACGGGCTGAAGTGAGTTGAAGATGGAGCCCGTGTGATGAATAGAAGCGCCTGGAAGCACGTAAGTAAGCACTTGTTGCCTGCTTCACGATGCGCTCTAACTGTCTTTTTATTTGGCAGGTACAAATTCGGAGCGGCTGCAGGGTGCCGGAATACCCACTGGGTTAGATGTGGAAAGGAGTAATGGCACGTGAGTGTTAAAGTTCCCCAATGTCTTTAAACGCACCTTGTTTTGTCTTTCAGATGTGGGATGCAGCGCCGAAGGCCTCCGGAGCGTGTAAAGAGTTGGTGAGCTTTTGTCTTTCAGATGCCGGAATGCAGTGCGAAGACCTCCGGAGCGCACGAAGAGTAGGTAAGCCTTTGTCTTTCAGTGATGGCAGTGATGGGCTGGACTATCCGAGAAAATTCGGGGATAAACCTGCGATAAAAGTTAGCGAAGCCTAACATGCTTTGCACACCTTTTACGGAGGATGGTGATGGCCATTTGAGAACTGCATCGACCTTCTTTGAATCCATACGCACTCCGCGAGGTGATAATATGAATCCCAAGAATTCAACTTCAGTCACGTTGAAAACACATTTTTCCAACTTAGCGAAAAGGTTGTGTTGACGCAATCTTTCGAGGACCATTTTCACGTGTTTCCGATGTTCAGATTCCGATGAAGAATAAACGAGGATGTCGTCAATGTAAACAACAACAAACACATCTATGAGTTCTCTGAGGACATCGTTCATAAAATATTGAAAGGCGGCCGGGGCATTGCAAAGTCCGAAGGGCATGACCTGATATTCAAATAGCCCATATTTGGTGCGTAAGGCCGTCTTCCATTCATCGCCCTCTTTTACTCGTACCAAGTGGTAGGCTCCTCTAAGATCCAGCTTTGTATATATGCATGCTTTTCTGACTTGGTCCAGGAGTTCAGGGATCAAAGGTAACGGATATCTATTCTTGACGGTGATCTGGTTCAGGGAGCGATAATCTATACAAGTTCTAAGGTCTCCTTCCTTTTTTGGAACGAAGAACAAAGCTGAAGAAGCAGGGGACTTGGAAGGACGAATAAACCCATTTGCCAGGTATTGATCCAGGTATTGTCGAAGGTGAAGGTTCTCAGGCTCGGTGAGGGCATAAATTCTACTACAAGGAGGAGTAGATCCAGGTATCAGGTCTATCTGGCAGTCATAAGACCTATGAGGAGGTAGAGAGTTAGCCTGATCCTTCTGGAAGACATCTTGGTATTCTAGGTATTCGGGAGGTAACTGGGGAGTCTCTGAAGAAATTGCTGCCAATGCAACACCAGGTGGAGGGTGACAAGTAGAGACACATTCTGGAAACTGGACCGTTCTTGCTCGCCAATCGATCAGAGGATTGTGTTTCTCTAACCAAGGTATTCCTAGAATAATCTGAAACTGAGGAGCCTTGATCACATCGAACACGATCTTCTCATGGTGTCCATCTTGACTTACTAGCGTCACTTCTTGAGTGGTATGCGTTGCTGGTCCGGAGGCTATCTCCGTTCCATCCACCGTAGTAATGACGTCCTTTACAGCCTTGGGACAAAGAGTTAGATTCATCCTCAAAACCATTTCATGATCCACATAATTGCCGATGGCACCGCTGTCGACGTAAGCTTCAATTGCATGTAATCGATCCGGTTTATCAGGGCTAATGAGGACCATAGGTATCACGAAATGCGAGGTCACGGAACTGGTTTTCACGCTCGGCAAGAGGACCTCTATTCTTGTCGGGCGAGGTCGTTTCCCTGCTCAGAGTTTGTAACTTTGGTAACTGCAGCTCCTACTGCCTTCTTGGCAGGTTTCACCGGACAGTCTCGAAGAAAGTGCCCTGAGTTTCCGCAATAGAGGCATAATTGCAACTGTTTTCTCCTTTCCCGCTCCTTTTGTGTTAGAGGACCTTTCAGGCCCCCTATTTGCATGGGTTCCCCGGAGTCTACTCCTTTGGAAGGAGTTGGCGGTTTGGAAAATACTCGAGCATCAAACTTGGAACGATCGGCCTTCCTGTTCTGCAGTCTGTGATCTATTTGAACGACTAAGTCTATATAGTCCGAACAATCTTGTGGGGGATTCACTACTTGGGCTAACACATCTTTGAGCTCTCCACGTAGAACTCTATAAAACAGCGTAATCCTTTTGTCCTCAGGCCATTGAGTTTCCACTATCAGTCTGTTGAAAGACGCAATATAAGCCAAAAGGTCTTGATTACCTTGTTGCAACGAAAGAAGCTCATTGTCCAAGGCCTGCCCCTGTGAATGTCTTGCGAACAGTTTTTCCATACTGAGCTGAAAAGCTTGAAAATCATGGAGGACCGGATCATCTTGATTTACTAGAGGGATCGACCAGTCTGCCGCATTGCCACTAAGGTACGAAAGCACGAAAGCTACTTTAGCTTGATCAGTTGGAAAGGCTGCTGGCCGGCATAAGAAATGCAACCGGCACTGATTGATAAATACTGCAAACCTCTTTGGGTCACCAGAAAATCGTTCGGGCGGAGCCAGAGGTACATTCCCAGGTAGGTTGATCTGCACTGGATTCATAGAGGATGTAGAAGGAAGATTTCCCCCAGATGCGGGTAACGGGGTCTGTCCGGCTTGTGACTGTAGCAATTGTCTAGCGAGATCATCTGTTCGCTCCTTGGAAATAATCAGTTCCCTTCTTAGAGCGTTCATTTCCTGACGGGCTGCATGCACTTCTGCCCTTAGTTCCCCAAGTAACTGGGCTAGCTGGTCGGTATCCGAGGTTTCCATAGCGCCTGGACGGGAGTTTTGCGGTAGTCTTTGCGTTCTGTAACGCTCACCTGATTCCCGTAGGGGCGCCGGTCTTGACTGGGCGTATGCCGTATCTTCAAAGGTGATGTGTAACACACGGCTGGCTCTTTGGGCTGGACGTCTGTGCACTGTATGTCTGACTCGAAGGGTAAGATGTCTGCAGATAGAAAATATGGGATTAATGAACTGGGTTATTCAATGTCTCTCTCTTCTTCCCTTTCTCTTCTCCTGTAGAACCCCAAAGGTCAACGCTCTCACCTTAGGTAAGTGAACGCCGTGCTCTCCATCTGCCTCAGGGCAGGGTGCTGTAACCAGTTTCTTCACTGGATAAGGGGAGCAGGCCTCTTGACTTCGGAGGACTGCTGTCCGTCGTTTACTGCACGAACGGTAAGTTTCGAGTAATTCTAATGTCTTTAAAAGTCTTTAGTAATGATGTCTCTTGTTTTGCAGGGTTCCGGCGATGGCGGATGACGGGCTGAAGTGAGTTGAAGATGGAGCCCGTGTGATGAATAGAAGCGCCTGGAAGCACGTAAGTAAGCGCTTGTTGCCTGCTTCACGATGCGCTCTAACTGTCTTTTTATTTTGCAGGTACAAGTTCGGAGCGGCTGCAGGGTGCCGGAATACCCACTGGGTTAGATGTGGAAAGGAGTAATGGCACTTGAGTATTAAAGTTCCCCAATGTCTTTAAACGCACCTTGTTTTGTCTTTCAGATGCGGGATGCAGCGCCGAAGGCCTCCGGAGCGTGCAAAGAGTTGGTGAGCTTTTGTCTTTCAGATGCCGGAATGCAGTGCGAAGACCTCCGGAGCGCACGAAGAGTAGGTAAGCCTTTGTCTTTCAGATGCCGGAATGCAGCGCGAGGCGTTGATGACAGCCGATGGACCAGGTAAGTGAAGCGCTGTCACTGAAGACCGTAATGCTAACCTGTTCTTTCTTGTCTTTATAGGTGTTGCTGAAGACTGGATTCAGGATGGTAAGCCTTTTTCCTTAGGCCCAGGATCAGATGCAGAAGACAGGATGAGCGTTCTGCTGCAGAGGATGCAGAATAACGCAAAGCAAGATTCATCCATCGGGTGTGGTTTAAATAGCCTCCTGTAGTGCTTAGGTGTCTCCTTCCACAGCCACGCCTAGGTAAGAAAAGAGTTCCTGCTTTCCAGAAGAGTTCCAGTGTTCTGAACCTAGGGAGTGGCTCCTGCCCCACCCAACAGGAAAAGTAGTTCCAAACAGAAGAGGATCAGAGGCTCAACTGGCAGGCAAGTAAGCAGCATGGTCTGCTGCAGGTAAGTCCACCCAAGCATTATGAGCCCGGCGCTTCCAGCGCTGGGACTGGGCATATTTATGAGCCTGGTGCCACTGGCGCCAGGACTGGGTCCAAAAGGTCCCAATTGGGACTGGTTGGCCCTCGGAACCTGGGTTATGGATCTGCTTCCAAGGGAGTTGGGAAAACCCTGACCTTTTGGAAGCAGAGATCATGACAAAGGGTGATCCTGTGGCCAGGTGAACTTCAAGGATGAAGGCTGCATAACCCAGATGCAGTTGTTCAGTGTGTCATGGTGATTTGTGAGGGAGGGGTGGGTGTTTTGCTGTTGACAGTTGCCTTGCCCTACAGTGTGATGCGCACCCTGACATTGAAATTGTGGTATCCAATGTACATAATGTATTCTGCTGATCAATGCCTGTTCATGTGTTGTGAGGGAATAGTTGTGGCTTGACATGCTGGGGTGTACACATGGCCAATGTTCACATGTGATGTGTAGAGGACACTGATGGTCACTTGATTGCACATGCATATATTGAATGCATGTCCCTACTGACCCACACACTCGCACTATCATCCACTAGATGTACAACCACCCTTCCATGTCCACATGTAAACTCTGTTTGCCTTCTGGTGCCCACTGTGTCCCTGCAGCACATGATCTATGACCATTTGTGGATCCTGTACATACGTAATTTGCTTTTTGATGTAATTTGTCGTTTAGATGTGATGCTCAGGGTGTGCGTCACATCTTCCCACTCCCTGACCAGGTCTAGGATGATACAAGGTGGAAACCTATACCTGCCGTAGACCTGGTCATCAGGCATCCCAAAAAGGATTGTCCGGGGTGAAAAAATGCGAGCCCTGGCTTTTCTCCACCTCCTGCGGTGTCCCACGATCAGTGCTGCGACAAATGGGGGATTCATCGTAGCTGTATATACGTGTTTGTTGTTTGCGCGCACATTTATACTGGGCGCCGGGACGCTTCCACCTGCCTTTGTGTGGCAGACGCATTGACGCCAATGCGCGTCTTTTGCCGTGCGCTGGTGTTCGCGTGCGTGTGGGCATTCCGTGTAGTTCCCTGCAGTACTTCCCCAGTTACGGCTTCAAGCATTGTTCCCCATTACGCGTGTTACGCCCTGTGTCCCACCCCCTTTTTGGTGTGTGTGCAGACGTTGTGTGCTTTCCCTGTGTGCGTCACGCAAGGCGTTCGGGATGTTGCAATGTCGTGTTAGCCACGCACAGGTTTGGCGCACATTTCGGGAAAAACACGTGCAGGAGCTTCATTAATTTTTCACGCTTGCGCCAGCTTGCGCCAATATTTTCACTGCACATTTGTTCCATGAAACGGCCCCGTAGTTTGCAGAATATATGTAGCTAAAAAACCAGCAGAATCACATTTAAAATTACAACAATATATGGAATTGGAAATGGTACTAAATCTTGTAAGTGATATACACTATCAGTGATATACACTAACAGGCTTTTGCAAAGAACGTTTCAAAGAAACAAATGAAAATAGTAACTTAAGTATTGATTTACAACACCCATTCAATCTTCAAAGTTTTATTCAGTATGATAAACACATTTCAAATATACGACTTTGAAATAAACAAACAATCATTATATGTACGTGAATGATATTGACACACATACTATAAAAAGTCTGTCAAATGATAAATGATGAAAGAAACACCAATGAGGGCACTAAAATGTGGCATGGACTTATTATGAATATATTTCTTGAAGAAAAAAATCCCCTGAGAAGAGAATTTAATAATGTTTGCTTTCAATTGTAAATAATATCAAAACCCAATCTACTCCAACACTTTTACAAGATTTGAAGTTATGCAAACATATAATCATTCAATAAGTGTGTCCTTTTCAAACAATGGTATGCTTACAAAGTCGGGAAAAATACCAACTAATGAATTAACAAAAGCATTCCAAGGCTAAGTAGTAAACTTACTATTAAATATACATGATAATGTTGAAGCTTTAGGTGTAAGATGTGCTACTGGAAGCACACTATTAGTGTTCAGTAATGGAGTTCCAACACAGAGTAAAAATATATGGCAGGAACTTGCCAAATATTGAAGATGTTTAAAAGCAAACAATGTACATTAAGAACATGAACATGTAAATGTTAAAGAACACAATAATTTAAACTGTGAAGATGTAACAGAAAACAGCCACAGTTCGAAAGGTTTGCACTACAAAATACATAACATCAATTTAAAGAATATACCATCCGCCCTTTACATTCAAAAAAAGGTATAGGTGATTCAATAGAATTATTTCAGATGAGACAAGCAAAGGGCACATTATTGATTGTGTGTGATAAATACTTAGAAGAAAGATGATTTTTTCTCAATTATTAACAAAACGAGAGGGTAGAAGATTAGATGACCGACTGGTACAAGTTTTTGCTTCAGAATTAGAAAAAGCCACATATATTCAACAGACCTTACATTTAGACAAAATCATGAATTATGTTTCACTTGCTTTATGAAAGTGAATTAGCAACCCTATGTTATGGAGTTGCCCATGCCCTCAACAGATGAAAACAATAGTGAAATATAACAGCTTCAATACTACTTGAAAAATGTGAAGCTATACATCAAGTTTTAGAAGGTAGCATTAAAAAAATGTTAGCAAATTTGCTATGAACAAGAAAATATTGGGGTTGGTGTTTATCAGAATAAACTGCATGTTGCAAAACCTTGGTCCATTTACATGGTTGATTACTTTAAGCTGTGCAGAATATGCATGGGAAGAACTATAAAACTGTTTAAAAGACACACATGTGCATCTTCCTTGATCCAGTAATTGTATGAAGACATTTTCATCATCAATTCTTTGCTGGGTTAAACTCAATTTTAAACACAGAATGCCCAACATTAGATAGGGTTATACAATATTTTTGGAGAAAGAAATATCAAGCTTGAGGGGCACCTCATATACACATGGGTTTATGGTTTGAAGAAGCTCCCCGATTCTGTGAGCAATTTTATAGAAAAAATATCAAAAAGTACCTGTTCTCCGAACGGGTTCTGTGAACAGACATGACAGCACTCGCAGTAATTTTTCAAAATCGATGATCTTCTAGGTCACTGATCCGATTTGCTTATCACTTGCTGTGCTTTGTACTCTTAAGTAAACTTCACTGAGAATGGTCGTGTGTGGCTGGTTACCATACCTTGGAGCAGAAGTTGGGGGAGTCGAGAGCTGGTGTGCTACTGCATACTGTGACCTATTGTGCTCTTTCCCCAGCTGTTGCATCACTCTGGCATGGTGCAGTTTGTTGTGCATTGCTGTGCAAATGTCTTAGAAACCATGCATTCTAGGGTTGAGGACCGGTCCTTCTAAGACCACATTGATGTTTTGTCGATTTCAGGCAATGGTCTCATGTTTAAAAGCGCTGAAGTCTGGTGAACGGGGTGGGGTGTTTGAATGTTACATAGCCAGTAATGGCCTGATGGTCCTAACAGGTAACTATGCAAAAAGTGTTGCAGATGGGAGAAACGGTGTGAAATTGTATAAGGTACAACATTTCACCAAGCCACAAACCCACAAACAAATGTAGAATTTTGCTGCAATCCTGGGAAAGGGGTGGGGTGTCCAAATGTCATGTAGTCAGCAATGACTGCAGAGTCCTGACAGTTAACTATGCAAGATTTGGTGCATATTGTTAAAACAGTGTGGAATTGTATAAGGAACAATGCTTTATCAAGCCACAAACCCAGCCACAAGCCCACCAATGTTCATCATTATAAATATAGAAGATATGTTACTTGCACAATTCCAAGCTCTGATAAAAGCCCAAATTTGCATGAAAATGTTATGTGTTTTCAAAACGACAAATGCACATCTTATTGTAAAACAAAATGCAAGTCAAATGGCTGCATTAACCAAACATGTTGTTTTGGATTTGTAAGAAAAGATTGTGAAGCAACAGCAATTAATGATCACCTTTAAGCTATTAGACACAATGTTAAACGTAAAACTCCCAAAAGGTCATATGAATTAAAAGAGTTCCAACAAGCATTAACATAAAACTACTGCTCTGTGAATTTAAGTATGTGGAATGCAAACATAGATATTCAATTTGTAGCTGACAATTATTTGGCTGTAAGCAGATACAAAACATCAAGCACAACTAAATCAGAGAAATGTCAACTCCAAGATCTTTGGGGGTAAAACACAAATGAAAAGTTACTTTCAGGGTGACTTAACTCTTTTACATCATGAATGTGGAACATACAAAGCAGCAGATAGATTAACAGGAGCAACACTTTATAGTAAAAGTGTAGATATTAAGTGAATCAGTCATGGCTATCCAGAAGGCAGGCATAATAATTTAAAACCTTATCATCTAATACAAATGTTAGCACTTCATAACCTAGAGTGTGAGGCTAAAGTAAAAAGAAAACATGCTTGATAATCACTAAACTAATAGATCTGATGATTTAGAAGATGAAGGGGCTGATTCATAGAACGCTTTTCCCGACGCCATGGCACTTTGCTCCAAGCAAAACTAATTTATCTAATTCTTGGATCGGACTTGCATGAGTATGCACTCACTTTGCATTGGTCCTTTGCTAATTTGCATGGTTTTGAGCACTTTGCACAATACAAAGTGCAAAAAGTGAGAAGGGCCTGCACACAGAAACAAATAGGGGGAGGAACATGTATAATCCCCATTTCTTACTCAAAATGAGGAAGAACGAGGAATAACGTGGGTGTTTTGAGGAACGTACCACGTACAAAAATAACATGCCCAGTCAGGCACAAACACAGTCCAATTCATTGATACCTAATCACAACTTCCTAGGGTGAAAAGGCACACACAAACCGTGTGATCAAACATCCAGATGATAAGTGACGCAACGTACGAAGAAGAAAGGCCGTATATAAAAGCATGCAATGCACAACATCACATAATTGCACTTTCAGGATGAATCCCACTATAGTGGCAGAGATTGTTCATGTTCATGGAGGAAGCAAGAGGAGGAGGAGGAGACTGGTGAGGGACAGGATTTTCCATCCTCGTACAATGCTTTTTGGGATGACAGATGACGAGGTGTATGCAAGGTAGAGATTCTCTCCCCATGTCACCCTAGACCTGGTCAGGGAGTGGGAGGAAGACCTTGCACCACCCACCTTCTGCTCCCATGCACTCACACCCGTGAAGAAGGTGCTGACAGCCATACATTTTTTGGCTATGGGCTCATTTCAGCATACCTCTGCCATTGTAATTGTAATTGGTTATTTATAACATGCTTAATACCCAGCGGTTTCTAAGCTCAGACCCGGGACCGAAACCTGTTTTGCTCTGCGTTGTCTTGCTTCCAAGGTGAGCGTATTGCCCATGAGCTATCCTCCCGGCATTAAAGAAAAAAAGAAAAATATGTGGATGCACTCCAAATTTATACAGTGAGAGGTCAAAAATAAATTACATTTTAAATTTTAAAGTTGTTCAAGGTGCGGGGAGGAATAGTGGATCTGGCACAGGTCCACTACTACAAATTTGTAAAGAGAAGAAGAAGGTCCAAAATTCCGGAGCCCTCCCGTCCACTGCACACTATTGCTAGTCCGTTAATGAAACGGGTCAATAATTATTCATATCAAAGTGTTGTTATTAAATAAGCATATTCTCAACATATGGCCTTCAAAACATTATCTTCATAAAAAAGACAATTATTTATTTGATTTCTTTCACATTAGTTTCATGGATGCAGAAGATCAACACAAAGGAACAAAGTATTTTGTAGGTACATAAACATTTAAAATGGCTGACGTGTTTCGAGAATCCATTCTCTTCTTCAAGAGCCAAATTTAGAACTGAAAAGCAAAAATAATTTTGTTTAACAATCATCCCAAAGAATAGTTATAAACTTTGTCTAGTATATCAGAAAGATTAACAGTACACAGTAACCACCCCTGTCTATACACACATAAAAAGATGTCATTGTGAATGGCAAAATCAGTTCAACATTTACATGGTAAGTGTTCAAGAAAGACTTAAATATGCTAGTGGCAAACTCAATTTAGCATTATGTGGAAAGCGTTCTAGGGAGACTCAGGTATGTTAGTGGCTAATGAAAAGCCGCTACTGCTATGTCACATGAAGTGTGTAGTTATAGATATGATCTCAACATGTCTCTCTCCACAGTGGTTTAAATAGTGATTACTAGTAAGAAAAGAGATAAAGAGTGACCCGTGGAGTTTCATAGGTGTCGTTTATGAAACAGTCTCACCTCTGGTCATGCTTGATAGTTTGAGCAAGAGTATAAAGTGAAGTACCTTAATTCTACTTGGTATATCTTCCTTCTCTTAGTAAGAAGTGTAAATCCCTCCATAACATTTCAGGAAATATATGAAAACATTTTCAGTCCTCAATCTACGGGATCCTGTAAAGTTCAAAGAGTCGAGTTAGATATTTGATAATCTATATATCACACCCAAGTACGCCCATCTAGGCAATCTATTCGTGTGTAAAAATGGAAGCCATCTTCTATTCATAAAGTCACCCTTCTCTGAGGATTAATCTTGTGACTTATAGTCAGTGCCCGTATATCCAGTATGTCTGGAGGAATGTCGTCATTCCCAATGCAGTATGTACGTTCAAGGGGTCCCTTAATGCTGGGGTCCATTGTGTCTTGAAAAAAGTCGTGCTCTCCTGTAAAGATCAAGGCATATAACCTTATTAGAATAGGAATCACGGGTGGGAGATCGTGTTAAGGCGCATATTAGGAGAGGGGGGTATGTCAGTGCAAGAGCACTGCTATCTCGAACACTGCGAGCTTGGCATGTAGGTCATCTCTCGGAACGCGCTGAGATGCGTGAGGTACAGACATCGATCGTGCGGTGTGGCAGAAGATGCTGTCTGCGCTCTGTGTCAGGCTGTCTTCAGAGCGAAGCGTGGCGGTCGCCTAGGTAACCGAGAATGATCAGAAAGGGTCTATCGGAAAATACCTCCATGTGTTTGTACAGCAGAATGGTGGAAATAGAAGATGGGCTTATCAGGGAGTCCCTATGGGGAGGATCATTGAGAGTACAGAGCGCCATGTTAGAATGGTAAATGTCTCCAAGGAAGTCAATCAGGTTGTCGCATGGATTAGTCAACCTAGTCTATTCTCTAACTAGTGCAGGTAATGAATCCTAAGCATGTGTTCCTGTGGGAGGTAATTAGAAAATAAGTAATGAAATGTAACATACTAGATGCACATAAATCGCGTCTGTATAAAGTGTACGAGTCCACGGCTATTATGGAGTCACATTTCCTTAGTGCATTAATTCCTCCTCAGTCTAGTCTGAGTGCTGGTTGCCATGGTTGTATACAAATGTGAATTGATAATGGTCCCCACAGATAGAGAATTACAAATCATTATAAAGCTTATTAGCAGTGACAACATTTCCTGCATTGGGTCTCATATTATGGTGGGCCGGTTGAACAGAGCCCGGACTTCTCTTGATTTAACACGGATTCCACCATGCATTCCTATTCAATCTGTAAAGTTCATATTAATGTTATGGCTACTCCCTTAAACATTTCCAAAGAAGAGTATTGGGGTGGCCCGGTAAAACAAGTCCCGGACTGCGGTAGATTTAACAGGTGTTACACCTCCACTTCCCCTATTGAGATTGTATCAAAGTTTTTGTCGGTGTCATATCACAGGCCATGCAATCCCAGTGCCTACCGCAGGTATTGTGCTGCATTACATCATGTGTGCATAGCCACAAATACATGCCACGCACAACGCAGACAAGGCCGAGTATCTGCCAGGATTTTCTTGCCATAGCACATTTCCCATGGGGCCTAACAGCCATTGATTGCACACATTTTCACTACAGTCCCCTTCACCCCGAGCGAGCCCATGTACCACAACTGGAAGCATTGGCATTCAATTAAAACACAGTCATCTGCAATCAAAAAGGAGTCATCATGCATCTGAATGCAAATTTCCCTGGAAGCACACATGATAGCTTCATTTACTGCCGTTCTTCACTATTCCAGGCCCTGGTATCGGTAACCCTTGGCAACACCTGACTCATCGGTGAGTATCAACTATCACATACATGCACGCAGTCACATGACACACAGAATAACAGCCCATGAGAATCAATTCTAACAACAACCATTTCCAGATCTGCAGGGTACAGTGCTTACCCGCTCTCACCATTCCTGCTCATGACATTCAGGAATCCTGCCACTCAAATTGAGGTAAAGTATAACACAGCACACAGCTCCCTCCTTTCCTGTCACTCTCTGGCTGGCCTCTCTTGGCCCTCTTCCTGCTCCCACATGTGAGGCTGAAAACCTTAGGGTCATCTTCGACTCCACACGTTCCTTCTCTCCTCACATCTCTGATGTCTCTAAGAAGTCACATTAACAGCTGCATCTCTTCAGAAGTATTTTTCCTTTCCTCTCCTTCCCCCAGAAGCTCACTGTCTCTGGAGCTCTGGTTCTCTCTAGGCTGGACAACTGCACAGCCTCTTTCAAAATCTGCCTCCCTCTACGCTCCGCCCTCTGCAACTCATCCAAAACAGAACTGTGAGACTTGTCCTTGACCTCAAGCCCAGGGATCATATCTCTCCAGGACTGAAATCCCTGTATTGGCTCCCAGTGGTGGTGAGGATTAAATTCAAAACCCTGTGCAATGTCCACAAGGCCTTCTGGGGCCTGTGTCCTTAATACCTTCAACTCTCTCTTCCTAAATATATTCTGTCTCGAGCTCTTCGCTCATCTGCCTACAAATCCCACAGAGTCAGTCGCTTCTCCAAGCAGCGAGTTGGTGGTCGATCTCTTTCTTCTGCAGGGGCCTCCCCCTGGAATAGCTTCCCTGTCTCTCTGAAGCTTGAGGAGAACCAACTCCTGTTCCGGAAGCACCTGAAGAACTTCCTCTTTGCTTCTGCTTTCTCTCCTCTTCTCCCCTGTTGATCTCCTGGCTGGATCTGAAATTGCACTGGTTACCTGGCTACCCTCTGATCTCGGGCCCAAGTCCCCTCACCACCATTTGCACACCTGCACTGCCCCCCTGGCAACCCTTGCTCTCGGGAACTGTTTCTGTATCCCTACAGCCCCTTCCAGCACTTGACCCTGATGTCTGCATTTATTGATTTACTGTTATCCTATGTACTTCACTAACCCCTGCCAATCCCCCTGCACTTTTCCCCTTCCCTCCTCCCCTGCAATTGTGTGATCTCAATGTCAACTGGCCTAGTAGGATTGTTGTCTCTGTCTTCCCTTTGTTTGCCCTCCTTTGCCTCATCGCACCTCGAAACACTTGTTTATAAGCGCGCTATAAATGCCATATCATATCACCTAGCCACTAAGTACATACTGGAGCATACATTTGTAGTGCTTAAATCACATTTCCCTTCCCTTAACCACTCTGGCAGTGTATTGCTATGTGCCCCACCAGTACTATTCAAGATTATCGTGGCATCTTCTGTCCTGTCTAATGTTGCCACATGGCATAACAGAAGAGTTGCAGGAGGGACATTGCCCTCAGTCACAGGCACTACCCATGCCCATGGCAGGACAAAGGGCATAGGTAGAGGATGCACGTAATCCGATCATGCAACCTACTTCACCTAAATAGCAGCCCCTAAGGAAAACACGCAATAAGGCCACATCCCTGGTGCACTTCAGTGATGAATTGGGGCTAATCCACCTTGCCCATAACAACACCCTGATAATATATGTCTGGGAGAGGCAAACTGTGTATGTCCAAAGACATCAAATCAAGTGCCCAAACCCCTGACACAGTCATAACAAGTGGAAATGACAGTATGCTTGTCACTTACACAAAAGCACACACCAGTCAATGAAATCTCTTACCACATTCACATGTTCTGCAACAATAAATGTGCACTCAGACACAACAACACATAGGGCCTCATTACAAGTTTGGCGGTAGCCTTGCTGGTAAAACCGGCAGGCTGCCGCCAAACTTGTGCTTTTTTCCGGCACCCGCAAATGGGCAATTACCAGGTCATTATGGCCCGCTGGACCCGGTAATTACCCATTCGCTCGCGCCAGAAAAAAATGCTCCCCATTCCCATTTGAGCCCCATAGGACTCAATGGGAATGGGGAGGTTGGATGCACCGGCATCATTCAGAATGGTGCTGGTGCATCCAACATGCTCTGCTCGCGGGTGCCGGTATGCCCGCCAGGTCAGACCTGGTGGGCGGGAATGCGCCCTCGAGCAGAACTCGTAGTTTCCAGGTCCAGTAACAACGGTACCGGCAAGCTTACCGGTACCATTGTTACCGGACTGCCAAACTTATAATGAGGTTTCAATTGTTTTTTGGCTAAGGACCACGATACCCCATTTACCACATCAATGAGGGGTGACAGTCTCCTCAGGCAATTAGTCGGTATGAGGAAGGGTATTTCATTACTGGGTGTGACCAACACTTCCTGTCTCATCCTATGCATCCCTATCTTTATGTCAACCTCAGTGAAACCTTCAATAGGTATTTTTTCCCCATTGAATTTGTGCCTGACTTTTACATTGCTTTTCGAGGATCTCCCCTCATTGATACTTTGCATCAGTTCCTTTGACATTACTGTTGCTTGGGTACATGTGTCAATCATTGCAAATGTGTTACATTTCTCTTCAACAGTGATGGGGCATAGTATCTGTGCTCAAACTCTTCCAGTACACATAGAAGAAAGTGTGAATTATTACGGATCTCAGGACTTACTTTTCTCAGATCAGCCTGGCTTTTTGCCAGACAAAGGGACATTTGAAATTACCCTTTACCCTCCTGTTTGTCCATTTCTTTTTTAATGTTTTTGGCTATTTTTCTGGACTCAGAACCCATTTGAAGTGTAGCCACTGACTGCCCCTCTGATTTCGGACCACCAGTGTTCACACCCCAATCTCTCATTGTTCTTTGCCCATTCTCTGTGTCCTCTCTACTTACCTCCACTCCGGAACCTAGTGGCTATATCTTTTCAGAAATGTCATGTGTCAGCATGTCAGTTTCCGGTGTATGACACTTATCTGTATTTTTCACAGTGCCTGTCATTTCTGTCTCTTGGAATATCTGTGGTTCAAAATGTTCCTCATGTGACAGACCTAAACTTGCCTTTTGGGGAATTGTTAATTCTGTGGGGGTATCCACAGTATTTTGATTATCAAGTAAGGATAAACTGTCTGTTGATCCTGACTCTTCATTTTGTGTTTCATTTTCACATTGCATATTCTTTTTAAATCTTCCTCTCGTTTCTTTTTCTTTTTTTCATTTTCTCCTTTTTGCTCTTCATCTTCACACACCTGAATGGTCTGGTTCAGCTCCAAGTTAAACCATACTCCCTTTTGGTGTGTTATAATTCACTGTCTCACTTTCATTCATTTGTTTTCTTTTTTTTAAATCGGCAAGCAATTCAGTATTTTTATTCAAAGGTGATTCATGGGCAACTGTGTTTTCATCATGATATGATATGATATTTTATTTGTATCGCGCTCGTACACAAGTGTTTCAGAGCGTGACTAGGCAAGGCAGGGGAACAGGGGAGAACACAGCACAACACAACAGCGATCTTAGTAGGCCCAGTGACATTGAGAACACGCAAGTGCATGGGAAAGGGAAAAGGGAAAAATTTCATGGAAGGGGGAGAGTGGAAAGTGCAGAGCAGAGGAGAGCAGATAAATAATAATAAGTAAAAATAAATAGAAAATGGAGGCAATAAACAGTGGTAGTGCAGCCAGCAAGTGCGAAGTGCTGTGTTTAAGGCAGCAGACTGGGTAAGTCTGATAAGTGCAGAAAAAGAAGAAAAATGGGGCGGGGGGCTGTATGGGTACAGATACAGCCCCAGTGCAAGGGGTGGCCAGGAGGCAGTGCAGGTAGGTGGCGGGATGAGCAGGTACCTGGGCCCAGAGGACAGAGGGTGGCCAGATGCACAGTGCCAAGAGAGAGAAGATCAGCAGGGGAGATGGGGAGCGAAAGCAGAAGCAAAGAGGAAGGTCTTGAGGTGTTTCCGGGACCGGAGATGGTTCTCCTCAAGGTTTACAGTGGTAGGGAGGCTGTTCCAGAGGGAGGCGCCAGCTGAAGGTAGAGATCTACCCCTACTACCCCTAGCTCGTTTCTTTAAAAAACGATTGACCCGGAGGGTGTTAGAGGTAGAGGAGCAAAGAGCTCGAGAAGTGAGGTATTTGCAGAGGGATAGCTGAAGGTATTTTGGACCTAGGCCCCAGAAAGCCTTGTGGACAATGCAGAGGGTTTTGGATGTAATCCTTGCATCCACTGGGAGCCAATGGAGAGATTTCAGAGCTGGAGAGATATGATCCCAGGGCTTGAGGCCAAGGACAAGTCTTGCAGTCCTGTTCTGGATAAGTTGTTGTTAAGCTCACCTGGTCTCTGCAGAGGCGTTGGGGCATGGTTACAGCCCTCCCTCGTGTTATATCTCCCCCTTCTGGTTTCATCCCCTGTGGATCAGCTATGGGCGGCAACAATTGGTGGCACTGCTCCTGCGTGGATATGGGAAAATGTGAATGAGCTGGTGGGTGACTGTGGTATCTCCCAACCCCTTCAACCCAAGGTGCGATTTCTGTGGGCACGTACCGACCCATAAGGCTCACCTGGTAAATGTGAATGATGAGCTCTCCGTCACGCTACTTCTGGCAGGGGCGCTTGTTGGTGGAATCTAGTTCCTTCACTGATTCCTGAGTATTAGTCTAGTCCGGCTGCGACTAAGTTCCTCTTTCTGCTTTCTTTCAATGTCTTTTGTCTTTTCCCCTCGGTCTGCTTTCTTTCAGTGTCTCTTGTCTTTTCTCTCTCAATGGGCCTCATTACACAGTAGGCGGTAAGGGTTTACCGGTACCGGTAAGGGCACCGGTACCGGTAAACCCTTACCGCTTTACTACGAGGTCCCTTTGTGGGTCCTGGTTTTTCCAGGCGTTAAGGATGGGACCCGCAAAGGGACCTCGGAGCTAATTACGGTACCGCAATTTGCGGTACCGTAATTAGCACCTTCCCCATTCCCATTATGCCCTATGGGGGCAAAAATGGGAATGGGGAAGGGCCTTGGTGAATGGGGAATTACCGCCCCCGCTCACCTTGGAGTAGGGCGGTAATTCCGCCATCCACCAAGGCGGACTTGGTACGGTACCGGCGGCAACCATGGCGCTAATAGCGCTATGGTAACCGCCTACCGTGTAATTAGGCCCAATGTCTTGATGTTATTGCTCTCAATGTGGTTGTTTTGCACTGAATAAAGTTTCTCTCTGTTTTCTCCCAAATAGGTGGAAATGCGGCCTAACAACAGCTGTGGAGGCGCGGAACTAGGCTAAGCAGAAGATGGATGCGATCGCGATGTCCAGCAGCATGTGAGTGATGGCTTTAGGGAAGGCGCAAGGTTTTAATGGCAGGGTGCCCTTAACGTAATGTCTGTTAAGTGTTTGACCTTGTCTTTTGCCTTTCCTTTGCAGTGCTGCGAGTTCGGATGGAGAGCGTTGTGCCACGGTGCCTAGATGATGCTGTCTGCATTCCGGGGTGTTTGCCGGTGAGCCGCATTGCCAGGAAGAAGATGTCTGTGATCCGAGATGTTTGCAGGTGAGACGCGGTGCCAGGAAGAAGATGTTTGCGCTCTGAGATGTTTGCAGGTGAGCCGCGGTGCCAGGAGGAAGGTGAGAGCAGGATTTTCCAGTGGCAAGCACAGATGAAGATGGCAGGATAACGCCAAGTAAGATAAATCCCAAGCTACAGTGAGTGTAACGCAGCACGGAGGTGCAGAATAACGTGAAGCGTGTGCCTTGGATTTGGGCTGGCTTTTATAGGTGGTATTCTTAGGCCACGCCCCCCCCTTGCATAGTTCTGCATGCCACACCCTGCCACTCCTAGGAGTTTCACGAGCAGATGCAGATGGAGACCACACCCGGACTAGTTACACACAAATGAGAGTTCTTGAGAGTATTCTTGCTCATAATAAAAGAGTTCCTATTCATTCTAAGCACTTCTGCCCATAATGGAAATGTATTGTTTAAATCCTTCCAGGCCCCCCATGTATAAATGACCCAAAGGGACGTGCGTGACCCATGATGCCCCCTGCTCCCTCCACTTGATGGTGCCACTCTTGTGAACCAAGGGTTAGTGGCCATGAGAGCACTCCCCCTCAAGTCCCCTCTTAAGGGTGATCCTCCTCCTGGCCCTGGGTTGGTGGGTTTATTACGATGGAATTGTCTGACGAATCGAGGGGAATGAACATATTCGCTGGGTTCCCAGGTTCGGTCTTGAGGTCTGTATCCTTTCCAGTCTATTAGGTAATACAGTTTGGATCGAACCACCTTGGAATCCAAGATAGACTTAACTTCATATTTGAGTTCCCCATTTAGCAATTCAGGCTCTGGCGGAGAATCAATCTGTGTGTTTGGTTTCATGGGTTTAAGGAGCGAAACATGAAATACCGGGTGGATTTTCATGTGCAATGGTAACTCCAATTTCATGGCGGCAGGGTTGATTATTGCTTTGATAGTATAGGGGCCCAGATATCTGGAGCGGAAGGCCTGTGGTCCTTTCAAAGGTATGTGTCTAGACGCTAACCAGACTTTATCTCCTATCTTTTAATTGGGAGCTTCTTTTCGGTGCCGGTCAGCAAACAGTTTTTGTCATTCTTTGGCCTTGTTCAATTCTTCTGTTGCTTTTTCAAGAACTTGAATGATGGACTTGTGTAAGGTTTTTATTTCTTGCATTTCCAATGTGTCAGGTGGATCAAACACTGACGGCCGTGGGTGTCTCCCGTGTAGAGTATAGAATGGAGTTTTTCCAGTGCTTATATGAACCGAATTGTTGTAGGCATACTCGGCTACCCAAAGTATGTCTTTCCAGGAGTTTTCGGAGTGCTGAAGCATACATCTTAAATATTGTTCTAGCGTCTGATTGGTTCACTCGGTTTGTGCATCAGTTTGAGGGTGGTGGCTAGTGGACAACCGGAGGTCGATTTTGGCATTTATACAACACCTTCTCCAAAAGGCGGAAACAAATTGAGTCCCACGATCCGATATCAAGATTGATGGAAATCCATGTAACTGGACAATTTGTTCCAAGAACACAGTGGCGAGAGTTGATGCAGTCGGAAGTCCTTTCAGAGGGATGAAATGGGCCATTTTCAAGAATAAATCTACGATGACTAAGATGGTGTTGTAACCATTGCAGGGAGGAAGATCTGTGATGAAGTCCAATGATAGTGTATGCCAAGGTGCTGGTGGAATCATTAACGGATGTAATAATCCAGCAGGGTTTTGCTTCTGAGATTTGTGCTGTGCACAGACACCACAGGTTGTAACAAATCAGGCAATGTCTTTCTTCCAAGTGGGCCACCAATAGTTTTGCTTTACCTTAGCCTGTGCCTTGGCTATTCCAAGATGTCCTTCCACTAATGAATCATGGTAGATTGTGATGATTTGAGTTTGCAGTTTCTTGTCCTGGATATTATGGTAAATTGTTCTCAATGGTGTACCGTCTCCCTTTAAAAGCCATCCCTGTTGTTTTACCTGAGTCATCTGTGACTGTAAACTGGTTTTTAAGACATCTACACACTTGGTAACAGCGATCGTGGTTTGAATTTGTTCTTCAGGAATGATGGCCACGGGATCGGCTGCTGTAAAGGTCTCTTTTTCCTCACTCATGCATGATAATGCGTCTGCTTTTCCATTCCGCACTCCAGGTCTATAGGTAATAATAAAGTTGGATTCTGCGAAAAAGAGCACCCAACGAAGTTGGCGTGAAGATTGTACTTTGGCAGTCTTTAAATATTGTAATTTACAATGATCTGTGATGACAGTGACCGTGTGTCGTGCCCCAAGAGATAATGGGCCTCATTACAATCTTGGCGGTAGCCATGCCGCTATTGGCTGCATGGCTGCCGGCAAAATCGGGTCCGGGTCCGGGTTCCCAGAATGGGGAATTACAGGGCCATTCCGAGTTCGGAGGGCCCATTAATTCCTCCCTCCAGGAAACCGGGCCCGGACCTTCCCCATTCCCATTTCGGCCCCCATAAAGCTGAATGGGAATGGGGGAGGGAGCTAACAATGGGCCGATTACGACCGGCCCGTTGATAGCCCCCTCTTCCCCTCACGGGACCCGCTCTGCACGTCTGGTAAAACCAGACGTGCAGAGCGGGTCCCACGAGGGGACCTCGTAATGTGGCGGAATGGTGTTAACGGGTCCGCATCCTGTTGCGGCACCCATTAACCCATTCCGCCACTCTCATAATGAGGCCCAATGTCTCCATGCCTTGAATGCAGCTTTGATTGCCAGTAGTTCCTTATCCGTGATTGCGTAGTTCAGTTCGGGAGCCAAGAATTAGCGGGACCAGAATACGACGGGATGTAACTGTCCAGTTTCCGGGTCTCTTTGGGATAACACCTCTCCCATGACTATGTTTGAAGTCACGGCTTCTACTACGTATGGTAGGTCTGGAAGGTGGTGTCAAAGAACCGTTGCTGTGATAAATGCTAGTTTCAGTTTCTGGAAGGCTTCTTCAGCTTCTGTGGACCAATGGAATTTATTTTAATTTTTTTTTTTATTGAGAATAATTGTTTTAGTTGATAGAATCAACTTTTTCAATAAGGAGATTTCATAAAATAGTCAGTTACAGCTTAAAACAAGATATATAACAATATAAGTTAAGTGCAGAGCATAACGATAAATACAATATAAAACATTAATCTCATAGCATTCGACAACAACAATTTAGGGTTGATTTTTCATGATCAGCCTATTGTACATACATACTTTGAGGATTTAAATTCAGGTGTATAAGAAACTTGACAATGTCAATGATCAAGGAGCTTTTGGATGCATTAAATACACTTGGTCTTCAGTTAATAATTGTCTATCTTTAAAATGTTTAAAAAAGTATAGTTTTCTTGTCTCAGATAATTTAGTGCATTTGGTTACAAGATGAAACGTGGTTACTAGTATGCCCTCTAAGTTGCAAAATCTACAGTTTGTGCAACTTTCGTTGTCTTTAGAATATAAAGCAATTTTAACTTTGGTACATAATAGATTCAATCTAAAGCACAGAAAGATATTCACAAATTGTTTATCTGGAAATATTTTGAGATAATTGGGTATCTCATTAAGGTTTTGTTATGAAGGCTTCAGATTTGTAAGCTTCATAGGTTTGAGATTTTTCACATGTTAGAATCCAATCATGGTTATACAATTTAAGTTTTGCTTTATGTGGAAAAGTAAAAAGTAAGTCGAGTGAAATGTTTGCATCATTTAGAATATTAAGGCCAACAGTTTTCCATTTTGATAAAGGAGAAGAGCTCTCTTTTACTATAATTGTTCTTAGTAGCTGATACATATTTCTCGAGGAAGGCGTTGAAAGTGAAATTGTTCTATAAGTGATATCATGCCCCATTAGACAACCACCTTTAGAGATATCAAGCCAAATTTGTATCTAATAAGGGCAATCAGAGTGCTTTGAGGAACTGGTATAACTATTTTCCAAAACATACTTTCAAGACATTCCCAGTTAACAGATTTCTTCATGATTTGGGTCTGACTGCCGTAAGTGATTATAGGCATTGCTTTCTGTAGATAGAACATCCTGGCAGGTATCCAGGAAAAACCTCCATATTTTTTTTGTAGGGACTTTGCTTGAATAGCTAAAAATCTCATTTTTGGAAGAAGTTTCTCTTTGTAGAGTTTATCTAGGGGATCAGAATTAATATTGACTCCTAAATATTTGTATTGGTTTATTTTAGTCAATGCATTTCCCGCTAAAGTCCACTTGAAGTTCAAGCCAGGATATTTACATGAGTGGTGAAAGATAAAGATGTTAGATTGTTTGGTGTTAATTTCTAGCTTATTCTCATTCGCATACAAGATTAGAGCTGCTAGCTTTCTTTGAAAACCGTTAGGTGTTCTATCAAAGAGAACAAAATCATTGGCGTATAGTAGGTAGGGAATATGATGGCATCCCAATAGGGGTGAAAAGGAGCACCTTTTATTTAGAGTTATAAAAAAATCACTAATATAAAAGTTAAAAGGTATCAACGCAAATGGGCATCCCTGTTTTAAGCCCGAATTAGTGGAGATCGGGCTGGATAGTAAGCCATCAGTTGAAAGTTTAATTTTAATGCTAGTATTGGAGTAGAATTGATAGATTAAATCGAAGATATAATAAGGACAATTCAAATTGAATAATTTATTCCATAAAACTGATCAAGATGTGGAGTCGAACACTTGTTTAAAATCAATCAGGGCCACGTAGACTGGTTGCTTTTTTTGGATAGCTTGAAATTTGATAGCCGAGATTATGAACAAATTTAATGAAGTGCCAATCCCAGGGACAAATCTTGATTGGTGAATATCTGTGAGGTTATTATAAGTAAGCCATCTCATGAAATTGTGAATATAAGCCTTGCTAAGATTTTACCCGGCACATCTAGGAGTGCAATGGGCCGATAATTACAAGGATTAAAACAATCATCTTTTTTAAAAATCGGAATTGTTCTTCCTCAGCAAAGAAGTGATTGGGTGAACAATTTGCGAGAACCTAGGAATCGATGGTAGAAATTAGCAAAGCCAAGCACACTTGGTACTCCTTTTGTGGAAGTTGGTGACGGCCACTGGAGGAATGCATCAACTTTCCGTGTGTCCATATGCAATCCCTGCGGTGTAAACATGAAACCAAGAAATTTGACTTCGGTCATATGGAAGGAACATTTTTCCATTTTGGCATATAATTGGTGTTGTCAAAGTTTTTCCAAAGCTGCTCGGACATGACCGACATGTTCTTCTTGGAATTGGAGTAGATGAGAATGTCATCTATGTCGACAAGTGCGCAAATGTCCAATAACTCACGGAGTACATCATTCAAAAATAATTGAAATGCTGCAGGGGCGTTGCATAACCCAAAAGGCATAACCTGGAATTCGAAGAGGGCATACTTTGTGTGAAAGGCCATCTTCCATTCATCTCCTTTTTCTACTCTCACAAGGTGGTAGGCCCCTCGCAAATCCAACCTGGTGTAAATCTGAGCGTGTTTCACTTGATCCCAGGGCTTGGGTATAAAGGCAAAGGATAGCAGTTTTTCACTGGTTGATCGCTCTGTAATCAATACAGGTCCTCAAGTCCCCCTCCTTCTTAGGTACGAAGAAGAGGGGTGAGGAGGCAGGAGACTTGGATGGGCGGATAAAACCATTTGCCAGATACTGATCCAGGTAAGTTTTAAGATGTTGGTTTTCTTGCTCCGTTAAGGCGTAAATCTGGTTGCAGGGAATTTGGGCTCTGGGTAAAAAAGTCCATTTGGCAATCGTATGGTCTATGCAGGGGCAAGATGTTAGCTTGCTCTTTTTGGAAGACATCTTGTTAACAGTGATATTCAGGTGGTAAGGTGCCAGTAAGGCCCAGCACGAGACTCTTCTTGGGTCTTTGGTTGATGATGTCTTTGGTGTAGCAGGTGTCGGCGCAGTTTTGAGGAAAGGTCACAACTCATTTTCACCAGTCGATTTTAGGATTTGGGTCTCTAGCCAGGGCAACCCCAATATCATCTGGAACTGAGGAGCACCTATGAGATCAAAGATGATGCCTTCTTTTCTGGCTCAATCCATTTTCCTATTCTGCAACCTATGGTCGAGTTGCACTGTGAGGTCTATGTAGTCAGCACACCCCTCAGGTGGGTTTACAACTTGCGCCAACCTATTCTTAAGTTCCCCATGTAGCCCTCAATAGAAGAGTGTAGTTCTTTTCTCTTCTGGCCAGCTGGTTTGAGCTACGAGACTATTGAAAGATGCAATGTAGGTTAATAGATCTTGATTTCCCTGTCTGAGTGACAGCAGTTTGTTGTCCAGGGCTTGTCCCTGAGCATGTCGGGCAAACAATTTCTCCATCTCGTGTGGGAAACCCCCTAAAGTTCCGAAGCAAAGGATCATCTTGGGTTACTAATGGTATTGACCAGTGTGCCACATTACCCTCTAGATATGAAAGTACAAATGCCAATTTGGCTTGATCATTAGGGAAGGCTCCCGGCCTGCATAAGAAATGTAGGCGACATTTGTTCATGAATATGGTGAACTTGTTTCGGTCGCCATTGAAGTGTTCGGGTGGGGCTAAGGGCACTGCCCCTGGAAGGACTACCTGAACCGGTGTGGATTGTTGTGTCGGAGCAGCGTGGCTTATCCCAGGCAAGGGAGCCTGTCCTGCTTGTGCCTGTAGCACCTGCCTTGCTATATCATCGGTCCTCTCCTGAGTTACGATAATATCCCGCCTTAATGCACTGGTCTCTTGTCGTGAGGCATGTACTTCACCCCGTAATTCCCCTAGTAGTTGGGCCAATAGATCTGTCTCAGAAGTTTTCATAACGCCCAGGAGTTGTTGAGGCTGTGCGTTCTGTTACGCTCACCTGGTCTCTGCGGAGGTGTTGGGGCACGGTTGCAGCCCTACCTGGTGTTAGATCTCCCCCTTCCGGTTTTGTCCACTGCGGATCAGCTATGGGCGGCGACAATTGGTGACACTGCTCCTGCGTGGATATGAGAAAACGTGAATGTGCTGGTAGGTGACTGTGGTATCTCCCAACACCTTCGACCCAAGGTGCGATTTCTGTGGGCACGTACCGGCCCTTAAGGCTCACCTGGTAAATGTGAATGATGAGCTCTCCATCATGCTACTTCTGGCAGGGGCACTTGATGGTGGAATCTAGTTCCTTCACTGATTCCTGAGTATTAGTCCAGTCCGGCTGAGACTAAGTTGCTCTTTCTGCTTTCTCTCAATGTCTTTTGTCTTTTCCCCTCTTTCTGCTTTCTTTCAGTGTCTCTTGTCTTTTCCCTCTCAATGGGCCTCATTACGAGTTTGGAGGCAGCCATGCCCTTAACAAGGGCATAATAATAATAATAATAATAATAATAATAATAATAATAATAATAATAATAATAATAATAATCTGGCGGTATGGGTTTAACGGCGCCGGCAGCTCTACCCGTGCCTTTAAACCCATACCGCCAGGGTCCTAATGAGGCCCAATTTCTTGATGTTATTGCTCTCAATGTGGTTGTTTTGCACTGAATAACGTTTCTCTCTGTTTTCTCCCAAATAAGTGGAAATGCGGTCTAACAATGGCTGTGGAGGCGCTGAAAGCGGCTGAGCAGAAGATGGATGCGACTGCGATGTCCAGCAGCAGGTGAGTGATGGCTTTAGGGAAAGCACAAGGTTTTAATGGCAGCGTACCCTTAACGTTATATCTGTTAAGTGTCTAACGTTGTATTTTGCCTTTCCTTTGCAGGTGCTGCAAGTTTGGATGGAGTGCATCGTGCCGCGGTGCTCAGATGATGCTGTCTGCATTCTGGTGTGTTTGCCGGTGAGCTGCGTTGCCAAGAAGAAGATGTCTGCGCTCCGAGATGTTTTACAGGTGAGGCGCGGCACCAGGAAGAAGATGTCTGCACTCCGAAATGTCTGCAGGTGAGCCGCGGTACCAGGAGGAAGATATCTGCACTCCAAAATGTTTGCAGGTGAGCCGCGGTGCCAGGAGGAAGCGTACAGATGAGAGCAGGATTCTCCAGTGGCAAGCATGGATGAAGATGGCAGGATAACTCCAGGTAAGATAAATACCAGGCGGCGGTGAGCGTTACGCTGCACGGAGGTGCAGAATAAAGTGAAGCGTGTGCCTTGCGGTTGGGCTGGCTTTTATAGCTTAGCTCTTAAGGCCACAACCCCTCAGCATAGTTCTGCATGCCACACCCTGCCACTCCTAGAAGTTCCATGTGCAGATGCAGATGGAGACCACACCCAGACCTGTTGCACACAAATGTGAGTTCTTGAGAGTATTCTTGCTCATAATAAAAGAGTTCCTATTCATTCTAAGCACTTCTGCCCATAATGGAAATGTCTTGTTTAAATTCTTCCATGAGCCGGGTGCCAAAGGTGCCAGGACTGTGTCCAACCAGGCCCCCCATGTAGAAATGTCCCAAAAGGACTTGCGGGACCCATGATGCCCCCTGCTCCCTCCACTTGATGGTGCCACTCTTGTGATCATGGCCAAGTGGCCATGACAGCTGTAGAGGGCGGTGAGTAGAGGCAGGTAGATTTAGAAAGAGGCTGTTACAATAGTCCAACCTAGAGAGAACCAGAGCTTTGGAGACAATGAGCTTTTGAGGGAGGAGAGGAAAGGCAGAGTGCCCCTGAGGAGGGGCAGTAGGATGTTTGACTTTTTGGAGTCCTCAAAGATATGGGCAGAGAAGGAAAGTGTGGAATCAAAGATGACCACAAGGTTCTTAGCCTCGCAGGTAGGGGTAGGAGGAGGGCCAAGGGAGGCCAACCAGAGAGTGAGGGAAAAGGATGGAGATGGTATGCCGATGAGGTGTATCTCCATCTTGCTGGCATTTAGACAAAGATCATTGGCAGCACACCAATCTTGAATGGCAGTTAGGCAGTCAGAGATGAGAGAGTGAGAGGAGGTGGTCGAGGGCAGCCGGAAAATGAGTTCAGTGTCATCAGCGTAGCACTGGAAATTTGAGCAGAAAATGGCAACGCAGTGAGCAAGAGTTGCCAGGTATTGGTTGAAGAGCCAGGGTGAAAGGTTAGACCCCTGGGGAACCCCACAGGTAGAGAGGAAGATAGATGATAGGAAAGACCCCATTTGGACCTGGGAGGGTCGATCAGAGAGGCACAGGTGACAAGCTAGTCACTTGTCACTACATGCAAAATCACTCCTACGACCTTCTGCACCTTCACTTGGTTGTTGCTTTTGAACTGCACATCATTTTCCTATTTGCTCAGACAACATTTTAACTTGGGCCACTAAGCACTGAAAACTGTCCATGTCTCTGAATTCCTCTCTTTGTGGTCTGGTCCGGTAATGATTACATTCACTGATTAGGCCTGTTCTGGTACCTTTCAGGAGATTGATTTCTGTTTGTGTTTCCCCTGAATTCTTGTGACACAGGAAGTGGAGAACGTCTTGCAACCATCCTCTGATTGGTGAGGTACATAATTAATATTTTGCCTTTCATTTAGTGGGAACTGTTTCCTTTGCTGATTTCCATTTTCAATTAATCCATCCACATGCCTTGGTCTTTCTTGGTGGCCATACACCATTCATTGTGTTTGGGTGAAATCTACTCTGGGCCCATAATGTCTGATATGGGCCGTTGTACATCTGATTTTGACTGTTGTTCAGGCCTGGCATATCATGGCAAAACCCCACTTTGGGAGAACTACCAGGGTAATGAGGACTGATTTCTGTTGCTGGGATCAATGGATTGGAAAAAAGGAGCCTGACGTGGTGTTCTCTGTGGAACCATGCCCCCTTAATTATGTGTTTGGGCTTGTTCTAGCACATCTTAACATACTTTACCTCCAAAATCGCTGGTGTGGATGCCTTAGATTTTGATTTTGTCTCCTTATTTCTAGGCCCCTCCTATTATTGATTAAATATCACTTCATACAGTTGGGTTGCTTGTCCAGTTATCCATTCTAATGGGTTTTCCCTGTCAAATTCACAGATGATTTGGAGACAATGGGGCTCATCACAATACCAGCGGTAGCCATGCCTGTATGACAGGCATGACTGCCACTGGTATCATTTTTTTTGCGGCACCCGTGAATGGGCAATTACCAGGTCATTAAGGCCCCTGCCAGACCTGGTAATTGCCCATTTGTGGGTGCCGGCAAATAAATGCTCCCCATTCCCATTGAGCCCAATATGGGTCAATTGGAATGGGGAGGTCGGATGCACCGGCACCATTCAGAATGGTGCTGGTGCATCCGACATGCTCTGCTCACGGGTGCTGGTATGCCCGCCATGTCAGAACTGGTAGGGGGAAGGCATCCGCAAGCAGAACTCGTAGTTTGCCAGTCCAATAAAAATCAGTACCGGCAAGTTTAGCGGTACCGTTGTTACCAGACCGACAAACTTATAATGAGGCCCAAATTCTTTTTGGAGTTGATAGAAATACGCAGTTTTAAATTCTAAGTTAAGTTAAAAGGTTACATCAAAACGTGAGAATTTCCTTTTTAAGAACTGGGGAGGGGATTTTTTTTGTTGTGCAGCCATGCTATGAGTAGCTTTCTTGGATTACTGTACAGAAAAATAAGGCTGCATAGACTAAGAACTGGTGTCTAATTTCTTTTTCAAAGTCATTCAGACCACAGATAACACTAGCAGAAGCTGCATCTAGCGTGAGGTGAAAATATCGGCCATATTGTTCCCTAGGAATCTAAATGTTCTTGAATACATCATGCACCGCCTCCAAATTATCTTCAATGCATAAATCTCCTCCTTTTTTGAATGGTCTAATCAAGATCTTGATTGATTTCATAATTTTTAAAGGACTACATGGTGCATTCTGTGTATGTGCCTTTTGTATCCCTCACTCCTGTTCGCTTATGGGTGAGAACATGTGTGAGTAGTTGCAGGTGATTCAGACACTAACATTGGATCATAATCAGGCCTGAGCATGTGGACATCTGCTGGTAAATTTCCTAGCTAAGGTTGTGACCAAATTCAGCTTCAGTGAATCTGGGCATTGCTATTTTTCTTGGGACTTAAGGTCAAAGATTTGCTGTTTCAGTTCTCTGCACTGCACTTGAAGCTGATGTGCTTCATGGCACAACTTAGAATTATCATCCCTTACTTTATTGATTATCTCTTGCAATTCCTTAATCTGTGTCTGACAATGGCCAACTGTGTTTGCTTTTCCTTCATTCTCATCCAGTAATTTAAATATTTCCTGCTCCATGGCATTGAATTCCTTTTCTTTTTCACTATTATCTTTTCTAAGGGTATTTTTGAACATGCAACCTCTTAGTGCTGCCTTACATCATCTAATAATGTTTTTAAATAGATGAATTCTTGCTCACTTTCAGCAAATTGTTTATCTCTTTGAGCCAGCCGGACAGTAAACCTGTTGAATTTGGCCTTCAATTGCATGTCTAATTCCCCATTTGCTTCCATTTGGAGCAACCATGTTTGTTCTGCATCTAAATCATCTTGCAACTTGCTAATGACCTCACAGTCTTTCCTTCGTAGCTTTATGGCTCTGTGTAGCAGAAACCAAAGTTTTGCGCACAGCCTAATGATGCAATCCGTGCCTTCCTTGCACTGTGACATTCAAAACAATCTAAGGAGGCACGTTTGCACAATACATCCTTCATCAAAAATACCTTCAGTGCTAATCCTTTTTTTCCATGTTATCAGATTTTCAGCTGACTAGGTTGCGGAAGCATAGAGTTTTGCCTCGAGCTACTCTAGTAAGTCAGAAAATACAGCCTGAATCTGAGACAGAGTGGTATTATTGTCAATAACGCTATAACAAAAGTCAAATGTGCACAAAGCACTGCACTACCTCACAGATCTAACGCAGAGAATGAGTGCATGGACAATATGGTTAGGCTTTATGATACTAGGCCACGGCCAGTAATTACTTTACCACTTCCCGGCCAATGCGCCAAGTTGTTAGAGGTATTTTGGTGGTATTTTTGGTTGGTGATATTCTTGGTATTGCGTGGTATTGTGGTGAGCCTAACTTCAGAGTACCTCCGAACAATTGTTCTTATATCGGGGTCACTAACAGTAAGCAAAGACTGGAGTTAGTACATTTTGAATGATGAATGTATGCCATTGCAGTATTTTACTTACAATACCAGGTTAGGCCCTTTGCCATTATCTCGGAGTAAATTTACCATGTATGCCAAACATGAATATTCATTCAGCACCTCTTAGAAGAACCACAATTTACAGCGACTATTATTTGCTTTGCATTTTACTACATTTGATATAGGGAAATACCAGTTGTGGTAAAATGCAATTGCCACGTACTTCATCTGCATGATAACAAAAGAAACCAGGGCACATAAATAAATACAAGAGCTGACAGAATTGAGATTCATAAATGAAATAAAAAAGCACATGTAATGCATTAAAAAAGATTTGTGGCTTTGTTCACTTGCCCATACATTGTATTATTCTATTAGAATAATACAATGAGCCTCATTACGAGGTAGGTGGTAAGGGATTACCGGCACCGGTAAGGACATCGGTGCCGGTAATCCCTTACCACCCTATTCTGAGGTCCCTTAGCGGGTCTCTTCCCTAACGCCTGGTTTTACCAAGCGTTATGGAAGGGACCCGTTAAGGGACTTCAGAGCTAAGAACAGTACCGCAAATTGCGGTACCGTTATTAGCTCCATCCCCATTCCCATTCAGCCCTATGGGGGCTCGAATGGGAATGGGGAATGGTTCCCAGAATGGGGACTTACCGGGTCCTCCAAGGTTGGAATGACCGGTAAGTCCCTATTTCGGGAACCCGGACCCGGAATGCGGTAAGGGAGTAGCCATGGTGCTAATAGCACCATGGCTACCTCCTACCTCGTAATGAGGCCCAATGCGTTTACAATTCCAGCAGCAATATTTAGCACATGTATGCTCTCTCTTGCCCCAAGGGATGATCCCTCTAGAAGGTCAGAGAATTACTGTAGTCCTCTCTCGCACCTCTAACTTGTCAGAGAACATTATGCAACGACATTGAGCCACTTAGCTCTGGAAGTGATCACTTCTATACTTTGTAATGATAATGTTCGGCAACAAATTCTGCATCAGGAAATACACTTCACTTCAGTATAATGGGGACTGAACAGACTTTGGGATGCCTGATTTGTAGAAACCCATGCAAAATTGATATCTACACTTGTGATCTCAAGGCTACACACGCCTCAATTATACATTTCATGATCACCTAGAAGATGTCCGGTTCAGTGTGTGCCTTGACACAGCAAGGTTAAGGATTCCCCCGCAGGTTGGCTATTGTGAAACACCCCCACGGCAGCCCTCAGGACAGCACGCACATTGGATCCTCCTTTCTCTGCCTTCTCCGCTTAGTGCTTAGAACTGCTCAGAAAGTATTCCCCAGCCTCGATGTCAGCACTTGTTGCACGCCCTCAGGGTCAGCCAGAGATTAAGAGTGCACGAGACTGCAAACTCTTCTGAGACAACTGCCAGTCCAGCAGCAAGAGAGAGAGTTAGGCAGCCCTGCTGCGCTGTGCTACTTAAACCCTCTGAACTAAGACTTCCCATAATGTAAATATTACTTTAATAAAATATAGAAATGCCTGAATCTTCCAGTAAAATCATTCCATCAGAACCACCTCCCTTTGTCAATCACCCTCAAGCATGTTATTATTTCGAGCTGCTTGGAATGGCAGCAACATGGATGAGAGAGTTACATTATTCCAATTTTGCAAACTTAACAATGGACTCATTCCAAGCAACAGGAAGACAGCAAAACAGATGTACTTTTCATGTTCTCTTTTCCTGCATTTCGAATTAACTGAACATTCAGATATCAATCTGCACCAAAGTGTGTACACAACAATCATGAACTGATTTGCTGTGAATGTTAATGGGCAGTATGTTATAAGTTAGATGGATGAGGTAAATTAGTATATGTTATTTGTATGGTCCACAACAATTCAGTCCATGACTGTGATATGGAGTAAAATCCATGTTGTGCAGCATCAAATTCTAATTCATTTTTAGTAGACATTCGTTTTGCACATCTACAGTATTGGCTTCTACTAGATTCAGCTAGAGTCTCGCACCTCAGTCTCACCCTCTTGCTCACTAGTGGGATCAATGTCTTATCCTTGTTTAAATGTGGATCCCTAGCTAAAATGTGGAGAAAATGTGGAGAATTTCACAGTTGAAATTCAGAGTCACGTCTCCCTACATACCTCCAATTCAAGTGGAATGGAGGGAAGCAATCACAAGGAGTAGTACAGAGCCTGATGTGAGGTTTATGCAGTGTTGGTAGCCTTTGAGCCAGAGTTGGAGGAAGTAAGGCACATCTCGTGGAGGGTGCAGTTGTTGATGCAAATGGTCCTGAAGGTGGTGTGTTAAACAATCGGAAGCCATTGGAGCACCCAGATTACAGATGTTTGTTTTATTTGTTTTATTCGTATTTATATAGCGCACAACAGCCCGATGACATCGTGGCACTTGTTACAGTACAAAGCTTAGTTACTTAGTTACATGGTCATTAGCAATATATATACAGGTTGCAATATAGTTACATAGTCATTAGCAGTATATATACAGGTTACAATATAGTTATATTACATTTGTGTTATATTACAATATACATGGCAGAGGTGGAGGAGGCAGTCCTCCACTTGCTAGTTGAGGAGAGTGGCCTTGAGGTTGTTGCGGAAGACAGAGATGGAAGTTTCAGCTCTAAGGGTGGCAGGGAGTGAGTTCCAGAGTTTTGGTGCAATATAGGAGAAGCCTAGACCTCCCGCTGTGGCTCTCTTTATGTGTGGTATGTGTAGCTGGTCGGTGTACTGAGCTCTGGTGGGGCGAGTGGATGTGGTCCTTGATATTGCTTCAGATAGGTATGCTGGAGCGGTTTTGTTGATGCACCTGCGAGTGATGGTGAGGATTTTCAGAGTAATACGGTCTTTGACCTGGAGCCACCGTCTTTCACGTCTGGCGTGGCATATATGGTCTCTTCTAGGGATGCTCATGGCGGCTCTGATGGCATTGTTTTGTGTGGTTTGCAGTCTGTGAATGTTTTTGGCAGAGGTGCCAGCTAGAAGGGCGTTGCAATAATCGAGTTTGGCTCCTATAGATGCTCTAGCTATGGCCAAGCGGTTGGGGGTGGATAAGTAGGGTTTAATGGCATTGATGAGTTTGGTTCTGAACGCTGATGCAGAGGCTATGGCGCTGACTTGTTTGTTCATCGATAGATTTGCATCAATGTGAACACCTAGAGTCTTGACAGAGGATGATACGGAGATGGTTGAGTTGTCTATGTTGAAGTTGTTGTATTGGGGGCTTAGTTTCGATAGTGTGTTTGTCTGGCCCAGGATGAGAATTTCAGTCTTCTCCCCATTAAGACAGAGGCCATTGATTGCCATCCAAGCTTAGATAGTGGCATAGATGTTGTGAAGGGCCGTGGCGTCTTGGTGATAGAGTCCAGATAGGGGTAAAAGTACTTGATTGTCGTCTGCATAGTTTGTATATGCAACACCCATGGAGTCAAGTAGGTCGAAGAGGGTTTTTGTGGAGAGGTTATAGAGGGTGGGGGCTGTACAAGATCTTTGGGGGGCACCATAGTTTATAGTGGTAGGATCTGCGTTAGCTGTGTCGGAGTAGACCTTCATGGCTCTTCCTTCAAGGAAGAAAGTGATCCAGGATGCTGCTTGATTAGAGAAATGGGCTGCATGGATGAGATGGGTGGTGAGTGTTTGGTGATCTACCAGGTCAAAAGCAGCTGATAGATCGAGGAGGAGGAGCAAGGCAGGTTTGCCTTTGTCCATGATCTGTGAGATTTGATTTTTTAGGTCTAATAAGGCGGATTCTGTTCCATGCCCGACACGGAAGCCAGATTGTCTTTTGCCTAGTATGGAGTTATCTTCTATGTATTATTGGATCTGGATGTGAGCTGCTTTGTCCAGGATTTTTAGGAGGAACGTAACGGTCGTTATCGGTCTGTAGTTGTTGGGTTGCGCTGGGTCAAGTGTGGCCTTCTTTAGAAGTGGCCGCACCCAGGCTACCTTGAGATTGTTTGGGACAGTTCCTGATTGGAAAGATGCGTTCATGAAGGCAGTAATCAGGGGTGCTAGGTCATTGGCGCATTCCTTGATGATTTTGGGAGGGCAAATGTCTGCTTTGCAGAGGGATGGTTTGAGGTTTTTGATGAGAATAAGGACCTCAGGTTCAGTGACGTTTCTGAAGGAGAATTGAGCGTGATTGAGATTACTACAATTGTCTTGTGTATGGCGGTTGGTTTTTTGGTTTGGGAGGGCTTTGCAGTGGTTTTGGATTTTGTTCTGGAGGAGTTTTATTTTGTTGAGCATGGTGGACCCAATGCTGGCACACCAGGCTTTGTCTTTAGTTATCTCGTCAGCGGTAGCCGGAGGAGTGACTAATTCATTAAAGATTGTGAATAGTTCTTTAGCTTAGGAGTTGGCCTTTGAGATCCTATCATTGAAGGAGTTGGATTTTGCTGCTAAAATGGCTTTTTTATATTGGAGGGCTATTTGTTTGAAGAGGCTCTTATTTAGATCACTCGGATCCGTTTGCCAGTTTTTAAGCGACTGGCGCTTTTGAGCTCAGATGGTTTGCAGTTCTTCCGAGAACCAAGAGTTGCAATGAAATGACTTTTTTTTCTTCTTGCTTTCAAGTGGGGCTATAGAATTTATGGCATTGGTGATAGTATCATTGAAGATAGTTGATAGCATATTTGGATCCTGAGAGAAAGGTGGTGCTAAGCAGGGGCTTTTAAGGTGGGGACGCAAATTGTCTGCGTTGAGTTTTTTAGAACTTCTTATTGTGGCAGGTGGTGCGTGGGTGAGAGTCTTAGGTTTAGGGTTGGTGGGGATGAGGAATTCGATGCATGTGTGGTCCGTCCAAGGAAGGGCGGTGTTTGAGGTAATGTTGGATGCACAGTTGTGATCCATGACCCAGTCAAGGGTGCGGCCTTTGGAGTGAGCAGGGGTGAGGACTCTTTGGGAGAAACCTAAGTCTGCGAGTTCTTCAGCTAGGGTTGCGGCAGATTTATCCTTAGGATCATTGTATCCTAAATGTAAGTCTCCTAATAGAAGGATTTTGGAGGACTTTTTAATGTTGTTCCTGAGTCGATGGGAGAGGTGCTCTTGGAAGTCAGCTGGGAGTCCGGGAGGTCTGTATAGGATGTGGATGTTGATTAGATTATTGGGGGAGAGCGTAAGCTTAGCTGATAGGATAGCAGCATTACCACCCCATGTACTATGGTCTGCTAATCTGATGGATAATGAGTCTTTGTGGATAAGGGCGACTCCCCCTCCAATCTTATCACATCTATCTTGCCTAAGGATGGTGTAGCCTGTGGGTAGGGCTAGTGCGATGGCTGGGTAGGAGGTATCACTGAGCCAGGATTCGGTGATGCAAAGTAAGTCCAGATTAAGTGTGGATAGTAGATAATTTATCTCGAGGGCATGTGCAGGTAGGGAGCGTACGGTCAGTAGTGCACATTTAATAGGTGGGTGTTGTGTGCCTTTGATGTTTTTGTTTGTACTAGTATGGGGTGAAGTGTGCTTGTTGTGGTGTGTGGTAGTGAGGAGCTTAATGTGAAGTAGTGTAGAGGCATGTTGGCGTGGTGGGGGGAGAGGGGTAGTGCCTATGCTCATTTTAGCATGGGGTAGTGGTGCAGTGCGGGTGTCTAATCTGGTGTTTCTAGTTGTGATGGGTGTGGGTGAGCAGAGTAAATACCTAGGAAGTGATCGATTTCTGAGATTGTGGAGTCTGGTGGCTCGGCTAGGTGGCCGAGACTGTTTGATGTTGTAGTCTGGTGCTGCGGCATGTGAATCTAGTGCCGGGCACTGGGTGAGGTGTGCTGGGAATATGTGGGGAGGTGTAGAGGCCATTTTAGTGAGGGCTATAAGGATGGCTGTTAGGCTGGCTGAGCGGAGTGTGGCAGGGAGAGTGCGGGAGAGTGAAACCATGCTATGATTGGGAGGTGCATTCTTGGGCATCATGATCGTGGAGAGTGGCTGTGTGTGTGTGTGTGTGCAGCTGGTGTGTGCTGCTGGTATGTGACAAAAATGACAGGGGGATTGTACGACTAATGCTAGGTAGTTCAGAGGCAGGGCATAATAGGTGGCAGTTCAACAAAATACAATGCCTAAATTTGATTTTCTAAGTGGGGCAAGCAGAGGCTAAATGGTGGCAGGGCATAATAGGTAGCAGTTCAACAAAATGCAATGCCTACATTCGATTTTCTAAGTGGGGCAGGCAGAGGCTAAATGGTGGCAGGGCATAATAGGTAGCAGTTGGCTGCACAAGAGGATACAGTACAAGCGGATAAGCAATACTGGTAAATGCGCTAAATAGTATAGTGAGACATTATATAACAACAATATACCAGGTGATAGCAAGGAATTGTCCAAAGTCAGTGAAAAGCAGAGGCACCCATGAGGTGTACTGCATGAAGGGATTAGGTGGAAAGGTTAGGTTCTGGGGAGGTGTGGGAAAGCTGCAGGGTCAGGGCAGGCTTACCAGAAAATGATAATGGTAAGAAGATGTCATGTGTTCCCTGGGGTTGAGTGCAAGGACGAGGCAAGCTGCATTTTTCTGGATCTGTTGTAGCATTCTGAGCTGATAGGCAGGGGCACACACATAAATGGAGTAAGAGCCGTCTAGGTGGAATAGGATGATAGCAAACATTGCTGTGACTCAATGAGGGTAGGATAGGCCAATAGATGATCTGCTAAGGATGTGGAGATGTAGATTACAGCATCTTCAAGCAGTGTTAATGTGGTGAGAGAGTATTCTGTCATAATCCATGGTGCGTCCCATGTTCTTTACTGAAATGGATGCTGTGGGAGTGGGGTTTAAGGAGCACAGCCAGGGGGTGGGTTGCTGGAAGAGTGCTGTAGCACTTCAAATCTGGATTCCTTTTCCACCAGGATTTAGGAGGAGGTGGTTACCTGCCGTGTAATATTTCGAAAGCTATGTGGCATGTGGTGAAATCATGATGGGGAGAAACCTAGGTCTTGGGGTTTTGGAAAGGATGTGGGTGTCATCTGTGTAGTTGTAGCAGGACAGGTCATATGAGTGGATGAGGGGGGATCAAGTTGACAAGTAGGGTGTATAGGGAATCCACCTGCAGAAGCCAGTTGGAGACAGCGCAGGGGCAGAGAGGAGAAGGGTGGTAGGAAGAAGATGTGTGAACGGTCATCGAGGTAATAGGTGAACAATCTAATTGAAGAGTCCATGATGCCTAGAGAGTGCAGTCTGTCAATGAGTATGCTGTCGTTGATAGTGCCAAAGGCTGCTGATGGCTCAAGGAGGATAAATACAGCACAGACGTCTGAGTCTGCTGTCCTTTGTGGAAGTGCAACCAGAAACCCAAAGCACATACATGGATGATCAAGGGGACATGTACACACATAGACATATGGCCCAACTCACATCTTCAGTGACTGCCACTATCTCCAAATCACATGATCCATACACACCCTATGTACCACTGCATGCCAATATTGGTGTGCAAACATCACCAGCCATGAACCTGATTGACAGTGTACAACATTACCTGCTGGCAGAGCTGTCCTGCTGCGATTCCCTCACCACCTTCACCCAACACTGTGCTGCTGAAATGGGGAATGGAGGACCAGTGTCCGTTAGAGGGTTTGGGGATTAGGGTGGAAATGGGTGCTGGATGAGGCAAGATACATGTAATGAAATAGGACATTAACTTAGACCAGCTAAAGGAGTCATTCATGCAGACTGCAGATTTGTACATCAATGTACAGTGTAATCTGCACCTGTATGTGTGAGGATGTTGCCGTCAAGTTAACCGTGGCCGTTGACTGCACTGCACATGGCTGCATGTCCAGTCCTCCACTCAGGAAGGTGTTGAGAGGGCAATGGCAAATCACTCCAGGTAAAAAAAAGATAAAAGAAAAAAATATGTCCACCCTTGGGATGCAGAGGAGGTCAGAGGGATATTCCACATCAGAGAACTAAAAAGAGTCAACAGAAAAGAAAAAAAACATAACCCCTCCATTGGCTCCTGGACGTCAAGGCAGAGGTGGGAGATATGGCGCGGGTAGTCTGGGACTCCCATCCTGTGATGGATCCTCAGGTTGTGGTACAGGTGATGGTGGTGCACCCTGTGTATGCAGTGCCAAAACATGGTCTTCATTGGCTAAGAAGACTTGTTACACAGATACATGCATGAGTAACCCAATGGCGGAGAGGTCATGATAAACGTCCTCATGTGTGCCCACTCATGACGTATTAGAGTGCTGGGAGAGCATCTGTCTCAAGGAGTTCATCTTCAGGTGGAGATGTGACCTTGTAGCCAAAAGCTCCTCATGCATTGAACCTCTCAAGCTCACCATCCCAAGGCGATGGGAGGTTAGAGATGGCAACATCTCCATCTGATGGCCTTTTCTCTGTTCAAATGAATCTCGATGGTGAATCCCGCAGTAAAAACAAAATCAGTTTTCTGGCTTTGATGATGGCTTCCACATCCAGTTTGTGGGAGAACCTTGAGTACTGCATCTCAGCATGCAATTTCCTTGTCAAGCTGCCCATCAACCACTGCTGATGGTCCTGAGAGGCCAGATGCTGTGGTGAGGAGATGTTCTCAGCTGGGCAATGGATGTCGCTGGTCATCTCCTGCATGACATTGCCATGTCAGAGGGTCGCATGCAGCATCTGCTGCTCTAGCTCTGACTGTCTGTCATGCGCACATCCACTGTGTGTGCGGGCCCGATGGCGTTGGGGTCCCAGGGTCCAGGCCCATTGCAGTGGGACCCCTGTCATTGGCTGCAAGTCCACAACCCTCCATTGGACAACAGCCCTGCTGATGATTCCAACACAGGTGAAGGTGATCTTGAAGTTGTAAACACCGTAGATGCAGGACATACCACTGACTGGACCAGTCACTCCTGGCTCACCTCCTCGAGCTCAACGGCCTCATCCAAACTGCCCATTGTGGAACCCTCCAATTCCTACAGTGAGTCCCCCACATCTAATTCAGTAGCTTCATGTGAAGAGTTTGAAGAGTTAGAAGAAGAGTCTGCAGCCCTACCGAGGAGTGCCCGCAGCACCTGTGGATTCTTACGGGGCACGACATCTTGACCTCCACTGGCAGTCTGTCATGTGTCCCCCTCATATTCCTTCTCCACCTATTCTTCTGCTGCATCATCACCTGCATGAAGACAGACAAGAACAATTCTGGGGGATGAGTAACTGGCAGAACATGCATATGTGAATCACAATGTATACAGATGTGAAGATATGAAATGGACAGCCACGCATACATTACACATTGTAACTGAGCACAGTGTTACCTGTACGGCCCATATGAATGGCATTCGGTGACATGTGCAATCATGTCAGGGCATGTAAGCTGTGCAACATGGCATGGTTTGTGGCATCGAGTATATACTTACAGACATGATTGGCAGTGATTCCCATCAGTGGGGAGATGGAAGTCTGTGCATCATCAGTGAGCCCCTACTCTTCTCCAAATGTGTCTTATTGCAACATGTCAAAGTCTGACCTGTACATCTGCTGACCCAAAATTAGATGCAGGCATGTGTTGCCATGATCTCCCCAACCACCATTACAACATTGCCCCGTCAGATATGTGGGTGGTCCCGATCACATGCATGTCAAACATGTGTGAGGAGTGTGCAGCATGGAAATGACCATTGTATTCTTGCAGATCCACTGTTCTATTGACAAACCAAATGTGGAATGTACTACACCTAAAACATATTGTCCATCCACATCTCGTCCTGTCTGGAAGAGTGCCCCATCGTTCTATGCACAGACAGTGTTGATCATCCCTGTCCACCGGCAACAAGGGCCAGGGAATGGATGACTGGGAAATCATGCACAGATTGCTGAGTTTCTCTGTGAGTCATGATTAGAATTCATAATAGTCTATGCACATACATGACAGTGTGAATTTGTCCGATGAGATGTGTGTTACATGCCTTTACCACACAAACAAGTACTGGCACAGCAGTGAAGCCCAGTAGACAGTGATGTGTACTGTAACACCAACATGTACCACACACACGGAACCCACTAACCACCTCCCTGAATGTAGGTCATGTGATGGAAGTGTACACAGTAGCATTTATTTAGTGCCCATTGATGGCTGCAAAGTGCAGCCAATTGTACTCTAACACATATATGATCATGACATGCAAAAATAACAACACATTTGACATGCACAAATGCAACTCACCAGATGTGTCGACCTGACTCAATGCAGAATTCTTGGCCAAGATCAACACATCTAGGGGCCTTCAAACCTGCCTCAAACCTGCTATCTCAAAGCCTGGTTAAACCCTTTGAACCAGATAAGAACAGATAAGAACAGGAACCCAGTATTATGAGATTCCCTGTCCACTGCCCATTTCTAGGGTTTTAGGGATTGGTTAAATACCTTGTTGCAGCGTTTTCCTGAAGAACATATCCTTTCAGTGAACATTGCTTTTTCCTCCCTGCTAAAGTATCCAGAATACCTACACATGCTTGTTCTGCATTTTCTCTCTTCTTTTACAGCAGTGTTTTTAGTGTTTTTAATAGTTTGTCATATGATTGAATTGTTCAATGAATATATATATATATATATATATATATATATATATGTTCAAAATGCTGCCATTCTCATGCCAGAAAGTTTGAGCTGCACTCTCCACAGTGTTGGTAAGGCACCAATCAAATCCAAATTGGAAAAAATGTTTACGTCCAAGTCCACACTTCGTTTTCCAAAATAACCTTCCTTTATTTTTTAACAGGGAAAATTGTAATCTTCACCAAACACATGGTAATCCTTTAAAATTCAAACGACCAAAATACATGGGTCCTCCCAAGTGCAACAAATAATTTGCTGAGGCGTTAATATATATATACCTTTACTGTACATTTCATTATTTCATTATTATTTCATCATTATTTCCACATTCCTAGCTTTCAGAATGTTCATGTTAAGCAGATACTCTGCAATGCAGATTACTGTAGTGCAGCAGAGGAGAAAACATTTACTTCTGCCAAGTAAGTTGATTTACATGTAGTTCTGCAAAAATCATTGCACACCATGCATGCATATTGTGAGGGGTCAGTAATGCGAGCCGGAGAACTGCTTGTAGTTTTCTCAGCATCCGGCATTTTAGTAATAACAACAATTGCAAAGAAAACTTTATCAAACCTACTCTACCAGAGAGTTGCCTACCTAGTCTAGGTTCTAACGGAAAATCTCCTAGCATACACAAAACTGGCCCTCACGGTAAACAACAAAACATTTGAATACTTCATTAACAACACCAACAAATGTTTACCAAACAACCAGTGACTTGGATGACCACCTGTCGTGGGTAGATCCCTTTATCAGGATTGTGCAAAGTCAGTCTCTCTAAGTGTTCATAAAGTAAACAAAGTATTGAATCAGTTCTTTAAAGTTCCAAAAGAAATAAAAGTTCTCCCAAGCAAAAGTTCACTTGTAACAGTTCTTTATCTTCCTATTGAAATGTTCCCCTTCAATTTGACAAAGAAAACAGCATCAATGGTAATCCTGGATATCCTCCGCCGAGGATGGGATTGTTTTAGTTCAAAGACAAAAATACTACTTCCGCTTCAACAATGGTCCATCTGTTAATCACCTCTGTAGCAACTTTTGTATGATTTGTCAGGATGGTTCTACTCAGGGTGTTGCTATTTCTTGACAACCCCCTTATACTACTGTTACTGTGGAGGGAGCTCCTTTGCTCCGCAGTAGCCCTCTGCTTCAACCACTTTTATGGCAACACAGTCTCATAGGCAATCAAAGTTCTGGTAAATATGCTTCAACTTGTTTCCTTAGGCAATTTGAAGACAAGACACTTCAACCTCCACAGGTAATCAAGGGACTCTTCTTCACTATGTTATAAGGAAAGGCCAACCTCGTTGCCTCTTCTGCCTGTCTTACTGCCACCAAGATAATCTGTCTTGGCTTCCAGATTGTTTCCCTCTCAGCTGTAACAGTCTCAGCCTTACAGATTGTTTATGCAATCTTCTTACAAGCATCCAGCATTTTGCCACAGCTTTATTCACACCTTTGTGGATCCAGCAGTTAATCCAGATCTGTAATGTCACTGTTCCTGCTTTGGATAACCTTGTCACACGTGTATCAGAAGACAATGGACCTTTAAAGGTGGGTAGGTTTCACTAGGACTGGTTTCACTATATGAAGAGTTTGTCTTCTGGTTTGGGGTTTGCTTGTTCTTCTCTTTAATTGAGTAATTTCTACAATTTCTAAAATACTTGTTCTGAGTGTTACAAGGTTCAAACTTCCCAAGAGAAACAGATTTAGGTACACATGACCACATTTTGATGGAGATTTTCAACGTTAAGAAACTTTAAGGACTTGCATTCCCTTTCATTAATACAGCGTGATGCTTTGACTCTGATCAGGAATCGCATTTGTCCACACACAACCTCTTTGTTGTTATAGTCCTTGCAACAATGTGTTAAACTCAGTTTAAACTTTCAGAGGGATTCAACAAATTATTCCTCCTTTTTAATTGGAGACATGTGACCACTCCGGTACGGTTATAAATTTTAACAATGGAAATTAAAAGCCTTTTCATTTATGCGAGCCCTTCAACTTGCCTTTGAAGCGTACGTGATACATTTCTTTTGTGTGTAGGACTTTCTACAACAAACAATATTCAGACAACTTCCACTCGCTTCTGCTATTACACAAGTGATAATGGAGCTGGTAACAGTTACTGGTAAGAGTTTTTCATTGATTCTCTTCTCTTCCGGCATCCCTTATTTTATTTTATTTTATTTTATTGAACATTTGTAAGGCGCTTTATACAACAGAATTGTGTTTCAAAGCACCACAAGGCTAAATGGGAAGGGAACAGGGGAAATGATAACAACGGCACAACAGTAATATACAGTCATGGTCCTACTATGCTGTGGCATTTGGCTGTGCAAGTGCATTGAGGAGAAGTGTAAGGGATGAGGATGGAAGGAGGAGCAGAGGACTGTGGTCAAGTGCTGGAGGAGGGCATGGGAGGGAAGTGCTAAGGGAGCCAAGGAGGAGAACCTCAGGCTAAGCGGTGTTACAGGCGACTATCAAGGGTGGGATGTGGATCCACCAAGCAGGGGTCTGCAGTGCAGTGGGGGTTAGGGGTGCTGGTATTGACTGGGATGAGGACTTGGGATCCTGTGAGATTCATGAGGATCAAGCCACTGGTCACAGCAGCAGTGGGTTGATTAGCAGGGCAGGGAATGAGGGAAAGAGGTAGAGAAGAGCAGAGTTTGGAGCAGTTTCCAGAATTTAAGGAGGTCCCGGTCAAGTCTGAGAGGGGCAGGGAGGCTATTCCAAAGGGAGGCATCAGCTGAGGAGAGAGACCTGGCACCCACTCTCAGCTTGGAGAAACGTTTGACAGTCAGAGAGTTGGAGTTAGAGGAGTATAGGGCTCTAGCAGGGGAGTATTTAGGGAGGGAAAGTTGGAGATAGCCTGGTCCCAGGCCCCAGAAGGCTTTGTGGATGATGCTTAGGATCTTGAATTTGATCAATGCTGTGGGAGCCAGTGGAGAGATTTTAGAGCTGGAGAGATACAGTTCCTGGGCTTGAGGCCAAGGATAAGTCTTGCAGCCCTATTCTGGAGTAGCTAGAAGGGCCAAAGTGAGGAAAGCAGGAGATTGAGAAAGAGGCTGTTGCATTAGTCAAGCCTGGAGAGGACCAGAGCTCTGGAGACATTGAGCTTCTGGGGGAAGGTGAGAAAAGGTAGAATGCCTCTGATGAGTTGAAGCTAGAAGTTGGACTTCTTGGTAAGCAGATTCGAAGATGACCCTGAGGTTTCAAGCCTCAAAGATGGTGGGGAAGGAAGGCTCAAAAAAGGTGGCCAGAGGGTAAGAGGAAAAGAGGGCACAGGTTTCTCGATGAGGTGGATCTCCGTCTTACTGGTATTGAGATCATTCTCTGCACACCATGCTTGAGTGGCGGACCGACAGTCGCGCATGAGAGAGGAGGAAAGTTGTGTGTCATCGGCAAAACATAATGAGCAGAGTAGGAAGAGATCAGGTGAGCATGAAGGGCAAGATAGATATTGATGAGCAATGGCCATAGGATAGATCCCTGGGAGCTGCCACAGGTAGAGAGGTTTGTGGTGGAGGAGAAAGGGTCCAGTAGCAGCTGGGAAGGGCGGTTAGTGAGAAAAGAGGACAGCCAATCCAGTTCCCGGTCAGTGATGCCGAGGGTGTCATAGAGTCGTTTTATAAGGATGGAATGTTTGACCGTGTCAAAGGCAGAGGAGAGATTGAGGAGAATGAGAACAGCAGAAGTGTTGGAGTGTAGATTGCAAGCATGGTTTCATGGGTGTTCAGGAGAGCAGTTTCCATTCCTTTGGATGCCCAGAATCCAGATTGATGGTTATGAAGGCAACCAACAAGATCAGTGTTGAGGGTCAGTTGGGGGAGAGCCAACTTTTCCAAGAGTTTACCCGGGAAGGGGGTAGTAGACATAGGGCAATAGTTAGCCAGGCAGGAGGGGTCAGCAGACGTTTTTTTAAAGAGAGGGTACAAAAAGGAGTGCTTGAGGGATACAGGGAATGAGCCAGTGGAGGAGGAGTGGTTACAGAAGTCAGCAAGAGGCAGGGGCGAGAGAAGAGCTGTTGTCCTTAATGGCTCTTGAGGATCAGGGGATCAACCGTTTGGAGGAGGCCTTCATACAGCGGACCACTTTAGAGACCTCATCCGGTGCAATGGGCAAGAGGGAGGAGAGTGAGGGGGTTGCGAGGAGGAGGGGCAAGGGAGGCAGAAGAGTAGGCATGGGAGAGGAGATACGAGTGGAGGAGAGTGGGAAAAGGATGTCCTGAGTTTTGTATGTGAAGTGGGAGGCCAAGGCAGTACAGAGATCCTGGGAAGGAGGGACAGAGGGGGAGATTGCAAGTAGATTGTTGAGTTCCATGCAGATTTTCAAAAGTTTGACTGTGTTCTAATGGCTCCAGAGATGCAGGCTTGGATGTGTGCCTGCTTCTTGGAATGGATAGAGAAGCAATATTGCCTTTGGAGCAGGCAGCAGGCCAGTTTGTAAGAGGATAAGCCCAAGGTCTGTCACTTCAGTTCAGCAACTCTACACATGCGTTTCAGAAATTGTAGATCAGAGTCGTACCACCTGTTGTTCTTGGTGGCAGGTTTTAGGTGGATCCTCATGGCAGGGGCAAGGATGTCAAGGGTGTTAGAAATGGCAAGGGGAAGGTTAGCAAGGACAGAGTCAGAGGGAGAGTCAGGAGTGGGAGTGGGAGGGGGACGAAGTTGGAGGCAAAAGTAGCAACTGACACTTGCTTCATCAGTTGAATGATTGTAAAGGAGGCTGGCCGAGTGTGGCCACTATGTTTTTTTTTTTTTCCTGAATCCTGCAGTCTGTTGGCTCTGTCCATAGCGAGCCTGAGGAGGAGGAGCCTGCAGTACAAAACACTCGCCACAAGTGGAGCGTGGCGGAGTGTTTGGCTGAGTGTGGCCACTACGTTTTTTTTTCCTGGATCCTGCAGTCTGTTGGCTCTGTCCATAGCGAGCCTGAGGAGGAGGAGCCTGCAGTACAAAACACTCGCCACAAGCGGAGAGTGGTGGAGTGTTTGGCCGAGTGTGGCACTATGTTTTTTTTTCCTGGATCCTGCAGTTTGTTGGCTCTGTCCATAGCGAGCCTGAGGAGGAGGAGCCTGCAGTACAAAACACTAGCCACAAGTGGAGCGTGGCGGAGTGTTTGGCCGAGTGTTCGGTTCGAGGTGTTCGTGGAAGAGTGGATCACCTGCAACATCACTGTGACTGCAGCTCAGTCTAGGAGACACTCGTGTGAGGACGTTTGAAGACCACAGCAGCTCCATGGAAGAGGAGGCCGGGGTGAATAAGAAAAACAAATCTCCTCCTTGCCCTATAAACAGTGTGGAAGTGGTAGTCGTAGCAAGTACGGCTAGCCACATGGCAAAATGTGTGACTATTGACCCGGCTGTGGAGCTGCCCCCAGTTGTTGTGGAGCTGCCCCCAGATGAAACTGAGATAGTCGAATCGCCCAAACCTAAAACTACGACTCAAAAGGGTCTCTGACCAATAAGAGCACTGAAGACAGGGGGGGGCAATGGAGATGGCCCATCCGTTACCAATAACATCTAACCAATCTATAACCCCAGCCCCAGTGGCGGAAGTGGACAATCTAACCATACCATTGATTAATAAAGGAGTGGAAGCTATGGATGCGGCAATCTCTCAAAAGGTTATATCGAGCTCCATTGACTTACACCCTAGAGGGGAAGACCAGACGAGAGAAGTGGATAAAAATGCATCACTGGCAAGTAAGACGGGGGTCCAGGTGACTGACTCGTGCTGTCGGTCTGAATCCAAAGGGGGGGGCAACCCCTGCAACCCATACATTGGTCTACGACAGTCGGAAAAACAAAAATCCGACCAACATCCACTAGGAGCCACGCAGCCCCGCCCTATCAACATCCAGAAAGAAATATATGGAAGCCAAGAGGCTTGTCTAAATTTGACCTTACCGTTAGGAAAGACTTTTTCCATCCGGAGCTGATGTCTTCTAGACATTGATAGTACAATTCAGAGGGAATCTGGGATCGGAGATCCCTGATCAACTCTTGTTGGAATCTGTTTCTACAGCAGAGAGCGATATATCATGCACATCCACCCCTAGGAAACCTCCAACTAAAAATATGTTGAGATCGGCCGAAGGTGAGTAGGTGAACGTGAACGTGAACATGACCAATCCTGATATTTAAAAAACTACTAAGTCTACACCTGTGAACAAGAGAAGCTCTAAGGATAACTGCCTAGGGGGAAAATTAGCAGCTGAAAATCCGAAAAAATCAGTTGAATGCCAAACAATTAAAGATATGACGGAAGTGAATGAGAACAGAGAGAACCCGAAAAAAACTGGAAAAGACACTGAGGCATCAACCATAAGGACACTAACAGCTATTATGGCACCCTTTATGAAGCTGTATGAGCAGGTAGGGGATCAATTGAAGGACCAAACAACAATGTTGACCATGCTGAGATCAAAACTGATTTTTGTGGAGGCCTTCATAACCGCAATACAAAAAGACATGGACTCAAGTATGGCAAATGTTACTGGTCTACTCCATACAATTTTGGACCCATTAATTAAGGAGAAAGAAGTGCGTCGGATGTCTAGAACGTTTGATCCCTCGTAAATAAACATCCGTAAAGAAAAAATAATTGGGGGCCCTAATGACCATGCTAAGGAAACAGAAACTAGTGCCCCAAAGACTGTGGGATCTGATGGAACAGAAACCTCGAGCTCTAACCAACTAAATGGGACATTATTGAGAGAGGAGATTAGATCAGAAACTGTAGATCTGATCCAAGAGCATACAGTACATACGACTGTGGAAAAAGGAATTAATGGCCAAAATATACCTGATGCTATTGTAACATTTGAGAAGCAGACTGACAAAGAGAATCCACCCCCACAGATTCCTTGTCGAAACAAATTTGCCCTATTTTCAGGAATAATCAGGGGAAAGGAAACGGACAATTGAAACAGGCTGTATGTAAGAAGGGGCCTTTGCCCCAAAGGGAAAACAAGAATTCTAAACAAGTCCCTAAATCAAAGAATCAGAAGATCCCGGCTAAATCCAGAGGGATGGTGGTCAAAAATGTATTAATAATATGACAGTGCTAACCGCCAAAACTACATTTTTTCCGGAAAAAAATATTAAACTCCCGCAGTTGGAAATCCAAGTCCCAACACGACATTATGACGAAGTACAAACCAGTAAAGAAAATGGGAGTGAAATCATAGAGGAAGAAAGATCTTCGGATATTGACTTGATGAATATGACAACCCATTCGATTTCAGATTATGTCACGGATGCTGAGTCAGAGAGAGAAGAAGAAACCATTGTGGACGAAACATTAGAAAAATCAATGAGGATGATTTATTGGGGGAGTATGAGGTCCACAAAGAAGAGACGGGATTGCAGATAGAGAAACCAAAAGGCCAACGGCTAACGGGGAGCTCTCAACAAGACATTATACCTAAAAAGGGAAGTTCAATGAATTCAGCTGAATTAATAAAAGACAAGGATCCGTCAGACAACTCCAATCGACTGTCAGCAAATTCGAATGAATGTCCAGTAGGACGAGATCATCTGAATAAAGATGATAGACCTTATAAAATATCACCACTAAAACTTCCACGTTCTTTTGCTGGAAGAGAGGGAAGATCAAATTCCCTGGACCGAGAATAGAAGAAAAATCGAGAAGGTCTAGAGGCTAATAGAACATGGATTTATCAAGATGGATTGCTTTTGGAAAGAATTACCAGAGAATCAGATGGATTAATTCTTAATAGAGCGAACGTATTAAGATTATTGCATCATGTTCCAGTTTTAAGATCTCTCACATCTGATGACCCGGCAATAGTAGAATTCTTGGATGATGATCGGACTGATAGGGTGATTATATTTCCTACTACACCACTCATAATGCAGATACTGAAGCAAGAAGCACCCTTATTAAGACCGTTGGGGTTCGATCTGACTGAGCAAAAAATTATATTTAAACCAGCGAAAGTGTGGCAGTTAAGACAAAAGGATGATTGGAGATCAGAGAGATCAAGAAGAGGTGATGAAACCCGAGGGAGGACCGGAGGCAGGAATCGACAAGAAAGATCGTTGAGTAGACAACGAGAACAAAAACAACGTACCCCACAGAGAGAGTATAATTGGCACCGTAGGAACAGCAAAAGACGGTCCACTTACAATAGGAGAAACGATCGAGAAAGGACGGCCTCCAGAAAAGAAGAAGAGAAAGGAAGAGCACAGGGATCTGAAGAAAATTGGATATGGCAGATGAACATGGTTGCAGACAAGTTAAAAAAGCCATAGACTGAACAGAGCATTGAGTCGCAACCCCTTACTGTGGCAAGCTGGAACACCAGGGGGTTTAAGCATCTGTTGACCCCTGGGGGTGACAAGATTGAAGAACATGATATAGTCTGTTTTCAGGAGACATGGTTAAGATCCTTACCATTGATAGAAGGCTACTCATCACATCTCAACCCAGCGAACAAAGGAGAAAAAAGCAGGCCTACGTCAGGTCTGCTTATTCTGATTAAAAACGAACTCCAATTTACGGTACTTGAGGAATTATCACTGACACGCTAATACAAATAGTGGTAGGGAAAGTAACCTGGAAAACTCACAAAGAAGGAAAAATTCTAATCTTGCTTAACTTGTATTGGAATCCGGCAAGTGTAGCAAGTATGAACTTCCCAACTCAAGTGGTATGTGATATGTGGGGACTTGAATGCAGTCTGTGTGGACAATCTCGGATCCTCCATTTTACATCACCCGATAAAAATTACAACAGCGGAAAAAAGAGGGATCTTTTGGAGAGAAACTATTGAATGCTTGGATATCATAATGCTGAATGGAAACACTATTGGAGATGTCCCGGCTAAGATCACAAGAAACGGAAAAAGTGCGGGACAGGTGCTTGACTACATATGGATCCCTGGTGAGATGGTGGATCCCGCAAACAGGTTGAGGGTGGTGCACATGGAAGAAAGTGACGACAACCTATTGTCTGCGAATTTGATTCCTGTCCACTACAGCCAGGAGACCCTATATTCCCCAGATGTGGAAGTAACCAGCGGAAGAAACAGAGTTAAAATTGCACCGGAAAAAATCCCAGAGCTAACCAATCAATTAAGAACTGTGATTAATTGTGCAGAATCGAGAGACGAACAAAGACCCATAAACTATCTGGCACTATTTAACCTGTTTGAAGTTAAATTAAGGAGCTCTGCAAAAGAAGGGACTACATATCGACATGCTCACGATGCAACAGAGGCTAAAGAGAAAAAAATATGAGGAAAAAGATCAACTCTCTAAAGAAAGTTAGTCCGCTATTAGCAGATATTCAGCAGAAAAAGATAAGGCAACATTACCACAATTGGCTGAAACGTTATAAAAAAATCATCATGAGGAACGATGCAGAAAAAATGCTAACTCTGCTCAGTACTAAGAATACATCTGAAATGTGGAGAGTGATAAACCAACAGGACTCCACCACAGGAAGCAACAATCTTAAATTCCATCTCAGCAGCATCCTGGGAAAATCACTTTAGACCATTCCTTTAGACTAATTTGAACAGAACGGACTGGAGTTTACCAACAAATGAGCAATGGGATATGATTGAATCTGATCCAGATTCAATTGCGCAAATTATTTCTAAATCGTCAAACTTAAGAGCGCCTGGACCTGATGGTTTGAGCAATAGTATATTGAAACAAGACATATCCCAATGGGCGATCTTTCTGTCAATACTGTTCAGACATATAATTAAGTCTAGGAAGATCCCAATCTCTTGGAGGGAATCGATCATCATTCCAATCTACAAGAAGGGAGCCAGAGCAGACCCTGTTAACTATCGCCCTATTGCCTTGACAGATGTCCCTGGAAAAATCTTTGCCTCCTTAATATTGAAGCCTCTGAGAAGGTTGGCAATTACTTCAGGACATATTGACATTTGGCAGTCTGGCTTTGAACAGGGTATGGGCACAAGCATCAACATTTTTCTAATAAATCTGCTAAAAGCACGTATTGAAAAAAACCGTGCCAAGAAACTATACATCGTATTTATAGACCTAACGCAGGCTTTTGATTTAGTAAGTCGTCCACTACTCTGGTCCAAACTATATCAAAGGAGCTGTCCATACTTGCTGCTGGCCCCAGTTAATGAATTGCACAGCGAGATGTTGATTAAAGTTAGATTAAATGAAGCGGGGCTATTAACTAAAGCAATTGAAACAAATAAGGGTCTGAAACAGGGTTGTACCCTGGCCCCCGATCTATTCAAACTCTTCATCTCGGGCATTGATTCAGCATTTAATGACACCATCTGCTTTCCTCCGAAAATAGCCAATATGGAAGTAGGGAGATTCTTATACGCTGATGATTTGGTGCTCATTGATCAAACCCTGATTGGGCTTCAAAGACAATTGGTTGCTCTACAAACATACATTGAGAAAAACAGATTAGTCATCAACCCGAAAAAATCATTCATTCTCCCATTAGGATGTCGGCAAGGAAAAACAAAACAATATGCCTGGAACCTGAATGGTACAAAGATCCCAGTGGTGGCAGCTATAACTTACTTGGGAGTCTGTCTTAATACATGTATTGTAGAAACACCAAGACAGGAGAGTCTCGTAAGGAAAGCACGGTCCCTGGCAGGCCAAGCAAAGATTCTACTTAAGAAGTATGGTGGTTTTTCGATGCTTCCATTGATTAGATTTTACCGTGCTAAAGTTTCGGCTATTCTAACCTATGGAGCGGAAGGATAACTTAATTTTGATCCAGCAAATTGGACAAAAATAGAAGGTGCCTTCTGGAAACGAACATTGAACATACCTGCAAGTACCCCAATCCAGGCAGTAAGGATGGAACTTGGCCTTACTTCACTAAAGGCAATAGCAGAATGGAAAACACTGTCCTTCTTTAGGAAATGCATCCAGGAGGACGTAAAAGGGGGCTTTATATGCCTAAAAAAAAGCCTTAAAAGAACAAAACGAGCCAGCCTTACTAAAATGGGAGATGAAATGCAACTCCCTCCTGACTAACATTGAAGAATCGCCGCAATCCCTGGTCGAAAATCCAGACAAAACCAAGAAGAAACTGTTTATCCAGGATTGGATCCAGACACAGGCCGAAAGACAGAAATATAAAACCTACGGAAGACCAATAGATGAGTGCAGGAAATTGAACACTCTACCAAAATATATGTTGATCTTCCCACATTTCTTCTTTAGAGATCAGTTTTTTCGTTTTCGTTTGAACCTGTTTGGGAATAAGACAAAAAAAAAACTGGGGCAAATTAGATGGTAACTCTTTGATTTGTCGATTGTGCAAGGCTGAAGACTCACAGGAAACAACAGAACATCTAGTGATGGACTGTAAGACCTTGGACCAACAAAGAAGAAAATTAATGCAGGAAGTGATTACCAAGTACGGTCATAGAACCAGAGAAGTCTGGTGGAAAATTCTGTTAGCGGAAGGGAAGACAACTATAACCTTGGCCTTGGTTAAACTTTTAATAATTATTAAAAAAACAACTTGAAGAGTAAAAGAAGAACTAAAATAATGTCTTCTCCCTTCTTTATTCGGATATTTGATATATGTTTTTTATTAGTTTGTGAATATGGAGATTATGGTGATCAAAGGTTGTCAAAAAAAATGTATAACCAATATGATTCACCTGAAATAAAAAAAAATGTTTAAAAAAGGAGGCTGGCAGTGCAGGAGGTGGCTCAGATAGAGGTCCAAGGGGCCCCAGATGGGTGCAAAGGAGAGAGTGGTGAGACCAGGAGAGAGGGGTGGGGACCGGATTAGTGATAGGGATGTCACCAGAGATGAGGGCATCAAGAGTGTGGCTGGCAGATTGAGTTGAGTCGGAAGGAAGAATAGTGAGAGAAAGGGAGTCACAGAGGACCCAGACTGAGAGGTAGATGATTCAAGAGAGTCAAGGTGGTTGTTGGAGTCCTCAAGGAGGAGGAGTTTGGAAGAAGATGCTGAAAGGGATGAGGCTGGATCATCCCATGCAAAGAATGAGAGGACGCTAGGGCCACCAATAGAGGCGAGGGTGAGAGAGAGGGTGACTAGACCCCAGGCCTACAGACAAGGCATTCAAAAGAGTTGTAGGATTGAGATGGAAGCAGGGAGCACTCAGGGATGATCAGGGCCACTCCACCTCTAGGCCTGTTGGGCCTGGGTTACGAGAGGATTTTGTAGCCCTCCGGAAGGAGGTTGTCAAGGTCAGTGACAGATCTGGCATTGTACCACATCTTTGGTAAGAGCCAGGACGTCCACGTCAAAGTCTTCAAAAAGGAAACAGATGTCAGAGGAGTGTGTGACAGCAGAGCGAACATTCAGAGTAGATAAGTGAAGCTAGTTACCACTTTTGAAGGTTTTCCGAGGGGGTGTACAGGGGCGTGGTACTCCCATCGGTGGTGGTGGAGAGGAAGCAGGGATGGCAGGCGAAGGAAGGAGGTGCTCACTTCTACCGGCAGAGCTCTTGGCTGGAACCATTGAGCCTGCAAGCTGCAGCGAAAAAAGGTAAGCCCTCGTGGGCAATAGCCTTTCCAATTTGCGCAGATATCACCAGCGACCTGATTTTTATTACCCTTTTCATTCATGAGAGTTACGTCCAAAATCCTGTACAGCTACAATATTTACAGCAGTGCATACTCTTTTATACTGGTGCGCTGTATGCTCTAACATTGGTGCTGGAGCACAGAGCCTTTCTTCAAAATGCCTGCCATGTTAACACTGGAGTGTTAACTCTTCCTCACGCCCCAACCTTCAATCCGGATTGGGCAGCAGCTCTTCAAAGCTGCCCAATCACGAAGCCGGAACGCATAGCCGGCTCCTCACCTAAGGCCCACACACAAGGCCCTGTTTATCTTTGTGTGTGCCGGTGTGAGTCAGTGTGGAAGCGTGCCCAATACCTACATCCCTGAGGTAAGCGTGCAGCCTTTGCACCCTTAAGCATATACAGAGCCACTGGATCTTTTCCCGCTTTGTGCAGCCTAATAGGTTACCCCCTATGCATCAGTGGCACAACTGCAAACTGCACGGTCCAGGCAACCAGTACACCTAGTGCAAGTCTCGCTCCCTTGGTTTCATAAATCTGCTGCCTCTACTGACAATGTAAAATGACTTTGTGAGACATTCAGCTCACCTCTTCAGTCTGACCTGGCACCACTCTTTCCATTACCAAAGCGTCTTGCTAACCTAGCACTAGCCTCATACATCACTCCACAACAAGTGCCATATCTACATTTGTGCCTTGTACTACAAACTGTCTACAAGCCATACTTAGCCAGTCCATGTAAACTGATCCCAGGTAGCACCCTGCCGGTACTCTCAAATGACTCTATGCCGTACTTAGCCTGCACTGTAAATAATTGTCATGTTGCACCTAGCCTTGCATTGAGAATGTTTCGTATGTGGCACCCACCCTTGCACTATAAACAATGTCTATGTTGCATTTAGCCTTGCTTTGAGAATGTATTTGTATTTGTATTTGTTTTATTTGTCACGCGCACCATCAGGCCCGGAGGCATCAGGGCGCAACTTGTGCAGAGTTACATAAAGAGCATATATAGATACAAACTTTAAGCACAGGGCAAATGTACATACGTAATAGTCATAAAGTATATCGATATACATAATTTACGGAGCAAATATTTTACAAGGCACGTGGAGCCAAAGGTGTACAGCAGACAAGTGGGCCAGTGCTAGTAGGGCAGTGGTGTGCAGAGCATGTTTCAAAGCATGTTTCAAAGCTGATTGAAGAGCCAGGATTTCGTTTTGGACTTGAATGCGTTAAAGGAATCTTCAGATCTAAAGGTGTTAGGGAGGGCATTCCAAAGCTTGGAGTCAAGGACGGGGAAGCTTGTGCCCCAGCTTTTTGAAGTTTGAACCTAGGGATCGATAAGCAGTGGGTCTGGGTGGTTCTTTGAGGTTGGGTAGGCGTGTGGCGGGATAGCCGGCTGCAGAGGTACATGGGGGCTTTGTTGGCCAGGCATTTGTGCGTGAGGGCTAGAGATTTCAATGAAATTCTCTGTTTGACAGGTAGCCAGTGTAGATTGGTTCTAGATTCAGAGATATGGTGGTTCCGAGGGATGTTTAAGGCAGCTCTGATAGCGTTGTTCTGGGTAATTTGTAGTTTATTCAGGTTCTCTTGGCTGGTTCCTAAGTAGAGGACGCTACCATAGTCCATTTTGGACATAATTAGGGTTCTGGCCAGTGTGACACTATTCGGGGTGGTCAGAAATGGCCTTCAGGCTGCTATGAGTTTGCAGGTGTATGCAGAGGCTAATCTGACTGCATTTGTTTGTCGACATAAGGATAAACTGGCGTCAAGGTAAAAGCCTAAGGTTTTAGTGTCTTTCCAAACTTGGATGGTGTTGCCATCAATGATAAACGACTGGTAGGATGGCTCAAGTTTGCTAAGGCGTTGTGTACTGCCCAGGAGGAGGAGCTCCGTCTTGTCATCGTTAAGGCATAGCTGGTGTTGTGCTATCCAGGCTTGGATGACCAGGTAGACGTCGTTCAGGGCCTTGGTGTCAACTAAGTAGTCTCCAGTAATGGGAATGAGTATCTGGGTGTCGTCGGCGTAATTTGTGTCAGAGACACCCAGATAGTCAAGTACATCAAAGAGCGGTTTAATAAAAACATTATAGAGTGTAGGCGACATGCAAGAACCCTGAGGGACACCGCAGTGAATTGGGGAGGGATCTTCTGCTGCGGACTGAGAAAAGACCTGCATAGATCTATTACTCAGAAAGGATTTGATCCAGGCCGTGGCTGATGGAGAGAAGTGGGCAGCAGAGTGGAGCTGCCTACATAGGATTTGGTGATTGACCAGATCAAATGCCGCAGAGAGGTTGAGTAGAAGTAACATGGCTAGTTTTCCCTTGTCCTTCAAGACTTCAATTTGAGTTTTGAGATCTATTAGAGCTGTCTCTGTCCCGTGTCTGGGACGGAATCCAGATTGTCTAAGACCTAGAAGATTATTGGATTCCAAGTACTCTTGGATCTGCAGGTATGCTGCACGGTCTAAGATTTTGAGCAGGAACGGGATGGTGGTTATGGGTCTGAAGTTGGTGGGTATGCTTGGGTCTAAAGAGGGTTTTTTAAGCAGTGGGATCACCCATGCATCCTTAAGGTTGTCGGGGACAGTCCCTGTTTTAAAGGAGGAGTTGATGAAAGATGTAATAAATGGTATTCTATGCTGCACTTAGCCTTGTACTGTAAACGGATCTTATGTTGCCCTTAACTGTGCACCGTAGATGGTTTTTATATTGCTTCTAGCTTTGTAGAGATTTGATTCTATGTTGCACTTAGCCTTGTACTGTAAACAGATCTTTTATTGCACCTAAGCTTGCACCGCAGACAGTTTTTATGTTGCACCTAGCCTTGCACTGTAGACAATGTTTATGTTGCATCTAGCTGTGCACTGTAGACAGTGTTTATGTTGCATCTAGCCTTGCAATGTAGAAGGTTTTTGTGTTGCATATACCCTTTCATTGAGAATAGATTGCATGCTGCACCTAGCCTTGCACTGTAAACAGTTGTTATGTTGCACCCAATGCTTTTTATGTGCAAGTTGCCCACTACTGTGAACAGACTGCGTGAGATATCTAACGCCCCTCTGTAAACGAATCTAGTACCACTCCTTGCTGCCAGAGACTCAACGCTCTTCCAAATGCACTGTCCTCTAGCCTTAGCCTACCGCTTAGCAGTGACATGCTAGGCCCAAAACCCATATAATCTCTACCTGCTATCCATAGTCGTACCTTAACAATGGCCAAAGGACTAGCCAATCCTAACACTATTTGGCCCTTTTTATTTCTCCCACAAACACTGTGCCTAATCAACTGCAAACCTTCCTCCAACACTATCACAAAAGTATTCACCAACCCCAACCAGGTCGCACCTACTTGCCTATCCAAACTTAGGCACAATAATACTGATACTGGAACCTCAGTCTTTGCCATGGGTCAGAGAAACCAAAGACTTAGAGATAGGACACAAAATGATCCACCCAACCAAAACCATCCCATCCTGCGGGTAACCAAATCCATTCCAGCACAACTAGTAATAATCTAGTTGATGTCAGCAGTACTACCCAGCTGAGTCAGATCAATAAAAATATTCCATCTAGGCCATTGTCTAAACCTGCCCCAACTATAACCAAGACTAAATCTAACAAAGACAGCAAGACACCCGTACAAATCAAGGGCGCTTTAATCAATGCTAGATCCATCCCAGCACATGCCCTGGACATATCTGACCTCATCACCATTAATGATTCAGACTTTATTGGCATAACTGAAACTTGGCTACACTCTGCATTGGGCCCATCCTTAGCCCTTGTCTTACCAGATGGCTACTCAATCATTAGAAAGGACAGAACCACAGCATAAAGTGGGGGTATTGCCTTGATCTTCAAATCCAACCTCAACATCAGAGGAATTCCGAACGATCCATTCATATCAGGAAAACTCCTGTCCACCAAAATTACCATCTCTGCCACTGCTTCACTAACACCACATCTTATCTACAGGCCCGAGGACCCATCTCTTTCTTTGATGAGGACATAGCCTCCTTAGTAACCACTGATATAAAACCTACTTCCAAAGTCATGATCCTTGGAGACTTCAGCTAGGACTAAATGACAGTTCTAACACACAAGATTCTATCTTGCCCAACACCATCAAAACTCAAGGCTTCACCTTGCGCTCCTCTGGCCCAACTCATACAAAAATGTGCACGCTTGACAGGCTCACTGACCATATTTGCACCACATATATATTTAACAATAATCAATGCCTCTGGTCCAATCATACCATAATACTATTCTCAATCAGCACCAACATACTAGCCAACACACCTGCTTCAAAGGCACCTGCAACACAATCGCGTAACCGTCACAAAATCACGCCTGACTACATGCTTCCTCTGCTGTCACAGCTCACTACACATACTGAAGACATAGCTGACCCCTCCTCCATGGTAACTACCTACATCCAAACCATTGAGAAGGCCTTAGATGCGTTACCAACCTTGGGCAATTGCCAGCTAAACCCAAAGTACATCTCAATCATTGGTTCACCTGAGAATTCAAAGACCTACTCAATAAAAAAAGAAATGAAGAAAGCAACTGGAGGAAAAACCCCTCAATCGCTAATAAACGATAATTTACTTCACTAGCATCTGAATATAGAAAAGCCTCCCATCAAGCTAAAAGTAACACATACAACTTGCGCATCGAGAACATCAACTCTAGTTCTAAAGAGCTTTTCTCAGTCCTGAGAGAATTAGAATGCCCATCACAGGCCCCTGACCTTTGCATCAAGGATCAAGCCTGGTGTGAAAATATACAAAAGGCCCTTATGGATAAAATCTCATCCCTCCAATTCAAATCAATGAAAAGAACTGAAAACTCAACATATCCAACCAGCCCACGACAGTACACAACCTATCCAAACTATTCCCAAAGTTCTCTCCCATTACTATAGACGAGGCTACTAAAATCATGAAAGGCCTTAAACCATCACAATGCCAAGGTAACATCTGTCCTGCGATGCTAATCAAAGATTGCGTGGACAATTTTGCATCATTCATCACCTCACTTATAAACAACTCATTTGCTTCTAGCAAAGTACCTGACAACCTTAAGGAAGCTTAGGTATTGCCCGTACTGAAAAAATGACCTTAGACCCTAACGTACCAACGAACTACCGACCCATTACAATGGTGCCATTCCTGTTAAAAATTCTTGATAAGGTCATATATGTACAAATCCAAAAATACCTAGAAACGCACCACCTGCTGGGCCTCCGTCAATCAGGTTTCCGACCATGCCATGGTACAGAAATGGCCCTGGTAGATCTAAAGTCCCAAATGGATCAGATAAAAGATAGAGGTGAACTTGCTTTACTGCTCCTCTTGGACCTCTCAGAGGCATTTGATCTAGTAAATCATAACATCCTATGCCGCCACCTAACGAGTGATGCCCACTTCTCCAACAATGCCATAGCTTGGATCAAATTGTTCCTCTCAAACCGTTCGATGAGAGTCTTCTCATCCACAGCTGCAGTGAACCCCAGGCCAATCACCTGTGGTGTGCCCCAGGGATCATGTGTATACCATACTATGTATAACGCATTCACAAAACCTCTCTTTGATAAATTAGACAATTTGGGTGTCACATGCCCAAATTATGCTGACAATACCCAAATACTAATTCATATCACAGGGGACTACAACACCGACACCAAAGCTTTAAACGCAATCTATCACACCATCCAAGCTTGGATGGTGCAAAATGAGATGTGTCTCAACGATGATAAGACTGAGATCTGGATCTTGGCCAGCCCAGCAAAACTTAAGAGCCTCCCACCTTCCTACCAATCATTCAATATAGACGGAAACCCCATAAAGACCGCCAAAGAAGTTAAGATATTAAGAGTCTACCTCCAATCTTCACTCACCCTTTCTTGGCAAGTCAATGCCATCAACTCGGCATCATCCTACACCACTAAAGTTATCACTGCTTGCAGACCATATCTTACAAAAGAGTACCACATCACCTTGGTGAGAGGATTAATCCTCTCCAGGATTGACTAATGCAATGCCATCTTCGCTGGATCCTCTGCCAAAATACCCAAATACTAATTCATATCACAGGGGACTACAACACCGACACCAAAGCTTTAAACGCAATCTATCACACCATCCAAGCTTGGATGGTGCAAAATGAGATGTGTCTCAACGATGATAAGACTGAGATCTGGATCTTGGCCAGCCCAGCAAAACTTAAGAGCCTCCCACCTTCCTACCAATCTTTCAATATAGACGGAAACCCCATAAAGACTGCCAAAGAAGTTAAGACATTAAGAGTCTACCTCCAATCTTCACTCACCCTTTCTTGGCAAGTCAATTCTATCAACTTGGCATCATCCTACACCACTAAACTTATCACTGCTTGCAGACCATATCTTACAAAAGAGCACCACATCACCTTGGTGAGAGCATTAATCCTCTCCAGGATTGACTACTGCAATGCCATCTTCGCTGGATCCTCTGCCAAAAATATTAAGAAACTCCAAATTGTTCAGAATAATGCTATCAGAGCGGCACTCAATATCCCAAAATCTAAACACATTAGGACTTTCAGAAGAAACATGCATTGGCTACTAGTTAGAGACCGCATTAAATTCAAGGCACTTATGCTCACCCACAAATGCCTTTCTAACAAGGCTCCCCGCTGTCTGTCTAGCCTGATCGCTAAAACCCAACCAGCCAGACTCACTCGCTCAGCTTACCTAGGGCAACTGTCCACACCAAGGTATAAAAGACAAAGTGCAGGCGGCTCCAGTTTCCCAGTCATGGCAGATAACTACTGCAACGCTTTACCACGGAACTAAGGTTGGATCCTTCATTACTGTCCTTTTAAAAAAAGCTAAAAACGTGGCTCTTTACACAGGACACTAAGTCGCATCCTCCTTACATATAAGAACCCTGACGTGCCTAGTGGATCTGTACTCTTGTCTGCCAACCTGATATTAGTGACCATTCACTGTTGTACATATTGTTCACCCTGTAACTGTTATTTGTTACTGTATTCTATAACAAACTAATGGACTTGTACAACCAAGCATGAACTATAACCATATTCTTAAGAAAAGCGCCCAGATGCCTGAGGATTAGGTGTGTGGTACAAATGCAATAAATAAATAAAATACATAAATAAATGAAGAGAGAAGGCAAGCACCGGTCGAGAACAAGAAGAGTAGGTGGAGAACCTTGGGTCATGATAGTGCCATTGGGATGCTTAAACAAAACCAACAAGGTTACTCACACTGTAGACAGTCCTGACTTCTGTCCAAAATTTAGAATTTAAATCTCCATATCAATTTCAGGCTAGTGCTTGCAAAAATCAGTCACTGAGGATAAACCAAAGAAGAAGTCTGGAGGATGCTAACAATAAATTTATTGTTGATCACACAATCTTTAATTTTTATATTTTTAACCAAATTAAAATAAAAGCAATTGAAAAAAATGAAGAAAGACATAAAACACAAGCTTCATCATGAAAACATAGGGTACAAAAGAACAACATGTTCATCAAATCACCGAAAGTGGGTTGTTCAAGAGCATTTAATGAAAAGAAAGAAACAACCCAAGTAGGATACTGATAGTTCCTACAGCATGGGACCATCCAGGGTGTATTAAAAATTACCCTGGTAGGTATAAAGAGAAAATATTCCATAAGCTAAATTTGCATGTTTGTCTGTCAACGTGTAAGAGTAAATCATAAAACTCGTTCCCTAGGGGAACAATACACATAGATATCACATTTCGGCGTGCCAGTATGGCATCAATAGTAGAGGCCTTCCTCAGGGCAGGATTGGTTGGAGTAGTTGAGTAAAAAACACCCTAAAGGGGGCAGAAAGATAAAGGGGGCATAGGTTATACATACAAACTTCTGTTGGGACGACTTCAGAGGAATATCTAATTTCAAGAGGTTGCTGTCTTTTAAAATGCAGAGCACTCACCCAGTACTGATTAAAGAAAACGGATTGGAGTCTGTGGGGGCTACTTTTCCAGTTTATTAGACTTCCTGCAAGGAGTAACGGTGCAGCCTTGATAGGCGGAGAGAGAGAGAACATGAAGAACGGTTTCTGGACTCGCTCGGAGGGGGGTTGTAAAACCCCAAGCTGTGTGAACAAAATGGAATGTGATTGAACAGGGACAGAGAAAGTTAGTGCAGAGAGGCCGTTCAGGCAGGATGTAAGTGAAAAGAAAAAATTGCAATTGCCTGTGCTGAGAGTCAGGAAAAGTGGAGGGTGACTATCCAGAGAGGTATAAAAAACCAGATGCAGTGGTTGGTGTAGAGAGGGCAGTCAATAGTTCGACTGAGGAAAACGTGCGGCTGGTGGAGAGTGAAGACTCATGTGGGAGACGGCAGACACACAGATTAGAAAAGTTTGAAGTGCGCGAGAAAACCCATGCACAGAGTGGGAACCCGGCACAACAGCGATTCCACAGTAAGGTGGAATAAAAGTTCAGAAATGGAAAATCCAGGCAAGGGAAAAACTCACACTCACTCCAGGGTGGTATGAGTGAAAGAACTGTGTACATGTCAGTATAAAATGTGCACAGGAAAACCCAAAAAAGGTATCAAAACGACCTGGGGATACCTTATATTGTAGTATTCCACGTGGGTCTGGTCCAGGGAGTCAGAATATGCATGGAAATGCCGCTGGTGCGGTAAACGCCGGTCAAATGCGGCTTCACAGAGGGTGCTGAGGAGGGAAGAACACCAAAACAAAACAGGGATGAGGCAAGAGGGATAGCAGCGTGTGAGCCATAGCGGCGCCATTTAGAATATGGCACTGAATAAGAACAACGGCAGGCCCCTAGCCCGGGGTGATAGGACCCGTGTAGCTGGTATAGTGAACAACTCACCAGTAGCTGTAAAGAAGTGCTTAAATGGCCTGGCTCACTCAGTCAGAGCCAGCGCGAAGAAAGTGCTGCGTCATGCTGCACGGAGACGGATTGCCGTGAAGCCCTTTCAAGACAAGCAGCTGGCGCTTGTGAGGGCCGTCTTGCACGTCGCGCAGAATGGTTGTCACGGCAACCGGGTGCCGGGCCTAAGAAGCCTAGTCAGAGGGTGTGTCATGACGTCCGGCGTCAGGCGCTCGGAACAGAGAGGCTGACGCTGGGGAGTCGGAGAGCCAATAAGAAAGGAGGCGGGGCAGCAGCCCCGAGCGTAAACAAAGTCGCTCCGGAATGAAGCCGTGTGTGGCCGTGACTCAGTTTAACAGTGAGCGAGAGGCAGGGGGAGGTGGGAGAGGGGGCAAAAGGGAGAAGGGGGAAGGGAGGAGGGGAAAAGAGGGGGAAGAAAAGAAAGGGGGGGAGAAAAAGAAGAAAGGGGATGCAAATGCGTGATAAATATCACGTTGGTTGTGCAGTGCTGGGATATTTAATGCCCAAGCAGTCCCATCAGCATACTCAGTGAGTCAATAGACACAGGATGTATATTTAGAAATTATTAAAGTGCAAGACAGAGGGACAAATCCTGTCCAGATAAAGGACAAGTGCAATATGGAAGGGGGTGCCAAAAAGGGTGCTCTAGCTCGCCAGGCTAAGATACAAGCGGGCGCAGGGGGAGGCAAGCATATGGGTCATGCGAGCTGCAGGAAGCTGGAGTCAGGAGACAGGAGGAGGGACAGATCCATATTCACAGGGGCATGCGTGAAGCCACAAGGGTCTCTGAATGAGATTGTAGATAGTTATATTATTGGAGGTATAAATTCCTCATTGAGGCCATTCTGAAAAGTATCGAGTCGATGGATCCATCTGGCCTCTTTGGACAAAAGGCTCGTCAGGGCATTGGAGGAGTTGACAACAATATCAACGATCCACCAAGTCATGTCATCAACTGAATGATGAAATTCCAGGTAGTGACTTACCAAAGGTGCGCTCACTGTTTTGCAGCGAATTCTTAACTGATGTTCACAAATTCTTATATGTGCAGCACGCATGGTCTGACCCACATATCTAAGACCACATGGACATTCTATGATGTACACTACTTGTTTGCTTTTGCAATTTGTCAAATTGCGAAGGGTCCAAGGTTTTCCATTCACCAAGAAATCTTAGTTTTTCTTGTGAACTTGCATGCGGTACAATTGCCACATGCAAAATGGCCTACTGTGCTTCTTAGATTCCATAGGCCAACTCTAGGTGCAGGTTTAACAAACTCAGAGTGTACAACGTGGTCTCTAAGGTTCTTGCCACGCTTGAAAGCGAATCTGGGGGTAGGCTCGTCCTCTAAGCAAAGACGAGTCAGCGGCCAGTATTTGGAAATTAATTTCTTAATTTTGGTGGAATGAGTGCCATGTGTAATGACACAGGTGATCCTGGGATGGGCATCAGGAGGTTTTGTTTCAGGTGCCAGTAGTGCCTCCCTGTTATAGAACCTAGCTCGTTTTTTGGATTTAGATATGATGTGGCATGGGTATCCTCTCTGGGTCAATCTATTGTCCAAATCGTGTGCGTGATGGTAAAAATCTTCGATGTCCGAACAGTTACGTCTAATTCTAAGGAATTGGCCGAAAGGGAGGTTCTCGCGAAGGTGCCTCGGGTGATCGCTAGAAAAGTGAAGGAGGGTGTTCCTATCACTGGGTTTTCGGAAAAGATTGCATCTAATCCTTCCTTCATTATGCTTGATTTCCAGGTCTAGAAAGTTAACTATGGTCTCACTAGATTCAATGGTAAACTGGATTTCTGTGCTGACATTGTTCAGCCAGGTTAGAAAGTTATCAAGGGTGTCTTTTGCGCCCTTCCAGATAAAAAGAACGTCATCAATGTATCTTTTCCATTGGTGTATACAATTTCTGAAGGGGTTGATGTCGGCCAGGATGTTTATTTCCTCGAACTCTGCCATGTAAAGGACGGCTAAACTAGGCGCGAATGTCACGCCCATTGCTGTTCCTTTGGTTTGAAGGTAAAACTGGCCGTTGAAGTCGAAATAATTTTTGGTAAGGGCCAGTGTGAGAAGTTCAATAATGAATGGGATAGGGGCTCTATCTATCTATTTTGGAGATCATATTTCATCAATTGTCTCCTCATACACTCAATTGCTTCTGCTTGTGGTATGCTAGTGTACAGGGATTTAATATCCATGGTTCCAAGCAGATATAGTTTGGGGTCAAAGGGAAGATCTTCGGAAATCTGGATGGTATGGGTTGTGTCTCGTAAGTATGTAGGGGTCAGGACACTTATTGGTTTCAAAAAAGAGTCTATAAATTTACAAACTGGTTCTAGGATCGACCCACATCCAGACACAATAGGTCTGCCCGGTGGGTTGCCATTGGGATGGACATTCATTATACACCTAGAGGATGAGAAGTATGTTAGGAGTACATGTCCGTAATAGCACTAAATACAGCAATATATGAAGGATGCAGTCATGTAAAAAAGAACACCTAGATTCAAAATTGCCAAAAAACACTAGTACAGCACCAAATGGAGGATAAAGATATTAAAGGTGCTCATAAAGAGGAATTATAGGTCTGGCACTAGCAGGTAGCAGAAAGCAAGCTATTTGTGAAATTTACGGCAGATGCACATATCAAGTGGGAAGAAGATACAGGTTGCATTCAGGCTGTAGGGGAAGGGAGGCAGGATTCAGCAGGCAATCAGGTGCAGGGTTGTGGTCCAGGAGCAGGTGATCAGGGGTGCTTACCGGTACAATACATTTGCACATTTTTCATGGTCCCGCATTGCAGGGACACAGTACGTTTGTTCATTGTGCAGCGTGGGCCAGGGGAAAGTTGCAAGAATGGCGCATGGAGCAGGGCACCCTCCAGCTCCAGACAGGGTAAGACAGGTGCTTTGTGAGTGCCTTGGTGCTGGGGGCAAGCTCTCTTACCTGCCAGCTACCAATAGGCCTGCATTCACCTGCAGATAGCCAATCAGAGCATTATTAGAATGGCCCCATGACAACCTTCAGAGGCAGTCTGGTGCTGAGGAGGAGGGCGGCCATTATGAGGAGGAAAACAATGATGCAAATTGCTCAAGTGTTGCTTTTGATAAAATAAGCACGTCAGGAGCAGATTTGAAGCACAGCGTCATCTGGCCAATTCTGATGCTGCTCACATTTAAAAAGTTTTGTTAAACACCAAGCGTGCATTTCCCAGAAATGGTTTACCAGTAGCCAAAGAAGCTCGAGATCACCTGAAGCACAGAGAATCAGCTGGGTAGACTGCGGGATTTGGGAGGCAGTGATCACACTTCCTCGTGAACTTCTAGCCTTCTGCCTTCTTTCTTCTCCTACTACTGCTAGCCTTCCAGCTTCTGCTCCAGCTCCTTCCTTCTGCTCCTTCCTGGTGCAGCCTTTTATGCCTCTCAGTTGGGGCAATTAAGTTCAGGTGCAGGCCCTTAGTATTAATTGCCTGACCTTAGCAAAGGCTGTTAGGCCTAGCTGCCTGCCTCTTACTTCTACATGCCTCTTGAGCCCTCTTCTGCATCTCAGTCTTTGTGGTATTCTGGGAGATATAGTCCATTTAGTGAAGTTAGGTTTTTCTACTTCTACACTTTTAAGGGTAATTTTAATCCCTTTAATGTTTTTAGAATAGAGATTGTGAGGTTTAATCTTATTATAGACAGATGGCATGGAAACTGCCATATTTCCATCGACCCTTGTGGTATAACTTTGGCATTCAGGAAGATGTTTATTTATAGGCATACCAAATACCTGTTATTTTGATTGAGATATATATATTAAAGGAACAATACGCCAAAGCCTCCTCTGAAATAGTGTAAAAAGTATCCCTCCAAGAAAAGAAATACCGGGGCTTATCTCATGGAATCTCCTCACTACCCTGGGCCTTGACTCCACCCAGGTGATCCTCCCACAGTACACCATCCCCAGGATTGGGATTAGGAAGCATCTGCCCTCTCCTGAGCACCTGGGAGGAGACATTAGGCAGGGTTTTGGTGAGGGATCAGCAGGATTCCCCACAATATACATCCAAGTTCTGACAGGGCTGACTTTTCGTCCACCTTTAAACAGTCAATAAAGTGAATATCACTTGGTTGGGTAGTATTTGCATTTTCTATATAATATCTTATGAAGCCTCTGGTACTCACTGTGCTGCAGTGAAGCATTTTGCTTGCACCAGGGTGCCTTTTAACTGTAGCACTTTGTTGGAGTGTTGTGTGGCTGCCAATGTCGGTGATTGATTAGATAATGGAAGATTGGAATTTCCATTAAGGACAGGACATATTAGATTGCTCTCCCCCAATGCTTCAATAATTTACACTCACATACAATAGCCTCTGCCTACGGGGCGGGTGGGTGAGGGGGCTTGGTATTCTGAAGACATGAAACGACAGGAGAGTAGGCGACTAGAGTGAAACATTGCTTTGACAAGTCGTCATCATGTGAATGTCTGAGTGATTCACACTGTAATAAGTGAATCTAGGCTCAAGACTCACAGAACACCCACATATCAGTCTAATCTTCCAAGACATAAAATGGAATAAAAAAGTAAACCCCTTTGCTTGTTCAAATGCTTAGATTATTTCCATAATATCTGGTTGCTTGACATTTGAAAAGGTGTGCCTTCTTGTTGCAATTCTACTTTTTGTCAAGCTGCAACTCCTTGTCATACAGCAACTACAGGCTGTTGTGATTATGGCACAATTTCTTGTGTGTCTTGCGAACAGAGTAGTTATATTTTGGGTCTCACGTCACCTTGTGTTCTGGTTCAATGGCAGGGGTAATTTTGTTCATACAATGGAAGGACAACATTGTGACTTTGACATGTTAGGTTGAAGTATGCAATAGCATGTTCAAGCACGACTTTGGTGGCAGTGTTCTGAAGAAGGTGACCCCATAATATTAATGCATCTTCTTTAGTTAGAGTGAACCCCTTTAATAGGCCCACATATATCCAGCCTGTCAATACATCCTAACCTCACCACTGCTCCTAATGACAAACCTGCTGATATTCAGTCCCAATTGGACTCACAAAAGGCAGTCTTAGTTACCTAGAAAAATAGAGTCTTGTAAAACTAGCTCAAAAAAGGAATGTTGAACATGAGCCCTAGAAAGGCAATTATGGAATTCTAAGCATTCTGTTAACTTGATACACTACAGATTTCATAAAACAGGCAACATAAATCCATCTAGAATAAAATAATGGCTACCTTCTGTCCTGCACCAAAGAACCTGCAGACTTTCCAAAGGACTCTTTTGGGATCTACAACAAATTTCTAGACCATGCCTCCGACATGACTCATCTCATGAACTCACAACTAGGTGATGATCACTCATGCCAACTTCCTCCGCCTGCTCTTCCATTCCGAAATGGTTTCCCTAACTAAAAAAGAAGATAGCCCTAAGAGTGTCCAGTGTCTTAAAACCTTTTTGCCACTGACCAGAAGCTAGAATGTGAAATTGAAAGGGTCTGAAAACTAGTTAACTCCCCACTTATCACACAATTCGTGAATGCCTTTGTCATCACTGGTGGAGTTGGCAGAAACCCAAACATGCCTTCCTTAAACACTTTCTGAAAATCAATTGTGTATGGTGTTCCCCAAGGCTCTGTACTTGTCCCTTTCCTATTCTCCCTTTATACCTCCCTTCAAGCCTCTGTTATCTCCTCCTTTGGCTTTTCCCACCACTTCTACGCTGATGACACCCAACTCTTCCTCTCCTTCTCCTCCACTCCTGATCTCCACCACTCCTTATCTTCCTGCCTTACGGCCACTAAAAACTGGATGTCTTCTCAATTTCTCTCCCTTAACACTGACAAGACAGAAGTCCTTTTCTTTCCTTCTAACACACTTTCCCCTATTCCTCATTCAATCAACTTTCCCCCTTCTACTCTCCCCATCTCTACCCACGCTCGCAATCTCGGTCTTCACTTCGACTCCTCTCTTTCCTTCTCCCACCACATTTCTCTCACCTCTCGAGCCTGCCGACATCACCTATACAACATTCGTAAAATCCGATCCTCCCTCACCTTCCACGCTTCTAAACTCTTAATCTCCTCACTCATCTTCTCCCATCTCTTCTACTGCTCCTCTCTCCTCTTTGGTCTCCCTGCCTCTCATCTGACCCCCCTCAAATCCATCTACCACTCCCTTATCCGTACTCTCTGTCTCCTATGTCCTCGCGTCTCTATTTCCTCCCCACTCTCCCTCCTTGGCTGGCTTCCCTTCCTCTACCAACTCAAGTTTCAATTCCTCTGTCTGGCTTTCATATCTCTCCATGACCTTGCCCCTCCACCTCTCCTCTCTCCTTTCATTCTATGCTCCTTCCCGCTCTCTCCGCTCGCTGATCATTTCCTACTTGCAGTACCCCCTTCCCCATGCGCCTCTTCTCGCTTCCGTTCCTTTCAGCTCTTGGCCCCCCTTCACTGGAACTCTCTACCTCTCTCCATCCGCTCCATCCACACCTACTCCTCCATCCGCTCTGCATTGAAAGCCCTCCTTCTCCACTCCCCCTTGACTTCCTTCCTTCTCTCTCCTCCCTTCTCCCCTGTCCCCCTAACCCCTTCTCACCTCCCACTTCCCCCTTTCTGCTCACACCGTGAACCTAAATCTGACAACTGAATTTGATCCCTCCCCCGACTACCTCCACTCCCTTCCTCCTCTCCCTCCCTCGCCTCCCCATCTAAGGGAACTGTTCTACGCACACCGGTTTGTATCATGATTGTTTATATGCTTCTCCCACCATTGTACCTGTTGTTTTATTGTAAAGTGCTTTGGGTTAAAGCGGTATATATATTTAATAAACATAAACATATTTACTGATGTACAGCCTCAGTGATGTACAGCCTCCCCTGCATCACTAAGATATTAATAGAAAGTATCGCCTTAAAACGTTCAGTCAACCTTGAAAAACATTACAGCTTCTGACTGCATCAGGGGACAAACAGCATGCTCAAGAGCATCGCATATGTGCTAATTCTCTTCATACTAATCCTCCTTGACCTCTGACTGTGACTTTGAACAGAGGTGGCCATGACTGCCTCGTTGTCAATCTCAGGACCATATGCAGAAAATAATATGTGACATTGCACTGGCTCGGGTGCCATGTCACACATTATTTTCTGCATATTGCCCAGAGATTGACAAAGAAGCACTCATGATCAACTCTGTTCAAAGTGGGACCCTCCCTCTCACAAACCATACAAATCTCCTGTGGAGTTCCCTAATGGTCAACAGTCTCTCCCACTTGCAAAGAGCCACAGAAGTCACAACATTGATTTCAAAGCATTGTTTGCTGACATACAACTACTCATTAAGATCTCAAACTAGGAAGGGGATCGTCATCATGTCAAAAATAAAAAAAAATACCCATGTTTTCCTCAACGTGGTGAGAAGGAGGTCCTGCTGGTGGAAAACACTGGACCCATTTCATTTCCTTGCCAATCTCCATTGTGCATATCTCTCACTCTGGCCAACAAGGTCTGACATCTCGGTGGTAGCTTTGACATTATGCAATGTAATGGACAGATGTCTTACTCACACAACTATCTCCAGGTTTTATTTGGCTCAGAACTTCTCAGTTTACTTCATAATGTGGCTAACATTTTCAAATCATGCCTTCTTTAAATTTTCTCTACTGGCTACCGATCCAACAGAGGATATCAGCTGTTTAGTGCATACATTCATCCATGGCTGAGCATCAGACTACTTGCAAATAACTCAGCTATGGTTTCCTATGGTCAGATTTCCAAACCCAGTGATCTCTTGGGACAGGGATATGAGTGACTTTTGAAGGAAAACACCACTATTCATTGTACTTAAATTCATTTAACTATATTACAAAATGGTTTAAAGTCATTTTCATCTCATCAAGCATTTGAAGTGAAATATTAGTTCAATGACACTTCCCTCCCTCCATCATACCACTTGGTTCAATCTCCCATTGTTTTCCCAGGTCTCTGGATGTTCTGAAGCTGTGGTCCAATGGAGTCCATATGCAACAAAACGAATTCATGAAAACATGTATGAAAAATACTTCTAAACATCTGCATTCTTGCACATCCATTAACATCGAAGCTTTGCATATTTGGAATGCATAGTATGGGACTTTTTGTGAGGTTAGCTGCAATACATACAACCAAACTCGATAACCGTTACAGCCACATTACAAGTTTGTTGACGATGGTGTTAGTCCACATTTTTGAAGTCTGTGCACTCCATGGGGATTTTGTCAGATTTACTGTGAGAGGTAATCCCGCCTAAATAAATCTGATGATTTTCAGAGGTGCAGCTTATTATGACTGTATCCACTTGACCTCTGAGGTTGGGATTCGGAAGTGTGGGAAACTGTTAAGGTTGTGGTAGATCACCAACACTTTGCTCTCATTTATTCCTGCACTGACAAACTCATAATTCAAACATGCGTGCTGGTCCATAACATTTACTTTGTTTGGGTGAAATGGAACGCTATAAAAAGATGTAGATAATGCTGATTTTCGAGACATTCTTTCAATAAGTGTATCCCATTTTGAAAGATTGCATCACCTACTTGTTCACATTCTTGGATACATTCTGAGAAAATGCTGTGCAAGCTGACGTCAGAATGCAGTTAAAGGCTTGAGGTCTTGAGATCGTTGATGGCAATCTGGAGCGCCAACGTTTCATCACCTTTGCCCCTGCCAGGATCAAGGTAATGAACATCAGGATGATCTGCCCTTTTCTCACCTTCTAATTTCCTTACACTCTTACTTCCACCCTGGTAGGCAAGTGACAGAGCAACTGTTATATCCTTCTCTTGAGCCTTACACTAAAATCTTTTGCACCTCATGACAAGTTGATTAACTTTTCAAACTCGTACAACTTCCCCCATTTTTCACCCACCTCCCACCATCTCCTCTTATGCTTTCATACTATGCAAGCACATGTTGGGAACCCACCCATTTATTCAGGCTCTTTATGCAAAAACAGCCCCTCTTCACATTTTTTCACCTGGTCTTCTAATCGATTCCCGAACTTTCTCCCCTACATTGCTGATTCTATCACCTGTTACTCTCCTCCCCCATTCTCTTTTCCATCACCTTCCTCAATTTCTTCAGCCCTCCTCTCCCCTCTGCACACTTCCGGTTCTGCTCCTACTCACCCCTCATCCACCACCACTGTAAATCCATACACCTAAAAAAAAAAAATATGTCCCACATCCACGCATTCAAAACGACCTTCCAGTTCCATCTCCCTAACATTGAAAGGCCCACTTGCGTTATAAAAGCGCATCCTGACTTCTCTTGGAACTGTCCTACCTCACTATCATTAAATGTGCACTTACACCATTTATATGACCTGTGCATGGCCCCTGGTTTTTTTGTACTATCCCTGGTTTAATATTATATATAAACAATAACAACACCTGGTTCAATCCCCATTGGACACGTCCATTGCAAAGCACCCACTAATGTGGGAATGCACATGATACTGTCTGCACCTATGTAGCTGTTTCTTGATCAATTTTGCTGGAGTTGTATCTTGATTGCAAAGGGTTGCATCACAGACATATATGGAGATGTGTGTGTTGCTGCACAGCCCGGTTCATTTCAAGTCATCCATCAATTAACGGAAAGATGCAAAATTACAGAAATAGTTTTTCATGGTGTTTGTGAAATGACAAGATCACAAAGAGTGTAAACTACAGTAAAGCTGTACTTCCACATATCTATGTCCGAGGGTTGCAAGGCAAAGAGTGATGTTGAGGAAGGTCACCCAGAAAAGGTGTTCAGAAGGAAGGCCACACACTCTTTAGAGGGGATCACTCCAACACCCTGTTTCGCCTCTCTCACCGACCCCTTATTCCCTCCTCTCTCCCCTGCTCCCCCTTGAACTCTCCCCACCGGCCCAACTAACCTTTTACCCCATTAGCACCTTGTACCCCAGTAGGAAGAGGCCTGGCACTCTCTTGAGCATCAGCCTACCCACGCTGGGAGTATTTCTCTTGGAGGGGCATGCAACATGTCAAGGTAGGGGCACTGGACTCTTTCAAAAGGGAGGGTTTTGAATGTTCATATTAGACAATGTAAGGAATCTGCACATGGGGGCAACATCAATCTTCCTTATAGTAAGGGGGGCCGGGGGTCCAGCTTAAACATTACAATCCTCTACTGATAGTAAGACTGAGTCAACAAGGGTACTAGAATAACATCACATAAATAAATACATAATTAAGTACATATCCCACCTGGAGTGTACTTCAAAAGTTCTCTAACTTGATGCGGAGTATGATTATTTGTTAACTAACATTGTGTAATATATTGTGCAGTGTACTGAACATGTAGACATTGAAACATCTGTTTCAGCCTTCTTCTGATTGGTGCAGTCTCAATTTGGTTTTGCTTCATGGGTACCCATCTCACCCAACGATGGAAGAATTGAAGTCGAGGAGTAATGGGAAGGAGGCAGAGGCGTGTCCCTATGCCTTCATTACAAACCTGGCGGTAGCCTTGCCTGTAAAACAAGCATGGCTGCAGCCGGAGTTGCTTTTTTTCCGGCACCCAGAATGGGCAATTACCGGGTGATTACGGCCTTGGCGGACCCGGCATCTGCCCATTCCTGGGTGCCAGAAAGAAATCTTCGCCATTCCCATTTGAGCCCCATAGGGCCCCATAGGGCTCAATGGGAATGGGGAAGCCGGATGCACGGGCAACGTTATCAACGAAATGCTGTGCTCGCTGGTGCCTTTCATTCCGCCAGATCACAAGTCACCCGCAAGCACAACTCAGTTTTCCTGTCCGGATAAAACGGTACCGGTATGCTTACCGGTACCTTTGTATCAGGACCGGCACGCTTGTAATGAGGTCGTCTTATACCTGTGTCACTCATTATTCCCAGCATGGTACCTAACGACTTCTAAGAATTTGCTGGATGCCATTCTCTTCTTTTTCAGGAGTTGTACAGTAGCTGATATCTCCATTGTTTCTTCAAAATGTTTAAAAAAAAAGCTATCTCCAAAGTTCCCATTGGCTTTGCTGCTGCAACGCTGCATTAGAGAGCATCGTCTGCAGGCTCCTTCCTGAGAGAGTGGTCGAGCCATTCTCCTCCGTGCGTTTCTCGCCGGGATTCTCCTATTATAGCCATTCAACCATCACCAGCAAATCTGTTTTGAAGACTTGCCATCTCTCTCAGCTGCTGTGAACGATGCGGAAACTCAAACCATTTAACAAAAAGTGATTTCCTAACCCCTGTCTTTGGTCTCAGATGAGCAATTCTTACTGGCCTATTTTCCTCTTGCCTTCTGTTTGCTCCATGTATAGCTAAAAATACCTTTATTGCTCAATGAAAAATCTGGGCCTGAAAGGAGCCTTCACATCTATCTAGCTTTCTACCGCAAAGATGTGCTTTCATTCTTGTTATTCTTACTTTCTCTAAAAAGTAAATATTCCTGAGTTCTAGAAAGAAGATGTGCAGCTTACGTTTGGAACTATCGTAATCAAAATTTGCTACATTCAATACAGATTTGAAATCGCACATTCGTAAATGTATTTTCGGTGTATTTTCTAACCAAATAGGGAGTTTTTTTTTAAATTATAAAATATAGGACACAAAGTAGAAACGGAGAGAGGGAGGAAGGAAAAGGAGTGGAAAGGCATTCAGTGGCTTAGAGACTCAGTATAATTTGAATATTTACACACAATTGACAGGATTTCAATAGTGAAAGGTGAGAGTGGGGGGGCTGAATTTGCATCGGGGTGGGCCCCCATGCACACGCCGCACATGCAGAGGTGTACAATGAACCTGTTAAATGAAGCTGACAGAGCCTTGCAAAAACCACAGATTTCTAATATCCTTTTGCGGGAGGAAATCAAGGTCTTTTGTTGCAAGGGCACCTGCAGATCACCCCGATAATGGGCATTGAGGGTGGCAATCGACCTCACACCACCACTGTGTCGGCCACATTGACCACCTCACTGTTGGTACATCTCACGACCACATCCACCCAGCTGTGGCCTCCTGTTTGAAATAATCCGTCAGAGAGGATAACAGGCCGCTTGCCACTATTTCTCGCCCAGCCAATTGGCATAAGATTATTTTAACAACCCAGTGCTTTCGCGCCTGGCGACAGTAATAATTTCTGTCACCCCTGGGGACAGGATTATACTGTATAATGAGGCTACAGTAATGCCTGAGAAGATATCTTATATTAATCTACGTGACGTCCTGTTTGACAGTGTTGGTAAACTAATACTACTCATTTTATAGCACTATAATATCAATAATTATTGATGTATTAAAAAAAATATAATGTATAATTTTACTGGGAAAAGTTTTCGTAAGTTTGCTCAAATGCTTATAGGAGCAGGTGACCAATGAGAGAGAGGGAACGAATTTCATGAAGACTGTAATGGCCACTTTGCTAAATTTCTGGTATTAGATTGCTTCTTGATTTGTGTAGTGATATTTCATTACATACATGGTGTTGCCATAGAGTATTTGGTGTACTACACAGAGAGTTTTCTTTTCAACATTGTCTTGAAAGCCAATGCCAAGCTAAGAATTGGAGTGATGTGGATTCTCCCTGGAGCTTGTGACAAAATACATGTGGTTATGTTGTGTAGTCATTGGAGCCTTTTTCAGTAAGAAAACTGATGCTCCAAGGTGATCATAGTTAGGCCCCCGCTGAGATGTGATTTAGGGAGCACAATAATTGCATGAACTTGTGGGAGTGACAGGTATGGAAACAGCATTCACACCTGGAGATGGGTGCTCAGCCAATCAAGTGGCTGAAACAGCAGGCGAGAATAGACACTGTAACTTTCACAAAGGAGAAAATAACAATTTGCATATTGGTATGGTCCTTCCCACACGGACCATCCTGCACTGAAATGCTAGGAAATTCCGAACTGCACAAGTGTACCAACAGCTACCACAGAGTCATGTTTCTGTCTTGTTAGGCATCATCAGTGATGTTAAGTTAGAACCATGTGTCTGGAGTTGCATTTGGTACTCTTGTTCAGAGGAGAATTATCTCGCATGTTGGTGCTGGACTGAATGGGAACCATCCCAGAGTACACAATATTGGCTAACCAATCTGAATTTAATATTTGACAATTTAATGTTGTTCTCCATCTTGGGAAAACAAAAAGGTGAACATTGAAGGATGGGCCTTACATCATGAAGCCTGGATCCAGAGTGGCTTCATCATAATATCCCAAGTGTTAAACTCTGGAAAAGTAACATCGCTAAGAAAAGATTTGCGCCTATCTCCTAACTGCGGCTAAAATGAATGATAACAACAATATGTTCTTAGCATGGTGAACAAGAACATAATCCTATAATGACAGTCTCTGAAAATATACTTAATCTATGCAAACATAGTGTAGGTATCATAAATAGTATATTAAAGCACTCTAAGAATAAGGTAAAGGGGATGGTGTCAAATTTTGGAAGAGATCCTTAATGTATACATCCAAGGTCAACAGATGCATTAAAATATGTGTAACTGATGTTTTGGACCCCAGCAAAACTTGATACATTAAACTTCTTAGAGACAGACTATTTCCAGAGTAGTTGAGGTTTACGTGGGTCCTTGCTTAACCAGTTCATGCACTGTACATTATATGAAAAGCAATTCAATTGGAAAGAAAAATATTCAGAGAATGGATAATACTCTAGAATACTGGCATTTTAAGAGCACCTCCTGGATGTGTCAAAACTGGCAGCAATGGAAAGGCTGATCAGCTGTAGTATTGCAGTGAGGTGTTGTATGGCGTTTTAGTAAATTTTTCTAAGCCATAAATATGGTAGATGGACTCTAAAAACATCTTAAATTGTATCACAGTATTGATTGAGACTTAATGTTGTGAGCTAGACATTCTTCAAACCAATGTTAATAGAGCTAAACATGTTTAGGCATTAGGACACCAACTGAGATACTATAACTGTACTGTAATTTGAAATTGTTCACAAAACCACTGATTACAAAAAGACAAGCTATATTCTAAACTTATAAACATAACAAAAATAAAGAATCTACAACACATGCACCAACTTATGCACAACACCACTTAAACATTTTGATTCGTTTTATACACGAGGAACTCATCATCCTTCTTAGAAATGATTAGTGCATACGAGCTGATCCACAACCACAATTGTATTTCAAGAGGAAACGTCTAAACCCAGCTGATTTAGTTAATTACATGCATTTAGGAATTTCATTATCATGCTGGAATGTATTCAAAGATATTACTGACCCATTTCTTCATTTGGATGCAGTATTATTTTATATTGCGTATCTGCAATTTAATTGGTAGTATTAGTACGAAAGAGATAAAGAAGAAGGGCTCTTAAAATATGATTAATTGATTGAAATAAACTGAGGTGAAAATGGTTAACCTAACCCTTAACTAACTTCTGGGTGAGTTAGCATAGGTTAACGTAAGTGAATAAGAAGCAGATATTTAGTTTGCATGCTGCCAGGAACAGGACTTATACATTAAAAGGCAACAGTTTGTTGATTAGGATTTTATTGTGATGAGCGGCAGGGGCTCTGACTCTCACTATTGTAGTGTGAGGATTGAAGAAATCAGTTACAGAAGTAGGACTCATGCCAAGTTATGCTATGTGATATGTGTATGGCACTCAACAGAGAGCATAGCTCGTAAAGGTTGTCTGGGAGTTCAACAGATTGCATTCTGAACATATTTGATACACAGTACATTCCATTGCAGAAGAGCAGCATTACACAATAAGATACATGTTATGATTGCAAGAAACTGACAATTTCTAGCAAAGATTATTAGTACAGAAATGTTATAGTTTTAGCAAAGTCACGTGCTTAATGTGGGTTGCTGTTCTGATTTTGTATGTCAGTTTGTCATCATGAACTTGACATGAGGCTTAGTCAAGTAGTATGGGACACTGAACTAGGAGGTGGAGGGAGTGGCTGTACATAGACAAATATCCATACCTATAATAACTAATTGCAGTTAAGGAATCTCCAATTATATGTCGGGCTGTACTTTATATTACACATTTAACCGGTGAACAATTAATGTTACATGTTACATTACATTGCCTGTAACAATGGTAAATTATATTGCATTTATGATTTGAGAAGCATGTTTGCAGAAATTACTTTTACTGTGATAATATATTTAACCATGTTATGCATTCTATGGTGGTGCTGTGTGATTGGCAATGTCAGTCAATATTCAATTGTTGGCATGAGAACCAAATTAGGCAGGCACTTAGTCAACTAATGAAAACACGATTGCAGTTGAGGGTACATCAGTTACATGCCACACAGTAGACACCATTACATACGCATCTGGTGAACATTATGCATTAAACTATAATTTACATTAAATGCATGTTTTGCCATTTTTGGTGACTATTACTCTAATGTTATATTCACCCGTGTTACATTCGGGATGCTGTTTGATTTGCTATTTGAATAAGTGTTTGTTGTAATGATAACCAAATTTGGCATTGGACTCAGACATCTACTACAGGGACGCTGCTTTGAAAGGTTTAGCAATCACCATGACCCAGTGCAACTGATTTCAAGTAAGGGCTTTGCAAAGTGGTGTCTCCATGTTGTTCTTGTGCAAAATAACAAAGATGTGTATAGAAGTGGTACAGGCATTCTTATTCCCATGTTTTCCATCACAGAAATTCAGATGTACATTTTCTTCTTGAAGATGGATTAGACAAGACATTTATTATAAAGAGCAGTGTTTCTGTCTGATGCACATTTAACTATATTTTTTGGGACAGTCAATTACACTGTTTGATACATCACTGTTATAGTTTGCTCTTAGAGTTCTCCATGAGAGGCACCTTTGTAAGCGGATTCAATTAAATTCTACAGCTAAGTCAATGCCTAGTCTGTGATGCTGATGGAAGCCCTTATTAATGTATTTTTATGTCCGGTTCGTTTACTCCGGATGACAACCCTTATATAACACCCCTCTCTCAGAATCCCCCTGACCACGTTGAGCCAAGAAGTAGGTTTGTTTTGCAAATTTAAAAGGTTTATTTGAAAATTAAACAATATATATCTATCACACTTTTATAGTAAATTAATATTATATTTGATAGCACACTTGTGAGGATGATAGTGATCAACAATGGATAATGTTACAGTGGTACACTCTTTTTGATGGCTTAGAAGTGATATAGAGAGGATAAAGTAGCTGAGAATGCTTTTATGGCTTCAAGGACAATGCAATGATGAATGAAAATGCAGTACAGAAAATAAACTTGATATGACTTCAACAAAAGACAATGTAATCACTTTTCTTTGACAATTCACCCCCCCCCCCTTTATGCAAGGTAAAGAGATGGAAGGAAAGCACACAGTTCTCAGGAATGCAATCAAATATAATTCAGTTCCCTCCTAGCGAGCTTAGAGGAAAACAGGTAGGACTTTTAAACACAGGCAATATACTTTGATGTGGTATGCAAAGAAGTGAAAAATATGCTAAAATGATTTTAATTCCCTCTAGAGATTCAGGGTGGGTGACAGCTACTTTGTATTAGTTCAGGATCACTTTAGCAATGCTCTATGAATGATTGTCAGGTTGCAAACGAATTTCAGCAAAGGAAAGCAAGGACAGATCTTTTTACACGTGGCTGAAATTAAGCAAAATGTCAAATTGCGGCAAATTTAGTCGCGTGCGTCGAGCGCAATTATGGAGGGAGTATGAGGAGTCAGAATCTCAGATTCAAAATAAAAGTTAAATCTCGCTTCTATCACAAACGGTTCCGGAGATACGGCCGATTTAATAAAGGTAGTTTTTTGGATTTGAAATTTGAAAGCTCAGAATGACAGATGACAGTTTTCAGGTTTAAAGATGACAGAATGACACAATTCTAGGAGGCAGTTCTAATAGGCTAAAATAGTTTGGATTAGATTATTTTAACTAAGAGATTGGTTTTGGCACAGTGAGTACTCACACTATATTTTTGAAATAATCCGTCAAGGTCTGGTCAGGTTGGACAGGACTTCCGGCAGGTGGTTCTGAAGTCCCGGCTATCTGGGTTAGCTCTGCTCTCTGGGTCTGTCAGGCACCGGTTCTGCACACAACGGTCTGGTCGGTGGTTCTCTCTGGCTCCGGATACAGCACTGATAACTGGGTACTGCTACAGGTTCTTGCAAAAGTTCTTGGCAAAGAATTCAAACAGTTTGCCCGGCTGTTGAATAGTTTGGTTGGTTTTGAGGATCGCTGAAGAGAACTCAGCTTGTGGTTTAGGCCTTTGCTTTAAATTGTGGAGTCAGAGTTCTAAGTTCTGGTCTCTGTCTAGCTGGAGTCAGTCTAGGTCTCTGGAATTCTGGATGTGAATTCGTCCGTCAGCGTGCTCTGCAGAAAATGGGAATTGAGTGTCTCTACCTGTCCCAGCAGTCTCTTTTTATGTGTTCTACAAGTGGGTGTGTGCATGGACATAACTGAGCCGGCCTCTCGCAATCTATCATTGGCCACATCCTCCTCTCTCCCTTGATTGGGGAGCTGGGCTGTGTGTCATCTTTATGGCTTACAGAAAGACACTCCCCTTGTCAATGTGCACACAAATCTGTTTCTGATCCAAATACATATTTCCCAGATACACAATTTGTTGAAATTACATGTACATATTAAAGATTCCTTATGGTCCATGCTTGTCCGACTCTGATCTTCCTGGGGGCTTGCATTAAAAAATGACAACTTAATTTTGTTTTTAATTGGTTTACCAGTGTTAAATCTGTATCAAAAATTATACCTATGTACACCCTCCTTCCACACACATTTCAGTAATTTACTAGGTTTCTAGCATAAACCCGGTGTCTGTAATATCAATAAATAGCAGGGTTTTGCCTCAGAACATGGTACAAAGTTGAATCAAGTCTTGAATTGTGGGTACATTTCTTAGATTGAGGTTCTCCAAATTGCACATTTTTGTAAGCTTAATACAATATTTTAGAAGCATTTAACTTAAACATATATTTGCTGCAATATGATTCCACAAAAGTGTCTGGGTCCCTTCCCCAGAAACTTGGCAGTACCACATGTCTCTCCTCTCCCAGGCAGGGCTCTGTTTACAGTCCACACTGAAAATCAACATACCCCATTCAAGTGCAGGGGTCTATTGTGTCGGCTGAGGTCAGCAGGCCAGGGGGCCACTCTGCATTTGGTTAGCATGTCCATGTGATCTCCTGGGCTGTTGTGTGGGTCTCTGAGGTGAGAAGGTTTCCCAGCCTCTTGGCCTGTTAATGCAATCAGATTGTCTCTGGGAACAGCAGGTGGTTAAGAGTTTTAATTAACCAGCTGGCCTTTGAAGGTTTCCAGCTGTCTCAGGAGGCTGATTAGCTTCTGAAGTAGCAGCTCTCCTGTCAGAGTTTAGAACGCTAGTGCCGGTTTGTGGACAAATCTGGTACTGCACCCATTTTTGGGATCTGTCTTGAATTAATGCATTTCAATAGAGTGGTCTTTTGCTTGATAGTATAGGATCCTTGCTTAACATTGTTTTGATGGCATCCTTACAGTAGAGTGGTGATGTGGAACCCCCCACAAGAAGGTTGTATCTTTAGAGTGGTCTTGTGCCCATGATTTTAGCAACTTTTTGAAATCAATAAAAATGGATTTTGAACAGAACCATCTTTATTTGCACTGGTGGGTGGCAGATTAGGTGACCATTTTGGTGTGCGCAAACTGCGCGGTTCTCCTGGATTCTGGCGTGAATGTGGGCGGCGACAGCTATCCCCACATCTACCGAGTCTATTGATTTAGTTTGTTCTGGGATAGAATAATGGGCGGCGACAGCTCATCCCCACATCTACCCAGTCTATTGATTCAACATGGGTCAAAACCCTTGACAAGCCCCCCCCCGCCCGACAGCGCTTTGATTTCGAGACGAGTGGAGTCGGGTGCAAAGGATGTTTTTATCCACGCGCTGGTATATCCGCATCATCTTCTTCCAATTCTGTACATGGCACAGTTCAGCATCTTTTCCTCCATCCAGTTGGATCAATCGGTTCTCCTCGCCGGTCCTGATGGGAATATTGGGCGGTACCCCGGGCCCCTCGGATCTTTTCTCCCGGTCCCTGGTCGTCCTCCTTGGTCAGTCTCCATGGTTTCATCTCTCCTAGGACGATAAAGCAAAAGCGGCAATACCTATTCATAGACATTTTTCCACCACTATTGATATAGTGGGGCGGCATATACATTTTATACATCAGGATACATTTTGCAGTCTTATTCTAAAACAAGATATAACATGAAACATTTTTTTTTCAAATCATAATATTTTAGAGACTATATGTGGGATATTTTGGGATGGGAACTGAATTAATCTGGAGCGGTCCCCTCTGGTATTGCAGAGGACTCCTCCAGTTGCTGCAGAGTGTGCCTGGGATGGCAACACTTTAGCTGATTTATATGTACCCACTTGTCTTCCCCTTCTGCCAGACTACCTTTGGGGATGAGGATCTTGTAGGCTACAGGGGAGATTTTGTCTATAATTTCAAACGGTCCCTTCCATGTAGGCAAACATTTTCGCTGTTTGGCCTGGTTCCTTTGGAAATTGTATAGATAGACCTGGTCTTCCGCAGTATATTCCTTCCTGGTGGTCTTCAGGTCGTAGTGGGTTTTCATGCTATCAGCTGATCATTCTAGATTCCGTTGAGCATAGGCAAAAGCATGCTGAAGGTGTTTCCTTAAATTCTGAAGGTGTTTCCTTAAATGGCCGCATCATGAGCGTGACTCAATATCAGGCTTCGGAATGATGTAGGAACCACCCACTGATCATGGCCAGCTTGGGATTTCCTTACCAACAAACCGTCTTGGATTCGGAACATCTTTGGACATTTCATTAACACTCTAGGGTCCTATTTCCCAATGTAATCGGTATCCGTCAGTGGAAAGTTCTCAGGGTCCTCAATGTGTTGGTAAAACTTACCAATTATTGGATCCCCCTTTTGAGCCGTAATTAAATCAGCATCAGGGGTCTCCTTGCTCCATTGTGCAGTTGAAAGATTATTGTGAGCATTTGTCTGGGACCTAGTGATAGCAGTGACCTGGATTTCCCCCAACAGGAACTCAATCTCTATTAGATCCCCTTGGATGGCCCCGGTTTTGGCCAGCTGATCAGCTAAGTCATTTCCAGTTTTGTCTGGTCCCTCTACTTTGGAATGACCCTTGATCTTTTTCCAGTAGATGGTCATCCCATTCGAGGTGACCAGATCATCAATGTTTTGAATTAACTTCCCATGTTTCAATGGTTTGTTATTAGCACATAGCATGCCTCTGGTTTTCCAGTTAACCAGGTGCTCCACGAACCCGTTCCGTACATAATCCGAATCTGTGATTATGACCAGTTTGTGGAGTTGATGTTGGACAGCAGTGAGGATGGCTTGATGCACAGCCATCAATTCTGCCACCTGACTACTTCGGGGACCAATTTTGTATCCAGCGGAGGGTTCTGGGGACTCATTCAGCCATGCGTTCCCTACGCGGGCCACCAGTTCTTTCTCCGCGTTGTTGTCAACATGGTAAGAGCATCCATCCACATGGACAGTGAGCATTCCCTCACACTTGTCTTCTTCAAAGACTTTGTGTGGGGAATTAAGGTATGCCTCCATGTTGTCCTTGATTTTTAGACTTTCGTCCTCAAGACAGTTTTCTCTGGCACAATCATGCAAGTCAGCCAGACCATGCGCGAGGGGACTCTTCTTGTTTTGGCCATATCTGACCTCCACAGGAAAGCCTTGCATTGACAGAATCTAGGAAGTAATTCGGGAATTACTCACATTTCCGGCCCGGATTCTGTCACTTTGGAGATATTGCAGAGGCTGGTGTGGAGTCTCCACTATGATGTGTTCCCCCTGGATGAACGGGCGGTAATTCTTCAATGCCCACTCCGTTGCCAGGAGTGACTTCTCAGAGTCGTTGAATTTTTCCTCCACAGAGGATAAAGTTTTGCTTGCATAGGAGATTACTTTATTGACCTTGTCATGCTTTTGATATAATACTGCCGTCAAGCACGTATTAGAGAACCCTGTCTCCAGTAAGATCTCCTTGTTTCTGACAGGGTAAGCTAGGCAAGGGGCCTTACCCTGTCAGAAACAAGAGAAGAGAGGCTTCTCTTGAGATGTCTTACTGCCTCGGATTGTTCTGGACCCCATTCCCACTTGACCCCCCCTTCAAGAGATGAATCAAGGGTCTAGTGATCTCTGCGTAGCCTTCAATGAACTTTCTGCTGTAATTAGTCAGTCCATGGAGGCTCCTTAGTTCCCGCAGAGTTGTGGGGTCTTTCAGTTTCTGAAGTGCTTCCACTTTCTTTTCCTGGGGACAGAGACCCTGAGGAGTAATCTCATGCCCCAAGAAATTAACACGGGTTCTACACCACTGTGCTTTCTGAAAGGAAAGTTTTGCTCCGGCGGCCCTCAACTGCGTCAGAACATAACAGATCTCCGTTATGTGTTCCTCCACAGATGAACATTTGATGAGGACATCATCTACATAAGCCATGTTACCCCTCGCACCCAGGTCGGGCATGGCCTTATGTAGGAAAATGTTGAATTCATTGCTGGAGTTGAGGTATGCGAAAGGAGTTCGGGTCCATGTGTACTGCTGGCCCCCAAAGGTAAAAGCCAGTTTGTATTGGTCCTCCCTACTGACAGGAACGGTCCAGTATCCATTGGTCAGGTCTATTGCTGTGAATACCTGTGACCCCTGAATCTGGGCCAGCCCTTGGTCAATGTAGGGCAGAGGCCATCGGGAAGTATGGACCCGTTTGTTGAGCTCCCTAAGGTCGGCGCAGAGTCTCCACTGCCGTTTGGCTTCAATATTCCCAGCACCAGATTATTGAAAGTGCTGTGGACTGGACAAATTATTCCCCGGGACTCAAGGTTCTTAATTATTTCAGTAAGGGACTCCATGGATGCGAGAGGCAAACGATATTGCTTCACAAACACTGGAGTCATTCCAGGGTGCGTGGGAATTGTTGTTGTGTGGATGTCGGTGCGACCACAGTCATATGAGTCTACCGCAAAGAGATCTTGGAAATCCAAGAAAACTTGTTTCAACTTTTGCTTCTGTTCCAGAGTCACACATGCATCAGCTAGGTTGACTCTCTCTTCCACCATCTGCCTGAAGCCTGGAAAGATTCTGGTTTGGCTATCTTAGTGGCCTCCTCCAGCTGGGTGGAGAAGTCCCTGGTCAGAGTGCTGATTTGGACTGGAGGCTTCAGGTGGAAAAGGCAGCACTCATGGACCTGGAAAATCACCTCATCCCTCCTGAAGTCACAAGTCACGTCTTCCTTACCATAAGGGCTAGAAATGTACACCAGGAAGTTCCCTCCATGCCGGGTAAAGATCTGTCTGGTGTTGTATTATCATCACTGTCACTGTCAAAACAGTCCTTGGGGATTGGTCCTAACAGTTAATTTCCTAAATCAATGGAGAAATGTCGGTCATCAACCGCCATTCCAATAATGGTGCCTGCGGCTAGAGTAATACTCTTTAAGTCGCTGTTATCCACCTCTATTGGAATGGTGTCATGTTCTATGTTGACTAATGGTGTTGGGTTTACCCCTAACCCTTGCTGTTGGAGAGAAGCATTTAGATGAATACAAGCATCAGGGTTTTTCAATTTTTGTTCTCTTTTAACTTTCACTTCCAGGGAGAATTGTCGGGTCCTTTCTGGGATGGTGACTTCCTCTTTAATCTGAATTTCAACTGCATAAGGTAGCAATTTAGCTGATCTAAATGCCTTTTCTGGATCATCAAAGCCCATGGGATTATCCGCTAATCGGGACCAAGCTTTGAAGTTTATTAGGTCCAAACTAATGGCAAAGCGATTGAGAATGTCACTGCCTAAGTAAAAGGTGGCAGTGACGTCTCGCTTGACCCAACAATTATGGACTATGCTCTTGTTGCCAATGGAGATTTTGAGCATACACCTGCTTGGCAGGAGATGTTTCGAATTGGGTGTTTCCAGATCCATTTCCCATTTGTCTATCAGTTTGCATGTGGGAATGGCTGGATCTTTTGGGAATTGTCGGAACATGGCTTCGCTAATGAAGCTCTTACCGTTGTTCACACACACTCGGGCGAGAACAGAGTCCTGCCTATCATTTAACTGAACAGGGATGGACAACTGATCTCCAATTTGCTGAATATCAGCCAGGCTCTGAGCTGATTTCACATCTTTCTGGACTATAGGAGTGGGAGTTTCTGATTGTGGATTAGTAAAGGATTTCAGAGTGTTTCCTTCCAGTGTGGAATACCACCTTAAACTGGAAGGAAGGTTGATTTTCAGATATAGAGAGGACCCCCCATCACCAGTCTGTTGTCCTACTGCTATTACTGTCACGTCTGGAATTTGGTTGTTCTGGAAGTGAAATTCTACTTGGTCAGATTTTTGTTCAACCATGTGGCAGGTGCCATTTAAACTAACATGGTTGACACTCTGTTTTAAATTTATTGGTCGGCTAGTCTGGGTCCAGAGGACCTTGTTTACGCAATCTATTAGGAGTGACAACCTTCTCAGGAGGTCATTCCCTAGTAAACAAGGGGTGCCCTCTGGAGTCACTACTATGACCGGGTGTTTCACCTTGTGTCGCCCAATTTTAATGTCCAACTCTGCATTCCCCTCGACGGGAATTTCCTTCCTGTCAAAGTTCTGAAGTTGTCCATGAAGAGAGGTGAGGGGAATTTGGTACTTCTCCCCCCTACCTGAATTCAGTTCATCAAAGGCCCTTCTGGACAGAAGGGTGGCTTGAGATCCAGTGTCCACCAGTGCCAAAATTGTACCCTGCCCCTGTACTTGTACCGGGGCATAATATCTTCCCTCCTTCTCCTCAAGGGGGCACAGATAATGCACATTTTTGGTCAACTGGTGGGCTAATTTTCTGGTTTTGGACATTGCTAGCGAAGAGATTTGGGCAGAATCCTGTGGAGAGCCTGGGGAATCTGAAAGAAAAAGTTGGCAACTGGAAATGGTTTCGGGTTCTGGGCTGCCCCCGCCCCCTTTTTGGAGACAGTCATCAGGATGGGTTTGACCCATGGGATTTTGGTACTGTTGGTTCTGGGATAGAATGATGGGCGGCGACAGCTCAATCCCCACATCTACCCAGTCTGTATTGGAATCTCTTGGGACCCATTTTTCCTTGGGAGGAGTTCCCCCATCTCTGAAGGAGAACATCATTTTCCCAGGATCCTCTGAGGATCCCTCTCCCACAAAGTGGGTCTGTTTGGGTCCTTTGTTTCTCCTACCCCCCCTCTGCTCCTTGGGAGGCAGGCTTTCAGGGGCCGGAGATTTTGTTTCTGGTTCCTGGTTTTCCATGGGCTGTTTACAAGTTGGGAAGGAAGCTTCCTCCAAGGCTTTACACCCCTCTTCCCCTTGTGCCTCCTCCCTGGGAACCGATGGGTTATCGGGGTGCTGCCCCCGTCATTGTTCTGGAGCACCAGGTCCAGAGTTTGGGGCATTCTGTGCCGGCATGCCCATCTGAGGGTTCTGTTGAGCCCTCAGCATGCGGCCCAAATCCTGTGCCATGTTCTGAACCTGGCGCTCTAATTGTGAAACCCGCTCAGGCTGATACAGGGCTCTATTTTCTCCCCTGGGCTGATCCCGGGAAGGGTAGCTATCCTTTCTCTGGTAATACCCCGGGTTGGGAAGATTTGGTTACCCCTCCACCCTTGACCTCCCCTCTCCCGGATAAGGTTGTCTGGGCTCAGAGAATTGGGGAAAGAAAGATGGATGAGTTTGGGGCTGGAAACCTTGTGGATACCTGGGGAAAAAGTTCGGCCAAGGGTTTGGTGAATTTCTGCCCTCCTGTGGGAAGTTTGGAGGGAAGTTCTCTGGGTTAGGTGCTTGACTGGATCCCACCCCCTTTGGCTGGATGAGTCCACACATAACCCAGGATGGGTCGGTTTCCCTTGTAGCGGGGACTTACATAATCAGGGGAGCGAGGGACCCCATTTGTGGGACTACCTCCTCGACTCCCTGTCTGTGAATGGCCCGAGGGCCTTCTGGGCTGTGAATTATTTTGCGCAGGCAGGTTTTTAGGCCCCCCCCATCTCCAAATCTAAAACGGGGGCAACCTTTACCTCTGCCACCTTGGCAGCAGCAGGGGTGCTGTTGGTTTTGGGGTTTTTCTGCGCATTACTTTTATTTTCTATGGGCTTCTGCACCTCATACATCTGGGTGGCTTGCTCAATGACCCAGTCTAAATATCTTTTCTCGTGAAAATCTCTCACAAGCTGGGTCATTATGTACTTGGGAAGAGCATTGAAAAATGTGTTGATGAATTCTCTGCTGTCCGTGCGCACCCTTCTGGTGGTCTGCGCAAAGGCACGCTTCAATTCTTGCACAGATTCTTGTGGGGCCTGATCCTCCCTACATTGCAAATTGTAAGCTGCCTTGCGAGCCTCTTGGGGATTTCTATGTACAGAAAAATGTTTCAAGATGGCCGCCCTATATGTGGACCATCTTGAATGGTTTTGGTCCTCCAGCCCCGCAAAGAAACTGGAGTATTCAGAGGAGAATGTCCATTTGAGGTACTGGACGCAGCTACTGCTGTCCTTCAAATGGAAAGTCTCCATCATTTGCTCATAGAGCTCCAAGTGTTCCCAAACAGAATACTTGGCGTTCTTATGATAAGGCGTGATGACACTCTTGATTGCCTTAATCTGTTTTAAGGGGTCCTTAAGCAAGGCCCTTTTCACCTTATTGGCCTTTTTGGTTAGGGTAACCCTGGTCCATTCATCCTCTGATTCAGAAGCACTGCTCCCAGAGGTGCCCATCTGATCTTCCAGGTTTTCCCGGATTCTGCGAGCCTGGGAATAGCTGGCAGAATGTGGGGACCTGGTGTCCTGTGTCCGGTGATGCTCAGAGGAGTCTTCAGATCCCTCCTTGTGACCAGGATTTGATGGGTACCCCCCCACTGACCTAACTGGGCAGAGGTTTTCAGGATGTCTTTAGTGGTTCCCCACTAAATTGCACTGTACTTAGGTGCCCATATCCGGATGCCGGCCCATCCATTCCTGGGTGGTACTGGCCTACGAGCCCCATCCTTTTGGCTGGATAGTAATCTGCCATCCCTGTGGCCCTGTGCTCATGTGCGCCAGGGGACATGGGGGTGGCAGAGTCCAGGGACTGGGAGAGATGAAGGCCTCTGGCACTAGGGCTCTTGAGGTTATGCTCAGGCATTTCCCTTTTCCAGCGAACCTCATCTTTATCAGCCCCTGTTCCCTGTTGCAATGCAAGAGCCTGCGCTTTCAGTTCCTCAGTTAAGGCCTTACTAGACTCTATCAGTCTCTCCTGCATGGCTACCTGTTGCTGGAGCCTATCATTGTGCTGACAGGAGCCTCATTCTCTCTCTGTGCCTCCTGATTGGTCCTGTAGTACTGGGCCAGTATTTGCTGCAGGAGGGTTACCTCCTGAGTCCCATCCCTAGTGGCCTGCTCCTTTCTTGCCAGAGCCTCTTCCACCCTCCTGGTGTGCTCTAACAAGTTCTGATGCTCTTTTTGGAGGTCACCCAGCCCCTGGAGGGCCAAGTGATTTTCTTCAGTTTTTCTTTTTAAATGGCAGACTTCCTGGCCTAAGGTGTCCCTTTCCTGACTAAGAGTCTGCATCTGTGCCGCCAGGTCATCCCTTTGCCTTTGAAAGGCACCAGCTTTCTGGCGCTCTTGATCAAACTCTGCCTGGGTATCCAGGTCTTTCAGGATCAGTTTATTCCTCTCTGCCTTTTCCCTATCTAGGTGGCTTTGCAGGGTGACTACCTGCTCAGCACATGCCCTATTGAAATTTAATTGTTGCTCCAGCTTTTTCTGGCTCTGCAGTAGGGAGTCCAAACCTTCTTGGTACTCCTTCTGCAAGGCCAGAAATCTGGTATCCTGGTCAGATTTTTCCTGTTGCAGGATACACATGTCCTCTTTGATTTTAATGAGATACTGTCTGCTCTCATTTTCTGACTCTTGGCTTCTGTGCATCCTCTGCTCAGAATAGAGCAGGTCGGATTGGGCCTTCTCTAACACAATCTGTCGCCTATTTGCCAGATCTTGGCCTTCAGCACATTTGTCCTGCATGGCTCCCATATATAGATACAAATATGCTGCTATCCTAACCATCTTGTCATGTTCATCTTTAGCTTTAGGAGCCATGTATAGTTCACTCAGGGCCACATGTAAGGGACCCTGATCTCTCCAGTATCTAACCCAGTTGCAGTGACCTGTTGTGTGATTGCCTGCAACCACGCATCCTGACCCTGCTCAGTCCATTCACCTCTCACAAATAGCTTATGTAAGAAGTGCTCTCTGGCTATTTTGATGTCTACCAGTGTTGTCATTCTGGAATTTGAGTTCCTTCCTGACTTACAGAAGTTTGTATTTTATTTTGCAAAACAGACCGTTTCCTTAGAGCGTTCCTTTGAGGGGTGCTTTCACAGTATAAAACACCGTGGTGATCTCACCGGATATGTGTATGCGGTCAGTTGGCACACTGTATTAAGCTGCACAAGTGGTAAATCTAACCCAGAATATCCCGGCTCCGAGCACCCACTTTGTAAGCGACTTCAATTCAACACTACAGCTAAGTCAATGCCTAGTCCGGAGATACGGCCGATTTAGTAAAGGTAGTTTTTCGGATTTGAAATTTGAAAGCTCAGAATGACAGATGACAGTTTTCAGGTTTAAAGATGACAGAATGACACGATTCTAGGAGGCAGTTCTAATAGGCTAAAATAGTTTGGATTAGATTATTTTAACTAAGAGATTGGTTTTGGCATAGTGAATACTCACACTATATTTTTGAAATAATCCGTCAAGGTCTGGTCAGGTTGGACAGGACTTCCGGCGGGTGGTTCTGAAGTCCCAGCTATCTGGGTCAGCTCTGCTCTCTGGGTCTGTCAGGCACCGGTTCTGCCCACAACGGTCTGGTCGGTGGTTCTCTCTGGTTCCGGATACAGCACTGCTTTCTGGGTACTGCTACAGGTTCTTGGAAAAGTTATTGGCAAAGAATTCAGACAGCTCGCTCGGCTGTTGAATAGTTTGGTTGGTTTTGAGGCCTGCTGAAGAGAACTCAGCTTGTGGTTTAGGCCTTTGCTTTAAATTGTGGAGTCTGAGTTCTAAGTTCTGTTCTCTGTCTAGCTGGAGTCAGTCTCGGTCTCTGGAGTTCTGGATGTGAATTCGTCCGTCAGCGTGCTCCGCAGAAAATGGGAATTCAGTGTCTCTACCTGTCCCAGCAGTCTCTTTTTATGTGTTCTACAAGTGGGTGTGTGCATGGACATAACTGAGCCGGCCCCTCGCAATCTATCATTGGCCACGTCCTACCTCTCTCCCTTGATTGGGGAGCTGGGTTGTGTGTCATATTTATGGCTTACAGAAAGACACTCCCCTTGTCAATGTGCACACAAATCTATTTCTGATCCAAATACATATTTCCCAGATATACAATTTGTTGAAATTACATGTACACATTACAGATTCCTTATGGTCCATGCTTGTCCGACTCTGACCTTCCTGGGGGCTTTCATTAAAAAATGACAACTTAATTTCGTTTTTAATTGGTTTACCAATGTTAAATCTGTATCAAAAATTACACCAATGTACACCCTCCTTCCACACACATTCCAGTAATTTACTAGGTTTCTAGCATAAACCCGGTGTCTGTAATATCAATAAATAGCGGGGTTTTGCCTCAGAACATTGTACAAAGTTGAATCAAGTCTTGAATTGTGGGTACATTTCTTAGATTGAGGTTCTCCAAATTGCACATTTTTGTAAGCTTAATACAATATTTTAGAAGCATTTAACTTAAACATATATTTGCTGCAATATGATTCAACAAAAGTGTCTGGGTCCCTTCCCCCAGAAACATGGGAGTACCACATGTCTCTCCTCTCCCGTGCAGGGCTCTGTTTACAGTCCACACTGAAAATCAACATACCCCATTCAAGTGCAAGGGTCTAATGTTTCGGCTGAGGTCAGCAGGCCAGGGGGCCACTCTGCATTTGGTTAGCATGTCCATGTGATCTCCTGGGCTGTTGTATGGGTCTCTGAGATGAGAAGGTTTCCCAGCCTCTTGGCCTGTTAATGCAATCAGATTGTCTCTGGGAACAGCAGGTGGTTAAGAGTTTTAATTAACCAGCTGGCCTTTGAAGTTTTCCAGCTGTCTCAGGAGGCTGATTAGCTTCTGAAGTAGCAGTTCTCCTGTCAGAGTTTAGACCGCTAGCGCCGGTTTGTGGACAAAGCTGGTACTGCACCCATTTTTAGGATCTGTCTTGAATTAATGCATTTCAATAGAGTGGTCTTTTGCTTGATAGTATAGGATCCTTGCTTAACATTGTTTTGATGGCATCCTTACAGTAGAGTGGTGATGTGGAATCCCCCCACAAGAAGGTTGTATCTTTAGAGTGGTCTTGTGCCCATGATTTTAGCAACTTTTTGACATCAATGAAAATGGATTTTGAACAGAACCATCTTTCTTTGCACTGGTGGGTGGCAGATTAGGTGACCATTTTGGTGTGCGCAAACTGTGCGGTTCTCCTGGGTTCCGGCGTGAATGTGGGCGGCGACAGCTCATCCCCACATCTACCCAGTCTATTGATTTAGTTTGTTCTGGGATAGAATAATGGGCGGCGTCAGCTCATCCCCACATCTACCCAGTCTATTGATTCAACATGGGTCAAAACCCTTGCCACCATTATTTATCAAAAATGTATTTTAAACTGCGTCATTAACTGGATAATTAAAAGAACATTCCAAGCCGTAGGAAGAAATATCTCCTAGTTTATGTCAATGCTACTTAATGCCACATTTCCAAACATAAACTATTGGCTACAGAACTGCCTAGTTCCACCATTAGACTCACTTCAGTTTAACTGCAACATGCCCCAACACTTTGCACACCATCTTCCTCATACTTTACATTATGCTGTTGATCCCTCACATCCAGTCTACCATGTTACTTCTCACAGACTTTCCCCATACTCCCTTCACTTTGGCCAAACTCTCCTGCCCAAGGCCCCAATCATGTGTTATCGGCCTCCTCCCCATTTCAAGGTATTCCTGAGATACTCTGTCCTAAGGCCTCTAATCAGTCTCTGCCAACACCACACCAGCAGCACAAAGAGATGGTGACAGTACAATCACTCAAACACGGCTCCATATCAATCACTGTTGATTTTAATGATGGTGAATTTACAATTGCATTAGGTTAGATATTTAATTTTGTATTTATTTTCTATTTGAAAGAATGCCAAGGTTTGGATTGTGCCATCATTTGGAGCAAGGGATTGCAGATTCCTGCACATTTTAATGCATTTCTCTTTACACAGGATTCTTAATAGCATCTCTTTTCCTTGTCCATTACCCAATGAAACTAGAAAGAGGTACTTATTTTGCTTTATGGGTGACTGTGCAGTCGGCACGTGTGGCAGGTGTGATGGTGGCATGTCTCTAGTTGCTTGGCTTGGGTCCAGACCCAGAGGCACTACACATTTTTGGACTCCAAATGTGCCTCTAGCGTGGACATAGTAAAGGTTTTCCAATGAACTACCAACTAGCTGACTCAAATCAAAGGCTGAAAACATATAACACCCACTACGCATGAGCATATAGGACTGTGATTTATTTCTGCATTTACAAGGTACATGTAAAGAAGACATCTATAAACACGTTAGATAAACTATCCTTGAGATCCTTGGTATAGCATGTGTGATCACCAGTAAGAAAACACTATCCATAAATGAGCTAATGTTGGAGGCAAACTTGGAGGCAATGTTTTTGACAGAATCATTGTTTTTGAAGATTGTGTCCACTTTGACACAATGTTACTGCTCGAAAATAAGATTTTTGTTACACTCAATAACAGACAAACTGAGGGTATGGAGTGCATTTTAATACAAACAGGAACTCATAATGACATTGTTACCTTGACCTGGTCATCTGACCTCTGGACCCTTCTTATTAGATTAATCATATAATCAAGTTATACCATTGAACTGCTGATAATGTACGGTCCCCCAATCTTTAAATATTGCTTTTTAGAGATGTGAGCAGAATCACAACACAACAGGTTATGCAGAATTACCAGTTAAAGGCACCGGGTTACCTACATTTCTGGTGCAACAACATCACAGACTAAAATTATTGTAATGAACCCCTTGATAATTTTTACTTCTAAAGATGTACAAGCCTATTCATAAAGTGGACCTAAATTAACCTCCTTTCCTGATTGTTCTATCACTGAATTTCCACACATGACATGGTAAGACCACTTAGGTATAGTTTTTACTATTTCATCATTTACAGCTAAGTCTAACCATAATTTCACCCCTCAAATGGATATCGTGAAATCTTGAAAAGTGGTCGCCAAAGAAAGTGTGAAGGCAAGGTGCTTAGTACAGCACCTTATAATGATGCACTATATCCTGCCGATGAGACCCTCTTCATTCTGACTTTTCAAGTGAAAAAGTATGAGACCCAGTTGTTCAGGCTAAAACTAAATTGAAGAACACTGCAACACACCAACATTGGTGAAGGGACTGCAAAGTGATTGCAGACTGCATATCTGCTGCCAGTGCCTCATTTTTGCTGTTTGTCTGCCTGCCGTGGAGCTATCTGGAGGCCCCGCGCCCAGCACCTACTAATATCCCAGGCTCCACGAAGCGGACCGCAAAGTGACTGCAAAGTGATTCCAGTCTGCATATCTGCTGCACGTGCCTCATTTTTGCTCTTTGTCTGCGTGCGGTAGAGCTATGTGGAGGCCCTGCCCCCAGCACCTTCTAATATTGCGGCTCCACAAAGCGGACCGCAAAGTGACTGCAAAGTGATTGCAGTCTGCATAGCTGCGGTATGACGGTGACGAGACGTGTGTCTATTGTATAAATCATCTACTTGCTTTGGGTAAGCAAATTGTGCTTGATCTGCTGTTATGTATGCGGTAACATTGCTTTGTGTAACCCACTAACTTAGACTGAGACATGTATTTGTCTTATTAACAAGCACAGCGGCAGCTGCGGGGCCAGGTGGGCCTTTGAGCCACTGTGTTGTGATTGAGCTTCCTCATTCACCTTATGGAGGCTCTGCCTTGACAGCTGGCTGCAAGTGTTCCACTGGGTCTGATAATGTTTGATCCTTTACTGGGCAGCACGCGTGTGTGTTTTTGGCCTAGTACTTGAACTCTGCTGGTGGACTGGGAGTTTACTCACGGCTATTGTTCCTTACAGTCTGGGAAGTGGCATGCCTGTGCTTACTATTGAATGACTACTTGGTGCCGGAATAATCTAGCTCCAAGTGGCGACAGCAGATTCTATCCTTGAGGCACTGGTATAGATATTATCACCTGTCTTATATTGGATCTACTTACCCCAGTAGTATACATAGTGTATGCCTGTTAAGATGAAGCTGAGAAGTAAACAAAAAGCTAACACTAAAAGAAAAGGTTGTGGGAACCAAGCAGCTGATCCAGCTGAAATGCCTCTGCGACCTGTAATTGCACGAGGAGCCTGAGGCAAAGGCCGCCTTTATTAATGAAGCTGATTGGACAACCGCTGAATTTGATAACAATAATTCTCTATTGAACTTATGGGTTCTCACAGAGACTCAATATGGCTTTCGTCCGGGCATGGGAACTAGGGACCAGGCATTGACCCTGTATCTGGTGGGAGCTACGTCCATACACATGAGGGGTGAGCCACTGTACCTGGCATTCATGGAACTGAGCACCGTGTTCTACAAAATAGACAGGGCTATGCTCTGGGCGGTGCTCAGATCCATGGGGTGCCCGAAGGATTTGGTCAAGGTCCTCCTGATAATCCATGAACATACATCAGCTTGTGTCAGATTCGAGGAACAGGGACAGTGCACAGCTTTTATTGAGACCTTTTTGGGCGTTCGCCAGGGCTGTGTTGTGGCACCGGTATTGTTTGATCTCTATATAAATGGTGTTTACCAGGCTTTGGTCAATTCCCACACTGTCTATATCAGGGTGGGTGGTGCCCCACTCCCAGTTCTCGGCTATGCTAACAACATAGTTTTAATTGCTCATACCCCTAGATCCTTACAATGCCTGGTGGATGTTTACACCCAATTTATGGCTTCCTGTAAATTGACTGTGAACTCAAAAAATCAGCAGTCATGGCATGTAAGAGCTCGGGTGTTCTACACCTTATGATGCGTGGGAAATGGAGTGAAGGTAAACCCATCCTGAAGGTCACTAGCTTTGATTACTTTGGAATCTGTTTTACATAGAATTGGCGAGGGTTTGGCCATGTTGATGAGCAATGCATGAGGATGAGACAGGCTCTGGGGGGTCTGTCCCGCTTTCAACACAACTGCGTGGGCACCCAATCAAATAAAATCTTGAAGTATATAGGGCTCAAACAAAAACTGCCACCAATTATGGGGCAGCACTGTGGGGTATGGAAAGGATTCCAAAGATTGAAAATGTGCAGAATTCCTTTCTAAAAAAACTTCTTGGGCTACCGCAGTCTGCTCCAAACTATGGGATACATTTGGAATTGGGATGTCCCCATAGTGCTGATGAGTGGTTACTGGCCCCCGTTTCGCACTGCTATGCATTTTTGTTCTGTTTGTGGTTTATGGATAATTTGTTTCCGAATAAACTTATTATGATGATGGTTATAGTCTGCAGGGCCAAATAATGAACCTTGAACAGGGTCCCTGACGCATTGGGGAGTGCTACAAATGACACCCTTTTAAATTGCAATATTGCTAGATCGGAGCGTTTATCGTGTTCACCTTGCCTTGCAGGGCTTGCAGATGGAACCGCTAATAGGGGTATGGACTGTCAAGACAATATCCTATCTCTGGACAATCAGGAGTGTACTGAAAGTATGTATAGCAAGAAATGTAAAGATCTGGAAGCACTTAATGTCACTACGAGCTTTGCACTAAAAATGTTACTAAAACTCTCACACGACATCTCCTGTCAAGCCCAGAAAAATGCTATGCTATTGGAAGATCTAGGAATAGACATGGCTATGATCTTCATTGCAATTGTACTGAATACACTTTGAATAAGGTAGGATTGAAAGTAGATAAGTGGGACAGGAAGACACTTGTACATGAAAAACAGCATGTAAGAACTGATTCTGATGCTATAAGGGACGCTACTGTGAAATCACACTGAAAATGGCTTTGTCCTTTATACCCTCAATAATTACTCGTAAATGAGGTGATGTAAAAATTACTTCCTGGAACACCAGAGGGCACAAACTCCTTTTTGGCCAAAATGGGCCATTCAGTCTTATTAACAAAGCAGAAATTATATTTCTGCAGGATAGTTGGCTGTTAGTTTCAGCAACATTTGATGGCTACACCTCATATTTTAGACATGCTAATAGGGTTGATAAAGGTAGACCCTATGGCGGTCTGGCTATATTGGTTTCAAAATTCATTCCTTCTATTGAGTGTCCTATACAAGAGATCGACGGTAATGTGTTATTGGTAGATATACAAGTGGAAAAAAGAACAGAACATTCTACTAGCTAATGTCTATGACCCTCCAGGTGACGATTACACATTGGCGATCCAGTTAAATATCTTTGAATGGGAAATTGATAAATATGCTGAAGATAGAAATGTTAACCTCATAGTTGGGGGTGACCTTAATGCTAATAGCCTTGGTGATGCTGTAATAACCAAAGTAAATAACGGTGCACTAACAAAAAGTTATCATAAAAATCTGAGGCGGAAAACTTTTTTTGCAGTCCTGGATCTAATGATTGCGATTGGGACTGTAAAGGACGATGTACCAGCTGGTCCTACTTGGTCCAAAGGTTCTTGCCTATCCACTTTGGATAACTTCTATGTTAGTGATAAGTTACATCCTTTGATAGTGGACATGAGTAAAGTCAGAAAGTGCAGTAGAGGAATGAGATGTAAATATAGGGGCATGGAGTCTGCTGATGAGATTGTAGCTTGAATGCACACGTTTGCATAGTTTAATGCTGATGGGTAAATCCTCATCCATGAATCAGGGATCTAAATCTGGGAAAACTTTTGATAAAATCATACGCCTGAAAAAGAAAAAGATGCGCTGTGAAATCAGATTTATTGACCGTGCAGATATTCACATAGATAAACTCATCTCCATAAAACAAAAAATAAAAAATGAGTATGGAAATTGGCTTATAAGATATCGCGCATCAGAAGATAATGTAGCTTGGCAAAATATGGCTTGGATACTGCTGGACGGAGATTCAAAAAATTCTGGTGCAACTACAAAAGGGTCACTAGTAATGGGCAGGAGGAGCTGATCTGTAACATTGATGAGACAGTATGGGAAAATTACCTCAGCGATACATTTTCTGGCGATGCAATACATTTGGAAAAAATAAACATTTAAAATTTAAACATATACCATGATGAGCTAGTAGCCATTATTAAGATGTCAAAATCATCTAGGGCTCTGGACCCTGACGGGATGTGTAATTTCATCATTAAAGATAACCCAGACTTTTGGTCTGATATACTGGTGATACTCTTTGGGAAAATAATAAGTACAGGTATTATACCCGAATCTTAGAGAACTTCTCACATTATACCTGGCTTCAAGAAAGTATATAGAACATTGACAAAAAATTACTGGCTCTGCGCACTCACTTATGTCATTAGCAAAATAGTCTGTACTCTAATTCTGAAGAAGATTAATACATGGATAGCCAGGAATAAAATCTTCAGTTGGTTTCAGATGGGTTTTAGAAAATGTTACTCAACTAACACCAATATATTTGTTATAAATACTCCCCTTGAACAAGCCAAGCATAAAGGTGAGTTGCCGTTATATCTATTGTGTGTAGACTTTTCATCTACATTAGACACGGTAGACAGATCCAAACTCTTGGCTAAATTGGAGAAAATGGGTATGTCTGAACATCTATCATATGTATGCAAAATGATCTGCGAAAAATAACACTGCCAGAGTCAGGTTGAGCAATCTAGGTAAAATGTCCAAACAGATACCTATAAGAAAGGGAGTTAGACAGGGGTGTGCTCTTGCACCCATTCTATGTAACTTGTTCCTTGCAGACTTTGGCAGTATATTCATAGACAAGCTAAATGCATTCTCCAAAATGAGTAGTAGCAAAGTGGGTTGGATTGGTTACGCAGACAACCTGATAATTTTGAATAATACTTTTATTGGCATTTCCGATAGTGCCCAGGCTGTATTCAAATATGCTGAATTAAATGGACTAAAATTTAATCTGAAAAAGAAGCAATTTATGGCAGTAGGTCAGAAGTGTACAAATAAGGTACTTCTAGACAGCCGAATGGGATCCATCAAAAAGACAATGTTACAGATACCTTTAGTGCGATCTTACATCTGAAAAAAAATACAATGAGATAGTACAAGTGGGCAAAAGCACTATCCACTATGGCTGCCAAAACAACCTTCTCTAAGAAGACGGCAGGCTGTAGTGTACTTGGTATTTTGAATATATACAAACAGAAACTTTCTGCAGCCTTTTTATATGCCCTGGAAAATTTGAATGAAGATTGGGCTAATTGGTCAGATCTCGTAGAAGGGCTAATTTGGAGAAGGATTTTGGGGATTACTAACTATAACCCTATTGAAGCCATAAGATTAGAGCTGGGGCTGATACCCTTGTCCACCCTGATCCATATGAAGAGAAGCAAATTATACATAAAATCATGTTTGCCAATCCTAATTCCTTACTGTTTATTCTGAAATCTGCTATAGATGAAAATAAGTGTGATACCTTGCAGATATTTTAAATAAAAAATGAGAAGTTTTTTCTTAAGATTGGATGGCAACTGCACTGGGAATATGGTGAAGGTGCTGTTCTCTAAAAACACTTACAACAGTGCAGAAAAATGGTATTTTCCCTATAGAAAGCCCCAAGTTTATCTCAAGCTTCTACCTCTCTGATTACACAGAGGATATTTAGGAACATACGTCTAAATAGATTAGAGGTTTTTGAAGTTAGGGGAGCTTGGTTGGGTTTACCGGTGGAAAAGCGGCCCTGTAGAATCTGTAATGATACACAAGCTATTGAATCAGTTAAGCATGTTCTTAACTTTTGTCCCACTATGAGGGTCTACTATGAGTGCTATTTGAGTAAGTATGTGGAGAATTTAGAAGCCATCCCTAGTGAAATATTTTGGTTCATGTGTGTGTCAGGCTACAGTCGCGGACTAACCATTGCAATCACACAGGTATGGAAAAGTGAGAGAGCATTTGTTGAGCTTTGAAGTGGATGTAAAACTTGTGGCAAATCTCTAATTTAGGCCTAGGTAACAGCTAGGATGACATGTTGGTTATTCATTTTCTTCTTTATATCTCTCCCCTGATCTTTTGTTTGATGGTATTCTATTCATGTTGCAATGTGTTATATGTATTATTTGTGGTCTAGTTAAATTGTACTTGAAGTTTTATCTTATCTTATACATATATTCTTTAAAAGTATGTTTTGTATTGTATCATCTGTATTCTGCTTTTGTAATATGTGTAAGATATGTGTAAAAGTTTGAACTATCTACACAATAAAAAAATTGGTGGTTTCAACAGGAAGTCAATGAACAACTTAGAATTAGATTCAGAAGTCAAGCAGTACACAAGATGAAACAGAGAGGTTAGGATGACTGATGGGAGGCTTACCACGGGTCAATATCTGGTAGAGCCAGTTGGCTTAAAAGAGAAATTCATTGAGGTCAGTCATGAGGATCAGTTGGGCATTGCTAGGACCAAGAACATTTTGAAGGAAGAATTTTGGTGGCCAGGAATCAACTGTTCACTTGAAAGCGTTATCCAATTTTGTGGATGTGACACAGTGCAAGTGATAAGCATGCTGCCAATAGGGGCAGCACAACCACGGAAGGCACAATAAAAGGAACTGCTATGAATCTATTTAGGCTGTTCAACTTCAAAGAGGCAACCAATATGGTTGCAGTATAATGATAGAACCTTTCTCCTAAACATCTCACCTTACCAATATGTGGATGATACAGAATTATATTTTAAAGTGAGCAGTGCTCAAGATATTTCACACTTGAGAGAGTGTCCTGCTTCCATCCAGGTATTGATGAAAAGAGCTTGCCAGAAGCTCACACTTAGGAAAATAGAATTACTCTTACTAGGCCATCCAGCTAACCAGAAGTCCATTCAAGGGTGGCTAAATGGCATGTACCTTGATGGATTCACTTCCCAGCTGGTTTTAATTTCTAAATCAGTTTGGCTTACTATCAAAGGTGACCCCTCCTTTTAGTAACACATTGTTGTATCTGTTAACAATCAATATAGCTTCCAGACCAATTTACCACATAAACAATTTAATACAAATGGAATTCTCACCTTAGTAGACTGAAATATTCTATGGGAAGCCAATGCTGAATGCAAGGATTAAGCCGACCAATGCGCAACTCTCTGCCCGGTAATAAAACCCCTAGAGGAAGTACGCGTCCGTCAGGCAAACCCTCTGGGGTAGAAAACCCTGGTCGAAAGTGGAATCCAGTGACTTGAATGCGGCATGAAGACAGAGTCACCGATGTAATGGAGGTTCAAATGCGGGAAGGCTTCGTCTGGAGAGAATGACAACAAAGAGGTGAATGGGAGGAAGTCAGTAAGGATGGTGAATAGCAGGTAAGGAATAGTAAGACTTTCCCCTAACCTCTACACCTGCCGAGTCTTGAATACCTGGAGAGAAGCCGAAAGGCTGGAGCCAGAGAGGGCTACAGGGCGAGAATCCTTTCAAAAGATAGAAGGGAAAGAGAAAGCACTAGGAGCGGGAATCTACAAAGCCCGGAGAAATACTTAGAATCTAGATCAGACGTTAAATGAATATTTACCCGGGGAACTGTAGCACAATGACATAGAAACTGCGTCTTGAAATGAGATGCGGGTAGCAACCCTATGGATCGGGTGAACTGAGAAAGCCGAGGGAAGAATCTGGAAAGTAAGATGATAGACAGAGGTAGTACCAGTAAGGGAAAGGATGGGTTGAATCAAGGGTAAAATGGAATAACAATATCTAGTTACAAGCTCAGGGAGCATCAGCTCGAACAGTAGCGATGCAAAGAGCTGACATACTTTGTGCTGTATAAAGGATCACGTGAGCTGTACGCCGCACCTCTGGCGAACGTGAGAAGACTGTAATGCTGCATTCGGAACTGCTTGTACTGCGATCTGCCATCTTGAAATTACCGCTCCGAATGGAGCCACAGAGTCGGTTCCGGGACCAAAGGGACCAATACTTCGTATGTGTAACAGTATGCCCCCTTCTCCTGGGAGGTGACCCCGGCTTCCCGGGATGTAATCTAAAGAATCGTTGAACCAGTCGGGGTGCATGAACCCCTGATGCTGGTTCCCAAGTCTGTTCGGCAGGAGAATACCCCTTCCAGTCCACCAGGAACTGTAGTTTCCCTCTGCGAAAGATGCTGGCACAGATGCTGGCGACTTCATATTCTGGGCCAGTATCCGTAGAAACTGGAGGTGGAGGAGTATTATCTGACAAATGAAATCGGTCTTGTACTGCCACCTTTATCTGGGACAGATGAAATACAGGATGGATCCGAGACCAGGATGGGGGCAGCTAGAGCTTGACAGCAGCAGGACCCACCAAAGATCGAATCTTGAAAGGACCAAAGTACCTTGGGGAAAGTTTAGATGGAACCAGATGACGGGGGAGAAAGCGAGAAGCCAACCAAACAGAATCTCCCAGGTTCAATGGCGGGATGTCTCGGCAATGTCTATCTGCAATAATCTTGGCTCTCTCCTGAGCAGCTTGTAAAGAAATCCTAGCAAGTCTATGTCCTTCCTGGATCTCAGATATGAGACCATCCACTCCTGGGCAGCATGAAGGAGAGTTGGTAACAGAAGGTACAAAAGATAGGTGAAATCCATAATAACAGTGGAAAGGACTAGTGTGAATGGCAGAATGTCGGGCATTATTGTATGCAAATTCATCAAACGATAACAATTCCAACCATTTGTCCTGGGCATCCGATACAAAACACCGTAGATATCCCTCCAGGGTCTGACTAAGACGCTCGGTCTGACCGTTATTCTGCAGATGATATCCAGAACTGAGCGCCCGCCTGATTCCCAAGACCTGGCAGACTTTTTCCCAGAATCTCGATGTGTATTGAGGGCCACGATCTGAAACAACAGTATCCGGTAGGCCATGTCTGGAAAAGATTTCCGAAATAAAGATCTTAGCCATTTCTTCAGCTCCTGGCAGTTTGATCAAGGGAGTAAAGTGGGCTAGTTTGGTTAAGTAATCTATGGTGACCATTATAGTGGTCTTGTTATGTGAAGGAGGAAGATCTACTATAAAGTCTGTAGAGATCACCTGCCAAGGCTTATCTGGGACAGGCAACCAGGTGAGTAATCCCAAAGGTGGAGTCCTTGGATTTTTGGATTGGGAGCAAACGATGCATGCCGCTACATAATCTTGCACGTCGGTGTGAACCCCGGGCCACCAAAAGTGTTGTTGTACCAAGCCCAATGTGCCTTGAAAACCTCGATGTCCAGCGGTTCGAGAGTCGTGGCACATTCGTAACACTTCCTGTTGAAGTTCCAATGTGGGCACCAAGACCTGGGATTTGTAAAAGTAGTAAGAAGTGTTCTGGACGAGGTGGTGAGTAGAAGCAATCTTCCTGCAGATTGCTTGATTAGTTGTGGATGTCATGGCCTACAGAACACACCCCTTTTGGACTTCCTGGTCTTTGTCTCAACGGGGCTTACACTCCCTTGTACTCCCAACATGGCCGCCCACTGTGAAACACCTTCCTCGCTCTACACGTTGGACGTAGAGTGTTCTATTAATAGACCACACCTCCCGTGGCTCCGCGCGTCTCAATGCTATTGCGAAGTAGCGACCAGACATGTGCTCCGTAGCTCACGGTATTGTTTTCCTTGGTTCTTTCCAGCCATCCTCATTCCTAGTCCCTTTCTTTCCTTTCTTGATTCCTGACTCGTGTGCTAGTAGCGCACTCTGTAAATTTCCCGGATTCCTGAATCCTTGCATCCCGGAACTTTGAACACACACTGGATTCGAAAGAGACTCATGCAGCCTTATTCAAGACCCGATCCGTTCGCAAGAAGGCATCGACCAAGAAATCCAGCAAAGATAGAACCCAGGTTAGAAGGGGGGAACTCCTTGACAGTTTGAGACGCCACCCGACCGAACTCGATATGGACATGGAAGTGGCCGTCCAAGACCTGATGTGTGGCATGCAAGAGCTATCAACCGAGGTGCAGAATCTAAAGGCGGAAAACACTGCTCAAAAACAATTAGTCCTATCCCGTGATTCTGCCACAAAAGAAAGTGTGTTGCTCGGCGGCATAGTGGACAAATACGATGGCTTGGCAAAAACCCTTTGCGGATTCCTGGATTCATGTTTGGTCCACTTTACTTTTAAGCCCTATTACTTTTCAACTCCAAGGGCTAAGGTGGGGTTCATAATTTCCCACCTTTCAGGGTACGCCTTAACCTGGGCTACGCCCCTCGTTAATTCCGGCGATGCTCTCCTAGATGACTATGATGGCTTCATACAAGCCCTTAAGACCATGTTTGACCGTCCAGAGCAGGTCTATAGTGCTCAGGAACGCCTGTTAGACTTTCAGCAAGGATCCCAGGATATGCTCACCTATGTTACCCGATTCAAGCAATTAGTCAAGGAAGCTGATTGGTTCCCTGAGGCGAGTTTTACCCTTTTCAGGAGAGGACTGAATGAGGAGATTAAGGATGAGTTGGCCAGAGTGGCTCGCCAAAACTCATTCCAGGGACTAATGGACCTTGCCATGGTAATAGATTTCCGTATCCAGGAAAGGAAGGCAGAGAAGAAGAAATCCAGAGGTAATCCTCCGAAGGTGTCCTTTGAGAGTACCAACAAGACGGACACAAACCCGGGCTCAGTCTCTGAACCAGAACCCGTGCAGATAGGAGCCTTCCGTGGACCTATATCCCCGCAAGAAAGGATGAGAAGGATTCGGGGTTGTGCATGTATTGTGCCTCAGACAAACACTTGTTTAGGGAGTGTCCTCTAGCCCCTCTTCGGCGTTCGGGAAACGTTAGCTCCCGATCCTAGATGGAGCAGAGCTTCGGGAGAGAGATGTTTGCTCCACATCAATTCCATCCTTGAACTCTCTTGGACAAAACAATTTGGTGATACTACAGGCCTTCCTGTCGCCCTCCAAGAATAAGACCTATCCCATTCTGGCCTTGGTAGACTGCGGAGCTATGGGAATTTTCATTGATCAAGACTGGGTTGTTAGTCATCATATTCCATATGAGACACGAAGCACCATGCAGCCGGTGGAAGCAATCGACGGAAGACCCCTCACTTCAGGACCCATAAGCCTGCAGACAAAAGAGATCCAGCTTTCTATAAACCATCACCAAGAGCGGATTACATTTGACATCATTAAGTAAGCTCATTACCCCATGGTATTGGGTATGCCCTGGTTACAGAAGCACAATCCGTATATCAATTGGACAGCAGGATCACTATTCCTAGGCTCAGAGTTTTGTATGTCACACTGTCTATTCCTGGATCCCTCCTCGACACCCCCTAAAGAACCACTAAGAGACCAGCAAACACCACTCACGGTTTCCAATATCATACAAGTCCCAGAGGCCTATCAGGGATATGCTGATGTATTTTCAACTGCCATAGTCCAGGCCTTACCTGAAGACTGTGCCATAGATACAGATCCCTCATCAGTGATTCCCTTCGGCAGAATGTTCATCCTTTTCCGAACCAGAGAAAAAGGCCCTCCGAGAATACCTGGATACCAACCTTGAAAAAGGCACCATAAGACCCTCAAAATCTCCAGCGGGTGCTTCGTTGTTCGTTGTTCCCAAGAAGGACACCAAGGAACTCAGACCTTGCCTCGACTATTGTGGCTTAAATCAATGCACCCTCAAAGATAGGTACCCACTGGCCCTGATAGCGGAGATCCTAGAAGCTGTGAGAGGAGCCGTAATATTCACGAAGTTGGATCTCCGGGGTGCCTATCATTTGATCCGTGTCCGGGAAGGAGACGAATGGAAAACAGCCTTTAGAACACCCTTTGGTCACTATGAATATCATATTGATCTTTTCCAAGGATCCTCTAAAGCATATAGAACATGTAAAGGCAGTATTACAACGACTCCGTTACATAGCCAAACCCAAAAAATGCTTGTTTCACATTACTTCTGTTCACTACCTTGGATTCATCCTTAGCCCAGAAGGAATTGTTATGGACCCTTCAAAGGTAAAGGCCATACTGGAATGGCCCACTCCCACGTCCGTGAAACAAGTTTAATCCTTCCTGGGGCTTGCCAACTTCTACCGGAAGTTCATTTCTACCTTTTCTGAGATCGTTCAGCCGATCTTTGCCCTCTTGAAGAAAGACACCTCCTGTATCTGGTCTACACCGCAAGATAAGGCATTCCAACGTTTAAAGACAGAGTTCACGCAAGCCCCCATCTTGGCCCAACCCGACATAAATCGGCCATTCCTAGTGGAAACGGATGCCTCTAACTACGCCATAGGAGCGGTCTTGAAGCAGGAACTTGAGGATAAACTGGAACACCCCATTGCTTACCTCTCAGGAACCCTGACTCCCAGTGAGACACATTACTCCGTCCTGGAAAAGGAACTGTTAGCCATCCGCCAAGCCTTCACTGAATGGCGACATCTACTTCTGGGTGCTAGATATCCAGTTCAGGTCCGCACGGACCATTGGAATCTTCAAATTCTACAGTCATTGGAGTGCAGGAGCAGTCGTCATGCAAGTTGGGCCTACTTCTTTGCCCAGTACCAGTTCCACATCACTCATGTTCCTGGATCACAAAACCTGATTGCTGACGCCTTATCTCGGCGTCCTGACTATGTAGCTACTGAAGACAGGGTCTATCCTAAGATGTTTCCTCACACGATCTTTGTAGCTCAAGCAGTCAACCCCCTGGAAGAAATTCGAGTGCAAACTCAATCCTCTGACCTCTGGAAGGATATTTCAAGGAAGAATCCATGGAACCTAAGAGTTAAGGAAGGATATGTATTCAAGGACAATGCACTGGTCGTTCCTACACAGAAATTACAACAAAGAATAATAAACCTCTGTCATGATACCCTTCACTCCGGACATCGTGGCATAACCAACACCCTCCGTCTCATACAAAGACAGTTTTGGTGGCCTGGAATGAAGACCAAGGTACAGTACATCAAAGCTTGTACTATCTGCAGTCAAAATAAACATGATAACAAGAGACCGGCGGGTCTTCTACTGCAGCCTACACTGCCAACAAGGCCATGGGAATTCATTGCTACAGACTTCATTGTGGAATTACCACCTTCCCGAGGATACACAACCATCATGGTTACCATGGACTTGTTCACTCTAATGGCTCATTTTACACTCCTGTTTAAGCTACCATCCTCGTCCGAGCTTGCTGGAATCTTCCTGGAACACATAGGGCCTCATTAGAAGGTTGGAGGTAACCATGCCGCTTTTAGCGGCATGATTGCCTCCATATCGCAATCCGGGCCCGGGTTCCTCGAATGAGGAATTACCGGGCCATCGCAACCTTGGCGGACCCAGTAATTCCACATCTGAGGAACCCGGACCCGGTCCATCCCCATTCCCATTCAAGCCCCCATAGGGCTCAATGGGAATGGGGATGGAGCTAACAACGGGCCCTTTAATGACGGGCCCGTTGTTAGCTCCCTGGTCCCCTCGCGGGACCCGGTAAGGACGCCTGGTTTTTCCAGGTGCCCATTGCGGGTCCCGCGAGGAGACCTCGTAATAGGGCAGAACGGGTTTACTGGCACCAGCACCTTTACCGGTGCCGGTAAACCCATTCCGCCAACCTTATAGTGAGGCCCATATTCCGTTTGCATGGACTTCCTTCCAAGATCATATCTGATCGAGGACCTCAATACGTCTCTCAATACTGGAAACATCTCTGTCATATTTTGGGAATCCAACGCGCCCTCTCATCTGGTTATCATCCCCAAACCAACGGGGCCACAGAACGTGCTAGTCAGACCCTGGAGCAGTATCTTCGATGTTTTGCCACCAAGGTTCAGGATGACTGGTCGCTCCTGATACCCGTGGCTGAATTCGCCTACAACAATTCCAATCATTCAGCACTTAAGACCAGTCCCTTTTATTGTAGCCAAGGTTTCCATCCATCGGTTCTACCCTCTGTTTTCCCTCATCCTACACCAGTACCTACTGTCGACTCCTGGATAGAAACCCTCATCAACGTACACCAGGAGGCCAAAGAAAACATAGAGAAGGCCAGAACACAGACTAAGAGGTATGCGGATTGCAAAAGAAGACCAGGTCCTTCTTATGCAATTGGTGATCAAGTCTGGTTGTCCTCGAAATTACTATCCCGACATCTACGGCCAAACAAGTTGGCCCCTCGGTACTATGGTCCATTTCCCATCAAGGAAATTATCAATCCAGTTTCATACCGGATCAGACTACCAGACTCCTGGAAGAAAATCCACCCAGTATTTCACACATACTTATTAAAACCCTACACCCAATCCTCCCGGAAATCCTGCCGACCTCCTCCTCTGCTGGTCGACAACCAATTGGAATATGAAGTATCCCGAATATGTGACTCCAGGTATAAACGGGGTCAGCTTTAATACCTGGTTGAATGGAAAGGATATTCTCCTAGTGAAAGAAATTGGGAACCACTTTCTAATCTCAAGGCCCCTCGACTGCTCAGAAGATTTCACCTTATACACCCGGGCAAACCCGGAGGAACGGGTCTTCGGAGGAGGCATGCTGTCATGGCCTACAGAACACGCCCTTTTTGGACTTCCTGGTCCTTGTCTCAACGGGGCTTACACTCCCTTGTACTCCCAACATGGCCGTCCACTGTGAAACACATTCCTCGCTCTACACGTTGGACGTAGCGTGTTCTATTAATAGACCACGCCTCCCGAGGCTCTGCGCGTCTCAATGCTATTGCGAAGTAGCAACCAGACGTGTGGTCCATAGCTCGCAGTATTGTTTTCCTTGGTTCTTTCCAGCCATCCGCCTTCCTAGTCCCTTTCCTTCCTTTCTTGATTCCTGGACTCGTGTGCTAGTAGCACACTCTGTAAATTTCCCAGATTCCTGGATGTTTGCATCCCGGAACTTTGAACGCACGCTGGAGTTGGAAGAGACTCATGCAGCCTTATTCAAGACCCGATCCGTTCGCAAGAAGGCATCGACCAAGAAATCCAGCAAAGATCCAACTCAGGTGAGAAGGGGGGAACTCCTTGACAGTGGATGCAGTCTTTAATTCTTGTAGAAAGTCAGTAATGACCGCAATAAATTTCACTTTGGGAAATAGTTCAGGACTGAATTGAGAGATAGGAGAGTCTTTACGAGAGAGGGCATCCGTCCTTAGGTTTTGTTTTCAGGAAGGAAGGTGAATTCAATCCAAAACGGGAGAAAGAAATATACCCAACATGCTTGTCGACTATTAGTCTGTGCGCATTCTGTAAGACCTTGAGATTCTGATGATCTGTGCGCACTTCTATGGGAAAGGATGAGCCTAATAACAAGTGTCTCCACTCCTCAAACGCCCTTTTGATAGCCAACAATTCTTTCTCGAGCACAGAATAGTTCTGGTCATAGGCATTGAAGGTTTTCGAAAGATAACCGACTGGTCTTTCATCTCCTTGATTCGTGCGCTGTAGTAAAACTGCGCCTAACGCATGATGAGAAGCATCTGTTTCTACAAAAAATTGCTTAGTCTGATCTGGAGTTATCAAAATGGATGCAGAAGTGAACATGGTTTTGAGAGTCTGAAATGCATGATTGGTGGAATCGTCCCATATGTACGGGGTTCCTTTTTTCAGGAGTCGAGTAAGAGGTAGAATAATCTCTGAAAAGCAAGGGATGAATTTTCTATAAAAATTGGCGAAACCTAAAAAATGTTGGATCTACTTAACGTTAGATGGTATAGGCCATTCGACTACTGCGGAGACCTTCTTTGGATCCATGGAAATGCCTTGTGGTGACATCACAAATCCTAGATAGGTTACCTGTCTTTGATGGAATTCACATTTAGAGGCTTTACAGTAAAGTTGATTAGCCTGCAGGCGCTCAAGTACGATATTTACATGTGTGATATGCTCCTCTTGGGAGGAGGAGTATATTAAGATGTCATCTAAATAGATGATAACAAAGTGGAATAAAATATCCGCAAAAAGATGGTCCATAAAGCGTTGGAACACAGCAGGTGCGTTAACCAAACCAAAGGGCATTACATGGTATTCGCAGTGGCCGAATGGTGTTCTGAACGCTGTTTTCCATTCGTCTCCAGGTGCAATGCGGTGAGATGGTAAGCTCCACGGAGGTCTAATTTGGTGTAGAATGAAGCTCCTCTGACTGCTTCAAGAATGTCCAGGATCAAAGGCATAGGATACTTATCTGCCACCGTAATTTTATTGATCCCTCGATAGTCAATACATGGTCGAAGTTCGTTTTTATCTTTTTTTGGAATGAAGAAGAGTGAAGCTCCTGCAGGGGATACTGATTCTGTAATGAGTCTGTTCCGTAAATTATCTTGGAGATATTCTTTGAGGACTTCCTTTTCTCGCTGAGAAAGTACGTACATACTCCTGAAAGGAATAGGTTTACCTGGAAGCAGTTCAATATGACAGTCATCTCTCCTATGAGGTGGTAGGGTAGGGAACTCGTGATTGGAAAACATGGACTGGTACTTCTGATAGCATTCTGGGATAACCTCCAAGAGATTTATAATGGAAACTAAAGGGGACTTTGAGTTTTCAGTCGGAATGTGTATGCCTACGGATTCATTGGATAAACAATGGTTAACACAATATTCAGAGCCGAGAAAAAGAGTACCTGCTGTCCAGTTAATAAAAGTGTTATGCCTCCTTAAACAAGGAAGACCCAAGATGATGGGAAAATGGGCTGCTTTGATTAGATCAAAAACTATGGCTTCTTTGTGTGCGGCAATCTGGCAAATGATAGGTTCCGTCTGTTCACGGATCGGACCCGAGCTTAACGGGTGACCATCGACTCCTTGGATGGGAGTGATCATAGCTTTGAGTATACAGGTTATCCCATGTTTATTTGCCCACTGATCATCTACACAATTTCCTGCTGCTCCACAGTCAATTAATGCAGGTATACTTTGTGACCTGCTTGGGCAAAACAATGGTTACAGAAATAACGACCATATTCTGAGTTGCTGTTGCAGTGTCCAGATTTGAGTTAACCCTCTTTGGGGAATCAGACTTGTGAGCCCCTACCGTTGTTCCCCTTGCAGTGGGGCTTTGAAGTTTCCCGACCCCACAGCCTGAGTGCGTCGGGGAGGGACCAGGAGACAATCTCTTAACACCTGAGATGAGGCCCCGCAATACATACACAACCCCAAGGTCTTTCTTCTTTCTTTCTCAGCAGAGGATAATGGTCCTCTTACTGTTCCAATTTGCATAGGTTCATCAGTTACAACAGGCTTACTAGTTACTGAATGGTAATCGTGTTAGGACTGTATCCCTCTATTTCTTTTCTTTTCATGTGATCGTTCATGTAAGCGGTAATCGATTTGCATGGTGAGAGTTATCATATCGGCTAGGTTGGCCGGATGGGGAATCTTAGCAACCTCATCCTTAAGATCTTCTGATAGTCCCCGCCTGAATAATGTGAGTAACCCGTCATCAGGCCACCCTAACTCGTAGGAAAGCTGCTTGAAGAGCGTGATGTATGTCAAAAGGTCCTTACTACCTTGCTTAAGATCAAGCAATTGTTCTTGCGTGGATACCGTAATCTCTTGTCTACTAAACATTAATTTCAAACTGTTTGTAAAGGCTGAGTCAGAGTCCAAGATCACATTGTTAGAAGTCACTAAGGGTGTTGCCCAGGCTAAAGCAGGCCCAGCAAGATGAAAAATCACAAAGCCGACTTTATCTTTGTCTGTAGGAAAGAAGCGGGAGTTAAAGGTAAACTGCACAGTGCAGCTGTCAAGAGACTATTTAAGTTTGTGTGGATCTCCATCGAATTTTCCGGTATTTAAACTCAATGGAGGTGAGTCTGAAAAAGCACAAGCTACCTGTTGTCGCAATTGTGCGTTATCTTGTTTGAGGGATTGCATCTCTAAGGACATTGTTTGCATTGCTGCAATAAGCTGTTGCATTTGCTGGTCCATCGAATATCATTCTGCCGCCTTTTTGGCGTTGCTATCTGTTATATCTGTTAACAATCAATATAGCTTCCAGACCAATTTACCACATAAACAATTTAATACAAATGGAATTCTCACCTTAGCAGACTGAAATATTCTATGTGAAGCCAATGCTGAATGCAAGGATTACCCCGACCAACGCGCAACTCTCTGCCCGGTAATAAAACCCCGAGAGGAAGTACGCGTCCGTCAGGGAAACCCTCTGGGGTAGAAAACCCTGGTCGAAAGTGGAATCCGGTGACTTGAATGCGGCGTGAAGACAGCGTCACCGATGTAATGGAGGTTGAAATGCGGGAAGGCTTCATCTGGAGAGAATGACAACAGAAAGAGGTGAATGGGAGGAAGTCAGTAAGGATGGTGAATAGCAGGTAAGGAATAGTAAGACTTTCCCCTAACCTCTACACCTGCCGAGTCTTGAATACCTGGAGAGAAGCCGAAAGGCTGGAGCCAGAGAGGGCTACAGGGCAAGAATCCTGTCAAAAGATAGAAGGGAAAGAGAAAGTACTAGGAGCAGGAATCTACAAAGCCCGGAGAAATACTTAGAATCTAGATCAGACGTGAACTGAATATTTACCCGGAGAACTGTAGCACAATGACATAGAAACTGCGTCTTGAAACGAGATGCGGGTAGCAACCCTATGGATCGGGTGAACTGAGAAAGCTGAGGGAAGAATCTGGAAAGTAGATGATAGACAGAGTTAGTACCAGTAAGGGAAAGGATGGGTTGAATCAAGGGTAAAATGGAAAAACAATATCTAGTTGCGAACTCACGGAGCATCAGCTAGAACAGTAGCGACGCGAAGAGCTGACAAACTTCGTGGCATATAAGGGATCACGTGAGCTGTACGCCGCACCTCTGGCGAACGTGAGAAGACTGTAACGCTGCATTCGGAACTGCTTGTACTGCGATCCGCCATCTTGAAATTACCACTCCGAATGGAGCCACAGAGTCGGTTCCGGGAACAAAGGGACGAATGCTTTGTATGTGTAACACACATTACCAAATAAATCCAAACCGCCTGGTATTAACGAGTGCATCTATGGAAGTTGAAACCTCTACTCCCATCTGGGAATTCTGGAACCATGCTCCAACCATAGTAATCTCACACTGCAAAAGATGTAATGCCCTCAATGTCAGTGCCTTGGCCACACACCTAGAACCTCTAGTGCTGTTCAACATGCCACTGTTCTCCTGATCACAAATCAAAGAAATGTACCTATACCTCCCCATCCTAAGAGAACAGCACTGGCGATCTATCCCCACCAGGATACCCTTCAGGATAGCCTGTACCACAAACATGGCATGACAACTACTAACCGGATCCCCACCTACTTCAACTTAAAACTCACCAGCTCCCATGGCATATGCACCTCGCCGACTCAGACCATCGCAAGGCTCGAAACACAACTAGTGCACTAAGAAAGAAAACAGGAAACATGCTTTTTCTTGCTATGCACCTGCCTACTGAATCACTATCAAAGTCACAATTAGGATGGCAACAACTCTCTTGAAGTTCAAGGAAGACCTCAAGAATCTCCTCTTCAGGGGTACCTAAGGAACACCTAGGACCCTCACAGATATCACTTTAGGCCCCATGCCCTTCCAGATCCACAGTCGGAAATTAGCCCTCTGCGGCAGCCTTAAACATTTGTTGTTATCCTTAATCAAAATTCTGCAGGGCACCATTGCTCCCAGGCTACGTTAATTCTATATAAGCCGAAATACAAAATACAAAAAGTTTACATATCCCAGAATGCACTTAAAGGAGATATGAAGGTTGCGGACTGGGAGATGCAACCCTGAATATTCAGGCCCAGTCCACATCATGGGGCAGAGGACAAACAGGGGCTAACAGTAAGTATTCAAGCACATTCAGAAGGTGGAGATGGTTAGGAGTCCAAAGAGCCATACTAGGACACAATACAGATGTCTCAGTATCCAGATGAAGACAGGGACATGTACGATTGTCATTGTCACAGAAAATGTGTAGTGCTGAACTGCTTCAACCCTGTTAGAATAAGAACAAATCATAATGTCATCTAGTTTTATATAGAGCAACAAACCCGCAGAAATCTAAGCACTCAAATAACAGTTGATATTTTTATCCCACCGCGTAGTACTCAGTTTATCGACCTTGGAAGTATGAACGGCTGTGTTAGCCCGGCCACGATTTGAAACTGCATCAGTAGGCGGCGCACAGATGTCAGAGTGGGTGCTCCGCTCGCTGTGCTATCTGACTTGATACTGTTTGCAATGTGATCATACTTTGTGACAAGTCATCACCTAGAGACGGAGGTTTTGGTTATGTTATGACATGGAACGATTACAGCACCTAGCAGTGCCTCTGAAAGTTCTCCTCGGAGCACTAGTCTTACATAAGGAATCAAACTGCGTACATCTATCAATTCATGTAAGTAATGACATTGCACAGCTTCAACCAGTACCTGTAGACTACTGATGCACTACCCAAATTTGCTCATCAAGTTAGTCGACTACTGTACAGTACATTAGGAACTGAAAACACACACCCTGAAGATCCCTTTATAATGCACTAATTATAATTATTGTTACTAATGGTGGAGGGAAAGTAGCAATCTAAAATATTAGGAAATCATTGGTAGGGAGGATTGAACCCACAGATCCTGTGGCTGCTCATTTTCCAATCATGCATTCTAATGTGCATATATAGTCCACCAGCTGTGGCAATGATGCATGTTTGCGCAAACATGTACCTACGTTCACCCCAAGACACCTGTGTGCATCGTGGAGACAGCTTCTCTTGCATAGGCGTGGCTCTATTAAAACTAGTGCCTCGTGCAGATCTACTGCGTGCAAAGCAATGACATTTTAGTGCCAACATATTGGGGATATGTGAAGAGGAAACAATCAGTTCAGGAGAGAACAAAGTGTCAAATGTCCAAATGCCGCTCTCACGTACAGTGCATTCAAAACTGGCCATTTCAGAGAAACATCTGCTATATTTGATTTCTTTCTGGTGATGAGTGCGATTTCATTCTACAGCTTCTTGAAACGAGAAATGATTCGACACAGCCCTTGACCTTCAACTTTAAAGACCACTCAAGTTAACTCAGTAAGTAGTGCAGTATTCACACTGCACTCCTTCAAGATTATTGCTCAAGTGTGTACCAGTGTTAAAGCAGAAGGAATTGCACACCAATTAGAAATGTGTATTCCTGTCACGGCCAATGGCTGAATACGTAATTGTGCTCTCAGGTACCATGTAGACGTGTAGCAGCAAAGCATAATTCCCAAAGGATAAAGTGCGGCAACACTATTGCACATTTTTTGTCATAATTAGATCCAGTGCTCCAGATAAGATTTGAAAGTGTAAGTATTTTACTCCCTATTTTTTGAAGTTGGGAGTGAAATAATTTTTTAGGGAGTAAAAATGTATGTCTAATTCCCGATGGGAGCATTTTTTAACCGAGTAAAAATATGTTGTAACTGGAAAACAGAAACGTTTTGTAATAGTTTATTTGCACCTTAAAAGATACATGTTTATGTCTGTCGATCTGGCTATAATAGTAGTTTTTTTTCCTGTGCACACTATTGCTACAAACTTGCTGCTCATGGAGCTGTGTGGGTGAAAGCAGGGGCACAATGCTCTACTCCTCTGTTTCCTAATTTTTGTTGGGAGTGTTTTTACTCCCGATTTGAATTTTTTCAGAGTATTTGCTTATTTTTAGGGAGTAAAAGTGTCCAATACACCCCTTATCCGTAGGGCTGATTATATGGTAACAGAAATGTGCAAATTGATGCGCACGACAGTAGAAAGTACTGCTCATCATGTCTGAAGTAAAAACAGCTTTCCCAAATCATGCCCCAAATGTGCTTTCATCGTGGTGCCTCTGGCTAGCAGAGGGCGATCACCGATGGCTTCATGCGGCGCAGAAGGAAAGCAAGTGGAGTTCAAAGCAATCCGGCTCTAATGTTATATCCTAATTAAAACACTAGAAATGGAATACATTAGTGTAGCATACTGAACAAAAATGGTAATGGCCATTTAATGCACCGCTCGAAAACACACTTAGCAGACAAAGATATCTTTTTTCTCCTTCAATGTTAACGAATTCCATTCATTCAGTGTGAAGACCCCTTGAACTTCGAAATGCATTATATCTAACTGGAAGTCCGACAAATTACCTCTCCGTTCCCTTATTAGGGTGTCACAAAGTCTTAATAAGAAATCATTCTGGAGGCCTTAAAATGGCGCCCGCTTCCTGTTTTCATTTTGCCAAGAGCTCTTCCGAATGACAAATGCCAGCCTCTGAGTGCTCAAGAGTGGGTGTTCGAGGTCTATTACCCTTTTGGCACCATATTTAAGCTGCATGCGATGTGCTTATTCTAATTCAAATGAACCATAAAAAAGGTTAAGCGTTGATAAATACGGAATCTATGCGAAGTGGATCTTGAAAGTTTAAATTCCCCCAGACGTTCATCACTGATAATAGCCCGCAGCCGTTCCTGCGGTAACAGTGCCCTGGAGGATGGCGGGCTGTTTTAGCAAAGGGAAGGCATTTTGCTTCATTTCACTTCCAAGGAACGTATCCATTGAGCGTAAGTCATTGAAGAGTCGTTTGGGAGATTTATTAAGATGTTTCCTTGTCCAAAAAAACACACATTAGATTATTGGATTAATAACACGTCTGCTCTCTAAAAACAGAAGCCTACAAATCTTCGTTTCTACCTCCTATTAATGTCCTTGGCAGGTCATTTGTCTCAGATATGGCGTGTGCTTGGAATGTTAAATATTAAGAAATGAACAAATTCTACAGCAATATGAAGAACTTCACCTTTATAGTCCCTTTTAAAAAGGTGTGTTTCTTCTGACACGCACATGTACATATGGACAGTAAAATGGGTCGGCTCTGGTTCAAGGGGCTGCAACCTCATGAACTGTACTTCATTCCATGTCGCACGTGGAGGATACGTTAAAATAAAAAATAAAACATTTGACAAAAAAAGTGTTGCTGCAGTTTATTGCATAGAATGGAGCACCGCTGCAGCAGTAAGTCTTGACTTGTCTTGGAATACAGGCTTCCACTATCGTTGTTCTAGTACTCCATGCTCAACTTTATTTCCATCCTTGGCTCACGTGACAGGAGACCACAATTTGGGCCATTGTGCAGAATTTAAATGTCTTAAATTAATAAAAACATGGCAAGCTTGGTGTTCTTTCTTTGCACCTTAACAAGGGATGATTCCTCTCTGCATATTCACTGCCTTCAAGAATAGATACCGGGTCTTGGCTGCTTCAGCTTTGATACAAGGGCAAACAGCCTCACCATTAGTTTCCACGATCTCAGCTTATTTTTGCTGTGACACAGTTCTCGGCCATTCCTCTCCATTGTTATTGGCTTACTAAATCCATGACACTGATATCCAGTTTCCATACAATGATGGCTTTGCCTGCAGTCTATTCACTACATATATTTAATATTTTTAATAGATTTTTTAATCTTGGAGGAAGGTTGAGGTGCAGCACACATATTAGTTATTGTTGCAGGGCCTAGGAATTCTCCAGAGCTCTGAGTGAAATGTAGAATAACGGTTTCTGTTTCTGGAAATAGATAAGTACAATAGTTGTGAAGGCCAAATCTTGGTATGAACAACGCTTGAGTGGAAACATTCCAAAGCGTCAAATTAGATCTTTGTTAGACTGCCCCATAGAGAGTGTTTGCAATAGAATGGTCTGGTAGCACAAATAAATACAAGAAATTAAATTCCAAAGAGTGAAGCCTCACTTACGTGTTTTATGAAGCCACCTGGTTCCCAAGAGATAGCCGGAAGAGTGTGTGCACGGGATAGCAACATGTTTCAAAACAGGAGTTGAAAAAAGTGTCGCAGAGTGAACTGCTATGAGGCCTGGGAACTGTCTGCAGTGCCAAATTGGTTGAGCTCATAGGAGAGGATATTACTGTGTCTATTTTGCTGATTTCACTGTTCAATCTAACTACATGATTGGGTCGTTTCAGTGGGACTGCACATCAGAAATTACATGAACTTGTCTTGATCAATGAGGATATGTCTGTTTAGTAAATGTTACATATATAACATTAAACCAAAGGCAAAACTGATTACATCCTGGCTACTAAGTAGGACCAACAACTAAAGACACAGGTCAATACACATTACTCTTATGTTTTTTAAAAAAGTGCTCTTGTATCATTGCATAGAATGTTGATCTAACTAGAAGCATTGTTTTGGTTTATTTTTTCCACATTGATGGCCTCATCATGAGTTTGGCGGTAGCCCCAGCGCTATTAACGCTAGGGCTATTAGCGCTACCGCCAAACCCCCAGCCCTAATAGTGCCGGATCACAAGTTTGGCAGAACGGTTGGTTCCCATTCCCCATTTGGCCCATTCGGGAATTCCTTTTTCCCCATTGGGCACAATGGGGAATTTTCGCGCTATTACTGCCGGCAGATTTCCCGCCGGCGGTAATAGCGCCTCAAGAAAATTGGCAAATTTTGGCGGATTGGGCCCCAGCTCAGAGCTGGGGGGACATCAGCCAAGGGCATGATTTGGTGGACCCTTAAATGCGGCGGTAATAGCGTTACCGCCACATTTAAGGGTTACCGCCGAACTTGTGATGAGGCTGTTAGTGTGTACAGTGTGTGTTTGTTAAGGTATGGTGTTACATACTTTGGTGAATACTACAATGATGTGAATTTTACTTTGATTTACTAATATAATTCTTCTTAGGTTTTCATGTTTGTAGGTGTGTCCATACATGTTTCTATTTTAATTTTACATAAATGTTTTTATTTTATTTTGCACTGATTGTTTACTATTACTGTAACTGAAATGTTCGCTCCCGAAGACGGATTCAATATGAAATGCATAGGCAACTTTCAACTCATGTACCAACACTCCCTCAACTTCACATTAAAACAAACTGTGTTATACATTTTAACTGAAGTTTGTCAAATGAGAATAAGCTATCATTTCATATGCTTTTCTTATATATTAAGAGTTTAAACTACATGCAGCTCATTTCTTGAGCAAAGCGAGAGCACGCTGTTCTTGCAGGGGTGCCCCTGTGAGTATATTTGTATATGTATTACTTTAGCCAATTAAGATGGAGTATTTTCTGCTGATGGCACAATTAGGTCATTCTTAGGGACTGCACTTAAGATGGTCACAGGGAATGTACCAACCATTAGGGCGTACTAATATATAATGGGCATAATCACGACTTTGGCGGTATCCAGTCAGTAAATCCACTGAGATATTGCCAACGCAAATAGCTTTACTGCAACTCGGTACAGCGCTATTAGTGCCTGATTCTGAGTTGTGGCAAGGCTGTATAGGGCAGTATTGGCCCTATTACCACCAGGGCAAATATCGCTGCAGTAATAGCACTGCAAATGGGCAGAAAGTGGAATTTTGCCTCCAGCAAAAAGCTGGATGTAACTTTCCAACTTTCTGCCCAAACACGAGATTGGGTGAAGTGGTAATGCAGCGGTAACAGCAACGGTAATGGCATCATTTTTAGTGAGTCTGACATGATATCAAGGGCCTCCCAAAAACACAGAGGGGCCTCCAGCTGCACAGCCTGGGCCGCGGAGCGCTGTCTGCCGAGAGCAGCTTCTGGACACAGAAATGGAGAGGTGGGAAGAAGCTGTGTTACTCAGAATGTCTTTTTGGTCCCTGGAATAGCAGCTGTTGGGCTGGGCTGTGCAATCAATTTGCGGAGGAGGAGGCCTTGGGGGAACTCAAAAAACACCTGTGAGTGGACGTTCTGCATGAAACATAGAGTTGTTAATATATTTTGTTTTGATTAATTGCTATTTTGATAGAAGAGGGAACTCTTTGATGGTGACGAAATACAATGTTGTATGTTATTGCATGAGTTTTGACTTGCATTGAAGAGCAGCACCCCCACTGTAGGGAAAAATGACATCATATAGAAGAGCAAAAGTGAAGAAATGATGTGCGGAAGCTCCTCTTAAAACAGGGAAAGACAGCGCTGTATACAAAGTGATAGTGCTATGAGGAAAGGACGGGATATCACTGAGCTCTAGAAGGAGAGTTTGAGGGGGGTTGAGTTCTCTTGTCTCGAGGCAAGTAGGGAGAGGAGGGATCTACATCATTGTGTATAAACATTTGTTTTTCTTCCAGGTGTCATAGCCGGCATGTCCATAGAGGTATTGATTTTTGGGCACTGTGGGTAGGGAGTTTTTGGCCATTGCGTGCACATGACAGTATTATGAAGTCAGGTGTTTTCATATTTGTGGGAGTAATTGGTTTGATTGGGTGTTGTTGATATGAGGCACTTCAGGCTTGGTGTCTGTGGATATTTTTTTGTTTTGAGTAAGGTTAGAACATTTTGATATTATGGGCGCCATGTGGCGTCAGAGCATCTGTGCACAAAACTTGAGCAATATAAAAAGAAAATCATGAAGTACCACCAAGAGTGGGTTCAGGGTACTGCACGTAAATTATTTAAAACTTTGACTGATCAGGGCACATATGATACAAATATATTGGAACATATACATACACTTCTGTTGTCAACTCATAAAGGGAAAAAGTTGAAAAAGAGGCACAGTATACGTGAAACATGGTAAATGGTTGAGGAGCAAAAGAACACCCCTGATTATAGCACAGAGGGAACCAATAAAGTATGCATAAAGGCCACCACCCCAACCCTTATGGGTCCTTTCCTTTACAGCCTTCTGCAGGGTACATCAACCCTCAGTTTTTGCCCCCAACTGAGGACAAAAGGGGAAGATCTGGGGAACGTGGGGCAGCAGTCCGAGACCCATTAATTATGGACATAGAAAATAAGGTACGCAGAAAATTAGAGACAGCATTGCAGAAGGTGGAAAAGAAGCTAGTGACGGTGCCGCAGGGACAAGGGGAGGGGCAGAGCATAGTGATAGGCTGAGATGAAATGACAGCGGCACAGATTCTCTTTGACATCAACAGGAAAGCTATCAAGTATCTCAAAGTAAACACAAGTGGGGAATCCCCCAATCCAGGGGAGGGTCCAAAAGGTCTGTAAGAAAGGAACAAATGCCAGGATAGTGTAGACTAGACTATGGGCATCATCATGAGTAACCAGGTCTGGAATAAATGCTGGTAAAATGGCTGGTACTACCAACTATGGCATTCTTCCGGACCGGATTACTCCAGGTCTGCTGGTAGGGCCAGTGAACAACTGGCAGGCCTGACCTGCCGGTAGTTCAGGCCCCTACCGGCAGAGAATTCACTGAAGCACCGGCACTGTTAGCAAACCAAGCATGAGTTTATGTGACAGGTCAATACCGCATCGATAGTATGAAAGACGATATGCACTCAGACAGCCATTGATAAGATATCCTCATGTTGAGACAGTGGAAGGATACTACCAGGAATGGTGCCCACTACCAAGATGTCAGGATGTGATTATGATGGATGAACTCTAAACAAAGTCTGAAAATGCCAGAATGATGTCATAAAGGAGAAGTATGGACCTATGCTGAAACAATATGAAAATATTTAAAATGGACAATGTAACTGAAGCACAACGAAAAATATGTACCTAACGACAAAGTAATCATTAATGCAAGAAGATGAAATAACTTGCTGACCAATAACTGTAAATACGCTGTAAGACAAGGTAGAAAAGATACATAGAAACTTGCTAAACAGAGGCATACACACAACATTTAGGATGGCCATTGGAAGAAAATGGATGACGGATTGTTAAGAATCAACCCTGTTACCTCAAAAAGACAAGCCTAGTATTGCAAATTGAAGAACTGATGAAGAAAGTGCTTTTGCATGCAAAATAAGGGAGCACCTTGGCCAAGGATCAAGAAGGCTATTTCGAGAGACTGGTGCAAGACACAAAGAGAGTCGAAGGAACGGACCACACGTGTAAAACATATTTCTGCTAAGATTGGGAGAGACAAGGACATTTGCAATTGCCAAGTACTAAACAATTATGAGGGCAAAAGCCTATGTGAGATGTAGTGAGCATGTCTCTGAAGGCCAGATAAGGTAAAAGCACCCTGTTTAATAAAAATCAAATAGTCCTAAATAAGAGGATCAAATGCACATAATCATGGTCTTCTAACGCGTGATTCAGAAGTCGAAAATGAGGGCTATTTATTAAAACCCAGATGGAGATAGTGGTCTGTTCATGCCCCCTCAATGTTGCAGAACTTTGAACAGACTATAAGGTCAACTACAGACAGAAAGCCTTGGCTAAGGATAAGGTTATGACATATAATGGATTAATTGGGAAAACAAGAAATTAATTGATGCATCTCGATAACCTTGGTTTTGTTTCAACTCACGTACTGCTAAACAAGTTAAAAGATGAAGATTGGATAGGGTTGGCAACCAATCATAAGGCCTGCCACGCATTTTCACATACAATGTTGCAGTTACCATAATCAGTATACTATGTGGAATTACCCAATCTGATAGTTTTTAATTGATCGCATGGTACATCTGGCCGAATTGGACCAGTACCATTTGATCAATTTGAAACAATCAGATTTGGTAATCACTAGCAAACATGGGGAGCAGGGGTTGTAGAGGTGACCCTCGCTCCCCATGTTTGGTAGTGGTGGCCTTAGGAGGTTGCGGTGGTGTCCCCTGCTTCCGGCAGTTTGGAGGCTGAGGGCTGAGGGAGAAAAAAAGAAGAAAAGCAGACCCTGCAGCTTCGGATCTGACACATGTAGGAGGGATGGAAATGATGCTGCAGGGTCAGAAGATAAGTGGATGACATAAAGGTAAGTAGGGGATGAGTGCAGGGATGCATTGGGGCAGCAGGGGTTTATGTTTAGCTGGCTTTGGCTGTGGCAAAATTGTCTTTGCAGCAAAATTGACCCCGGTCAATTCGGCTGTGAAGAATTCTGCCACACTCAAATCATATACATCCTACTATGTCTGTAGAAGTAGCTCAGGGCATGTCCTACAGACAAGGGGGAGCTAATGAGATGTTAATACTTATATGATTCTATATGTAGATATGTTCCCCCTAACCCAATCCCTCCTGTTAATAGGTTTTGTAAAATGTCTTGTAGGATGATATCATAAATGAAATACGAATAGATATTTGAACTCTGTATACACAAGAGGAAGTGTGATTCTGCATGCATCTATTTTGATTGCTATACAACTACCTGCTTTCTTTCACTCAGATTAAAGCAGTATTTTCCATCACCTTTGGGTCTGTCTGGTTATTTGGACTTAGATGTTTATTGGTATTTCCATCTAGAACATAGAGGATCCTTCAAAGTGTTAGAGCACAACAGTAAACCAAGATTTCCAGTAGGCTGCCATGAGCAACAGAGGCACACCTGCAATCTCTTAATGAGGCCCTATGACTCAGTATACACTCAAGAGGAAGCAGAGGATGCTGACGATGGGTGGGAGACAGGTGTCCAGGAGGAAGTAAAACAATGGGGCCACTGACTCAGACCGCAGCATAGTTGAATTGCCCTAGTTAAGGGTAAGAAGAAAGCCTCTGAGAATACAAAACGGGGAACACAGTTCTCGTTGCTACAGAGGAGACCAGGGAGAGCCCATTATGCTCCCTGGCCCCACATGGATCAGGATAACTTATTTTATTTTATTTATTTTATTTATTCGCATTTGTATAGCGCACTTGCAGCCCATGGGCATCGAGGCGCTGAAACTCAATGCACACCTTGCCCTCCATCAGAGCAGGAGCAGACAGGTGGATTTATGCCCTCAAAAACAAGACAGCAGGGACCATGTTAGCTGTAGGGGACATTAAGAGTTTGTTTGCGGCCCTGTTAGAGGAATAGGCAATGAGATCTGGAGGTAGGCAGAGTACAAAGGAGGAACATTGAGAAGTAATACCCATGAGGGCACACCCCTTAACAACTGTCAAGCACAGGTATAGAAAATCTAGAGGGACAGATACCCGGAGACTTCTAACATAAACTCTATCACGGCACGCAAAATGAAGGCAAATGAGGACCCCGCATACTACATACAAGAGATACAAGAAATATGGCGGTTAATGAATGGAGAGACATGGGACAGGGAAATAGCTGTCTTCTATCATATTTTGCTCAAGGGTATTCCCCCAAAGGTTCAAGCCAATTTGAATAAGGTGGTTGGCATTGAAGAAAAGGCACACAGGGTACACTACTGTAGAGTGAGGCAACAAAAAACAAATGGAGAAGGAGATTAAAGCCAACACAGAAGGCAGAAGCCAAACTAGTACAGAAAGTGTTAACTAAATTCAGCATGGAATGAGCAGTGATTACTAACACCATGGAAGGGCATCAAGGACAGGACCCTCTGCAGGGATGGACAGAAGGGCCATGAGATGGAAAAGGGGAGATGGGAGGTTTCCAGTGTGGTAGAGGCAGTTACTCAAAGAGGTAGGGGTGGATGGGAAGGAATGAGACCTAGGTTTGGAGGGAAGTGCTGGTATTGTGGAAAGATAGGATACCATGCACGAGTATACAGAAGTAGATTGCCTATGTCCTACAACAAACCGAATGGCCGCGCATATCATCTCACTTACCACCCACTGTACCAGTCCCCATCTTCCCACTTGCCCCAGGTCCCATGCAACTGCAGCTTTCCCAATACCCAGACACTGATACTCGCAGATGCTCCCTCAGACACAAATGCAGCAATCACCTACACAGCCATGGGATAAAAATAAAAACTGCCACAGGGCATGGTGACTCATTACACAGGGTCAAGTGTGATAGAGGACAATCCTTTCCTGCTCCCAGGGATGCATGTTTATCACAATATGACAGCCCATGGCAGGATCTGACATACCCAGTCATATCAGTATCTTCTTAACCCGAAGAGATATCCAGAGTGGGAGTGAAGATGAGGACCAAGCATCTTCTTGTATGGTTGACACGGGAGCTACCAAGTCCTGCATTTGGAAGGGAAGTTTCCTTTGTCTGGTGAAATAATGGACATGCAGGGATTTGCTGAGGCTGTTGTATTGGTTCCTTTCACTGAGGATTCACCCATCATCATAGGTGCATAAGAATTGTCAGCACCTCTATTGAATTCACAAGACACCCCATTTAACCTCTTGGGTAGGGACATCATGACCAAGTTGAACATGACTATTTCATTCACTGCTGAGGGCATAGTGTGTTCCACCCCAGGCACATGCCATGCTAGGGCTAGTGCAGTAATACAAGCACTGTGTGGCAACATCACCCAGCGGGGTGTGTCACTCTTCCAAGATGTGTTGTTCTATGAGGCAACAGTTCTGTGAGGTTGGGTTCCCGGGATTGTGAACAAAACACCACGCATGCACACAGAATTTCTATTCAGACCAGCTGTACCTCTGGAGGTAGCATCAGGCATAATTACTACCATAGATTTAGATGCAGTGATCACTAAGGCAAACAAAGTAATACTGTTTGGCACAGAAAATAATGACATTGAATGGCATATATAGTGCTAGGTATTTACCCAGCAAAGACATTGTTAGAGGTGTCTGATGAGCAATTGTATAGAGAGAAGTACTCCTACCATGCTCCTTGCTACGAAACTGCTAAGACACCTGAGGAAAGATTTAGAGAGCTATGGACCAGTAGCTCCCATGATGTACATCTCTTAAAAGGGACAGAGGCGCTTCACATCAAATTGAAAACAGGGGCACTGGTTTCCTGAATCTGGAAGTACCTCCTGACCAAAGAAGCAGTCAAAGGGATTTATTCCACCATTGTAGAATTATGGCAGCAGTGTGTAATAGTGCCATCAGAGACCCCATGCAACACACCAGTGTACCCAGGGAAAAAAGTGAAAGGGTCATCATGGAGGATGTTTCAGGACCTGCGCCCGTTGAACAATGTTGTAGAGGATGAATTCCCAGTAATCTCCAATCCTGCCAACATCCTTTGCAGTATCCCCACATAGCGACCCATTTCACAGTAATAGACCTCATGAATGCATTTTTCCCATCCCATCACACTCTGACTCCCAGTATCTCACAGCATTCACCTACAGAGAGCACAGGTTCCAACACACTTGCCTCACATTTAGATGCATTTGTGAAGATATGCCACGCTAACATTTAGATATAATTGTGAAGATTTGCCAAGCATCACACAAAGATGTGTCAAGTTTAGCCATGCATCACATATAGATACATTTGTGAAGATTTTCCAGGAGTCACAGCTAGATAGATTATGAACTTAACCATGCATATCATAGATAGGAATGTGAAGATTGGGCATGCGTCACATTAGATAGAATTGTGCAAATTAGCCACCTAGAAGAATTTAGAGAGTAATCAATGTACTATCCACCCCACTCTTGCACCCCTCCAAAACGCCACCCAAGTACTATAAATGCCCACTGCGCTAGAAAATTATACACACACCCAACATAAATAATGACTCACATACAACAAACAATCCCTGACACTTACACATAAGGATACAAAAAGCCAATGTGCACATCCACGCCCTTAAAAATCAGCCAATTTACACATAAAACATACAAACACCCCCCTACCCCCAACATAACAAACATTCACATAGAAAACAGCCCATTGGGTTTTACTGTACTTAAACAACAATCCAGTGCATGCAATCAACCATCCGGAAGCCAACATAGACAGGCGCCAGTTTCTCCTGATTCTGGACCTATCCTATTACTCTGCCCTCACTAACCAACCCCCTCTTCTTTCTTGATGAGCCACGCAAGCACCTGTGAACTGCTTCTACGTAGTAGCAGTGCGCTGTATAAATCAACATAACATAACACTTGTCTGTCATAGTGGTATTGTGAGTCCCCGAGAATTTTCAATAGGGTATTGTAAACAGACTTCGGAAACCTATAAGTACAGAGAACAGTAATGCTGTATGTAGACAACCTTCTTCTGTTTAGCACAATAGACGACCACTGTAGAAATGATTCTTGCACTTTTGGTTTCATTAGCATAGACCCCAGTGGAACATGGAGAGCAAGAAGGCAACTGGTGTTGTTTTAGTAATGTATGGGTACCCGAAACTGATTTTGACAAAATGAAAGAAGCAAACAAGGTAGTTAATGAATTGACTAAAATGAGGGAGGGGGATGTTAGGATGCAGGTACAACACCCTAAGCATGAAGGGAAGTACAATCTGTGGAAATTCTATTAGCATGAAGATTTGGTCATTTTTAGTGTCAGTGTTTCTGTCATTTGTCGCAGCATTTCAGGTCACTTTCGAATTGGATTTTGTTTGTCCACATTTTAGAGAACATCAGGCTACTGAGTATTGGGGAAATGATGGGCAACAACAGATATTGTTACTGGCTCCCATTAGCATAAGGGCCTCTTGCTACATTAGCTGGAGTCCTGCGATTCTGAACTAGGCCCCGTTAGAGTGTGTAGATTTCTGTTATTTAGGGCACTGAGTTGTATACTATCTTTGAGTTAAAGCCTTTAAAAATGCTTATATGTAAATGTGATTTATAGTATTTTCATCAATAATATTATCATCCACAGTCATAAAAGTGCATTAATGTCACACATAAAACAACATTAAAGTGCATATAAAACAGGACATCACATCTAAAAAATATCAGCACAATAATATATGTGGCAACAATTAAAGCACCTCTTGTATGCCAATCATAAAATTCATCATCACAAATGAATGACATCAATTCACAATTTGAAAACCACTGTAATGCTAAAATGTCCCAAATCCGTTAACATATAAGAGGAGCAGCGATTGTCTAGTGGAGTATGCCTAGTAATGTACACTGAAATCCATTGGTCAGAAAATAAAAATAATAAAAGTACAAAATAACGTGAGATGCTATACTGTGCCATTGTTTTCCAAATCTAACAGAATAGACTCTACAGAAATAAAACAATAACAGGGGATACTTAGGTTGCTGCCCCCTAAGTGGAAGTCCAGCAATGGTTGTCTCTGTGTTGTGGCCTAATAGAGTGAGGGTCTTTGGTCTTACAGCCCAAGCCCGTGAATATAAGAAGACACTGAAAAACAGATCAGAGCTACTCCTGTGCCAAACCAACATCGGATCTTGCAATGGTAAGCTGGAATTCAATATAAAGGGCATGGGGTAATATTATTTTTGAGTACTAGTCTTGAAAAATCTGGTGGGTGAAATGAATGGCCGTGTTGTTTACCAAATGATACCTTGGGCAACACGATGTCCAGATGTTAGGCAATGTTATGCTTTGATGCTGTGACAGAATAATGTCCAACTATTAGGCACATGATGTATAGACATTAAAGATAGACTACAATGTCTTAATGTTAGGCTACTGGCTATGCAAACACTTTGATTATGGTGTAATGTCACAAGGCAATAATGAGATGTTGATACCCATTTATAAACATACATTATTTTGTAATAAACGCCGTACTCCATGAGCTATGGACATTAGTGTTGTGCTAATGTTTTTTAGAGAATTAGTGGTAAGGCAATGGGTCAAGGGTGCATAGCATGAGGCCAGCTTTTGTCTTTTTATATGGTTCAATGCTAGAAACAGTTTAATGTTAGGGTGTGTGTTGTGAAAAATGGAATGAGCGCACGGCCGTAGTTGCCAAAGATGTGGTCATTCTTACATTCCCAAAATGTCATTTGATGTTATGCAATGCAAGCTGTAACCCTCACTGGTGTTGTGTGTACCCTTCCTCTTTCTCATCGGGGTGCTATATACAGTACAAGTATCCATTTTAGAATGAAAATCTATCAGAAAACGATTTTCATGGTTATTATAGGTCTTTATACTGTGTTTTATTAAGAAAAATCCAAACTACTATTATTCTTAAAATATATTCTGGTGGTGAAACTTAGAAATGAACATGGTAACATTTTTAAAAGAACAAGTTGACAATGTAAGTACAATAACATTATTTCTTTTTTTTGTTCTTCTTATAGCTTCTCCAGATTGTGATACGCCGGAGACAGAAAGTGCTATATATAAAACTATTTTATTACACACGGTTTTATAACCGTGTGGACCCATCACCATTAATGCCATGTTCTACTATGCCAATGCTCTTTAAAAATAGTGCAGTGCACTGGCAGCAATTAGGAGGAATCTTTCATGAGGTGCCAGGGATATACGTGACTTACTGGAGGCATCACAACATTTATTCTAATTTCCTCCCTCTGTGCGTCAACTGTAGATTTGCAGAAGTTCCTCCTGAAACTAATTGCGGAAGCGAGGAAAGGAAAGGCTAACTGCCAATTGAATCCCTGATAATTAGCTCTGAGAAACCTACGGTGGGCCGTATTAAACACGGATTGGCCATTAGGGAAATATGTTTAAAATGTCCCCCCAATGATCGGTAATAATAATATTTATGATTAGATGGCTATTTTATCGTTATAACTAATCAGCTGAATGGCTCCAAGCATGATATGTACCTAGTGTAGTGAGGGATTGTGGTGCCTATTCCCTAAAATGGACTAGATAGAAGTAAAGTATTCAAACCGAGGGCTCGCAGGAAGGAAGGAAGAAGTAGGAGGGCGTTTACCTGTTAGATGGTTTGATACTAAATTAATTATTAGTGGCAGGGCCGGTGCAAGCAAAAAGTAGACCAGGTTGATGCCTACGGCACTGACCAGCAGAAGGGCACTAAAAATAGTTGTTTTCTGTCTGCTGATATGAATCATAAAAGAAAATAATCATGGGTACATGCTGGGGCTGAGGTAGAGGCAAAATTCCCTTTCGGCTAAGGTGTCAAAAATCATTCGCACTGGCGCTGATCGGAAGGCAGTGATAGAAAACACTGTAGTTGGTCAGTATTAGTACTTTAAATTAGGAATGTCTGGCAGTGGGTATTTTTATATGCTCTTAGAATTTATGAATTTTTGAAAGGGCAAAAAGTGCATTTAATTTCTTTAACGCCCATTAGTAGCGACATAACTGTATGCTCATAGTTGAAATTAGAGTTTCAGTGAAACAGTGCTTGGTGTCAGCAGGTTGGTGTATTTGGCAATGCTTGCCTTAACAGCTCTGCATAGATAGGAAGGGTCCAGCGCACGTTGTGGTTAATTGCTGGATGGTGAAGTTGAACAGACTTTAAGGAAAGTGCCACATGGCTTGTTCGAGCAAAAGCTTATTCTCAGAGAATTTCCATGAGTACAACCAGGGTGAACATTACAGATTTTTTCCAACAGTCTATAAGCAAAGGTACACCTGGTTTAACCTCATGTCTACATAACGGCAGGTGTGTAGAAACTAAGAAAAGACAGTAGTTGGCTTGTGAAGAGGAAGATAGAGGAAACATGTACGTTTTTACCACATATTCTCTTTTGTATATACTTGTACAACTCTGTAACCTAAGCTGAAAATTGTTTTGCTCTCCTGTGCACTGATACCTTCGGGTCTGGCGTGCACTATAAATAATAAAACAAACAAACATAGAGGCTGTCTAGATTAGTGATATTGTTGGTTAGATTGGAATTATTCGTTACTGGAGCCCAGGTAGAGTAGGGGAATTCAGTTAGAGTTTGGGGGTTTGCGAGCACTCAAGTTATTGTTGGAGGGGAAGTACACCTAACCAGTGAGAGGCACACATGCTTTTTCGGTATCCAGTGAAAATATTGCCAGAAAAAATGTGCTCAGTGAAAATATAGTGGTGTAAATACCTCTGCATTGAAAATGTTGCCAAGCAAAATGTGGTCAAAAAGTGCAGCGGAAACCTACTAAAATATTTAGTGTTGTTTGGGAACTTTTAGGGTTAAGGAGAGTTTTGTGAACTTGTGATTGCCTGGTTTACGGCAAGGCTAGGGTAGGGGTTAGGATTAGAGTAAAGATTGTGGTTAAAATTAGGGTAAGAGTTAGGGTCCGGGTGGCTGCTGCAGGGTTGGTGATGATAGGGTTTAGTTAGTTGTTAGGGTAGATGAAGGTTTAGGGTGGAGGTTATGGTAAGGCTCGGGCTAATAGGGTAATGGTTTGGGTAAGTGTTAAATATAGGGATAGGGAAGTTGGGGATTGCTGGTGGTATTGGCGTATGATAGGTGCTAGGCTAAGCACTAGTGATTAGTGCAAAGTAAGCATCAGGGTAAGTGTTAGAGCTGCAGTTAGAGTAAGGCTAAGGTTAGGATTAGAGCAAGGGTTTGGGTTAGGGCAATGGCTATGCCAATTGTGGAGAGTCAGTGATGGAGTTATCGTTAGATTCACTCTTCATTTGCCATTATTTCTTATTTAAAAACTAGTTTAATGTTAACACTGTTGGTATTCCTAGCCAGCCTGTCACACTTCCTATATCTGTTTCAGTGGGTCAGGTTGAGGACACTTTTGATCCCATCTTGTCCTATTAATCTGCTAGGAATAGATCATTCATGTATACTGAACTGTAGTATTCACTGCAATTCTGATAAAATATATATTGACGTTCAGTGTGAAAATGCAATAAGTGTGTTTTTGACCTAACAAGAGTGACCATTTACACAACCAACCCATTAAAAGGCAAGTTCCAGGGAAGACCTTCTTGAGCTATTATCCAAAGTCACTGATAACGAAGAAGGTATCTTACACAGTATAAAGCAAGTCAAGATTTAGTTGATTACCTCAAACCGCTCCTCAAAATCCTACTCATTATGCCCCAAAGCAGAGAATCTGGGAATTACAGTCCAGACCACTAAGCCTTGCACCACATTCATTTTACACATGAAGCACCCTATTAGAAACACATTGCTTTAGCAGGAATTCTGTGCTATGAATTCTGTAGTGCTTCCTATGGTCCCAACTCTTCGATCCATTCTTTCCTGTATTCTGCCCTCTGCTGATCTTTTTGTGCAGTGAATCTCTGTTTTGCTTTCATCTCTTTACTGTAAGGGCTCAGAAGGAAGAGACAGTCACAAATGTGGTATGTTTTTGGGTAAAGACTTTTATCAAACAATAAAAGGGTTGGAATATACCTCTCTGTCCCTAAGTCTCAGAAGCATTTGTCTACCTCAAAAGAAACTGGTGAAGTTGTCAGGTAGTCCAAAACTACAGACCTAGTCACTGTTGTATCCGAAAGCCCTACTTCTGTCCCTAAAACTAACACTCTCAGATAAATATGTAGGGAACTACTTTTCTCCAAATCTGAAGTGTTCATATTATTTTCTCTAAACTGAAAAGTTCTCAGCTTCGTTGGTATTTAAGTAATACAAAATGTAATGTTCCAAAATATATAGTGCCAGGTCTAGCAAGGTGGTCCTTTACCCTAGGCTTCTTATTCTCCTTTAGTACTGTATAGTATATGAAGGATTGTCTCTTGAACTCCCTCTTTGCATCCTGTCACCTTATGGTCTTTTTCTAAAATTGGGGTATTCTCTTTATCAGTCTTAGAGTCATAGAATTCCAGGTGTTTGGTCTCTTGTATGGGCAGAGCCCAGACTTATAAAATGTGGTTTGGTTCATCCTCTTATCAAACTAGGGCTTTTCTTATATAATGTTTTCATTATTCCTTTTGCTGCATACTAGAGCCTTGCAATATTGTGCTTTGGCTTATCATTATGAAGTGACTATGTTTAATGTTCTGTTGTCCTTCTCATACTGGTGTGGGTCCGAGACTCACACTACTGTGTTATAAATGCATAGCTTAGTCTCTTGTATTTGTAGACGGCTCTTTCTGGTTAGTTTCAGAGTCCAGATCTCTTATTTTAAGGGTACGGGTCTCTGTCTCGTACAACGGCATTGTGTCTCCCATTGGTTCACTCTCCTGCAAACTAGACAACTCTCTCTGGCTTTCTTCCTGGTCCAAGATACTCTCTTTGAGGTTGCAGCTCCTAGAATTGCACAATGGCATTGTTTCCTCTTGGGTCACTCTCCTGCCACATAGACAACTCTCCAAGGCTTTCTTCAGGGTACCAAACCCTGTCTTTGAGTTGCAGGTCCTCGACTTGCACAATGGCATTTTCTCCCCTTGGTTCACTATCCTGCAAAGTAGACAACTCTCTTCCCATGCGATCTCTTTTTGAGGTTCATTTGCTCAGTCCTGTGCCTCTCAGACCTTCTGCAACTCCTGGGCAACCCAAATACCTGTTTCCCCTCTGCAGGTTGGTATGGATGTTCTCTGAGCTTCTGCTGCTTCTCTGGGGGCTCTGGTCACATTCAGGACTTCATCACGGTCAGCAATGGCTTGTTTGACATCTGCTCCTTCCTGGCCAGGTGTCATTTCCCCAGGGTGGCTCGCTGGAAAAAATGGAAGCCTATAGGTCTACCACGGTGGTCACATGAGGGGTCCTGGTATTTCTCTTGCATTCTTCTCCTCTGTTCTCAGCTTCCCAGGCACTAGCCTTCATCTCACTCGCCGCTCCCCAGCTTGCCACTTCAGCTGAGCCTGAACAACTTCAAAACTCCTGTGATGTATATTTATACTGCTTTGGGACAATCCCCGGTCTTAGAAGACTAGTCTACTCATTCTGCTTCTCAAACATAATCTTTGTACACACAGTCCTCCTCCTCGTCCCAGGACTACCCTTAAAGCTATGTGTCTGATATTTGGAAGCCTTTGAATTCTCATATTTGTCTGTTAAACCAAATGCAAAACATTGGCAATAAAACATGTCAGTTCTGTCTAAGGTGGTAAAATAATTATTTAAAGAGTGGGAAGGAGTGGGGTCTATTACATCAGTTAGAAACTGTATTCTCTGGTGTTGTTGGTCCCCATTCTCACCACATAATCTTCCCCTTGTATGTCACACACAGGAAAAGCAGTGTCCTGTGGATATACTGCCCTGGCACCCAGAAAAGGGTTACCCTCTAGGGGAGAACGGCAGCATCCACAGATTCATCACAATACCTATTCACCATAAGAGTCAGTATTAGTTGTTTTCTTACCTTACTGATGATGGCAACACACCTGGGTATGGCTAGCCCAGGGACACACTGAATCCCCCGCTCTTTTTTCCCAAAACCTCAAGAAAGATTTATATGTTATTGTCTTCCATGGGAATCTGCACTACTGCAATATGTAGATGATCAAATGTTTACCTCACCTTCATCTGATGTGTGCAGACATGACAAGTTTGTGTTTTTAACAGCTCTAGCAATTAAAATTGACAAAGCACCCACAGAGAAGCTGCAACTATGTTATGCAAGAGTACACCATGTTGGTTATAAACATCACTTCTGGAACACATCATTTCATATATACCCAAATTGCTGTGTTCATAAAGGTGCCACACATACCACAATCACTCAGTGCATTCCTTCCTGTGAATGGCTTTGTACTTTTCATAGTTGACAGTACATTATGCTGCTCTTGTTAACAATTTACATGACCCCATTCACTTACAGACCACTAAAACATTGGTCTAGTCTTTTGAACCAGAACAAACATTTCAAGCTACTAAACATTCCCCCGTTAGTGCACCAGTGTTGGGTCTGCCTGACTATAGAAAGAAATGTGTACTCTTTTGTCATGAACAAAACGATTTGCACAAGGTGTACTGACACACTGATTGTAAGCCTTTTACAGAACTGCACTGAATCTGTTTCCTGCAATATTTCTGCCTCGTCTTAGGTTTATTGCTGCTGCTAATCTAGCATTACACGTGTCCGAATGTCTAGTTTTAGGTTCTCCATTAACTATTGCATTTCTCTATGCACACAACTCTCTGATTTTTTTCTGCACTGATAGCTGAACTCATAGCGATTAAAAGGGGGAGTTGCACGCTAGCAAAAGGTAAAAATATCACTGTGTAAAGTGATTCTCAATATGCTATGGGGTGGTACATGAATATTAACAGTTGTGGAAACAGAGGGGATTCCTGGCCTCAGCAGGGACCACAGTGAAAAATGGTTTAAATATTCAGCTACCCACTGAAATTGCCATAGTCAAATGTCCTGCATATCAAACTCTCCATGGTAATATTTCATCAAGGAATGCCTTGGCTGAAAAACGGGAGGAGGAATTAGGTATTTTCTGTCCTCAGCTTGTACATATGAATTTCCAAACTGATAACACATAAAAGAATATTTTTCCTCCATATGGCCCGTTGCCAGTATACATGATGAGCCAACTGATAGTGAGAAAAGATAATGCAATTTGACTGGTTGTCTGTTTCATTTAGTTTTTCTTTGGTGCACTTCAGATGGTGTAACATAGCTGAATGGGATCTGTTGCCTTATTTTTCGCATGTGTGCTGAGGAAACAGACATGGTGGCAACTCTTCCTTATTGTGAGATTTGTAGGAAAAAGGTCCCAACTTATTTTGACCACTTGTTTATTTCACAATAATAACTCCATTGAAAGACAAGTACAATATTTTCTGTCCTATAATGCTTCTACTCACAGGTATACCATTCCCCTTCTTATACCTTGAGTGTCAAATATTTTCAGGGAATGAAGGCATGAACCCTAAATGCTCACACCAGAGACAATACAACCCACTAGGGAAGAAAAGCCCAATTCGATCTTGTACGGATAACAATTTTTAATTTTACATGCAGATGAGAACAACAGCAAATAACTCTGCTGCTAAGAACGTTCTGCCAAAAAGTAGTACAAGCAGAATCTTATAAAGGACAATAATCATCATAGATGATGCAATACATACAGTAAAAACCTGTGTGGCTGGTTGGTGTGCGCGTATACATTATCCATCTGCTCCATAAGAGATGCCAGGTCATTGGATCGACCCCAGTCCGTCTGTCTTCCATCACATGTGTGCTGCAGTGATCATCTTCTTCTCACATCGAAGGTCAAAGAACAAAATAACTGCACGCCTGACATAATGTTGTTTTATTACTATAATGTGGATACGGCAGGCCTTAAGACGGGCACAAAGGAGGTTATGGGGCACTCTAACCTTCATACACACATTTCACTCACTCCCTTCCACGCCATCTGGCTCCAAGGTCTCCACCCTCGTTTTGAACTATAATGTATCCCCTGCATAACTTCGCAATACAAACCATTTGATTGTCGCTCAATGATGTGCCCTGTCCGTCCTCTTTGAACATTTCAGGACTTGTTACTCTGGGGTTGGAGGTCAAAGGGCACCTATTGCCATGGAATTGATGGGTCTTAAGTTTTAGTCAGTTATATGGGTAATAACTTGTGGTCACCTGGGAATGGGCCAGGCCATGCTTTGGCCATTGTGAGATGACATGCACACCAGGTGCCGGTCTGTGATCATGGCCTTGCAGGGCACATTCCTCTGGAGTAAACAACACATCTTTGCAACACTGTTAGAACAATGAATAAGCATTGTGGCAGTTGGGGGTGTTGCCTGTCCTCATGGGAACCCGGGCATGGCTGGAGTTTTCCCTTGTCTCGCAATTTAGGCCTAGTGTATGCAATGCCGCATTCGCCATGCAAGCCTTACCTTCTACCTATGATTACTAGTATCTATGCAAAATAGCAATGTTGCTTGCGCCCTGCGCTACACTATGGTTGTGGATTATATTTGATCATATTGAGGTGTGGTCCTTTATATTGGAGGGTGTCCTTTCAGTGTGACCCCTTCCCCCTGGCAAATCACAGTGCTTCAAATGCATCTCACCTCATTCTAAAGCACTTGGGGGGGGAATGGGGCTGCCCCTTTCCAACAGGACTCACCACTATAGTGGCACAATGGGTATGGGACACCGCACCAGTCAAAGGGGACGTAATGAATCACAGGTAGACTGTATCGGGTGCTTCCATAGAGACAATGTATGTATCTTTCTCTTTGTCATCGATCCAGAAACGTGGGGTTCATCATTTTCTTCTCAACTATAATCATGCTAGCATCTGCATTCATTTAGCCTTGACTATTGTACTCTTTAACATGGTGCTTGCGCCAATAGTTTCTCCTTACATTGGATAGGTGGCAACCAACTTAACCACAATAGTGCCCACGGCCATCTTTTCCTTCAATATGGTGCTGTTGGATTGATCAAACATACACAGTCTAGACCTCCAAGTCCCTTTTAATTTTTTAAGACCCTCGTACATAATCTCTATTATTGTTTCCATGCTCTACTGCCTTCAGTCAATACTTCATCACCTGAATGAAACAATCAGATAAATTGTCCATTTTATTTTTGTTAGCCAATTTCTGGCAATCCATCTAACAACATAATTGCCTTACTGCAACTTTTTTTTTTTACAAATTGTTTTTAGCCATTAAACCACAATGGGGGACATATTTTTCAGCTACACAGGACGCCAACAAGTGCAAAGGTTACTTCGAGCCATTTTCAAGACACATCTATTTTTTGAAGTATTTTTGTTGAGTACATGGTTTTTTCCCCAGTGTTTCCAAATGTTACCATATATTCTTGTTTGAATGGCATAACTACCTTCAAAACACATCCCTCCTCCCCCTTCCTCTTTCAAAGTAGATTAGAATCTTCCCTGATTTGTTTCACTTTCTGGACAGGATAGTCACGTTCTGTCTATAATCTATGCTTTAGCATCTGCACTCTGATATCTACACGTATCCATACTCTCTAAGACTGGCAGACATACCTGGCTTTGCAGGTCCTGCACCCAATTGTGAGTGTTGAGAAATCAACTGCCTTACTTATAATCCCTTCAAATCCTCAATTCAGATGTAAGAGTGTATCCACTATGTGCTTACTCGTTTTGAGATACGTTTTGGTGTTTTACACAAGAACGTTTCTTTTTCTTGTATAGGCTTTATCATTTTCCTCAGATTTCTTTCCTAGACATCCACATGGCTGCAACTTTTCTTACCCCCACTGACTAAGGGTTTGAAACATGTCAAGGTCATAGCAAGCACTAAAGCCAAGATAGGAATATTCACACGTCCTTATGATTGCAAGAGTGTGCCAGTGCTTTATAGGCAATACGTTTCTTTGTTCCAAATTGATAGTTTTTAAACAAGACAATTTGTGATTGTGAATTTTAACTTTTGCATTAATCTTTCCTTGTTATATATACTTTCATATTTAAATATTAATTTAGATGTTAATATGTTTCAATTGTTTTCACTGCTTGTGGATTGTCATAGAATTCGGTTTTTATTCTACAGTCAGTCTGCTATCATTTAAATAACCTTTTTGCAAGGGCAGGCAATAGCCAGCCGTGTAGTTCTCATTATATTACCATACCCATTGATTTATATTCGAACATATGATTTATATTCAAACACACTTTTTCTTAACTTGTGCCTTTTAGTGTGTTGTTCTATTCAATTCCTGGAATGCTGTTGTCTTGATGTTTAGTCTGGGTCCCTTTACTTTTGTTTTGAAACAATGCATTGTAGAGCCATGATTAGATGCACAGGGAGCAAGGGGGAAGTCGGCAATGGGACGTGGTAAAATCCATGACACATTGGGCCTCATTATAGGTTTGCCGGTCCGGGAACTACAGTATTTGTAAGCTTGCCCGTACCATTGTTCCCAGACCGGCATACTACGAGTTGTGCTTGCGGGTGCCTTTCTGCCCGCCAGGTCTGACCTAGCGGACAGAGCAGCACCCGCGATCACAGCATGTCATATGCATCGGCACCGTTTATAACGGTGCCGGTGCGTCCAACCTCCCCATTCACATATGGTGCTGGTCAATGGCACAGTCTCAGTGTCATGCGATACAATCTATTCTAAATGTCGAGACTTTGTGATGCTAAAAATAAAGTAACCTGGAATGTTTATCCCGCATACTAGGAAAATCATATGTTCCTCTCTCAGTACAGTCACATGAAACCAACCAAACCTCCAACACAAATGCCCAAACCTCCAACAAAAATGCCCCATTGCCTTTAGCTCACAGCACTCCCACAGACATCAAGCTCAAAGGTGCACTCATCAATGCCCGTTTCCTCCCTGCCCATGCCATAGATATCGCTGACTTCATCATAAACGAGAACTTAGACTTCCTAGCCGTTACTGAAACCTGGCTACATGCGGCTGCAGGTCCTGCTCTCTCCTTAGCTATTCCCGATAATCATTCTATCATTAGGTGTGGCAGGAACACCAATCAAACCAAGGGTGGAGGATTAGCCTTCATCTTTAGGAGCGCACTTGAACCTAGATCCATCCCTAGCCTTTGCATCCCATCTGCGGAACTTCTGTCCATTAAATTACCCATCCCACCTAATCATACAGCCACAGTGCATCTTATCTACAGGCCACCAGGACCCATCTCCTCCTTCGTAGAAGACAGTTCATCCATCCTTGCCACCAGTACCAAGCCCAACTCACAAATCCTATTACTTGGCGATTTCAACCTAGGATACCAGGATGTGAATGACACCAAAGCCCTTGACCTAGCAAGCACACTAACCGACTTTGGCCTCATCCAGCACATCAAATAACTTACCCACATCAAGGGTTGTACTCTTGTCTGGGTTTCTGACTTGAATTGCTCGCTTGTCTTGCTATCTGTGACCCCATGCTTTTGGTCGGATCATCACAAAATTCTTTTCTCCATCAAATCCATCCCACAGACAGCTAAATAAAATCTCACCCCACCCACACACACACGTAACAGGAAGGACATTACAGCTGAGAAACTTCTCCCCCTTATCCTCCCTCTACTCAATAGGGCTTCCACCACTTGCACCAACCCCACAGCCCTAGTTGACACATACAATCAGGCCATTCTAAAAGCCCTCAATACTATTGCCCCACTTAAGCTGCGTAAACAAAAACCTCACCTCCACCTCAATACTTGGTTTACCCCTCATCTTCATGCCCTGCGCAAATAGAAAAGAAAAGCCAAGGCTCTCTGGAAAAGCTCACCATCTCCTGCCAACAAAATTAACTTGACCACCGCCACTGCAACCTACAAACAAGCCATACTTGACACCAAAAAGGATGTGTAGAACAAACGGATTTTGCTAGCTCAATCTAACACCAAGGAACTCTTCAAAATCCTAAAGGAATTAGAGACCCCAGCAGCCCTGCCTGACACATGCATTAAGGACACTGCCTGGTGCTCCAACATACAAAATGCACTTTTAAACAAGATCACTAAACTCCAAGCCAAAATTAATGCAAAAAAACTCCTGTCTGATGCTGACAACTCTCCATCATACAACATCCCTATACCTAATCACCCCTTCAAACCATTCAGCTTTGCACCTCTTTCCATCATCGAAGTTGAAAACATTATGCGAAAACTCAAGCTATCTAACTGCCAAGGGGATTCTTGTCCTGCCCCTTGCATCAAGGAGGCCGCATATGATATAGCACCTTTCATCACCACCTTCATAAATGCCTCTTTCGAATCTGGTATTGTCCCAGACAACCTTAAGGATGGGTGGGTCATCCCACTAATTAAAAAACCCACACTGGATCCTAGCAACCCGTCCAACTACAGGCCTATCACCACGGTGCCCTACTTACTTAAAATCCTGGACAGGGCAGCATACCTGCAGATCCAGGATTACCTTGAAATAAACAATCTGTTAGGCCTCAGACAATCAGGTTTCCGACCCAGACACGGGACGAAGACAGCCTTGATCGATTTAAAAACACAAATCACGGATCTGAAAGACAAGAGCAAGCAAGCACTCCTGCTTCTCCTTGATCTTTCAGCAGCCTTCGATCTGGTTGACCATCAAATACTTTTTCGTCACCTCAAATTAGCGTCCCACTTCTCTGATGCTTCCACATCCTGGATTGGATCCTTTTTATCTAATGAACCATGAGGGTTTTTTCTCCCTTCGTCTCTGCTAAACCAGCCCACGTCCCATGTGGTGTCCTTCAAGGCTCCTGTGTCTCTCCTACTCTTTACAATGTGTTTACTAAACCTCTATTCAATATACTTTACTATCTGGGTGTCTCCTACACTAACTATGCTGACGACACCCAGATACTCATCCCTATAACAGGTGACTACATCATAGATGCCAAAGCACTCAAAACAGTCTACTCAGTCATCCAGGCCTGGATGGCACACCACGGGCTCTGCCTCAATGATGAAAAAACTGAGCTTCGCATCCTAGGCTCCCCATCCAAACTTACCAAACTCGACCTGGAATACAAATCTTTCACTATTGATGGGAACGTCATTATTGTATCAAATGTCACTAAAACACTTGGCATATATTTTGACTCAACCCAGTCCCTGAACAGACAAATGAATGCAGTAGTGTCAGCATCGGCCTATACCTGCAAACTCATAACAGCCTGCAGACCCTTCCCGACAACTGACAACTGTATCATCCTCGCAAGAACTCCCATCATGTCTAAAATTGACTATTGTAATGCCCTCTATCTAGGGACAAGCCAAAGAAATCTGGATAAGTTACAGATAACCCAAAACAACGCCATCAGGGCTGCCCTCAACGTCCCAAGGAGAGCACACATATCCGACTCAAGACGCAAGCTTCGCTGGCTCCCTGTCTCACGTTGAATATCCCTTAAAGCCCTTACTCTAACAAATAAGGCCCAGAATAACCAGGCACCAGCTTACCTGTCCAATCGATTAATGCGCCACACCGCATCAAGACCACTAAGGTCTGCCCAAGTACACACACTGACTATTCCGTGCTTCAAGCTTCAGACAGCGGGTGGCTCAAATTTCCCAGTCCTAGTGGCGAAATTGTGGAACACACTCCCCACCAACAGTAGAACAGAACCTCCCTTCTATTTATTCAAAAACAAAATCAAACACTGGCTCCACAAACTTGATGCTGCTCTAGCATCCACCTAAACTTAGGGGAACTCTCACAAGTAGCTGGCACATGCTTTATTCATTGCTTACTGGCACATGCTTGACTCATTGTTTATTGGCACATGTTGTTACCCGATTACACGGCCATATGCCCGCCTCTATCCTGCACCTCACTCTAACCTGTTTATTGTATACCTTGACTGTATATTTATGCATACAATTTGTCTCCTTCTAAGATGTACCCTTTCCTGTGGAAAGTTAATGTGTCACCCTTGTAACCACTTTGCTTTAAATTATTCACCCAGTAGCCTCAGGGCAAGGGGCGCAATACAAATAAACAAATACAAATACAAATAGCTACAACTGTATTATGCAGTAATAGAAGATACATTTCTTAAAGATCAGTAGAGCTAAATCAGAATCAGTCAAATGACAGCTATGGGGGATATTGTGTTCACCCTACCAGTTTAGGAGTATCAGAAGGAGTTCCTATGTCATGCACCTTAAATACATGGACTTGATGCTGCACATTAAACAAAGGTGCCAGTGATGCACTATTAAAAGTATATTTTCCATGAAGGCTTGCCACATTAAATTGTCAATGAAATGTAAAGCAGCCATGCTGAGAAGACCTCCTGCTGTCCTTTCTGGAGAGTAACAGCCATTTTGAAAGTGGACTACTGTCCTAAAAGAAGTACAAGCAGCCCTGCTTAAATATGCCAATCTGTCCTAGATGAATGGGTGCGACACCTCCATGTAGTGCAGTGGAAAGGTGCATTAGGGGCATACAGACACTTTTGGTGATTCCAAATCCAGGTGGGAACCCCAAAATTGCACATTATAATCCAAGTGTTCCCGCTAGTCTGATTAGTCAACATATCATACAGATGGTGACTCTGATCAATCTGTTTGGCTCACACAGCCGATGCCAGGTGAACGCAAATATAGAAAGGGATGCTTTCCATTCTGGAACAGGGGAAACTGAGGATGTAGAGTTTTATGTTCTGACAGCATGGGATGTTCAACCCTAATGCCCTGTAAGGAGCTTTGCAGCCACGCTATTATGTGTCAGTAATTTTGATTGAAAGTATAACCATTTAATGAGACTTACCTTGCAATCCCTTTTAAACGTATAGTACTCCTGAATACAAGTACCATACTGTTCCATTAAATATATGTGGCTCTGCTCCATTAGAGATCTAGTAATTCAGTTGATAAATGGAAGGTTAAGTAAATTCAGCTATGATTTAAACCCATGACTTGCATTTTAAACACATATTTGTGCAGGAGATACATTAACTCCCAAAGCACACTCACCAGGATTGCAACCTTGGTTCTACAGGTTAAGCCTAGATCTCAACAGCAGGAGCATTATCTGAATGAGATATGCTTTGCAGCAGGCTAGTGGCCACAGAACTTGGGCAGAAAATGGGCCGTGTTTGTAACATGTAACACTTGCCTAACTTGACACTGGCATTGCTTGAGCCCTACAAGATAATGAAAGGTCTTTCCTCTATGCAAATAAGGAGAATTTCGAGTATTTGGTGCCTTTGAGAGGCTAATATGTCTGGCATACTTTGTGTTGCATTTCGGTCTTGGTTTATGGAGAGGCCATGAATGGTGCCGGATTGATCACACGATGCAGGATGTCTCCTATAGTATTTCAAGCTTCTCACACTGCCTGCAGGAGTTCATAAAAATTGCTCATGAAGATGGAAGTATGAGTTCAAGCATTGCTTCTATTCAGCCCTTTGACTCTCTTCTGCAACAGCCAACAAGTTAGTTACGGTGCTGTTAACAGTATAGCAATCCATCTGAGAAGTGTATCTACTGGATCAATGAAAAACTCTATAAGTCCTACTAAGACATTTCTACACTGTTCCTTTAAAAGTAACAGTTCACTACTACTAGTACTGGCCCTGCTAGAAAATATGCATACCGTTCCTTGGTAATATACCTGCCTCCCCATGTAATGGTGGTAGTTGTAGTGGTGGTAGCTCCTCATATTGCCTACCAAACAGTAATCTAACTCCCAAAGAGGGAAACAAATGGGCGGAGGTTCTTCAGACTGCATGCCTAGACCATCTTTATACTCTGTCAGACTCCCAACAACTACCTGTACTCTTTTACACAATTGAAGGTGCCGCCACCAGGACATTGGGTTTCACTTGTATGTGTTATTTCTGATTGCCAATGTGTCCTACTTTGATGCTAAACTAACAGTGCAGATGGTAATTTGGACCAATGTAACTGGTACAATGATAATTGAAAAGCATTTTCTACCACACAATATAGGATAAATGAACACCTAAGAACATTTATTTCATTTTTGCTATAAGGTGGTGCTTCAGCGCCACCTAAAAGCCAAAACTACGGCATTGGAGTACATCTAGGAGGGAGATGACATGTGAGGAGGGACACACAGCTTGAAGGTGTTGTTTTGTTATTTAGCCCCACAATGATTTTGCATGGCTGTGCTAATTCCTGTGGCCCATTTCCACCAAGTACCTGTCCCTCTACCCAAAACACATCCCCTGAGATCTCCTTGAACTATCACTATCAAACAGCAAAATCAAACTTTGGCCTGCCAACATTGTGTATACACTGCCTGCTGAGAGTTATTGTTTTATTACAGCTATAAAGTGTTCTACTGATGTAATACCATGTCTTTTTAAGCATGTGTGCCTGGAGCCCTTTGATTTCTACCTGTTCAGTGCACTGAAGCCCTGTTAAAAACAAGCACTGATAAAGCCAACAGTTGTATCTGACGTTCTCATGCTACTCACGCCTGACTTGGGTCAGTATGTGATTTAATTGACTATTTTATGAGGCAGATTCCACACCTTAACATATGCTAATCCTGACATGTTTTCTGGATGGGTTTACCCCACAATTTCGAGAAAGAAAAGGTTGAATGCAAGGTTATTGTGCATTCGACCTGGTATAAAGAATAGAAGCCCATAATACCTAACACAGGGAGATAAGGTTGCAGGGGTGTCCCCTCTTCCCCTAGTTCGGTATTATGGGCAGCAATGGTTGCAGGGATGTCCCCCGCATATACATAACATGGCCAGCAAGGGGGGGAAACAAAATCCCCAAAACTCAATTTACAGAATACAAACAAGTGCGCTTTGTCATTTTGTAGTTCGAATTTTGGGGATTCGGTTTTATAACATAGAACCTTTCTGGTTACAATAACATGTTTTGATTTGTGAATTCTCATGATTGACTTTACATGGGGGGTGCTCATTGCACACCTTCATTACGTAAGCAATTTTACCCAATCATGGGGGCATTACCTGGCCTGGTAATGCCCCCCCCCCTTTGAGGGTAATATTGCTATTTATATCATAGCATGTTGTCCCGGGATACTAATTGTGCTTTTTTAAGTTGAGAAAGGACATGTACACCATTTCTCAACTTAAACAAAATACAAAAAAAGATGGCTGCCATGGATCAGGGAGAAGGGGCCCCTTCTCCCCCGATCCATGGCGCCAAGTCATGCATTGGGATGAGCCGGGAACACTACTGGCGAATGACATGGAAGTGGAAGGTAAGTGGTAAGTGGATTGGAGGGGGCAAGATGTGTGGAAAAGGGGATAGGCGAGTGAGAGGATGGGGACATGGGGCACGGGAGAGCACTGACCTCATTATCCAGCAAGGGAAGATGGTGGCCTCCAGCTCTAAAGAGGCTCAGAGTTGGGGATTTACCCTGTGGTAAAGCCCCTGTTCTGAGCCTCCTCATTTGCTGGGAGGCCAAGACCAATCCCCCGCTGGGTACTACATTTTATTGATGTATGTGAATGAGGGCCCTGGTCCCCATCCTCCATCAAACACCAGGCATCCATGAACATTCCTGAGAGAGAGAGAGAGAGAGAGAGAGAACGAGAGAGAGAGAGAGAGAGAGAATGAGAGAGAGAGAGAGAGAGATAGAGAGAGAGAGAGAAGCAAGAGAAAATCAGACGTCTGGGAGGTTCTCAGTAGTCTTTATTAGCTGTAGTTGCAAGACATGCTCTGAACACACTCAAAGACATTTTGCCTTTCCCTGCTTTTGTAGTCTGGTATGCACCAAGCCCACATTAGTCATAGCTGGCATCCACAATTGTCTCTGATGCACAAAACTGATAAGCTTATTTTAGAGTTGGCTGGACACATTTATGACAGTTCCCACCTTCTACCAAAACACTTTCATCACATAAACGTCCACTCTTTATCTGATTTTCGAGGCCCTGCCAAGTTAGTTAGTGCCTTATACTGTTGGAGAAATAGATAAACTCTATTATATGGTGCCAAATTACACTGCTGGTCTCTTGAAATGTCATGCATGAAGCACATTGTGCCCTCCTCATTAAGCACATAGATACTTGCATCCTAGTGCCCCTTCCTTTGTCTGGCTTCATCATTAATCCTGTCTCTTTCCTGCCACTTCCAAGTTTAACCTCACAAACCAAATTACATCACTGCAAGATGCTGCCAAAGACTATCTCCAATGTATCAGCCTCTGTTGCCTGTCTGAATACTCTTGGCATGAGTCATAATCTCTAACACCTGGAAACCATGTTGTACTTGAGCTATCCATTTTGAAATATATTTTTGTATGATACTGTATTTATTCTTCAGAGAGCTATTATTTATTGATTTAAACATCTCTCACTTTGTATCCCTTATTCATAATATATCTTCATACACTCATGGTATGTGTGTGATATTTAGTGCACCCTTCATTTTCTGGGTCATCGTAACCCAAATATGCACAGTGCATTGTGCCCTTTTTACCTTAAATAAAGGTACTATAATCTTGATTTCTGAAATAATTTAACCATTTAATCTGCCTATCATGTTGAGGAGGGAGGGGTGGGCACCCCCTATACAAATGTATCCCTTGCATCCTACCATTTATGTCTATAACTTTGTTTCTCAGTAAATAATCTATATCCAATGAAATATTAAAATGTCTTATTCATGCCTTACTGTCGTTACCTGAATATCTTTAGTGGACAATGGGCAAGAAAACCCACAATATTGATTTTCGAAAGATAATTAGTAACTAGTGTTGTTTCTGTGCTGACTGGGACATTTGCACAGTGACAGCTTACAAAAAGTAAATACTTCCACATCCTTGATTGTTTCATAGTTTAATGCAAATGTGTTTTCTGTGTGCTTCATTCCTAGTTTGTCTGTCTAAGCCTACACACACATTTCTCTGTGACTTCTTTTTGAGTGGTCACATGTCATATCCTTTCATTTCCCAGGTGCTTACCTGAAGTACTTACAGCAAGTCTTATTACTTTCAGTTGCTCTGTTTTTAGAGATTGGAGTGGGGGGTTGTAGGAGAAATTGGCTAGGTGCAAAACACAATATATCAACCTGACCTTTGGTTTGCAGACAATGGCAAATCAAAAGGCTTTCTTGACGCACGTTTGAGCTCACTGATGTTGCAGTCCCAGCTCAGATGTGTAACTCCCTTAAAGTAGTAGAGAGGCCAGAATCACAGAGCTCTCATGCTTCCCATGGTCATAGGTGAGATGTGACCAGGCCATCGAGTCCAAAAAACTACAAGTCCAAGGATCTAAAGGGGAAAAACAGGACTGGATGACCTTCTCACACATGGCCACTTAAAAGCTGAGAACCCTGGAATAAGAAGTTGCCAATTAAGTGGTGCTATAAGCATTGACTATAAGCTGCAATGTATGGAAAGGGAAGTGAAGCTTGGAGGGATAGGATGTGAGGTGGGCACCCATTCTGTGGGTATTGTTTGGATATTTATCCACCCATTGAAAACTCATGCCCATGTTAGTTGGTATGACCATTCTCAACCACTACCTGTCCCACCCCCATCTTTCCCTCAATATCTCTTTGAGCTAGTGCTTTTATCGGGAAGCCTATGGTATTTGTGTACAGTCTCCTGTAAGGTAATTGGTGTATTTGCAATTATAGATCAGCTCCTCGTTAATAACAATTGATATGTGTGCCCTTGCATCCATTCCTTGCATTGAATTTCTGTCAACAACAAGCATTTATTTATTTATTTATTTATTTATTTATTTGTAACGCGCCGAAGCTCGCAAGCATCAGGGCGCGACAAGGACACAAGGACGAAGAAGAACGGGACAACACATAGAGAGCATAGAGAGGGAGGAAGCAGAACGATGGCAACTAGAAGCGGTGTGGAGGTTGTCTAATTATATGAAGAGAAAGGTCTTCAATTGTTTCCTAAAGCGTTGGAGGTTGTTTTCCAATCTGAGGCTGCAAGGCAGTTTGTTCCAGTGGAAAGTCGCCAGGTTCGGAAAAGCTCGGCCGAGACCAGTGGCTTTACCTGGAGGGCTGGGATTGATCAATCCTTGTTTTGCAGATCTCAAGCTACGGCTCGGCTCATACCAGCTGAATTTATTCTTAAGGTATGCAGGTGCCGTGCCATATAGGCATCGGTGGGTTAGGATCAGTGATTTAAACTTGATCCGTTCCTTTACAGCCAACCAATGAAGATCTTTTCTGTCCTTGGTGATGTGTTCACGTTTGGATTTATTAGTGATGGACCTAACAGCATTATTCTGGATAATCTGACATTGTTTCAGGCAGTTGTTGCTGGCGCCGAGCATTAACGCGTTCCCATAATCTAAGCGGGATAGTATGGTGGCTCTCCCTATCGTGGTGCTGTTCTTGGTATTAAGAAAAGGTCTTATCTGACATAGAAGCCTTTGGTAGTATTGACAGTTTCGCTTTAAATAAGCGGTTTGGGCTTCTGCACCTAAGGAGGATTGTAAGTAAATACCTAGTGTTTTAACCTTATTAGATACCTTAATGGTAGAATCTGTTATGGTGAATGTGGAGTAATCCAAACCAAGATTGTTTAAGGCTTTAGCGCTTCCGAAGGTCATGAGTTCCGTTTTGGAGCTATTAAGACACATCCAGTGTGCAATCATCCAGTTTTCGATGATGTCGTAAATAGCCGATAGCTTCTCGTTATCTGCGTGATGGTCTCCGCTCAGCTCTAGAATGAGCTGTGTATCGTCAGCGAAGTTGGTGAAAAAAATTCCGAGCTGAGATAAAAGAGTACAAAGGCAGCGGATATATAAGTTGAAGAGCAAGGGTGAGAAACTGGCTCCCTGGGGGACGCCGCAATCTACAGGTTTGGGTGAGGTGGAATGACCTGCCCAATGGTTTTAGCTCTTGTATAGGCATTTGCCAGCCACTGTCATAATATACCCAGGTGCTAACACCATTTGCCATTTTATGGCCAGATATTACCATCTTGACAGTACCTGGAAAATGTGTCTACCATGCCTACATCAAAGCCAAAACCGTTCATTTTGCCTAAGCTTGTTTTGGTGCCCTTGCCTATTTGTGTAGATCCCCTAGATATTGCGGCATTGAATTGCAAATTTTGCAACAAGTAAAAGGAAACATGGTGGTACAAATATATTCATATTGCAGCTTTTATGCTTAATTAAAATAGTTAAAGATACAAATTTCTATTTCTACCATACGTATTGTGCATCTAGATTAAAAGCATTCTCCCACAAAGTGAGTTTCTTTTTTAATTTTTCTTAATCATTTTTGCATTTTTAGTTTTAAACCAACATTTTTAGCAAAAAAGAGACATATGATCCCATCCCATTTTGGATGATCTCGATGGAAGGGAAACCAGTTTGCAGACACAGAATAGTGATGCAATGTCCGTGAGGGAATTTTACTTTTTGCTTAAATGATCAAGAGGGTCGATTTGGTGTGTCAAGGTGCAATTAAAGCTCAACCTCCACCATATTCAGACATTCATTTAGCACTGCAATTATTAAACCAACTTGATCCCCTCTCCAAACCATCAACCACCACTCGTCAGCAGAAAGAGATCTTGTGGATTCCACCGATTTAGAAAAGTACTTATATCTTATTTTGGAAAGGCCCGGACAGAGGGTAAACAGATGTTACAAGGTCCCCATTTAATCTGTTTTTCTGTAGAACCTGCAAGTAGGCTATAAGCTTCTCCCTTGGATATCAATGCTAGAATCTCCATTGTGGGGAATACATTGAACCATAATCGCATTTGTTTATATCAGTACATGGCATCTGGAAATTTTAAGATGTAAGGCAAGGTTTGGCTGTAGGGTCTGGTTTCCTTTGCCAATTGTTGGAACATTTTGTATGTGTTTGCCGTTAAGCCGGGAACAATCAAGTATTTTTCCCACAATTTTTTCTTGACACTGTCTGGGTTTAGGAGAAGATCTTTGGGTGACCCACCAAGATCACACGGAAGGGTTTTACAAGATTGATCCCAGACGACTCCTGCTGCATTGATATTTGAGATTTAATGGCTTTGTACCTAGCCGCGGTTGAAGTAGACTTGTATTTCCAAAAAAAGGGCAGTCTTTTCCAATTGACTGCTGCCTTGAGTGACAACATACCCAATTCTCTTCTTATTATACAGATAGGAGTGGATCTTGGCAGCCCGAGCACGAGTGTCCAAAACTTTCCTTCTAGCAGGGGCCACAGAGTGTCCTGTATGGGAAACATTGCTTCTGATCCATATCTTATGATGGGGACCACCTTGGCTCTGTAGAATTAAATTACTGAGTGTAGCATATAATTACAGAATCTTTGTTTTAGTACTACTGCCTGGTTAGACAGGCTCCTGTTTTTTCTTTCAAAGCAAGTATTTTATCTTTTTCCAGGCCATTTGAAGAACTCTGGATTCCCAGATAATTAATGTTGGGTATGCAGTCCATTTTGCTTGAGCCAATGGATCAGCTGAAAGGTTCCACCTTCTTGTTATGCTTTTGGAATTGAATAATCTTTGTTTTTGCAATGTTATTACTAGGTTGTTCTGCCTTGTGTAAGCTTCTGGTCTTGTGCATTGTCTTTGAAGTCCTATTTGAGTTCTGACCATCAAGAGTAGGTTATCTGCGTAGAGAAGGTGTGAAATTTCCATCCCTCTAATTTTCGGGAGGAAGCTTTTGCAGGAGTTCATAAATGCTGCTGGGTCTGAAATGTAGAGATTACAAATATACGGGCCAGAGAACAGCCCCGTTTTTTGCCTCTGTGCATCATGATTTTGTCACTGAGGAGACAAGCTGAGTTTAGATGAACTCTGATAAAAGTGTCTGTGTGAAGTTCCCTTATTTGGTCTAGCAAGTCTGGACATTTCCAATTCCTCAACGTTTCCCACAGCGTGTGTCTCCAGATGCTGTCAAAAGCTTTGGAAAAGTCTACAAATGCCAGGTATACATTTTGCGATTATTTTATCATCTTATTTTTCAGGATTGACAGTAGAAAAAGTGGGGTAGAAGTTCTGAGGCCCTTAGTGAAGCCGAATTGGAGGTGGGTGCAACAACCCGGAATTGCTGCCCGTTCTTTTAGTCTCTTTAGAAAAAGGGATGCATACAGTTTTCCTAGGATGTCCAATAGTGCTATCGGGCAATAGTTTCCTGGCTCTTCTCCATCTCCTCTTTTGTAGAATGGAATAACAATAGCGCCCTTCCAGAATGGGGGAATCTTCTTGGAGACAGTGATCGTTTTTAAAATGGAATCTAAAACCCCGGCTCATACCTCCAAGTTGTCTTCAGCAGTTTATTTGAGATACTGTCAGGACCCGGGGCTATCGAGGATTTTATTTTCTGAATTAGAGATATTAGCTCTGTGTGGTTGTAGTGCAGGAGCCAACGTTGATTTCCCAGAGGATGGGCTTTAGAGATCATGTCAGCAAATAAGGTTCTGAAAATGTCAGTCCATCTCTCTTCTGCTAGACCATTTCAGTTAGTGCCAGTCAAGTTGATGGTTGACCACATTTCCCTTGTGTTTTTCTTTTGCTCAGGATTCTCAGCATTGTTTGCATGTCTCTCCTGATCAGATAGTACTTGTGGACTCTAACCCATTTTTTGTAGGTTTGTGTTAGTTTTTCAATTGTTACTGCGCCATTCATCTGGTCAGCTCCTTTTGGGTACCTCACAACCTTTGTGAGGGTTGAATTTGTCTTAGCAATTTGTAAGTCAAAACTGTGTCTGTGAAGGATTTGTGTCTCATGTGGGCACTGGTTAGGTTTCCAGAGTGGCGTACAATCTAGTGAGGATGTCAGTATCGTTCCATCCCAGTGTTTCGTCTCAGCCTGAAAAGATGTACTCATTTTAGCTATGCTGATCTTTCATCACCTGATTCTCAAACCACTGTTTTATAGTTTCAGGGGACATTGATGAAATTTCATCAGACAAGTTTCCTCTGAGTACCAGTCAACTTTTAGTAGGTTGTAATCGCTTTGTTCTGTCTAACGTACCTCCAGTTCTTTAATTATGCCCATCAGATTTCTGGAGGCAAAGATGTAATCTATGACTGACGATTGCAGGCCACGGTGCCAGGTGGAATGACATTTCTTGCCCTTTTCAAATGTGCCATTAAGGCGGTGTAGATCACAGGATTTAATTAGTTGGTTCCAAACTATTCCTGTTTGTAGTTTTGCCGTGAGATGTTCTGTGCCTCGTCGCGGTCTTCTTTACGCTTGTCCTCTGCTGACAAACTGAGTTCCCCACACAAGAAGATCGAGGCATTCTCCCATCTATATGCCTTGTCAATTGCCTTCCTCAGGGTTTTTAGTATGTTCTCCGCTTTTTTTGTCTGCAGGTTCCAGTATATGTTAAACAGAACCAGATGTTTGATGGCTAAGTAAGATGTTATAGATCTCTTGAGTTGGATGAAGGAGTCATAGTTAGTTGAGAACACAGGTTCAAAATTTGAAACCCATCTTTATCAGGGTCAGAAGCCCGGCAAAGGGATGGCTCTCCTACTGCACATTCGCTCGGTTGAGTAATGATACAAAACTGTCCAGGCCTGTGTTCCTACATAGCCAAACCTCTGGCAGACAGATGAAATCTGCCTCAGTCCAACTAGTGGGACCTTTTTCTGTCAAATGAACAAATCCTTTTGTGTTCCAAGAGACTAAACTGGGAATATTTGTGGTGGCTTCCTATCCTGTTAGTTGCTAGACATGATATTCTGGCACCAAAACTCCAGATGTCCTCATCTGATGGTCTAGGTTATTTGGGTTTGCAGTTGCAGTTTTGCAAGTGATGGATCTTCTCCCCGGGTTTAACCCATCCAACTTGATTGTCAAGGTCAAAGTTTGCCTGGTTTGGAGAGTCTACCAACCTGGATCCTTTTGGAAATATTTTGATCTGGGGAGGAGAGCTCCATCCTTCATGTGCTGGCTCATCCACTTGCATTGTTACATACAGGTCTTGGTACTCCTGTATGTCAAAACCTAGGATTAGAAGGCTAGTAGTGGCCTCCAGGAGAAGGTTTTTTTTTTTTTTACCACAGACGAGCAGAGGTGAAGCAGGACCAGATCTGTGCGGACCTCTGCTGGAAATTCAATTATTGATAGATTGTATGATGTTATTTGTCTGAGGGGCAGAACAGAGTGCAAATGTTTCAAAATATAATATCTATTCAAGGTATATTCTCGCCCAAGGTCCAGAATTCTCTCCAGTCTTACACAACAAATCAGGTCTCTGGCCCAGTCAAATGGAGCTTTAAGGGGGCCTGGTACTGCCCTTGCTCTTGAGACATGTCTCTCTTCTTTTCTCTTGCGTTCCTTTGGTTTAAAAAAGCTTGGAGATCTCAGTTGGGCTTCAGGGTGGTCTTGCTGCGGTTTCCTTGCCAAGTTCCATTCAGGGTTAACCTTGTCGTCCTGCCCCTGGGTTGTGTTGAATTCAGCTCGTCGATTGCTCGATATGACAGGTTTTTTTAGCATGGTTTTTTGTTGCTAGTTCCCTCCTTTCCGCCAGGGTCCAAAATGGACTTACCGACTTTTCTCCTTTGTTCTGTGTCCTATTGGGGCCCACACGGCCCCCCTTTTTATCAAGTTTGTTGGTGTTTTAGGCATCAGTTTGCATCTCAAGCTCTTCATCTATAGAGTAGATTGACAGGTTTGAAAGCGAGATCACATCCTCGTCTCCTAAATCCTCGTCCACAGTACCCTCTTCTTGCCAGTCTGATTTTTACACCCCCTCATGTGGCAAGCTCTTCCCTTTAGAAGAAAGATTGATATCCGTTTTTAAAGGTGGCTTGTCATGTAGAATCGGGGACAGTCTGATCTTCTCAGTGGGCAGTTGTGGCTCTGTTTTCTGGTCTGACTGATTGGGTTTAGTTGGATTGTTGTGGGGGGTACCATGTTGATGGATAGGCGTTTTTTCACTAAACCCGTACCTTGTGGGCCGGTTGGCGCTCTACTGTTAGCAGAAAGGAACAAGATTTTGTTGGTTTGGGGTTTCTTTTTAGATGCCCCCTGGTCTAATTGCAACAGCTTGGATTTAGTTTGAGGTTTCTTGATGGTCATAGATCCGGGTGATGAAGGATTTGATGCCTGGTTTGCCAACTTGCTAGGCAAAGTTGCTCCATACTTTGACTTGGAGAATAATAGAAAGGTGTTGGCCAAAGAGTTTGTTGTCTTCAACCTGACATTTTGCTCACTCGCAGTGGATAAGGTCGCCCACTCTGACTCCTGAGTTTAGGAAGGATTCAATATATTTACCCAATGTTGAGCTTCACTGTCTAATAGGGCTCCGTCGTCTGCCGTATACTTCTGACACTAACCGTCTCCTTACGATAGGGCGACATCTGGGGCTTCAAGTCCATCATGGCAAGTAATATTTGGTCTTTCAGGGTGTCATTTAATGTTTCATAAAGCTTCATAGACAGAGCCATCGCTATTGTTATGACTGATAGTTGGGCAAAGTGGTCTTGTGTTGTTTTCCTAGGTTTTTTATTTTTAGATATAACTTGCTCCGTCCCGGCGATCGGTCTGATTCTGCTTTTTTCCACTGAACTTTGTATTATTGGCTGAGTAGGATGAGGATAGATCTCCTATGCTCCACCCAGCTCTGTCAGACCTCAGATGAGGCTCTGAGGCGACCAAGGAGTCTGCCTCTATTCCTGGGTTCGGGTTCCTGTTCTTTTGCGTGTGGACATTAGCATTGTGACTGAAGGCTCATCTTGGGGTTCCACTTGGCCTTTCTCCAAAGTTTCCTTTGGGGTAAGCAATACCTGGGGAGACAAGGTTAACCATTTGGTGAGTCTTGCTACATCCTTTGATGGCATCAGCCCAGCCAGTTGAGTGGACTTAAACTGTTGGCAGAGATTATTTGTTATCTGTTTCGCTGTAGGACTCATGTCTACTGGTTCGACAAAAGAAGGTGCAGAGTCTACAAGTGATCTCTTTTGAGCTGGTGCCAGGACTTGTGTTGACTTACTATCGACTATGCTCCAAACTCCTTCATGAAATATGCTTCCAGTGTCGAAGGATGCTAAGATCTCTAGGATCTCTCAGTCCGACGGCTCTTTCAATTTGTCCATGTTTGCTTTTTTAGACTGGTTCTTGGTTGACCTCCCCTGGACCTTTTCTCTCTTTTTGGGATTGTATTCGCAACCATTTCCATTTCTTACCCACACTGAAGGAGGTTTTGGATCATGTCGGGGACTCATTGAGGTTCAGGATTGTCTTATTGTAGGTTGGTTTAGGGACTCTATGATCTAAAAGGTATGTAAATGATGCAACCTGTGGTGGCCGACATTGGCCTTCACCCCAGGCGGCCCAATGGTGTGACTATCCCGTCACTCTGAAAACAGGCATGATTTGCTCTGTGTAGGTTTGTTCTGTGTGGATAGCATTGACCTGTTTCTCACCACCAGAGGAGACCTGCATTGGTTCTCTGGGCTTAAGTGTAGAGTTGGGCTGAGCTGAGGTATTGGAGGGACCTGTACTCTCACTTAGATCCATCTTGTCAGTCTTCTTTAGGCTTTCACACTCTGCCGGCTCCCCAGGGACTTGCACGTGTTGACAGTTAGAAGGTCAGTATTGCGTGGAAGAAGGGCCCCCTCTGATGTTTGCAAGATGGTATTTGATACTGTAACATGCAGCTTTGAGACAGCTGTTGGGGATAGACTTGACTGGGTTTGTAAGTTTAGACTTGAGGGGTCTTCCTCTGGAGAGAGTGTCTGAACCGTGTCGGTTTGACAAGGAAAACGAGTCTCAGAGGGACAGTTCACTGAGTCTGAATCTGCTAATATGACGTCCGAGGAAAACACCAACATAATGGATATAGCATTTGTTAGCTTGGCCAGTGCTGTTATACTCTCAGTAGAGCAGCATAAAGACTTACCCCCCTTTCGTGTTGGTATGGTACAGAGGCTTGTGTAGAGCTTGGAGGATCGGAAGAGGAGGCGGAGTCCTTTGGCCGGGACTCGTGGAAGTCACACGTTGAAGGGTTCTAGCCTGGGCTGAAGGTTCCAACTCCTCACATAGATCTCTTGCATCTTCACTCTCGCATTTGGAGTGTCTCTGGAGTATTTCCCGAGAGGGTGCAGTTTTCCCCCTCTTCATTTTCACCACGTTATCCGCCTCATGCCTCCAGGCGCTAGACTGGTGAATGACTGGACTCACTGCAGGACTCCGTGCAGGCGCTCTGCGCCTGATCTGAACACTTATAGCTTTGTTAAAGGGGCAGCAGTCCTAGCATACAAAGGGAGCAAGGTGGCAGGGTTCACCAGCAGTAGCCGATCCGTAACGAGCAGTGGTAAACTATAATATTTTGCACCTTTGTAGCAGTATTTCACACATTTCGCAGCACATTTAAAAATGACACATTTTCCGCTTTTTGTTGTGAGCACAAAAATCCCCATAAGCTAGATGGTCTGTTTTTTATTGCAATCCGACCCTGATTGCAAAACCTACAAAACCCATGGAAGGCCTTCATTACAGGCAACGAGAATAAGAGAAATGTGAGCACAAATGTAACACCAGTCGAAGGTACATTTTTACAAATGTTTGAAAATAATGTAAACACAACTATAAAGAATCAATCACTGTGCTGGAAATGAAATGAACACTTTAGTCAGAAGACAAAATTAATACAGCTTTTAAAAACTTCAATGTCCATCATTAAAACTATCAGCTTCTTAAATGACCCAGCAGAAGACACGAAACACCTAAGAATTGTCTGGAGTACCTCATTCTTGATGGGGTGGAGGGTTAACAAAAACAGGGTGTGTACCTTGACTGCCACCTGGTTCTGTTAAGGAACCTAGCCACTGCGTGCATCGTTTCGAAAATAAAAGAAACATATGTTCCATTTGCATTCAGTGCTGTCAGCAGTACGTTTCTTGAAGATTTATGGGGGTGTTGCAGCACCTCCAGCACCCTACTTCCAGCACCACATGCTATATAGCATGTGACTAGTTTGAGATGGGAAGACTGGACAAGAAGCGTAGGTGCTTGGTCGAGAATCAAGGCAGAGGACTGTGCCAAACAGAGGCGCAAGGGCAGTTCTCACTCTTATAAGGGGTATCTAAGTAAGGTCATAGGAAATTAGTTCATGAGATGTTCTTTGTTAAAAGTGTAACAAAATGCAAAAACAATATATAAACAACTAAAAAGGGCCAGCCATCATTTCTGGCTTGGGGATCCAGTTTGTCAGACAGCAATAACATGTCACTGTATTTTCTTCAGATGTAATAAATAATTAAGTGACTGTGGTCTTTTAATATCTGGAATTGCAGGTTGGAAGTTGTTGTGTGCTTTGACACCAGGAGATTGCTAATTAATATACTGAAGTCAGTGATGGCTCACCTGACCATTAAGGGGACAATGTTGCTGTTGGACAAGAGTCTTGATTTCTTCCACAGGGAAGTTTATGAACAATGAACAAGGATGGAGAGCGTTTTGTATTCCTGTGATAAAGAATCCCAAAAAATTGAATGTAAATACAATTGACAAGAATGTGCTATCATCTGGATTGATATATCACCAGACTATAGAAATTGAACGTATTCACTTGGCTGTCCATTCCGAAAAGATCCAGTTTGATCCAGTAGGTAATCCCCACTTCAGAGTAATTCTGGGAATGCCATGATATCAGAATTGAATGCAGATATCTGCTCGGTGCTTCTTATCTGAGTACTAGTCAACTCAGTCTATGCCTAAGATTGTCAAAGACAATTGGTTTTGTAAAAAATGTAGCATATTTCTCAAAGATCTCTAAAGGAATTAGTTGAAGTATCGTTGCTTTTGTTGCTCAGATTTTGATTTCCATAGTTCAGAGCAGGAGAAATTAAGTCAAGGCTAATTTTGACTCAGAGACTGTAACAAGCATGTCTTGCCGAATAAAATGAAGGCCTTTTTGGGGTGGCACTGGGAACAGCAACATAAGTTTGCATTAGAAAGGAAGAGAACTTTGAGAATGTTGTAACTATTCATCATATTACTGACCCTGGTAATGGTGAGAACCCTGCTTGAGCTTTGGTATGTGACTCGGATTTGGAGGACTCTGGCGAGTATATCCGATAGATATTCTAGAAATAGAGAGGAACCCGAATACATGTATGACTATGATGACTACTTGGTTTTAGTGTCTATCCATGATTCAGCCAGCCTCCACAAGGCTGTGACTACCTGTGGGAGAGCAGTACCATCACAACCTCTCAGCTTCCACCCCAAAGAGACATTATGTGGTGGCCTCACCCAAACACCGCCCTAGGTCTAAAAAATCCAGCACCCACGAATGGGCAATTGTGGGATGTATTTACCCATGCATCCGGGCCCTACCTCAAAACTGTGCAGTACTGGCATTGAAAACATCATAATGGCCAGAGCTCCCCAGAAAATGCACAGGAAAATCCCATTTTGCCTATATTGTGAGTTCAGAGATGCAATGCTGATTGCCAAAAGCAAACCCATACTGTTGGGAATTCGTTTTTCTTGAATGTCAAATATGGCAAAATCATGGGCATAGAATTACTTTACTGCAGAAACACACCAATGCCATGTCCTGAACATGGACAATCTACTCCATATAATATCACTGCTGAAAGGAATCAATCTAAAAAAAAAAAAATCCCAAGGATGGATGCAGTAACCACAAAATCCTGATGGTGGCGCTAGCGGTCTAAACTCTGACAGGAGAGCTGTCTTGCAAACTGCATGACTGCAAAGAAAGGGGTCTTATTTCATCAAAGGTTCAAAGGGGTTGCATGTCCTGAGAACTCTTGACACTTCAGAACTCAACACAAGAAGCCAGGAAGTAACAGGGTTCTGTTAATTAAATGCAAAGTGGCCCCCTGGCCTCCTGATGTGAGCTTGCCAGACACCACACAAAGGACCCTTTCCTCTGAAAGGAATATGTTAATTCTGGATGTTTGCTGTCAACAAAGATCTGCCAGCCAGCAGAGATCTGTGACTGACCCACCCAAGTCTTGGAGGCGGACTTCAACACTCTGAGGACTGAATTGAAAGTAAAATATATATTTTACAAAAACACTGATAACTCTTTGTAATCAAATGACAGAAATGTATAATTTTGAGAGCTTTAATTTAAAAAATGTACCTTTAATTCAAGCCCAAACTCCAATTTGTGTGATGTTCTGGGGCAAAACCCCATTGTTTATTAATATTACAGACTCCCTGTTTCAGCTAGACAAACGAAAATGCATTGGTATGTGGGTAGATATGTGAGGAACAGTTGTATAAAATTTAATGAAGATCCAATGTTGTTCAGCACATGAAAAAGTGCTAGAAGTTGCCATTTTTGAATGCAAGCTCCTAGAAAGAGCAGATTTGGACAGAGACATGGCTAAATTCAGCCACACCATGTATATGTAATTTCAAGCAACTGTGTAACTGTGAAATATGTCTTTTATTATCAAATATAGAATGTGTGCAATCTGACAGAGGAGTGTCCTATCTGCAAGCCATAAAATGACATCCCTCTGACTCACAGTTCATTCACCAATCAAATGAGAAATGGAAGTTTGACCAATTAGAAGCTGAGAGAGAGGTAGGGTCAGTGATGCTAGAACACACCCACATTCTAAACACATAAAAGCAGACAGACAGGACAGATAGGGACCTGCAATTCCATTTGCTGCAACGCGCTCTGCCGGACCATACAACATCCAGAGATCCAGACTTCAAATTCATAAACCTCCAGAGAGCCAAACTAGAGACTTCAATCTATCCAGAACTAGAGACCCAGACCAGAGAACCAGAGAGAGCTGACCCAGATCACTGTGAAGTGCAGAGACCAGAGTCCCGTCTAAAACCCTGACCAGATCCGTGATGAGGCCCATTTAATTCAAGAATATAGGGTGAGTACCTAGTAAAACTGTGTAGAACCCATCTCTTAGTTAAAATAATATAATTCAATCCATTTTTAACCTAAGTAGAACTGCAGCTTAGCAATTGTGTTATCCTGCCATCATTTTTAAAGCTGAAAAAGTGTGCGGTTAAAATTTCAAATCTGAAAAACGACCTTTATTCAATCGTTCATATCTCTGCAACCGTTTGTGCTAGAGACTTGCAGTAACTTTCATTTTGAAGCTGAGATCCTAGGCTTTCCTAGGACCCCAAAACGATAGAGATAGTCCTTGTGGTTCCTCTGTAATAGCGCTCGGCGCATCCGCGAATTTTACCGCGATTTGCAAATTTCTTCACATGTAAAAACTGCTGCTGCTTGCCTTCCATTTGCCAGAAATTCGTTTAACCTGCTAACTATCCCTGCCTCATTGCTAGTGTGAGCCTGGACTAATATTAACTAGATGCCACTCACCCTGAACCTCTGAAAGGGAATTAAAAAGCATTTCCAGCATATTTCTCATCCATTGCTAGCACATATCAAAGCATTTGGGCCTGTGTTTTCAAAACTCCTATCTGTGTTTTAAACTTCTGTTGTCTAAGCTTGGGGGGGATTGAACTGATTACATTGATTGCATTTCTGAGAACTGTGTGCTTTCCTCCCATTCCCTTGCATTGCATAAAGAGGGGGGGAGTGAATAGCCAGAGAAAAGTGATTACATTGTTTTGTTGAAATCATATTGAGTATTTTCTGTACTGCATTCATTGAATATTGCATCCACCTGAGCTTACATAAAGCATTCTGTACCACCTTCTTCTTTTGTTCCTATTCACCTGTGTGCTATCTTATCCATTTCATCTCAACTCATTAGTGATTATAAAGAAGTGTGCTAGTGCCAGATTCTCCGTTGTTGATCTTTATCATATCAGATTAAGTGTGCTATTCAATTATTAATTTATTATAAAGTGTGATCTATATATATATTTTAAATTATCCAATAAACCTGTTAAACTTGCAAAACAGAACTACTTCTTGGCTCAGTGGGGTCAGGGGGATTCCAAGAGAGGGGTGTTATATAGGGGTAGTCATCCGGAACGCATGAACTGGACCTAAAGATATATCAATAAGGGTTTTCATTCAGTATTCTAGACTAGGCGTTAACTTAGCTGTAGTGCTGAATTGAATCCTCTTACAAATTGGGGGCTCGAGCCGAGACGTTGGGTTAGATTTACCACTTGTGCAGCTTAATACAGTGTGCTAACTGACGGGATACATACATCCGGTCGGATCACCACGCTGCATTACGCTGTGAAGCATTCCTCAAAAGGGACACTCCAAGAAAAGTTCTGTTCTGCAAAAATAAAATACTAACTTCTGTAAGTCAGGACAGAGACCAATCTCTAGAATGACGACCTTGGTAGATATGAAAATAGCCAGAGAGCACCTCTTGCATAAGCTATTTGTGAGAGGTGAATGGACCGAACAGGGCCAGGATGCGTGGTTGCAGGCAATCACACAACAGGTCACTGAAACAGGGTCAGATATATATAGAGATCAGGGTCCATTACATGTGGCCCTGAGCGAACTATATATGGCTCCTAAAGCCAAAGAGGAACACAATAAGATTGCCAGGATAGCAGCATACCTGTACCTATATATGGGAGACATGCAGGATAGATGCGCTGAAAGCCAAAATCTGGCAAATAGGCAACAGATGGTGTTAGAGAAGGTCCAATCTGACCTGGTCTCTTCTGAGCAGAGGCTGCAGAGGAGCCAGGAGTCAGAAAATTACAGCAGACTGTACATCACTAAAATAAAGGAGGATATGGATGTGCTGCAAAAGGAAAAGTCAGAACAGGATACCAGATTTCTGGCCTTGCAGAAGGAACACCAAGAAGGTTTGGACTCCCTACTGCAAAGCCAGAAAAAGCTGGAGCAACAACTGGACTTCAACAGGGTATGTGCTGAGCAGGTAGTCACCCTGCAAGGCCACCTAGATAGAGTGAAGGCAGAGAGCAACAAACTAATTCTGAAAGACCTGGATACCCAGGCAGAGTTTGATCAGGAGCACCAGAATGCTGGTGCCTTCCAAAGGCAGAGGGACGACCTGGCGGCACAAATGCAGGCTCTTAGTCAGGAAAGAGACGCCATAGGCCAGGAAGTCTGCCATTTAAAAAGGAAAATGGAAGAAAATCACCTGTCCCTCCAGGGGCTGGGTGACCTCCAAAAAGAAAATCAGAACTTGTTAGAGCACACCAGGAGGGTGGAAGAGGCTTTGGCAAGAAAGGAGCAGGCCAATAGGGACACAGCTCAGGAGGTAACCCTCCTGCAGCAAAGACTGGCCCAGTTCTCCAGGACCAACCAGGAAGCACAGAGGGAAAATGAGGCCCTCTGTCAACACAATGATAGGCTCCAACAACAGGTAGCGATGCAGGAGAAACTGATAGAGTCGAGTAAGGCCTTAACAGAGGAACTGAAAGCACAAATGCAGGCTCTTGCATTGCAACAGGGAGCAGGGGCGGATAGAGATGAGGTCCGCTGGGAAAGAGAGACTCCTGACCATAACCGCAGGAGCCCTAACCCCAGGGGCCTTCATCTCCCCCAGTCCCTGGACTCTACCACCCCCATGTCCCCTGGCGCACATGAGCACAGGACCACAGGGATGGCAGATTACTATCCAGCTAAGAGTATGGGGCTCATAGGCCAGTACCACTCAGGAATGGAGGGGTGGGCATCCGGGTATGGGCACCCAAGTACAGTACAGTTCAATGGGGAACCCCAGGAGAGTAGGCCCATTAAGGGCATCCTGAAAACCTCTGCCCAGTTAGGTCAGTGGAGGGGGTACCCATCAAATCCTGGCAGCAAGGAGGAATCTGAAGACTCCTCTGAACTGCGCAGGACACAGGAGACCAGGTCCCCACATTCTGCCAGCCATTCCCAGGCTCGCAGAATCCGGGAAAACCTGGAAGAACAGACGGGAACCTCTGGGAGCAGTGCCTCTGAGTCCGAGGAAGAATGGACAAGGGTTACCCGAACCAAAAAGGCCAATAAGGCAAAAAGGGCCTTGCTTAAGGACCCCTTAAAGCAGATTAAGGCGATCAGGAGCGTCATCACGCCTTACCATAAGAACGCTAAGTATTCTGTTTGGGAGCACTTAGAGTTGTTTGAACAAATGATGGCGACTTTCCATTTGAAGGACAGCCAAAGCTGTATTCAATATGTAAAGTGGACCTTCTCCCCGGAATACTCCAGTTTCTTTGCGGGGCTGGAGGACCAAAATCATTTAAGATGGTCCACCTATAAGGCGGCCATCTTGAAACATTTTTCTGTTCACAGAAATCCTCAAGAGGCTCGCAAGGCAGCCTACAATTTGCAATGTGGGGAGGATCAGGCCCCACAAGAATTTGTGCAGGAGTTAAAGCGTGCTTTTGCACAGACCACAAGAAGGGTGCGCACGGATAGCAGGGAATTTATAAATACGTTTTTCCATGCCTTGCCCAAATATATCATGACCCAGCTCGTGAGGGATTTTCACGAGAAAAGATCTTTAGACTGGGTCATTGAACAGGCTACCCGGATCTATGAGGTGCAGAAACCGGTAGATAGCAAAAGTAATGCCCAGAAAAACCCCAAAGCCAACAGCACCCCTGCTGCTGCCAAGGTGGCAGAGGTAAAGGTCACCCCCGTTTTGGATTTGGAGATGGGGGGCCTAAAAACCTGCCTGCACCTAATAATGCTAGGCCCAGGAGGTCCTCGGGTCAGTCACAGACAGGGAGCCAAGGAGGCAGCCCCACAAATGGGGTCCCTCGCTCTCCTGATTATGTAAGTCCCCGTTACAAGGGAAATCGACCCATCCTGGGTTATGTGTGGACTCCCCCAGCCCAAGGGGGGGGATCCAACCGAGCACCGAACCCAGGGAACTTCCCTCCAAACTTCCCACAGGAGGGCAGAAATTTACCAAACCCTGGGCAGAACTTTTTCCCCAGATATCCACCCGACTTTCAGCCCCAAAACCATCCATCCTTCTTTCCCCAATTCCCTGAGCCCAGACCACTGAATCCGGGAGAGGGGAGGCCAAGGGTGGAGGGGTACCCAAATCTTCCCAACCCGGGGTATTACCAGAGGAGGGACAGCTACCCTTCCCGGGATCAGCCCAGGGGAGAAAACAGAGCCCCGTATCAGCCTGAGCGGGTTTCCCAGTTAGAGCGCCAGGTTCAAAACATGGCGCGGGATCTGGGTCACATACTGAGGGCTCAGCAGAACCCTCAGATGGGCGTGCCGGCGCAGAACGCACCCAACTCTGGACCTGGTGCTCCAGAACAATGACGGGGGCAGCACCCCGATAACTCACCGGTTCCCAGGGAGGAGGCACAAAGGGAAGGGGGGTGTAAAGCCTTGGAGGAAGCTTCCTTCCTCACTTGTAAACAGCCCCTGGAAACCCAGGAACCGGAAACATAATCTCTTGCCCCTGAAAGTCTGCCTCCTAAGGAGCAGAGGGGGGGTAGGAGAAACAAAAGACCCAAACAGACTCAATTTGAGGAGGAGGTACAGATCTTCCAATTTGAGGGAGAGGGATCCTCAGAGGATCCTGGGAAAAGGATCTTCTCCTTCAGAGAGGGGGGAACTCCTCCCAAAGAAAAATGGGTCCCTAGGGATGCAAATCCAGACTGGGGAGATGTGGAGACTGAGCTACCGCCGCCCACCATCTCATCCCAGAACCAACAGCAAGAAAATCCCCTGGTTCAAACCCATCCTGGTGACTGCCTCCAAAAAGGGGGGGGCGGCCCAGAACCGGAGCCAGGGGAACCCACAATGGCTCTGATCTCCAGTTGCCAAATTTTTCTTTCAGATTCCCAAGGCTCTCCACAGAATTCTGCCCAAATCTCTTCGCTATCGATGTCCAAAACCAGAAAATTAGCCCACCAGTTGCCCAAAAATGTGCATTATCTGTGCCCCCTTGAGGAGAAGGAGGGAAGATATTATGCCCCGGTACAAGTACAGGGGCAGGGTACAATCTCGGCACTGGTGGACACTGGATCTCAAGCTACCCTTCTGTCCAGAAGGGCCTTTGACGAACTGAATGCAGGAAGGGGAGAGAATTACCAAATTCCTCTCACCTCTCTTCCGGGACAACTACAGAACTTTGACGGGAAGGAAATTCCCGTCGAGGGGACGGCAGATTTGGACATTAAAATTGGGCGACATAAGTTGAAACACCCGGTCATAGTTGTGACCCCAGAGGGCACCCCTTGTTTACTAGGGAATGACCTCCTGAGAAGGTTGTCACCCCTAATAGATTGCGTAAACAAGGTCCTCTGGACCCAGACTAGCCGACCGATAAAATTAAAACAGAGTGTCAACCATGTTAGTTTAAACGGCACCTGCCACATGGTTGAACAAAAATCTGACCAAGTAGAATTTCACTTCCAGAACAACCAAATTCCAGACGTGACAGTCATAGCAGTAGGACAACAGACTGGTGATGGGGGGTCCTCTCTATTTCTGAAAATCAACCTTCCTTCCAGTCTAAAGTGGTATTCCACGCTGGAAGGAAACACTTTGAAATTCTATACCAATCCACAATCTGAAACTCCCACTCCTATAGTCCAGAAAGATGTGAAATCAGCTCAGAGCCTGGCTGATATTCAGCAAATTGGAGAGCAGTTGTTCATCCCGGTTCAGTTAAATGATGGGAAGGACTCTGTTCTCGCTCGAGTGTGTGTGAACAACGGTAAGAGCTTCATCAGCGAAGCCATGTTTCGCCAACTCCCAAAAGATCCAGCCATTCCCACCTTCAAACTGATAGACAAGTGGGAAATGGACCTGGAAGCACCTAATTCCAAACATCTCCTGCCAAGCAGGTGTATGCTCAAAATCTCCATTGGCAACAAGAGCATAGTCCACAATTGTTGGGTCGTGCGAGACGTCCCTGCCGCCTTTTACTTAGGCAGTGACATTCTCAATCGCTTTGCCATTAGTTTGGACCTAATAAACTTCAAAGCTTGGTCCCGATTAGCAGATAATCCCATGGGCTTTGATGATCCAGAAAAAGCATTTAGGTCAGCTCAATTGCTACCGTATGCAGTTGAAATTCAGGTTAAAGAGGAAGTCACCATCCCAGAAAGGACCCGACAATTCTCCCTGGAAGTGAAAGTTAAAAGGGGACAAGAGTTGAAAAACCCTGATGCTTATATACATCTAAATGCTTCTCTCCAACAGCAAGGGTTGGGGGTAAACCCGACTCCATTAGTCAACATAGAACATGACACCATTCCAATAGAGGTGGATAACAGCGACTTAAAGAGTATTACTCTAGCCGCAGGCACCATTATTGGAATGGCGGTTGATGACCGACATTTCTCCATTGATCTTGTAAATGAACTGTTAGGACCAATCCCCAAGGACTGTTTTGACAGTGACAGTGAGGACCATACAACACCAGACAGGATTTTTACCCGGCATGGGGGGAACTTCCTGGTGTACACTTCCTGCCCCTATGGTAAGGAAGATGTGACTTGTGATTTCAGGAGGGATGAGGTGATTTTCCAGGTCCATGAGGGCTGCCTTTCCCACCTGAAGCCTCCGGTCCAAATCAGCACTCTGACCAGGGACTTCTCCACCCAGATGGAGGAGGCCGCGGAAATAGCCAAACCAGAAGTCTTTCCAGGCTTCAGGCAGATGGTGGAAGAGAGAGTCAACCTAGCTGATGCCTGTGTGACTCTGGAACAAAAGCAAAAGTTGAAACAAGTTTTCTTGGATTTCCAAGATCTCTTTGCGGTAGACTCATATGACTGTGGTCGCACTGACATCCACACAACAACAATCCCCACGGACCCTGGCATGACTCCTGTGTTTGTGAAGCAATATCGCTTGCCTCTCGCATCAATGGAGTCCCTTACTGAAATAATTAAGAACCTTGAGTCCCGGGGAATAATCCGTCCAGTCCACAGCACCTTCAATAATCCGGTGCTGGGAAAATTGAAGCCAAACGGCCAGTGGAGACTCTGCGCTGACCTCAGGGAACTCAACAAACGGGTCCATACTTCCCGATGGCCTCTGCCCTACATTGACCAAGGGCTGGCCCAGATTCAGGGGTCACAGGTATTCACTGCAATAGACCTGACCAATGGATACTGGACCGTGCCTGTCAGCAGGGAGGACCAATACAAACTGGCTTTTACCTTTGGGGGCCAGCAGTACACATGGACCCGGACTCCCTTCGGATACCTTAACTCCGGTAATGAGTTCAATATTTTCCTACATAAGGCCATGCCCGACCTGGGTGCGAGGGGTAACCTGGCTTATGTAGATGATGTCCTCATCAAAAGTTCATCTGTGGAGGAACACATAGCGGAGATCCGTTATGTTCTGACCCAGTTGTGGGCCGCCGGAGCAAAACTTTCCTTTCAGAAAGCACAGTGGTGTAGAACCCGTGTTAATTTCTTGGGGCATGAGATTACTCCTCAGGGTCTCTGTCCCCAGGAAAAGAAAGTGGAAGCACTTCAGAAACTGAAAGACCCCACAACTCTGCGGGAACTAAGGAGCCTCCTTGGACTGACTAATTACAGCAGAAAGTTCATTGAGGGCTACGCAGAGATCACCAGACCCCTGATTCATCTCCTGAAGGGGGGGGTCAAGTGGGAATGGGGTCCAGAACAAGCCGAGGCAGTAAGACAACTCAAAAGAAGCCTCTCACAAGCGCCTTGCCTAGCTTACCCGGTCAGAAACAAGGAGTTCTTCCTGGAGACGGGGTTCTCTAATACGTGCTTGACGGCAGTATTATACCAAAAGCATGACAAGGTCAATAAAGTAATCTCATATGCGAGCAAAACTTTATCCTCTGTGGAGGAAAAATTCAACGATTGTGAGAAGGCACTCCTGGCAACGGTGTGGGCATTGAAGAATTACCGCCCGTTTATCCAGGGGGAACACATCATAGTGGAGACTCCACACCAGCCTCTGCAATATCTCCAAAGTGACAGAATCCGGGCCGGAAATGTGAGTAATTCCCGAATTACTTCCTGGATTCTGTCAATGCAAGGCTTTCCTGTGGAGGTCAGATATGGCCAAAACAAGAAGAGTCCCCTCGCGCAAGGTCTGGCTGACTTGCATGATTGTGCCAGAGAAAACTGTCTCGAGGACGAAAGTCTAAAAATAAAGGACAACATGGAGGCATACCTTAATTCCCCCCACAAAGTCTTTGAAGAAGACAAGTGTGAGGGAATGGCCACTGTCTATGTGGATGGATGCTCTTACCATGTTGACAACGATGGGGAGAAAGAACTGGTGGCCGGCGTAGGGAATGCATGGGCGAATGAGTCCCCAGAACCCTCCGCTGGATACAAAATTGGTCCCCGAAGTAGTCAGGTGGCAGAATTGATGGCTGTGCATCAGGCCATCCTCAATGCTGTCCAGCATCAACTCCACGAACTGGTCATAATCACAGATTCGGATTATGTACGGAACGGGTTCGTGGAGCACCTGGTTAATTGGAAAACCAGAGGCATGTTATGTGCTAACAACAAACCCTTGAAACATGGGAAGTTGATCCAAAACATTGATGATCTGGTCACCTCGAATGAGATGACCATCTATTGGAAAAAGATCAAGGGTCATTCCAAAGTAGAGGGACCAGACAAAACTGGAAATGACTTAGCTGATCAGCTGGCCAAAACCGGAGCCATCCAAGGGGATCTAATTGAGATTGAGTCCCTGTTGGGGGAAATCCAGGTCACTGCCATCACTAGGTCCCAGACAAATGCTCACAACGACCTTTCAATTGCACAGAGGAGTAAGGAGACCCCTGATGCTGATTTGATTACTGCTCAGAAGGGGGATCCAATAATTGGTAAATTTTACCAGCACCTTGAGGACCCTGAGAACTTTCCCCTGACGGATACCGATTACATTGGGAAAGAGGACCTAAGAGTGTTGATGAAATGTCCAAAAATGTTCCGGATCCAAGACGGTTTGTTGGTAAGGAAATCCAAAGCTGGCCACGACCAGTGGGTGGTTCCTACCTCATTCCGAAGCCTGATGTTAAGTCACGCCCATGATGCGGCCACCGCCGGTCATAGGGGGTTTCACACAACATTGGAAATCTTAAGAGAGGTTGCATACTGGCCACACATGGGCCAGGACCTCAACCAATATTTGAAGGGTTGTCTTGTGTGTGCACAATTTCAGCCGACATCCCTCACACACCGGGCGCCTTTACAAAAGAGGGGGATGACCCTGCCATGGTCAGATTTACAAATCGACTTTGTAGGCCCTGTGATTCGCTCGACTAGGGGGAATAAGTACATGTTGACTGTGACATGCTTGTTTACCAAGTGGGTGGAATGTCTCCCAGCCCCAAATTGCAAGGCAGAAACTGCAGCTGCCTTGATGATTAACCACATCTTTTCCCGTTTTGGTCTACCTCAAAGGATTGAGTCAGACAGAGGTAGCCACTTCACCAGTGAAGTAATGACAAAGATGTGGGAGATACTGGGGGTCAAAAGGAAGTTGCATATTGCTTACCGGCCAGCTTCTTCTGGGGCAGTAGAGAGATATAACCGGACAATTGTGAGCATATTAAAGAAGTTTGTGGCAGATTCTGGGCCAAGTTGGGATATCCGATTACCTCTGGTCCTAATGGCCATCAGATCTACCCCTTCATCTGCAACCAAAATGTCACCATTTGAGTTGATGACTGGGCGCAAGATGGTGCTTCCGCAGCATTTGCTCTACAGGACCCAAGAGCAGACACTAATAAATGCCTCCACTACTCATGAGTATGTAGAGAATTTAAGGAAACACCTCCAACATGCTTTTGCTTATGCTCAGCGGAATCTAGAAAGATCGGCTGATAGCATGAAGACCCATTATGACCTGAAAACTTCCACGAAGGAATATCAGGTGGGAGACCGGGTCTATCTATACAACTTCCAAAGGAACCAGGCCAAGCAGCGCAAATTTTTGCCTACATGGAAGGGACCCTTTGAGATCGTCGATAAGATCTCCCCTGTGGCCTACAAGATCTGCATCCCCAAAGGCGGTTCGGCAGAGGGGGAAGACAAGTGGGTACACATAAACCAGTTGAAATGTTGCCATCCCAGGCACACTCTGCAACAACTGGAGGAATCCTCTGGAATCCTAGCGGGTACTGTATCAGACTAATTCAGTTCCAATCATAAAACGTACCACATCTAGTCTCTAACATACTGTGATTTGTATGAAACTGTCTCTTAGTCATACTGTTTTTCAAAATAAGAATGTAATGTTTCGTTATGATGAAATGCATATGCTGCCCCACTATCTCAACAGTGGTGGAAAAACGTCTATGAGTAGGTATTGCCGCTCTTCCTTTGTCGTCCTAGGAGAAAGAAAACCGGGAGACGGGCCAAGGAGGACGATCCGGAAGACCGGGAGCAGAGACGCAACGGGCCCGGGGTACCGCCCAATCTTCCCATCAGGACCGGCGAGGAGAACTGATCGATCTGACCGGATGGAGGAAAAGATGCTGAACTGTGCCATTTATCGGAAGAAGAGGAGAACTACATCCCAGTTCTTGCGGGTCCCACCAGTGAAGGATCAGATGGCCACCGCAAGAAGGGGGGCTTGTGGGATGTATTTACCCATGCATCCGGGCCCTACCTCAAAACTGTGCAGTACTGGCATTGAAAACATCATAATGGCCAGAGCTCCCCAGAAAATGCACAGGAAAATCCCATTTTGCCTATATTGTGAGTTCAGAGATGCAATGCTGATTGCCAAAAGCAAACCCATACTGTTGGGAATTCGTTTTTCTTGAATGTCAAATATGGCAAAATCATGGGCACAGAATTACTTTACTGCAGAAACACACCAATGCCATGTCCTGAACATGGACAATCTACTCCATATAATATCACTGCTGAAAGGAATCAATCTAAAAAAGAAAAAATCCCAAGGATGGATGCAGTAACCACAAAATCCTGATGGTGGCGCTAGCGGTCTAAACTCTGACAGGAGAGCTGTCTTGCAAACTGCATGAGTGCAAAGAAAGGGGTCTTATTTCATCAAAGGTTCAAAGGGGTTGCATGTCCTGAGAACTCTTGACACTTCAGAACTCAACACAAGAAGCCAGGAAGTAACAGGGTTCTGTTAATTAAATGCAAAGTGGCCCCCTGGCCTCCTGATGTGAGCTTGCCAGACACCACACAAAGGACCCTTTCCTCTGAAAGGAATATGTTAATTCTGGATGTTTGCTGTCAACAAAGATCTGCCAGCCAGCAGAGATCTGTGACTGACGCACCCAAGTCTTGGAGGCGGACTTCAACACTCTGAGGACTGAAAGTAAAATATATATTTTACAAAAACACTGATAACTCTTTGTAATCAAATGACAGAAATGTATAATTTTGAGAGCTTTAATTTAAAAAAATGTACCTTTAATTCAAGCCCAAACTCCAATTTGTGTGATGTTCTGGGGCAAAACCCCATTGTTTATTAATATTACAGACTCCCTGTTTCAGCTAGACAAACGAAAATGCATTGGTATGTGGGTAGATATGTGAGGAACAGTTGTATAAAATTTAATGAAGATCCAATGTTGTTCAGCACATGAAAAAGTGCTAGAAGTTGCCATTTTTGAATGCAAGCTCCTAGAAAGAGCAGATTTGGACAGAGACATGGCTAAATTCAGCCACACCATGTATATGTAATTTCAAGCAACTGTGTAACTGTGAAATATGTCTTTTATTATCAAATATAGAATGTGTGCAATCTGACAGAGGAGTGTCCTATCTGCAAGCCATAAAATGACATCCCTCTGACTCACAGTTCATTCACCAATCAAATGAGAAATGGAAGTTTGACCAATTAGAAGCTGAGAGAGAGGTAGGGTCAGTGATGCTAGAACACACCCACATTCTAAACACATAAAAGCAGACAGACAGGACAGATAGGGACCTGCATTCCATTTGCTGCAACGCGCTCTGCCGGACCATACAACATCCAGAGATCCAGACTTCAAATTCATAAACCTCCAGAGAGCCAAACTAGAGACTTCAATCTATCCAGAACTAGAGACCCAGACCAGAGAACCAGAGAGAGCTGACCCAGATCACTGTGAAGTGCAGAGACCAGAGTCCCGTCTAAAACCCTGACCAGATCCGTGATGAGGCCCATTTAATTCAAGAATATAGGGTGAGTACCTAGTAAAACTGTGTAGAACCCATCTCTTAGTTAAAATAATATAATTCAATCCATTTTTAACCTAAGTAGAACTGCAGTTTAGCAATTGTGTTATCCTGCCATCATTTTTAAAGCTGAAAAAGTGTGCGGTTAAAATTTCAAATCTGAAAAACGACCTTTATTCAATCGTTCATATCTCCGCAACCGTTTGTGCTAGAGACTTGCAGTAACTTTCATTTTGAAGCTGAGATCCTAGGCTTTCCTAGGACCCCAAAACGATAGAGATAGTCCTTGTGGTTCCTCTGTAATAGCGCTCGGCGCATCCGCGAATTTTACCGCGATTTGCAAATTTCTTCACATGTAAAAACTGCTGCTGCTTGCCTTCCATTTGCCAGAAATTCGTTTAACCTGCTAACTATCCCTGCCTCATTGCTAGTGTGAGCCTGGACTAATATTAACTAGATGCCACTCACCCTGAACCTCTGAAAGGGAATTAAAAAGCATTTCCAGCATATTTCTCATGCATTGCTAGCACATATCAAAGCATTTGGGCCTGTGTTTTCAAAACTCCTATCTGTGTTTTAAACTTCTGTTGTCTAAGCTTGGGGGGGATTGAACTGATTACATTGATTGCATTTCTGAGAACTGTGTGCTTTCCTCCCATTCCCTTGCATTGCATAAAGAGGGGGGGAGTGAATAGCCAGAGAAAAGTGATTACATTGTTTTGTTGAAATCATATTGAGTATTTTCTGTACTGCATTCATTGAATATTGCATCCACCTGAGCTTACATAAAGCATTCTGTACCACCTTCTTCTTTTGTTCCTATTCACCTGTGTGCTATCTTATCCATTTCATCTCAACTCATTAGTGATTATAAAGAAGTGTGCTAGTGCCAGATTCTCCGTTGTTGATCTTTATCATATCAGATTAAGTGTGCTATTCAATTATTAATTTATTATAAAGTGTGATCTATATATATATTTTAAATTATCCAATAAACCTGTTAAACTTGCAAAACAGAACTACTTCTTGGCTCAGTGGGGTCAGGGGGATTCCAAGAGAGGGGTGTTATATAGGGGTAGTCATCCGGAACGCATGAACTGGACCTAAAGATATATCAATAAGGGTTTTCATTCAGTATTCTAGACTAGGCGTTAACTTAGCTGTAGTGCTGAATTGAATCCTCTTACACAATTACCGGGTCATGCCGAGTTTGGCGGACCCGGTAATTGCCCATTCACGGGTGCCGCTAATAAGGGACTCGCCATCCCCATTAGGCCCCATAGGGAATGGGGAGCTTGGATTCACCAGCAACGTTCGTATTGGTGATGGTGCATCCGTCCGACCTGGCGGGCAGAGCGAGACCTGCGAGCACAACTCATAGTATGGCAGTACGGTAGCAACGGCGCTGGTAGAACTACCGGCGCTGTTGTTGCCTTACCACCATACTTATAATGAGGCCCAATGTATATGATGTAAAAGAGAAAGTACATTAGGATTTAAACTTGTTTTTCTTTTGACTTGTTCAAAGATGTCTTGCCCATCTTTGAAAATTTATGGGATGGGCTGCATACGGTCGGCTACCTGAGATGTCACCATAATGCTGACTTTCAATTGGTAGATCATGGGCAGCCGCCTACAATAACTCACACCTGCTGTTTTCTGATTTGTTGTACATGGCCTAATGCTTAATGAATGTGAGCATAAAAGGGACCCGGTCTGATAGATCAATGCTTGGCTGGCTGACTTTCAGATGGTTTGCTGTCTGTCCTTCTTCAATCTGGGGTATATGGGATTCCAGGAGACTTAACAAAGTATTTCCCTTTCTTTTTTTAATAATGTTTTTAAAAGAAATATTTGCACTTTATTTGCTACAGTAACAACTAACAAACTCGCAGAAAGGTGAAAATCATGCCACAAGAACCACAGAGAATAACATCACAAACCAACTAAGGGCTTCCCCCACCACCCATTCCCCCTTCCCAAATGCTTCATTACGGTTTGATCTCGGCCAATTTGCCATAGATATGCTTACCAATCATATGGCCTACATTAATCCAGAGTGTGGAGCAGAGTAAGAGAAAGACATAAACTAAAGTCAGGAAAGCATGAAAAACAGAGGGAAAAGTGGATCACCAACCAGTATCAACATGGTTTAATCATCATACATGCCTTGAACTTTTCTTCAATTTGACTAATTCCTCTCCACTCATTTGTCCATGTTGAATGATTGTTACTCTAGAGTGGCCAGTTTATGTTGACTAGTAAGCCAGGTCTCAACGTCCACATTCCTCTTATCTTTCCAGAGTCTCAGGGTGAATCTCTTTTCAACATGTTATTGCACATAATGGGGTCAATATGTTGTTCTTAGTCTAGAACTGCAAATTCTGATTTATTGTAATTACCCTGCCCCCAGTTCTTCTCGACATGCCTGTTTTAGAGGGCTGTGGTCAATCTCCATCTGTTCCACGATGCACCTCTAGACCCTGACAGCCAAGAGGCTTCTTTTGCTGGCTAAAGCAGAATCTGTCTAGCAATACATATGATATGATATGAAATTTTATTTAAATCACGCTCATATGCAAGTGTTTCAGAGCGCAACCAGGCAAAGGGAGGGGAGCAGGGGAGAACAAAAAACAACGATCTTACTATGCCCAGTGACATTGAGAACGCGCAAGTGCATGGGAAAGGGAAAAAGGGGGGAACGTGCATGGAAGGGGGAGAAGTGGAAAGTGAGGGACAGAGGAGAGAAACAGAATAACTATTAATAAGTGAAAATAAATAGAGGCGATAAACAGTGATAGTGCAACCAGCAAGTGTCAAGTGCTGGGTTGGTCAGATAGGGTATATCTGATAAGTGCAGAAGAAAAGTGGGTGGGGACGCCCTGGGTATAGATACAGATATGTTGAATAGCTCTCCCATGGATGCTCCAGGGTACCAGTCTTTCATTTCTGTATGCCCCCAAGTAACCATAACCATAAAACTATACTTTCCTCTCACTGCATCCTCTTAGGTTATTGCTGAACCTTGTAGCAGGTTTTCAACACACCTCATTCTATTTACTATTGCATTCAGATGCATAGCTGCAACCCATATCAGCTGTATCCTGCTGTTTTTCAGCAGTGGTGCCTCAACATGGCAATAAGGGTCCTCACTGTGCTTCACTGCAGTGCCCCTCTCTCTCCCAGAGGGAACACTCTGGTTTCTTTTCCTACTTCTACCTTCTTTGATGTTCTTGTGTGGAGGGTCTGACCTCCCTATGAGCAAAGGTGTTGTCCAGTGCAAACCATATGGGCATCCATATCATTATATCTTTACCATCATAAAGCTATTATGTTCTCACAGATCCAGAAGATGGAAGCCCCCTACTGCCCCCGATTCTCCACTGGCAGATGGATTGTATTCAGACTCAAAATTTGCTTAAAGGATAGTTCCGGGACTTTTTTTTTATTGTCCCTACGGGTCGGCCATGTGTTTGTAAGCATAAATCGGTAGATCGTAGGAAACTTTCCTATGGACCTTACCCGACTTTTCGCCCATTATCGGACTCGAAATCAGCCTCCATTTTGTGATAATCCTATCATTTCGCCCCATCGACCTGGCTCACCTGCCTTTGCGGCACTAAATCAAATCCCCCGCCCCTGAGCCTGACATCAGCAGACGCGTACTGCCCATTTCAAGCACGTCTCGTGTCAACAATCGCTGCGCCTCAGCTATTGACGTGTTGCCATGGAAATGGCAGGACGCCTCTTTCCCCAAATAGTATAAACAGACCGTTTCACAACATACAGCAGCAGATTTTCGATTCCATTCCTCTCTCTGTGTTACTTTGAGTATTCTGTGACTCGTTTCAGTGCTCTGGTCAGCTACCTTCGCCGCTTGTAGCCCGTGTGAACACCTGTACCATCTCTGTAAATTATTTTACTATCTTTACCGCACAATGGCCACAATAATGCCGTATATGTACGAGCCCGAGTACACCGAGGAGGAACTACTGGAAAGGCAAGCACGCGAAAACGATGGGGATTCGGACGGCAGTTGGGAGGACCAGTCAACGGATGAAGAGCCTGGACCATGTCGCATGGACGGCGTCTCCACCTGGTGCACGTGCAATCGGTGCGAGCTAATGCCAACTGAGGAGGAGAACTGCTGCTGCCGTGAAAATTCCGGGTGCTTGGCCTACATTTCGGAAAGCGAGCAAAGTCTGCAGGAAGGCGAGCAAAGTCCGCAATGCATCACCGAGCTGCCAGAGTTCAGGGAAGCCTGCCTCTCACGGACAGTGTTGAGGATGATGATGGTGCTTATGCACGAACTTCGTGGCACTGTTCGTCCGCGTAATCCGAGTAACGAGTAAGTATACTCTGTTTGTGATGTCAGTGATGCCACCACTATTTCATGGTCGTCTCCCACATATAAAATTACATTTACATATCATTCGAACGCATGTAAATTGGTTCCATATAGTGCATTTTCTAGATATAATTATTTTCTAAGAAAAATGACATGTGTTACCTGAATCGACATTGATAAGAAAGTTTGGTCAGTTTAATACAGTTTGCATCTTTTTTTTTCACAGGTGGTACAGGCTGGTGGCCTATCGTTGCTTCACTTGGTGGCTTCACGGGAGGCTCGGACACCGCGTTCGGAGAGTAATACCTGCCTGTGCGGTACTTGCCATTAGACAACATTTCCCCAGTGACAGTGGACAATACCGCGGATTTTCCCTCGATGTGCTGCAACCTCAACTTTACAATGTGTAATGTTTATTATTTATGTTTAACTAAAATCTAAAATAAAGCCCAACATATATTTTAACAATGGTTGTTTTGATTTTTTAAATGAATCTAGTGTATATTCTCCTGGGAGGGTGAGGTATTTATAAACTCACCCCCCTGCCTTCCATGTAGTAGATCCTGCAGCCATCCTCTTACATTCAGTTAGATGGCCTCTCCTTGGTGAGGCCCTGCGGCAAACGGGTCTTGTCTGCACGACCACCGCCCCGATCCACCCCCCCCGCCCTATCAAAGGCAGTTCGCACCAGGGTACTTGCGCTGCTGGCAAGTGGAGCTGTCAGGGAGCGATAAAGGCCAAGAGGTGCCAAAGACCATGTACACTTCAAAGTGGTCTATAGAGCATGGGTTGTTGTTCCCATGTCTACCTCCAGACCCCGTGTCTCCTGCCAAGCATCCCCCCTCACGCTGGACGCCCCCCTGCAATCCACATAAGTGTGTCTCCATTCACGAGTCTTCCTGTGTCTTGTCTGCACGACCACCGCCCCGATCCACCCCCCCCGCCCTATCAAAGGCAGTTCGCACCAGGGTACTTGCGCTGCTGGCAAGTGGAGCTGTCAGGGAGCGATAAAGGCCAAGAGGTGCCAAAGACCATGTACACTTCAAAGTGGTCTATAGAGCATGGGTTGTTGTTCCCATGTCTACCTCCAGACCCCGTGTCTCCTGCCAAGCATCCCCCCTCACGCTGGACGCCCCCCTGCAATCCGCATAATGCCACGACATATACACGTCATTCATTCACAAACACACCCCTGTTTCGAATTCTTTATAACCCACTTCATATTTCTAATGAGAACTTCTTTGCGCTTTGTTAGTCAACCCGTGAAGGTGCTGGTTATCTGCTCTTCGTCTCTGTGAACTTCCGTGACCACTTTGAGCAAACTCGTCAGTTTGCAACCTGTGAACTGCTCCCTGTTCTACGACAAGAAACTACTCTGATCCCTGCATCTAACTGTTTGTTCGTCAAGGTAAGTCCATGTACCATAATCATTTTGCGTCCAATTTTTTAATTTATATCTATTTGCTAGTAGTCATCAAATTGCATCCATGTTTTCTTTTCGTTCACGACAGTACATGCAAGGAACTAGTCACATGTTCTGAGTTTAGTCAAATTACTTTTTCTATTTTTTGAAAGTTATTGAAATACTTATCCGCATGTGAATAACGTGTATAGTTCCAAGAACCAAAACGGACCTTGCATTGAACCTTTTATGTGTCATTTAATGTTTTAACACATTGGTATTCATAGAGAATTGTTGATCTTTACTTTTCAGAACTTTCCATAATGCCTGCCTGTTCCATTGGCGGTTGCCCTTCGAAGACCCATAACAAATCTGAAGGTACTATAATGCATGTTTTCCCTAAGACAATAGATCAGATAAGAGAATGGGTCCGATATTGCGGATATCCAGCCTCTGAGCTAGAAAGTAGAGTCCTAGAAGTCTTTGCGGACAAGAGGGGTGATCGATACCGCATCTGCAGCAGGCACTTTAGCCCAGACATGTACTCCACATCATTGCTAATAAAGAAGAAAACACCGCGAGCGAGGCGAAAATTGCTCTCAACCGCTATTCCCACTCTATTCGTCCACATCCCTCCACTGGTGAGTCAAGTTTACGTATTTGTCTCTCGGCCTTGCGGTAGTGTGTAGCATTAGCTAACAATAATTTCCCCATTTATGTATCCACTCAATATGAAGGCGGAAGATTCTCCATCCGTGTCGTTATTGCAGTCATCAGCCACTTCAAGCGCCTATCGGGTAATTTTACTTAGCTATTCTGACACTGACTTGTTTTAGGCATGTAAATCAATAGTTTTAATTGATCGTGTAATTATTTTACCTAATGGTACACCACAGTACTCGTCCTCTAGTCTTTGTTTTCAGTTATAATTATTGTTATCCAAAATAATGCAAGTACTGTCTTTCAGGGAGATGCTGAGGAGTCCAACGCATTGACGACAACCGTAGATGTCACTCAGATGCTCGAGGTACGTTTCCGGACAGTTCCATCGATGGAGATCATCAGATCTTGCATTCTTGTAGCGTGATTGTTACACACAATGTTTCTTTCGTTTTTAGCCATTGGTATGTCCTTCTGTCGTCGCCCTCCTATGTGTCTTGTTTTTTCAATATTGTGTTCATTACTAATGAAAGTCCTATGTTTCAGGGAGTCGATGGAGCATTAGTCCAAGAAGAAGGGGGAGCATGCAGTTACGGGTCGGCGCAACAGCTTGCAGAAGTGTGCACCGCAGTTACAGCGTCCCTTGATGTTCTTATGCATTTCGAGGTATGGATACTGACAGATCAACCATGCGAGATCAAATGACGTGATTACATCCGCTATACTTCCTTCTTTATTAACGCAAGTACTATGTTTCAGGGAGCTGACGGAGCTTCTTCAACAAGAACATCACCCCTAGTAGTTGATGCAGATCTCTGGGTGGTGACACTTCCAACGATGGAGCAAATCGAATCATATTTAGATATCCATTATTTATTTTAGACAACTGATCATTTGTGCAGGTCTATTTAGATGAGCCGTTGACGCCTGCAGAAAGTTTATGTTCTTTTAAACAAAATAGAAAACCATACTAATGCAATTACTGTGTTTCAGGGAGTTGCTGAAGCGTCATCTTCAATAATATCATCAATGGAAGTCTATGCGGAGCCCGAGGTATGGATCTTGACAGTTCAATCTAACTAGATCAACAATGCGTGAACTATTGTCGTTTGAATGTTCTACACAATGCGTTCATTCGTGTTTTGCTATTGAGATGTACGTATGGGTATTGGTCCCCAAGTACATTTTGTGTTTTCAATATTATTATACATACTAATGAAAGTTCTATGTTTCAGGGAGTCGATGGAGCCTCAGTGAGTGATGGATGTGCTTATCATGAAAATATAGTCGTTGCAGCGCGAGAGGAAGTGGAGACATGCACACACGAGTCGGAGCAACAGCGTCCAGATGTTGAAGTTCGAGGCAAGAAAGTTTCAAAGAAAAGAAAGCAAAAGAAGGTTAGTGTCCTGTTCACTATATTATGTTGTCTTTCACTGTCAATAGTTCAATACTGTAAGTTGTGTTTAAACTGAACATCCCTTTTCTAATCTGTCCTCTAGTTGCGAGTGGGTGTAAGAACTAGATCTACACAGACAGTGAAGCGAACGAGAGATGTTGCTTGTCAAACCTTTTGGCAGGGACTTGAGACTGGAGATGCATCGTGCCAATGGGAAGAATATGAAGTGATTGACAACGGAGCTATACCACCACCAGCCATTGATAGTGAATGTCGTCCTGGTAGTTTGGATGCAGTCGGAGATCAATTCACAGAATTCACACCCGCAAAAAATAAGAGCGCGCGAAAGTTGAAGACATTGGGCCTCATGACGACCCTTGCGGTCCGGAAATAACGGTGGCGGTAAACCCGCCGCCACCGTTGTTTCCGGACCGCCTGATCCCGACCCCTGCAGGCGGGAGGTGATGTTCCCGCCAGGTCTGACCTGGCGGGTTTAACACCGCCCGCCTGCAGGCGGACGAGGAAACACCCGCAGCATTACAAGATGCTGCCGGTGTTTCCATGATCCCGATTCCCATTGAGTCCCATAGGACTCAATGGGAATGGGGATTTACACCATTCCGCCTCCGTGATTCCCGGAAAGCCGGGGTTGTGATGCCCCGGTAATTCCGGGAATCACGGAGGCGGAATGGTAATACGAGTCCGGCGTTAACCAGGCGGTTTTACCGCCTCGGTTAACGCCGGACTCGTAATGAGGCCCATTGTTTTTTTCTCCCATCTCCGGACAGGGAACAGATGTTGCAATGGAAGAGAATGAAGTGGACGACAATGAAACACCATCAATATCACTCAGCATAGCGGAAGACGATATCAGAGATTGTACCTTTCATGCGAGTGACATGTCCTCAACGTTACAGGCCGAACCAGCTGGGATGCAGAGTGACAGTATAAGGAAAGAGGCCAAATTCATTGTATTCGATAGCTGTTTGATGGATATTATTATGATGATGAAATGTGGGCATTGGGTTGGTGGGGAAGTATGTGGGGAGCCATTGATTAATGTGACTCGTGCAATTCGAGGCACTAACCTTAAAATACATGCCACCTGTACACAATATCATCCGTTCGCATGGTCTGCACAACCCATGCTGGGGCAACTGCCAGCAGGCAATCTACTTTGTGCAGCGGCCGCACTTTTTAGTGGTTCAAGTTTTAAAAAGTTACAGTATTTCTTTCAGTTTGTGGGAATCCATTTCATTGCGAAAAGTCAGTTCTACAAATACCAAACCGATTATCTATTTCCAGCCATCAGCGAAGCTTGGAGAATGGAAAAAATGTCAATGGAAAGTACATTCGCGGGCAAACGCTTCAGGCTAGCCGGTGATGGACAGTGCGACAGCCCAGGATTTTCAGCCAAGTACTGCACCTACCACTTTCAGGACATGGAAAGTAAGAAAATTGTGAGTTCGGTGGTCGTGCAGGTGTCACAAAGTACATCCTCAGTGGCCATGGAGAAAGTTGGCTTTGTAGCATCATTGCAAGAACTACAATCGCGGGGAATGGTGATCGACCTGATAGCCACGGACAGACACGTTTCAATTGCCAAGACAATGAGAGAAGAGTACAAAAATATAAATCACCAATTTGACGTATGGCATCTTGCAAAAACAATCAATAAAAAATTGTCGGCTGCAGGAAAAAAAAAAGATATGCAAGGTATTTCACAGTGGTCCAAGTCAATCAGCAACCATCTTTGGTGGAGCTCAAAAACATGTGAAGGGTCGTTGGAAATTCTACTGGAAAAATGGCGGTCAGTAATGTTGCACTGTAGCAACGTACATCGATGGTCGACAAATGAGCATTTCCACAAATGTGAACATGGCCATTTGTCCACAGAGGAGGCACGGAAGAAGAAGTGGTTGATTCCTTCATCACCCACTCACAAGGCCATTGAAAAGAATGTATTTGATAAAACTATAACAAGAGATTTGAGGGGACTCACGGAATTCTGCCACACAGGAGATTTGGAGGTGTTCCACAATATGTGCCTAAAGTACAGGCCCAAAAGATTGCATTTTGGCATGGAAGGCATGATAAATCGGACTCTTCTAGCGGTCTTGGCACATAACCATAATGTTGGCCGTCAACAAAGTAGGACGACCGGAACTTTAGGGACGCTTCGCTACAATAAGGCCTTCACTAAAAGAAGTAAACAATGGGTGATCAAACCAGTGTTTGAGGATATGCAATATGAGTTTATTGAGAGACTTATCGTAGATGTCCTCGATAGGCACATACATGGAGTGGTGAACGAACCTATGCAGGGGACAACTGCATTGCCACCCAACATTGCCTCTGTTCCATGTCCACCTAAAGCAGAGCTCATTGAGAAATACACATCACGGTTTAAATGATTGTAATTTGATTGTCTGTTCTCTCGAGTCTCCTCATGTTGCAGGCCCATTGCAATTAAACCAAACAGTAATATAAATCATTTTTACAAAAATTATAGAATGTTTCCGTATTACAAACACATGGCCGACCCATAGGGACAATAAAAAAAAAGGCACGCAGACAAGATGCCCTTACACTAACTGCAGCTAACTAGAAATGTGTGCTCGCTCAAAGTGAAGGTCAGCTGCTTTGATGTTTTGCTCGGGTGGCGGAACGGCCCACGACCCAGTATAAGGTTCTATTGTGATTTGACCTTGACAGGCCGGGACCATCCTGAAAGACTAAGAAAAGATAATGAATAAAATTTCAGAAACGAAACGATGAGCCACGTTCATTAGAAGAAGTAACGTCGGCAAAGAAGGAGTGGTGTTTCGGGTCTGCCCTACACAGAGACACAATGGAAAATGCAAATATAATGTAAGTAACTTTTGATGAGTTTATACCGCAATTTCATTACTATACAGTGGCTTTAAAGACGGGTTCCGTTGTACTTGTTCGTTCTATGTGGCATATTGTTTTCTACCGCGCACTATCTTGAGGAGAAACATCTGCTTTTACTGAAGCACCTCAAAACCTTCCTCTTTGCTTCTGCTTTCTCTCTCCCTCTCCCCTGCTACAACTGGTCCACTGTCTGCGACCTCGGTCCTGGGCCCTTCCACTCTCCACCTGCACTGCCTCCCTGTCAACCCCTGCACTGGGGGACTGTCTCAGTATCCTACAGCCCCCCCTTCCCAGCACTTGTTCTGCACTTACCTTGCACTTGCCACCAGCTGGCCCTATTTATTTATTATTTTATGCTACTTACCTTGTACTCCACTCCCCCCCCTCCCTGCCTCGCCACGCCTTTAAACACTTGTGTACACCCAGTAGCGCTGTCCTCGCTATGATTTTAATAAGGATCTGATGGTGAGACTAATTTCATTTTTTATGTTTTTAGGTACATCATTCACTACTGTCTGTGTCACGAGTACCAGACACCAGCGGACGGCTTCTACAGCCGCCAGTTGCTTCTCCGCGTGAACAACGTTACCACCCTGACCATTTTATGGGACGATCGCCAAGTACAAGTATGCCCTTACGCGGTACTAACGGTTAGATGCAACATACCTACCGTTGTGGTGGCCTAGTGCCTCGTTGTTGGAACAGCCATGCGATTATCAGTGCGACCGAAGAGCTTATTTTTATCGTAAACCAACACCCTGTGTACTGCACACGAACATCGCTTCCCTCAAGACGAACTAATTTGGATCGAGAGCAAAGAAAAATGCAAATCGCTGAATATTCTCTAAACATTTGATGTCCAATAAACGTACTTTGCCAAATGTACAATCTTGCCGTTTGCTTTTAAACCACGGTTTCACATTCCGAATTGTGGCGCTGTATTGTGAGATGCTCTAAGACCCTGTGTACAGCAAAGGACCATCGCGTTCCTCAATACGAACTTTTTGGAACATGAGCAAATAAAAATGCAAATCGCTGAATATTCTCTAAACATTTGATGTCAAATAAATGTACTTTACCACATTTACAATCTTGCGGTTTGATTTCAAAGTACAGTTTCATATTCCGAATTGTGGTGCACTGTATTGTGAGCTGATCTGTGTTGATTTCCGGGGTCTGTGTGGAGTCGCGTAGAAGACGCCTGGGCGCGTTTGCCTACGCAGCTCAGTCACGTCACGGATAGAGGCGGGGAATATGAATGTTTTGATAAAGTCTGTTTCAGGGGCGGGGGATTTGATTTAGTGCCGCAAAGGCAGGTGAGCCAGGTCGATGCGGCGGAATGATAGGATTATCACAAAATGGAGGCTGATTTCGAGTGCGATAATGGGCGAAAAGTCGGGTAAGGTCCATAGGAAAGTTTCCTACGATCTACCGATTTATGCTTACAAACACATGGCCGACCCGTAGGGACAATAAAAAAAAAGTCCCGGAACTATCCTTTAAGCCCATCCCCTCTGAGGTTTCATTTGTGTATTTGGAATAGACCCTTCTAATAGCTCTCATGAATCTTCATTGGCATAACATCAACATGTTGATCCAGCTCTCTCTGCTGCTCTATTATCAGATAATATTCAGGTCTGTTCTCAGGGAATTTGATAGGTGGCTTTGTAAGGCAACACCCAGTAAGCAAAAACATTCATTTTGCCATTATCCTAGGTCGGCTCTGAAGCATCTCTTTGATAGAGGGAGTATGTCTAACTTGTACTTGTTGATCTTGTGCTCTGAAGGCTGACTAAACACATCCAGGGTGTTAAACAGAGTCTGCATTGAGGACTGAGGGAGAGACAAAAGTTCATAATTATTTTATTTTTCACCCCTCTCAATTCTGCTTGCATCAGCATTCAGCCATATGGTGTGAACTAATGATTGCATTGAAAGGTTGCAGTCTGAGGGTTTGCTTTACTATTTAAATGACCTATTGAGGTGTTTTAATAGTGTCTTGGCTTTGATAGGTTGCACTCTGTAGTTATTCCTGGAGGGATTCTATTCTCTTTGGAACTACATCTGGAAAAGCAGGGCTCAGAATGTGGTTGGAACTTGGACTAGAGACCGGATTTGTGAAATTGCAAACACTCATGTCGCATGAAAATACATCTCTTAATACTAATGTAACATTGTGTTTGATCCTATTGTGACTTCGGCCTTGTTTATGGTTGTCATTAGCTGAAGACCTTATCATCAGTTTTCTACCCTCTAAATTGGGATCTGGATTATTTTGTTTAGGATATGCTTACCTTGCAAAAACATATGCTTATTGTTTGCTCTATAAATGACAACACACGAATAACAATATTTTACAAAAATGTGCTAGACGTTAATACAATGGGCCTCATTAGGATTTTGGCGGTAGCCGTGCCTGTATGACAGTCACAGCTACCACCAAACTCGCCTCCGGTACTGTCACCCGCGAATGGCCAATTACCGGGCCATTACGAGTGTTGCGGCCTGGTAATTGCCCATTCACTGGTGCTGGCAATGCCGCACTCCCCATCCCCATTCCGCCCCATAGGGCTGAATGGTGATGGGGAGCATGGATGGACTGGCACTGTTAATAATGGTGCCGGTGCATCCGTGTGTTGTGCTCGCTGGAGTCGCCATCCCGCCAGGTCAGACCTGGCAGGCTGTCAGGCACCCGCGAGCAAAACTCGTACTATGGCGGTCTGGGAACTACGGTACCGGTAGCATTACTGGTACCGTAGTTCCCGGACCGCCAGGGTCGTAATGAGGCCCAATGTCTTTCAACGATATAAGACACCTGAGTAATGATTATTTGTGTATGCATTTTCCTGGTGTCTTATCAACTTTGTCTTGGAGAGAGTACATTGACTAATTAGTTGGTGCTCCAAAACACACTTGGCTGAACTTAGTGTGGCTCAGGTTATCTTCACCCTAGCAAAGAACCTTGATAAAGATATCTGCAAGAAAGCCGGTTGCAAGTCCTTGAAATGGCGAATGACCTAATAGAAACTGTTTCCACTAATTTACAGTGGATGGTAGCTAGTACAAGATTTTAGGTATTACCAACAGGGGCCAGAATTGGTAAATGGTCTAAGGCAGAAGCAAAGACAATATGGGGGTAATTTCATCGCATATTCTAACTGCTTGCATGGGACCAACAACGCATACACTTACATGTTGCTGATTCCCTGCATGCAATTTTAAACATCTACAAATCAGTGTGTAATTGTGAGGAGTAAATGAAGACAAAATCGCCTGTACTCTTTGCTTTTACACTTTTTTGTAAAGAATATAATGCCACCTGCAAATTACGCATCACAGGCAGCATTTTACAATAGATTCCCATGTAATCTGCCTGCTTATTAAGATGTGTAAATATGAGGTATTTTCCAAAGCAATCCTCTGGTTTACGCCTGCATTAAAATCTAATGCAGGCGTAGAACCGGGTCCAAGAAAGAAGAGGAAAACAAAAAAGTGATGCAAGCTCTGCTTTGTACCTCTTCTATGACATGGCAGGGCAGGGGATGGGAATGTGAAGAGATCATGTGCTCCATTTTTATCATAATATTTTTGCACACCCTTTCAGATTAGATAGTATCTTATTTTTTAATTGTTATAGCATTTTGCGAAAAGTGGATTCTCCATTCCGGTTGAAGAGTTTCCCCCGAAAGGCATGAATGATCACAAAACAACAATCTTGTTTCTTTAAATTTGAAAACATTATATAATGAGAAGATATGCATTTGGGTTTCTCGAATTGTATTAATCAACAAGTTGTGATATATTCACTATGTATATTTTTGGTAGCTATGGAATGATTACAATTTGAATTGATTTTGGTTTGAACTTGACCATCGCATTATTTAAATGTACCAAAGAATGTTGATGAAATAAACTGAGCATTTCTTGTTCTATTAAATCAAACATATTTCTTAAATATTGTATCGATGTTGGTTTATACATTGGTTGAACTGTGTATAAAATTCTGAACATGCTGGTTAGGATTTCTTTTTAACCAGTTGAAGAATTGCAAGTTGCATCTGTGGTGTTCCCCTTATGAGTGCAACACTGCTGCTATAGTGGAGCCTATAGGATTTTTTCCATAGGGAATGGACATTCCTTGGGGTTTAAAAGTAAGGCATACATTGCTAACTCCTTACTTTTACCTGTTACCTTTTCACTCCACAGCATTGAAAATGACCCCCATGTGCGGTTTCAGCACTGGCAGTGTAGAAAAACTGAAGGTTCTATTGCTATTTTGTACCAACTTGGTGGATCCCCACTCTACAATCCTCTGTTCCCTCCAATTATCTTTAAATTAGGTCTAGATGTCAGTCACTTTAGTGTGGTTTAGGAGTCGACACTCCTGGGGTTCGTTACAAACTAGGGTCACTGGTAGTAACTGCACTTTTAAGAAGAGCAATATGTGTCAACTTAGTCCATTTCGGTGGCAGGAAAAGCTGCCAGAGGAGTGGTAAACTTCTGACGATGGTTATGTGCTAGACTCGATCATAGCAACTGCACTTTTAAGAAGACAATGAGGCTGATTTACAGATAAACATGTATAAACAAAATCTGGAGCAAAAATGTTTGCGCATGCTCTAAGATTGCATGGCGCAAATGCATCGCGAGAGAAGGCGATTTACAGAAATAAGCGCAAGCAGAGACCAATAGTGCAAAGAAAATTGGATTGCATCTGACATGCCCAAAGCACACCCCTAATGCAAAGCAAGGAGGCACCGATACCTGTGACCCATGACACCAGATGAAGCAAAAAAACACAAATAGCATAGCAAATACCCACAAGCAATCACCATTAGCAGCACCCATACCAACCATCAACAACCCCATGAGTGAAATAAATCTGCACTCACCAAATGCAGTGTGCACCTACACCCACTATTCCTACTCCCTGTACACCCACCAAACAAAGCCGTCCACATGCACAGTGCACAGTGCACCTATGCCCACTATTCCTACCCCTCGTACATCTACAAAACAGAGCAATATGCATGCAAAGAGAACCTACCCTCACTATTCCTACTCCCGAACACCCACGAAACAGAATCACCCTCATGCATATGGCACCTACACCCACCATTCCTACTCTCAGTACACCCACAAAACAGAGCCACACACATGAAAAGTGCACCTACACCCAATAAGCCTAACCCCTGTACTTCCACCATTCAACACACCACACACATAACCCTCCACATTTGCATCCCCCTCAAAGGAACAGCACATACAAAGTGCACCCTAAAACTGCACAACACAGACCCATGTATTCTCCTTGAATTAAAAAATAGGTCACATGTCCAAACCAAATATATGTCACTTGGATGTCACCATCATCACACACCAGTGGGGGCACAACGGTTGATGTGACTGTCATACCCAGCTAGCGATTGCGTGGCGCAGCATGCAGTGCTCCACCTGCACATGTATGTGTGAAACCAGAAGCAGGAAGCCAACCACCCCAGACCAGGCTTGTGTGACCCCAGTGCACGCTTCACCCTGAGGAAAGATTGATGCTGAAGTGAGACTCAAAGTTGTGGGCCATGTGAGTCCCTGCACCTGGCAGGGGTTCCAGGGGAAAAGCTTGATGCGCACCGTGAGGCTGACCATGACACACTCTGCATTAGCAGCCATGGTGCGTGAAATGAATTCAACCCTGTACAAAGTACACATCTGGCAGCACAGATATTCTCAATACATATAATGAGCATGACAGTGACCATCACTTGGATCATAAATATCACTGAGCAACATAACCACACCCAACACAGATGTGACACACATGCAACATTGACAAAGCCTTGGTGATAGTAACGTCACCCATGAGAGCACACCAACATTCATGACACAATCCCAAAAACATATGAGTAGTGGGGACATATACAACAACCACATCACATGTCAACATGCATCTAAAGTGCAACATCCATGCGCAATGCATGGCACAGTCATCATCGTCACACATAGTCCAACATAGACCCGTACAGGAAACACACATGGATACATGACCATTTGTGCAAGGAATATAATGTAGGACAACACTGACAACTGCAATGATGGAGGATAAAAATCCCCCACCACCACCACCCTCACAGGCATAGAGCCACAGATGCACATGACAGTCTGCACACCACAAATACGTGTACCAATCCCATACACATGCATCAACTACATGCATAGACTGAGAAGGCCACAATTAATACATCCACATATGTTGAGCCATCAGCGCATGTCTGTGAACCGGACACCTGAATACAGAACACATTTTGTTTGTTGGCAATGTGCACACGTAACCCTGAATCCTGTATGCATAGTGATCAGATGGATGTACAAATGCTACAAAGAACCTTGTCAAGACAAACCTTTGATAGGCTGAGTGATGACACATTAATCCTGTGAAGCATAGTGCATGATTATGTGACATGCACCCTGAAAAACAGACCAGTGTGACATGCACTACAAAAGATGCCTGCATACACACATACGCGTTGTAGAAAGTGAATATCACAAAAAAGACAAAATAACCATAGCAATCTGATAGAAGCAAAAACACAACTGTATTGGACTGGAAACCAAACAAAAACCATGCAACAATTAGTCCAAAATAAATTCAAAGGAAAACTCCTTCAAAAACCAAAAATAATGTGTCCAACACTCACAACAAATCTTCAACAGTCACTGCTGCAGTCCAGTTCCTGACAACTCAAGCTCCAATGCAGCTTCTGACTCTGCCTCACTTGCTGCAAGCATGCATCTGTGCTGTCCCTGAGGGTCTGAAGGGTCTTACGAGTGGACTGCTCAATTTTCTACGAAGCCCTTACGCTCTCCCCCAGAATGGCAGCATGTAACTCCTCCAGCCTAGCACTTGCTACAACCCTCAGACTTGCAGCAGCCTTCTCCATAGCATGCAGCATCTCCTCCTCCTACCGTCACATGTGCCGCAGTTGGCATGTTGCCACATGAATCTGTTGCCTTGCCACCTGCCTCCCCTGCCAGACCAAGAATGCCTGCTTGCCCTCCAAGTGACAAGCTGCCGTTGTTCCTACCTCTGCTGCCACAACTGATCCTGACACCTGGCAGCCCCCCTCTGGTGCTGGGCCTCTCCCTGGAGAGATGACCAACTCCTGGAGGAAAGTACTGCCCCACCACTTTCTTAAAGTGCCATGTCCACTTGCACTGCATGATTTAGCCTGACTGACATACCAGAGCCTGTTACCACCAGAATTCCCTTCATAGCCACTTGCACCCCACTGACCATGAAGCAGGCACCAGACATGCAAATGGATGTATATGGGCAGAGGAGCCTGGGGTGTTTGCAAGCATGGAAGCCACACCCGAGGAGGAAGTGGGTATCATTTGCGTTGCCTGTGCCATGTGTGTCACAACTAGCAGTGCACCAGCCATCTGTGACATCATGGCTGATGAGTTGGCCCTGGATCACATCTAGGGCCTCCAGTGCAGCCACCTGCAGCCACGCCCCGATATGAGCATGGGCAACATGCCATCCCAAATTACCTCATCAGCACCCACTGCCGGGGTAGTTTGTGTTGTAGCATCAATGTAGATGTGCAGCCCTGTAAATTATGCCCCTGGGCCAGTGTGAATAGCTAACCAAACCACTGTGTCCTGCACAACCTACTGTCCCAGGCACATGCCCCCAGCCTGCGCATCCGACAATGTACCTCCACCAGACACACCATAGGCAGGCACACAATTGCACCCTCCCCTCCACCCCACCTGACCCAGACGCCCCAGATGGCACCTCTGTGGCAACCAGCCTGTTTGTGTGGATGGCCCAATCTCCCTGCCCCTCTGCCACTGAGGACTTAGTCTCCAGGTCCATGGAATGTTCCTGCACGTTATCCCCAGTGCCATCCGTAGATGTACCCTCGGCAGCCACCTGTCCCTCAGGTGAGGTGAATGATGGGATCCTAGGTTGTGGTCTATGCAGCCTCTGGGAAGACCTTGCCCTTGCAACTTGCTCGTCCTCTGTGCTGGACTCCTCATCTGCATGCAACACTGGTTGGAAAGGGAGAGAGGAGAGGCAGTTCATCATCTGTGTACACATGTGCATGTCCAAAGATTGGCATGGTGCCATGACGCCATCTTGCATACAAAAGCCATGGCACAATCACAACACGGCTGTAATGAATCACCCAGAATAGACAGACATGTGAGCCCGAAATACAAGATGTCAACCCCCTTCAAATGCATGCATGGATCTGCAGAGAATGAACATTTGCCACCCCAAGGGCACCAACGGCACCATGGCAAACTGGGAACATAGATCTGGCAAATGCAAGGACTAGAGCATATTACCAACACACACAGCCATCATCATTGCACTATCGATACAAACATTCCATACCATCCACGGACCAAGGACCTTGCTCCCGCACATGACCATGGTACATGGACATGGCTAAGCTGGACATGGCAAACTCCATGCTCCCCTCCATAGACTATCACAGCCTCCTAGCAAGTTAGCTATCCATCACCCATCCCAATCAATCTCTATCCAGGGCACAATACCCCTTGACACACATCACATCAGCCAACAACCGACTATGCACCGTCACCAGATGTGTCACCCAAGCCCTCTAATCCACCAAAGGTAACACCCACATCCTACAATGCATATTGTGGCCTGGGCACTCACCCCTGAATTCGACCACATGGGTCTATCCGTAAATATACCACTGGGAAGTTAACATGGAGGGTGAATATCCCTTGATCACGTGGCCCAATACCATTTGACGTCAACTTGCAACTCCTCAAGGCCATGGTGGAATACAAAGATCCCCTTGACACTTCCTCCCAAGGTTCTCACAACCATTTGACCCACACAGAGTGCAACCATGCATGCATCATTACGTTACACTACATTGCTCTGTCCATCGACAAGCGTCCTCCCAAAATGCATTCCCATCACATGGCATATACATTCTTCCCCATTGAACTGACAGTGGGGACTCTCCTACAACCTGGATCTGGTCCTGCAGTATGAGACCTGAGTGTTAAGATCCGGGTTCACCCTCTGCAGGATTCTGAGATGGAAAGGCAAAATCCTATGGCACCCACCCAAGTGCACCTCTGCAGTGGGTCCTGGCTCGATGGCCACCCTGGCCTTCTTTTGGCTCTGTATCCGTATATCGTCCCATCTCTTTTTGATGTTGTCTGGGGTACTTAGGGCCACACCCTCAACAATAACGGCTGTGGCGATGTCCCGCCAGGTCCTCCTATGACCAACCGCCCCAAGCTGCTGCTCCGGTTGGAACAAGGGGTCATAGTGCCCCAGCACCTCTTCACAGAGTATGGCAACTGCTGCGTCCGAGAACTTAGCAGCCCTCATCTGTGCAATCTTTGAGGTGGATGACATGTTGGAGCTGACACTGGTGGATGGCGCAAGGTCTGGGATGCACCTGTAACAGAGTTAGAAGTGTAACACCCATCATTGGTATGACATAACAACACTGCATTTGATCCCCATGGAGTGTGCCCACAGTTCATGGCCCTAAGTATGCTCTCAGGACATTTTCCCCCTTCCCAGGTCCAATATTGATTCAGCCACTCAAGGCCATTCAGCCACTGTCAATGTCAGAAATGACACTTGGGCATGGACCGATACACTCACACATGTATACACAATGACCAGCTGTACATGTCTCTGCAGCCAAACAAACTCAGGCACCTTGCCAGCACAATTCATGAATTTGCTGTAGCAGTTCCCATATGCATGAGGGTAACATATTTAGATAACTACTACGCATTGCGACAGTGACCATGCAACATGTGCACATCATTGCCTAGGTCAGCACCCACCTGCAACACACTGTGCCCTCTACAAGAGTACCCCCTCCTCATGAGTGCCACCATCCCTCTCCCACCTTCTTGCATGCAGCCACATAGCCACCAGTTGCCCTTTTGCTATTCCCCAACTCACCTGTACTGAGTAGCAGCAGGCAGCAATGAAGTGATTTCGTACCAAAGGGCCAATGGCAATGTACAGCAAACTGTCCCGAAATATAGACAATGAAGGATTTGCAGGAGTGTGAGAGCAGGCCAATATGGGTCTTGAACCAGTGGTGGGAAGCTGTCAGTGGACTCATGCAACTCCAGATGCCAAAAGAAGCAGGGCCCATGTCACATAAGTTGCGCGCATCATGCCGTGCAAACTGCACATGCACGGCTTACTATGAATAGGGGGCACATGTGCAGGATGCATCTGTACTGCATAATCGTAATGTTTGGAAGACGCAGAGCATCTTCGTGATCAGCGTTACATGTGTAAGTAGAGAATGCAGGGTGCAAGTGCCGAACTGCAAGAATTACAAATAGCCATATTCCCGTCTGCTTATATGGATGGAATGGGAACTGGCAGGACTGGGAGCGCAGTGAAGGGGAGAGGAGCACCTCCAATACATGTCGTGGGAGAGCACAACCACCAGGTGCTGGGGATGCGCCACTGGCACAGACAGGCATCAGCGTAGTCACTGAAGGTGCCACTGGTACCCCTACAACACAGGGACAGTGTTACGCTCACCTGGCTCCCACAGAGGCGTCGATCTGAACTGGACAGCTGCGGTCTCCACCAATGTGACGTGTAGGGCCGAGATGACGGACTGGACTGGCCCACCTAGCTTCTTCTGTAAATGGAGAAAGGGAATTAACCACCCATGGGGTTGAGTGTAAATTCCCCCACCCCCGCTGTTCTCCCCACAGATCACCTTTGATGTCCCCTCTTATAGTCTCACCTGATGGTTTGAAAAGATGAGCTCTCCATCCTGCATTGAGCGCAGGGGTGCGTTGATAACCAGTTGCTTCACTGGCTCGAAGGAATTGGTGAGTTCCAGAACAATATTGACTCCGAAAAGTATGTAGTTCGTAAGAGTTCACATGTCTGACTTTCACTCCTGTCCGATTCCTTGCAGTTTGCAGCTTGACCCCAGCGAAGAGTTCCTCGTGGTAGCTGACGAAGTTTAAGTTTAAACTATTGTGGTGATGGGGAGGTCATTGGGAGCACTTTGTCAGTAGTTAAGGATTTGGCTTATCCTACACAGTTCAATAAAATATGTCCAGAATGTAACCTGTGGCTTGCTCCCTTATTCAGGTGTGGCGAGAAAATATGAAGTTCGTGGAATAATGCCTCCTACGGTAAAATTAGGTAAGTCTATTGTGGTAAGAAGAGTTCCTCTTGTTTGTCCCTTAGTCTCACCTTGTTGACCTTTTGTTCCCCTTAGGGACCGGGGTACGGCGAGGATGCAATGGAGACTGTGCCGACCCATGAAGAGGAATAGTACCCCCAGCGGAAATCAGGTAAGTCAATGGGGGTAGTTACTATTGCCTCTGTTTATTCCCTTGGCTCACCTTTGCTGTTCTTGTGTTCCCCTTAGGTGCCAGAGTACGGCGGGAACATGCAGAAGGATGCGGTGGATAGTGAGGATGCTGCCAAGGCCGGTGAGTTCAGCGCGGCGCTGCAGCAGGCAAGGTGGCGTGCGTAAAATGCTTCTTTCTTCCAGCTCGAAGGCGCGGTGGATCTGGAATTCAGGTAAGGATCGAAGGTTTTGCTCTTATTCTAACCTCTTCTCCTTCTGTTCCTCCCTTTTTCTAGGAGCTGCAGACTCGAGGCGGGCGTGGCAGAAGACTGGATTCAGGCTTGCAGACACGGTGAGCGTTACGCTGCTGGATGCAGAATAACATGAAGCGTGTTCTGCTCTTCGGGCGTGGTTTAAATAGCCTCCAAAGTAGTCCCAGGTAAGTATTCCTCCCCAGACCCACCCGAGTAAAAAATAGTCCCTAGGTAAAATAGTCCCTTCCAAGCCTCATTTGGCTTCGAGCTCTGCAGCATGGTCTGCATCAGGTAAGCTTGCAGCATGGTCTGCATCAGGTAAGTTCTGCTCTATGAGCCTGGCACCATAGGCACCAGGACTGACTCTCCATATGAGCCTGTCGCCATAGGCGCCAGGACCGCACCGAAACAGACGCTAGCAGGGGTTTTTGGGCTTGCTCAAAATAACTTGATGCCTGCTTCCGGGGTTGCTGGACTTGGTCTGGTTCCCCGGGGGTAGGCATCATGTCACCAGTCACTGGGAATGGGCAGAGCCGAAAGAGGAAATTTACAGAGGAGGAATTACAAATCCTCATGGACTATGTGGACAAAAAAGCAGTCTGAGCTATACCTCTGGACTGGAAGCACCCTGACACTGGCCCAGTGTTCACAGGAGGTGACTGACCTGGTGAAGGCCTGTGGGGTGAAGAGGTGCACTGCGAAAGAGTTGCATAAGAGGATGGATGACATTACCAGGCGTACTAAGGAGAAGGAGGGTGCAAATGTGACCTCTGCACAGACGACTGGTGGTGGTTCTTTGCATATTGAGGAGCTCACTCCTTTTGAGGAGATAGCCACTGGCCTCATCTTGAGTGAACAGGTTGTTGGTGTAGGAGGCATCGACACATTTGGACATGCTGTAGGTGAGTGAAATGTGCGATATGTGGAACTGCTATACGTGATCATGATGCTCCAGCTCTACATACATGTGGGTCCAATCCATGTGAATTGCAGTGTGGCTGTTGGATGTGTAGAGGACACCTCACTTCACCTTACAGGCATGGATGAGAATGGCATTGCCTACATGGCAATGTGTCCAGGTACTGCATATCAGCATGCACAGTATCTGTGCCATGTCTGTGTAGTGTGCACTCTCAGTGTTGCGTGCACTCACATGGCTTCTCCACTGGCAATGGGCCATGCATGTGTGTCACTAAATTCTCTGGCCATACAGTGACCAAGGAATGGGTGCCATGCCAGTGAAAAGAAAGGGGGATATCCAATGCTGGTACCATAGAGCAAAGTCATGTTTACTCGGGATGCAGGTCCATTTAGAGTGTCCATGCTCTTCTGTACATGTAAGTGCAAACCAGTGAAATGCCTGTGGAGACTGTATGCATTTGTCCCCTGATGCAACCTTGACTGTAACCTTTTCAAGGAAGATGACTGTCACCTTGGCGTTGCCTGTCCACACATGGATAGTGTTTTGATTTTGCTAGCCATTGAATGGCCACATCCACACATGTAGACTTGATTTTTGGTCAGACGGGTTGCAGGGTTCGTATCCAACTTGGCCAGTCTCTTGCTACCTTGGCATAAAGGTCTTGCATTTGCAACCATGTCACTGTGTCTCCATTTCATGTTCCTATCTGCATCATTCGCCTATCGTCCCATTTGTCATCAAATTTTGCATTTACTACACATTCAAGCCTGGCTATATGTTGCCATGCCCTTTGCCTGTGTTGCCGCAACATCCATTTGTTGCTTGCTCTGTCAGTGTAGCTACATGGCCACATGTGTGTATACTGTAGCAGACACATACATGCACGTTTTTACATGTGCATCCATTACTGATAGCAAGCTCATGACTGCTAGCTATTCAATGGTAAACTGATGGTCTCTATTTGTATGGGACATGGCACTTGCTTCTCAAGATTATTTTGCGCAGATTCATATGCATGCCTCTGTCAGTGTACGACATGTTCATTCTGAAAACGTATGTGGCATGCCTGAGTTGCTTGGATAACGCTTTATTCACTCATCTGTTTTACACTGCCATCTTGTATATACTATTTGGAGTGTCTGGGGTGCCATGGTGCCCCTGCTAGGGTTGGCATGGATGTGGGATAGGACTATGGGACCAGTCTGGGATTCTGATGAATGTGTTGGTAGGGCATTTTTACTGCATGCATTTAATGTGGGGCATGAATGTATATACAGCTCTAGCCGTAATTTGTGTTGTCTTACTTCTTGTGCGTGAAGCTACAGCTGAGGTGGAGCATGTGCTAGACGACTCATCAGGGGATGCACAACCAGGCACCAGTAGTGGCCAGGCTGCTGTGCGTGGTGAGAACCTGCAGCTGTTGCAGACCATCCTCAGCATGCCTGCAGAGGTGTCATCAGTCATCAGGGGAGGATGATGATGAAGATATTGCAGCCATTTGAGTCATATGGTTAGTCAACAACCACTCAGCAGTCCCGATCCCAGGTTTCTCCTTGGGTTTGTGGAGGGAACTGAACCTGAGGTGGGAGAGGAGACAGTGCCTCTTCCTGTGGTGAGCCACACATCTACTGATGGCACTGTGCCTGCACCATTGCCCACACCCATCCTGGAGGCAGCAGAGGTATGTACTGGGAGTAGAATGCATGTGGACCCGCAGACCATGCCACTGCAAACACTCAGGGACACACGGCATCATCTCGATTTCCGCGCCCATGGACATAGGGGACGTATACCTGCAACAGGGTGAGGTCATGCAGGAGATTGACAGTAGATTGGCAGGGACATGCATGGCCTCGCTGACAACATCATTATGTCTAATGCCACGATGTGCACATAATATCACCTGTTGTGTGGGGAGATCTCGGCCTTGAGAGACTGCCTGCATGAGAGATGATGGCCTCAAGGTAGAGTCTCCATCTTGAGATGTCATCCCTGAGGGACACCATCAACGTCCAGATGGATGCAACAAGGGCTGCTGTGCAGGCAATCAGTGAGACACACAAGGAGAGTCACCAGGAACTTGTTGAAATTGGCAGCCTGTTGCATGCCTCTGTGTCACATATGGCCTTCGCACAGGAGGACCAGGCATTGGACTTGCATGGCCATGGACCCCCTTGACATGATGATCCACAGGGTGGGTCTTGACTGGGTTTTTACAAAGGTATGCTATCGTTTGTTATCATTGAACTACATTCTTGTGTTGCTTCACACCTTACCACTCCCTTTCCTCATCACCCCTGATGACTATGTACATGTTGATGGATATATATTTTTTATGTTTTTGGACTGTCCAAGGTGTACTCATTTTGTTGGTTGGATGGACATTGCCATGTTGCATCATGTGCAGTTTTTTCTCTCACGATGGAACTTTGAAAGTGATGATGAAGGTGTCATGATCAGTTCAGTCTAACATGTTCAGTGATGTTAACTGACATGCTGGTTTCCGGAGGTACATGATCGGTCATTTGGGTAAACATTATGTTGAACCATGATGTACATTACAAGTGGAATATGTGTGACAGGGTACATGCACACTAATGGTCATGTATCTGTTGTCATTTCAGGTCACTTTTCACAGTCAGGTCACACCCACTGTGTGAATGCTAACAGGACACTCTCCTTTCATTCAATTCCCCATTCCCTCTGCTGTAGACCCTCCTGATACAAATGATGAGGCACAGTGTTAGGTGGAGTTAGTGGAGATGCACAGCACAATGTCAGGGGCACGAGGTACGGTAATACACGACATGCATTTTCATGTTTGTTGTCCTATGCATTACAGTACTGTGCTGATGTGGCACATGAAGGGTGGTGCATGATTGTGTTATTGTGGTGTTGTTTGGGTGATTGACACAGGCAGCAGACATGGGAGTGGTAATAGTTCTGTTATTGTGGATGTTGTTTAGGAATCTGCTGCATGCTGGTCGGAGTCTGTGCACTTGGCAGTGCTTATGTGCACATGTTTCTGGTGCCGGGTCGTACACTGGCATCTTTGTTTGTTACTCGGTTTTTGGGTGTCATGTCCTGGGTTCCTTGCATGACATGCTCTGCCATGATTGTTGTCTAGTGGCCAGTCCGTCATGCATGTGCATACTGCACACCTGAGTATCACCTTCCACATGATGGGATTTCTTTAGTGACATGCAGCAGCATACGTTGTGCTTTACACATGCTTGCATGATCATCATGTGTGAGTTTAGCTGTATATTCATGGATAGGTGCAGGGCAAAGTCCTCCCTGTGTGCTGATTCACTTTGCCATGCCATGGTGTTCACCTGCTGTGGGAATGTTTCCTGGCTCTGCATCCCACTGCCATGCTAGGGTATTGCCCTGACCCACACACTAGGCACCGTGGGCCCAGTCCCTGGGTGCCTAATGGCCAGCCCCTGTGAGGGTGCCATGGGGGCACCTGTAGTCACGTGACCCTGCTGATGAGGTACAAGCACAGCCAGTGGGATGTGCAGCCGGCACACCCTCATCGAGCCAGCCACTGCACACACATTGCTGTGCTGGTACAGCATTCATGCTGCCCCCTACTCCATTCTTGGCCAGCTGCATGTTTATCTGCTGAGTTGGCACCTACCAGCTTCCACAGGCCTGTGGCAACTCAGCCAGCGGAGCAGGTCTGCTTTTAGTGGCATTTAAGTGGTACATGCTCATTATCGGGGTGGCAATCAGTCGTTTAGAGTGTACTTATTGGAGGTTCATGCGTCATCAACCGATAATGGAAGAGCATAAATATGGGATGGTGTGCCATGTTCTTAGTTTAAATGTGTTTGATGTCTCATGTTCATGTTGTTTGCTTGGTTGAGATGTATTGCCAAGTGTCCCTGTTGTCTGTACTTGTGTGCTTGTGTGTGTCATTTCGGTATGCAAAGTGTCATACTAGTGACACTGCCCATGTTATCAGGTTTTACTGTGAGGTTTTAGATGGTGGATATGTGTGATTTTACGAAGTATGAGGCACACACCACATGTCCACCCTGGCCTGCAATTCTCAGGTAGTTGTCTATGGCCCAACTGGATTTGCCATGTTTCATCATTGAAGACAATCGGGATATGGCTATGGTGTGACTTTCACACTGGGTGGTTTTCATGTGAAGTATGTCTAGACAATCATATTGCTTATAAGCTGCCCCCTCACCCTTTGGACTGCTCTTGGTATTGGTACTGCCTGTGGCTGTGGCCATAACCCCTCATGCACCTCTAATGGTATGCTACGACATGTGACTATATTATGCAAGATGCAACATGCCAATATGAATTTAGTCAACACAGCTGGTGTATACAGTACTCTGTCTAAATGGTCAAGGCGGTGGAACCGTGATTTCAGCGCTCCACATTTGCACTCAATTATGCCTCTGTTCACAATGTTTGTTGTACTGTAGCTGGCCTCTGCTGGTGTGGTGAGATTTTGAATAGGCGTCACCAGGAATGGTGATAGTGGATATGCGAAATGACAAAATACAGTCTTTTGTTATGGGATGTGATGATATGGTGGTTTGTATTGGATGTGACCCCCATTCAGTGTGTGCTGGCTAATACTCACCAATGAGCCACTTGTTGCTGAACGTTCTAGTGTCTGGTGGATGGGGGAATGGCTTAGTATGTAGCTGTAGTGGACTCATCCAGGGACGTTTGCGTTCACATGCATTATGTGACTCTTGGCATTGCAGATCACCTGTGCATTCAGTGAATTGCAATTTTGTTTTCTGTTATGATATATGTGTTCAGTGGCTAGTGGGGGCTGTAGCGTAACATGTGTGCATTGTATTGCCCCAAGTACCCATGGGAACTGGGCAACTGCATATAATTCTTGTGCCACTCTTTGCCTTGCTTGCACATTGCATGTCATGTCTATGTGGCTGTGCACACATGCAATGATGCAGCTTCGGACCTGTTTGAGGCAGTGTGTTTGTGTAGGCTGTGATATACCCTCCACAATGGCTGTTATACATTGGAATGTGCCAGACCACAGGAAGTGTAGTGCAATTAAGACTTTCAACAAGGGTGGAATTGGCTGTGAGCACATGGTTCCAGACACCAGATCATTCGTCCATGCCCTGACCAATTCAAGGATGACATGTGAGGGGAAGCAATATGTGCCACAGACTTTTTCATGCAAATATTGTGTTGCGTGTATGGTAGATTCTGCCCCTCCTCCTCCTTTGCCTTCCATGTAACAGTAGTTATGCAAGCAATGCAGGGGCAAGCATGGTGGCGAGATTTCACTACTATTGCATGGCGGGTTCTAAACTTGCGATTGCATGGCCCAGTCTGGCCTTGTGCCTGGTGGCGGTAGGATTTTTTTTGTTTTTTGTTTGCTTACATGCAGAGGTGAATCTGTAAATACAGGTTTGTTTGTACTTCATGGGACGTGCTTTTGCATTGTCACGGTGCCTACCTTCCCACGCCCATGTTATCCCTCATTTCTCTGATTTAATGGGGATGTTTGATTATTCCGCCCCCTTATAAGTCTTTGCACCGGCCAGTCCCGCTCTACTTGCGCAAAATGCATGGACATGGCACACGGAGCAGGGAACCTGCGCAGAGGCCGATCTGTGAATCAGTGGATTTGTTTTTGCATGGCGCATAGTGCATTTTTCAGGCGCAATTTACTTATGCACTGTGCAAAACTTTGTAAATCAGGCCCAGTGACACATGTTGTGAGCATCTCCTCCATCTACTTGCAAAGGAGGGTTGCTGTAGGAATAGTTGATTTGCTGGACGTATGCATCCACTACAGGGATCTGTGTTCAATCCCAAGATCACATGTTCAAATCCTGGCTTACCCACTCAGTCCAGGTCTATGAAATGAGTACCATGTAGTTGCGAAGCAATAGGCATATGTTATTATTGCTTTGAGAAAGCTCTATAAAAGCTGTCAACAAATACATTGTAATAATGACGTTTACTTCACTCACAATTCACTTCACCCAAAGACAGTTGAATACTACATCAAGAACTAAAGCTTTAAAGTATTGTTCTGTGGTTGGATCATTTACACTTTTGAAAAGAAAATGGTCCACAATGTGGTGTTTTGGCTAGCCCCAAGGAAAGGGTGTTTGCCAGCAATCCAACTGGTCTGTAGATAATGCGATTGACACTTTAATGTATCTCCTATGGTGTATGTTGCACTTTTACTAGGTAAGTCATACTAGTTACTTGCACTTCGTGTTTAGATCAAGAGATTAGCCAAACGTGTGCGCTGGAAAATGACCTTTGTATAAGTCAATTTAAATATTTAAAAATTCTGTGAATTTTAGCGTTACATGTACATTCCAAAACTGGTAGTTGGCCCCACACATACTCACCCAATCGCGTGCACCATTAGCATGAGTTCAATATGTTTGGAATAGTGCTGGGCAATCTTGTTTGGGGATTCAGCAAACCACCAACATTTTGGGGGATTGTAGGTCCTGCAAACATGTTGAACTTTTCCAGAGATTCGTCCAGAAGAGTGTAAAGTGGCCCAGGAATAAAACATGAGGGCCATGCAAAGGAAGTCAGGTTGCTGCTACCCCCAAGACCCTATAATTCGTCCCAGTGTTCCACAGTAGCTTGGCAGGTCGCCAAAGGGCAGTAGGACATGTTAATCTATTTTATTACTTCCATCACAGAGAAACATTTTAAACTATTGTGGTGATGGGGAGGTCATTGGGAGCACTTTGTCAGTAGTAAAGGGCATAGGGGCGATGTGGTGGACTGCATGGTTGCTGGTTCACCCCACCAAAGGGATCTATGAATATGCAAGGGTCACAGAACCTTGGCCTAGTTGACTCAGGATTATTTCCATGCCACTTTAGGCAGCGTTTAACTGGCCCTAATTTGGAGATGCCGTGGTCTGCCACATCCCCCACAGGACGTTATTCGCACAGAATAAACAATGGGCAGTGGCCTTATGAACTGCCTGTACACCAATAAAATAAATACCTCTTTTAAAGCCTAATTTTCGGACATTTCAGTGATTTCCTGACTGGTTGCTGACACTTTTCTTTCTCTTTCAAATGCCCTCTCAGTCCTCTTCATCACCAGGACGTGGGCAACCAGCTTCCTGTCCGAACCTTCTCGGATGTCTATATACGGTACACCGTCTTTTCATCGAGTGATGTTTTTTCACCAGGGTTTTTACCGTGGTTTTTTTAACGAAGAAAACTCATCGAATTTTTAGGGTGGAGTAGGCAAATATATACATGGGTATGGGTGTTCAAGAATAGAAAAAAAAATAAAGAGGTTGGGGTAACAGGGGGAACCCCCAAAAATAAAATAATAAAAATTTGATGAGTTTTTTAGATAAAAAATCCACAGTAAAACCCCCTGCGAAAAAACAACCCACGATGAAATGACACAGAACCCTATAAACAGCTCTATGATACATCCACTACCCTCTTACTCTTTTGTACATTATCTGCTGTTTCCATGACCTAGATGTGCACCCATCTAACATTGCCACCAACTCACTAAGATGTCACAAGACCATGTGCCACCAGTTCCACCTGCTCCATTTGCATTCCATATTGGTCTATCTGCAGAGGCAAATGGCATTTTCACAACAAAAACTCTCATTGATTGCAGAAATGGGAGGGGAGATGCCACATGGTGTGGGTAGTGGAACTGTTGTGGGGATCCCAGGTTCTCCTCACTTGCAGCACTAATTGCGGTCGCTGCCTTTATGCAATGTCATGTCTGTACATGGACTCAGGTGGAGTAAAACACTGGAGATGGCCCATTCGGTATCCAGCAGCCACTTCCTGGCAAGGAGTTTTGCTGCTTTCACCACTGCAGTTCCTGCTCTTACTGGACGTTTTGAAAATTGAGCCGCCTGTTGTATATACTACGGGCGGGCAGCTCCCAGCCCACTGTTGCCAATGTTAGGGAGAATTCTCTGTTTAGGCTGAATTTCCTAACCTAGTGAGTCCCCCAGCAGCTTTGCTGGATTTCTGGAGTTTGTTTTTTCCATCCTACCAAGAGTGCGACACTGTTTCTCCCACTCTTGGACATGAATGTGGGAAATTCCTTTGAATGTCAATGTGTTCTATGGGCTATGGGGTATTTTACTCCATAGGGTCTCATATGTTTTTCTATGTGTGTTATACCGCACCCTCCGTGCCGTAACACTGGGGCGTCCTAGAGGATCCCCACCATAGACTCCAAACCCTGGGACTGACTACTGTCTCCCAGGGCATGTAAAGTCACCATTGGCTTTACTAGACCTAAATTTACTAACAGAACTAGTACAAACCATCCTATTGTGGACGTACTAGTAGGGGTAATTCGATTACCCCTGGGTCTGTTATTCGAGGGGGCACTGTCCCGTCCCCTCTCGTCGAGTTTTGGCTGGTGGCAGTGGAAACTACTTGTTATATTCGACCCCGAATATAGCTCTATGGGATTCTTCCCATTGTTGGACGTTAATACTTTTTCTCGTTAATCTCTAACATACCACCGGTTTATTTATCTTAAATAAATGTAACGGTTGGTATTTTCTGCCAGAACTCGTTTTTTAAAATGGCATCTGTGTTCGTCTCTGTGACTCCTAAATCAAAGGTTGAGCCCTTTGTTCCACTTTTGGCGGGCTTCTGCACAGAGGCCCTCCAAAGTGGTGCCATTCTGTCTGGGTACCACAGGGGGTGTGGGAGGGGGTTTAGGCACCCTGGACTGAGTTGCCTTGCCTACTCAAGTCGCACTCTGGTGTGATTGGCCCAAGTGGTGAGCCACCCCGCTCACCACTTAGAGTGTTTTGATTGACAGCTAGGCTGAATGAATGAGGGTTTTCTGCATAAAAGCAGGGCTTTTGGGACTGGATCTTCAGAAGTCGCCACAGGACCTAAGAATCCGACGAGGGTAAAGCTGAGCCGACCTGCAAAGACGACACCTCCGGTGGAGCCCTGCTGAACCAACTCACCACTTCCCAACGACAGAGGAGATCTCCCGGCTGGAGAGTCTTCTTCCCCTGACTGGTGGGAACAACCAGTCCCCTTTGCTTTTTCTTCGCTTCCAGGGCGTAGTGGTCGAATTGCCCATGCTGAGCACCCCGGCAACCGGATAGCCACTAACCCGTACCGCGACCAAAAGGTGGTGCCTTGTGACGGAGCACTCCGCGGCTCGTCTCTTCCCTGGTGGTGCAACGATCTTCAACTTTCCTTTGACGACGAGAGCATCTCTTTTCTTGGCAAAGCCCCGACTTGCATCCACCACCAGGAACAACTACCCCCGCCGGAGCTGTCTCTCCACATACCGCAAGGTACCGTGTCCGCCTGGCTTCCCTTGTGACGGTTAGCGTGAGGTGTCTTAATCCTCGCCTCTCCATTGGGTCGCCTCCAAGCCTTCTTAACTTTCTGTTCTGAACTGGTCCAATCTTTCTGTGACAATTTGCGCCAAAGACTCGAAGTGCATTTCCACTGTAATACTTTTTGGGACATTTCGCCTTGCCTCTCTCCGAGTGGGCCTGTGAACTTTGCACTCTACAGTAGACCCTGCCTTACTTGCCTTGCATTTGTTCGTAAAAGTGTTGGTACCGAGTTGATTTCATACCCTGCCTTTTCTCTCCCGGCCTAACGAATACTAGAGTGCCATCTAGGTTAAAGCATTCACCTCTGTCTGCAAATAAGTGGTGCCGTTGAACCTAGACTTGTCGAACTATTGTTAGGGGGATTGATTTACGTATAGTAATTGTAATTGAAGTTGTTTGCCGTATTAGTGCCAGTGTGTTTTTCATAGATGTGTTTTTATAAATAAATAACTATATATCTTTACACCGAAGCTCTGTTCCATGTTTGCTTGTTCTACTGTGTAAATTGCCCTAATTTGTATACTCGACATACTGCCTAACTCTTCTTGAGGGAAGTCTGACTGCTCAGCCACAGCTACCAAGTGAATCTGTGTGGTACAGACTGCTACCAAGTGGGTTTACTGCCAAACACCTGTAGTCCTAAATCTTTTGCAGTGGTCCCAGAGGGAACTGCACAGGTTTCCGCCTAACAGCCACCACGCTCGGCTGCTCACCGGCGGGCAGCTCCCAGCCCACTGTTGCCACCACGTGCGACTGCTCCCCACAATATCAGCTTATTTGAGGTTAAAGCTTCAACTCCCCATCGGTTTTACAGATACCAATCAATATATTACAAAAAAACTGAACGCGCTAGTCATGTCACGAAATAAGAGAAATAGTTGAGTGCTTCTATAAACACATTGCCATTGTTAATATTTTGCTCTTATTATTTAAGTGACAATTGGACCATGTTGATGAGCTATGCACATACCAAGATTGCATTTAGTTTCCTCCAATAAAATACATTCAGGAAAAATCCTTTCTGTTCTAATGAACTTGCCTGTTAAACATTTCAGCTACACCTTTTTTTTGTAGGTTAGCACTCATGACAGGCACTCCTGTTTGGCAGTTGCCTTTTGCCTGACCCTGTGTTGCTGTTGCTGACTGGTGACTGCCCTTCTGTTTTCAATCCAAACTGCTCTGGTAGTGCTATTGGTTATTTCAGTAGCAGGGCTGCACACATGGCATGCTGGCTGACTGGAGCACAGTGGGAGCATGGCCAGCACGAGGACACAGGATTGATTGTCACTTTCCAACTCATTGTTATCCTTGAAAAGGGCCCTCCAAATCAGTCTTCAAGGTCAATATTTATAACAGTTTTCAATTTTATCACTGACTCTGTTAATGACTCCCATTTAAATAAACTGTAAGTACAGGTATCTTTCTTGTGTGGGTATCCTGAAAACCTGAGGTTACTTTAATGCTAAGTCACCCAGGTGCAGTACCCTTAAGCGGATTTTGCGATCTCCTTTGAAACATAAGATTGTGTTTATTGATTTATCATGACAGAAAGCAAATGAATGGCACTGCGGTGAGGGTGAGGGCTTAGCCAGGGCCGACTGCAGCTGACACAGGAAGGAAGCGCTCCACCTCCGGTCCTACTTCCTGTCTGCTGCAACATCTCAGCCGGAAGCCTGGAGGAAGAAATAACATTGCTCAAAAAGAAACATGCAAGGAAAAAAACTGTATTTTTGGGTGAAAATGTGTATGTTTGAGTGTGTGTCCCTTGTTATTGTGTATGTAATCGTATGTATATTTATGTGTGCATGCATGTTAATGGTGGATGTATGTATGGGTAGTGAGTTCACCAGTATTCTGATTGTGTGGGTGAATGTTCTGGGTGCTTATGTGGACAATGCAGTCTGACAGAATGTGAAAGTTGTATGGGTGAGTGATGGTGGGTGAATGGGTATGAATTTGATTTTGTTTGTGCGTTGGTGACTGCTCATGTAGACATTGCAGTGTGAGTGAAGGTGAGACAAGATGTATGGGTGTGTATATGAATATTCTGGGTGGGTGACTGTGTATATAATGCAGTGTGAATGAATGTGAACGATGTATGGATGCATGACAGGTGAGTGAATGGGGAATTCATATGACTGTGAATGTTCTGGGTGGGTGGGTGCCCAATGGCTGGGTGAGTGCCCATGTCTGTGTGTAGAATGCAGTGTGGGTGACTACAAGAGAAGGTGTATAGTTAAGTGAGTGGTAAGTGAATGGATTTGAATGTAAATGTGAATGTTCTGGGTGGGTGCATGTGTGGAGAATGCAGTGAGTGTGAATGCGAAAGGTTTATCGATGAGTGACAAGTGAGTGAATGGATCAAAATGTGACTGTGAATGTTCTGGGTGGGTGGGTGCCAGTTGGCTAATTCAGTGTGATTGACTATGAGAGAAGGTGTACAGGTGAGTGACAGATGAGTGAATGGGTCTGAATGTGACAGTGAATGTTCTGTGAGGGGTTCATGTAAATGGGAGAGAAGTCATATGGGCAAGTGACTGATGGGTGAATGGGTATGCTGCATGTGATTGGGGGTGCATGTTTGGAGAATGCAGTGTGAGTGTTATGGGTGCATGTGTGAGTGAATGTTAGAGAATGTGTATGGTTTAGAGGCTGGTGAGTGAGTGGGTGTGAATGTGAGTATGTGTGCGTGTGAGTCACGGGGGAACTGGGGAGCCCTGGAGCAATGTTGGCATTCCTTAAGTTACATGGCATTTTTGGGCAAAGACAACTTGTTGTTTGGTATTACGTGGCTAGACTGGCATTTTGGTGCAGACTGTCTAGCCATTTCAAACTATATCTTGACATTTTGTACCAGGCATCCATGATAAAGCAAGCAGGCATGATAGGTATTATTACATGGCTAGACTGGCATTTTGGGGCAGCCAGCCAAGCTATGTCATAATCTGTCTTTACATTGTTTACTGAGCATCTATAATAATGCAAGCATGATAAGTGTACTTTCATGTCTAGTCTGACCTACATTGGACTCAGTTTAGGCATGTTTTCTTATTGTAGTATGGCATTTTTAATGGAAATGCCAACATGAGTATGTTTTTTATGTGGGGATACTGGTATATATTGGCAGAGTTTTCTTATACATATTTTCTTATACATGTTTTCTTATAGTATAATTACTGGCATTACTGACATTACACACAAAGCAAACATGAGTATGTTCTTACATTGAAATATTGGCATATATTGGTGCAACCAGCATGGAAAGGTATGGGCACGGCAAGCATGTAAATGTTTTTCATACTGGGATACATTGCAGGGAAAGGCATGAACATGCATTGAGAAATGTGCCTGTGCACTGTTGGTGACTTGCATCTATTGGATTTTTTCATGAGTCACCCAACAAAACCAGTTGCGCGCTGTCTTGCTTGTGACCCAAGTTTTCACAAGGGTGCTACATAATGTATCATTGTTGCACATTATTCAAAAACGTTTCCCAGTGGGGAACCACCCTGAGCCCCCTTTCATTGGTTCACACTCCCTCACTACACTAGCTTGCTCTTGCATACTTGTGGCAAATATTTACACTCCTCCAGTAAATGTGGGTTCCTGAGGCCAGGCACTGCCCCCTTGTTTCTACACTAGGTGAAAGATGTAAGCTTTGATTAAAAAGCCTACATCTTTCACCTACCGCAATGCTTGCATGCTCCTGCATCAGACTCATTACCATGGACATGTGCACGGTGGTCCAAGCCGGCCCGTAGTGTTGTGTTTACCATGCTTTGTTGAGGAGATTGAGGGTCTCTCAGCATGGCTTGCAAGGGGACCCTAAAAGTTGAGTTACGCCCCTGATTAATGGTTCTGCCCCCCTCACGCAGTACATGCAGCTTTTGGGAACTTTAAAAAAGGTGCACTCTCTACGTTCTTCAGAATACACACCCCTGGCATTTATTAGGGACTTTGTGAAGACTTGCAGGTTATTTACCTCCGACAAGCAATGTCCTTTCTTCAAACAATGAAGCACCGGCACAAACAGGTTTTGCTTTTGTTATTAACCTCCCATTGCCTCTGCGTCCTAGGCAGTAATTGCAGATGCATACAATGCTGCTTGAAGACATATTTTCTCAGCGTAAATAATGATTAAACTCGAAAAATGACTGTGCATCTTTTGTAATATAAGTTCCGTGCAATGTGTGCTGAAAGGACTGAGTTTGGGTGATTACCATTTATTCACGTCTCAGTTCTAGCTTGCCTGCGGTGTGTGAAGCGGGCATTTTGAGTTCCTGTATATTATGTTTGATTCATTGTTTAATGTTTTCTGTACATCTTTATTTGCCATGATAAAATGCTAGTTCTTACAGGGAAGAAATACCATTGTTCCCGAGCACACATTGCACAATGAATTTGTCAGAATAATACATTACATCAAGTGCCTAGTAAAGAGTGCACATTTATTGATGTGTGCAGGCCTTTGTCAGGTTCTTGCAATCTTAAAATATATTTTACAATATATTTTTTTTTAAATCGTACAAGACATTAAGCAAAAATGCATTGCTTTACATATACGATGAGAACTAAACTTATTTTCTAAGACTTTCTCTTTCAGACGTATTACCTTTAGAAACAAGAGGAAATTGCATTAATTTACTATTGCCTTATAGGGGAGACCATATCAAAGTACAAAAGTACACTTTATAGGCTTGGCGCTGCATCACTTTTGCTGGATGCACTCCTTTCTCAATATTTGTTCTTTTAATAATTGTACTAAGCTTACAAGTGCTCCTGAATGTCCAGCCTCAACTGATGTCCTTATAACCTTCTGTTCTCTTGGTAGGTTCCTACTCAGGATGGTCTGCAAGCAAATTGTAGTTCATTTTGCCTTTGACAGAGGAGAAATATTAATGTTCACATCAGTCTGCTACCACCTGCATGGGCAGTCCAGTACTGAAATGCTAGGCAAAGCTCCCCTGAACAAGAGCTACAGCAGCACCCCCAAACATGTGTTTTAGCCTTGTCAGGACTCATCAGTGAGGTGGAGCTGTACCTCTCTAATACCAGTGAGCAATGGGTCCACGCCTGGAGTATTGGCAATAGAGAGGAGGCGAGAGTGCACAGATTGCTTTGTGTGATCTTCCTTTGTTGTACTGACTGTATATAATTCCAATTAAATGTTCATTAGTAGGGTGCAGCCCACTATCAAGTGCCACCGTGTAGGGCACTAGAAGTAAAGTGAATAAGAAAAGAGACCTAGGCTAATAAGCCTTCGGTGTGGGCTGCACACCCTTAATACCCACTTCGGGTTAAATAATTTCTTAATGCTTATATATAAACTTCAATTCAACTGTCACCGTTTCAGAATTACTTTATTATTCCACAAGGTAATTTGTCATTTAAAAAAATCTAAGTTATTGGTTCAACTCCACAAATTAGGCTAGTGCTGAGGCTGGGGCAAACAGAAACCCATTTGGCTAATGCATTTCGGAACAATTCCTTCTTCAGAGCCGTGTTATTAATGCACTACTAACATAGTATTATTTGCATTTCAAAAAGCATCATGTCAGTTAATGAGTTTAAACACATCCAAATCATGATTTAAAGTCATAGTACAACAGAAGACAATAATACAGACGACATTTTTTCAATTAATTTATTCAGTATTTACTAGGTGGCTTCGTAGTGGTCGCATTCATTAATGTACGTGGAAATGTTTGCTGTTTTATCACACTGGTCATGCAGTGCACTCTGTTGTTATGTTAAGGTGTTTACACTCAAAGTGTACTAGTCACCTGTAGATAGTGAGTGAGAATATATCGCGACTGTGCATAGTGGCATGCACCTAAAGTCACTGACCTGTCTGTCGTAGCTTTCACTAAACGCAAATTAGTTCAGTGTTTCCTTGATCGTACCACAATACCCTGAGTAACTTGGGGTTACACCTCAAGTATTATAAAAGTAGAAAAACTGTGGGAGCCTCTCTGCCTAGAACAAACACAGTTAAATAACCTTCTCTATAGGAAGCGTCCCACCCGAAGCGTCTGCATTCTGCAACCCCGTTTTAGCTCACTGTAGCTTTCATAGAGGAGAAATATATATTTGCATATCAGTCTGGTCCCACCCACCTGGACAGTCCAGCTCTAAAATGCAAGACAATTCTCCCCTGAACAGGAGTACCCCCAGAAACTCCAGGCACGCATTTCGGCCTTGTTGGGCCTCATCAGTGCTTCTCTAAGCACAGTGTGCGAGGGGCTCTCACACTTCTGTCAATTGATGTGATATCTAATTGGGGTTGTTATTGCCTTTATTTTTTTGAATGTGTTAGGTTGTATGATTATCTTTTGATGTGTTCTTATATAGTTTGTAAAAATGTGAATTTATAAAAGAAATCTTTTTCATGGCATACATAGGATATTTTAGGGAAACGTGTGAGCATATGCCCAATACATAATTACCATAGTAAGCAGACGACACAACTGTCCAGAAAAGTGAATGTGAACACAGGAATGGCAAGAAGACACCTGTGCAAGATCTTGTACACATACCTTAACCATTAAAGAGCTGCATAACATTTCCAGATATTATCAAAGTCATACATGCATGGTAAATTATTATAAGTTCATTCAACCAATCCACTTACCTTAGCCAATGATTAGGCTTCCAACTCCTGAGATGAATGTTTACAGTAGTAAAGTGGCAACCGGATCCAGAAATATCCAAGCTCCTGTCCGTTTACTAGTGTTTATCTCTGAATGAGCAATGGAGAGGTTAACCTCTTAAGTGGAAATGACTAGGAGGGTCATGTCCTCGACCTTGACCTTGACATTACACTCTATGAGGTTTTAACAAATTCACCTGCAGGATTTGTGGTGGGCTAAATCAGCCTGCTCACATGCCCTGGATCTGGCTCGGTTTTATCTGGGGAACTTGCCCATCCTTGCCACTCACTTGACAGATTAGTTACATTTTACATGGACATACCCAGCTTTTAACCATCAGGTGATGCCTATGGACTGGAGCTCCAACCACCAAAACATAATGCTTACCCTTACTGACAAATAGTTCCATTAGCCCCGAGAACAAATATCACCCTGTTCCAGGGCATCTAGCTCCAATTTGTGAAATGTAGAACTCAATGGTGCTAAGTGCAGTGACTGGCCCAATTTCCCATTTGATAGATGGACTTGCTTCTCCCGAAGTCCTGTTAAACTATGGGTGTGAAGTTTCCACACATGGTACAAAGATTACAAGAAAGCTTAGTTACTTTTCTCAAGATGTCTGCAGGATATGTGGGAGGTACCTATGTTATGCTATTAATACTTATAGCACCCACGTTCACCAAAGGCATCTTGGCGCAAGGTATTTTTGCTATGCTTTGCTGTCCAGATCATCGCCTAGGTGCTAGGAGAAGCTCAGTAGTTCCACAAGTAAAGTTTGGATGTGCTGATGCTGGACCTGGGCTCCAACCTAGGCGGTTACCCCTGACCTGTCAAGAGTTCCACAAGCAATGGGAGGATTCTGCCATTTATTTGGAGGGTATGCTATACTGTGTCCATGTCAACGGTCAGGGGCCCTGCAAGTACAGTTGGGATGATGCACTGGCCTGGGCTCAAGCTGCAGAGGCAAGGTGGCTGTCCCCACTCAGCATCAAATTCCACAAACGCTGAGATGGGCCCATCCATCCTCTGAAATGGTAAGTTATTTGCACCTAGTTAGAGGTTCAGTAGGTGTACTTGGGTTGCTGTTCCTGGCCTTAGGTCCAGCCACCCATGCAGAGGGGAAGTCCCTACTGAGTCAAACGTTAGATGAGCCCAGGATGAGAACTTGCCCCCAATGGATGGTTAAGATGGATTGCTTTCCAGTCAGAGTTCAAGGAATCCAGAATGCACACTGGAATGTTGCCCCTGGCCCCAGTCCCTACTCAGTCACAATTTCCACAAGATCCGGGATGAGCTCCAGACTTGGGCAATCAGCTATGCATCCCAACCTGAGAAGAAGGGGTTCTTGGCAAACACTTGTGCTTATGCACCTGGTCGTGAGCTCCAACCACAGACCCAGGATGGTTGTCCCATCACTGTCATGAGTTCCATTAAATCCTGAGAGGAGTCAGAGCCTTTTTGTAAGGAGTAATCTCTAATTCTTCCCAGTCAGAGCATCTGGAGTTCTGCAGGCAACCTTGCATGTTTCCCCTGTCCCAGTACTCCGGCCACCCAGCAAGAATGGCAGGCCCTAACCACTCACAAGGTCCATGACAACCAAAAAGATTCCCATCCTCCTATACCGGGAGTACACTCTAATGTGTCCCAATCAGAGCTCCCATGATCCTGGGTGTATAATGCACTGCTGCCCCTGGCCTTAGGTCTAACTACTAATCCATGGTGGTGTTGCCTACCGAGGCACAACTTCCACAATCCCTGCGTTGTGCCCCAACCTTCTCTGGAAGTGTAAGTTATAATGTTTCCCTGACAGTGCTCAGGAAGCCTTGTACACACATCTCTGGTGCTGCCAATTAATGAATCCTTTGTAACACACTTAACACCAGAGACCATTCTCTATTAGCGGGACCAGGATTCAAAGCTGTGTTGATCTATGTTGCCTTGCTTCCCAGACAAAAATGCTACCCCTGTGCTATCCTCCCAACCATTGATCTTGAAATCCATCCACTGGTGCAGGTTGGGTGACACTACCCCATTGTGAGTTACACAATTCACTGGAGGAGTCGAGGTCTTCTATGGAGGGAAATACATTATTATTTGTCCCAGTTAGAGCTCCAGGAGTTCTGCGTGCCCTCCTGGGCACTACCTTTTCTTGGGTCTCCAGTTATTCACTTTTTTCCTGCTGTCTTCAAACAGCTGAGAGGTCCACATGACCTAGGAGGAGCCCCTGATTTCTCTTGCGGGACAAAGCTTTTTTGTGTCCCAATCAAAGCTCTAAGAGTGACACGGGCTCATGAGTGGCATTGACTCTGTATTTGGGTTGCAACTACCAATGAAGGGTGTCTGTGCCTACCCAATAGCAGATTCAACAAGCAATGGGAGGTGCCTCATCCTTCTCTCAAGTGGTAAGAACAAGTGTGTTACAATTAGAGTCTCACTGGGTCCGTAGATAGCCTCAGATACTTTCCAAGGCCTTGTGATCCAACCATCAACGCAGGGTTGATTTCCTTACTCAGTATTAAAGAAGATTCTGGTATCTTAATTGGAAGACACACCTGTACCCTGCATACCTTTGTACTGGAAAAGCCAGTCAGTAAATATGAACGCAAAAATAAACAATCATTACAATAGAGTAAATATACTTTGACTAGAGAACTTTCAAGTGCAATGTTTTAGTAAAACAAACGTCGTACAAAAGGAATAGTACATTTGATCTATTATGAAATAATATCCCCTTCTTCAGGAGGAGTATCAATACACTTTTTAAACAATATAACGGATTCCTTAAAAATAATACAAATCTAAGAATGTTAGAAAATATTAATAAAATAAAAGAATATCATCTTAATCTTATATACTTTTTGGAGTGTCAAAATGATCTATACTTTAAAAGACAGCAACACAAATTACACATTTGAAATGATTTGGTACCACATCTTTAGGGAGATTTTATCTCCAAGCAGCATATGAACAAATGTAAAACAGCCCGAATGTGATTTCAAAACAACAAGAGGTTGATCAGTCCACATAAAGTGAATCTCATGTAAATTATAAAAATGTCCCTTTGAGTATTAGGAGAAAACCTTCAAAACAATGGATGATATACCTGCTTGATTGCAGAAATAAATCAAGAAGAACATTGAACTAGAAAAAAAGGGAGGTAGTATTAATAAAATGATGACACTCAGAAAAAAATATAAACATATTTTTCTGCATCACAAATTAGATGCAATTATCTTTATTACTTTTCAAGTTAGAATACCTTTCCCAGCTTAAAAAAAACAAATCTGCATCTGAAAAAGATGAAAAATAAATATAGAACTCTCGCTCACACTCTTATGAGAAAACCCTTTGGTAAACAAGTAAAATAGCTACAAATATTTATCTTACCAAATTTAAGACTCTGTTCATCAACAGAGGGTGACAATCTACACAAGGTAACTTAGTGTTCTACTGTTATACCCCTCTGTTATGTTGAGTATGGTGGTGGTACATTTGAAACACAATGACGTCATCACGCAGAGTGTGCAACAACACCAATGAGTATAATTTATGCAGGCGCTCGTCCTCACATTACAAAGTGATCGAAAAGTCTAACTATATAGTTACTAACATTTGTAATGTTCTTCTGAAACACAAAAAAAGATTAAAAAAAATATATTTTTAAGCAATGGGAATTTTGTGAAAACAAATACTTTGACTGTGTTAACTCACGAAGAGATGAGCCTCAGTTATTTGGATCAAATAGTAAAATTCAAACCATATTATTTTGGGTAAAACTATGGTTGGTTCCTGAATTGGGAGTTTGTAGAGAAGCACAGATGGATGTACTCTGCCAAGAAGGCAGAAGGAAATTAACACGGCCAATACATTTAGGAGATTGGCTGCCCTCGTTGTGACATCTTGACCTCTGGCTTAACCGCTGAAGCATTAAGATACACAAAAGAAATATCATAAAACCAAGCCCGGGACTTGTGCTAGAGAGCGATTCTTGTTAACATTGCTTATTCCAGTTTACTCTCTACTTATTGGGATGCCAATACACATTTGGGGTATGAAACATATCTGGATTGCATATGACCTGCTACAATGAGATATTTGTATACAAAATGGCATTTTGGGATACTCCCTTTGGCACAATTCATACACAAATAGAATAGTTCTAATTCGGACAAGTGCTTAAATTGTAAAGACAGGGTTGAATCTGAATCACATTTTCTCTTGGTATGCCCTCCATAAATGAGATATAGAAGAAACTACTTAAGTCAACTTTGTCTTACTTATAACAATACCTCAACCTAGGACGCTATGACATTTTGTAGAAGTAGTAGGATTGACTCTGTAGTGTTTGCAGTAGAAACCTATGTATATAAGGCTTGTATCAAGAGATCATATATTTTGAACCTAGTCCCGTCATTTCATGGCACTCCTTTGGAAGAAAAGCAGAAGGAATGAATATACATTATCTTTACATTCTGGATATGTTAATGTTTTATTGTTAGCCTGTAATGTATATATCAGTTGGAATCCCTGCTTTTTAACAATCTTTGTATGTTTAAAAATGTTGTTCCCACTTTTTAGCTTTCCTTGTATTTTTAATAATGATGTTATTATAATGTTTAACAGCTTAATATGTCAAATTGAAACAGATATGGTATTCAATGTCTTAACATGTTTATTTTCGTATGCTTGTATGGACTCAAGCCTCAAATAAAGTTTGGTATTGATTGATTGGAATTTTATAATTTCCACTTTCAATCTATAATGGTAAGATTTGTAGATTCTATTACATCCTAATATGTTTAAATATACAGGACATCAACACAATGAAATGAACATGTAAAAGTCTACAAAACAATGTTTAAGGAAATACCAGGTATACAGCAAATTCTGATTAGTTAGCAAATCAAACAATGTGCTCTCAGAAACCTAAAATTAACAGATGAGTCTAAAGGTAATATTATTTACATGTGTTCACATGTTCAGTCAGGTACACAACTCAAGCAAGATTTCTCCAAATTGATTCTACATGAATTCCATATATGAACATAGTGTATAGATCCAAAATAAGACACACTACATTAGTCTCCTCACAGAGTTGCAAAACCACAACAACAAACACAAACCTTATTAGTGTGATCCCTACATTTTATCAGCTCTCAAGAAATGTGCTTTAAAACTACAATTACAAATGCTGTCAAGACCAGAAGCCAGATAGACTGTCCTATGTTGAATCCTTCACTCATCCCAAGTAGTGATATTGAACCAAGAAAATGAATCCAATATAATTCATGCTGATCTCCTTTTCTTTAGATATGTTCCTCTCTTGGTGATTTGTGTAAACATCAGGAATCACAAACCTAATGTGTCTGTTATTGTGACCTCTTTCAATGAAATGACTGGTGACAGGAGATTTTAGAATACGTGTCCAATGCTAGATTTGTGTTTGAGCTACCCTTCATGTGTTTGCTTGATGTTTGCCATACGTAATATTGACCATAAGGATAGAATAAACCATAGATCACATTTCAAGTGTTGCATGCTATGCAACATTCAAAATGCGATGTCATGCAACATTCAAAATGTGATGTTTGAAAATGTATTAGATACCAGACCCTTCTATTAGAATACTTTCAACCATAGGTGTCAGGGTTGTGTTTACCTTCCCTGCACAAAAGCCCTTCTAACGTTTTGAAATTACTATTATTGAACATTTCTGTTAAGTATAAGTTTGCATAAGTATACTGCACTTTTCAATTTTCCTACACAGTCACACGTGCCCCCAAAGGACACCCCACGTTTGGAAAGGAGTAGGCAGATACCATGTTGGCTCAATATTGTAGTTGTAGTTTTAGTGAGCCAGAAATACTGTGTTTGGTTTTGAGCTGTTGAGTGTGTGGGAAACTGGATTTCTGCTTGAGCATCCTTGATAAAGAATGAATTTGAGGTTTCCCCAATCATTCTTCAAGGATACATATATTGTTAAATAATGACATGACACATTTGTTCTCTTATTATCAAATGTTCAAAATTGATTGTTTGCATTTCCATCCTTTACTTAGGGTGGCATGTGTTTCACTCAGCAGGTTTTTCCTCATGGCATACATATTTTGTTCAGATTAAACAAATCATTGTTTTGTGTTGCATCTATAATCCATGTGTGATAGAGAATTGGTATGCACAGAATGAATATGTCCTATAATAAATTTTTGTTTGTGGGATATGTTTTTACTGGGGTTTCTATCAACTGCCTACGGGTCGGAGGGAACCCTCTTGAGCTGGAGGTGTATGGTTCACATGCTCTGTGTCCCTGCCTTCACTCATGGAGTAAGCTTCACGTTCAAGTCAGCGCTCCAAGATTGCTTCAAGCACAGTTGGAGTGTATCATCTGGCCTTGTGCTCCAAAAACCAAACCGGCATGGCTGTCCCTTCCCAGTTGAAAGTTCCAGAAGCCGTATTGGAATTCCCATCATTCTCTGGTGGGGAAAACGGTAATTCAGTGAGAGTCCCCGGAGTCTTGCGGCCACAGTTGGGGTGCTGCCCTTATATTAGGCTCCAGCCACCAACCCAGAGTTGCTGTCCCTAGTAAGCAACAATTTCCATGAGTTATGGGAGGAGCCCCAGACTCCACCAGTGGGCTAATGAAAATGCATTTCATAATCATTAAGGAATGACTCCACTAAAAGCATGAGGGGGAAGTGGTTTCATTGTGGGATACAGAAGGTACGCAGTGGGAGTAACTAGAGGATATAATAAAATAACACAAAACTCTACCCGTGATATGTTAATTATGTGTTAGGGAACTGGACTTGTTTCCTGAAGCTTTCAGTGTACCTATTCAATACCTCAATGAAGTACATCAACATATTAAAATTACCTGTACAATTATCACCCTGTTGCCGCTTCAGAGCGAGTTTTGTGCTTTAATCCCTTCAATAGACACTTAAAAGAAGTGTAATAGAAATTCGTTTTTAGTTTTAAACATTTCAATTGATCATCTTAATTGATGGAGTGATATTTAGATACTGGTATTCACTAAACCCATTGAAAAATTTCTAATTGTAATCAGAGAGAGTTTATTCCAAAAAATCCTAGTGGGAAGAGAGGGGGCAGCTGATGCCAGAGGATTTGCTGATACGGGCAGATGGTTTTGTCATCTTGATAGGAAATGAAATGGGTCTTTTTCTGCAGGGGAACCAAAGTTTGCTATTGGATCTGTTAATCCTATGGGATGCCTTTAAGGCTACCTAAAAGAGGGAATCAAGAGCAAACACTTAAGGCTATGGCCGGTCAAGTGGCACAGCAGTAGAGCGCTCGCTTTGACATCCGTGCAGAGCCTGCTAACGCAGGTTCGAATCCCGGCAGGGCCAATCTCAGCCTTTCATCCTTCCGAGGTCGATAAATGAGCACCACACACCGTGGGTAATAATAAGCAGCGCTCAGATACCTGAGGGTTTGTAGCGCTATATAAAAGCCTAATTATTATTATTATTATTATTATGGAGGAAGGCCCATCATAACTTTAGAAAGAGCTTGACAGGCAGGAATAAAGGGACGACTACTACTCTAGGCACATCAGTATAATAAAATAGTGCAAGGACCATCAAATCAGTGAAGATGGAGGTGGGTGAGGTGATGAAAGATAGTATTGCATTAATGCATTCTTCTTAAGGTTCTTTAGGGAACTGTATAGAGTAGACCCACATCCATTAGAAGCAATGCTGGAATCTTTTGTTTTCAATGTTGATCTCCCACAGCTAGTGGTGGCTAATAGGGAGAGGCATGATAATGATGATGTGTTTTTTATATAGCGATTTCACCCAAAGCCCTTTACAGAGAACATACATGCATACAATATCACCCAACTGAAGTTGGTACTCATGTATCGACCTCAGAAGGATGAAAGTCTGAGTTGGCCTGCCAGCATGCAAACCTGCGATTTGCAGATCACACACAGATCACAGCAGTGAGTGCTCAACCCACTGAGCTATTTTAGCAGCTGATGCATGAGTGACTGAGAATGAGATTAATGTTGCAATTAGGTTGAGGAAGCTGCAAAAGCACTGAATTCAGATTGCTTTTAGGGGTGCATTTTACAGGTGTTTTACATATGCACATACTCCATTGTTATGTGAACATTTCAACAAATGAATTTGTACTGATGTGTGCTTAGAAACAATGGGGCTCATTATGAGTTTGCTGGTATTCTGGCGGAAAATCTGCTGAAATACCGGAAAATGGCATTAGCAAAACCACCACTTGGTCAGGCGGTCTAACCACTGGAGGTATTACCTTTGACGATGATACTGCTAGATTACAAGTGGCGGTTTGGCAGTGTAAATATTTATTTTATGGAGGACTCCATTGGGGGTGTTTCCCAGTATTATCTCTGGGGGTCTTACTTGAAGCTGGAGGTAACTCCTTGACTTTTAACTGCAAAACTCTGCGTTATTACCATCTGGTAATACCACAGGAGGTAATACCAGCAAACTAATAGTTTTGCGGTGTGGGAAACATTGAGGTAAATGGAATTACCTCCACTTTTTTCACGCACTGCAAATTTGTAATGAGCCCAATGTGCATGGCCTTCATTAGCCTGAACCTGGAACATGGCTGGGGCAAGACAAAGCACACACACTATTGGTGCATTTCTCTTTTGAATGCAGATTTACACCTCTTTGCACCAGTCTTTGCATTGAGCTTGAAGTCATTGGAGGCCTGACCCATCCCTCAGAGTCTGAAAGGAGGTAGTGCACTGACAAAGTAAGAATGCTTTTATATGGTATACAAACATATAGTGAATGGGAGGAATTGGTGGTGGGGCTGAATATTGATGCAGAAAGGCCTTTGACCGTGCGTGTTGGTGCTTTTTGGAGTGTATCTTTCATTGGTTTGGTGTTGGGGCACTTCTTTCCTTCTTCAAGGGACTGTACTAAGGTGAAGAGGCACAGGTCATTACCAAACATGGCGCTGGAGAAGGTGGTTAGGTTGGGTAGAGGGACAAGGCAGAGGTGTTCACTGTAGCTCTTTCTATTCCAGATAGTGTGGGAACCACTAATGTCAGTTATATGCCAACACCCACATGTTAAAGGGGTATTTACTCAGCAAATGCAAAGTAAAATGTTGCCTTTTGGAGATAATGTGGTGGTACTGTTGGAAGACCCAGAAACCTGTTTAATGCCATTGTTGGTATATGTTTAAGGCATTTGGCTCTTTCCCATGGTGCAAGAGAGAAGAGCGATGTTTGGCTGGCAGATTACAAAGGTGTGCTGAAAGGAGCTGCTACATTTCTGGTGTTAAAAAATAACCGCAAGGTGTTCTTGCTTTAGACAACTGCATATTGGATAAAGCAAGAGGGGGAATATGGGCCAGCTTGAGTGAGTCGCGGAAAGAACTGTACACACCCTTGTGGGTTGGAGGCATTGTAGTCCAATCAGTGCAACCTAAGTCATACCTCTTCTGTGCTGCCTATATTTCAGTGGACTCTTGAGAACTGGGGGAGATGCATGTCTGATTTGATTTATAATTATTGGTCACATGCTAATGCCTCACTCCAGGTGAACTCAGCAAATATATTGCAAAACAAAACATTAGACTGGAAGATATGGGTTTTTGGCAACCTTTCCACAGGTTAAAGATAGCCAATTCACTCCTATGATCATCTGAAGTTAACATACAAGCTCTCGAATAGAGAAGAGTAAATACATGAACAAATGAAACCCTGTCACTGAATGGTATGCTCACATAGGGGGAGATAATGTTTAGGCTACACCTTCTACATTTGCATGCATGCAAGTCTCATGTTGGGAGTGGAAATTCATTGGGTCATAGTCCTGGAAGTGCCCAAGGGCGGTGGCTTTTTGGTGGATCATTTTTGATAGGACAAACCTGATATTGCATATCTATATATATAAAAGTCCATATTTGTCTGTGGATTTGAGGCAGTATTTGTGGGTTTGTGGCTTGGCAAAGCGGTGTTCCTTATACACTTCCACACTGTTTCACCAATTTCCACCAAAATGTGCATGGTTACCTGTTAGGACCCTCTGGACAATACTGTTGACATGACATTTGGACACCCTACGCTGTTCCCTGGATTTCAGCACAAGCAAACATTTGTTGGTGGATGTATGGCTTGGTGAAGCATTGTTCCTCTACAATTTCACACCGTTTCACCATTCTGCACCAAATTGTGCATAATTACCTGTTAGGACCCTCCAGACATCACTGGCTACATGTCATTTGGACACTCTACTCCTTTCCCCAGATCTTACCAAAAGTTCAAATGTGTTTGTGGGTTTGTGGCTTGGCAAAGCGTTGTTCCTTATACAATGCCACACTGTTTCACCTATCTGCAGCGAAATGTGCATAGTTACCTGTTAGGACCATCCAGACAATACTGGCTACATTACACTTGGACACCCACCCTGTTCCATGAATTTCAGCACAAGTCAAAATGTGATGGTGGGTTTGTGGCTTGGCATTGTTCCTTATACAATTCCACACAGTTTCACCATTCTGCACCAAAGGTTGTATACATACCTGTTAGGACGCTCCAAACGTTATTGGCTACATGTAATTTGGACACTCTAAACCTTTCCCCAAATTTTACCAGAAGTTCAAATGTGAGTGTGGGTTTGTGGCTTGGCAAAGCGTTGTTCCTTATACAATCCACACCGTTTCACCATTCTTCACCAAATTGTGCATACTTACCTATTAGGACCCTCCGGACAATAATGGCTACATGATATTTGGACACCCCACCCGGTTCCCTAGATTTCAGCACAAATTAAAATGTGTTGGTGGGTATGTGGCTTGGTAAAGCATTGTTCCTTATACATTTCCACACTGTTTCACCATTCTGCACCAGGTTTGGTTTTGCATACTTTCCTGTTAGGACCATCCAGACATGACTGGCTAAATGTCATTTGGACACTCTACCCCTTTGCCCAGATCTCACCAAAAGTTGAAATTGTTTTGTGGGTTTGTGGCTTGGCGAAGTGTTGTTCCTCATACAATTTCACACAGTTTCACCAATCTGCATTTTTTTTGCATAGTTACCTATTAGGACCCCCAGGACAAAACTGGCTACATAACATTGGGATAATCCACCCTGTTTCCTGGATTTCATCACAAGTCAAAATGTGTTGGTGGGTTTGTGGCTTGGCGAAGCATTGTTCATTATACCATTCCACAACGTTTCACCATGTTTGCCGCATCAGGTGAAATTACTTTTTCAGAGGATTTTTGCAAGATGGTGCCTTCTGACAAAGCTGTTAACAATGTTCACCAGCAAGCAAAACAAAAAATGATGTTTCTCAACCGGTCCCGACATGAAGATTAAAACTCAAGGCCTCTAAAACCATGTTTCAAGGCCCTAGGATACCGGGTTTCTGAGATATTTGAATCACAATGCACTGCAACGTACTGCACCAGGCTAGAGTGAGGCAGAACTGAAACCTACAGGATCATTCATTTTCAACAATTGATGAGAGTGTTATCATGTCTGTCTACAGAACACGTTTGGAGAACTGGTACTTCTGCTTGTGTATATATATATATATATATATAAAGTTTTTTCTGTGAATATATATATATACTTATATATATATATTCACTGAAAAACTTTGTTAATGGACGTTATGGTTATGTTGGACTAATAGAAACCTATGAAATTCAAAGAAAAAACTTTGTTAAAGGGACGTTATGGTTTCAAGTAAAATAAAAAAAAAACAGAAATTCTCCAGTTATGGTAAGCTAAACAACCATAACTCGCACCACCACCGTGCACTGCTAAGACTAACACCCAGGACATCAAAAATGACATCAGAAAGATGGTCGCAGCTCATGGTGCACATACATGGGGAAATGAGCAGGACTCAAACACACAATTCATTTAACGAGGTCTCTGGACCATTATCCGCCCATTCCAGCCCCTGAAATGGGGGATGAAGGCCATTAGCAACCTATGTTCCCAGAGAGGGAACCGGGGGTGCTAAAAAAGAGGATTTTTCTTCCTACACCGGGACGCCTTTTCCAAGATGGCCACCATGGAAAGGGAAGCCGCAAGGAGAAGGCCAGAGGACAAGGCCTGCACTCCTCTTTGCAGCTCCGCTGCGAGTGCCTCCATCAGCTGTGCTCGATCAGCTGGCAGCAGAATTCCATCTGCTTTTCGGAGCGCCAGCTGATCTCGCGCACATCGCGAAGGCCCCCGCCTTGGAAGGCATGGGCACCGACAGAACGGCATCTTTAGAATTTGGCGCCGAAACGACGCCGCTTCCCGCCCGCAGCCCGCAGCCTTATACGGCTTCCCGCCCTGCCGGCTCCACCCCCCCACCATAAAGAGAGACGGGGCTCACCGCCAGGCGAAGCCGCAAGGAGAAGGCCAGAGGACAAGGCCTGCACTCCTCTTTGCAGCTCCGCTGCGAGTGCCTCCATCAGCTGTGCTCGATCAGCTGGCAGCAGAATTCCATCTGCTTTTCGGAGCGCCAGCTGATCTCGCGCACATCGCGAAGGCCCCCGCCTTGGAAGGCATGGGCACCGACAGAACGGCATCTTTTGAATTTGGCGCCGAAACTACGCCGCTTCCCGCCCGCAGCCCGCAGCCTCATACGGCTTCCCGCCCTGCCGGCTCCACCCCCCCCACCATAAAGAGAGACGGGGCTCACCGCCAGGCGAAGCCGCAAGGAGAAGGCCAGAGGACAAGGCCTGCACTCCTCTTTGCAGCTCTCCGCTGCTCGAAGTCTGCCGTTTACCACGGACTCTTGCTGGAATCACAAGGTAAGGAGTCCCGCACTCCGGAACTACCCCACACACTCGCAAAAAGGTGAGACCGTCTACGCACACGTACTCTACCTAGCGTATTGGTCACTCTGCCCATCCCCACAAGTGCACGCAATGCACGACTACAGTCGAGAACCTTACCTACAACTAACCGAAAGGCCACCTCCCCAGTACTGCATCTATACCACAAACTAATCCACACAACGAAGCTGACCCCACTTATCAAGCACCACCGTGAGCCATTTGCATTGGATACAATGTCTAAGACTCTTGTTAATGTGTCACTCACACGTATGAATGAAATTACCGCTATTTGCAATTCTTCTACCACTGCCTCGCTACCTAATGATGCAAATGTCACTTTATCTGTGTCTATGACCCCAGAAAACATGCCCCCCACTGGTTTGAATGAAATTACCGCTATTTGCAATTCTTCTACCACTGCCTTGCTACCTAATGATGCAAATGCCACTTTATCTGTGTCTATGACCCCAGAAAACATGCCCCCCACTGGTTTGAATGAAATTACCGCTATTTGCAATTCTTCTACCGCTGCCTTGCTACCTAATGATGCAAATGCCACTTTATCTGTGTCTATGACCCCAGAAAACATGCCCCCCACTAGTTTGAATGAAAGTACCGCTATTTGCAATTCTTCTACCACTGCCTTGCTACCTAATGATGCAAATGCCACTTTATCTGTATCTATGACCCCAGAAAACATGCCCCCCACTGGTTTGAATGAAATTACCGCTATTTGCAATTCTTCTACCACTGCCTTGCTACCTAATGATGCAAATGCCACTTTATCTCTGTCTATGACCCCAGAAAACATGCCCCCCACTGGTTTGAATGAAATTACCGCTATTTGCAATTCTTCTACCGCTGCCTTGCTACCTAATGATGCAAATGCCACTTTATCTGTGTCTATGACCCCAGAAAACATGCCCCCCACTGGTTTGAATGAAATTACCGCTATTTGCAATTCTTCTACCACTGCCTTGCTACCTAATGATGCAAATGCCACTTTATCTGTGTCTATGACCCCAGAAAACATGCCCCCCACTGGTTTGAATGAAATTACCGCTATTTGCAATTCTTCTACCGCTGCCTTGCTACCTAATGATGCAAATGCCACTTTATCTGTGTCTATGACCCCAGAAAACATGCCCCCCACTGGTTTGAATGAAATTACCGCTATTTGTAATTCTTCTACCACTGCCTTGCTACCTAATGATGCAAATGCCACTTTATCTGTGTCTATGACCCTAGGAAACATGCCTCCCACCGGTTCGGATAGGCCACCCCCGACCATCAATGTCACCCCTGAACCGCACCTCAAATGTGCCCTCATCAACGCCCGCTCCATCAATGCGCATGCACTAGACATCCACGACCTTATTACCACCCTAGATCTAGATCTTCTAATGGTCACCGAAACTTGGCTACATGAAGCCTCAGGCCCCGCCCTATCCCTCGCTCTCCCACCTGGCTATGCCATCACGAGACAAGATCGCATGACCACTGGAGGCGGTGTCGCACTCATAGCCAAAGATTCAATCACCATCAGAAGGACTGACAAAACTATCAACAATAACAGTGACTACCTTCAATTAAAACTCACCATCTCGCACCAATGCACCATCACCCTACACCTCATCTATCGACCACCAGGCCCCCTAGGAGACTTCCAGGCCTCCATCACCCACCTCCTGGCGGACAACCTCAAAAAATCATCCAAAGCCATTCTCCTTGGAGACATCAACCTTGGCCTGAATGACGCCAAAGACCCTACAGCCAAAGCACTTGACACAGCTCTAGCCACCCTAGGATTCATCAACACCATCAACAACCCCACACACGCCCTAGGCAGATCACTAGACTGGATCGCCCACCACAATTGCCCCATCACAGTCACGGGCAACACCCCCACCCCATGGTCCGACCACCACACCATCACCTTTAACATCCCCACCACTACAACCACATCCCACCCCCCTCCTCCCTTGCCTCCTGCCTTTACAAGGAGTGCCCGTCAACTGACCAAAGAAAGACTCCTACCCTTCTTACAGGGACCGGCCTTCACAGCCCCATTCTCCAACGACCCGGAAACTCTGGCAAAAAATTATGATACGGCCATCACAGCAGCAATCAATACCATCGCCCCACTTAAACTTCGGAAAACCAAACCCACTAGACACGCTAATGCGTGGTTCACCCAAGACCTTCTAAAACTACGCTCCGACAAACGGGCAGCATTAGCTCTTTGGCAAACATCACGGGATGAGAAAGACAAACTCAACTTCAAATCCCTTGCAACTAATTACAAGAAAGCCATCATTAAAGCCAAAGCTAAATCCTTCGAAGAAAGAATTGCTGAGGCCAAGTCGAACACCAAGGAAATGTTCGCCATTTTCAGGGAACTTGAGAACCCCACACCCACCCCCCAAAACTTCACTAAGGACAAAGAATGGTGTGACAACATCCAAACAGCCATGCGCAATAAGATCAGCTCTCTCCAAGCCAAAATCTTGAACACCAAACTAACACTCTCCACCCACACTACACCCTCCCCACCACCACTGCCCCCATCACCCACTGAGGCCCCACCCACCTTCTTGTTTAAAACCGTCCAAGAAAACAACATGATCAACATTATGAAAAACATAAAACCCTCCAATTGCAAAGGCGACCCCTGTCCTGCCTCCATCATCAAAGACTGCGCAGACACCTTGGCCCCTTTTCTAACAGCCTTTGTCAACGCCTCCTTCACCACTGGGAGAGTCCCCGCCTGCCTAAAGGAAGCATGGGTCCGACCCCTCATAAAGAAACCCACACTTGACCCCACCTCCCCTAATAACTACCGCCCCATCACCACTGTCCCTTTCCTCCTCAAGATTCTAGACAAAGCAGCCTACCTGCAGGTCCAGCACTTCCTCGAAGAACAGAACCTCCTTGGACTGAGACAATCCGGCTTTCGCCCTAGGCATGGGACAGAGACCGCCCTACTCGACCTAAAAAACCAAATGGACGACGCAAGGGACCAAGGCAAACCTGTCTTGCTCCTTCTCCTGGATCTGTAGGCAGCTTTTGATCTTGTAGACCACGACATCCTCTGCCACCACCTCTCCTCCACAGCCAACTTCTCTCAAGAAGCCATTACATGGATCACCTCCTTCCTCCAAGGCAGGACCATGCAGGTCTTCTCTGACCTAGCCACTGCATCACCCTCTATCATGCTATGTGGGGTGCCCCAAGGCTCCTGCCTCTCCCCCACCCTCTACAACATCTTCACCCGCCCCCTCTTCCTCATCCTTGACGCCATGGGCATCTCTTACACCAACTACGCCGACGACACACAGATCCTTCTCACTCTGACAGGCGACTATGACACGGACTCTGCTACCCTCAACAACATCTACAACACAATTCAAATGTGGATGGCTATCAACGGCCTCTGCCTTAACTCCGACAAAACTGAGCTCCTACTCGTAGGCTCCCCTGACACCATCAAGAAACTTGACGCTCATTTCAGCCATTTCACCATTGACTCAATCACGATCCCAGTACTTGACACGGTAAAAACACTAGGCGTCTACTTAGACTCCAATCTATCCATGACCAGACAAGTAAACGCCATTGCCTCCTCGGCCGCTTACCATGCAAAACTCCTTAACGCAATCAGACCTTATCTGTCAAAAGACACCTGCACTAACATAGCCAGGGCCATAACCGGCTCGCGACTTGATTACTGCAATATTCTTTTCCTTGGGACCTCCAACAAAAATCTTGAGAAGCTCCAAGTAATACAGAACAGTGCCCTACGCGCTGCACAAGGCATTGCCAAGAGAGAGCACATCACCGCTGCCAGAAAAGCTTCCCACTGTCTCCCCATAAAGGAGAGGATCCTATTCAAGGCTCTAAGCATCACCCACAAATGTGTCCATCTTGCCGCCCCAATGTACCTTTCACAGAGGATCCACCTGGTCTCCTCCACAAGACCCACTAGATCACCCTATGCCAGCATGCTCTCAGTACCCAGGGTAAAAAGGACCAGAGCAGGGGGCTCCAGTTTCCCGTACCTCGCTGCCGTACACTGGAACACCCTCCCTAGCTCCCTGCGCTCTGAACCCTCACTGACCGCCTTTCGGAAAACCCTGAAAACGACCCTGTTCAGCTAACAATTACATGGCCTAGCCCTCATAATTGTATTGTATGATGTATTATGTGATATATCTGATCACAGGTCACTGCCTTACTGTAACCCAAGGCACAACCTGCTCACATTGTAACTAAGTCTTCCTTGCAAGTAACAGTGCCACAATGCCCCTGGGCTGCCTGCGCGCTATATAAATTTAATAAATAAATAAATAATAAGGTGAGGTTTCCATACAGGGCCCCTCTTCCCTTTCCGTGGCAGCCTGCAGAAGGCAAAAAGCAAACCCTATGACCATATTACCATGAGCACATTTTTGTTCCCTTTCACATCTATCCTAAATTCAGATAACCTTTCCACAAAGCCAGTCCCAGGTGGACATGGCCACTTTAATTCTATGTTTTGTCCCTTGTGGTCATGGCCAGTAGCCAGATTGTCTGGATTATGACCTTATTCCATGACCCGGACAATCTGGCCACTGCCCATGGCCACAGGCTACCCCTCAGTCACTAAAGGTATACAGCTATTTTTTGTAGCTACATTATGACACTTGTCAAATAATAAAACACTGGCACATTTGCAAAACCATGCTTGTAGATCCTTTCCAATGCTCCTTACGCAAGTTTGCTGGAAATCCACCCATGTTTTATTTTTTCAAAAGTGTCAAATCTATGCACATACAATCATCATATCATATAACCTAGCCCGTACTTGACAAAATCCATTCAGACTTCACAAAAACATCTATATCTAGATCTGTGTAGATTTGTCAAATGGCACCACATTCATAAGCCTTTACAATATTTTGGGACACCGCCTCTGATTTTGCTCCCTCTTGACAGAATCCCACCAAACTTTGCAAAAGCATGTATATCTTGATCTATTATCAGTTTGCCAAATTAAGTGTAGATTCGTCAAATGGCACCTCATTTATAAGCCTTTACATTATTTTGGGACCCCCCTCTAATTTTGCCCCCTCTTCAAAAAATCCCATAAACTTCGGAAAAACATTCATATTTAAATGTATTATCAGTTTCCCAAACTAAGTGTAGATTCGTCAAATGGCACCTAATTTATAAGCCTTTACATTATTTTGGGACGCCCCTTCTAAGTTTGCCCCCTCATGACGGAATCCCACCAAACTTTGCATCCTCACTCAGAATCAGCAGAGAAATATACAAACAAAATTTCAAGTTATAAGGCATCCAAGAACTGCATTTCACCAACCCTGTAATGCTGAGGTGTCTGCAAACCTTTTAGGACTGTTCGCGAACATCATTCATAAGTTTGACAAGTGCAATGTTGTGTTTTTTAATATGTTTTACCGCGATGTCCGCTGACAGCAGCGAAGTCCGTGAATCCAAGATGGTGGGCGTTCCCAAAAATCTGACGCACTTCACGCTCTTCACCATCCAATCAGCGAACACGTTGGATGTCCGCGGACATGACGCAAGCTGATTATCCAATTTGCTCAGTTTCTGTGTTTGTCTTTTAAATCATTGCGTCTCTGGGGAAAAAAAAAGCAATGCTGGATTAAAAAAAAAAACCTTCTATGTTGTGGCACAATATATTTCTTTCATTGCTTTACTGTTTTATTTCTTGTTTCTTGCTAATCTTCTATCTGTTAGCTTGTTGCAGATTTTGGGGGCAATTAGATACCTGTTGGCGTATTCTAATTCTTTATTTCTACTTTGATTGTATTTAAGTATCTGTTGGGTTGTTACAGATTTTTTGGGGCAGTTAGATACTTGTTGCTGTATTCTAACTGTATATTTCTTGTTTGATTTTAGTGGTATTTATTTATCTGTTTGCTTGTTGCAGAATCTTGGGGCAGTTAGATACATGTTGGCGTACTCTAACTGTGCACAGTTTTGAAGTTGAAGTTTTGTTTATGTTCATACACAGATTACGTATTAAATTTTGGTTTTAAGAATATTAAGGAAGCATTTACACGATTTGCTGGCAATCTCTGCTGTAGAGTAATGGTACTATCATTACATTCGATCCATCCAAAATTCTTTTTTATATATGCTGTGTAGTGACCTGCATTGGTTGTGGCTCCTGCGTGGTAGATTATACCTATTGTTGTGAAAGTTTTCTTACCAAGTGATACTTGACCATGTGTGAATCCAGTCAGTTTACTGTTGTTTTTGGTACCATATGCATTGTAACATAAAAGTATTACTATTACGTATTTACTATGTGTCTGTTTTTGTAAGGTGGAGCGATTATCTGAATTGCAGGTAGTCAATAATCTGCCTTGGTTTGCATTTTGTACAAGTTGCTGAAATGGAATGGATTCACAGTTAGGTATAGATACATACACAAAGCATTCATTAAGGACGTGTTCCTGTGCCACATGGTTGCAGAGAGTGCATGTATGTTTCCACATGTATGACATCTGGAAGATTTAATTTATAGGTATGTTTTTGTTTTCTAGTACTTGTAGTAAGTACATTCAAAATTTGTGTGGCTCTTCTTGTGAGTTTATAGTGAATTTGACAATTCCAGCACAGTAGTCAAATTCTTGTATTATTCCATGAACACTGTAAGTGTTGTCAGGATTGTTGGTTGCATTTCTATGAAGGACTAACATTTGCAAACACAATTGGTCTATACTGTGTAAGTAAATGTTCTCAAGAATTGGTGGCAATTACAATAGCATATTTATTGCTACATTTGCATAGCAATTTACAGCAGTTATATTTGAAAATTTGAATGGACCTAACAGTTCTGTGTTGAAGTCATATTTTCGGAGTGTGTGTTGCTTCTTTGAAGAAGTCGTTGAGTTACTTTGACCAGTAGATTCTTCTTTGGTTGTGGTACTTGATGAAGTATTAGTTTCTTTTTTTTCTTTGGAGGAATTGCAGTGATATCCTGTATCGTTTCAGTTTGAAGTAGTTTTCTTTTACAACAATTTGCTTTTTGAGGAACCAGATAGGTTTTTAGATGGGGGTGTGGAGTGAATGCAAGGAATATCTGCATTTACTTTACTTGCATCAAAGTTGATTAGAAATAGCTAGTCAAGTGTACGTAAGCGTGATAGTGCTACATAGCTCATGCCTTCGTTAAAGACTGTGCTACGAATATCTATTAATGCTTTATCTAGGGTAAGACCTTGTGATTTGTGAATGGTAACTGAGTATACTAGAGTTAGTGAAAATTGTTCTCTGCATACATACATGTCTTTGAAAAGAAGGAAGCAGGCTGATGAGCATCCTATACTTTTAACTTCTGATAGTATGTCAAAGAGAATATTGACAAATTGAATTTTGTTGTCACGTGGGTATGTTTGAAATCCAACAACTGTACCAAGTGCTACATTAACTAGTCCTTGCTCCACGTCAAGGTTACATTTCAGCATTACTCTACAGCTTAAGGATTATTTTAATATTTTCTCCAAACCAGCTGTGTTGGAGATAGAGTTTTCTAGGGTATTTAGTCTTGTTGTGGTGTGTTGACACATGGGTAGTGTAATACCATGTACATCCAGTTTATCTGTGGAGCAAATTTCAATAATTGGTTGCATTTCTTTTTTTAACATTGTTTCATTGAATTTTGAACAGCTTGCAAGAGTTGGTATCAAGGACATACAATGGACATTTTTGTGTGCTAATTGTTCCATGACATCAGTAGCACATGAGTTATGGCCATAGAGTGCATGGATGTGTCTGGTTTTTAATATTGGGTGTGCTTCTTGAGATAGTACACCAACTCTAATACTTTTTTAAATGTTGGAGTATGTGAGGTTTGCAGACTGGCACAAGTTTTCAGTTAATTCTCTGTATTGGAAATGTTGCTAAAGGTTGACATTTACTATGCTGCCAAGAGTTTTATGGCACAGTTTGTGCCCTAAGGTTTTAAAAATAGGTTCAGCTTTTACTGGTGTCAACTGAAGATCTCCGAAAACAATAATGTGTTTTCCTCCAAAAAGCTCTTTGTAGTCTGTTTTGAGGACCTCTTGTAATCTGAGGTGAATCAAAGACAACATTAAGTTGGGGACCATGCTCACCTCATCTATTAGAAGCATTTTCATTTGTTTAAAAACTCTGTGTAGTTCCATTTCAGCTTCTGTGGAAAGTTTGTAATAGTCTAATTTGTGTTGGTGTTCTACTGGAAGGAGTAGTAATCGGTGTAAGTGACACTGCCTATGTTGTACACAGCTAAACCTGTGGGGGGCAGTTACAACAGCTGACTGTTTGTTGTTTGTCAATTGTTGAAGGGATTTGCTGATGATTTTGATTACGAATGTGTTGCCTGAACCAGCTTCACCACTCACGTATAGCAATATAGGTTTGTATTCTTGGCAGGTCCATTTTTTATTTTCATGTTCCACACCATGTTCAATTTGTTTTGTTATTTCTTGGAAAAGGCTACACTGCTCATTGTTCAGTTGTGATTTCAGTACAGAGAAGTGTTCTGTAGCTTGTTCATGCTAACACATGCTGTTTTCTACCTCTACCATGGCTTATTCTGCCTCATTTGCTATTAGTGGCTGTCCAAGTGGTTCCTGGCTTCCTGTTGCAGAAGGTTGACTACTGTCGGGAGTATCCACTTGTAGTTGGGCCTGGAGTTCTTCTCCATGTTGCTGTTCATTGTGCAACATTGTTTGGTACTGTGTAAAGTTTAAATCTGTAATAGTGCTTTCATTTGCTTTGAAAGCATCTTCATAGGAGTCATACGTATCCAGTAACTCTTCTTCTTTTCTCCATGGTTTAAAAAGTTGTAGCAGGGACATGTAATACAGTTCTTTATGTTGAGGAGTTTTTAATGACAATTTGATATGATTAATTAAGCTGCATTTGGTAAGTTTCACTAAGCTGCCTTCACAATTTGCAACTCTGTATCGACCTTTCTTTTCATCTGGTTTAACATTTTTTTTGTATGTGAAGTTTTGAGCTATGTGGTAGAGACACATGTTTTCCAAAGTGGTACTCCTGTTTGGGCAGTATGTGTCTATTTTCAAAATGTCTTGGCTGTTGGGAACATTTTTGACTATTTTGTCTATGCTCTCATATGATTTGAGAACTATTTCTCTAGATTTAGCAGGACCAAGACTTAGCCATACTATATTGTCAGATTTTCCATACAAGGCTGTACCGGTTAAACGGTCTGCAGCTTCATAGCAGCCACATTCTCTATGAGAGAGCATTTTTACGCCTAAGCTGTACAATTTCTGTGATAGTGTTTTGTCAGATGATATGTCATCCCAGTGGTCTTGAAGCTCTGTTTTCTCTGATTTGGTTAAGTAGGCTGTGACATATTGTGCAACTGCAGTGGAATTGTCTGCAATGTACTTCACATCTATATTTGCATTCCATAGGAGGGCAATGATTGCATTGTAATCATTGATGTATTTTGATTCTTCTGTTCTTTTTATGTAATATGCGTTCTGAGGTGATTTACCTTTGACACTATGTCTGACTGAAGACATGAAGTTATTTATTTGACCTGTTGCTGAAACTGGTCTAGGGAAACCGAAGCAGCATTTGGTGTAGTAATTCCATTTCTTTTATATTTGCGATTACAATATTTCCCACATTTGTGTCTTTGAAATTGTAGAATTTGTGCATGAAGGTCACTATGTGTTGTTTGTGAAGGGTTTTCACAAGTGACATATTTTTGGATTAACTGCAAAACAGTGGCATCACTATCCTGACCAAATTTAGGAGCATGTTTAATCCATAATAGCATGTGGATGTGTGGTGCTCCTCTGGCTTGGTATTCTTTTCTCCAAAAGAAGTGTTGCACTTCTCTGAGGGGTGGAACAGTCTTATTACAAATAAAGTGTAGCATAGCAATGAAGCTATGATGGAAATATCTTGATACAGTTACAGGATCTAGAGAGTTCTCCTGGTGATAGTATATCTATATTTGTTTTGTTTTTGTTTGATGTGCGTAGGAAATCATGTACATCTTCCCATGCATATTCTGCACAACTTAATGTAACAAACCAAGTGGGTGGTCCAAGGTTTCTGATCATACAACGTACATCTCTGTGACGTCGGAACCAGTATTCTTTTGTACCACACATGTTTGCAAACAGATTTGTTATGCTTGATTGTAAAACCTCATCTTTTTCTTGCACTTTTTGTATTAATTGCGTAGCTGAAATATTTTGAAAGTGGGTTCCTGCTTATTTCAATATGTGTGCAACTCCATAACATAGAGTTGCTAGTTCACTTTCAAAGAGTAGATGAAATATGCATTCCACATTTTGTCTAAATCTGGGATCTTCACAATACATTCGTAATGAGCGGTATTCTGATGCTGTTATCTGAGTGGGTCTATCATCGTACCTTCTTCCTTTGCCAGTAGGAAATAGTACAGGAAAAGCACGTGCTTCTATGCTTTTTTCCCATATGCTCATTGGTGAACTTTTGGTTTGTCGCATTTGGTACATTTCTAGTGCATCATCTATGCTGTCATTAGAGTGCAATGGATGAATTGTATAATGGTCTAAAATATTGGATACTGCAGCAGGATCCAGAAGTTCAAATTGACCAGTTTCTGGTGACTCTTGAATTATTTCAGTTGTTTCCCTTAAGTTTCCTTCAATATTTATTTCTTTGTAGTATTCATTATTGTCTTTCAGATATTGCAAGGCTTGTCTAACTTTATGTAAGTCCATGAGTTGTTGCCAAATTCTTTTGTCTTTTGTTGGTACACCATTTACTAAGACAATAAAAGATTGCTCTATTGGATGTTGCACTCCTAGAGTGTGCACATTTTCTGTCAGATCTAATGGTAAATAAACTACTTTGCCACAAATGCCTTTCACCAATTCAGAGGGAGGTAATTTTGCTGTTTTTGGTTGAAGGCGTATTATTGCTTGAAATGGGTGTAATATTTGAATTATGATGCTCTCATACAAATTGAGTTGTTGCAGGGTTTTGGTAGTGGGAATAATTCCAAGTTATTTGTGATAGCACGTGAAGGAGTTTCGGTTTTGTTGTTGTCAAGTTTTGTAGTGCAGTAACTGCAAACTATTAAGGGGTCACTTATTTCGAATGTGTTCTCTGCTAAAAGGTAGAGAGCTAATTCAAACCATTTGGAATCTTCATTGTCTATAGTTTTTGTGTTACTTTTGTAAAAAGTTCTGCAGCAACACACACACACATGGTTTGGTATTTCAGCAGATGTACTTTTAAATTTTAGTATTTCTTTTTTGTATGTGTGTGGTAGAAGGTTGCCATGTGCAGAATTGTTGCTACTCTGTTCTAAAGCTATTGCATTTTGTAGGTGGCTTTCACTTCCAAAATATTTTCTCTGGATACAGTCGATTTCTTCTTGTAGGTATTTGGGTGTACCATGTAGAAGAGTGTTATTTAAATTGGCTAGTGGACTTTTAGCAGAGTACAGTGTATACACTTGATTTCTTACATTTGAATGATGTGTTGATATCATTGTGATATCATGGAAGGTGCTTTTGCAAATAGGTACTGAAATGCAGGCTAATGAATGTCCTTGTAGTCCGGTGTATTTGCGCACTGGACAGGTATCCATATTTTGCAGCACTTTCAATTTGATTTGGTCTTTACCTTTCATATACTGATTGAGGAACTGGCATAAAGATTTGAAAGATTTGTTGGGAATGTTACACATTGACGTGCACGGCCATTTGTATACTGGACGTTCTGGTTCAGTCGAATGGAGAGTTTTCTGGGGATATTTTTGTAAGCAGTGTTTCTTGTTCCATACTGGTCTTATACATTTTTTCATGACCTTGTCCACTGCTATGGATGGCAATTGTGTTTGTTTGGTTTTGTTTATATGCTTCTTCATTAAAATATGGTTCTGTGGTCGTGGTGGGACTCCATTCACCTCCACAGATATTTAAGAAGTTATTTTTGTTGACATTTCGTTTATTGAGAAGTTTTTTTGTAGTTTAGTACTTAGTTTTGTTAGTGGTTTCATCCTGTTTAAAACTAAAATAAATAACTTCCTTTTGAGAAGGATTGCACTGTCTGCGAGAGCTTCTAGGATTAATTTTCTACAGTAGGTTTTAAGGGTTGTGCATGATTTCGTTCCCGTTTTCATAAGGTTCTGAAGACTCTGTGGCGGAACATTTTTGCTAAAATACTTTTTTTAGTATAGTTAAGTGCTATTATATGAAGATTTATAGGAGCAGTTTTAACAGTAGCGGTAGCCGAATTCTTGTTAAGCATTTTCTGTTTTGTTGTACACTTTGATAGAGGAGCCAAAGTTTCTGTACTAGAAGCTTCTGTTGTTTCGCTAAATGACTGCATTAGCTGTTTTGTTTGAACGTTTTGTACAAACTCTGGTAGAGATGGATGCTTATTTTGGACACTTTTATTTTCATTTGCTCTATTTCTGTGTTGTTTTCTATGGACTTGCTTTTTGGTAGGCATTCTTTGGGGTCTGTTGAAAAAAAATGAAGGTATGGTTTGGTCTGTTTTGCAATGTATGTGTGCTGTGTGCATGTGTGTATGAGTTTGATGGGGAAGATGTATGTGGTGGTGTGTGAATGTGCATTAGGCAGTTACAATGAGTTGGGAAGGGTAATCTTCTGTTTGTATGTTACTACACTGCGGTTCAGATGAGAGTAGAAAGTGAGCTAGTGGTGAGGAGAAGCATTAATAATAAACGTAATGGTATAACATTGAAACAGTTCTTTGTTTTGTATTATTAACATTCTAAGGGTTGAGTATGTTATTTGTGTTCCAAAAAAATGGGGATTTGTGTGCCATTCTGCCTGCTAATTTAATAAATGGGGATTTGTGGGCAGAATGGTTCAGAAATCAATGTTTTTTTTGGTGCGCAAATTAATATATGAATGAAACACACAGTGACTTTGAGGAACAGTAAGAATATAAAGGTAGTATTGTACTTACTTTTTTTGTGGAATGAGCAGGTTTCTTGGGGTATGTTGTTTGTAGTTTAGATGCTGCTGATTTTCTGGAGAGTGGTCATCACTGCAATTGTAAAAGGAAGAAGTTAGTAAGTTTGTGTGTTTATATCACTGATGTTAATCTAAATGTTCTTTGTTATATTTTTGTGGTATTATTCTTGTTTCATATCTGAACATATTGTTTGCATGCATTTCATTTGACTAAGTGCAGCATTTATATGTTATTTACAGTATGTTAGTTCAACATGCTTCGCAAATGAGTAGAATTTTAAGGTCATGAAATTCACTTCTTTATTTACAGCTGTGTTGTAGATAGCAGAGAGGTTTGAGAGTGATAGTTCATTATAGAATATGGGAAAAATTGGAATAATTTCATATTGTAACGAGACATGCAAACAATCGGGAGCACCTGAGAGGGCGATTTCACCAAAGCAATCGGGAAATTTATTTTTCGCATACGATTGCATTTGGATTAGCCTTATTTTGGGCACGAGACAGTAAAAAATTGTGGCAATTTTCAATTAAAAATTGAGTCTCGCGGATAAATCGGGAGGGTTGGCATGTATGTATAGGATATGTGGGAGACAGTAAAAAATAGTGCAATTTTTCAATGAAAAATCGGGAGTTTCGCGCTTAAATCTGGAGCATTGGCATGTATGTATTGGCTATGCACATTTAGTGGCATTACTCTGTTTATATGGAATCATAAGAGTTGTACATGTACTATGAATAAAATATGCATACCTTTACTTTGTAATCATGCATGTGGATATGCATGGAGCTGTAAGTAGAAATCTTAGAGACTTGTACAGTGGTTTTTGTAGTAGGTGCTTTCCAATGATATGAGACTTGTATTCAGAGTGATCAACAGTACATTTGAAGTGCGGAACTCTGATGATGGAGTTAGATGTAGAGGTCTTGGATGTGATTGGTGGATGGTTGTGTGACTGCTTAGCTGTATTCCATGAGGGAATTGAATCGAGAGTGATGTGGAAAGTGTAGATTGGCTGGCTAAGAGTTACGTGCCATGCAGGCACTGCAACTGTCCGTGGGTAGGGCATGCCACATATGGGGTTTTCTAGCAAATCAAGCATGGAAAGGGGACTGTAGAGATCAGCCAATCAGATGTTGAGGTTGTTGATTTGTGTAGAAAGAGAGTGTGTGTAGTGAAGATGGCAGAGGTGGAGAAAGTCAGGGTGTTGGTGCTCAGAGATATGTTTGTCCATGGTTTACAGCAGTATTCTTAATGCAGACACGTGGCAAACAATTTTGATGTTAGAGGAGCGGAGGTGGTGTGGAGCACTGTGACTAACTGCAATGTAGAGGCAATTCTCCAAGGTTGTAGAGATATGCAGAGGGTGAATAGTCCCTATATGGTAGTTTTGCACTATGGTGCTTTCCATTTGAGCTACGTGAGTTCATCTACTTTGTTGGCAGATTTGGAACAGTTGGTTCAAGCAGTAATCAACATCCTTCCAAATGTGAAAGTAATTTTTTTTGCATTACTACCTAGAGCAATATGGGACAACAGTTCTGTTTTGTGTCCTCACCAAAACATTCCTAGGTGTGCAATCAATCGAAGCATGCGTGCTTTCATGCTAAGAGCTGGTATGTTTTTCTGTAACAACGAGAATATTGTTTCGAGTAATGCAGCTTATTTTAAGCAGATGGTGTTCCTTTATCTTTTTTGGGAAATGACATGTTCTTTTGGAATGTAAGGGTTGCTTTGGAACAGGTTATGTGAAGATTTTAGTTGTAAAATAAGAAGAAAAAACCACTAAAAAAATACAAAATAACAGGTGTCTGTCAGGCATCTGCAAAAAAACCAAAAAAAAAGGCTCTTTTCAGAGCCCACCTTAAAGGGGAAATGGGGAACACTATTTAAATGTACATTCACCACGCTCAGATGTTTTACATGTCCGCAGACATGGCAGTAGTTTGCGGACAGCGCGTATTACATACGGGGATTTTGGAGTGGAGAGGCATGCAAATGAGAATGAGCGGAGCTAGGGATTGGTCAGTAAAGTTTAGTGGGTGTGTTGTGAACAGAGAGATTTAGTGAGGACGTCTTTTTCCTGAGAGAAGAACAGATAGCTATGGCTGTGTGTTCTTGAAAACAGATTATCTGGATTTTGGGAGACTCATGCATACATTAGTTGGAGGTGCATATAGAATGTTGTGGTGTATCTGAAGATCTTGGATTCCCTCATGTGGAAGTGTACTGGCATGGAGTGCATTAAATGAAGTGGGTGGACTTGGTACCTCTCTGTGCTACTTTACAGACTGAGCGTCATCCTGACATAATTATAATTCATTGTGGAGGGAATAGTTTAGGACATGTGTCTGGAATTTCTTTGCAATTTGCAATAAAAGAAGGACTTGAGAGGGTCATGGACATGTTTCCAAATTCCCAAGTAATTTTTTCTCTTATTGCGCAAAAACAAATGTGGCTGCGTTCTTCTACATTTGGTCCACAAATGGAGAAAGCGAGGCGCAATATCAATAAGGCTGTTTGTGCTTTTCTAAGAGATGTTGCCATGACCTCTTTCCACAATGAAAATATTATGTTTCTTAGCACATTCATTATTGCAGAGATGGAGTCCATCTTTGATATGCTGGCAATCAGATTTTTCTTCGAAATGTACCAAATGCATTGCAACCTTTTTTGGAATTATAGTCACCTATTTTGCATTACATGTTGACGAATCCAAGTTTTTCAAACACACAAAACACCACCAAAAGGCTCTTTTCAGAGCCACCACTTACTCCCAGAGAAAAGTGCATTGGTTTTGCTACAGTTGCACCCAAAATTTTGTCTGTCCAAGGAATGTCCGCGGACTTTTAAAAAAATGTGCAGGGGCCTACACCTTTTACTTGATAGTTCTATTTTTAAACTGAGAAAGGCGGCTCTGAAAAGAGCTTTTTTATTTTTGTATTTTTGTTGTTTTATATATTTTTTTATTTTTTACACATGACACACTAGGAGAGGAGGGGAAAGGAGGGTAAGGAAGGGACACCAACTACGGGGATAAGAAAGGGCAGGTGGAGAGAGGAAGATGCACGGTGGGCCTTATTTAGGTAGGTAGCAGGTCTTCTGGTGGTCTGTGACCGTAGTCTTGAAAGCACTTCGAAGTCCCTCCCCCTGCAGAGTACTGCGTCGCAGTACATACACAATATTGTGACCCTCGAAAGGTAAGGGTCAACAACATCGCAAATGGCCTGTGAAGCAGCTGGAGGAATGCGCTCTCCCAAAGGAGTATCTCTTGTTGTGAGAGGATCGTAAACGGAGGATGCTGGGGAGGAACTCAACCTGCTACGTTCTTTACAAGGTACAACCTTGCGAATGTGCGCACCGTGGGCAAAGTTAGGTGTCGCTTCATGGATGTTGTACCAAAGCTGTACGAACCACGTCTCCCACGACTCAGCCGCAATTTGCACTGGTTACAGGTGACCTTGGTCGCACGTGCTTTCGGTACGTTACCATGAACGGTAAACAACCACCACACCCAAGACTCCCGCCGAGTGCTGGTAGTAGGGAGTTCCTCCACCTCATTGTCTTCATCCTCTTCATCCTAGTTCTCTACATCCTCATGTGTATTCCCTTCTGAAGGCCCTTGGGGAGGTGGTGGTGGTGGAGGGTTTGGGGGTGGTGCTGAGACTGATGTAGCAACAGCATCCATGGATGCCATTAGGGTTGGTGAGGTAATCTCAGCTAGAGCACTAAAGGCAGCAAACGTCAATCTGCAATAGCCAGAAGAACAATGAAGATCAGCTCTGGGGTGTGGCTTTTTATAAGGGTGGAGGGGAGCGCCTCGAGAACATAACAAATACTCAAAAGCATCAAAAAAGTTAAAAAAAATATGTGGAAAGCCAGGGCCTTTGTCTGGGACATGTGAAATGGTGATTTTGTACTGTAAAATAATTTGGATTGTCTGAATAAGTTCTTTTAAAATGTTGGGTATCCGGACAGAGTCCGCAAAGTAGGGCACATGCTCAGCGTGGGTGCGCCCACATGATGACGTGGGGAAAACGTCTGCGAAGGGAACGGGTGTCCGCAGGACAGCAAATGCACAGGAGCGGCCGTGCGCATGCGCGCGGGTGTTCTACGGAGAGAGTTCGGGTCCTGAAACTAATTAAAAGTGCGACACAAGTGAGACAAACAGTTACGGACAGGTGCGATGTTCGCAGGACTTATGGGTATGGTGCGCATGGGCGTAGATGTTCTGCAGACTGTACGGTCAGGTATAGTGTCCTTAGGGCACCTTGATTTTGTTTGACTACAGACATCTCAGACACCGCGCCTGTTCTACGGACAGTTCCATCTTGGTTGCGAACGGTACGGACAGGTATAGTGTCCTTAGGACACCTCCATTTTGTTGATTTACGGACATCCCGGACAGCTGGTGTGTTCTAAGAACAGTTCCATCTTGATTGCACATGGTACGGAGAGGGGTAGTGTCCTTAGGGCATCCATATTTTGTTAATTACGGACAGGCCGGACAGGCGCGCTGTCCGCCGACATTTTAATTGATTTAAAAAAAAAATAAGATAGAAAGAATTTCATTACAAGAAACATAATATTTTTTTATTTATTTACATATATACAAATTATGAAAGAGAGGGGGAAGCAGAAACTGATACAAAAATAGGGGAATTAGGGGTTTGGAGAGGATGGATGCGAGGGGATGAAGGGATGGAAATCTCATCAAAACGTTTATTTTTTTTGTTCACGGTTTGGGGATAGTTCACTGGGACATGGAGAGGGGCACAGGTACAGGTGGTACAATGGTACTTAATTTTTTCTTTGATGTGGCCCTCCACTAACTTTTTTAAACCATTGAAATTTTCCTTAAGATTGTCTACTTTCTGTTCAATGCATTCGAGAGTCTTTTCCATTGTGTCTTTTGGAGTCACATTTTCAATCTTTGTATGGGCTGTAAAAAATAAACATATATATGTTAAGTACACATTAGGTAATGATTATTAATTTCCTTGTCTAGACAAGTGTCTACCATTATTATCACTGTCTTCAGACATTTCCTCATGTGGAAAATGTTCTTCCAGCCACTCCAAAGTACTGCACATTTCTGCGTGATAAATAAAAATATATTACTTATACTGTACCTCACACAAAAAGTAGAGCATTATATACAGAAATTGAAGTTTACTTACTAGTTTCTGGTAAGTTGTATTCGTTGTGTTGTTTAGGTCTATTGTTGCTTCTAGCTCTGCAGTTTCTATGAGGTAATAATGTTAGAGGTATATCTTTTTTGTTATGGTATAATCCATTTTATTACATATCATATTTCAATGGCTGGTTGATGTGTTAAATATGTAGGTTCCACTGCTTATTTATTATTATGTGTAATGTGTTTATGTGCTGCTTTTTTAACTTGTGCAGTGTTTATATGGTATGATAGGACAATTTTAGATACCCCCCAAGTGTTTGGGTAGTGTTGATGTCGTCCGTGACAGTCCACGGACATCAAAATCATTAGCGGGATGTTCGGTATGTTCTATGTTACATGTATATAAAGTAAGGGAATCGTAGTAAACATCTATCAAATTCACACAACGAAAATGTACATTCAGTAAAAAAAACTTTGATAAAGGAAGGTTATGGTTAAGTTGCGCTACTAAAAACCTATGAAATTCAGTAAAAAAACTTTGTTAAAGGGACGTTATGGTTAAGTTGCGCTACCAAAAACCTATGAAATTCAGAAAAAAAACTTAGTTAAAGGGACGTTATGGTTCCAACACTGGCGGTGTCCGGAAATGTGAAACCGACAAATCCCTGAAATTCGCCAGTTATGGTTAGCTAAGCAACCATAACTCGCGCCACCACCGTGCACTGCTAAGACTAACACCCAGGACATCAAAGATGACATCACTGATGACATCACATGACTGGCTCCTCCTTTTTTCCTTTACTGACATATCTAGGCCACATGCCTTTCTTCCGTAACAGTCAGGAACTAAAAATTTAAAAGGTACTATATTTGTAGATTTATCCTTCAAGTATGGTCTTATAGTAATTCCCTTAGGTTCCAGTCACATCATATGAAATCAAGCCACAGAAGTGTGGCGAAACGTGTCAGCCAGCCTCTCATATCTGTTTTTGCACATGCAAGAGCAGTTATTTCCGAGTCCCTGAAGACTCATTTTTCGGCAATTTGCAGCCGTGGATTGGAGTGTTGGGAACGCAGCCAGCTCTAAACAATGAAGGCTTTGTTGCCTTACTTTTGGAGAAAAAAAAAAAATATATATATATATATATATGAAAACAAAACTTGAGGGGTTCTAGGGTGCTACAGGCTGATTGGATGCAGGTGTGCATGGGTGAATCCCTCTCGTATGTACCAGGCAGTGGCAGCAGGTAATTCTGGTAACTGTAGTGTAGAGCCAGCCAGGATCCAACTCACACCATTTTCAATGTTAGCCCTCAGTGGGGAGCGGGTGGGAGCTACCATCAGTATGGCACTGCAAGGTTAGGCAAGAGTAATTCAGGTGCAGCCCACTCTGGAGCCCTAGTCTCCAGTTAGATGTGAAAACAAAACTTGAGGGGTTGTTGGGGCGCTACTCTGGGTCCCAGCTGCAGTAAGATCAAACAATCCAAAGATGTTCTCCCAGCGCGCTTTCATGCCTTAGCAATCTTCAGGGAGGCTGATTGGATGCAGGTGTGCAGGGTTGAATCCCGATAGTGGCCATGTAGTTATGGTTAAGTTGGTGTTTCCATAGGAAGAGCCCTTTTTGGGCGGCTTATAACTTCGCTCCCCCTGGATGAATCCTCACCAAAAAAAGTATATGGCCCGCTCTGAATTTTTTTTGCAAAGTTTGGTGAGGATTCATCGAGGAGGGGCAAAGTTATAGGGGGGGTCCCAAAACTTTTTTTCCCATAGACTGAATGGACCAGGAGTAGCGGCTTGGTCCCGAAAGCGTGAGTTTGCAGATTTGGTGAAAATCCGTCCAGTAGTTTTTAAAAAAATGACCAAAAAGTAGGTAATAAAAAATTAGTGATATCTGTGTTCGGTCCGCGGACACACTTCCCTGTTCGCTCCGTGGACAGTGTCCTGATTGGCAAAACAGTTTGCATGGTGTCCACGGACAGGCAACATGTTCGCTGATTGGACGGTGTGGAGCGTGAAGCATGTCAGATTTTCGGTAGTGCCCGCCATCTCGGATTCGCGGACATCCGCGGACAGCGCGGTGAAACTTGGTTCAAAATTTGTATTTAGTAGAGGGTGTTTGTGTGTAGGAGTGTTTGGGGAGGGTGGGAGAATATGAGATAGGTTGAAAGTTGTGTTTTTTTATGTTGTAGACGTTCTTGTTGTGTTCGATTTGTCTGCGGACATCACAGGTGTTCTGAAATGTTCTAAATAAACTGAATGGGGGGTGTTCTAGGACTCAATATGTGTCCGTTTTGTTCGCAAGCAAGCTGAAACTGTTCTAAGAACACTTGCGGTGTCCGGAAATGTTCGTAAATAAACAAAATGGGGGTGTCCTGAGGACGCTGTCCGTATTGGTCGTTGTGAAGTTGAAAGTGTTCTAAGAACTCTCGCAGTGTCCTGAAATGTTCGTAAATAAACAAAATGGGGGTGTCCTAAAGATGCTGTCCGTATTGTTCATTGTCAAGTTGAAAGTGTTCTAAGAACTCTCGCGGTGTCCTGAAATGTTCGGAAATAAACAAAATGGGGTGTCCTGAGGACGCTGTCCGTATTGTTCGTTGTCAAGTTGAAAGTGTTCTAAGAACTCTCGCGTTGTCCTGAAATGTTCGTAGGGGGTGTCCTGAAGACGCTGTCCGTATTGTTCTCTGGCAAGTTGAACGTGTTCTAAGAACACTCGCGGTGTCCTGAAATGTTCGCAAATAAACAAAATGGAGGTGTTCTGAAGGCGCTGTCCGTATTGTTCGATGGCAAGTTGAAAGTGTTCTAAGAACTCTCGCGTTGTCCTGAAATGTTCATAAATAAACAAAATGGGGGTGTCCTAAGGACGCTGTCCGTATTGTTCTCTGGCAAGTTGAATGTGTTCTAAGAACACTCGCGGTGTCCTTAAATGTTTGCAAATAAACAAAATGGGGGTGTTCTGAGGATGCTGTCCGTATTGTTCGTTGTCAAGTTGAAAGTGTTCTAAGAACTCTTGCGGTGTCCTGAAATGTTCGTAAATCAACAAAATGGGGGTGTTCTGAGGACGCTGTCCGTATTGTTCGTTGTCAAGTTGAATGTGTTTTAAGAACACTCGCGGTGTCCGGAAATGTTCGTAAATAAACAAAATGGGGGTGTTCTGAGGACGCTGTCCGTATTGTTTGTTGTCAAGTTGAAAGTGTTCTAAGAACTTTTGCGATGTCCTGAAATAGTCGTAAATAAAGAAAATGGGGGTGTTCTGTGTTCTAAGAACACTCGCGGTGTCCTGAAATGTTTGCAAATAAACAAAATGGGGGTGTTCTGAGGACGCTGTCTGTATTGTTCATTGTCAAGTTGAAAGTGTTCTAAGAACTCTCGCGGTGTCCTGAAATGTTCGTAAATAAACAAAATGGGGGTGTTCTGAGGACACTGTCTGTATTGTTCGTTGTCAAGTTGAATGTGTTCTAAGAACACTTGCAGTGTCCGGAAATGTTTGTAAATAAACAAAATGGAGGTGTTCTGAGGACGCTGTCCATATTGTTTGTTGTCAAGTTGAAAGTGTTCAGAGAACTCTCGCGGTGTCCTGAAATGTTCGTAAATAAAGAAAATGGGGGTGTTCTGAGGACGCTGTCCGTATTGTTCGTCGTCAAGTTGAAAGTGTTCTAAGAACTCTCGCGTTGTCCTGAAATGTTTGTAGGGGGTGTCCTGAAGACGCTGTCCGTATTGTTCGCTGGCAAGTTGAATGTGTTCTAAGAACACTCGCGGTGTCCTGAAATGTCGCAAATAAACAAAATGGGGGTGTTCTGAGGCCGCTGTCCGTATTGTTCATTGTCAAGTTGAAAGTGTTCTAAGAACTGTCGCGTTGTCCTGAAATGTTCGTAGGGGGTGTCCTGAAGACGCTGTCCGTATTGTTCATTGTCAAGTTGAAAGTGTTCTAAGAACTCCCGCGGTGTCCTGAAATGTTCGTAAATAAACAAAATGGGGGTGTTCTGAGGACGCTGTCCGTATTTTGCTCGTAAATAAACAAAATGGGGGTGTCCTGAGTACGCTGTCTGCATTGTTCATTGTCAAGTTGAAAGTGTTCTAAGAACTGTCGCGTTGTCCTGAAATGTTCATAGGGGGTGTCCTGAAAACGCTGTCTGTATTGTTCATTGTCAAGTTGAAAGTGTTCTAAGAACTCCCGCGGTGTCCTGAAATGTTCGTAAATAAACAAAATGGGGGTGTTCTGAGGACCCTGTCCGTATTATGTTCGTAAATAAACACAATGGGGGTGTCCTGAAGACACTGTCCGTATTGTTCGATGGCAAGTTGAATGTGTTCTAAGAACACTTGCGGTGTCCTGAAATGTTTGTAAATAAACAAAATGGGGGTGTTCTTAGGATGCTGTCGGTATTGTTTGATGGCAAGTTGAAAGTCTTCTAAGAACTCTCGCGTTGTCCTGAAATGTTCGTAGGGGGTGTCCTGAAGATATTTTCTGTATTGTTCTCTGGCAAGTTGAATGTGTTATAATAACACTCGCGGTGTCCTGAAATGTTCGCAAATAAACAAAATGGGGGTGTCCTGAGGATGCTGTCCGTATTGTTCTCTGGCAAGTTGAATGTGTTCTAAGAACACTCGCTCTGTCCTGAAATGTTCGCAAATAAACAAAATGGGGGTGTTCTGATGACGCTGTCCGTATTGTTCGATGGCAAGTTAAAAGTGTTCTAAGAACTCTCGCGTTGTCCTGAAATGTTCGTAAATAAACAAAATGGGGATGTTCTGAGGACACTGTCTGTATTGTTCGTTGTCAAGTTGAATGTGTTCTAAGAACACTAGCGGTGTCCCTAAATGTTCGTAAATAAACAAAATGGGGGTGTTCTGAGGACGCTGTCCGTATTGTTCGTTGTCAAGTTGAAAGTGTTCTAAGAACTCTCGCGGTGTCCTGAAATGTTCGTAAATAAAGAAAATGGGGGAGTTCTGTGTTCTAAGAACACTTGCGGTGTCCTGAAATGTTTGCAAATAAACAAAATGGGGGTGTTCTGATGACGCTGTCCGTGTTGTTCGATGGCAAGTTAAAAGTGTTCTAAGAACTCTCGCGTTGTCCTGAAATGTTTGTAAATAAACAAAATGGGGGTGTTCTGAGGACGCTGTCCGTATTGTTCGATGGCAAGTTGAAAGTGTTCTAAGAACTCTCAAGTTATCTTTAAATGTTCGTAGGGGGTGTCTGAAGACGTTGTCCGTATTGTTCTCTGGCAAATTGAATGTGTTCTAAGAACACTCGCGGTGTCCTGAAATGTTCGCAAATAGACAAAATGGGGGTATTCTGAAGACGCTGTCCGTATTGTTCGATGGCAAGTTGAAAGTGTTCTAAGAACTCTCGCGTTGTCCTAAAATGTTCGTAAATAAACAAAATGGGGGTGTCCTGAGGACGCTGTCCGTATTGTTCTCTGGTAAGTTGAATGTGTTCTAAGAACACTTGCGGTGTCCTGAAATGTTCGCAAATTAACAAAATGGGTGTGTTCTGAGGACGCTGTCCATATTGTTCGCTGGCAAGTTGAATGTGTTCTAAGAAAACTCGCGGTGTCCTGAAATGTTCGCAAATAAACAAAATGGGGGTTTTCTGAGGACGTTGTCCGTATTGTTCGTTGTCAAGTTGAAAGTGTTCTTAGAACTCTCGCGGTGTCCTGAAATGTTCGTAAATAAACAAAACGGAGGTGTTCTGAGGACACTGTCCGTATTGTTCGTTGTCAAGTTGAAAGTGTTCTAAGAACGCTCGCGGTGTCCTGAAATGTTCATAAATAAACAAAATGGGGGTGTTCTGAGGACGCTGTCCGTATTGTTCATTGTCAAGTTGAAAGTGTTCTAAGAACTGTCGCATTGTCCTGAAATGTTCGTATGGGGTGTCCTGAAGACTCTGTCCGTATTGTTCATTGTGAAGTTGAAATTGTTCTAAGACCTCTCGCGGTGTCCTGAAATGATCGTAAATAAACAAAATGGGGGTGTTCTGAGGATGCTGTCCGTATTATGTTTGTAAATAAACAAAATGGGGGTGTCCTGAGGACGCTGTCCGTATTGTTCATTGTCAAGTTGAAAGTGTTCTAAGAACTCTCGCGTTGTCCTGAAATGTTCGTAGGGGGTGTCCTGAAGACACTGTCCGTATTGTTCGCTGGCAAGTTGAATGTGTTCTAAGAACACTCGCGGTGTCCTGAAATGTTCGCAAATAAACAAAATGGGGGTGTTCTGAGGACGCTGTCCGTATTGTTCGTTGTCAAGTTGAAAGTATTCTTAGAACTCTCGCGGTGTCCTGAAATGTTTGTAAATAAACAAAATGGAGGTTTTCTGAGGACGCTGTCCGTATTGTTCGTTGTCAAGTTGAAAGTGTTCTAAGAACTCTCGCGGTGTCCTGAAATGTTCATAAATAAACAAAATGGGGGTGTTCTGAGGACGCTGCCCGTATTGTTCATTGTCAAGGTGAAACTGTTCTAAGAACTGTTGCGTTGTCCTGAAATGTTCGTAGGGGGTGTCCTGAAGATGCTGTCCGCATTGTTCATTGTCAAGTTGAAAGCATTCTAAGAACTCTCGCGGTGTCTTGAAATGTTCGTAAATAAACAAAATGGGGGTGTTCTGAGGACACTGTCCGTATTATGTTCGTAAATAAACAAAATGGGGGTGTCCTGAGGATGCTGTCTGTATTGTTCGTTGTCAAGTTGAAAGTGTTCTAAGAACTCTTGCGTTGTCCTGAAATGTTCGTAGGGGTTGTCCTGAAGACACTGTCCGTATTGTTCGATGGCAAGTTGAATGTGTTCTAAGAACACTCGCGGTGTCCTGAAATGTTCGTAAATAAACAAAATGGGGGTGTTCTTAGGATGCTGTCCGTATTGTTTGATGGCAAGTTGAAAGTCTTCTAAGAACTCTCGCGTTGTCCTGAAATGTTCGTAGGGGGCGTCCTGAAGACGTTTTAAGTATTGTTCTCTGGCAAGTTGAATGTGTTCTAAGAACACTCGCGGTGTCCAGAAATGTTCGCAAATAAACAAAATGTGGGTGTTCTGAAGACGCTGTCCGTATTGTTCGATGGCAAGTTGAAAGTGTTCTAAGAATTCTCGCGTTGTCCTGAAATGTTCGTAAATAAACAAAATGGGGGTGTCCTGAGGATGCTGTCCGTGTTGTTCTCTGGCAAGTTGAATGTGTTCTAAGAACACTCGCTGTGTCCTGAAATGTTCGCAAATAAACAAAATGGGGCTGTTCTGATGACGCTGTCCGTATTGTTCGATGGCAAGTTAAAAGTGTTCTAAGAACTCTCGCGTTGTCCTGAAATGTTCGTAAATAAACAAAATGGGGGTGTTCTGAGGACGCTGTCTGTATTGTTCGTTGTCAAGTTGAATGTGTTCTAAGAACACTAGCGGTGTCCCTAAATGTTCGTAAATAAACAAAATGGGGGTGTTCTGAGGACGCTGTCCGTATTGTTCGTTGTCAAGTTGAAAGTGTTCTAAGCACTTTCGCGGTGTCCTGAAATGTTCGTAAATAAAGAAAATGGGGGAGTTCTGTGTTCTAAGAACACTTGCGGTGTCCTGAAATGTTTGCAAATAAACAAAATGGGGGTGTTCTGAGGACGCTGTTCGTGTTGTTCGATGGCAAGATAAAAGTGTTCTAAGAACTCTCGCGTTGTCCTGAAATGTTTGTAAATAAACAAAATGGGGGTGTTCTGAGGACGCTGTCCGTATTGTTCGATGGCAAGTTGAAAGTGTTCTAAGAACTCTCAAGTTATCCTGAAATGTTCGTAGGGGGTTTCCTGAAGACGTTGTCCGTATTGTTCTCTGGCAAGTTGAATGTGTTCTAAGAACACTCGCGGTGTCCTGAAATGTTCGTAAATAAACAAAATGGGGGTGTTCTGAAGACGCTGTCCGTATTGTTCGATGGCAAGTTGAATGTGTTCTAAGAACACTCACGGTGTCCTGAAATGTTCATAAATAAACAAAATGGGGGTGTTCTTAGGATGCTGTCCGTATTGTTTGATGGCAAGTTGAAAGTCTTCTAAGAACTCTAGCGTTGTCCTGAAATGTTCTTAGGGGCTGTCCTGAAGACATTTTCCGTATTGTTCTCTGGCAAGTTGAATGTGTTCTAAGAACACTCGCGGTGTCCTGAAATGTTCGCAAATAAACAAAATGGGGGTGTTCTGAAGACGCTGTCCGTATTGTTCGATGGCAAGTTGAAAGTGTTCTAAAAATTCTCGCGTTGTCCTGAAATGTTCGTAAATAAACAAAATGGAGGTGTCCTGAGGATGCTGTCCGTATTGTTCTCTGGCAAGTTGAATGTGTTCTAAGAACACTTGCTGTGTCCTGAAATGTTTGCAAATAAACAAAATGGGGGTGTTCTGATGACGCTGTCCGTATTGTTCGATGGCAAGTTAAAAGTGTTCTAAGAACTCTCGCGTTGTCCTGAAATGTTCGTAAATAAACAAAATGGGGGTGTTCTGAGGACGCTGTCCGTATTGTTCGTTGTCAAGTTGAATGTGTTCTAAGAACACTAGCGGTGTCCCTAAATGTTCGTAAATAAACAAAATGGGGGTGTTCTGAGGAAGCTGTCCGTTTTGTTCGTTGTCAAGTTGAAAGTGTTCTAAGCACTTTCGCAGTGTCCTGAAATGTTCGTAAATAAAGAAAATGGGGGAGTTCTGTGTTCTAAGAACACTTGCGGTGTCCTGAAATGTTTGCAAATAAACAAAATGGGGGTGTTCTGAGGACGCTGTCCGTGTTGTTCGATGGCAAGTTAAAAGTGTTCTAAGAAATCTTGCGTTGTCCTGAAAGTTTCATAAATAAACAAAATGGGGGTGTTCTGAGGACGCTGTCCGTATTGTTCGATGGCAAGTTGAAAGTGTTCTAAGAACTCTCAAGTTATCCTGAAATGTTCGTAGGGGGTGTCCTCAAGACGTTGTCCGTATTGTTTTCTGGCAAGTTGAATGTGTTCTAAGAACACTCGCGGTGTCCTGAAATGTTCGCAAATAAACAAAATGGGGGTGTTCTGAAGACGCTGTCCGTATTGTTCGATGGCAAGTTGAAAGTGTTCTAAGAACTCTCGCGTTGTCCTGAAATGTTTGTAAATAAACAAAATGGGGGTGTCCTTAGGACGCTGTCCGTATTGTTCTCTGGTAAGTTTAATGTGTTCTAAGAACACTTGCAGTGTCCTGAAATGTTTGTAAATAAACAAAATGGGGGTGTTCTGAGGACGCTGTCCGTATTGTTCCTTGTCAAGTTGAATGTGTTCTAAGAACACTCGCGGTGTCCGGAAATCTTCATAAATAAACAAAATGGGGGTGTTCTGAGGACGCTGTCCGTCTTGTTCGTTGTCAAGTTGAAAGTGTTCTAAGAATTTTCGCGGTGTATTGAAATGTTCGTAAATAAACAAAATGGGGGTGTTCTGAGGACACTGTCTGTATTGTTCGTTGTCAAGTTGAATGTGTTCTAAGAACTCTCGCAGTGTCCTGAAATGTTCGTAAATAAAGAAAATGGGGGTGTTCTGAGAACACTGTCCGTATTGTTCGATGGCAAGTTGAAAGTGTTCTAAGAACTCTCAAGTTATCCTGAAATGTTCGTAGGGGGTGTCCTCAAGACGTTGTCCGTATTGTTTTCTGGCAAGTTGAATGTGTTCTAAGAACACTCGCGGTGTCCTGAAATGTTCGCAAATAAACAAAATGGGGGTGTTCTGAAGACGCTGTCCGTATTGTTCGATGGCAAGTTGAAAGTGTTCTAAGAACTCTCGCGTTGTCCTGAAATGTTTGTAAATAAACAAAATGGGGGTGTCCTTAGGACGCTGTCCGTATTGTTCTCTGGTAAGTTTAATGTGTTCTAAGAACACTTGCAGTGTCCTGAAATGTTCGCAAATAAACAAGATGGGTGTGTTCTGAGGACGCTGTCCGTATTGTTCGTTGTCAAGTTGAAAGTGTTCTAAGAACTCTTGCGGTGTCCTGAAATGTTTGTAAATAAACAAAATGGGGGTGTTCTGAGGACGCTGTCCGTATTGTTCGTTGTCAAGTTGAATGTGTTCTAAGAACACTCGCGGTGTCCGGAAATCTTCATAAATAAACAAAATGGGGGTGTTCTGAGGACGCTGTCCGTCTTGTTCGTTGTCAAGTTGAAAGTGTTCTAAGAGTTTTCGCGGTGTATTGAAATGTTCGTAAATAAACAAAATGGGGGTGTTCTGAGGACACTGTCTGTATTGTTCGTTGTCGAGTTGAATGTGTTCTAAGAACTCTCGCAGTGTCCTGAAATGTTCGTAAATAAAGAAAATGGGGGTGTTCTGAGAACGCTGTCCGTATTGTTCGTTGTCAAGTTGAAAGTGTTCTATGAACTCTCGCGTTGTCCTGAAATGTTTGTAGGGGGTGTCCTGAAGACGCTGTCCGTATTGTTCACTGGCAAGTTGAATGTGTTCTAAGAACACTTGCGGTGTCCTGAAATGTTCGCAGATAAACAAAATGGGGGTGTTCTAAGGACGCTGTCCGTATTGTTCGTTGTCAAGTTGAAAGTGTTCTAAGAACTGTCGCGTTGTCCTGAAATGTTCATAGGGGGTGTCCTGAAGACGCTGTCCGTATTGTTCATTGTCAAGTTGAAAGTGTTCTAAGAACTCTCGCGGTGTCCTGAATTGTTCATAAATAAACATAATGGGAGTGTTCTATGGACGCTGTCCGTATTATGTTCATAAATAAACAAAATGGGGGTGTCCTGAGGACGCTGTCCGTATTGTTCGTTGTCAAGTTGAAAGTGTTCTAAGAACTGTCACGTTGTCCTGAAATGCTCATAGGGGGTGTCCTGAAGACGCTGTCCGTATTGTTCATTGTCAAATTGAAAGTGTTCTAAGAACTCCTGCTGTGTCCTGAAATGTTCATAAATAAACAACATGGGGGTGTTCAGAGGACGCTGTCCGTATTATGTTCATAAATAAAAAAAAAAATGGGGGTTTCCTGAGGACGCTGTCCGTATTGTCCGTTGTCAAGTTGAAAGTGTTCTAAGAACTCTCGTGATGTCCTGAAATGTTAATAGGGGGTGTCCTGAAGACGCTGTCCGTATTGTTTGATGGCAAGTTGAATGTGTTCTATGAACACTCGCAGTGTCCTGAAATGTTCGTAAATAAACAAAATGGGGGTGTTCTTATGACGCTGTCCATATTGTTCGGTGGCAAGTTGAAAGTGTTCTAAGAACTCTCGCGTTGTCCTGAAATGTTCGTAGGGGGTGTCCTGAAGACGTTGTCCGTATTGTTCTCTGGCAAGTTGAATGTGTTCTAAGAACACTTGCGGTGTCCCTAAATGTTCGTAAATAAACAAAATGGGGGTGTTCTGAGGAAGCTGTCCGTTTTGTTCGTTGTCAAGTTGAAAGTGTTCTAAGCACTTTCGCAGTGTCCTGAAATGTTCGTAAATAAAGAAAATGGGGGAGTTCTGTGTTCTAAGAACACTTGCGGTGTCCTGAAATGTTTGCAAATAAACAAAATGGGGGTGTTCTGAGGACGCTGTCCGTGTTGTTCGATGGCACGTTAAAAGTGTTCTAAGAAATCTTGCGTTGTCCTGAAAGTTTCATAAATAAACAAAATGGGGGTGTTCTGAGGACGTTGTCCGTATTGTTCGTTGTCAAGTTGAATGTGTTCTAAGAACACTCGCGGTGTCCGGAAATCTTCATAAATAAACAAAATGGGGGTGTTCTGAGGACGCTGTCCGTCTTGTTCGTTGTCAAGTTGAAAGTGTTCTAAGAATTTTCGCGGTGTACTGAAATGTTCGTAAATAAACAAAATGGGGGTGTTCTGAGGACACTGTCTGTATTGTTCGTTGTCAAGTTGAATGTGTTCTAAGAACTCTCGCAGTGTCCTGAAATGTTCGTAAATAAAGAAAATGGGGGTGTTCTGAGAACGCTGTCCGTATTGTTCGATGGCAAGTTGAAAGTGTTCTAAGAACTCTCAAGTTATCCTGAAATGTTCGTAGGGGGTGTCCTCAAGACGTTGTCCGTATTGTTTTCTGGCAAGTTGAATGTGTTCTAAGAACACTCGCGGTGTCCTGAAATGTTCGCAAATAAACAAAATGGGGGTGTTCTGAAGACGCTGTCCGTATTGTTCGATGGCAAGTTGAAAGTGTTCTAAGAACTCTCGCGTTGTCCTGAAATGTTTGTAAATAAACAAAATGGGGGTGTCCTTAGGACGCTGTCCGTATTGTTCTCTGGTAAGTTTAATGTGTTCTAAGAACACTTGCAGTGTCCTGAAATGTTCGCAAATAAACAAGATGGGTGTGTTCTGAGGACGCTGTCCGTATTGTTCGTTGTCAAGTTGAAAGTGTTCTAAGAACTCTTGCGGTGTCCTGAAATGTTTGTAAATAAACAAAATGGGGGTGTTCTGAGGACGCTGTCCGTATTGTTCGTTGTCAAGTTGAATGTGTTCTAAGAACTCTCGCAGTGTCCTGAAATGTTCGTAAATAAAGAAAATGGGGGTGTTCTGAGAACGCTGTCTGTATTGTTCGTTGTCAAGTTGAAAGTGTTCTATGAACTCTCGCGTTGTCCTGAAATGTTTGTAGGGGGTGTTCTGAGGACGCTGTCCGTATTGTTCGATGGCAAGTTGAAAGTGTTCTAAGAACTCTCAAGTTAATCTGAAATGTTCGTAGGGGGTGTCCTCAAGACGTTGTCCGTATTGTTTTCTGGCAAGTTGAATGTGTTCTAAGAACACTCGCGGTGTCCTGAAATGTTCGCAAATAAACAAAATGGGGGTGTTCTGAAGACGCTGTCCGTATTGTTCGATGGCAAGTTGAAAGTGTTCTAAGAACTCTCGCGTTGTCCTGAAATGTTTGTAAATAAACAAAATGGGGGTGTCCTTAGTACGCTGTCCGTATTGTTCTCTGGTAAGTTTAATGTGTTCTAAGAACACTTGCAGTGTCCTGAAATGTTCGCAAATAAACAAGATGGGTGTGTTCTGAGGACGCTGTCCGTATTGTTCGTTGTCAAGTTGAAAGTGTTCTAAGAACTCTTGCGGTGTCCTGAAATGTTTGTAAATAAACAAAATGGGGGTGTTCTGAGGACGCTGTCCGTATTGTTCGTTGTCAAGTTGAATGTGTTCTAAGAACACTCGCGGTGTCCGGAAATCTTCATAAATAAACAAAATGGGGGTGTTCTGAGGACGCTGTCCGTCTTGTTCGTTGTCAAGTTGAAAGTGTTCTAAGAATTTTCGCAGTGTATTGAAATGTTCGTAAATAAACAAAATGGGGGTGTTCTGAGGACACTGTCTGTATTGTTCGTTGTCAAGTTGAATGTGTTCTAAGAACTCTCGCAGTGTCCTGAAATGTTCGTAAATAAAGAAAATGGGGGTGTTCTGAGAACGCTGTCCGTATTGTTCGATGGCAAGTTGAAAGTGTTCTAAGAACTCTCAAGTTATCCTGAAATGTTCGTAGGGGGTGTCCTCAAGACGTTGTCCGTATTGTTTTCTGGCAAGTTGAATGTGTTCTAAGAACACTCGCGGTGTCCTGAAATGTTCGCAAATAAACAAAATGGGGGTGTTCTGAAGACGCTGTCCGTATTGTTCGATGGCAAGTTGAAAGTGTTCTAAGAACTCTCGCGTTGTCCTGAAATGTTCGTAAATAAACAAAATGGGGGTGTTCTGAGGACACTGTCTGTATTGTTCGTTGTCAAGTTGAATGTGTTCTAAGAACTCTCGCAGTGTCCTGAAATGTTCGTAAATAAAGAAAATGGGGGTGTTCTGAGAACGCTGTCCGTATTGTTCGATGGCAAGTTGAAAGTGTTCTAAGAACTCTCAAGTTATCCTGAAATGTTCGTAGGGGGTGTCCTCAAGACGTTGTCCGTAATGTTTTCTGGCAAGTTGAATGTGTTCTAAGAACACTCGCGGTGTCCTGAAATGTTCGCAAATAAAGAAAATGGGGGTGTTCTGAGAACGCTGTCCGTATTGTTCGATGGCAAGTTGAAAGTGTTCTAAGAACTCTCAAGTTATCCTGAAATGTTCGTAGGGGGTGTCCTCAAGACGTTGTCCGTATGGTTTTCTGGCAAGTTGAATGTGTTCTAAGAACTCTCGCAGTGTCCTGAAATGTTCGTAAATAAAGAAAATGGGGGTGTTCTGAGAACGCTGTCTGTATTGTTCGTTGTCAAGTTGAAAGTGTTCTATGAACTCTCGCGTTGTCCTGAAATGTTTGTAGGGGGTGTTCTGAGGACGCTGTCCGTATTGTTCGATGGCAAGTTGAAAGTGTTCTAAGAACTCTCAAGTTAATCTGAAATGTTCGTAGGGGGTGTCCTCAAGACGTTGTCCGTATTGTTTTCTGGCAAGTTGAATGTGTTCTAAGAACACTCGCGGTGTCCTGAAATGTTCGCAAATAAACAAAATGGGGGTGTTCTGACGACGCTGTCCGTATTGTTCGATGGCAAGTTGAAAGTGTTCTAAGAACTCTCGCGTTGTCCTGAAATGTTTGTAAATAAACAAAATGGGGGTGTCCTTAGTACGCTGTCCGTATTGTTCTCTGGTAAGTTTAATGTGTTCTAAGAACACTTGCAGTGTCCTGAAATGTTCGCAAATAAACAAGATGGGTGTGTTCTGAGGACGCTGTCCGTATTGTTCGTTGTCAAGGTGAAAGTGTTCTAAGAACTCTTGCGGTGTCCTGAAATGTTTGTAAATAAACAAAATGGGGGTGTTCTGACGACGCTGTCCGTATTGTTCGATGGCAAGTTGAAAGTGTTCTAAGAACTCTCGCGTTGTCCTGAAATGTTTGTAAATAAACAAAATGGGGGTGTCCTTAGTACGCTGTCCGTATTGTTCTCTGGTAAGTTTAATGTGTTCTAAGAACACTTGCAGTGTCCTGAAATGTTCGCAAATAAACAAGATGGGTGTGTTCTGAGGACGCTGTCCGTATTGTTCGTTGTCAAGGTGAAAGTGTTCTAAGAACTCTTGCGGTGTCCTGAAATGTTTGTAAATAAACAAAATGGGGGTGTTCTGAGGACGCTGTCCGTATTGTTCGTTGTCAAGTTGAATGTGTTCTAAGAACACTCGCGGTGTCCGGAAATCTTCATAAATAAACAAAATGGGGGTGTTCTGAGGACGCTGTCCGTCTTGTTCGTTGTCAAGTTGAAAGTGTTCTAAGAATTTTCGCGGTGTATTGAAATGTTCGTAAATAAACAAAATGGGGGTGTTCTGAGGACACTGTCTGTATTGTTCGTTGTCAAGTTGAATGTGTTCTAAGAACTCTCGCAGTGTCCTGAAATGTTCGTAAATAAAGAAAATGGGGGTGTTCTGAGAACGCTGTCCGTATTGTTCGATGGCAAGTTGAAAGTGTTCTAAGAACTCTCAAGTTATCCTGAAATGTTCGTAGGGGGTGTCCTCAAGACGTTGTCCGTATTGTTTTCTGGCAAGTTGAATGTGTTCTAAGAACACTCGCGGTGTCCTGAAATGTTCGCAAATAAACAAAATGGGGGTGTTCTGAAGACGCTGTCCGTATTGTTCGATGGCAAGTTGAAAGTGTTCTAAGAACTCTCGCGTTGTCCTGAAATGTTTGTAAATAAACAAAATGGGGGTGTCCTTAGGACGCTGTCCGTATTGTTCTCTGGTAAGTTTAATGTGTTCTAAGAACACTTGCAGTGTCCTGAAATGTTCGCAAATAAACAAGATGGGTGTGTTCTGAGGACGCTGTCCGTATTGTTCGTTGTCAAGTTGAAAGTGTTATAAGAACTCTTGCGGTGTCCTGAAATGTTTGTAAATAAACAAAATGGGGGTGTTCTGAGGACGCTGTCCGTATTGTTCGTTGTCAAGTTGAATGTGTTCTAAGAACACTCGCGGTGTCCGGAAATCTTCATAAATAAACAAAATGGGGGTGTTCTGAGGACGCTGTCCGTCTTGTTCGTTGTCAAGTTGAAAGTGTTCTAAGAATTTTCGCGGTGTATTGAAATGTTCGTAAATAAACAAAATGGGGGTGTTCTGAGGACACTGTCTGTATTGTTCGTTGTCAAGTTGAATGTGTTCTAAGAACTCTCGCAGTGTCCTGAAATGTTCGTAAATAAAGAAAATGGGGGTGTTCTGAGAACGCTGTCCGTATTGTTCGTTGTCAAGTTGAAAGTGTTCTATGAACTCTCGCGTTGTCCTGAAATGTTTGTAGGGGGTGTCCTGAAGACGCTGTCCGTATTGTTCACTGGCAAGTTGAATGTGTTCTAAGAACACTTGCGGTGTCCTGAAATGTTCGCAGATAAACAAAATGGGGGTGTTCTGAGGACGCTGTCCGTATTGTTCGTTGTCAAGTTGAAAGTGTTCTAAGAACTGTCGCGTTGTCCTGAAATGTTCATAGGGGGTGTACTGAAGACGCTGTCCGTATTGTTCATTGTCAAGTTGAAAGTGTTCTAAGAACTCTCGCGGTGTCCTGAATTGTTCATAAATAAACATAATGGGAGTGTTCTATGGACGCTGTCCGTATTATGTTCATAAATAAACAAAATGGGGGTGTCCTGAGGACGCTGTCCGTATTGTTCGTTGTCAAGTTGAAAGTGTTCTAAGAACTGTCACGTTGTCCTGAAATGTTCATAGGGGGTGTCCTGAAGACGCTGTCCGTATTGTTCATTGTCAAATTGAAAGTGTTCTAAGAACTCTTGCTGTGTCCTGAAATGTTCATAAATAAACAACATGGGGGTGTTCTGAGGACGCTGTCCGTATTATGTTCATAAATCAACAAAATGGGGGTGTCCTGAGGACGCTGTCTGTATTGTCCGTTGTCAAGTTGAAAGTGTTCTAAGAACTCTTGTGATGTCCTGAAATGTTAATAGGGGGTGTCCTGAAGACGCTGTCCGTATTGTTCGATGGCAAGTTGATTGTGTTCTATGAACACTCGCAGTGTCCTGAAATGTTCGTAAATAAACAAAATGGGGGTGTTCTTATGACGCTGTCCGTATTGTTCGATGGCAAGTTGAAAGTGTTCTAAGAACTCTCGCGTTGTCCTGAAATGTTCGTAGGGGGTGTCCTGAAGACGTTGTCCGTATTGTTCTCTGGCAAGTTGAATGTGTTCTAAGAACACTTGCGGTGTCCTGAAATGTTCGCAAATAAACAACATGGAGGTGTTCTGAGGACGCTGTCCGTATTGTTCCTTGTCAAGTTGAAAGTGTTCTAAGAACTCTCGCGGTGTCCTGAAATGTTCGCAAATAATGAAAATGGGGGTGTTCTGAGGACGCTGTCCGTATTGTTCATTGTCAAGTTGAAAGTGTTCTAAGAATTCTCGCGTTGTCCTGAAATGTTCGTAAATAAACAAAATGGGGGTATCCTGAGGATTCTGTCCATGTTGTTCTCTGGCAAGTTGAATGTGTTCTAAGAACACTTGCTGTGTCCTGAAATGTTCGCAAATAAACAAAATGGGGGTGTTCTGATGACGCTGTCCGTATTGTTCAATGGCAAGTTAAAAGTGTTCTAAGAACTCTCGCGTTGTCCTGAAATGTTCGTAAATAAACAAAATGGGGGTGTTCTGAGGACGCTGTCTGTATTGTTCGTTGTCAAGTTGAATGTGTTCTAAGAACACTAGCGGTGTCCCTAAATGTTCGTAAATAAACAAAATGGGGGTGTTCTGAGGATGCTGTCCGTATTGTTCATTGTCAAGTTGAAAGTGTTTTAAGCACTTTCGCGGTGTCATGAAATTTTCGTAAATAAAGAAAATGGGGGAGTTCTGTGTTCTAAGAACACTTGCGGTGTCCTGAAATGTTTGCAAATAAACAAAATGGGGGTGTTCTGAGGACGCTGTCCGTGTTGTTCGATGGCAAGTTAAAAGTGTTCTAAGAACTCTCGCGTTGTCCTGAAATGTTTGTAAATAAACAAAATGGGGGTGTTCTGAGGACGCTGTCCGTATTGTTCGATGGCAAGTTGAAAGTGTTCTAAGAACTCTCAAGTTATCATGAAATGTTCGCAAATAAACAAAATGGGGGTGTTCTGAAGACGCTGTCCGTATTGTTCGATGGCAAGTTGAATGTGTTCTAAGAACACTCGCGGTGTCCTGAAATGTTCATAAATAAACAAAATGGGGGTGTTCTTAGGATGCTGTCGTATTGTTTGATGGCAAGTTGAAAGTCTTCTAAGAACTCTCGCGTTGTCCTGAAATGTTCGTAGGGGGTGTCCTGAAGATATTTTCTGTATTGTTCTCTGGCAAGTTGAATGTGTTCTGAGAACACTCGCGGTGTCCTGAAATGTTCGCAAATAAACAAAATGGGGGTGTTCTGAAGATGCTGTCCGCATTGTTCGATGGCAAGTGGAAAGTGTTCTAAAAATTCTTGCGTTGTCCTGAAATGTTTGTAAATAAACAAAATGGGGGTGTCCTGAGGATGCTGTCCGTATTGTTCTCTGGCAAGTTGAATGTCTTCTAAGAACACTCGCTCTGTCTTGAAATGTTCGCAAATAAACAAAATGGGGGTGTTCTGATGACGCTGTCCGTATTGTTCGATGGCAAGTTAAAAGTGTTCTAAGAACTATCACGTTGTCCTGAAATGCTCGTAAATAAACAAAATGGGGGTGTTCTGAGGACACTGTCCGTATTGTTCGTTGTCAAGTTGAATGTGTTCTAAGAACACTAGCGGTGTCCGTAAATGTTCGTAAATAAACAAAATGGGGGTGTTCTGAGGATGCTGTCCGTATTGTTCATTGTCAAGTTGAAAGTGTTCTAAGAACTTTCGCGGTGCCCTGAAATGTTCGTAAATAAAGAAAATGGGGGAGTTCTGTGTTCTAAGAACACTTGCGGTGTCCTGAAATGTTTGCAAATAAACAAAATGGGGGTGTTCTGAGGACGCTGTCCGTGTTGTTCGATGGCAAGTTAAAAGTGTTCTAAGAACTCTCGCGTTGTCCTGAAATGTTTGTAAATAAACAAAATGGGGGTGTTCTGAGGACGCTGTCCGTATTGTTCGATGGCAAGTTGAAAGTGTTCTAAGAACTCTCAAGTTATCTTTAAATGTTCGTAGGGGGTGTTCTGAAGATGTTGTCCGTATTGTTCTCTGGCAAATTGAATGTGTTCTAAGAACACTCGCGGTGTCCTGAAATGTTCGCAAATAAACAAAATGGGGGTATTCTGAAGACGCTGTCCGTATTGTTCGATGGCAAGTTGAAAGTGTTCTAAGAACTCTCGCGTTGTCCTAAAATCTTCGTAAATAAACAAAATGGGTGTGTTCTGAGGACGCTGTCCATATTGTTCGCTGGCAAGTTGAATGTGTTCTAAGAAAACCTGCGGTGTCCTGAAATGTTCGCAAATAAACAAAATGGGGGTGTTCTGAGGACGTTGTCCGTATTGTTCGTTGTAAAGTTGAAAGTGTTCTTAGAACTCTCGCGGTGTCCTGAAATGTTCGTAAATAAACAAAATGGAGGTGTTCTGAGGACGCTGTCCGTATTGTTCATTGTCAAGTTGAAAGTGTTCTAAGAACGCTTGCGGTGTCCTGAAATGTTCATAAATAAACAAAATGGGGGTGTTCTGAGGACGCTGTCCGTATTGTTCATTGTCAAGTTGAAAGTGTTCTAAGAACTGTCGCATTGTCCTGAAATGTTCGTATGGGGTGTCCTGAAGACGCTGTCCGTATTGTTCATTGTGAAGTTGAAATTGTTCTAAGACCTCTCGCGGTGTCCTGAAATGATCTTAAATAAACAAAATGGGGGTGTTCTGAGGACGCTGTCCGTATTATGTTCGTAAATAAACAAAATGGGGGTGTCCTGAGGACGCTGTCCGTATTGTTCATTGTCAAGTTGAAAGTGTTCTAAGAACTCTCGCGTTGTCCTGAAATGTTCGTAGGGGGTGTCCTGAAGACACTGTCCGTATTGTTCGCTGGCAAGTTGAATGTGTTCTAAGAACAGTCGCGGTGTCCTGAAATGTTCGCAAATAAACAAAATGGGGGTGTTCTGAGGACGCTGTCCGTATTGTTCGTTGTCAAGTTGAAAGTGTTCTTAGAACTCTCGCGGTGTCCTGAAATGTTTGTAAATAAACAAAATGGAGGTTTTCTGAGGACGCTGTCCGTATTGTTCGTTGTCAAGTTGAAAGTGTTCTAAGAACTCTCGCGGTGTCCTGAAATGTTCATAAATAAACAAAATGGGGGTGTTCTGAGGACGCTGTCCGATTGTTCATTGTCAAGGTGAAAGTGTTCTAAAAACTGTTGCGTTGTCCTGAAATGTTCATAGGGGGTGTCCTGAAGATGCTGTCCGCATTGTTCATTGTCAAGTTGAAAGCATTCTAAGAACTCTCGCGGTGTCTTGAAATGTTCGTAAATAAAAAAAATGGGGGTGTTCTGAGGACGCTGTCCGTATTATGTTCGTAAATAAACAAAATGGGGGTGTCCTGAGGACGCTGTCTGTATTGTTCGTTGTCAAGTTGAAAGTGTTCTAAGAACTCTCGCGTTGTCCTGAAATGTTCGTAGGGGGTGTCCTGAAGACGTTGTCCGTATTGTTCTCTGGCAAGTTGAATGTGTTCTAAGAACACTTGCGGTGTCCTGAAATGTTCGCAAATAAACAACATGGAGGTGTTCTGAGGACGCTGTCCGTATTGTTCCTTGTCAAGTTGAAAGTGTTCTAAGAACTCTCGCGGTGTCCTGAAATGTTCGCAAATAATGAAAATGGGGGTGTTCTGAGGACGCTGTCCGTATTGTTCATTGTCAAGTTGAAAGTGTTCTAAGAATTCTCGCGTTGTCCTGAAATGTTCGTAAATAAACAAAATGGGGGTATCCTGAGGATTCTGTCCATGTTGTTCTCTGGCAAGTTGAATGTGTTCTAAGAACACTCGCTGTGTCCTGAAATGTTCGCAAATAAACAAAATGGGGGTGTTCTGATGACGCTGTCCGTATTGTTCAATGGCAAGTTAAAAGTGTTCTAAGAACTCTCGCGTTGTCCTGAAATGTTCGTAAATAAACAAAATGGGGGTGTTCTGAGGACGCTGTCTGTATTGTTCGTTGTCAAGTTGAATGTGTTCTAAGAACACTAGCGGTGTCCCTAAATGTTCGTAAATAAACAAAATGGGGGTGTTCTGAGGATGCTGTCCGTATTGTTCGTTGTCAAGTTGAAAGTGTTTTAAGCACTTTCGCGGTGTCCTGAAATTTTCGTAAATAAAGAAAATGGGGGAGTTCTGTGTTCTAAGAACACTTGCGGTGTCCTGAAATGTTTGCAAATAAACAAAATGGGGGTGTTCTGAGGACGCTGTCCGTGTTGTTCGATGGCAAGTTAAAAGTGTTCTAAGAACTCTCGCGTTGTCCTGAAATGTTTGTAAATAAACAAAATGGGGGTGTTCTGAGGACGCTGTCCGTATTGTTCGATGGCAAGTTGAAAGTGTTCTAAGAACTCTCAAGTTATCCTGAAATGTTCGCAAATAAACAAAATGGGGGTGTTCTGAAGACGCTGTCCGTATTGTTCGATGGCAAGTTGAATGTGTTCTAAGAACACTCGCGGTGTCCTGAAATGTTCATAAATAAACAAAATGGGGGTGTTCTTAGGATGCTGTCGTATTGTTTGATGGCAAGTTGAAAGTCTTCTAAGAACTCTCGCGTTGTCCTGAAATGTTCGTAGGGGGTGTCCTGAAGATATTTTCTGTATTGTTCTCTGGCAAGTTGAATGTGTTCTGAGAACACTCGCGGTGTCCTGAAATGTTCGCAAATAAACAAAATGGGGGTGTTCTGAAGATGCTGTCCGCATTGTTCGATGGCAAGTGGAAAGTGTTCTAAGAATTCTTGCGTTGTCCTGAAATGTTTGTAAATAAACAAAATGGGGGTGTCCTGAGGATGCTGTCCGTATTGTTCTCTGGCAAGTTGAATGTCTTCTAAGAACACTCGCTCTGTCTTGAAATGTTCGCAAATAAACAAAATGGGGGTGTTCTGATGACGCTGTCCGTATTGTTCGATGGCAAGTTAAAAGTGTTCTAAGAACTATCACGTTGTCCTGAAATGTTCGTAAATAAACAAAATGGGGGTGTTCTGAGGACACTGTCCGTATTGTTCGTTGTCAAGTTGAATGTGTTCTAAGAACACTAGCGGTGTCCGTAAATGTTCGTAAATAAACAAAATGGGGGTGTTCTGAGGATGCTGTCCGTATTGTTCATTGTCAAGTTGAAAGTGTTCTAAGAATTTTCGCGGTGCCCTGAAATGTTCGTAAATAAAGAAAGTGGGGGAGTTCTGTGTTCTAAGAACACTTGCGGTGTCCTGAAATGTTTGCAAATAAACAAAATGGGGGTGTTCTGAGGACGCTGTCCGTGTTGTTCGATGGCAAGTTAAAAGTGTTCTAAGAACTCTCGCGTTGTCCTGAAATGTTTGTAAATAAACAAAATGGGGGTGTTCTGAGGACGCTGTCCGTATTGTTCGATGGCAAGTTGAAAGTGTTCTAAGAACTCTCAAGTTATCTTTAAATGTTCGTAGGGGGTGTTCTGAAGATGTTGTCCGTATTGTTCTCTGGCAAATTGAATGTGTTCTAAGAACACTCGCGGTGTCCTGAAATGTTCGTAAATAAACAAAATGGGGGTGTCCTGAGGACGCTGTCCGTATTGTTCTCTGGTAAGTTGAAAGTGTTCTAAGAACTCTCGCGTTGTCCTAAAATGTTCGTAAATAAACAAAATGGGGGTGTCCTGAGGACGCTGTCCGTATTGTTCTCTGGTAAGTTGAATGTGTTCTAAGAACACTTGCGGTGTCCTGAAATGTTCGCAAATAAACAAAATGGGGGTGTTCTGAGGACGCTGTCCGTATTGTTCGTTGTCAAGTTGAAAGTGTTCTTAGAACTCTCGCGGTGTCCTGAAATGTTTGTAAATAAACAAAATGGAGGTTTTCTGAGGACGCTGTCCGTATTGTTCGTTGTCAAGTTGAAAGTGTTCTAAGAACTCTCGCGGTGTCCTGAAATGTTCATAAATAAACAAAATGGGGGTGTTCTGAGGACGCTGTCCGATTGTTCATTGTCAAGGTGAAAGTGTTCTAAAAACTGTTGCGTTGTCCTGAAATGTTCATAGGGGGTGTCCTGAAGATGCTGTCCGCATTGTTCATTGTCAAGTTGAAAGCATTCTAAGAACTCTCGCGGTGTCTTGAAATGTTCGTAAATAAAAAAAATGGGGGTGTTCTGAGGACGCTGTCCGTATTATGTTCGTAAATAAACAAAATGGGGGTGTCCTGAGGACGCTGTCTGTATTGTTCGTTGTCAAGTTGAAAGTGTTCTAAGAACTCTCGCGTTGTCCTGAAATGTTCGTAGGGGGTGTCCTGAAGACGTTGTCCGTATTGTTCTCTGGCAAGTTGAATGTGTTCTAAGAACACTTGCGGTGTCCTGAAATGTTCGCAAATAAACAACATGGAGGTGTTCTGAGGACGCTGTCCGTATTGTTCCGTGTCAAGTTGAAAGTGTTCTAAGAACTCTCGCGGTGTCCTGAAATGTTCGCAAATAATGAAAATGGGGGTGTTCTGAGGACGCTGTCCGTATTGTTCATTGTCAAGTTGAAAGTGTTCTAAGAATTCTCGCGTTGTCCTGAAATGTTCGTAAATAAACAAAATGGGGGTATCCTGAGGATTCTGTCCATGTTGTTCTCTGGCAAGTTGAATGTGTTCTAAGAACACTCGCTGTGTCCTGAAATGTTCGCAAATAAACAAAATGGGGGTGTTCTGATGACGCTGTCCGTATTGTTCAATGGCAAGTTAAAAGTGTTCTAAGAACTCTCGCGTTGTCCTGAAATGTTCGTAAATAAACAAAATGGGGGTGTTCTGAGGACGCTGTCTGTATTGTTCGTTGTCAAGTTGAATGTGTTCTAAGAACACTAGCGGTGTCCCTAAATGTTCGTAAATAAACAAAATGGGGGTGTTCTGAGGATGCTGTCCGTATTGTTTGTTGTCAAGTTGAAAGTGTTTTAAGCACTTTCGCGGTGTCCTGAAATTTTCGTAAATAAAGAAAATGGGGGAGTTCTGTGTTCTAAGAACACTTGCGGTGTCCTGAAATGTTTGCAAATAAACAAAATGGGGGTGTTCTGAGGACGCTGTCCGTGTTGTTCGATGGCAAGTTAAAAGTGTTCTAAGAACTCTCGCGTTGTCCTGAAATGTTTGTAAATAAACAAAATGGGGGTGTTCTGAGGACGCTGTCCGTATTGTTCGATGGCAAGTTGAAAGTGTTCTAAGAACTCTCAAGTTATCCTGAAATGTTCGCAAATAAACAAAATGGGGGTGTTCTGAAGACGCTGTCCGTATTGTTCGATGGCAAGTTGAATGTGTTCTAAGAACACTCGCGGTGTCCTGAAATGTTCATAAATAAACAAAATGGGGGTGTTCTTAGGATGCTGTCGTATTGTTTGATGGCAAGTTGAAAGTCTTCTAAGAACTCTCGCGTTGTCCTGAAATGTTCGTAGGGGGTGTCCTGAAGATATTTTCTGTATTGTTCTCTGGCAAGTTGAATGTGTTCTGAGAACACTCGCGGTGTCCTGAAATGTTCGCAAATAAACAAAATGGGGGTGTTCTGAAGATGCTGTCCGCATTGTTCGATGGCAAGTGGAAAGTGTTCTAAGAATTCTTGCGTTGTCCTGAAATGTTTGTAAATAAACAAAATGGGGGTGTCCTGAGGATGCTGTCCGTATTGTTCTCTGGCAAGTTGAATGTCTTCTAAGAACACTCGCTCTGTCTTGAAATGTTCGCAAATAAACAAAATGGGGGTGTTCTGATGACGCTGTCCGTATTGTTCAATGGCAAGTTAAAAGTGTTCTAAGAACTATCACGTTGTCCTGAAATGTTCGTAAATAAACAAAATGGGGGTGTTCTGAGGACACTGTCCGTATTGTTCGTTGTCAAGTTGAATGTGTTCTAAGAACACTAGCGGTGTCCGTAAATGTTCGTAAATAAACAAAATGGGGGTGTTCTGAGGATGCTGTCCGTATTGTTCATTGTCAAGTTGAAAGTGTTCTAAGAATTTTCGCGGTGCCCTGAAATGTTCGTAAATAAAGAAAATGGGGGAGTTCTGTGTTCTAAGAACACTTGCGGTGTCCTGAAATGTTTGCAAATAAACAAAATGGGGGTGTTCTGAGGACGCTGTCCGTGTTGTTCGATGGCAAGTTAAAAGTGTTCTAAGAACTCTCGCGTTGTCCTGAAATGTTTGTAAATAAACAAAATGGGGGTGTTCTGAGGACGCTGTCCGTATTGTTCGATGGCAAGTTGAAAGTGTTCTAAGAACTCTCAAGTTATCTTTAAATGTTCGTAGGGGGTGTTCTGAAGATGTTGTCCGTATTGTTCTCTGGCAAATTGAATGTGTTCTAAGAACACTCGCGGTGTCCTGAAATGTTCGTAAATAAACAAAATGGGGGTGTCCTGAGGACGCTGTCCGTATTGTTCTCTGGTAAGTTGAAAGTGTTCTAAGAACTCTCGCGTTGTCCTAAAATGTTCGTAAATAAACAAAATGGGGGTGTCCTGAGGACGCTGTCCGTATTGTTCTCTGGTAAGTTGAATGTGTTCTAAGAACACTTGCGGTGTCCTGAAATGTTCGCAAATAAACAAAATGGGTGTGTTCTGAGGACGCTGTCCATATTGTTCGCTGGCAAGTTGAATGTGTTCTAAGAAAACCTGCGGTGTCCTGAAATGTTCGCAAATAAACAAAATGGGGGTGTTCTGAGGACGTTGTCCGTATTGTTCGTTGTAAAGTTGAAAGTGTTCTTAGAACTCTCGCGGTGTCCTGAAATGTTCGTAAATAAACAAAATGGAGGTGTTCTGAGGACGCTGTCCGTATTGTTCGTTGTCAAGTTGAAAGTGTTCTAAGAACGCTTGCGGTGTCCTGAAATGTTCATAAATAAACAAAATGGGGGTGTTCTGAGGACGCTGTCCGTATTGTTCATTGTCAAGTTGAAAGTGTTCTAAGAACTGTCGCATTGTCCTGAAATGTTCGTATGGGGTGTCCTGAAGATGCTGTCCGCATTGTTCATTGTCAAGTTGAAAGCATTCTAAGAACTCTCGCGGTGTCTTGAAATGTTCGTAAATAAAAAAAATGGGGGTGTTCTGAGGACGCTGTCCGTATTATGTTCGTAAATAAACAAAATGGGGGTGTCCTGAGGACGCTGTCTGTATTGTTCGTTGTCAAGTTGAAAGTGTTCTAAGAACTCTTGTGTTGTCCTGAAATGTTCGTAGGAGTTGTCCTGAAGGCACTGTCCGTATTGTTCGATGGCAAGTTGAATGTGTTCTAAGAACACTCGCTGTGTCCTGAAATGTTCGTAGGGGGTGTCCTGAAGACGTTTTCCGTATTGTTATCTGGCAAGTTGAATGTGTTCTAAGAACACTTGCGGTGTCCTGAAATGTTCGCAAATAAACAAAATGGGGGTGTTCTGATGACGCTGTCCGTATTGTTCGATGGCAAGTTAAAAGTGTCCTAAGAACTCTCGCGATGTCCTGAAATGTTCGTAAATAAACAAAATGGGGGTGTTCTGAGGACGCTGTCTGTATTGTTCGTTGTCAAGTTGAATGTGTTCTAAGAACACTAGCGGTGTCCCTAAATGTTCGTAAATAAACAAAATGGGGGTGTTCTGAGCTGAGGACGCTGTCCGTATTGTTCGTTGTCAAGCTTGAAAGTGTTCTAAGCACTTTCGCGGTGTCCTGAAATTTTTGTAAATAAAGAAAATGGGGGAGTTCTGTGTTCTAAGAACACTTGCGGTGTCCTGAAATGTTTGCAAATAAACAAAATGGGGGGTGTTCTGAGGACGCTGTCCGTGTTGTTCGATGGCAAGTTAAAAGTGTTCTAAGAACTCTCACGTTGTCCTGAAATGTTTGTAAATAAACAAAATGGGGGTGTTCTGAGGACGCTGTCTGTATTGTTCGTTGTCAAGTTGAATGTGTTCTAAGAACACTAGTGGTGTCCCTAAATGTTCGTAAATAAACAAAATGGGGGTGTTCTGAGGACGCTGTCCGTATTGTTCGTTGTCAAGTTGAAAGTGTTCTAAGCACTTTCGCGGTGTCCTGAAATTTTCGTAAATAAAGAAAATGGGGGAGTTCTGTGTTCTAAGAACACTTGCGGTGTCCTGAAATGTTTGCAAATAAACAAAATGGGGGTGTTCTGAGGACGCTGTCCGTGTTGTTCGATGGCAAGTTAAAAGTGTTCTAAGAACTCTCGCGGTGTCCTGAAATGTTCGCAAATAATCAAAATGGGGGTGTTCTGAGGACGCTGTCCGTATTGTTCATTGTCAAGTTGAAAGTGTTCTAAGAATTCTCGCGTTGTCCTGAAATGTTCGTAAATAAACAAAATGGGGGTATCCTGAGGATTCTGTCCATGTTGTTCTCTGGCAAGTTGAATGTGTTCTAAGAACACTCGCTGTGTCCTGAAATGTTCGCAAATAAACAAAATGGGGGTGTTCTGATGACGCTGTCCGTATTGTTCAATGGCAAGTTAAAAGTGTTCTAAGAACTCTCGCGTTGTCCTGAAATGTTCGTAAATAAACAAAATGGGGGTGTTCTGAGGACGCTGTCTGTATTGTTCGTTGTCAAGTTGAATGTGTTCTAAGAACACTAGCGGTGTCCCTAAATGTTCGTAAATAAACAAAATGGGGGTGTTCTGAGGATGCTGTCCGTATTGTTCGTTGTCAAGTTGAAAGTGTTTTAAGCACTTTCGCGGTGTCCTGAAATTTTCGTAAATAAAGAAAATGGGGGAGTTCTGTGTTCTAAGAACACTTGCGGTGTCCTGAAATGTTTGCAAATAAACAAAATGGGGGTGTTCTGAGGACGCTGTCCGTGTTGTTCGATGGCAAGTTAAAAGTGTTCTAAGAACTCTCGCGTTGTCCTGAAATGTTTGTAAATAAACAAAATGGGGGTGTTCTGAGGACGCTGTCCGTATTGTTCGATGGCAAGTTGAAAGTGTTCTAAGAACTCTCAAGTTATCATGAAATGTTCGCAAATAAACAAAATGGGGGTGTTCTGAAGACGCTGTCCGTATTGTTCGATGGCAAGTTGAATGTGTTCTAAGAACACTCGCGGTGTCCTGAAATGTTCATAAATAAACAAAATGGGGGTGTTCTTAGGATGCTGTCGTATTGTTTGATGGCAAGTTGAAAGTCTTCTAAGAACTCTCGCGTTGTCCTGAAATGTTCGTAGGGGGTGTCCTGAAGATATTTTCTGTATTGTTCTCTGGCAAGTTGAATGTGTTCTGAGAACACTCGCGGTGTCCTGAAATGTTCGCAAATAAACAAAATGGGGGTGTTCTGAAGATGCTGTCCGCATTGTTCGATGGCAAGTGGAAAGTGTTCTAAAAATTCTTGCGTTGTCCTGAAATGTTTGTAAATAAACAAAATGGGGGTGTCCTGAGGATGCTGTCCGTATTGTTCTCTGGCAAGTTGAATGTCTTCTAAGAACACTCGCTCTGTCTTGAAATGTTCGCAAATAAACAAAATGGGGGTGTTCTGATGACGCTGTCCGTATTGTTCGATGGCAAGTTAAAAGTGTTCTAAGAACTATCACGTTGTCCTGAAATGCTCGTAAATAAACAAAATGGGGGTGTTCTGAGGACACTGTCCGTATTGTTCGTTGTCAAGTTGAATGTGTTCTAAGAACACTAGCGGTGTCCGTAAATGTTCGTAAATAAACAAAATGGGGGTGTTCTGAGGATGCTGTCCGTATTGTTCATTGTCAAGTTGAAAGTGTTCTAAGAACTTTCGCGGTGCCCTGAAATGTTCGTAAATAAAGAAAATGGGGGAGTTCTGTGTTCTAAGAACACTTGCGGTGTCCTGAAATGTTTGCAAATAAACAAAATGGGGGTGTTCTGAGGACGCTGTCCGTGTTGTTCGATGGCAAGTTAAAAGTGTTCTAAGAACTCTCGCGTTGTCCTGAAATGTTTGTAAATAAACAAAATGGGGGTGTTCTGAGGACGCTGTCCGTATTGTTCGATGGCAAGTTGAAAGTGTTCTAAGAACTCTCAAGTTATCTTTAAATGTTCGTAGGGGGTGTTCTGAAGATGTTGTCCGTATTGTTCTCTGGCAAATTGAATGTGTTCTAAGAACACTCGCGGTGTCCTGAAATGTTCGCAAATAAACAAAATGGGGGTATTCTGAAGACGCTGTCCGTATTGTTCGATGGCAAGTTGAAAGTGTTCTAAGAACTCTCGCGTTGTCCTAAAATCTTCGTAAATAAACAAAATGGGTGTGTTCTGAGGACGCTGTCCATATTGTTCGCTGGCAAGTTGAATGTGTTCTAAGAAAACCTGCGGTGTCCTGAAATGTTCGCAAATAAACAAAATGGGGGTGTCCTGAGGACGTTGTCCGTATTGTTCGTTGTAAAGTTGAAAGTGTTCTTAGAACTCTCGCGGTGTCCTGAAATGTTCGTAAATAAACAAAATGGAGGTGTTCTGAGGACGCTGTCCGTATTGTTCATTGTCAAGTTGAAAGTGTTCTAAGAACGCTTGCGGTGTCCTGAAATGTTCATAAATAAACAAAATGGGGGTGTTCTGAGGACGCTGTCCGTATTGTTCATTGTCAAGTTGAAAGTGTTCTAAGAACTGTCGCATTGTCCTGAAATGTTCGTATGGGGTGTCCTGAAGACGCTGTCCGTATTGTTCATTGTGAAGTTGAAATTGTTCTAAGACCTCTCGCGGTGTCCTGAAATGATCTTAAATAAACAAAATGGGGGTGTTCTGAGGACGCTGTCCGTATTATGTTCGTAAATAAACAAAATGGGGGTGTCCTGAGGACGCTGTCCGTATTGTTCATTGTCAAGTTGAAAGTGTTCTAAGAACTCTCGCGTTGTCCTGAAATGTTCGTAGGGGGTGTCCTGAAGACACTGTCCGTATTGTTCGCTGGCAAGTTGAATGTGTTCTAAGAACAGTCGCGGTGTCCTGAAATGTTCGCAAATAAACAAAATGGGGGTGTTCTGAGGACGCTGTCCGTATTGTTCGTTGTCAAGTTGAAAGTGTTCTTAGAGCTCTCGCGGTGTCCTGAAATGTTTGTAAATAAACAAAATGGAGGTTTTCTGAGGACGCTGTCCGTATTGTTCGTTGTCAAGTTGAAAGTGTTCTAAGAACTCTCGCGGTGTCCTGAAATGTTCATAAATAAACAAAATGGGGGTGTTCTGAGGACGCTGTCCGATTGTTCATTGTCAAGGTGAAAGTGTTCTAAAAACTGTTGCGTTGTCCTGAAATGTTCATAGGGGGTGTCCTGAAGATGCTGTCCGCATTGTTCATTGTCAAGTTGAAAGCATTCTAAGAACTCTCGCGGTGTCTTGAAATGTTCGTAAATAAAAAAAATGGGGGTGTTCTGAGGACGCTGTCCGTATTATGTTCGTAAATAAACAAAATGGGGGTGTCCTGAGGACGCTGTCTGTATTGTTCGTTGTCAAGTTGAAAGTGTTCTAAGAACTCTCGCGTTGTCCTGAAATGTTCGTAGGGGGTGTCCTGAAGACGTTGTCCGTATTGTTCTCTGGCAAGTTGAATGTGTTCTAAGAACACTTGCGGTGTCCTGAAATGTTCGCAAATAAACAACATGGAGGTGTTCTGAGGACGCTGTCCGTATTGTTCCTTGTCAAGTTGAAAGTGTTCTAAGAACTCTCGCGGTGTCCTGAAATGTTCGCAAATAATGAAAATGGGGGTGTTCTGAGGACGCTGTCCGTATTGTTCATTGTCAAGTTGAAAGTGTTCTAAGAATTCTCGCGTTGTCCTGAAATGTTCGTAAATAAACAAAATGGGGGTATCCTGAGGATTCTGTCCATGTTGTTCTCTGGCAAGTTGAATGTGTTCTAAGAACACTCGCTGTGTCCTGAAATGTTCGCAAATAAACAAAATGGGGGTGTTCTGATGACGCTGTCCGTATTGTTCAATGGCAAGTTAAAAGTGTTCTAAGAACTCTCGCGTTGTCCTGAAATGTTCGTAAATAAACAAAATGGGGGTGTTCTGAGGACGCTGTCTGTATTGTTCGTTGTCAAGTTGAATGTGTTCTAAGAACACTAGCGGTGTCCCTAAATGTTCGTAAATAAACAAAATGGGGGTGTTCTGAGGATGCTGTCCGTATTGTTCGTTGTCAAGTTGAAAGTGTTTTAAGCACTTTCGCGGTGTCCTGAAATTTTCGTAAATAAAGAAAATGGGGGAGTTCTGTGTTCTAAGAACACTTGCGGTGTCCTGAAATGTTTGCAAATAAACAAAATGGGGGTGTTCTGAGGACGCTGTCCGTGTTGTTCGATGGCAAGTTAAAAGTGTTCTAAGAACTCTCGCGTTGTCCTGAAATGTTTGTAAATAAACAAAATGGGGGTGTTCTGAGGACGCTGTCCGTATTGTTCGATGGCAAGTTGAAAGTGTTCTAAGAACTCTCAAGTTATCCTGAAATGTTCGCAAATAAACAAAATGGGGGTGTTCTGAAGACGCTGTCCGTATTGTTCGATGGCAAGTTGAATGTGTTCTAAGAACACTCGCGGTGTCCTGAAATGTTCATAAATAAACAAAATGGGGGTGTTCTTAGGATGCTGTCGTATTGTTTGATGGCAAGTTGAAAGTCTTCTAAGAACTCTCGCGTTGTCCTGAAATGTTCGTAGGGGGTGTCCTGAAGATATTTTCTGTATTGTTCTCTGGCAAGTTGAATGTGTTCTGAGAACACTCGCGGTGTCCTGAAATGTTCGCAAATAAACAAAATGGGGGTGTTCTGAAGATGCTGTCCGCATTGTTCGATGGCAAGTGGAAAGTGTTCTAAGAATTCTTGCGTTGTCCTGAAATGTTTGTAAATAAACAAAATGGGGGTGTCCTGAGGATGCTGTCCGTATTGTTCTCTGGCAAGTTGAATGTCTTCTAAGAACACTCGCTCTGTCTTGAAATGTTCGCAAATAAACAAAATGGGGGTGTTCTGATGACGCTGTCCGTATTGTTCGATGGCAAGTTAAAAGTGTTCTAAGAACTATCACGTTGTCCTGAAATGTTCGTAAATAAACAAAATGGGGGTGTTCTGAGGACACTGTCCGTATTGTTCGTTGTCAAGTTGAATGTGTTCTAAGAACACTAGCGGTGTCCGTAAATGTTCGTAAATAAACAAAATGGGGGTGTTCTGAGGATGCTGTCCGTATTGTTCATTGTCAAGTTGAAAGTGTTCTAAGAATTTTCGCGGTGCCCTGAAATGTTCGTAAATAAAGAAAGTGGGGGAGTTCTGTGTTCTAAGAACACTTGCGGTGTCCTGAAATGTTTGCAAATAAACAAAATGGGGGTGTTCTGAGGACGCTGTCCGTGTTGTTCGATGGCAAGTTAAAAGTGTTCTAAGAACTCTCGCGTTGTCCTGAAATGTTTGTAAATAAACAAAATGGGGGTGTTCTGAGGACGCTGTCCGTATTGTTCGATGGCAAGTTGAAAGTGTTCTAAGAACTCTCAAGTTATCTTTAAATGTTCGTAGGGGGTGTTCTGAAGATGTTGTCCGTATTGTTCTCTGGCAAATTGAATGTGTTCTAAGAACACTCGCGGTGTCCTGAAATGTTCGTAAATAAACAAAATGGGGGTGTCCTGAGGACGCTGTCCGTATTGTTCTCTGGTAAGTTGAAAGTGTTCTAAGAACTCTCGCGTTGTCCTAAAATGTTCGTAAATAAACAAAATGGGGGTGTCCTGAGGACGCTGTCCGTATTGTTCTCTGGTAAGTTGAATGTGTTCTAAGAACACTTGCGGTGTCCTGAAATGTTCGCAAATAAACAAAATGGGGGTGTTCTGAGGACGCTGTCCGTATTGTTCGTTGTCAAGTTGAAAGTGTTCTTAGAACTCTCGCGGTGTCCTGAAATGTTTGTAAATAAACAAAATGGAGGTTTTCTGAGGACGCTGTCCGTATTGTTCGTTGTCAAGTTGAAAGTGTTCTAAGAACTCTCGCGGTGTCCTGAAATGTTCATAAATAAACAAAATGGGGGTGTTCTGAGGACGCTGTCCGATTGTTCATTGTCAAGGTGAAAGTGTTCTAAAAACTGTTGCGTTGTCCTGAAATGTTCATAGGGGGTGTCCTGAAGATGCTGTCCGCATTGTTCATTGTCAAGTTGAAAGCATTCTAAGAACTCTCGCGGTGTCTTGAAATGTTCGTAAATAAAAAAAATGGGGGTGTTCTGAGGACGCTGTCCGTATTATGTTCGTAAATAAACAAAATGGGGGTGTCCTGAGGACGCTGTCTGTATTGTTCGTTGTCAAGTTGAAAGTGTTCTAAGAACTCTCGCGTTGTCCTGAAATGTTCGTAGGGGGTGTCCTGAAGACGTTGTCCGTATTGTTCTCTGGCAAGTTGAATGTGTTCTAAGAACACTTGCGGTGTCCTGAAATGTTCGCAAATAAACAACATGGAGGTGTTCTGAGGACGCTGTCCGTATTGTTCCGTGTCAAGTTGAAAGTGTTCTAAGAACTCTCGCGGTGTCCTGAAATGTTCGCAAATAATGAAAATGGGGGTGTTCTGAGGACGCTGTCCGTATTGTTCATTGTCAAGTTGAAAGTGTTCTAAGAATTCTCGCGTTGTCCTGAAATGTTTGTAAATAAACAAAATGGGGGTATCCTGAGGATTCTGTCCATGTTGTTCTCTGGCAAGTTGAATGTGTTCTAAGAACACTCGCTGTGTCCTGAAATGTTCGCAAATAAACAAAATGGGGGTGTTCTGATGACGCTGTCCGTATTGTTCAATGGCAAGTTAAAAGTGTTCTAAGAACTCTCGCGTTGTCCTGAAATGTTCGTAAATAAACAAAATGGGGGTGTTCTGAGGACGCTGTCTGTATTGTTCGTTGTCAAGTTGAATGTGTTCTAAGAACACTAGCGGTGTCCCTAAATGTTCGTAAATAAACAAAATGGGGGTGTTCTGAGGATGCTGTCCGTATTGTTCGTTGTCAAGTTGAAAGTGTTTTAAGCACTTTCGCGGTGTCCTGAAATTTTCGTAAATAAAGAAAATGGGGGAGTTCTGTGTTCTAAGAACACTTGCGGTGTCCTGAAATGTTTGCAAATAAACAAAATGGGGGTGTTCTGAGGACGCTGTCCGTGTTGTTCGATGGCAAGTTAAAAGTGTTCTAAGAACTCTCGCGTTGTCCTGAAATGTTTGTAAATAAACAAAATGGGGGTGTTCTGAGGACGCTGTCCGTATTGTTCGATGGCAAGTTGAAAGTGTTCTAAGAACTCTCAAGTTATCCTGAAATGTTCGCAAATAAACAAAATGGGGGTGTTCTGAAGACGCTGTCCGTATTGTTCGATGGCAAGTTGAATGTGTTCTAAGAACACTCGCGGTGTCCTGAAATGTTCATAAATAAACAAAATGGGGGTGTTCTTAGGATGCTGTCGTATTGTTTGATGGCAAGTTGAAAGTCTTCTAAGAACTCTCGCGTTGTCCTGAAATGTTCGTAGGGGGTGTCCTGAAGATATTTTCTGTATTGTTCTCTGGCAAGTTGAATGTGTTCTGAGAACACTCGCGGTGTCCTGAAATGTTCGCAAATAAACAAAATGGGGGTGTTCTGAAGATGCTGTCCGCATTGTTCGATGGCAAGTGGAAAGTGTTCTAAGAATTCTTGCGTTGTCCTGAAATGTTTGTAAATAAACAAAATGGGGGTGTCCTGAGGATGCTGTCCGTATTGTTCTCTGGCAAGTTGAATGTCTTCTAAGAACACTCGCTCTGTCTTGAAATGTTCGCAAATAAACAAAATGGGGGTGTTCTGATGACGCTGTCCGTATTGTTCAATGGCAAGTTAAAAGTGTTCTAAGAACTATCACGTTGTCCTGAAATGTTCGTAAATAAACAAAATGGGGGTGTTCTGAGGACACTGTCCGTATTGTTCGTTGTCAAGTTGAATGTGTTCTAAGAACACTAGCGGTGTCCGTAAATGTTCGTAAATAAACAAAATGGGGGTGTTCTGAGGATGCTGTCCGTATTGTTCATTGTCAAGTTGAAAGTGTTCTAAGAATTTTCGCGGTGCCCTGAAATGTTCGTAAATAAAGAAAATGGGGGAGTTCTGTGTTCTAAGAACACTTGCGGTGTCCTGAAATGTTTGCAAATAAACAAAATGGGGGTGTTCTGAGGACGCTGTCCGTGTTGTTCGATGGCAAGTTAAAAGTGTTCTAAGAACTCTCGCGTTGTCCTGAAATGTTTGTAAATAAACAAAATGGGGGTGTTCTGAGGACGCTGTCCGTATTGTTCGATGGCAAGTTGAAAGTGTTCTAAGAACTCTCAAGTTATCTTTAAATGTTCGTAGGGGGTGTTCTGAAGATGTTGTCCGTATTGTTCTCTGGCAAATTGAATGTGTTCTAAGAACACTCGCGGTGTCCTGAAATGTTCGTAAATAAACAAAATGGGGGTGTCCTGAGGACGCTGTCCGTATTGTTCTCTGGTAAGTTGAAAGTGTTCTAAGAACTCTCGCGTTGTCCTAAAATGTTCGTAAATAAACAAAATGGGGGTGTCCTGAGGACGCTGTCCGTATTGTTCTCTGGTAAGTTGAATGTGTTCTAAGAACACTTGCGGTGTCCTGAAATGTTCGCAAATAAACAAAATGGGTGTGTTCTGAGGACGCTGTCCATATTGTTCGCTGGCAAGTTGAATGTGTTCTAAGAAAACCTGCGGTGTCCTGAAATGTTCGCAAATAAACAAAATGGGGGTGTTCTGAGGACGTTGTCCGTATTGTTCGTTGTAAAGTTGAAAGTGTTCTTAGAACTCTCGCGGTGTCCTGAAATGTTCGTAAATAAACAAAATGGAGGTGTTCTGAGGACGCTGTCCGTATTGTTCGTTGTCAAGTTGAAAGTGTTCTAAGAACGCTTGCGGTGTCCTGAAATGTTCATAAATAAACAAAATGGGGGTGTTCTGAGGACGCTGTCCGTATTGTTCATTGTCAAGTTGAAAGTGTTCTAAGAACTGTCGCATTGTCCTGAAATGTTCGTATGGGGTGTCCTGAAGATGCTGTCCGCATTGTTCATTGTCAAGTTGAAAGCATTCTAAGAACTCTCGCGGTGTCTTGAAATGTTCGTAAATAAAAAAAATGGGGGTGTTCTGAGGACGCTGTCCGTATTATGTTCGTAAATAAACAAAATGGGGGTGTCCTGAGGACGCTGTCTGTATTGTTCGTTGTCAAGTTGAAAGTGTTCTAAGAACTCTTGTGTTGTCCTGAAATGTTCGTAGGAGTTGTCCTGAAGGCACTGTCCGTATTGTTCGATGGCAAGTTGAATGTGTTCTAAGAACACTCGCTGTGTCCTGAAATGTTCGTAGGGGGTGTCCTGAAGACGTTTTCCGTATTGTTATCTGGCAAGTTGAATGTGTTCTAAGAACACTTGCGGTGTCCTGAAATGTTCGCAAATAAACAAAATGGGGGTGTTCTGATGACGCTGTCCGTATTGTTCGATGGCAAGTTAAAAGTGTCCTAAGAACTCTCGCGATGTCCTGAAATGTTCGTAAATAAACAAAATGGGGGTGTTCTGAGGACGCTGTCTGTATTGTTCGTTGTCAAGTTGAATGTGTTCTAAGAACACTAGCGGTGTCCCTAAATGTTCGTAAATAAACAAAATGGGGGTGTTCTGAGCTGAGGACGCTGTCCGTATTGTTCGTTGTCAAGCTTGAAAGTGTTCTAAGCACTTTCGCGGTGTCCTGAAATTTTTGTAAATAAAGAAAATGGGGGAGTTCTGTGTTCTAAGAACACTTGCGGTGTCCTGAAATGTTTGCAAATAAACAAAATGGGGGGTGTTCTGAGGACGCTGTCCGTGTTGTTCGATGGCAAGTTAAAAGTGTTCTAAGAACTCTCACGTTGTCCTGAAATGTTTGTAAATAAACAAAATGGGGGTGTTCTGAGGACGCTGTCTGTATTGTTCGTTGTCAAGTTGAATGTGTTCTAAGAACACTAGTGGTGTCCCTAAATGTTCGTAAATAAACAAAATGGGGGTGTTCTGAGGACGCTGTCCGTATTGTTCGTTGTCAAGTTGAAAGTGTTCTAAGCACTTTCGCGGTGTCCTGAAATTTTCGTAAATAAAGAAAATGGGGGAGTTCTGTGTTCTAAGAACACTTGCGGTGTCCTGAAATGTTTGCAAATAAACAAAATGGGGGTGTTCTGAGGACGCTGTCCGTGTTGTTCGATGGCAAGTTAAAAGTGTTCTAAGAACTCTCGCGGTGTCCTGAAATGTTCGCAAATAATCAAAATGGGGGTGTTCTGAGGACGCTGTCCGTATTGTTCATTGTCAAGTTGAAAGTGTTCTAAGAATTCTCGCGTTGTCCTGAAATGTTCGTAAATAAACAAAATGGGGGTATCCTGAGGATTCTGTCCATGTTGTTCTCTGGCAAGTTGAATGTGTTCTAAGAACACTCGCTGTGTCCTGAAATGTTCGCAAATAAACAAAATGGGGGTGTTCTGATGACGCTGTCCGTATTGTTCAATGGCAAGTTAAAAGTGTTCTAAGAACTCTCGCGTTGTCCTGAAATGTTCGTAAATAAACAAAATGGGGGTGTTCTGAGGACGCTGTCTGTATTGTTCGTTGTCAAGTTGAATGTGTTCTAAGAACACTAGCGGTGTCCCTAAATGTTCGTAAATAAACAAAATGGGGGTGTTCTGAGGATGCTGTCCGTATTGTTCGTTGTCAAGTTGAAAGTGTTTTAAGCACTTTCGCGGTGTCCTGAAATTTTCGTAAATAAAGAAAATGGGGGAGTTCTGTGTTCTAAGAACACTTGCGGTGTCCTGAAATGTTTGCAAATAAACAAAATGGGGGTGTTCTGAGGACGCTGTCCGTGTTGTTCGATGGCAAGTTAAAAGTGTTCTAAGAACTCTCGCGTTGTCCTGAAATGTTTGTAAATAAACAAAATGGGGGTGTTCTGAGGACGCTGTCCGTATTGTTCGATGGCAAGTTGAAAGTATTCTAAGAACTCTCAAGTTATCCTGAAATGTTCGCAAATAAACAAAATGGGGGTGTTCTGAAGACGCTGTCCGTATTGTTCGATGGCAAGTTGAATGTGTTCTAAGAACACTCGCGGTGTCCTGAAATGTTCATAAATAAACAAAATGGGGGTGTTCTTAGGATGCTGTCGTATTGTTTGATGGCAAGTTGAAAGTCTTCTAAGAACTCTCGCGTTGTCCTGAAATGTTCGTAGGGGGTGTCCTGAAGATATTTTCTGTATTGTTCTCTGGCAAGTTGAATGTGTTCTGAGAACACTCGCGGTGTCCTGAAATGTTCGCAAATAAACAAAATGGGGGTGTTCTGAAGATGCTGTCCGCATTGTTCGATGGCAAGTGGAAAGTGTTCTAAGAATTCTTGCGTTGTCCTGAAATGTTTGTAAATAAACAAAATGGGGGTGTCCTGAGGATGCTGTCCGTATTGTTCTCTGGCAAGTTGAATGTCTTCTAAGAACACTCGCTCTGTCTTGAAATGTTCGCAAATAAACAAAATGGGGGTGTTCTGATGACGCTGTCCGTATTGTTCAATGGCAAGTTAAAAGTGTTCTAAGAACTATCACGTTGTCCTGAAATGTTCGTAAATAAACAAAATGGGGGTGTTCTGAGGACACTGTCCGTATTGTTCGTTGTCAAGTTGAATGTGTTCTAAGAACACTAGCGGTGTCCGTAAATGTTCGTAAATAAACAAAATGGGGGTGTTCTGAGGATGCTGTCCGTATTGTTCATTGTCAAGTTGAAAGTGTTCTAAGAATTTTCGCGGTGCCCTGAAATGTTCGTAAATAAAGAAAATGGGGGAGTTCTGTGTTCTAAGAACACTTGCGGTGTCCTGAAATGTTTGCAAATAAACAAAATGGGGGTGTTCTGAGGACGCTGTCCGTGTTGTTCGATGGCAAGTTAAAAGTGTTCTAAGAACTCTCGCGTTGTCCTGAAATGTTTGTAAATAAACAAAATGGGGGTGTTCTGAGGACGCTGTCCGTATTGTTCGATGGCAAGTTGAAAGTGTTCTAAGAACTCTCAAGTTATCTTTAAATGTTCGTAGGGGGTGTTCTGAAGATGTTGTCCGTATTGTTCTCTGGCAAATTGAATGTGTTCTAAGAACACTCGCGGTGTCCTGAAATGTTCGTAAATAAACAAAATGGGGGTGTCCTGAGGACGCTGTCCGTATTGTTCTCTGGTAAGTTGAAAGTGTTCTAAGAACTCTCGCGTTGTCCTAAAATGTTCGTAAATAAACAAAATGGGGGTGTCCTGAGGACGCTGTCCGTATTGTTCTCTGGTAAGTTGAATGTGTTCTAAGAACACTTGCGGTGTCCTGAAATGTTCGCAAATAAACAAAATGGGTGTGTTCTGAGGACGCTGTCCATATTGTTCGCTGGCAAGTTGAATGTGTTCTAAGAAAACCTGCGGTGTCCTGAAATGTTCGCAAATAAACAAAATGGGGGTGTTCTGAGGACGTTGTCCGTATTGTTCGTTGTAAAGTTGAAAGTGTTCTTAGAACTCTCGCGGTGTCCTGAAATGTTCGTAAATAAACAAAATGGAGGTGTTCTGAGGACGCTGTCCGTATTGTTCGTTGTCAAGTTGAAAGTGTTCTAAGAACGCTTGCGGTGTCCTGAAATGTTCATAAATAAACAAAATGGGGGTGTTCTGAGGACGCTGTCCGTATTGTTCATTGTCAAGTTGAAAGTGTTCTAAGAACTGTCGCATTGTCCTGAAATGTTCGTATGGGGTGTCCTGAAGATGCTGTCCGCATTGTTCATTGTCAAGTTGAAAGCATTCTAAGAACTCTCGCGGTGTCTTGAAATGTTCGTAAATAAAAAAAATGGGGGTGTTCTGAGGACGCTGTCCGTATTATGTTCGTAAATAAACAAAATGGGGGTGTCCTGAGGACGCTGTCTGTATTGTTCGTTGTCAAGTTGAAAGTGTTCTAAGAACTCTTGTGTTGTCCTGAAATGTTCGTAGGAGTTGTCCTGAAGGCACTGTCCGTATTGTTCGATGGCAAGTTGAATGTGTTCTAAGAACACTCGCTGTGTCCTGAAATGTTCGTAGGGGGTGTCCTGAAGACGTTTTCCGTATTGTTATCTGGCAAGTTGAATGTGTTCTAAGAACACTTGCGGTGTCCTGAAATGTTCGCAAATAAACAAAATGGGGGTGTTCTGATGACGCTGTCCGTATTGTTCGATGGCAAGTTAAAAGTGTCCTAAGAACTCTCGCGATGTCCTGAAATGTTCGTAAATAAACAAAATGGGGGTGTTCTGAGGACGCTGTCTGTATTGTTCGTTGTCAAGTTGAATGTGTTCTAAGAACACTAGCGGTGTCCCTAAATGTTCGTAAATAAACAAAATGGGGGTGTTCTGAGCTGAGGACGCTGTCCGTATTGTTCGTTGTCAAGCTTGAAAGTGTTCTAAGCACTTTCGCGGTGTCCTGAAATTTTTGTAAATAAAGAAAATGGGGGAGTTCTGTGTTCTAAGAACACTTGCGGTGTCCTGAAATGTTTGCAAATAAACAAAATGGGGGGTGTTCTGAGGACGCTGTCCGTGTTGTTCGATGGCAAGTTAAAAGTGTTCTAAGAACTCTCACGTTGTCCTGAAATGTTTGTAAATAAACAAAATGGGGGTGTTCTGAGGACGCTGTCTGTATTGTTCGTTGTCAAGTTGAATGTGTTCTAAGAACACTAGCGGTGTCCCTAAATGTTCGTAAATAAACAAAATGGGGGTGTTCTGAGGACGCTGTCCGTATTGTTCGTTGTCAAGTTGAAAGTGTTCTAAGCACTTTCGCGGTGTCCTGAAATTTTCGTAAATAAAGAAAATGGGGGAGTTCTGTGTTCTAAGAACACTTGCGGTGTCCTGAAATGTTTGCAAATAAACAAAATGGGGGTGTTCTGAGGACGCTGTCCGTGTTGTTCGATGGCAAGTTAAAAGTGTTCTAAGAACTCTCGCGTTGTCCTGAAATGTTTGTAAATAAACAAAAAGGGGGTGTTCTGAGGACGCTGTCCATATTGTTCGATGGCAAGTTGAAAGTGTTCTAAGAACTCTCAAGTTATCCTGAAATGTTCGCAAATAAACAAAATGGGGGTGTTCTGAAGACCCTGTCCGTATTGTTCGATGGCAAGTTGAATGTGTTCTAAGAACACTCGCGGTGTCCTGAAATGTTCATAAATAAACAAAATGGGGGTGTTCTTAGGATGCTGTCCGTATTGTTTGATGGCAAGTTGAAAGTCTTCTAAGAACTCTCGCGTTGTCCTGAAATGTTCGTAGGGGGTGTCCTGAAGATATTTTCTGTATTGTTCTCTGGCAAGTTGAATGTGTTCTAAGAACACTCGCGGTGTCCTGAAATGTTCGCAAATAAACAAAATGGGGGTGTTCTGAAGACGCTGTCCGCATTGTTCGATGGCAAGTGGAAAGTTTTCTAAGAATTCTTGCGTTGTCCTGAAATGTTTGTAAATAAACAAAATGGGGGTGTCCTGAGGATGCTGTCCGTATTGTTCTCTGGCAAGTTGAATGTGTTCTAAGAACACTCGCTCTGTCCTGAAATGTTCGCAAATAAACAAAATGGGGGTGTTCTGATGACGTTGTCCGTATTGTTCGATGGCAAGTTAAAAGTGTTCTAAGAACTATCGCGTTGTCCTGAAATGTTCGTAAATAAACAAAATGGGGGCGTTCTGAGGACACTGTCCGTATTGTTCGTTGTCAAGTTGAATGTGTTCTAAGAACACTAGCGGTGTCCCTAAATGTTCGTAAATAAACAAAATGGGGGTGTTCTGAGGATGCTGTCCGTATTGTTCATTGTCAAGTTGAAAGTGTTCTAAGAACTTTCGCGGTGTCCTGAAATGTTCGTAAATAAAGAAAATGGGGGAGTTCTGTGTTCTAAGAACACTTGCGGTGTCCTGAAATGTTTGCAAATAAACAAAATGGGTGTGTTCTGAGGACGCTGTCCGTGTTGTTCGATGGCAAGTTAAAAGTGTTCTAAGAACTCTCAAGTTATCTTTAAATGTTCGTAGGGGGTGTTCTGAAGACGTTGTCCGTATTGTTCTCTTGCAAAGTGAATGTGTTCTAAGAACACTCGCGGTGTCCTGAAATGTTCGCAAATAAACAAAATGGGGGTATTCTGAAGACGCTGTCCGTATTGTTCGATGTCAAGTTGAAAGTGTTCTTAGAACTCTCGCGGTGTCCTGAAATGTTCGTAAATAAACAAAATGGAGGTGTTCTGAGGACGCTGTCCGTATTGTTCGTTGTCAAGTTGAAAGTGTTCTAAGAACTCTCGCGGTGTCCTGAAATGTTCATAAATAAACAAAATGGGGGTGTTCTGAGGACGCTGTCCGATTGTTCATTGTCAAGGTGAAAGTGTTCTAAAAACTGTCGCATTGTCCTGAAATGTTCGTATGGGGTGTCCTGAAGACGCTGTCCGTATTGTTCATTGTGAAGTTGAAATTGTTCTAAGACCTCTCGCGGTGTCCTGAAATGATCTTAAATAAACAAAATGGGGGTGTTCTGAAGACGCTGTCCGTATTATGTTCGTAAATAAACAAAATGGGGGTGTCCTGAGGACGCTGTCCGTATTGTTCATTGTCAAGTTGAAAGTGTTCTAAGAACTCTCGCGTTGTCCTGAAATGTTCGTAGGGGGTGTCCTGAAGACACTGTCCGTATTGTTCGCTGGCAAGTTGAATGTGTTCTAAGAAAAGTCGCGGTGTCCTGAAATGTTCGCAAATAAACAAAATGGGGGTGTTCTGAGGACGCTGTCCGTATTGTTCGTTGTCAAGTTGAAAGTGTTCTTAGAACTCTCGCGGTGTCCTGAAATGTTTGTAAATAAACAAAATGGAGGTTTTCTGAGGACGCTGTCCGTATTGTTCGTTGTCAAGTTGAAAGTGTTCTAAGAACTCTCGCGGTGTCCTGAAATGTTCATAAATAAACAAAATGGGGGTGTTCTGAGGACGCTGTCCGATTGTTCATTGTCAAGGTGAAAGTGTTCTAAAAACTGTTGCGTTGTCCTGAAATGTTCGTAGGGGGTGTCCTGAAGATGCTGTCCGCATTGTTCATTGTCAAGTTGAAAGCATTCTAAGAACTCTCGCGGTGTCTTGAAATGTTCGTAAATAAACAAAATGGGGGTGTTCTGATGACGCTGTCCGTATTATGTTCGTAAATAAACAAAATGGGCGTGTCCTGAGGACGCTGTCTGTATTGTTGGTTGTCAAGTTGAAAGTGTTCTAAGAACTCTTGCGTTGTCCTGAAATGTTCGTAGGAGTTGTCCTGAAGACACTGTCCGTATTGTTCGATGGCAAGTTGAATGTGTTCTAAGAACACTCGCGGTGTCCTGAAATGTTCGTAAATAAACAAAATGGGGGTGTTCTTAGGATGCTGTCCGTATTGTTTGATGGCAAGTTGAAAGTCTTCTAAGAACTCTCGCGTTGTCCTGAAATGTTCGTAGGGGGTGTCCTGAAGACGTTTTCCGTATTGTTCTCTGGCAAGTTGAATGTGTTCTAAGAACACTTACGGTGTCCTGAAATGTTCGCAAATAAACAAAATGTGGGTGTTCTGAAGACGCTGTCCGTATTGTTCGATGGCAAGTTGAAAGTGTTCTAAGAATTCTCGCGTTGTCCTGAAATGTTCGTAAATAAACAAAATGGGGGTGTCCTGAGGATGCTGTCCGTGTTGTTCTCTGGCAAGTTGAATGTGTTCTAAGAACACTCGCTGTGTCCTGAAATGTTCGTAGGGGGTGTCCTGAAGACGTTTTCCGTATTGTTCTCTGGCAAGTTGAATGTGTTCTAAGAACACTTGCGGTGTCCTGAAATGTTCGCAAATAAACAAAATGGGGGTGTTCTGATGACGCTGTCCGTATTGTTCGATGGCAAGTTAAAAGTGTTCTAAGAACTCTCGCGATGTCCTGAAATGTTCGTAAATAAACAAAATGGGGGTGTTCTGAGGACGCTGTCAGTATTGTTCGTTGTCAAGTTGAATGTGTTCTAAGAACACTAGCGGTGTCCCTAAATGTTCGTAAATAAACAAAATGGGGGTGTTCTGAGGACGCTGTCCGTATTGTTCGTTGTCAAGCTTGAACGTGTTCTAAGCACTTTCGCGGTGTCCTGAAATTTTCGTAAATAAAGAAAATGGGGGAGTTCTGTGTTCTAAGAACACTTGCGGTGTCCTGAAATGTTTGCAAATAAACAAAATGGGGGGTGTTCTGAGGACGCTGTCCGTGTTGTTCGATGGCAAGTTAAAAGTGTTCTAAGAACTCTCGCGTTGTCCTGAAATGTTTGTAAATAAACAAAATGGGGGTGTTCTGAGCACGCTGTCCGTATTGTTCGATGGCAAGTTGAAAGTGTTCTAAGAACTCTCAAGTTATCCTGAAATGTTCGTAGACGGTGTCCTGAAGACGTTGTCCGTATTGTTCTCTGGCAAGTTGAATGTGTTTTAAGAACACTCGCAGTGTCCTGAAATGTTCGCAAATAAACAAAATGGGGGTGTTCTTAGGATGCTGTCCGTATTGTTTGATGGCAAGTTGAAAGTGTTCTAAGAACACTTGCGGTGTCCTGAAATGTTCACAAATGAACAAAATGGGTGTGTTCTGAGGACGCTGTCCGTATTGTTCGCCGGCAAGTTGAATGTGTTCTAAGAAAACTCGCGGTGTCCTGAAATGTTCGCAAATAAACAAAATGGGGGTGTTCTGAGGACACTGTCCGTATTGTTCGTTGTCAAGTTGAAAGTGTTCCTAGAACTCTCGCGGTGTCCTGAAATGTTCGTAAATAAACAAAATGGAGGTGTTCTGAGGACGCTGTCCGTATTGTTCGTTGTCAAGTTGAAAGTGTTCTAAGAACGCTCGTGGTGTCCTGAAATGTTCATAAATAAACAAAATGGGGGTGTTCTGAGGACGCTGTCCGTATTGTTCATTGTCAAGTTGAAAGTGTTCTAAGAACTGTCGCATTGTCCTGAAATGTTCGTATGGGGTGTCCTGAAGACGCTGTCCGTATTGTTCATTGTCAAGTTGAAATTGTGCTAAGACCTCTCGCGGTGTCTTGCAATGATCGTAAATAAACAAAATGGGGGTGTTCTGAGGACGCTGTCCGTATTATGTTCGTAAATAAACAAAATGGGGGTGTACTGAGGACGCTGTCCGTATTGTTCATTGTCAAGTTGAAAGTGTTCTAAGAACTCTCGCGTTGTCCTGAAATGTTCGTAGGGGGTGTCCTGAAGACACTGTCCGTATTGTTCGCTGGCAAGTTGAATGTGTTCTAAGAACACTCGCGGTGTCCTGAAATGTTCGCAAATAAACAAAATGGGGGTGTTCGAAGACGCTGTCCGTATTGTTCGTTGTCAAGTTGAAAGTGTTCTAAGAACTTTCGCGGTGTCCTGAAATGTTCATAAATAAACAAAATGGGGGTGTTCTGAGGACACTGTCCGTATTGTTCATTGTCAAGGTGAAAGTGTTCTAAGAACTGTTGCGTTGTCCTGAAATGTTCGTAGGGGGTGTCCTGAAGACGCTGTGCGCATTGTTCATTGTCAAGTTGAAAGCGTTCTAAGAACTCTCGCGGTGTCTTGAAATATTCGTAAATAAACAAAATGGGGGTGTTCTGAGGACGCTGTCCGTATTATGTTCGTAAATAAACAAAATGGGGGTTTCCTGAGGACGCTGTCTGTATTGTTCGTTGTCAAGTTGAAACTGTTCTAAGAACTCTTGCGTTGTCCTGAAATGTTCGTAGGGGTTGTCCTGAAGACACTGTCCGTATTGTTCGATGGCAAGTTGAATGTGTTCTAAGAACACTCGCCGTGTCCTGAAATGTTCGTAAATAAACAAAATGGGGGTGTTCTTAGGATGCTGTCCGTATTGTTCGTTGTCAAGTTGAAAGTGTTCTAAGAACGCTTGCGGTGTCCTGAAATGTTCATAAATAAACAAAATGGGGGTGTTCTGAGGACGCTGTCCGTATTGTTCATTGTCAAGTTGAAAGTGTTCTAAGAACTGTCGCATTGTCCTGAAATGTTCGTATGGGGTGTCCTGAAGACGCTGTCCGTATTGTTCATTGTGAAGTTGAAATTGTTCTAAGACCTCTCGCGGTGTCCTGAAATGATCTTAAATAAACAAAATGGGGGTGTTCTGAGGACGCTGTCCGTATTATGTTCGTAAATAAACAAAATGGGGGTGTCCTGAGGACGCTGTCCGTATTGTTCATTGTCAAGTTGAAAGTGTTCTAAGAACTCTCGCGTTGTCCTGAAATGTTCGTAGGGGGTGTCCTGAAGACACTGTCCGTATTGTTCGCTGGCAAGTTGAATGTGTTCTAAGAACAGTCGCGGTGTCCTGAAATGTTCGCAAATAAACAAAATGGGGGTGTTCTGAGGACGCTGTCCGTATTGTTCGTTGTCAAGTTGAAAGTGTTCTTAGAACTCTCGCGGTGTCCTGAAATGTTTGTAAATAAACAAAATGGAGGTTTTCTGAGGACGCTGTCCGTATTGTTCGTTGTCAAGTTGAAAGTGTTCTAAGAACTCTCGCGGTGTCCTGAAATGTTCATAAATAAACAAAATGGGGGTGTTCTGAGGACGCTGTCCGTATTGTTCATTGTCAAGGTGAAAGTGTTCTAAAAACTGTTGCGTTGTCCTGAAATGTTCATAGGGGGTGTCCTGAAGATGCTGTCCGCATTGTTCATTGTCAAGTTGAAAGCATTCTAAGAACTCTCGCGGTGTCTTGAAATGTTCGTAAATAAAAAAAATGGGGGTGTTCTGAGGACGCTGTCCGTATTATGTTCGTAAATAAACAAAATGGGGGTGTCCTGAGGACGCTGTCTGTATTGTTCGTTGTCAAGTTGAAAGTGTTCTAAGAACTCTTGTGTTGTCCTGAAATGTTCGTAGGAGTTGTCCTGAAGACACTGTCCGTATTGTTCGATAGCAAGTTGAATGTGTTCTAAGAACACTCGCGGTGTCCTGAAATGTTCGTAAATAAACAAAATGGGGGTGTTCTTAGGATGCTGTCCGTATTATGTTCGTAAATAAACAAAATGGGGGTGTCCTGAGGACGCTGTCTGTATTGTTCGTTGTCAAGTTGAAAGTGTTCTAAGAACTCTTGTGTTGTCCTGAAATGTTCGTAGGAGTTGTCCTGAAGACACTGTCCGTGTTGTTCGATGGCAAGTTGAATGTGTTCTAAGAACACTCGCGGTGTCCTGAAATGTTCGTAAATAAACAAAATGGGGGTGTTCTTAGGATGCTGTCCGTATTGTTTGATGGCAAGTTGAAAGTCTTCTAAGAACTCTCGCGTTGTCCTGAATTGTTCGTAGGGGGTGTCCTGAAGACGTTTTCCGTATTGTTCTCTGGCAAGTTGAATGTGTTCTAAGAACACTTGCGGTGTCCTGAAATGTTCACAAATAAACAAAATGTGGGTGTTCTGAAGACGCTGTCCGTATTGTTCGATGGCAAGTTGAAAGTGTTCTAAGAATTCTCGCATTGTCCTGAAATGTTCGTAAATAAACAAAATGGGGGTGTCCTGAGGATGCTGTCCGTGTTGTTCTCTGGCAAGTTGAATGTGTTCTAAGAACACTCGCTGTGTCCTGAAATGTTCGTAGGGGGTGTCCTGAAGACGTTTTCCGTATTGTTATCTGGCAAGTTGAATGTGTTCTAAGAACACTTGCGGTGTCCTGAAATGTTCGCAAATAAACAAAATGGGGGTGTTCTGATGACGCTGTCCGTATTGTTCGATGGCAAGTTAAAAGTGTCCTAAGAACTCTCGCGATGTCCTGAAATGTTCGTAAATAAACAAAATGGGGGTGTTCTGAGGACGCTGTCTGTATTGTTCGTTGTCAAGTTGAATGTGTTCTAAGAACACTAGCGGTGTCCCTAAATGTTCGTAAATAAACAAAATGGGGGTGTTCTGAGCTGAGGACGCTGTCCGTATTGTTCGTTGTCAAGCTTGAAAGTGTTCTAAGCACTTTCGCGGTGTCCTGAAATTTTCGTAAATAAAGAAAATGGGGGAGTTCTGTGTTCTAAGAACACTTGCGGTGTCCTGAAATGTTTGCAAATAAACAAAATGGGGGGTGTTCTGAGGACGCTGTCCGTGTTGTTCGATGGCAAGTTAAAAGTGTTCTAAGAACTCTCGCGTTGTCCTGAAATGTTTGTAAATAAACAAAATGGGGGTGTTCTGAGGACGCTGTCTGTATTGTTCGTTGTCAAGTTGAATGTGTTCTAAGAACACTAGCGGTGTCCCTAAATGTTCGTAAATAAACAAAATGGGGGTGTTCTGAGGACGCTGTCCGTATTGTTCGTTGTCAAGTTGAAAGTGTTCTAAGCACTTTCGCGGTGTCCTGAAATTTTCGTAAATAAAGAAAATGGGGGAGTTCTGTGTTCTAAGAACACTTGCGGTGTCCTGAAATGTTTGCAAATAAACAAAATGGGGGTGTTCTGAGGACGCTGTCCGTGTTGTTCGATGGCAAGTTAAAAGTGTTCTAAGAACTCTCGCGTTGTCCTGAAATGTTTGTAAATAAACAAAAAGGGGGTGTTCTGAGGACGCTGTCCATATTGTTCGATGGCAAGTTGAAAGTGTTCTAAGAACTCTCAAGTTATCCTGAAATGTTCGCAAATAAACAAAATGGGGGTGTTCTGAAGACGCTGTCCGTATTGTTCGATGGAAAGTTGAATGTGTTCTAAGAACACTCGCGGTGTCCTGAAATGTTCATAAATAAACAAAATGGGGGTGTTCTTAGGATGCTGTCCGTATTGTTTGATGGCAAGTTGAAAGTCTTCTAAGAACTCTCGCGTTGTCCTGAAATGTTCGTAGGGGGTGTCCTGAAGATATTTTCTGTATTGTTCTCTGGCAAGTTGAATGTGTTCTAAGAACATTCGCGGTGTCCTGAAATGTTCGCAAATAAACAAAATGGGGGTGTTCTGAAGACGCTGTCCGCATTGTTCGATGGCAAGTGGAAAGTTTTCTAAGAATTCTTGCGTTGTCCTGAAATGTTTGTAAATAAACAAAATGGGGGTGTCCTGAGGATGCTGTCCGTATTGTTCTCTGGCAAGTTGAATGTGTTCTAAGAACACTCGCTCTGTCCTGAAATGTTCGCAAATAAACAAAATGGGGGTGTTCTGATGACGTTGTCCGTATTGTTCGATGGCAAGTTAAAAGTGTTCTAAGAACTATCGCGTTGTCCTGAAATGTTCGTAAATAAACAAAATGGGGGTGTTCTGAGGACACTGTCCGTATTGTTCGTTGTCAAGTTGAATGTGTTCTAAGAACACTAGCGGTGTCCCTAAATGTTCGTAAATAAACAAAATGGGGGTGTTCTGAGGATGCTGTCCGTATTGTTCATTGTCAAGTTGAAAGTGTTCTAAGAACTTTCGCGGTGTCCTGAAATGTTCGTAAATAAAGAAAATGGGGGAGTTCTGTGTTCTAAGAACACTTGTGGTGTCCTGAAATGTTTGCAAATAAACAAAATGGGGGTGTTCTGAGGACGCTGTCCGTGTTGTTCGATGGCAAGTTAAAAGTGTTCTAAGAACTCTCGCGTTAACCTGAAATGTTTGTAAATAAACAAAATGGGGGTGTTCTGAGGACGCTGACCGTATTGTTCGATGGCAAGTTGAAAGTGTTCTAAGAACTCTCAAGTTATCTTTAAATGTTCGTAGGGGGTGTTCTGAAGACGTTGTCCGTATTGTTCTCTGGCAAATTGAATGTGTTCTAAGAACACTCGCGGTGTCCTGAAATGTTTGCAAATAAACAAAATGGGGGTATTCTGAAGACGCTGTCCGTATTGTTCGATGTCAAGTTGAAAGTGTTCTTAGAACTCTTGCGGTGTCCTGAAATGTTCGTAAATAAACAAAATGGAGGTGTTCTGAGGACGCTGTCCGTATTGTTCGTTGTCAAGTTGAAAGTGTTCTAAGAACGCTCGCGGTGTCCTGAAATGTTCATAAATAAACAAAATGGGGGTGTTCTGAGGACGCTGTCCATATTGTTCATTGTCAAGTTGAAAGTGTTCTAAGAACTGTCGCATTGTCCTGAAATGTTCGTATGGGGTGTCCTGAAGACGCTGTCCGTATTGTTCGCTGGCAAGTTGAATGTGTTCTAAGAACAGTCGCGGTGTCCTGAAATGTTCGCAAATAAACAAAATGGGGGTGTTCTGAGGACGCTGTCCGTATTGTTCGTTGTCAAGTTGAAAGTGTTCTTAGAACTCTCGCGGTGTCCTGAAATGTTTGTAAATAAACAAAATGAAGGTTTTCTGAGGACGCTGTCCGTATTGTTCGTTGTCAAGTTGAAAGTGTTCTAAGAACTCTCGCGGTGTCCTGAAATGTTCATAAATAAACAAAATGGGGGTGTTCTGAGGACGCTGTCCGATTGTTCATTGTCAAGGTGAAAGTGTTCTAAAAACTGTTGCGTTGTCCTGAAATGTTCATAGGGGGTGTCCTGAAGATGCTGTCCGCATTGTTCATTGTCAAGTTGAAAGCATTCTAAGAACTCTCGCGGTGTCTTGAAATGTTCGTAAATAAAAAAAATGGGGGTGTTCTGAGGACGCTGTCCGTATTATGTTCGTAAATAAACAAAATGGGGGTGTCCTGAGGACGCTGTCTGTATTGTTCGTTGTCAAGTTGAAAGTGTTCTAAGAACTCTTGTGTTGTCCTGAAATGTTCGTAGGAGTTGTCCTGAAGACACTGTCCGTATTGTTCGATGGCAAGTTGAATGTGTTCTAAGAACACTCGCGGTGTCCTGAAATGTTCGTAAATAAACAAAATGGGGGTGTTCTTAGGATGCTGTCCGTATTGTTTGATGGCAAGTTGAAAGTCTTCTAAGATCTCTCGCGTTGTCCTGAATTGTTCGTAGGGGGTGTCCTGAAGACGTTTTCCGTATTGTTCTCTGGCAAGTTGAATGTGTTCTAAGAACACTTGCGGTGTCCTGAAATGTTCACAAATAAACAAAATGTGGGTGTTCTGAAGACGCTGTCCGTATTGTTCGATGGCAAGTTGAAAGTGTTCTAAGAATTCTCGCATTGTCCTGAAATGTTCGTAAATAAACAAAATGGGGGTGTCCTGAGGATGCTGTCCGTGTTGTTCTCTGGCAAGTTGAATGTGTTCTAAGAACACTCGCTGTGTCCTGAAATGTTCGTAGGGGGTGTCCTGAAGACGTTTTCCGTATTGTTATCTGGCAAGTTGAATGTGTTCTAAGAACACTTGCGGTGTCCTGAAATGTTCGCAAATAAACAAAATGGGGGTGTTCTGATGACGCTGTCCGTATTGTTCGATGGCAAGTTAAAAGTGTCCTAAGAACTCTCGCGATGTCCTGAAATGTTCGTAAATAAACAAAATGGGGGTGTTCTGAGGACGCTGTCTGTATTGTTCGTTGTCAAGTTGAATGTGTTCTAAGAACACTAGCGGTGTCCCTAAATGTTCGTAAATAAACAAAATGGGGGTGTTCTGAGCTGAGGACGCTGTCCGTATTGTTCGTTGTCAAGCTTGAAAGTGTTCTAAGCACTTTCGCGGTGTCCTGAAATTTTCGTAAATAAAGAAAATGGGGGAGTTCTGTGTTCTAAGAACACTTGCGGTGTCCTGAAATGTTTGCAAATAAACAAAATGGGGGGTGTTCTGAGGACGCTGTCCGTGTTGTTCGATGGCAAGTTAAAAGTGTTCTAAGAACTCTCGCGTTGTCCTGAAATGTTTGTAAATAAACAAAATGGGGGTGTTCTGAGGACGCTGTCTGTATTGTTTGTTGTCAAGTTGAATGTGTTCTAAGAACACTAGCGGTGTCCCTAAATGTTCGTAAATAAACAAAATGGGGGTGTTCTGAGGACGCTGTCCGTATTGTTCGTTGTCAAGTTGAAAGTGTTCTAAGCACTTTCGCGGTGTCCTGAAATTTTCGTAAATAAAGAAAATGGGGGAGTTCTGTGTTCTAAGAACACTTGCGGTGTCCTGAAATGTTTGCAAATAAACAAAATGGGGGTGTTCTGAGGACGCTGTCCGTGTTGTTCGATGGCAAGTTAAAAGTGTTCTAAGAACTCTCGCGTTGTCCTGAAATGTTTGTAAATAAACAAAAAGGGGGTGTTCTGAGGACGCTGTCCATATTGTTCGATGGCAAGTTGAAAGTGTTCTAAGAACTCTCAAGTTATCCTGAAATGTTCGCAAATAAACAAAATGGGGGTGTTCTGAAGACGCTGTCCGTATTGTTCGATGGCAAGTTGAATGTGTTCTAAGAACACTCGCGGTGTCCTGAAATGTTCATAAATAAACAAAATGGGGGTGTTCTTAGGATGCTGTCCGTATTGTTTGATGGCAAGTTGAAAGTCTTCTAAGAACTCTCGCGTTGTCCTGAAATGTTCGTAGGGGGTGTCCTGAAGATATTTTCTGTATTGTTCTCTGGCAAGTTGAATGTGTTCTAAGAACACTCGCGGTGTCCTGAAATGTTCGCAAATAAACAAAATGGGGGTGTTCTGAAGACGCTGTCCGCATTGTTCGATGGCAAGTGGAAAGTTTTCTAAGAATTCTTGCGTTGTCCTGAAATGTTTGTAAATAAACAAAATGGGGGTGTCCTGAGGATGCTGTCCGTATTGTTCTCTGGCAAGTTGAATGTGTTCTAAGAACACTCGCTCTGTCCTGAAATGTTCGCAAATAAACAAAATGGGGGTGTTCTGATGACGTTGTCCGTATTGTTCGATGGCAAGTTAAAAGTGTTCTAAGAACTATCGCGTTGTCCTGAAATGTTCGTAAATAAACAAAATGGGGGTGTTCTGAGGACACTGTCCGTATTGTTCGTTGTCAAGTTGAATGTGTTCTAAGAACACTAGCGGTGTCCCTAAATGTTCGTAAATAAACAAAATGGGGGTGTTCTGAGGATGCTGTCCGTATTGTTCATTGTCAAGTTGAAAGTGTTCTAAGAACTTTCGCGGTGTCCTGAAATGTTCGTAAATAAAGAAAATGGGGGAGTTCTGTGTTCTAAGAACACTTGTGGTGTCCTGAAATGTTTGCAAATAAACAAAATGGGGGTGTTCTGAGGACGCTGTCCGTGTTGTTCGATGGCAAGTTAAAAGTGTTCTAAGAACTCTCGCGTTAACCTGAAATGTTTGTAAATAAACAAAATGGGGGTGTTCTGAGGACGCTGACCGTATTGTTCGATGGCAAGTTGAAAGTGTTCTAAGAACTCTCAAGTTATCTTTAAATGTTCGTAGGGGGTGTTCTGAAGACGTTGTCCGTATTGTTCTCTGGCAAATTGAATGTGTTCTAAGAACACTCGCGGTGTCCTGAAATGTTCGCAAATAAACAAAATGGGGGTATTCTGAAGACGCTGTCCGTATTGTTCGATGTCAAGTTGAAAGTGTTCTTAGAACTCTCGCGGTGTCCTGAAATGTTCGTAAATAAACAAAATGGAGGTGTTCTGAGGACGCTGTCCGTATTGTTCGTTGTCAAGTTGAAAGTGTTCTAAGAACGCTCGTGGTGTCCTGAAATGTTCATAAATAAACAAAATGGGGGTGTTCTGAGGACGCTGTCCATATTGTTCATTGTCAAGTTGAAAGTGTTCTAAGAACTGTCGCATTGTCCTGAAATGTTCGTATGGGGTGTCCTGAAGACGCTGTCCGTATTGTTTGCTGGCAAGTTGAATGTGTTCTAAGAACAGTCGCGGTGTCCTGAAATGTTCGCAAATAAACAAAATGGGGGTGTTCTGAGGACGCTGTCCGTATTGTTCGTTGTCAAGTTGAAAGTGTTCTTAGAACTCTCGCGGTGTCCTGAAATGTTTGTAAATAAACAAAATGGAGGTTTTCTGAGGACGCTGTCCGTATTGTTCGTTGTCAAGTTGAAAGTGTTCTAAGAACTCTCGCGGTGTCCTGAAATGTTCATAAATAAACAAAATGGGGGTGTTCTGAGGACGCTGTCCGATTGTTCATTGTCAAGGTGAAAGTGTTCTAAAAACTGTTGCGTTGTCCTGAAATGTTCAAAGGGGGTGTCCTGAAGATGCTGTCCGCATTGTTCATTGTCAAGTTGAAAGCATTCTAAGAACTCTCGCGGTGTCTTGAAATGTTCGTAAATAAAGAAAATGGGGGTGTTCTGAGGACGCTGTCCGTATTATGTTCGTAAATAAACAAAATGGGGGTGTCCTGAGGACGCTGTCTGTATTGTTCGTTGTCAAGTTGAAAGTGTTCTAAGAACTCTTGTGTTGTCCTGAAATGTTCGTAGGAGTTGTCCTGAAGACACTGTCCGTATTGTTCGATGGCAAGTTGAATGTGTTCTAAGAACACTCGCGGTGTCCTGAAATGTTCGTAAATAAACAAAATGGGGGTGTTCTTAGGATGCTGTCCGTATTGTTTGATGGCAAGTTGAAAGTCTTCTAAGAACTCTCGCGTTGTCCTGAATTGTTCGTAGGGGGTGTCCTGAAGACGTTTTCCGTATTGTTCTCTGGCAAGTTGAATGTGTTCTAAGAACACTTGCGGTGTCCTGAAATGTTCACAAATAAACAAAATGTGGGTGTTCTGAAGACGCTGTCCGTATTGTTCGATGGCAAGTTGAAAGTGTTCTAAGAATTCTCGCATTGTCCTGAAATGTTCGTAAATAAACAAAATGGGGGTGTCCTGAGGATGCTGTCCGTGTTGTTCTCTGGCAAGTTGAATGTGTTCTAAGAACACTTGCGGTGTCCTGAAATGTTCGCAAATAAACAAAATGGGGGTGTTCTGATGACGCTGTCCGTATTGTTCGATGGCAAGTTAAAAGTGTCCTAAGAACTCTCGCGATGTCCTGAAATGTTCGTAAATAAACAAAATGGGGGTGTTCTGAGGACGCTGTCTGTATTGTTCGTTGTCAAGTTGAATGTGTTCTAAGAACACTAGCGGTGTCCCTAAATGTTCGTAAATAAACAAAATGGGGGTGTTCTGAGCTGAGGACGCTGTCCGTATTGTTCGTTGTCAAGCTTGAAAGTGTTCTAAGCACTTTCGCGGTGTCCTGAAATTTTCGTAAATAAAGAAAATGGGGGAGTTCTGTGTTCTAAGAACACTTGCGGTGTCCTGAAATGTTTGCAAATAAACAAAATGGGGGGTGTTCTGAGGACGCTGTCCGTGTTGTTCGATGGCAAGTTAAAAGTGTTCTAAGAACTCTCGCGTTGTCCTGAAATGTTTGTAAATAAACAAAATGGGGGTGTTCTGAGGACGCTGTCTGTATTGTTCGTTGTCAAGTTGAATGTGTTCTAAGAACACTAGCGGCGTCCCTAAATGTTCGTAAATAAACAAAATGGGGGTGTTCTGAGGACGCTGTCCGTATTGTTCGTTGTCAAGTTGAAAGTGTTCTAAGCACTTTCGCGGTGTCCTGAACTTTTCGTAAATAAAGAAAATGGGGGAGTTCTGTGTTCTAAGAACACTTGCGGTGTCCTGAAATTTTTGCAAATAAACAAAATGGGGGTGTTCTGAGGACGCTGTCCGTGTTGTTCGATGGCAAGTTAAAAGTGTTCTAAGAACTCTCGCGTTGTCCTGAAATGTTTGTAAATAAACAAAAAGGGGGTGTTCTGAGGACGCTGTCCATATTGTTCGATGGCAAGTTGAAAGTGTTCTAAGAACTCTCAAGTTATCCTGAAATGTTCGCAAATAAACAAAATGGGGGTGTTCTGAAGACGCTGTCCGTATTGTTCGATGGCAAGTTGAATGTGTTCTAAGAACACTCGCGGTGTCCTGAAATGTTCATAAATAAACAAAATGGGGGTGTTCTTAGGATGCTGTCCGTATTGTTTGATGGCAAGTTGAAAGTCTTCTAAGAACTCTCGCGTTGTCCTGAAATGTTCGTAGGGGGTGTCCTGAAGATATTTTCTGTATTGTTCTCTGGCAAGTTGAATGTGTTCTAAGAACACTCGCGGTGTCCTGAAATGTTCGCAAATAAACAAAATGGGGGTGTTCTGAAGACGCTGTCCGCATTGTTCGATGGCAAGTGGAAAGTTTTCTAAGAATTCTTGCGTTGTCCTGAAATGTTTGTAAATAAACAAAATGGGGGTGTCCTGAGGATGCTGTCCGTATTGTTCTCTGGCAAGTTGAATGTGTTCTAAGAACACTCGCTCTGTCCTGAAATGTTCGCAAATAAACAAAATGGGGGTGTTCTGATGACGTTGTCCGTATTGTTCGATGGCAAGTTAAAAGTGTTCTAAGAACTATCGCGTTGTCCTGAAATGTTCGTAAATAAACAAAATGGGGGTGTTCTGAGGACACTGTCCGTATTGTTCGTTGTCAAGTTGAATGTGTTCTAAGAACACTAGCGGTGTCCCTAAATGTTCGTAAATAAACAAAATGGGGGTGTTCTGAGGATGCTGTCCGTATTGTTCATTGTCAAGTTGAAAGTGTTCTAAGAACTTTCGCGGTGTCCTGAAATGTTCGTAAATAAAGAAAATGGGGGAGTTCTGTGTTCTAAGAACACTTGTGGTGTCCTGAAATGTTTGCAAATAAACAAAATGGGGGTGTTCTGAGGACGCTGTCCGTGTTGTTCGATGGCAAGTTAAAAGTGTTCTAAGAACTCTCGCGTTAACCTGAAATGTTTGTAAATAAACAAAATGGGGGTGTTCTGAGGACGCTGACCGTATTGTTCGATGGCAAGTTGAAAGTGTTCTAAGAACTCTCAAGTTATCTTTAAATGTTCGTAGGGGGTGTTCTGAAGACGTTGTCCGTATTGTTCTCTGGCAAATTGAATGTGTTCTAAGAACACTCGCGGTGTCCTGAAATGTTCGCAAATAAACAAAATGGGGGTATTCTGAAGACGCTGTCCGTATTGTTCGATGTCAAGTTGAAAGTGTTCTTAGAACTCTCGCGGTGTCCTGAAATGTTCGTAAATAAACAAAATGGAGGTGTTCTGAGGACGCTGTCCGTATTGTTCGTTGTCAAGTTGAAAGTGTTCTAAGAACGCTCGTGGTGTCCTGAAATGTTCATAAATAAACAAAATGGGGGTGTTCTGAGGACGCTGTCCATATTGTTCATTGTCAAGTTGAAAGTGTTCTAAGAACTGTCGCATTGTCCTGAAATGTTCGTATGGGGTGTCCTGAAGACGCTGTCCGTATTGTTTGCTGGCAAGTTGAATGTGTTCTAAGAACAGTCGCGGTGTCCTGAAATGTTCGCAAATAAACAAAATGGGGGTGTTCTGAGGACGCTGTCCGTATTGTTCGTTGTCAAGTTGAAAGTGTTCTTAGAACTCTCGCGGTGTCCTGAAATGTTTGTAAATAAACAAAATGGAGGTTTTCTGAGGACGCTGTCCGTATTGTTCGTTGTCAAGTTGAAAGTGTTCTAAGAACTCTCGCGGTGTCCTGAAATGTTCATAAATAAACAAAATGGGGGTGTTCTGAGGACGCTGTCCGATTGTTCATTGTCAAGGTGAAAGTGTTCTAAAAACTGTTGCGTTGTCCTGAAATGTTCAAAGGGGGTGTCCTGAAGATGCTGTCCGCATTGTTCATTGTCAAGTTGAAAGCATTCTAAGAACTCTCGCGGTGTCTTGAAATGTTCGTAAATAAAAAAAATGGGGGTGTTCTGAGGACGCTGTCCGTATTATGTTCGTAAATAAACAAAATGGGGGTGTCCTGAGGACGCTGTCTGTATTGTTCGTTGTCAAGTTGAAAGTGTTCTAAGAACTCTTGTGTTGTCCTGAAATGTTCGTAGGAGTTGTCCTGAAGACACTGTCCGTATTGTTCGATGGCAAGTTGAATGTGTTCTAAGAACACTCGCGGTGTCCTGAAATGTTCGTAAATAAACAAAATGGGGGTGTTCTTAGGATGCTGTCCGTATTGTTTGATGGCAAGTTGAAAGTCTTCTAAGAACTCTCGCGTTGTCCTGAATTGTTCGTAGGGGGTGTCCTGAAGACGTTTTCCGTATTGTTCTCTGGCAAGTTGAATGTGTTCTAAGAACACTTGCGGTGTCCTGAAATGTTCACAAATAAACAAAATGTGGGTGTTCTGAAGACGCTGTCCGTATTGTTCGATGGCAAGTTGAAAGTGTTCTAAGAATTCTCGCATTGTCCTGAAATGTTCGTAAATAAACAAAATGGGGGTGTCCTGAGGATGCTGTCCGTGTTGTTCTCTGGCAAGTTGAATGTGTTCTAAGAACACTCGCTGTGTCCTGAAATGTTCGTAGGGGGTGTCCTGAAGACGTTTTCCGTATTGTTATCTGGCAAGTTGAATGTGTTCTAAGAACACTTGCGGTGTCCTGAAATGTTCGCAAATAAACAAAATGGGGGTGTTCTGATGACGCTGTCCGTATTGTTCGATGGCAAGTTAAAAGTGTCCTAAGAACTCTCGCGATGTCCTGAAATGTTCGTAAATAAACAAAATGGGGGTGTTCTGAGGACGCTGTCTGTATTGTTCGTTGTCAAGTTGAATGTGTTCTAAGAACACTAGCGGTGTCCCTAAATGTTCGTAAATAAACAAAATTGGGGTGTTCTGAGCTGAGGACGCTGTCCGTATTGTTCGTTGTCAAGCTTGAAAGTGTTCTAAGCACTTTCGCGGTGTCCTGAAATTTTCGTAAATAAAGAAAATGGGGGAGTTCTGTGTTCTAAGAACACTTGCGGTGTCCTGAAATGTTTGCAAATAAACAAAATGGGGGGTGTTCTGAGGACACTGTCCGTGTTGTTCGATGGCAAGTTAAAAGTGTTCTAAGAACTCTCGCGTTGTCCTGAAATGTTTGTAAATAAACAAAATGGGGGTGTTCTGAGGACGCTGTCTGTATTGTTCGTTGTCAAGTTGAATGTGTTCTAAGAACACTAGCGGCGTCCCTAAATGTTCGTAAATAAACAAAATGGGGGTGTTCTGAGGACGCTGTCCGTATTGTTCGTTGTCAAGTTGAAAGTGTTCTAAGCACTTTCGCGGTGTCCTGAAATTTTCGTAAATAAAGAAAATGGGGGAGTTCTGTGTTCTAAGAACACTTGCGGTGTCCTGAAATGTTTGCAAATAAACAAAATGGGGGTGTTCTGAGGACGCTGTCCGTGTTGTTCGATGGCAAGTTAAAAGTGTTCTAAGAACTCTCGCGTTGTCCTGAAATGTTTGTAAATAAACAAAAAGGGGGTGTTCTGAGGACGCTGTCCATATTGTTCGATGGCAAGTTGAAAGTGTTCTAAGAACTCTCAAGTTATCCTGAAATGTTCGCAAATAAACAAAATGGGGGTGTTCTGAAGACGCTGTCCGTATTGTTCGATGGCAAGTTGAATGTGTTCTAAGAACACTCGCGGTGTCCTGAAATGTTCATAAATAAACAAAATGGGGGTGTTCTTAGGATGCTGTCCGTATTGTTTGATGGCAAGTTGAAAGTCTTCTAAGAACTCTCGCGTTGTCCTGAAATGTTCGTAGGGGGTGTCCTGAAGATATTTTCTGTATTGTTCTCTGGCAAGTTGAATGTGTTCTAAGAACACTCGCGGTGTCCTGAAATGTTCGCAAATAAACAAAATGGGGGTGTTCTGAAGACGCTGTCCGCATTGTTCGATGGCAAGTGGAAAGTTTTCTAAGAATTCTTGCGTTGTCCTGAAATGTTTGTAAATAAACAAAATGGGGGTGTCCTGAGGATGCTGTCCGTATTGTTCTCTGGCAAGTTGAATGTGTTCTAAGAACATTCGCTCTGTCCTGAAATGTTCGCAAATAAACAAAATGGGGGTGTTCTGATGACGTTGTCCGTATTGTTCGATGGCAAGTTAAAAGTGTTCTAAGAACTATCGCGTTGTCCTGAAATGTTCGTAAATAAACAAAATGGGGGTGTTCTGAGGACACTGTCCGTATTGTTCGTTGTCAAGTTGAATGTGTTCTAAGAACACTAGCGGTGTCCCTAAATGTTCGTAAATAAACAAAATGGGGGTGTTCTGAGGATGCTGTCCGTATTGTTCATTGTCAAGTTGAAAGTGTTCTAAGAACTTTCGCGGTGTCCTGAAATGTTCGTAAATAAAGAAAATGGGGGAGTTCTGTGTTCTAAGAACACTTGCGGTGTCCTGAAATGTTTGCAAATAAACAAAATGGGGGTGTTCTGAGGACGCTGTCCGTGTTGTTCGATGGCAAGTTAAAAGTGTTCTAAGAACTCTCGCGTTAACCTGAAATGTTTGTAAATAAACAAAATGGGGGTGTTCTGAGGACGCTGTCCGTATTGTTCGATGGCAAGTTGAAAGTGTTCTAAGAACTCTCAAGTTATCTTTAAATGTTCGTAGGGGGTGTTCTGAAGACGTTGTCCGTATTGTTCTCTGGCAAATTGAATGTGTTCTAAGAACACTCGCGGTGTCCTGAAATGTTCGCAAATAAACAAAATGTGGGTATTCTGAAGACGCTGTCCGTATTGTTCGATGTCAAGTTGAAAGTGTTCTTAGAACTCTCGCGGTGTCCTGAAATGTTCGTAAATAAACAAAATGGAGGTGTTCTGAGGACGCTGTCCGTATTGTTCGTTGTCAAGTTGAAAGTGTTCTAAGAACGCTCGCGGTGTCCTGAAATGTTCATAAATAAACAAAATGGGGGTGTTCTGAGGACGCTGTCCATATTGTTCATTGTCAAGTTGAAAGTGTTCTAAGAACTGTCGCATTGTCCTGAAATGTTCGTATGGGGTGTCCTGAAGACGCTGTCCGTATTGTTCATTGTGAAGTTGAAATTGTTCTAAGACCTCTCGCGGTGTCCTGAAATGTTCGCAAATAAACAAAATGGGGGTGTTCTGAGGACGCTGTCCGTATTGTTCGTTGTCAAGTTGAAAGTGTTCTTAGAACTCTCGCGGTGTCCTGAAATGTTTGTAAATAAACAAAATGGAGGTTTTCTGAGGACGCTGTCCGTATTGTTCGTTGTCAAGTTGAAAGTGTTCTAAGAACTCTCGCGGTGTCCTGAAATGTTCATAAATATACAAAATGGGGGTGTTCTGAGGACGCTGTCCGATTGTTCATTGTCAAGGTGAAAGTGTTCTAAAAACTGTTGCGTTGTCCTGAAATGTTCGTAGGGGGTGTCCTGAAGATGCTGTCCGCATTGTTCATTGTCAAGTTGAAAGCATTCTAAGAACTCTCGCGGTGTCTTGAAATGTTCGTAAATAAACAAAATGGGGGTGTTCTGAGGACGCTGTCCGTATTATGTTCGTAAATAAACAAAATGGGCGTGTCCTGAGGACGCTGTCTGTATTGTTGGTTGTCAAGTTGAAAGTGTTCTAAGAACTCTTGCGTTGTCCTGAAATGTTCGTAGGAGTTGTCCTGAAGACACTGTCCGTATTGTTCGATGGCAAGTTGAATGTGTTCTAAGAACACTCGCGGTGTCCTGAAATGTTCGTAAATAAACAAAATGGGGGTGTCCTGAGGATGCTGTCCGTGTTGTTCTCTGGCAAGTTGAATGTGTTCTAAGAACACTCGCTGTGTCCTGAAATGTTCGTAGGGGGTGTCCTGAAGACGTTTTCCGTATTGTTCTCTGGCAAGTTGAATGTGTTCTAAGAACACTTGCGGTGTCCTGAAATGTTCGCAAATAAACAAAATGGGGGTGTTCTGATGACGCTGTCCGTATTGTTCGATGGCAAGTTAAAAGTGTTCTAAGAACTCTCGCGATGTCCTGAAATGTTCGTAAATAAACAAAATGGGGGTGTTCTGAGGACGCTGTCTGTATTGTTCGTTGTCAAGTTGAAAGTGTTCTAAGAACTCTTGCGGTGTCCTGAAATGTTCGTAAATAAACAAAATGGGGGTGTTCTGAGGACGCTGTCCGTATTGTTCGTTGTCAAGCTTGAAAGTGTTCTAAGCACTTTCGCGGTGTCCTGAAATTTTCGTAAATAAAGAAAATGGGGGAGTTCTGTGTTCTAAGAACACTTGCGGTGTCCTGAAATGTTTGCAAATAAACAAAATGGGGGGTGTTCTGAGGACGCTGTCCGTGTTGTTCGATGGCAAGTTAAAAGTGTTCTAAGAACTCGCGCGTTGTCCTGAAATGTTTGTAAATAAACAAAATGGGGGTGTTCTGAGCACGCTGTCCGTATTGTTCGATGGCAAGTTGAAAGTGTTCTAAGAACTCTAAAGTTATCCTGAAATGTTCGTAGACGGTGTCCTGAAGACGTTGTCCGTATTGTTCTCTGGCAAGTTGAATGTGTTTTAAGAACACTCGCAGTGTCCTGAAATGTTCGCAAATAAACAAAATGGGGGTGTTCTTAGGATGCTGTCCGTATTGTTTGATGGCAAGTTGAAAGTCTTCTAAGAACTCTTGCGTTGTCCTGAAATGTTCTTAGGGGGTGTCCTGAAGACATTTTCCGTATTGTTCTCAGGCAAGTTGAATGTGTTCTAAGAACACTCGCGGTGTCCTGAAATGTTCGCAAATAAACAAAATGGGGGTGTTCTGAAGACGCTGTCCGTATTGTTCGATGGCAAGTTGAAAGTGTTCTAAGAATTCTCGCGTTGTCCTGAAATGTTCGTAAATAAACAAAATGGGGGTGTCCTGAGGATGCTGTCCGTATTGTTCTCTGGCAAGTTGAATGTGTTCTAAGAACACTTGCGGTGTCCTGAAATGTTCACAAATGAACAAAATGGGTGTGTTCTGAGGACGCTGTCCGTATTGTTCGCCGGCAAGTTGAATGTGTTCTAAGAAAACTCGCGGTGTCCTGAAATGTTCGCAAATAAACAAAATGGGGGTGTTCTGAGGACAATGTCCGTATTGTTCGTTGTCAAGTTGAAAGTGTTCTTAGAACTCTCGCGGTGTCCTGAAATGTTCGTAAATAAACAAAATGGAGGTGTTCTGAGGACGCTGTCCGTATTGTTCGTTGTCAAGTTGAAAGTGTTCTAAGAACGCTCGTGGTGTCCTGAAATGTTCATAAATAAACAAAATGGGGGTGTTCTGAGGACGCTGTCCGTATTGTTCATTGTCAAGTTGAAAGTGTTCTAAGAACTGTCGCATTGTCCTGAAATGTTCGTATGGGGTGTCCTGAAGACGCTGTCCGTATTGTTCACTGTCAAGTTGAAATTGTGCTAAGACCTCTCGCGGTGTCTTGCAATGATCGTAAATAAACAAAATGGGGGTGTTCTGAGGACGCTGTCCGTATTATGTTCGTAAATAAACAAAATGGGGGTGTACTGAGGACGCTGTCCGTATTGTTCATTGTCAAGTTGAAAGTGTTCTAAGAACTCTCGCGTTGTCCTGAAATGTTCGTAGGGGTTGTCCTGAAGACACTGTCCGTATTGTTCGCTGGCAAGTTGAATGTGTTCTAAGAACACTCGCGGTGTCCTGAATGTTCGCAAATAAACAAAATGGGGGTGTTCGAAGACGCTGTCCGTATTGTTCGTTGTCAAGTTGAAAGTGTTCTAAGAACTCTCGCGGTGTCCTGAAATGTTCATAAATAAACAAAATGGGGTGTTCTGAGGACACTGTCCGTATTGTTCATTGTCAAGGTGAAAGTGTTCTAAGAACTGTTGCGTTGTCCTGAAATGTTCGTAGGGGGTGTCCTGAAGACGCTGTGCGCATTGTTCATTGTCAAGTTGAAAGCGTTCTAAGAACTCTCGCGGTGTCTTGAAATATTCGTAAATAAACAAAATGGGGGTGGTCTGAGGACGCTGTCCGTATTATGTACGTAAATAAACAAAATGGGGGTTTCCTGAGGACGCTGTCTGTATTGTTCGTTGTCAAGTTGAAAGTGTTCTAAGAACTCTTGCGTTGTCCTGAAATGTTCGTAGGGGTTGTCCTGAAGACACTGTCCGTATTGTTCGATGGCAAGTTGAATGTGTTCTAAGAACACTCGCCGTGTCCTGAAATGTTCGTAAATAAACAAAATGGGGGTGTTCTTAGGATGCTGTCCGTATTGTTCGTTGTCAAGTTGAAAGTGTTCTAAGAACGCTTGCGGTGTCCTGAAATGTTCATAAATAAACAAAATGGGGGTGTTCTGAGGACGCTGTCCGTATTGTTTATTGTCAAGTTGAAAGTGTTCTAAGAACTGTCGCATTGTCCTGAAATGTTCGTATGGGGTGTCCTGAAGACGCTGTCCGTATTGTTCATTGTGAAGTTGAAATTGTTCTAAGACCTCTCGCGGTGTCCTGAAATGATCTTAAATAAACAAAATGGGGGTGTTCTGAGGACGCTGTCCGTATTATGTTCGTAAATAAACAAAATGGGGGTGTCCTGAGGACGCTGTCCGTATTGTTCATTGTCAAGTTGAAAGTGTTCTAAGAACTCTCGCGTTGTCCTGAAATGTTCGTAGGGGGTGTCCTGAAGACACTGTCCGTATTGTTCGCTGGCAAGTTGAATGTGTTCTAAGAACAGTCGCGGTGTCCTGAAATGTTCGCAAATAAACAAAATGGGGGTGTTCTGAGGACGCTGTCCGTATTGTTCGTTGTCAAGTTGAAAGTGTTCTTAGAACTCTCGCGGTGTCCTGAAATGTTTGTAAATAAACAAAATGGAGGTTTTCTGAGGACGCTGTCCGTATTGTTCGTTGTCAAGTTGAAAGTGTTCTAAGAACTCTCGCGGTGTCCTGAAATGTTCATAAATAAACAAAATGGGGGTGTTCTGAGGACGCTGTCCGATTGTTCATTGTCAAGGTGAAAGTGTTCTAAAAACTGTTGCGTTGTCCTGAAATGTTCATAGGGGGTGTCCTGAAGATGCTGTCCGCATTGTTCATTGTCAAGTTGAAAGCATTCTAAGAACTCTCGCGGTGTCTTGAAATGTTCGTAAATAAAAAAAATGGGGGTGTTCTGAGGACGCTGTCCGTATTATGTTCGTGAATAAACAAAATGGGGGTGTCCTGAGGACGCTGTCTGTATTGTTCGTTGTCAAGTTGAAAGTGTTCTAAGAACTCTTGTGTTGTCCTGAAATGTTCGTAGGAGTTGTCCTGAAGACACTGTCCGTATTGTTCGATGGCAAGTTGAATGTGTTCTAAGAACACTCGCGGTGTCCTGAAATGTTCGTAAATAAACAAAATGGGGGTGTTCTTAGGATGCTGTCCGTATTGTTTGATGGCAAGTTGAAAGTCTTCTAAGAACTCTCGCGTTGTCCTGAATTGTTCGTAGGGGGTGTCCTGAAGACGTTTTCCGTATTGTTCTCTGGCAAGTTGAATGTGTTCTAAGAACACTTGCGGTGTCCTGAAATGTTCACAAATAAACAAAATGTGGGTGTTCTGAAGACGCTGTCCGTATTGTTCGATGGCAAGTTGAAAGTGTTCTAAGAATTCTCGCATTGTCCTGAAATGTTCGTAAATAAACAAAATGGGGGTGTCCTGAGGATACTGTCCGTGTTGTTCTCTGGCAAGTTGAATGTGTTCTAAGAACACTCGCTGTGTCCTGAAATGTTCGTAGGGGGTGTCCTGAAGACGTTTTCCGTATTGTTATCTGGCAAGTTGAATGTGTTCTAAGAACACTTGCGGTGTCCTGAAATATTCGCAAATAAACAAAATGGGGGTGTTCTGATGACGCTGTCCGTATTGTTCGATGGCAAGTTAAAAGTGTCCTAAGAACTCTCGCGATGTCCTGAAATGTTCGTAAATAAACAAAATGGGGGTGTTCTGAGGACGCTGTCTGTATTGTTCGTTGTCAAGTTGAATGTGTTCTAAGAACACTAGCGGTGTCCCTAAATGTTCGTAAATAAACAAAATGGGGGTGTTCTGAGCTGAGGACGCTGTCCGTATTGTTCGTTGTCAAGCTTGAAAGTGTTCTAAGCACTTTCGCGGTGTCCTGAAATTTTCGTAAATAAAGAAAATGGGGGAGTTCTGTGTTCTAAGAACACTTGCGGTGTCCTGAAATGTTTGCAAATAAACAAAATGGGGGGTGTTCTGAGGACGCTGTCTGTGTTGTTCGATGGCAAGTTAAAAGTGTTCTAAGAACTCTCGCGTTGTCCTGAAATGTTTGTAAATAAACAAAATGGGGGTGTTCTGAGGACGCTGTCTGTATTGTTCGTTGTCAAGTTGAATGTGTTCTAAGAACACTAGCGGTGTCCCTAAATGTTCGTAAATAAACAAAATGGGGGTGTTCTGAGGACGCTGTCCGTATTGTTGGTTGTCAAGTTGAAAGTGTTCTAAGCACTTTCGCGGTGTCCTGAAATTTTCGTAAATAAAGAAAATGGTGGAGTTCTGTGTTCTAAGAACACTTGCGGTGTCCTGAAATGTTTGCAAATAAACAAAATGGGGGTGTTCTGAGGACGCTGTCCGTGTTGTTCGATGGCAAATTAAAAGTGTTCCAAGAACTCTCGCGTTGTCCTGAAATGTTTGTAAATAAACAAAAAGGGGGTGTTCTGAGGACGCTGTCCATATTGTTCGATGGCAAGTTGAAAGTGTTCTAAGAACTCTCAAGTTATCCTGAAATGTTCGCAAATAAACAAAATGGGGGTGTTCTGAAGACGCTGTCCGTATTGTTCGATGGCAAGTTGAATGTGTTCTAAGAACACTCGCGGTGTCCTGAAATGTTCATAAATAAACAAAATGGGGGTGTTCTTAGGATGCTGTCCGTATTGTTTGATGGCAAGTTGAAAGTCTTCTAAGAACTCTCACGTTGTCCTGAAATGTTCGTAGGGGGTGTCCTGAAGATATTTTCTGTATTGTTCTCTGGCAAGTTGAATGTGTTCTAAGAACACTCGCGGTGTCCTGAAATGTTCGCAAATAAACAAAATGGGGGTGTTCTGAAGACGCTGTCCGCATTGTTCGATGGCAAGTGGAAAGTTTTCTAAGAATTCTTGCATTGTCCTGAAATGTTTGTAAATAAACAAAATGGGGGTGTCCTGAGGATGCTGTCCGTATTGTTCTCTGGCAAGTTGAATGTGTTCTAAGAACACTCGCTCTGTCCTGAAATGTTCGCAAATAAACAAAATGGGGGTGTTCTGATGACGTTGTCCGTATTGTTCGATGGCAAGTTAAAAGTGTTCTAAGAACTATCGCGTTGTCCTGAAATGTTCGTAAATAAACAAAATGGGGGTGTTCTGAGGACACTGTCCGTATTGTTCGTTGTCAAGTTGAATGTGTTCTAAGAACACTAGCGGTGTCCCTAAATGTTCGTAAATAAACAAAATGGGGGTGTTCTGAGGATGCTGTCCGTATTGTTCATTGTCAAGTTGAAAGTGTTCTAAGAACTTTCGCGGTGTCCTGAAATGTTCGTAAATAAAGAAAATGGGGGAGTTCTGTGTTCTAAGAACACTTGCGGTGTCCTGAAATGTTTGCAAATAAACAAAATAGGGGTGTTCTGAGGACGCTGTCCGTGTTGTTCGATGGCAAGTTAAAAGTGTTCTAAGAACTCTCGCGTTAACCTGAAATGTTTGTAAATAAACAAAATGGGGGTGTTCTGAGGACGCTGTCCATATTGTTCGATGGCAAGTTGAAAGTGTTCTAAGAACTCTCAAGTTATCTTTAAATGTTCGTAGGGGGTGTTCTGAAGACGTTGTCCGTATTGTTCTCTGGCAAATTGAATGTGTTCTAAGAACTCTCGCGGTGTCCTGAAATGTTCGCAAATAAACAAAATGGGGGTATTCTGAAGACGCTGTCCGTATTGTTCGATGTCAAGTTGAAAGTGTTCTTAGAACTCTCGCGGTGTCCTGAAATGTTCGTAAATAAACAAAATGTAGGTGTTCTGAGGACGCTGTCCGTATTGTTCGTTGTCAAGTTGAAAGTGTTCTAAGAACGCTCGCGGTGTCCTGAAATGTTCATAAATAAACAAAATGGGGGTGTTCTGAGGACGCTGTCCATATTGTTCATTGTCAAGTTGAAAGTGTTCTAAGAACTGTCGCATTGTCCTGAAATGTTCGTATGGGGTGTCCTGAAGACGCTGTCCGTATTGTTCATTGTGAAGTTGAAATTGTTCTAAGACCTCTCGCGGTGTCCTGAAATGATCTTAAATAAACAAAATGGGGGTGTTCTGAAGACGCTGTCCGTATTATGTTCGTAAATAAACAAAATGGGGGTGTCCTGAGGACGCTGTCCGTTTTGTTCATTGTCAAGTTGAAAGTGTTCTAAGAACTCTTGCGTTGTCCTGAAATGTTCGTAGGGGGTGTCCTGAAGACACTGTCCGTATTGTTCGCTGGCAAGTTGAATGTGTTCTAAGAAAAGTCGCGGTGTCCTGAAATGTTCGCAAATAAACAAAATGGGGGTGTTCTGAGGACGCTGTCCGTATTGTTCGTTGTCAAGTTGAAAGTGTTCTTAGAACTCTCGCGGTGTCCTGAAATGTTTGTAAATAAACAAAATGGAGGTTTTCTGAGGACGCTGTCCGTATTGTTCGTTGTCAAGTTGAAAGTGTTCTAAGAACTCTCGCGGTGTCCTGAAATGTTCATAAATATACAAAATGGGGGTGTTCTGAGGACGCTGTCCGATTGTTCATTGTCAAGGTGAAAGTGTTCTAAAAACTGTTGCGTTGTCCTGAAATGTTCGTAGGGGGTGTCCTGAAGATGCTGTCCGCATTGTTCATTGTCAAGTTGAAAGCATTCTAAGAACTCTCGCGGTGTCTTGAAATGTTCGTAAATAAACAAAATGGGGGTGTTCTGAGGACGCTGTCCGTATTATGTTCGTAAATAAACAAAATGGGCGTGTCCTGAGGACGCTGTCTGTATTGTTGGTTGTCAAGTTGAAAGTGTTCTAAGAACTCTTGCGTTGTCCTGAAATGTTCGTAGGAGTTGTCCTGAAGACACTGTCCGTATTGTTCGATGGCAAGTTGAATGTGTTCTAAGAACACTCGCGGTGTCCTGAAATGTTCGTAAATAAACAAAATGGGGGTGTTCTTTGGATGCTGTCCGTATTGTTTGATGGCAAGTTGAAAGTCTTCTAAGAACTCTCGCGTTGTCCTGAAATGTTCGTAGGGGGTGTCCTGAAGACGTTTTCCGTATTGTTCTCTGGCAAGTTGAATGTGTTCTAAGAACACTTACGGTGTCCTGAAATGTTCGCAAATAAACAAAATGTGGGTGTTCTGAAGACGCTGTCCGCATTGTTCGATGGCAAGTTGAAAGTGTTCTAAGAATTCTCGCTTGGTCCTGAAATGTTCGTAAATAAACAAAATGGGGGTGTCCTGAGGATGCTGTCCGTGTTGTTCTCTGGCAAGTTGAATGTGTTCTAAGAACACTCGCTGTGTCCTGAAATGTTCGTAGGGGGTGTCCTGAAGACGTTTTCCGTATTGTTCTCTGGCAAGTTGAATGTGTTCTAAGAACACTTGCGGTGTCCTGAAATGTTCGCAAATAAACAAAATGGGGGTGTTCTGATGACGCTGTCCGTATTGTTCGATGGCAAGTTAAAAGTGTTCTAAGAACTCTCGCGATGTCCTGAAATGTTCGTAAATAAACAAAATGGGGGTGTTCTGAGGACGCTGTCTGTATTGTTCGTTGTCAAGTTGAATGTGTTCTAAGAACACTAGCGGTGTCCCTAAATGTTCGTAAATAAACAAAATGGGGGTGTTCTGAGGACGCTGTCCGTATTGTTCGTTGTCAAGCTTGAAAGTGTTCTAAGCACTTTCGCGGTGTCCTGAAATTTTCGTAAATAAAGAAAATGGGGGAGTTCTGTGTTCTAAGAACACTTGCGGTGTCCTGAAATGTTTGCAAATAAACAAAATGGGGGGTGTTCTGAGGACGCTGTTCGTGTTGTTCGATGGCAAGTTAAAAGTGTTCTAAGAACTCTCGCGTTGTCCTGAAATGTTTGTAAATAAACAAAATGGGGGTGTTCTGAGCACGCTGTCCGTATTGTTCGATGGCAAGTTGAAAGTGTTCTAAGAACTCTAAAGTTATCCTGAAATGTTCGTAGACGGTGTCCTGAAGACGTTGTCCGTATTGTTCTCTGGCAAGTTGAATGTGTTTTAAGAACACTCGCAGTGTCCTGAAATGTTCGCAAATAAACAAAATGGGGGTGTTCTTAGGATGCTGTCCGTATTGTTTGATGGCAAGTTGAAAGTCTTCTAAGAACTCTTGCGTTGTCCTGAAATGTTCGTAAATAAACAAAATGGGGGTGTCCTGAGGATGCTGTCCGTATTGTTTGATGGCAAGTTGAAAGTCTTCTAAGAACTCTTGCGTTGTCCTGAAATGTTCGTAAATAAACAAAATGGGGGTGTCCTGAGGATGCTGTCCGTATTGTTCTCTGGCAAGTTGAAAGTGTTCTAAGAACTCTCGCGGTGTCCTGAAATGTTCATAAATAAACAAAATGGGGGTGTTCTGAGGACACTGTCCGTATTGTTCATTGTCAAGGTGAAAGTGTTCTAAGAACTGTTGCGTTGTCCTGAAATGTTCGTAGGGGGTGTCCTGAAGACGCTGTGCGCATTGTTCATTGTCAAGTTGAAAGCGTTCTAAGAACTCTCGCGGTGTCTTGAAATATTCGTAAATAAACAAAATGGGGGTGGTCTGAGGACGCTGTCCGTATTATGTTCGTAAATAAACAAAATGGGGGTTTCCTGAGGACGCTGTCTGTATTGTTCGTTGTCAAGTTGAAAGTGTTCTAAGAACTCTTGCGTTGTCCTGAAATGTTCGTAGGGGTTGTCCTGAAGACACTGTCCGTATTGTTCGATGGCAAGTTGAATGTGTTCTAAGAACACTCGCCGTGTCCTGAAATGTTCGTAAATAAACAAAATGGGGGTGTTCTTAGGATGCTGTCCGTATTGTTCGTTGTCAAGTTGAAAGTGTTCTAAGAACGCTTGCGGTGTCCTGAAATGTTCATAAATAAACAAAATGGGGGTGTTCTGAGGACGCTGTCCGTATTGTTTATTGTCAAGTTGAAAGTGTTCTAAGAACTGTCGCATTGTCCTGAAATGTTCGTATGGGGTGTCCTGAAGACGCTGTCCGTATTGTTCATTGTGAAGTTGAAATTGTTCTAAGACCTCTCGCGGTGTCCTGAAATGATCTTAAATAAACAAAATGGGGGTGTTCTGAGGACGCTGTCCGTATTATGTTCGTAAATAAACAAAATGGGGGTGTCCTGAGGACGCTGTCCGTATTGTTCATTGTCAAGTTGAAAGTGTTCTAAGAACTCTCGCGTTGTCCTGAAATGTTCGTAGGGGGTGTCCTGAAGACACTGTCCGTATTGTTCGCTGGCAAGTTGAATGTGTTCTAAGAACAGTCGCGGTGTCCTGAAATGTTCGCAAATAAACAAAATGGGGGTGTTCTGAGGACGCTGTCCGTATTGTTCGTTGTCAAGTTGAAAGTGTTCTTAGAACTCTCGCGGTGTCCTGAAATGTTTGTAAATAAACAAAATGGAGGTTTTCTGAGGACGCTGTCCGTATTGTTCGTTGTCAAGTTGAAAGTGTTCTAAGAACTCTCGCGGTGTCCTGAAATGTTCATAAATAAACAAAATGGGGGTGTTCTGAGGACGCTGTCCGATTGTTCATTGTCAAGGTGAAAGTGTTCTAAAAACTGTTGCGTTGTCCTGAAATGTTCATAGGGGGTGTCCTGAAGATGCTGTCCGCATTGTTCATTGTCAAGTTGAAAGCATTCTAAGAACTCTCGCGGTGTCTTGAAATGTTCGTAAATAAAAAAAATGGGGGTGTTCTGAGGACGCTGTCCGTATTATGTTCGTGAATAAACAAAATGGGGGTGTCCTGAGGACGCTGTCTGTATTGTTCGTTGTCAAGTTGAAAGTGTTCTAAGAACTCTTGTGTTGTCCTGAAATGTTCGTAGGAGTTGTCCTGAAGACACTGTCCGTATTGTTCGATGGCAAGTTGAATGTGTTCTAAGAACACTCGCGGTGTCCTGAAATGTTCGTAAATAAACAAAATGGGGGTGTTCTTAGGATGCTGTCCGTATTGTTTGATGGCAAGTTGAAAGTCTTCTAAGAACTCTCGCGTTGTCCTGAATTGTTCGTAGGGGGTGTCCTGAAGACGTTTTCCGTATTGTTCTCTGGCAAGTTGAATGTGTTCTAAGAACACTTGCGGTGTCCTGAAATGTTCACAAATAAACAAAATGTGGGTGTTCTGAAGACGCTGTCCGTATTGTTCGATGGCAAGTTGAAAGTGTTCTAAGAATTCTCGCATTGTCCTGAAATGTTCGTAAATAAACAAAATGGGGGTGTCCTGAGGATGCTGTCCGTGTTGTTCTCTGGCAAGTTGAATGTGTTCTAAGAACACTCGCTGTGTCCTGAAATGTTCGTAGGGGGTGTCCTGAAGACGTTTTCCGTATTGTTATCTGGCAAGTTGAATGTGTTCTAAGAACACTTGCGGTGTCCTGAAATATTCGCAAATAAACAAAATGGGGGTGTTCTGATGACGCTGTCCGTATTGTTCGATGGCAAGTTAAAAGTGTCCTAAGAACTCTCGCGATGTCCTGAAATGTTCGTAAATAAACAAAATGGGGGTGTTCTGAGGACGCTGTCTGTATTGTTCGTTGTCAAGTTGAATGTGTTCTAAGAACACTAGCGGTGTCCCTAAATGTTCGTAAATAAACAAAATGGGGGTGTTCTGAGCTGAGGACGCTGTCCGTATTGTTCGTTGTCAAGCTTGAAAGTGTTCTAAGCACTTTCGCGGTGTCCTGAAATTTTCGTAAATAAAGAAAATGGGGGAGTTCTGTGTTCTAAGAACACTTGCGGTGTCCTGAAATGTTTGCAAATAAACAAAATGGGGGGTGTTCTGAGGACGCTGTCTGTGTTGTTCGATGGCAAGTTAAAAGTGTTCTAAGAACTCTCGCGTTGTCCTGAAATGTTTGTAAATAAACAAAATGGGGGTGTTCTGAGGACGCTGTCTGTATTGTTCGTTGTCAAGTTGAATGTGTTCTAAGAACACTAGCGGTGTCCCTAAATGTTCGTAAATAAACAAAATGGGGGTGTTCTGAGGACGCTGTCCGTATTGTTGGTTGTCAAGTTGAAAGTGTTCTAAGCACTTTCGCGGTGTCCTGAAATTTTCGTAAATAAAGAAAATGGTGGAGTTCTGTGTTCTAAGAACACTTGCGGTGTCCTGAAATGTTTGCAAATAAACAAAATGGGGGTGTTCTGAGGACGCTGTCCGTGCTGTTCGATGGCAAATTAAAAGTGTTCCAAGAACTCTCGCGTTGTCCTGAAATGTTTGTAAATAAACAAAAAGGGGGTGTTCTGAGGACGCTGTCCATATTGTTCGATGGCAAGTTGAAAGTGTTCTAAGAACTCTCAAGTTATCCTGAAATGTTCGCAAATAAACAAAATGGGGGTGTTCTGAAGACGCTGTCCGTATTGTTCGATGGCAAGTTGAATGTGTTCTAAGAACACTCGCGGTGTCCTGAAATGTTCATAAATAAACAAAATGGGGGTGTTCTTAGGATGCTGTCCGTATTGTTTGATGGCAAGTTGAAAGTCTTCTAAGAACTCTCACGTTGTCCTGAAATGTTCGTAGGGGGTGTCCTGAAGATATTTTCTGTATTGTTCTCTGGCAAGTTGAATGTGTTCTAAGAACACTCGCGGTGTCCTGAAATGTTCGCAAATAAACAAAATGGGGGTGTTCTGAAGACGCTGTCCGCATTGTTCGATGGCAAGTGGAAAGTTTTCTAAGAATTCTTGCATTGTCCTGAAATGTTTGTAAATAAACAAAATGGGGGTGTCCTGAGGATGCTGTCCGTATTGTTCTCTGGCAAGTTGAATGTGTTCTAAGAACACTCGCTCTGTCCTGAAATGTTCGCAAATAAACAAAATGGGGGTGTTCTGATGACGTTGTCCGTATTGTTCGATGGCAAGTTAAAAGTGTTCTAAGAACTATCGCGTTGTCCTGAAATGTTCGTAAATAAACAAAATGGGGGTGTTCTGAGGACACTGTCCGTATTGTTCGTTGTCAAGTTGAATGTGTTCTAAGAACACTAGCGGTGTCCCTAAATGTTCGTAAATAAACAAAATGGGGGTGTTCTGAGGATGCTGTCCGTATTGTTCATTGTCAAGTTGAAAGTGTTCTAAGAACTTTCGCGGTGTCCTGAAATGTTCGTAAATAAAGAAAATGGGGGAGTTCTGTGTTCTAAGAACACTTGCGGTGTCCTGAAATGTTTGCAAATAAACAAAATAGGGGTGTTCTGAGGACGCTGTCCGTGTTGTTCGATGGCAAGTTAAAAGTGTTCTAAGAACTCTCGCGTTAACCTGAAATGTTTGTAAATAAACAAAATGGGGGTGTTCTGAGGACGCTGTCCATATTGTTCGATGGCAAGTTGAAAGTGTTCTAAGAACTCTCAAGTTATCTTTAAATGTTCGTAGGGGGTGTTCTGAAGACGTTGTCCGTATTGTTCTCTGGCAAATTGAATGTGTTCTAAGAACTCTCGCGGTGTCCTGAAATGTTCGCAAATAAACAAAATGGGGGTATTCTGAAGACGCTGTCCGTATTGTTCGATGTCAAGTTGAAAGTGTTCTTAGAACTCTCGCGGTGTCCTGAAATGTTCGTAAATAAACAAAATGGAGGTGTTCTGAGGACGCTGTCCGTATTGTTCGTTGTCAAGTTGAAAGTGTTCTAAGAACGCTCGCGGTGTCCTGAAATGTTCATAAATAAACAAAATGGGGGTGTTCTGAGGACGCTGTCCATATTGTTCATTGTCAAGTTGAAAGTGTTCTAAGAACTGTCGCATTGTCCTGAAATGTTCGTATGGGGTGTCCTGAAGACGCTGTCCGTATTGTTCATTGTGAAGTTGAAATTGTTCTAAGACCTCTCGAGGTGTCCTGAAATGATCTTAAATAAACAAAATGGGGGTGTTCTGAAGACGCTGTCCGTATTATGTTCGTAAATAAACAAAATGGGGGTGTCCTGAGGACGCTGTCCGTTTTGTTCATTGTCAAGTTGAAAGTGTTCTAAGAACTCTTGCGTTGTCCTGAAATGTTCGTAGGGGGTGTCCTGAAGACACTGTCCGTATTGTTCGCTGGCAAGTTGAATGTGTTCTAAGAAAAGTCGCGGTGTCCTGAAATGTTCGCAAATAAACAAAATGGGGGTGTTCTGAGGACGCTGTCCGTATTGTTCGTTGTCAAGTTGAAAGTGTTCTTAGAACTCTCGCGGTGTCCTGAAATGTTTGTAAATAAACAAAATGGAGGTTTTCTGAGGACGCTGTCCGTATTGTTCGTTGTCAAGTTGAAAGTGTTCTAAGAACTCTCGCGGTGTCCTGAAATGTTCATAAATATACAAAATGGGGGTGTTCTGAGGACGCTGTCCGATTGTTCATTGTCAAGGTGAAAGTGTTCTAAAAACTGTTGCGTTGTCCTGAAATGTTCGTAGGGGGTGTCCTGAAGATGCTGTCCGCATTGTTCATTGTCAAGTTGAAAGCATTCTAAGAACTCTCGCGGTGTCTTGAAATGTTCGTAAATAAACAAAATGGGGGTGTTCTGAGGACGCTGTCCGTATTATGTTCGTAAATAAACAAAATGGGCGTGTCCTGAGGACGCTGTCTGTATTGTTGGTTGTCAAGTTGAAAGTGTTCTAAGAACTCTTGCGTTGTCCTGAAATGTTCGTAGGAGTTGTCCTGAAGACACTGTCCGTATTGTTCGATGGCAAGTTGAATGTGTTCTAAGAACACTCGCGGTGTCCTGAAATGTTCGTAAATAAACAAAATGGGGGTGTTCTTTGGATGCTGTCCGTATTGTTTGATGGCAAGTTGAAAGTCTTCTAAGAACTCTCGCGTTGTCCTGAAATGTTCGTAGGGGGTGTCCTGAAGACGTTTTCCGTATTGTTCTCTGGCAAGTTGAATGTGTTCTAAGAACACTTACGGTGTCCTGAAATGTTCGCAAATAAACAAAATGTGGGTGTTCTGAAGACGCTGTCCGCATTGTTCGATGGCAAGGTGAAAGTGTTCTAAGAATTCTCGCTTTGTCCTGAAATGTTCGTAAATAAACAAAATGGGGGTGTCCTGAGGATGCTGTCCGTGTTGTTCTCTGGCAAGTTGAATGTGTTCTAAGAACACTCGCTGTGTCCTGAAATGTTCGTAGGGGGTGTCCTGAAGACGTTTTCCGTATTGTTCTCTGGCAAGTTGAATGTGTTCTAAGAACACTTGCGGTGTCCTGAAATGTTCGCAAATAAACAAAATGGGGGTGTTCTGATGACGCTGTCCGTATTGTTCGATGGCAAGTTAAAAGTGTTCTAAGAACTCTCGCGATGTCCTGAAATGTTCGTAAATAAACAAAATGGGGGTGTTCTGAGGACGCTGTCTGTATTGTTCGTTGTCAAGTTGAATGTGTTCTAAGAACACTAGCGGTGTCCCTAAATGTTCGTAAATAAACAAAATGGGGGTGTTCTGAGGACGCTGTCCGTATTGTTCGTTGTCAAGCTTGAAAGTGTTCTAAGCACTTTCGCGGTGTCCTGAAATTTTCGTAAATAAAGAAAATGGGGGAGTTCTGTGTTCTAAGAACACTTGCGGTGTCCTGAAATGTTTGCAAATAAACAAAATGGGGGGTGTTCTGAGGACGCTGTTCGTGTTGTTCGATGGCAAGTTAAAAGTGTTCTAAGAACTCTCGCGTTGTCCTGAAATGTTTGTAAATAAACAAAATGGGGGTGTTCTGAGCACGCTGTCCGTATTGTTCGATGGCAAGTTGAAAGTGTTCTAAGAACTCTAAAGTTATCCTGAAATGTTCGTAGACGGTGTCCTGAAGACGTTGTCCGTATTGTTCTCTGGCAAGTTGAATGTGTTTTAAGAACACTCGCAGTGTCCTGAAATGTTCGCAAATAAACAAAATGGGGGTGTTCTTAGGATGCTGTCCGTATTGTTTGATGGCAAGTTGAAAGTCTTCTAAGAACTCTTGCGTTGTCCTGAAATGTTCGTAAATAAACAAAATGGGGGTGTCCTGAGGATGCTGTCCGTATTGTTCTCTGGCAAGTTGAATGTGTTCTAAGAACACTTGCGGTGTCCTGAAATGTTCACAAATGAACAAAATGGGTGTGTTCTGAGGACGCTGTCCGTATTGTTCGCCGGCAAGTTGAATGTGTTCTAAGAAAACTCGCGGTGTCCTGAAATGTTCGCAAATAAACAAAATGGGGGTGTTCTGAGGACACTGTCCGTATTGTTCGTTGTCAAGTTGAAAGTGTTCTTAGAACTCTCGCGGTGTCCTGAAATGTTCGTAAATAAACAAAATGGAGGTGTTCTGAGGACGCTGTCCGTATTGTTCGTTGTCAAGTTGAAAGTGTTCTAAGAACGCTCGTGGTGTCCTGAAATGTTCATAAATAAACAAAATGGGGGTGTTCTGAGGACGCTGTCCGTATTGTTCATTGTCAAGTTGAAAGTGTTCTAAGAACTGTCGCATTGTCCTGAAATGTTCGTATGGGGTGTCCTGAAGACGCTGTCCGTATTGTTCATTGTCAAGTTGAAATTGTGCTAAGACCTCTCGCGGTGTCTTGCAATGATCGTAAATAAACAAAATGGGGGTGTTCTGAAGACGCTGTCCGTATTATGTTCGTAAATAAACAAAATGGGGGTGTACTGAGGACGCTGTCCGTATTGTTCATTGTCAAGTTGAAAGTGTTCTAAGAACTCTCGCGTTGTCCTGAAATGTTCGTAGGGGGTGTCCTGAAGACACTGTCCGTATTGTTCGCTGGCAAGTTGAATGTGTTCTAAGAACACTCGCGGTGTCCTGAAATGTTCGCAAATAAACAAAATGGGGGTGTTCGAAGACGCTGTCCGTATTGTTCGTTGTCAAGTTGAAAGTGTTCTAAGAACTCTCGCGGTGTCCTGAAATGTTCATAAATAAACAAAATGGGGGTGTTCTGAGGACACTGTCCGTATTGTTCATTGTCAAGGTGAAAGTGTTCTAAGAACTGTTGCGTTGTCCTGAAATGTTCGTAGGGGGTGTCCTGAAGACGCTGTGCGCATTGTTCATTGTCAAGTTGAAAGCGTTCTAAGAACTCTCGCGGTGTCTTGAAATATTCGTAAATAAACAAAATGGGGTGTTCTGAGGACGCTGTCCGTATTATGTTCGTAAATAAACAAAATGGGGGTGTCCTGAGGACGCTGTCTGTATTGTTCGTTGTCAAGTTGAAAGTGTTCTAAGAACTCTTGCGTTGTCCTGAAATGTTCGTAGGGGTTGTCCTGAAGACACTGTCCGTATTGTTCGATGGCAAGTTGAATGTGTTCTAAGAACACTCGCCGTGTCCTGAAATGTTCGTAAATAAACAAAATGGGGGTGTTCTTAGGATGCTGTCCGTATTGTTTGATGGCAAGTTGAAAGTCTTCTAAGAACTCTCGCGTTGTTCTGAAATGTTCGTAGGGGGTGTCCTGAAGACGTTTTCCGTATTGTTCTCTGGCAAGTTGAATGTGTTCTAAGAACACTCGCGGTGTCCTGAAATGTTCGCAAATAAACAAAATGTGGGTGTTCTGAAGACGCTGTCCGTATTGTTCGATGGCAAGTTGAAAGTGTTCTAAGAATTCTCGCGTTGTCCTGAAATGTTCGAAAATAAACAAAATGGGGGTGTCCTGAGGATGCTGTCCGTGTTGTTCTCTGGCAAGTTGAATGTGTTCTAAGAACACTCGCTGTGTCCTGAAATGTTCGCAAATAAACAAAATGGGGGTGTTCTGATGACGCTGTCCGTATTGTTCGATGGCAAGTTAAAAGTGTTCTAAGAACTCTTGCGTTGTCCTGAAATGCTCGTAAATAAACAAAATGGGGGTGTTCTGAGGACGCTGTCTGTATTGTTCGTTGTCAAGTTGAATGTGTTCTAAGAACACTAGCGGTGTCCCTAAATGTTCGTAAATAAACAAAATGGGGGTGTTCTGAGGACGCTGTCCCTATTGTTCGTTGTCAAGTTGAAAGTGTTCTAAGCACTTTCACGGTGTCCTGAAATGTTCGTAATTAAAGAAAATGGGGGAGTTCCGTGTTCTAAGAACACTTGCGGTGTCCTGAAATGTTTGCAAATAAACAAAATGGGGGTGTTCTGAGGACGCTGTCCGTGTTGTTCGATGGCAAGATAAAAGTGTTCTAAGAACTCTCGCGTTGTCCTGAAATGTTTGTAAATAAACAAAATGGGGGTGTTCTGAGGACGCTGTCCGTATTGTTCGATGGCAAGTTGAAAGTGTTCTAAGAACTCTCAAGTTATCCTGAAATGTTCGTAGGGGGTGTCCTGAAGACGTTGTCCGTATTGTTCTCTGGCAAGTTGAATGTGTTCTAAGAACACTCGCGGTGTCCTGAAACGTTCGCAAATAAACAAAATGGGGGTGTTCTGAAGACGCTGTCCGTAGTGTTCGATGGCAAGTTGAATGTGTTCTAAGAACACTCGCGATGTCCTGAAATGTTCATAAATAAACAAAATGGGGGTGTTCTTAGGATGCTGTCCGTATTGTTTGATGGCAAGTTGAAAGTCTTCTAAGAACTCTCGCCTTGTCCTGAAATGTTCTTAGGGGGTGTCCTGAAGACGTTTTCCGTATTGTTCTCTGGCAAGTTGAATGTGTTCTAAGAACCCTCGCGGTGTCCTGAAATGTTCGCAAATAAACAAAATGTGGGTGTTCTGAAGACGCTGTCCGTATTGTTCGATGGCAAGTTGAAAGTGTTCTAAGAATTCTCGCGTTGTCCTGAAATGTTCGAAAATAAACAAAATGGGGGTGTCCTGAGGATGCTGTCCGTGTTGTTCTCTGGCAAGTTGAATGTGTTCTAAGAACACTCGCTGTGTCCTGAAATGTTCGCAAATAAACAAAATGGGGGTGTTCTGATGACGCTGTCCGTATTGTTCGATGGCAAGTTAAAAGTGTTCTAAGAACTCTTGCGTTGTCCTGAAATGTTCGTAAATAAACTAAATGGGGGTGTTCTGAGGACGCTGTCTGTATTGTTCGTTGTCAAGTTGAATGTGTTCTAAGAACACTAGCGGTGTCCCTAAATGTTCGTAAATAAACAAAATGGGGGTGTTCTGAGGACGCTGTCCCTATTGTTCGTTGTCAAGTTGAAAGTGTTCTAAGCACTTTCACGGTGTCCTGAAATGTTCGTAAATAAAGAAAATGGGGGAGTTCCGTGTTCTAAGAACACTTGCGGTGTCCTGAAATGTTTGCAAATAAACAAAATGGGGGTGTTCTGAGGACGCTGTCCGTGTTGTTCGATGGCAAGATAAAAGTGTTCTAAGAACTCTCGCGTTGTCCTGAAATGTTTGTAAATAAACAAAATGGGGGTGTTCTGAGGACGCTGTCCGTATTGTTCGATGGCAAGTTGAAAGTGTTCTAAGAACTCTCAAGTTATCCTGAAATGTTCGTAGGGGGTGTCCTGAAGACGTTGTCCGTATTGTTCTCTGGCAAGTTGAATGTGTTCTAAGAACACTCGCGGTGTCCTGAAACGTTCGCAAATAAACAAAATGGGGGTGTTCTGAAGACGCTGTCCGTAGTGTTCGATGGCAAGTTGAATGTGTTCTAAGAACACTCGCGATGTCCTGAAATGTTCATAAATAAACAAAATGGGGGTGTTCTTAGGATGCTGTCCGTATTGTTTGATGGCAAGTTGAAAGTCTTCTAAGAACTCTCGCCTTGTCCTGAAATGTTCTTAGGGGGTGTCCTGAAGACATTTTCCGTATTGTTCTCTGGCAAGTTGAATGTGTTCTAAGAACACTCGCGGTGTCCTGAAATGTTCGCAAATAAACAAAATGGGGGTGTTCTGAAGACGCTGTCCGTATTGTTCGATGGCAAGTTGAAAGTGTTCTAAGAATTCTCGCGTTGTCCTGAAATGTTCGTAAATAAACAAAATGGAGGTGTCCTGAGGATGCTGTCCGTATTGTTCTCTGGCAAGTTGAATGTGTTCTAAGAACTCTGGCATTGTCCTGAAATGTTCGTAAATAAACAAAATGGGGGTGTTCTGAGGACGCTGTCCGTATTGTTCGTTGTCAAGTTGAATGTGTTCTAAGAACACTAGCGGTGTCCCTAAATGTTCGTAAATAAACAAAATGGGGGTGTTCTGAGGAAGCTGTCCGTTTTGTTCGTTGTCAAGTTGAAAGTGTTCTAAGCACTTTCGCGGTGTCCTGAAATGTTCGTAAATAAAGAAAATGGGGGAGTTCTGTGTTCTAAGAACACTTGCGGTGTCCTGAAATGTTTGCAAATAAACAAAATGGGGGTGTTCTGAGGACGCTGTCCGTATTGTTCGATGGCAAGTTGAAAGTGTTCTAAGAACTCTCAAGTTATCCTGAAATGTTCGTAGGGGGTGTCCTCAAGACGTTGTCTGTATTGTTTTCTGGCAAGTTGAATGTGTTCTAAGAACACTCGCGGTGTCCTGAAATGTTCGCAAATTTACAAAATGGGGGTGTTCTGAAGACGCTGCCCGTATTGTTCGATGGCAAGTTGAAAGTGTTCTAAGAACTCTCGCGTTGTCCTGAAATGTTCGTAAATAAACAAAATGGGGGTGTCCTTAGGACGCTGTCCGTATTGTTCTCTGGTAAGTTTAATGTGTTCTAAGAACATTTGCAGTGTCCTGAAATGTTCGCAAATAAACAAAATGGGTGTGTTCTGAGGACGCTGTCCGTATTGTTCGTTGTCAAGTTGAAAGTGTTCTAAGAACTCTTGCGGTGTCCTGAAATGTTTGTAAATAAACAAAATGGGGGTGTTCTGAGGATGCTGTCCGTATTGTTCGTTGTCAAGTTGAATGTGTTCTAAGAACACTCGCGGTGTCCGGAAATCTTCATAAATAAACAAAATGGGGGTGTTCTGAGGACACTGTCTGTATTGTTCGTTGTAAAGTTGAAAGTGTTCTAAGAACTCTCACAGTGTCCTGAAATGTTCGTAAATAAAGAAAATGGGGGTGTTCTGAGAACGCTGTCCGTATTGTTCGTTGTCAAGTTGAAAGTGTTCTATGAACTCTCGCGTTGTCCTGAAATGTTTGTAGGGGGTGTCCTGAAGACGCTGTCCGTATTGTTCACTGGCAAGTTGAATGTGTTCTAAGAACACTTGCGGTGTCCTGAAATATTCGCAGATAAACAAAATGGGGGTGTTCTGAGGACGCTGTCAGTATTGTTCGTTGTCAAGTTGAAAGTGTTCTAAGAACTGTCGCGTTGTCCTGAAATGTTCATAGGGGGTGTCCTCAAGACGCTGTCCGTATTGTTCATTGTCAAATTGAAAGTGTTCTAAGAACTCTCGCGGTGTCCTGAATTGTTCATAAATAAACATAATGGGAGTGTTCTATGGACGCTGTCCGTATTATGTTCATAAATAAACAAAATGGGGGTGTCCTGAGGACGCTGTCCGTATTGTTCGTTGTCAAGTTGAAAGTGTTCTAAGAACTGTCACGTTGTCCTGAAATGTTCATAGGGGGTGTCCTGAAGATGCTGTCCGTATTGTTCATTGTCAAATTGAAAGTGTTCTAAGAACTCTTGCTGTGTCCTGAAATGTTCATAAATAAACAACATGGGGGTGTTCTGAGGACGCTGTCCGTATTATGTTCATAAATAAACAAAATGGGGGTGTCCTGAGGACGCTGTCCGTATTGTACGTTGTCAAGTTGAAAGTGTTCTAAGAACTCTCGTGATGTCCTGAAATGTTCATAGGGGGTGTCCTGAAGACGCTGTCCGTATTGTTCGATGGCAAGTTGAATGTGTTCTAAGAACACTCGCAGTGTCCTGAAATGTTCGTAAATAAACAAAATGGGGGTGTTCTTATGACGCTGTCCGTATTGTTCATTGTCAAGTGGAAAGTGTTCTAAGAACTCTCGCGTTGTCCTGAAATGTTCGTAGGGGGTGTCCTGAAGACACTGTCCGTATTGTTCGCTGGCAAGTTGAATGTGTTCTAAGAACAGTCGCGGTGTCCTGAAATGTTCGCAAATAAACAAAATGGGGGTGTTCTGAGGACGCTGTCCGTATTGTTCGTTGTCAAGTTGAAAGTGTTCTTAGAACTCTCGCGGTGTCCTGAAATGTTTGTAAATAAACAAAATGGAGGTTTTCTGAGGACGCTGTCCGTATTGTTCGTTGTCAAGTTGAAAGTGTTCTAAGAACTCTCGCGGTGTCCTGAAATGTTCATAAATAAACAAAATGGGGGTGTTCTGAGGACGCTGTCCGATTGTTCATTGTCAAGGTGAAAGTGTTCTAAAAACTGTTGCGTTGTCCTGAAATGTTCATAGGGGGTGTCCTGAAGATGCTGTCCGCATTGTTCATTGTCAAGTTGAAAGCATTCTAAGAACTCTCGCGGTGTCTTGAAATGTTCGTAAATAAAAAAAATGGGGGTGTTCTGAGGACGCTGTCCGTATTATGTTCGTGAATAAACAAAATGGGGGTGTCCTGAGGACGCTGTCTGTATTGTTCGTTGTCAAGTTGAAAGTGTTCTAAGAACTCTTGTGTTGTCCTGAAATGTTCGTAGGAGTTGTCCTGAAGACACTGTCCGTATTGTTCGATGGCAAGTTGAATGTGTTCTAAGAACACTCGCGGTGTCCTGAAATGTTCGTAAATAAACAAAATGGGGGTGTTCTTAGGATGCTGTCCGTATTGTTTGATGGCAAGTTGAAAGTCTTCTAAGAACTCTCGCGTTGTCCTGAATTGTTCGTAGGGGGTGTCCTGAAGACGTTTTCCGTATTGTTCTCTGGCAAGTTGAATGTGTTCTAAGAACACTTGCGGTGTCCTGAAATGTTCACAAATAAACAAAATGTGGGTGTTCTGAAGACGCTGTCCGTATTGTTCGATGGCAAGTTGAAAGTGTTCTAAGAATTCTCGCATTGTCCTGAAATGTTCGTAAATAAACAAAATGGGGGTGTCCTGAGGATGCTGTCCGTGTTGTTCTCTGGCAAGTTGAATGTGTTCTAAGAACACTCGCTGTGTCCTGAAATGTTCGTAGGGGGTGTCCTGAAGACGTTTTCCGTATTGTTATCTGGCAAGTTGAATGTGTTCTAAGAACACTTGCGGTGTCCTGAAATATTCGCAAATAAACAAAATGGGGGTGTTCTGATGACGCTGTCCGTATTGTTCGATGGCAAGTTAAAAGTGTCCTAAGAACTCTCGCGATGTCCTGAAATGTTCGTAAATAAACAAAATGGGGGTGTTCTGAGGACGCTGTCTGTATTGTTCGTTGTCAAGTTGAATGTGTTCTAAGAACACTAGCGGTGTCCCTAAATGTTCGTAAATAAACAAAATGGGGGTGTTCTGAGCTGAGGACGCTGTCCGTATTGTTCGTTGTCAAGCTTGAAAGTGTTCTAAGCACTTTCGCGGTGTCCTGAAATTTTCGTAAATAAAGAAAATGGGGGAGTTCTGTGTTCTAAGAACACTTGCGGTGTCCTGAAATGTTTGCAAATAAACAAAATGGGGGGTGTTCTGAGGACGCTGTCTGTGTTGTTCGATGGCAAGTTAAAAGTGTTCTAAGAACTCTCGCGTTGTCCTGAAATGTTTGTAAATAAACAAAATGGGGGTGTTCTGAGGACGCTGTCTGTATTGTTCGTTGTCAAGTTGAATGTGTTCTAAGAACACTAGCGGTGTCCCTAAATGTTCGTAAATAAACAAAATGGGGGTGTTCTGAGGACGCTGTCCGTATTGTTGGTTGTCAAGTTGAAAGTGTTCTAAGCACTTTCGCGGTGTCCTGAAATTTTCGTAAATAAAGAAAATGGTGGAGTTCTGTGTTCTAAGAACACTTGCGGTGTCCTGAAATGTTTGCAAATAAACAAAATGGGGGTGTTCTGAGGACGCTGTCCGTGTTGTTCGATGGCAAATTAAAAGTGTTCCAAGAACTCTCGCGTTGTCCTGAAATGTTTGTAAATAAACAAAAAGGGGGTGTTCTGAGGACGCTGTCCATATTGTTCGATGGCAAGTTGAAAGTGTTCTAAGAACTCTCAAGTTATCCTGAAATGTTCGCAAATAAACAAAATGGGGGTGTTCTGAAGACGCTGTCCGTATTGTTCGATGGCAAGTTGAATGTGTTCTAAGAACACTCGCGGTGTCCTGAAATGTTCATAAATAAACAAAATGGGGGTGTTCTTAGGATGCTGTCCGTATTGTTTGATGGCAAGTTGAAAGTCTTCTAAGAACTCTCACGTTGTCCTGAAATGTTCGTAGGGGGTGTCCTGAAGATATTTTCTGTATTGTTCTCTGGCAAGTTGAATGTGTTCTAAGAACACTCGCGGTGTCCTGAAATGTTCGCAAATAAACAAAATGGGGGTGTTCTGAAGACGCTGTCCGCATTGTTCGATGGCAAGTGGAAAGTTTTCTAAGAATTCTTGCATTGTCCTGAAATGTTTGTAAATAAACAAAATGGGGGTGTCCTGAGGATGCTGTCCGTATTGTTCTCTGGCAAGTTGAATGTGTTCTAAGAACACTCGCTCTGTCCTGAAATGTTCGCAAATAAACAAAATGGGGGTGTTCTGATGACGTTGTCCGTATTGTTCGATGGCAAGTTAAAAGTGTTCTAAGAACTATCGCGTTGTCCTGAAATGTTCGTAAATAAACAAAATGGGGGTGTTCTGAGGACACTGTCCGTATTGTTCGTTGTCAAGTTGAATGTGTTCTAAGAACACTAGCGGTGTCCCTAAATGTTCGTAAATAAACAAAATGGGGGTGTTCTGAGGATGCTGTCCGTATTGTTCATTGTCAAGTTGAAAGTGTTCTAAGAACTTTCGCGGTGTCCTGAAATGTTCGTAAATAAAGAAAATGGGGGAGTTCTGTGTTCTAAGAACACTTGCGGTGTCCTGAAATGTTTGCAAATAAACAAAATAGGGGTGTTCTGAGGACGCTGTCCGTGTTGTTCGATGGCAAGTTAAAAGTGTTCTAAGAACTCTCGCGTTAACCTGAAATGTTTGTAAATAAACAAAATGGGGGTGTTCTGAGGACGCTGTCCATATTGTTCGATGGCAAGTTGAAAGTGTTCTAAGAACTCTCAAGTTATCTTTAAATGTTCGTAGGGGGTGTTCTGAAGACGTTGTCCGTATTGTTCTCTGGCAAATTGAATGTGTTCTAAGAACTCTCGCGGTGTCCTGAAATGTTCGCAAATAAACAAAATGGGGGTATTCTGAAGACGCTGTCCGTATTGTTCGATGTCAAGTTGAAAGTGTTCTTAGAACTCTCGCGGTGTCCTGAAATGTTTGTAAATAAACAAAATGGAGGTGTTCTGAGGACGCTGTCCGTATTGTTCGTTGTCAAGTTGAAAGTGTTTTAAGAACGCTCGCGGTGTCCTGAAATGTTCATAAATAAACAAAATGGGGGTGTTCTGAGGACGCTGTCCATATTGTTCATTGTCAAGTTGAAAGTGTTCTAAGAACTGTCGCATTGTCCTGAAATGTTCGTATGGGGTGTCCTGAAGACGCTGTCCGTATTGTTCATTGTGAAGTTGAAATTGTTCTAAGACCTCTCGCGGTGTCCTGAAATGATCTTAAATAAACAAAATGGGGGTGTTCTGAAGACGCTGTCCGTATTATGTTCGTAAATAAACAAAATGGGGGTGTCCTGAGGACGCTGTC